>NC_085844.1:19255440-20697940 GCF_035594765.1 Anolis carolinensis
TACTATTGAGCCATAGCAGTTAAAAGTGGTGCCAAATTACATTAATTCTACAGTGTAGATGCATCCCAAGATGTCAAAGTTATTTAGGGAATAGAGTTCAGCAATTTGAATAGCACCATAAAATTAAGACTGAAACCTGGAGTGGACTTAATGACCCATTAACATGGGAACCACAATTGATGGTGACTAGTAGCCATGGATAAATCAAAGGCTGTAGTTATGAGAGAGTGCAGAATGAGGGCATTGCCCAGTGAAAATTTTGGCTTCGTTAATTTTTCCTTCAGTTTCCAAATCACAGGATCACAGAAAGCGAGACATTGAAAACTGTGCATGCCTAGAGCTCTTACATTTGCTGTGTTTGTATTCCCTTGATAATTTTGCCTGAAGTAATAGAATTCACTAAAATGCAAGAAGCGTTTCATGGGGTGGGTGGGGGGAGGCAATTTTTTTATTTGTTGGGCAGATCCTCATTTTGCACACATGCCCCATGATAACTTTTTAATCTAATTTCCCAGTGCCCTTTTAGACGTTACTAAATCTTGTGATAGCAAACTCCAGAGTTCGGTTAAGCACCATGGAAATGAATATTGGCATCCATCTCCTATCAGTCCTGAATCCCAGCCATGTAAATTCAATTTCAGTGAATGCTCCTGGGTTTTAGAAATATGAGAAAAGGAGAGAAGCATCCCCCTTTTTATTTCTCCACAGTATGCATTGTATTATAGATTCCAATCATGTCTTTCCTTGCGTACAATTTTTCTCTAAGCTAAAGGAGCCCCAGATATTGTTACTTTTCCTCATAGGAGCCCTGTTCCAGCTGTGTGTTCAGTTTAATTACCATTTCCAGGACATTTTCCTTCTCTTTAGAGTGTTTAAGCAATAGTTGCATCATATATTTATGTCAGATCTTAGAGAAGTTTCTCTTTTGGACTGCAGCCCAAGAACCACCCCCTCCAAGTCCTTTTGGCTAGATTCTCAGATTTAGTAGACCAAAAAAGTAACACGTTTAAGCTCTGATTTCTAAAAATGGCAATATGATATCAGCAGTTTTTATTTCCGTTCTCCTTCTAAATATACTTCACTTCAAATTGGTGTTTTTTACAGTAGTAACATATCAGATTAATATTTTCATTGTGGCGTCTTTCCACCTTGTCAAATACATGTTATATTGTGCTGTCTTGCCACCTCATCTAATACACATTAAGTATTCTTGCTCTGAAATGCTTGGGACCAAAAGTGTTTTAGATTTTGGATTTCTTGTGTCTTGAGTTCCCCTTTTAAAAGCCCTGCAGGAATATGGAGAATATTGCCTAAGATTGGCATTTCTCTTAATTTTGTATGCTCAAAGCCTCTCATGCTTCTTTCTCCCAGCTATCCATTGCAATCTAAATCCAAATGGTATCGATCTGTCTGTCCACACGGAAGGAATTAACCTGCAACTGGAAGGTGAGAGAGTGGACTCCTCCTCACTCAAAAAGGAAAACTCTTCTAAGCTGCCAGAATCAAAAGGAACACCCAAGAGGCAACAAGGGGAGTCGGAAACATCTAAGGTAGGTTTGGCAAGATAGTACTTGACTTTGAGAGGAAGGTCCAAGACGGGGCCTGTATGCAGAAGACTGCAGGTAGGAATCCTGGAATCTCACGTGAAAAGGATCTCAGCTAGCAGACCTATATGGGACAAAATTCTTAGTGTTGAAAGTTGGTGTTGGAGGAACTATGTCTGAGCTCACTCTTTGTATTGGGGTGGGCAACATGTAGCCTTGGGATCAGGTGTGGCCCACCAAAGCTACCTTTGTGGTTTCTCAACTCTACCAGGCCTTTTGGCCAAAAATGAGTTTGGGATGGCTTTACTGGAAGACTTCAGGAACAGTTACTTTTCTTTGAAGTAGATTACAATAAGATGTAGCTACATAGCAGAGACATGTGACAAAAGAGCATTGTTCATAGATATCCCCTCCATGAAATCATTCATCAGTATCCAATTTTTTAGAATTGCAAAGAGTGACACATTGAAAGGCATGCCCACTTAGAACTGTTTTCATGTTTTGTGTTTATATTAGCCTGGTCAAGTTGCCTGTCTGTTGTCTTTTGATACTTGAATTATATTTTTCAAAGCTCAAGTGTAGATTTAATTTGCCAGAGTACTAGAAATGTAGGGACTGAAGGACAATTTCATTAGAGGAGGCAAAAATCTTATTGGGAGTGGCAGTGCCCTCATTTCAGTCCTTTTCCCCATACTATAGCTGCTGTCTCCTGTGCTATTTACAGTTTTTAGTATAGATTTTTTTTCAAAACCAGAGATGTGGTTCTGGTTACCTCTGTCTTTTTATTTAGTTGGTGCTTTATATTCTCAATAATATATCTGATTCCCAGACTTGCTGCAGGCCTGCCACACTTTATATTGTCATATTATTATTATTATTATTAGTAGTAGTAGTAGTAGTACCCCACTTTTATGTCTGTGGTTGAGACAAAAAATGTCTTGGAGTAGGGGATTCCCTATATACAGTTCCCGTATTTCTCCAGCAGGAAAAGAAAAACCAAAATATGGAGAATCATTGTTCCTGGAGAGTTCCATCAGTTTGCATCTAAAATTAGTGCTTGCCGGTGATAGGTCACTTTTTCTGCTCTTTTACAAGGTTGAATTCCAGTCAATTCTTCAGAAAAATCACTTTTACAGACAATGTAGGGCCTGCGATGGGCCTTTGTGCAAGAGCTGGAGAGTTTTCCACCCCTGAGAATTTTCCACCCCACCTACTTTGGGCTGAATCCTTACTCCAAGCAAGCCCATTTTTTACTGCAGCCCCTCTCAAATTGATGATAGAAAGTGATGTCATTTCAAAAGGACTGCAGAGGAAAGTAGAGATGCCTAAGGGTAATATAGAGTTCTGGTTGTTCATTGGGATGAGGGTATTTTTACATTCTTTCATGTATTTGAGGGCATGCTTCATGGTTTTCCTGAAATTCTGGACATTTTTTACAATATGAGGTAGTCTTTGATGCTAGGAGAGGGGTATCTGGGACCATTTGTGGTCCATGGAACATGCCATGCCTACATTCAGTGTTAATGTCACAGACAGAACGCCACCAGATAAGATTCAACACAGTTTATTAAAGATACAGAACCAAAAAATGCTCATAAAAAACAAAGAGCTAGGCAAACACTCGCCTTCAATATGAAAAGTCACTCAAAACGGTTCAAAAGATAAACCGGATTAAACAGGAGTTTAATCCGGGTTAAACCAAAAATGCTTACTTCAGCCTGGCACTTTAAACAAACAAAAGCTGGTAAACAAAGATTCAACAAAACATAAATACTGGCAGCAGATTCCTCTCTGCTACTCAACAGCTGTGGTTGAGTAACTAAGTTGTTACTCCTCCGTGCAGCGGGCGAACTCCGGGTCCAAATACATCAATCAGGGTTGCAGTGGTCAGCGGGGTCCCAATCCGGTCCGAGGTCGATAGCCAGGTGCAGGCGTCTTAGGTTCCACGAATTCCACCGATAGCCAAAGAAAGGGTAGTCCAAGGTCGTAGTCAGTCAGTCAGTCAGTCAGTCAGCCAGTCCAGCGTCAATTCCGAGTAGGTAAATAATGTCCGTCAAGAAGACGACGGAGGTCCAAGCTAATAAGATTAAACACAGGTTGCACAACAAAAGCCCACACAGTTCCTCCCGCCGTCCATGCCCAGTGTCCTTGGTAACTTACGTATTCAGCAAACGAAACACACCCGTCTTCAGGAAATTCCCAACAAGAGCCCAAGCGTTCGTCCAGATTACCTTGCCCAACGCAATTAGCCCTGGATTCAAGACCCCATTTTATGCCAGTTACAACTCCTCATCGCTATCAGCTGTTACCCTAATCATAGAATCATAGAATCATAGAATAGTAGAGTTGGAAGAGACCTCAAGGGCCATCTAGTCCAACCCCCCGCTAAGAAGCAGGAAATCGCATTCAAAGCACCCCCGACAGATGGCCATCCAGCCTCTGCTTAAAAGCCTCCAAAGAAGGAGCCTCCACCACGGCCCGGGGGAGAGAGTTCCACTGCCGAACAGCCCTCACAGTGAGGAAGTTCTTCCTGATGTTCAGGTGGAATCTCCTTTCCTGTAGTTTGAAGCCATTGTTCCGTGTCCTAGTCTGCAGGGCAGCAGAAAATAAGCTTGCTCCTTCCTCCCTATGACTTCCCCTCACATATTTGTACATGGCTATCATGTCTCCTCTCAGCCTTCTCTTCTGCAGGCTAAACATGCCCAGCTCTTTAAGCCTCTCCTCATAGGGCTTGTTCTCCAGACCCTTAATCATTTTAGTTGCCCTCCTCTGGACGCTTTCCAGCTTGTCAGCATCTCCCTTCATCTGCGGTGCCCAAAACTGGACACAGTATTCCAGGTGTGGTCTGACCAAGGCAGAATAGAGGGGGAGCATGACTTCCCTGGATCTAGACGTTATTCCCCTATTGATGCAGGCCAAAATCCCATTGGCTTTTTTAGCTGCCGCATCACATTGTAGGCTCATGTTTAACTTGTTGTCCACGAGGACTCCAAGATCTTTTTCGCACAATTCCAGGTGCCTCATCATCATCATCCTCATCAGAGCTAAAACATCTTTGACTACGCCCCACAGCATCCCCAGCTGTGGATCCCGTTCCATCCCTCCAGCTCGTCCACGGGTCCGATCCTGCAACCCGCCAGTCGCTTCCCATGCTATCATTACCAGGAACACCCAAATCCTCCCTCACACGAGTCCATTCCATGTCATCCTCCTCTGAGCTAACCACCTCTTCCTCCATTCTCTCAGTAAAACCCTCAAAGGAGTCTTCGTCAGTTGATTCTGCAAATATGTCCCGCAGCCCTTTCCTCTCTCGCTCCTCAAGAGAGTCTGACTCTCGAGGAGTCTTACGACCACGTCTCCCAGTATTGGAGCCATAAGGCTCAACCATAACAGTTAAGGTACCCAGTATTACCTTTGAGACTGACTGCTTTATTTTAGTATAACTTTGCATGGTCTTCATTCTAGTGAAGTGTCTACTTTAGTGGAGTCCACATGGAATAAACCAGTGAGTCACAAACGTGTTCTGGATTCCTTTAAGACATTTTATGCTAATACTGGACAAATTAGGCAAATAATCTAGTTGATATTAGGCAGCTTCACATTCAAAGAGCTGAAACTCTTAAAAGCAGAGTTTCTCCCCCTGCCCTTCTGCAACACTGAAATTTGCTTTTAAACATGCAGGAAATTTATATTCCTTTTGAAATGAATAGGTACCTTTATCGAGAGTTATATTAATTATGTTGGGAGACAAGCAATTGCAAAACATACATGTCATTAACTGGCTGACAAATTAACAATCAGTAGGCCAATTCAAATGTGTGGGTGTGATTTTAACAATTAGGTTGTATCCAGATTGGTAGGTTTTTTTCACATGATCTGCTAGAGAAAATAGATTGTGATATGCTTTTCTGCTTCAGATGTCTCATCTGATAAATCTGCTTTCTTCAAGGGAGATGGAGATTGTCTTTTTATTTAAAAGCATTGATGAGAAAATGTGGTACAATAGGATGGATGATGGATGATGGATGATGGATGTACTCTTCACTAATTAAATCCTTTCCAGGATTGTTGCTGCAATTCAGTGTACCTGAGCAGCCTCAAAATGTTGTCACTCTGCTTAAAAGGCTTGTCATGGATTTTTTCCCTTTTGTAATTACTAATTTGTAATTAACCTGACTTAGAGGAAAGATAGTTTTTTTACTTATAAATGATGAACTTGCTCGGTTTTAATAGTTATAGAATGCCAGTTTGATTGATTCCTGTGTTAATTTCAATGTCAAGAAAATTCACAAATGGCACCCTCATTTATTGACATGGTTTCTGCCATTGTCCTCCTGTCACCTTCCCTTGGACAGGAATAATGCTCAGACTTGTTGCAGATCTCCCCTCTTTTGTAGTCAAGGAGTAATTGTAAGATGTGTGGATTTTGTTGGAAATCTGTCATAAAATATTGGCATATAATTTTTGTTCAGCTGTTTCTCCTTTACTTTCAAAGTTGCAAATTTCATTTGAGACTTTGCTCCTGGTGTTGCTTTTGTCAGTGAAACTGTTAGAGGGAACCCCTGCTTCTTCTGCAGCACCTGTGTATCTTCAATATACCTATGTTGTGACAGCTTTTGAAGTAGACTTTCAGGCAGAAGAGAGGGCTACAGGGTAGTGAATAGCAGAATGAAAGAAAACCTCATCATCCTTGAGGACTTCCACTATATTGACATTTTGCTGTTCTTCATCTTCACTCTTCCTCCCCTTCTTCCACCTTCCTCCTCTTCCTTACCATTGTTGCTCCATTGTGCTGCTATCCATTTCTTCTGCTGTAATTGGCTTCCCAGTAGCTTCCCAGAAACTTATTCTGGTTACCTAGCAAAAGATTCTGAATTTCATTTTGGTAGGATGATGGCAGCAATTCCAAATGGACTGATAAAACATCTGAATGAGATCACTGTTGTTGGAAACTAAGGTGCATAATTATAAAGAGTGACTCTTCTTGGAATATGGTGAATTATTGACCAGTACCTCATTGATTGTTTGATTCCTGGATAGTATCTGGATCTCAGATACTATTGTAACATCTGATAGATCTTGAAACTAATCACCACCACCACTACCATTGTTATTGTTATTTATGTGAGGTCTTTCCTTCCAAACCATGCCTCTAACAATTTATTCAGATAAAATATCTGTTCTTGGCTGCTTCTCTACAAAAACTCCTTCCACATCCCCAAGGGTGTTTCAGGTTTGTGATGGGCAACAATTGAAATATCCTTAACTATACATTTTGGGAATCGTTTGCATGACATGTGATTAGACTCACGTTGTCCTATCTTATGGGATATTTTTGTGTCCTAGATTTGATTGTTAAATATTAAACTGTCCCATCAGAAAAGCTTTTAATAAATATTCAAGACTTCTTCTTACATGTCTAATCAATATTCCCTCAGTATACGTACTGTGGAGGTACCTTTAAAGTTGGAGTGGGTAACTTTGAAGAATCCCAGAATCCATTTTCAGCCACAGGAGCCTCCATTCTGCCCTAGGGCCATCTTCCTTTTTAGGCTAAACTAAGCCTTAAACAGCAAAAAATTAAGTATGAAAATAAAATATAATAAAACTAGAATTGATTGGATGTTGGGAGCGACAGTCAAAGTTCATGGCATGCAGGATTGATAGTTGAAAAGTAGCTATTAGCAAGTTCAGATTATATAAAATAAAAAGTTTTCCAACCTCATATAGATGACAAATAAGTGACATCGCTTATTATAAGTAAGTGACAAGCTTTCCAGTCCTCAAATAAGGGACATTTCAGTCCTATCAGACATCCACATCCAGTTTTGATTTGGAGAATTTAAAAGATTTTGAGCACTTGGAAAAAACTGATGCTCCAAGTTTCTCAAAGTGGTAGAATCGCTTTTCCAAATTTATTTTAGTTAAGTGGGACACATTTTCCTTACCCCACATTAATAATAATAATAATAATAATAATAATAATAATAATAATAATAATAAAACTTTATTTATACCCCGCCACCACCTCCCCAACGGGGACTCGGGGCGGCTTACATGGGGCCATGCCCAAAACAATACAATATAAACAGCATATAAAAGAACAACACATCACAATACAATAAGCAATACAATAAATAATATCCATTACAAAATAAAACAAGGAGACAATGAAAAACAAGGGCAGACCACATGAACATTAAGCTAAAACTCGGGGTGAGAGAGTCATAAAAATAAAAACCACAGCGAACAGGGTCATAAGGAAGTGGGATATTCTGGAGGATAGATATTAGAGGGAGCAACGGAAAAGAAATATAAAATGGTTACTCTCCAAAAGCACAGCGAAAGAGCCATGTTTTCAAGTCTTTCTTGAAGGCTGCTAGTGTGGGGGCTTGCCTAATCTCAGCGGGCAGTGAATTCCACAATCGGGGGGCCACAGCAGAGAAGGCCCTCTCCCTTGTTCCCACAAGGTGGGTCTGGGATATCGGGAGTGGCGACAGGAGAGCCTCCCCTGATGATCGAAGGGATTGGGCAGGTTTATGATAGGAGATACGGTCACAAAGGTAGGTGGGTCCCAAACTGTTTAGGGCTTTATAGATGATGGTCTGCACCTTGAATTGGGACTGGAAAATAAAAAGGCAGCCAGTGGAGCTCCTTGAACAGGGGAGTCGATCTCTCCCTGTAACTCGCCTCCGTAATTAATCTGGCAGCCGAGCGCTGGACCAATTGTAGTTTCCGGGCCATCTTCAAGGGAAGCCCCACGTAGAGCGCATTACAGTAGTCCAGTCTAGAGGTAACTAAGGCATGCACCACCGTGGTCAAGTCCGACTTCACGAGGTATGGTCACAGTTGGCGCACAAGCTTGAGTTGTGCAAAGACCCTCCCGGCCACCGCTTGAGTCAGCCCCATGGTTGTCATGGCAACCATGAAATCCAGAGCTGCACCTGTCAATGTGGTCTTGGCATGAATGTTAAAGTCCCCCAAAACTATGAGTTGTTGGGAGACCAGGGCCGAATTAGAGACCACTTCTGCTAGCTCGGACAGAGTGACTGCTGGGTCGCGGGGTGGACGGTACACCAGCAGAATCTCCAAGCTGTCTCTGGCTCCCACCTTCAGGAAGACACACTCAAACCTCGAAGACTGCGGAACGGCGCATCTGAACAGGGCGATGGACTGCCGAAAAATCACTGTGACTCCTCCTCCCCGCCCCCCAACCCTGGCCTGCTGATGCACCCTGAAACCCGGTGGACATAGCTGGGTGAGATTCACACCACCCAGCTTGTCCAACCACGTCTCGGTGATGCATGCCAGATCCGCTCCCTCATCCAGGATCAAATCCTGGATGACAGCTGTCTTACCATTTATGGATCTGGCGTTCAAAAGCATGACCTTAAGGCTGGGGGGTCTGTCCTGAAGACTACCACACCTATTCCTCTCCGGGGTTGCAAAAACTGTTGTGCTTCTCCCTGGGTCGTAAGTGTCAGAGACAGAACGCCAGCAAGTAAAACAAAACTCAGTTTATTGAGGTTACAGAACTAAAAACGCCCGTAGGAAACAAAGAACAGGGCAAACACTTGACTTCAGTGTGCTAAATAACAAAAAGCAGCTCAGTTCGAGCTTAAACAGTTCAAAGGGATAAACCGGGTTAAACAGCAGTATAATCCGGATTAAATGAAAGAGCTTACTTCAGCTTGGCAAACAATGCAAACAAAAGAGGATCAACAGGAGTTAGAATGTAAACAAAAGACTGGTGGCAGATTCCTCTCTGCTACTCAGGAACAGCAGGGGAGTAAACCAGGCTTGTTTATTCCTTCCTGCAGCGAACGAAAGCGTGGTCGTAGTCAGGATTCAGGTTTAGGGTAACGGCAGTCAGCAGGGTCCCAATCCGGTCCAGAGGATCAATAGCCAAGCGTAGTCGTCAAGGAATCCAAAGGTCTCACCGATAGCCAGCAGAAGGGTTAATCCGGAATCGTAGTCAGTCAGTCCAGCGTCAATCCAGTGAAAGTAGGTATTGCCTGTCAAAAAGACGACGGAGGTCCAAGCTATCAAGATTAAACACAAGTTGCACAGAGAAAAACCCCGCACAGTTCCTCCCGCCGTCGATGCCCAGTGTCCTTGGTAAACTTACCTATCCAGTAACGAATCACACCCGTCTTCAGGAAATTCCCCAGCAAGAGCCCAAGCGTCCGTCCAGATTACCTTGCCCAACGCAATTAGACATTGGTCCCAAACCCCATTTTATCCCAGTTCAAGCTCATCATCGCTGTCAGCTGCCATCCCAATTCCAGACGCCCCAACATCATCATCCTCATCAGAGCTTAAGCACCTTCGACTACGCCCCACAGCATCCCCAGCTGTGGATCCCGCTCCATCCCTCCAACCAGTCCATGGGTCTGATCCTGCAACCCGCCAATCACCTCCCATGCTTTCATTGCCTGTTTCCCCAACACCCAAATCCTCCCTCACACGAGTCCATTCCATGTCATCCTCCTCCGAACTGGCCATCTCTTCCTCCAAACCCTGAGAAAAACCCTCAAATGAGTCCTCATCTGTCGGCTCTGCAAACAAATCCCGGAGCCGTTTCCTTTCACGCTCCTCGAGAGTGTCTGACTCTCGAGGAGTCTTACGACCCCTTCTTTCATTACCGGAGCCCGAAGGCTCAACCATAACAGTAAGTGACCGTTCTTCCTCCTCCCCCATACCACCTCTATGGAGCCCCACCCGTGAGTTCTCAAGTACACTTAAAATGTACCACATTTTGAAAGAAAGACTCCAAAAATCTGGTTTTAAATTCTGCCAGGTTTCTTCTGCAATTGTGTACTGGGTGACAAGTTTCTAGTTCATGAGGCTTAAACCTAATGATTTTTACATTCATAAAAGAAAGTCCTAGTCCCAGGAATCTTTATATATCAAATTATTCCCTACATTTTGAAAAAGGTTGACTACTCTTTATTGCCATTTATATGTTGCAAGTTCTACACAGAAGTTGGATTCACCTTCTTAATTCCATAGATACATTGTCCTCATTGCAGACTGAATCTTGGCATAATTGGATTTCTTTCATATTGACCATCAGAGCTAGAGTTACATTTCCCTTTAAAAAGTAATTGCATTATTATTATATCTGAGCCAGAGGCAAACTAGCAGATCTCAAGGGTGGGTGGGCGGGGAAGTAGATTTTTTTTAAAACATATGAAGTGATCTGAAGTCCTCTTTGTCGACAAGCTGCTTTTAGAAGTTGGCATGCGTACTTTTTAGGAGAAGAAAGAAAACTCTGGGTAATGTGGCTCATTAATGTTTTTTGGGATCCTTTTTAATGTTTCCTCACATATATAATTAGTTACAAGACATGACATCAAACAACTTTAAGAAATGACTAAAGGAGCTAGGACAGAGGATCAGAATTGTAACTCAATTATTTTGGAGCCAGGTTCATTACTGAGATAACTAACCAAAGACCATGGAATTTTGAAGAAAACATTTTGGCTTATTTTTGTCTCATTTTTTTTTTCAGACTGTGGCCAAAGATATATGGCAATGCAAATAAAAACATAGCTATACTTTTAAAACACCATCTAATAATTGCATGAAAAACAAAACAATTGATTTTAAAGCTACCCAAAAGCAACACTTTTCTTAGTTGCTGAAATCCTGTTTGAATAGGGAAGTCTTTCCCGACTGGTGGAAAAACAGTTTGGCACTAAAAAAGTAGTCCTATATCAAGGGAGCAGTCCCCAAGAAGGCCCTCTCTTCCAAATCTCTTTTCAGAATTCATGTGTTCTGTCCATGGCAGCTACTGTAGGATAGGTTAACACTGAAATAACATTGCATTTTCTTGAAAAAAAAAAGATAAATATGGAGGTTGGCTTAGGATTTATCGGGTTTACTGGGCAGTACTGGCTCAGATTCTGTCTAGTCCTTTGTAACACCCTTGTGGTTCATATTAAGCTGTTGAAATGCAACCCCTTGATCCAGCACTACTCGTGAAAAAAGATGCCATAATACTGTGTTGCTATGAGTAAGGTGGAAACGCTGGGGAAACTAGGTGCTAAAAAAATTAACTTTACCACTGTCTGCCAGTGATTGACATTTGAGACAGGTTCCACATTTTTCTCATTCAACCATAGCAGACTACTGTAATAACAATTGCTTCCTTTTAAAAAAAGCTATATCCTTCAACATTAAAGTAGATATAACTGATTTTAATGTTTAATATTTTAAAGTTTGTGTATATTCATAATTATTTTATGTCCCAGCATGGAATGCTTGCCGTATATATGTTGTGCTCTGTCCTGACTCCCCTTTGGAGTGAGAAGGGCAGAATATAAATGTTTTAAAATAAATAAATAAACACTTCAAAGATTACAGTTGGAATACATGTAATCAAGCAATATCAGAATGTTGCAATATGGCAGAATGTATTAATGAGAAAAAGAACACCAACTAGGAGATGCTGCATTAGTTTGCTTTTGCTTGAGCCTTCTGTGAAAGAGAAGAGTCTGCCAGCTCTTCTTTTTTTCCTTCCACTGCTGAATTAGTTGAATGCAAATTACATTTGATTTTGAAATCAGTTTGAAGTACAGTAGTCTCACTTATCCAACATAAACGGGCCGGCAGAACGTTGGATAAGCAAATATGTTGGATAATAAGGAGAGATCAAGGAAAAGTCTATTAAACATCAAATTAGGTTATGATTTTACAAATTAAGCACCAAAACATCACATTATACAAGAAATTTGACAGAAAAAGTAGTTCAATACGCAGTAATGCTATGTAGTAATTACTGTATTTATGAATTTAGCACCAAAATATCATGATGTATTGAAAACATTGACTACAAAAATGCGTTGGATAATCCAGAACGTTGGATAAGCAAATGTTGGATAAGTGAGACTCTACTGTAGTTGAAGTAAGCTGAGGACAAAGGGAGAAAGTAGAAGGATGAGAGATAAACTGAAAGGATGAGAATGCTCTTTTGTAGAGAGCTAAAGTGGGATAGAAGTCGTCATCGCCGTCATCATTATTATCATCATCTGGGACATTTTAGAAGCAGCTGAAAAGTGGGATAACAGAGTGTTAATTGGAATTATTGCTGCCAAGCCAGGACAGTTATAGAGAACATGCAAATGTTACCTAGAAAATGTGCATGGCAGGTATAGATGGACTATATCAGTACCGTAAATATTTGAGAAGACAAAGACAATATAGTTGGATTCTACAAATACACAAGGGCTTGTTTGAGAGAAGAATATATCAAATAATGGACTTGAGGTACAGGTTAACAAATGTTGGTTGAATGTTAAAGGACATGTTGTTCTTGCTAGGAGCAGATGGAACTGGTTAGGTATGGGAGGGAAATTACTTTTTGGATTGCAGCTTTCAGATCCTTCTCCCTTGCCAACATGACCACAGGTCAAGTTGGCTAAGAAATTCTGGAAGCTCTACCCCAAATCCATAATTTTTCCAATCTCTTGGGCGGTGTTATGGTTCTGAATTTCTTTCATCAAGCAACAGATGGTTGGATTAGATAGCATACAAGACCCTTCCAGCTCTTATGATTCAAAGCCCTAAATTCAATAATCTGTCACAACTAGAATAAATCATTTGAATCAATGATTTTTTTCTGTAGGTGGGACTAAGCAATAATTTTAAAATCATCTTCTCTTGAACATTGCATGAAAGCTGGAAATTGGTTCATGTTTTTTTTTCAAAGAAAACAAAAAAAACTAAGCTGATCTGAATGTTGGGTGTGTGTCTTTGTGTGCCTTCATAGGGCTTTCTTTAGCAGGAATACTCAAAGGCGGCTATGCCAGCTCCTTTCTCTGTACTATAGCATACAGGCCTGATATTTACTGGCAGCCTCCCGTCCACTACTAACCATTTCCAACCCTGCTTAGCTTCCAGTATCAGATGGATGCTGGCTAGCGCTCAGGCAATCGATCTGCAAGAAAACAGAGCACCTGCAAATCTGGTTAAGGCCTTTCAACAGCTCTCTTTGTTCCAAAGGCTTGGAAGGGAATAAAAATAATAGGGACTGAATCTTGATGTACAGCTGCCACTTCAAAGCCCTTCAAAGGCTCCAGTGACTTTTCAGCTTGTGATGCCATGGAATTCTGATGTTGCCCCAAACATCAGTCAGTTTCAAGGCAACTTGTTCCTCTAGGGACTCATTTTGGGTTGTTTTTGTTTGCGTGTTTGTTTCAATCCAGCTCAATTAGCTCTTCATATTAGCAGCTCCCATTTGTAGCACTCCACTTTCCCTTTTATGTGTTCCGTGTAATTGTCAGCTTTTAATGGCAGTTTCTCATTGTGCTTTCAATTTGCCCAAATTACAGTGCCAGAACTGTTTGATACTGGCACGCTTCAAAAGGAGGGTGGTTCGGATTAGCAGTTGCAGGAGTCTTAACTCAAAGGGGTGCCTCGGCAATGATTTTTAGCTGCTGACCTCTGGCTTCTGTCTTGGTGTGCTATGCCTGGAAAATTAATGTGCATGATGCATGAATGTGCTGAATGTTAGGGGAGTTTCAGTGGATTTCATTTTAGTGCTACATTATCCATGTTTATCCTGTCATGGTTTTGCCCCTGTTGTTGGTATGGTGGAATTTTGGTATGGTGGTTTGGTATGTTGTTGGTATGGTGGGTTTTTGAGAAATCTGGGTTCCAATCATTGTCTTGCAAAACCTAGTGTTTAGCCAAGCAGTGGCCTCAATCCAACATGCCCTCAGTATAGCATCAATACCCACATGCAGACATAGGGCATAGCAGTGCTACATAGGCACCATGTAGAATAGCTACATTGTGCATCACACATCAGTGAGTAGGGGCCATTAAGCAATGCACAACGCATGATGTACAACTACAGTGTAAAGTATAGGATACAACACTGCAGTGTATAATGATAATACAAAGTGTAAGATGCACAACCAAAATCCAAAGTATGGGGTACATATTGCCACAACGGAAAATATAGGATGTATAATCACAATGGAAAATATAGCAAGCAAAATGACAATGTGTAATCACAATGCAAAGTTAAGGATGCTCTAGCAAAATGCAAATGATAATTTGCACAACCACAGTGCGCAATGCATAGCTTTTAAAGATAAGGCACAAAGAAACATGCTGTCTGCACAACTCTACTCCCACTGTTATCAGCAGACTGCATCCACTCCCATGCATAGAGCGGCTTAGGTATGCATATGTCCATAGAGTGACTTAGGTATGCATAAGTGAATTCTGACCAGTATCTCTTAGCCTGAACTACTCTTACAAGTTGATCTGAGGATAAAGTGGAGGAAAGAAGCGCCAAGTATGTCAGTGTGAGCTCATTGGAGGAAGGGCAGGAGACAGTAATGAATAATTTAAAAACTTCGAAGGAGCAAGTGAATACTAAATATATGTACATGCTGTCAAGCATATCCCAAAGTGAGGACTGTCAAGATCACAGGCACCAGCTGGAACTGTGTCACAGAGAAGTTTGTCTGAATAGCCAGATTGGCATAAGGCAACATAGAAGATGGGAGCTGATCAAAAGGCAGCAGACAGCTATGCTTCAGGCCAAAGCACTCATCCTTTAAAGCCCTTGACTCTTCAGTAATGTGTGTGTTATATTAGGGGATTTCTGCTTGAGTTGTGTCCTTCTTGAAACAAGGTAATCCAGTGAATTCTTAAGAATCTCTCACTGTTCTCAGATATTCTGCAGGGTCCCATGTTCATGCCCTTGTATACGTTTTCCATGGAGATGAACTGTGAGATGCCAAAGGATTGCTGCTTGCTCTGATAGTCTGAAGTTGAGAGAAATTTTGAGATGTATCCAGATGCCACAGCAGCGGATAGGACAAATGTTGGAAATACAGTATGATCCTGGTTTCCATGGATTCAGATCCCGCATTTTCTGGGTTCTCTAGCATGACTTTGTGGTATGCCTTGATTAAAGTCCTTCATTTCAATAAGGTTTGCTGGTTTCGCTTATTCTGTGGTTCCTCATATTCTTGCAAAGTCCAGGAATTTATGATCTTCCCTCCTTCCCTTGGCCTGGATACAGAGGTTGTACTGTGTCTCTAGGGATGGCAACTGTATTTTTGGGTTTTCCAGGTTTTGGTGGTGGCCAGGGGAGCTTTTGCACAACTAAAACTTGTGTGCCAGTTGCTCCTGTACCTTGGGAAGTCTACTTGGCCATGGTGGTCCATGCTCTTGTTACATCCCATATAGATTATTTCAACGCGCTCTATGTGGGGTTGCCTTTGAAGACTGTTTGGAAGCTTCAATTGGTTCAATGAGCAGCAGCCAGGTTGCTCACCAAAGTGGCATACAGAGAGCACACAACTCCCCTGTTGCGTTAGTTCCACTGGCTGCCAGTCTGCTACCAAGCACAATTGAAAGTGCCGTCTTTAGCCTATAAAGCCCTAAACGGTTCTGGCCCAGCTTACCTGTCTGAACATATATCTTCCTATGAACCATCTCGGAGATTAAGATCGTTTGGGGAGACCCTGCTCTTGGTCCCACCTGCTTCGCAAGCGCGACTGGTGGGGACAAGAGACAGGGCATTCTCAGTGGTGGCTCCTCGGCTGTGGAACTCCCTCCCTAGTGACATTAGATCAGCCCCCTTCCTCCTAGCCTTCAGAAGAAAAGTAAAAACCTGGCTCTGGGATCAGGCTTTCGGAGAATAGCACGGTGCAATAATAGATTTGGAATATGTGCTATGACTATGAAATGGCCTTAGACAACAATTTCTAGATGGCATGATTTTAATATTGAATGCAATGTTTTTAAATGTTTAATATGTACTGATTTTAATTCAATTTATTTTAAGCTTATGTTTTATATGTGTTTAAGGCATTGAATAGTTGTCATATGTAAGGCGACTTGAGTCCCACCCCTTCTTCCGAGTCCTCCACATTTCCGGCGTGGCCCAGGTGGAGCGGCAGTAGGAGCAGGAGCCTGGCCACCTCTTCCAGGCTCCTGCTGCTGCTGCCGCCCACCCTCACTCTCTCACTCTCTCACACACCCTCACTCGCTTGCTCGTTCGCTCACTCACTCACTCACTCACTGGGCAGAGCGGTGTTCCTTCTTCCCTGGCTGCAGGAGCAGAGGCAGCCAGAGCAACATGGCAGGCACTAAGCAAGGGGGCAGCCCTGAGGAGGAGAAGCAGCAATGGGGTAAATAATAAATAAATAAATAAATTTTCCCCACAAAAGAGCAAGTCCTTGAAAAGCAAACCACGAAGTAGCGAGAGAACACTGTACCTCACAACCTCTGAGGATGCCTGCCATAGATGTGGCCGAAACCTCAGGTGAGAATTCTTCTGGAACATGGCCATACAGCCCGGAAAACTCACAGCAATGCAGTGATTCTGGCTACGAAAGCCTTCGACACCTGTTTCTTGTCTAGATGCAGTTTCATTCAGTTGTTTAGGATTACCTTCTCAAAGTATTTAGCTGATACACACTACCCTTTTCTGACACTATTACTGAGAGCACAGGGGAGGAATATTTGGGTATCATCAGTATACATATTGCACTCTGCCCCATGCTTCTGGATGATCTCTGCCAGAGGTTTCGTGCAGATGTTAAAGAACACTGGGAAACAAAATGGCACATTGTGGTACCCCATATAATCGCTGAACAACAAATTAAACTGTACGGGGAAAAATGATATATTTCTTGCAAGTTAGTTGCCGTTTTGTCAAAACTTTCAGATTTGTTTATATGCTAACATACAGTTTTATACAGATTTATTTTTCAGTAGTTTAGTTAATTGCTATAGCCAGAGGTTATTATGCCATTTGCTTTTGTGCAATTATGTTTGGTATATGCGTTTATTTAATTGATGTTTTGATTAGACTAATTGCATAAAGGCAATTCTTTAATCTCTTTAGATTTTCCTTTCTTCTATTAAAAAGGAAATGAAATGCATGGTTCTTAATGCAGGTAGGGAGAATATGGTCTAAAAGCTGTAGCATTCATACTGTTGTAGTAATTTTGAAATCTATGCATTATTTCAAAGCTATTCAAAAAATTAATAGTTAATTTATTTTTTGTACAAAACACTATCCATTGGTTTGCAGATGAACCTGCAAGTATTTAATGGTATAATTGCTTTAGTCATATAAAGAGTTAGAAATAGTTTTTGTGGGGAAAAACCAAACAACAGTCTAATGTCTTGTTTAAAAGAAATTGTACACATATTTTTTACAAAAAAAATGTATCAGGGAAGCAATCTCTTGTTTAAAATGGTAAAGTGTTTTAATGCTTTCATGAAGATTACCCAGTACATATTTATAACAATGAATTTATTTCCTTTCTCTGTTATCTCTCAGGAATTGTTCAGTGTGAAATAGATTAATGATTGAAATAGTTCATATTTCAAAGTTTAAAAATTGGAGAAAACGGTTTTTTTTCCTCTTGGCTCTGCATGTTAGCATTACTCTTTAAACTCTTGCCATATGGCCTTGAAATACTAATACTCACAATCATGTTAAATTTGCAAATGATATTTTGCAACTATTTCTGTTTGTGTCACAGAGAAATGGTTTTCCCAAAAGGCAACACCCAGATTGTGGAATTTCCTGACCTGGTTTCAGTCAGAGTTTCTGTCTCTGTTTTGATTGTTTGCTACCAAATTGAAATTTCTCTCTTCCATTCTGCCTTCTTTTCTTTTTCCTTTCTTTTTTCTTTCTTTTGATATCTGGAAGGAACCTAGCTTCCCTGCTTTAATAGTCTCCCTGCTTCTTAGGACTCTTCTACACATGCCATAAAATGCGAAAGAAACCAAGATAAAAGGGGGAGGGGCAACTAAATTACATTTTGGAAAAGCCCACACTTAATTTGGTTAACAGCCAAAAAGCACGTGCTTAAAGGCTCTGCTTAAAATCCAATTTCAGCCCAAAAATGTGCACTTTCACATGACTGTATATCCCTGGAGTCATAGAAAACATGTGACTTCCTTCTGAGCCCTCTGTGCGGACTGCTGTAGCTCACATGTGCATTTTAAAAGCCCGAAACAGCTGATTAGGCTGTCAAAAAATGGGCCCACAGACATGCAGGTGACTTAACCTAAGCACAGTTGGAAAGCAATTAGAACCCTCTGCAACAATAACTTTGTTCTGATCTTTATAATATTAAATGGAGCTTGAATTTACAGTTGGGTGAGGAGAGAGAATACAAAATATGTTTGTGTGTACATTTAGATCTCCGCATGAGTGCATATAAGGTCCAGTGCATCTCTGGAATAATTTTTTTTAAATCTGCCGCTGGATGTCCCGCTGGATGTTCCATCTTGCGGATTTGTAAAATCAGCTCCAAAGAAGGTGTTAGGACAGCAGGGAACCATTTCTCGGGAATGAAAGGTCTGCGCCTGGACTTGCTGTCAGGTCCCAAGATTTTTAAAGCCACTTTTTCAACCCACATTTTGATGCTGTATGGAATTGCCACAATTTTCCCTAACAATTTCAATCTTCTGCCTTGCTGTGGTATAATGTATGCACTTTATATTAGCTTTTTCTTAAGAGTGCAAAGGTTTGGCCAAAATCCAGTAAATTGATAAATCCTTGTGTGTTGGCAGGTAATCTTCTTTGGAGTAAGTTTATAATGGAAAGGGAGGAAAGGGTGGGCCTGGACCACTTGCAGCCCAATCCCTGTTTGGCAGTCACCAGAAAATTTCCCCTCCAAGCCCTGTGACCCACCCACCCCCATTTTGAAAAACAAACTTTAACAGAAATCTACCATTTATCATATAAATATCCAAAATGTATAGACTTCTTGCTTTGTTCTGAACTCAAAGTCATCCTGCTGTATTATAATAACTCCAGTCAAAATTTGTGTATTATTAAAACCTTTGTTACTGTGACTAATATTTCCAGGGAAGGTTGTTGCTCTTTGACCTGTTGATGTTATGTTGTCATTATTATGATGATGTATTTTCAAACTGACCCCAAAGTAGGGTTTTTTAAAACAAGATTTTATCATTGTTTTCTTCTTCAGCTGTGGAAGTGTGACTTGCCCATGCTCACCCCATGGATTTCTATGGCTAAGTGGGATTTGCACATTGATCTTCCAGAGTCCCAGTCCAAACCCCTATGCCACACTGGTTCCTTTTTTAATGTTGTGTAATAGCAAATCTGGTGATGGTGCATGGTACCCAACATAGAGATGCTACTAATTAAAACCCTCTAAAATTATGCTACTATGATTCATATTTTATATATTTGTGATTGCCACTATACCTTTTCAGATGTGCTCTAATCTTGGAGCTACTTCTAAGAACCATAATAGGTTGGATCTATATCTGGAATCCTGTCTGTGCACCTAAAAACACCAGACCCCATCTTATCTTAAGAGCTAAACAGGATCAGCTCTGCCTAATACTTGGATAAGTGATGGCCAAAGGATACCATGTACTATAGGCTATATTTCAAAGGAAGGAATTATCAAAACTACCTTTGAATATTCCTGGCTTATGGGAGCCCTATGAAATTCATGGGATCAGTATAAGTTTACAGGCAACATGAAGGCACATACACACACTATCATAACAATGATTCCATAGCACTGAGCCATGATAAGGTGGTATCAAACTACAATACATTAATTCTAAGGTTAGATGCATCCTTTAATAGTAATCATGGCCAAAGTAATCATGGCCAATGCTGGTTGTACTTCGGTCTCTCTGAAATCATTGGAAAAAGTCAGTCATGATATAACATGCCTTTATGATTTCACTGGAAAATATATGCAACTAACAATCTGGATCCAATGTAGTGTCTAATGCAGCATTTAGTGACAACACAACAATTTTAAAAAAACAAAAATACAAGATCTATCTGTATCAAACTTGACAAAAAGCTTTGTCAAAGGCAGATGAGCTTTGTGGTTTGAAGTTGAAATCACAATATATGACAGGATGATGGCTAATTTTCCCCCAATTGTGTTTGAATAATGAAAAAATAATAAAACAGTGTTTTAGATGTCTGTGCTGGATATTCATTATGCAAAGGAATTGAGTGGTTGACAATTTTGATTATGTGGATTACAGATGGATACTCTAAGAGGCGAATAGAACTGAAGATTAATATTCCATCTAAGAAACCCAGAAATAATATATATTTTTATATAACAGATTTGTACGAATGAACAAAGTGTACATTTAAGATAATGATATAAGGTGATGCCTTTTAGGTTTTTCTCTTGAAATGTATCCTTTGTCTTTGAATTATAGAGTTATCTTATTAATTCTGACACTTTCGTGTAGATTTATGAAATCTAATTTTATCTGTATATGCTTATCATTGTTTTATTGTTACACTAGAAATGGGGAAAACTCCCTCACTGAATATTGGCAATTGTGACTGTTTGGGTGTGGGTAGCAGTGAAGGGCATGCTTCATGTTTTCATAGATTTTTAGACTGAACTCAACTACACAAAACATTTAATACTAAAGCAGAACTTGCATGATGTGGCTGGGTCTACTAAAATTACTTAGATGAGTTTCATAGACTTGTTTTAGGTTTGAACATTGCATATATTGTAGTTGACTCTAGCATGTAGACATTGTTACTCTGTAGTGCAGATATCCTTTTTCTGTTTTATCTTATCTGTCATAGACAGCTCTTCAGAGGTTTGAGTGTGTAAGGAACTAAGTTTTAACTGAGATAATAGTGATTTTGGCAGACAGATTAGGATTTTATGATGTCACAGAAACTGGGATTGTATGTCAAACTGTTGTCTATAAAAGGAGTAGCTCTGGGTTCCAGATGCCCCTACTCCTGAAACTCCCAGAAAGCAGCTTGTCCAATGCTCAAGAATGCTGGGAACTGAAGTCCAAAACACTTGGAAGACCAGAAGTTATGCAGGCCTGCATTCAGCCATTAAAATGCACTCTTGGTCTACTTCCTCACATGCATACTTTCTTATAAGTTTTTTCTACCAACTATGTTATTTCAGTCTCTAAAGTGTCATGAGAACACTTCGCATACTGATGTTTCAGATTAACATGACCAATTTTTTTTATTCTACTTTAGTTTTTTTTGTATATTTTGTATGGATTTTGTGTTGTGGTCTCATCTAGCTGGCCTCAGTTTTATAAAGTTGTAGTTTAAATTTCTTTCTGATAAGTCATATGACTGGTATTAACTTACCTTCAAAATTTCATTAAAATAGGCTAAACTGTGTAGCTTTGAAAGCAGCATTATTCTTCTATGGAGTTGGCTACTAGTCTTGAGCATTTGTATAGAATCTCTATCCATTTCGGTTTGTTTCATTCGTAAGGCCATGTTTTCATTTTCAAGCACCTCTCCTGAAAATGGGTGCCTTTCTGAATGAGCTTTTTCATTCTGGGTCCGAAAGAAAATTTTTTTGGACCATTGGCTGACATGTGCGTCCTTCCCAGGCTCCTCTTCCCCTCAGTTTTAGGGCTAGAGGGGTGAACATTGCCACAAATAGAGGGCACATCTACTCTTTACCCACTAATTTTTATAATGTTTGGGTCATCCCCGATTTTTAGGGATTTTTTTCTTTCTATAAATAAAATCTCTTTAAAAATATGTGATGGTTTGTACTTATATCCTTCATTACGACCTGGAATAAAAGCATCAGAGTTACTTAAGATACCACTATTTCTGTGATGTTTTCATCTCCATCTGCATAAGAAAAGTGAGTGTAAAGACAGGGCTTAAGATTCCACTAATTCTGAGATGTTTAACTCACAATCTGCAGAAGAATGGTGAGTGTAAAGATAAGGCTTAAGGTTCCACTAATTCTGAGATTTTTAATTCTCCATATGCAGAAGAGAAGTGAGTGTAAAGACAGGGCTTAAGTTACCACTATTTCTGTGATGCTTTCCTCTCAGTCTGCAGAGTGTAGCAGGCGTGGCCAGAGAGGTAGCAGGTGAGGTGGATGGTGTTCTCCTTTTCCTCCAATTGGCCCGACAGGCAGGGCTCAGTGGTCCAAAAAGCAGGCAAGCAAATGGTACCTGCTCTTACTTTCTTTCATACTGAGCTTATTTCCATTTCAATGGAGGGGTTCCCGTTTTGGGCTCATGCTCAAAACAAAAGAAGCAAAAGAACGAAACAAAATAAAAAGAAATGAAAGAACTGAATTGAAAGAAACGAAAGAACGGATGAAATGGGAGAAACGGGTACTGGTGCACACCTCTATTGGCTACTACCCTTGATTTTATGGCCAACACCAAATTTGTATAGCTTAAAGTTTCGTGAGGGATGTAAGGATTGTCGCAGCTAGCCAATTGGGTTCCAAACTCTCAACCCCTTCTGCGGAAGTTGCACCCTCGTCCAAGGAGAAAAACTCCAAAACAAAACTGTCCTTTGGTAAAGAAAGATTTATATAAACAAAACATACAAAACACAGTCCTTTGCTTTTATCAGCAGCAAACACAAAGCTTTCTTATCTTCAAGCTTTAACCTCTGTGGTTTCTGGACTCTCCATCTTCAAACCTCTCTTCAGTTCTCCTTCAGTAGCTCTTCAGCAGCAATACCATCTTTGCCACCATCACAGCACACACTACAACACTGCACTTTACAACACCATCACAACACTTTAACAACACACACTGCTTTACAACACCACATACAACACTCTTTAACAGCACACTAACATAAGACTTACTCAGACTCTATTAATAGCCCTCAATCTAAAGCAGGTGTCTTAATTGCTGCTGGTCAAACACAGATGGGACATGATTCCTGCAAACACTTATTCATTTTCACTTAAGAAATGACCCAAATAATATAAAACTCTGATAAGGATGCCTCATGCAAATTCAAATTAAAAAGACCCAATATTTGTGAAGTCTTCCTGATGAAATGTTCATGTTGGAGACTTGTGTTGAAATAGGGAGCTGACCATGGTGCTGATGCTCTCAGCCTTCAACCTATGGTTGCTACTTTAACTTGCAATGGTATGTATGCAATCAAAGGACTTTTTCCTCCCACTGAAACTATATTCTATACATGAAAGGCAATGCCAAATAAAACTTGTTGGCTATTGAAGTACCATAACATTCTTTGATGTTTTTGCAGCAACAGATTAAAAGGGAAATCCCATGGAATGATCAAAGCTTGTATTCCTCCTTAAACACTGTTATTAGACATAACTTAAGGACACAAATTCTAATGTTTTTTCCCCCCATTGCATAAAAAGATGGTTGCTTTTTATCAAGATCTTCATAATTTTCATAAGATATCTCTACAGGAAACCAGTCTCTTTCTCCTGTTGTTAGGCAAAACACATGAATTAAGCACACATAGGGAGTCAGAGTTATTGAATTCAAAAATGTAAAGAAGCCAGTGTTTCAGCTTATGAAAAAAAATGAAAGAAGGCAGGAGAAGTTTGTCAAAAGATATTTCAAATGCAAACAGATCTTTGAAATATACACAGTCTCTCATTCTCTCTGCCCACAGGGGAGATTTGGTTTTATTAGAATGAGTGAAGATTTGTATTCCTAAGTATGCAAACAACAGATTACATATTTAATATTAATATTAATATTAATTGATTAAATGTCCCTTAAAAATCTACTTCAAACAACACCCATACATTAATTACTAAGATCCTCTTACTTTTCAACAAGAATGGCTTAAACTTTACTTTTCTAACTTTGGAGTATATGCCTTTTTAACTACAGTAGGAAAATGCATTATTCTGCCCCAGTCAACATTTGTAAACTTCCCAGTCACAGGAGTAGAGATTCAAAATACAGAAACATCTATGATAGAAAAGAGAAAAGTGCAGCCCAAAGCCCATTTTGGACTCCAGGAAAAAAATAGGATTTCTGTGAAGTAAATACCATTTATTATATGTGAAGAAAAGGCTTTTGAACAAAGAAAATGTCTTTCTGTGCAAAAATACTGTATATGAATTTTGTGCAGAGTAGGTCCTGCTTTGTAAAGATTCTCATTAGGAATCTTTACACGGTTACTTTCTTTTCTCTTCTCTTTGGCTTACTGCATAAAAAGATAATTAATATTTTGCCAAGATCTTCCCAATTTGCGCAAGATGGCTTTGTAGAAAACCAATCTATGAATCTCCTCCTTAGGGTTTCACAGATGTTGGGAAACATGCTTTAGATCATTTAAAAAGATTTTTTGTGTATAATAAAATCTCAGTACAGGAAATCTCCGAGTTAAAGACATTTGACTTGCAAACGACTCATAGCTACACATGGAAGTAAGACAACAGGAAGTGAGAGAAATCTGTTCCTAGGAAGGGAACTTTACTCCTGGAAGAGTTATCATGTGGAAATGGTGTCTCAACTGAAGCTGTATCACCCATTCTTGTTTCCACAACAAGCCACATTTTAAAAAAATCCAATGATCATAGGGACAGAAAGTGAAGTTAAATCTTCTTAACAGGGGTGAAGACAGCAAAACAAGCCCCACATGGTGTGTTAGCCCTTCCCTATGCTATCCAAAACCTATGTATTTTGACTGGAATTACACTTAAAGAATGTACCTGATCTGACTTACATATAGATTCAACTTAAGAGCAAACCTACAGAACCTATCTTGTTCATAACTTGGGAAATATCTATATCTGAAAAACTGCCCCTTCTACTTATCCCTAAATGTCCTCTCTAGGCATTTCCTATGTATTCGTGGGCTTGAAGTTCTTCAGTTCAATAGGATTGGCTATTATCCATCATTTCATGTATCCACATGTATGAGTCATACCATATTCCTCCCATCTCTACTTCAAACATTCCTCATTATTCCTAGGCATGGCCTCTATGACATTATGTGGATTCCAACTGTTAAACGGTTATACTTTGATTCCTATTCTTACTCAATAATTATATTGCTAAATCTTTAGAAGGTTTGCTTTTCCTTCCTTCCTGTTTCCATTTTGTATTAAGGAAACTGTGTATTGTATTGTTTGTATGTAGTGAATTTTCAATGAGCAATATCCCATTGTTTGAAATTAGAATAAAATGCAGTGATCCCTGACACTCTACTTAATTCTGCAATTGAATAGCAAAATAGTGGATATACCTCACAATAAAAGACCTTTGTGAAGCAAGACTTGAGATTAACACTAATTTAATTGGTATTCCTCTATGAGGTTTTTCGATCTCATTATTCTTTCTACACATGTATATTTGAGGTTTTTGTTAACATTTCAACATTAAACTGCACTTGAATTTTCCATGCCACCATCCTTGGTGCAAGGGTTTCTTGGAATCTGCAAACATTTTTGATGTGTGTCAAGAAAGCAGCAGCCAAATCGAAGCTTAAGTTGGAATAGCAGGCGGTTGTTGCTCTGCCAGTAGCTCCTTTATTTTTGCCATTGATTTGCAGAATTGAGTCTGAAGTAATCCAATTAAGTGAGCAAAGAATTACATGACAAGCATTGCCATCTATATTTGCTCATCTCAGGGAGAGTCGGAGGACTCCTGGTGATCAACAAAAGCAAGCACAAAGTAAGTTGATTAATTTCCTTTACTTCTTATTGTCAATATGGTAGAGTGGAAAATCAAATTTTGTGTCCTTCAAAACGTAGTGTGTCAATTCTCACTCCCCCTTTTCCTCCATCCTCTTACCTCTAGTTTTCATTTAACAGAACAGTATCAAGTAGCTGCAAAAACATCACCTCAGACTCAAGAGATCACTCTTAGTGAACAACTCTAAATGAGGCTTGTGTGTGTGAACTGCAATTCCATGAAATCAGTGGGAGAGCAGACAGTTTGGCTGTGAGTGCCAAATCCATTGTCCTGAAAAATTCAGCTTCTATATATATCATGATCTGGACCTTGAGCAGCAGCCAGATCTCAGATGAACATGAGCAGGAGTTGGCCAACTGGGATCACACATTGTCAACAATGAAGACACCATGGAAACATGAAAATTCAGATAATAGCAAACCCTGTTGTAATGAGTGAGTTCCAGCATATGTATATTATAGAATCGTGCTGAAGGAACTAAAAATGCTAAGAAAACACCTCTATCATCTATAACTCCTCCAGCAACTTCTAGGGAAACCTACCATAGAATCATACTAGTGAGAACTTTTTTTTTACCTTGGCTAAGGAAAATCATAGGTATCAGTCTTGTGGATATGGGTTTGTACTACATATACCAAGAGTCCTCAAACCCCAGCCCATGGGGCATGTTCAGCCCTCCCAAGCCACCACATCTTGCAGTTTTCACATTTGCTGATTTTATTATTCATGGATTTGATTAAAATGTTCTTTATAGCAATCCCTAGGTCTTCCAGTGTAACTCTATGTTCAGTGCCCTTCTGTCATGCTGAAGGACTTAGAAATTTCGGGAGAGAACACAGCAGCTTTGGGCAGAAGTCAGTCCCAGGGCTGCTTTGAGTCTCCTTCAAGAGAGATACTGTAGGGTATAAATAATAATAATAATAATAAAAAAATAATTTCCATTGCATGGAAAGTTCCTTGACAAATTTGAAGGAAAAGCTGATAAGGAGAAGACCTGGCTATGGCTCACGAATGGGACCCTGAAGAAGGAGACAGAAGGCCTGATCCTTGCAGCCCAGGAGCATGCCATCAGAACAAACGCAATTAAGGCCAAGATTGAAAAATCAACTGATGACCCAAAATGCAGACTGTGCAAGGAAACCAACGAAAGCATTGATCATATCCTCAGCTGCTGTAAGAAAATCGCACAGACAGACTACAAACAGAGGCACAACCATGTGGCCCAAATGATCCATTGGAACTTATGCCTCAAGTACCCAGCAGCAAAGAACTGGTGGGATCACAAACCTGCAAAAGTATTGGAAAATGAGCACACAAAGATACTGTGGGACTTCCGAATCCAGACTGACAAAGTTCTGGAACACAACACACCAGACATCACAGTTGTGGAAAAGAAAAAGGTTTGGATCATTGATGCTGCCATCCCAGGTGACAGTCGCATTGACGAAAAACAACAGGAAAAACTCAGCCGCTATCAGGACCTCAAGATTGAACTTCAAAGACTCTGGCAGAAACCAGTGCAGGTGGTCCTGGTGGTGATGGGCACATTGGGTGCTGTGCTAAAAGATCTCAGCCGGCATTTGGAAACAATAGACATTGACAAAATTACGATCTGCCAACTGCAAAAGGCCACCCTCCTGGGATCTGCTCGCATCATCCGAAAATACATCACACAGTCCTAGACACTTGGGAAGTGTCCGACTTGTGATTTTGTGAAACGAAATCCAGCATATCTATCTTGTTTGCTGTGTCATACAATAATAAACATAATAATAATAGTCCTGCCGGAAGACCTAAGTCATTCCTAGAGAGGTGTTCTGTCTAGTAGAAAAAAAATCTGATTTTTCTTTATTTATGGTTTTTCCACTTTCATAGGAGTCCTGTGCTCAATGGTTATGGAGGGCTGTCTCAAGTCAACTGGGAAAATCAACATATGCGTCTTCTTTGTACATAAACACAAGGCATATATATGAATTGATTAAAATTAGATTGTTGTATCATTTGACTGTTTTTATGGAAATTTTTACTGATTTCTGGAATTCTTTCCCAAGCAGTTTGGTCCTTCCTTATTGTCCATTGATTTATACTAGGCTGCTCTTAGGAGAAGATGCTGAAAAGCACAGCCTTCACTTAGACTAGCTGAAGTAAGGTTAGGAGAAGTGCATATGTGAATCTATGCTCTTGTCCTTGGCAATGGTTCTCACTGCTCTAAGATCTATGTGTCCTTTACTTGAACATTGTATTCTGGTTTGCAGACTGATTTGCTTGTTTCAGAATTATCTTTGCCTTGGTCATTGCCCAATTTTATATTCTATAGTTTCTGGCTATCTCTATATAGCATCTCTTTCTCTGGGTATTTGTTCTTGCATTTTAGGTTATTTATTCTAAAACTTTTGCTAGAGGGTGCCTTGTGCATTATCTGTTGTTTTTGAAAGATAGAATATGATGGTGGTGATGGTGATAGTGGTGATATGATGAATATTCATGCCAAAAAAGGCCACTCAAACACTTAACTTTCATTTAAGTTTGATTCCATCAAAAACATTTTGATAAAATAGTTTATGGATGGTGTCCTGTTTTCTCACAGTAGTGAGCATTTGCTTTCCAAACTTGGGACAGGATCCCTAAAGGATTTTGTAAACTGTTAAAACAAAATGGATGTAACTCTCATCAGAAACATTTAATTAAACTCTCAGGGAAAACACTTCTAACACCTGATTTGAAACAACAGATTGTACCTTCCAATTGGCAAACCTGCTGTGCCTTGTACATACACAGCTATGAAATAACTTGAGATTCACATCTCAGTGTCCCTCTGCTGTTTCATGTCAGTGGTCTGCCTTTTCTTTTTGTAAATCCGCACCTGTCATTTCCAGAACGTGTACATAAGAGTAGAAGATAAGTGCAGTCTTGTGGCTTGTGCTGTCTGAAAGTCATCAGAGCTCTTTGTTGTTAATGAATAGTAAACTTTGGAAATTGAAGCACTTTCAACATTTTGGGGATAAGAGAGTAAACTGATTTGTAACATTTAACTACCAAGTGGCACGTATGTTTGCTTTATGATTTCTAGTAAACATCTTAGATATCTCTTTCTTGCAAATGACTAATTAGTCCATATCTCTTTTATCCAGTAATTTACAACTCCCCTCCCCCTTTTTTTGCATTTACATGTTTTTTAACCAACAAGCTGAAAATGGTCAAGAGCAATAGTTCTAAATTACGCTTATTTAAAAACAAATTCCACGGAGTACAGTGAGCCTTTGTTTTGAATATGCATGCTTAACATTAACTTGAAACTAGCAAATGTTGCACGAAAACTATAGAGAGCCCTTGGTATTCATTGGGATTTGGCTCCAGGATCACCTTTGGATATCAAAATCTGTGGAGGCCCCATTCCCATTATACGCACTGGTATAGCAAAATGGTGCCCCTTGTATAAAATGACAAAATCAAGATTTGCTTTTGGTATTTGTTTTCAATATTTTCAAGCAAGGTTGAATCCGTAGATGCAGATACAGAGGGCTGACAGTATATTGCTAAATATGTAGATACTGTATTTCTTCAATTCTATGATGCCATCAGTCATAAAAAACATGCAAATTTCAGACCTACCAGAGGAATATAGATATAGATACACACACACACATGAAGCTGTGCCCTGTTTTTAGAGATGTTTATATGGAGGGAAAGTGCATCTTAGAATCGAAGAAACAGGGTATTATAGATTAGCATCTGTTTGTGGAGAGTTATGACAAGGACAAAATTGGTGGAATGTGTTTTGTATGACATAATGCAGCTGTGTACATAATGATTTGACTGAGGAGGTTTTACCTCCTCTCAAGGACCTTCTCAGCAAGATTGCCATAAAACCCCACAAGACATCATCTGCTTTCTCTGTTTAATACCGGCTTTCAGCCTTTTAAAAAATGGGCTACCTGATGTGTTGTACATTTGCAATCGAATCACACATCCTAGTTCCACATTTTCATTGTTGGTTGCTCAGGTTTGTCTGTTGACAAACCTCTTTATGAATCCAGCCTTGCAATATATAAAACACATTACTGTTTGCCGTTTCCGCATTCTTCAGCTCTTTGAAGTACAGACATTTTAAGTAAAGATGATTGTAAATAAAGATGCAGAAATGCCAATGAATACGTTGACCTTGGAAATGAAAGCTTTGTAGGCAGCACTTGTAAAGCTGTTGAGATACCTTGTAAAGGCCCTATTTAAACTTGCTGTGGTTATTAAGGGCTTGCATGGACTTGCGTGCTAATGTCCCCATCTCTGAAATATACAATCAAACAATGCAAGACATCCATTTTATTATTATTGGTGAGACTGTGCTATAAGTGCTGTCTTGTTTTGCACAATAGAGCAAGCAGAGCATGAAATTAAATGTCACATATTAAATCTGCTGATTTAACTTTTTTCTCCCCATCCCATTCTTTGCTTTTGATGCGGTCATTTTATTGCTAGCAGAGAGTTTCTACAAAATCTTTGTTGGGTTCAATCCACAAACTTCATGCAGAAAAAAATGATAATTATGCAATTTCTTGCTGCTCTGTGCCTTCAAGTCATTTCCGACCTATGACAGCCGCAAGGCAAATCTATCACAGGGGTTTTTTTTGTGTGCAAGATGTGTTCAAAAGATGTTTGCTCCTCTTTCCTTCCCCTCAAAGTTAACATTAAAAATGGAACTTAATTTTGAAGTGAAAGAACTGGTGGTATGAACACAAGCATCTGCACTCTGCTTGTTTCTATATTGTTTCACCAGTACTAAAACAACATACAGTGTGATATATTGTTCTGTAAAACAATACTTGCTCAACAAATACAGATATTTCATGCATTTGAAGGAGTGTATCACTGAATACTGAAATGAGGATTGGCCATGTCATTTTTATTCTTCATTATTATCTATGGCTTTAAGGTTTTCCTGCTTCTTTGCAGTGGGTTGGACTGGATGGCCCATGAGGTCTCTTCCAACTCTATGATTCTATGATTCTAAGAGCTGAATTGTAAAGAAAACTGATAGGAAGAAAATCAACTCATTTGAGATATGGTTCTGGAGAAGAGTTTGGAGGATACCTATGAACTGCTAGAAAGACAAATAAATGGGTCATTGAGCCAATAATTATGATCACTCGGTAGAAGTCAAAATAACTCAACGGAGGATCTCATATGTTGGCTATATCATCATCGCCATTATCATTAGGAGTATTATTATTATTATTATTATTATTATTATTATTATTATTGAAGGGGCTGTGGTGGTGCAGCGGGTTAAACCGCTAAGCTGCAGAACTTGCTGACCAGAAAGTTGGCGACTCAAATCCACGGGACGAGGTGAGATCCTGTTGCTAGTTCCAGCTTCTGCCAACCTAACAGTTCATAAACATGCAAATGTGAGTAGATTAATAGGTACCACTTTAGCAGGATGGTAACAGCACTCCATGTAGTCATGGTGGCCATATGACTACTGACAGCGCCGGCTCTTCGGCTTAGAAATGGAGATGAGCACCACCCCTCAGAATCAGACTCAAGTAGATTTAATGTCAAGGGGAAACTTTTACCTTTACTATGATTATTATTATTATCATTATTATTAGTATTATTATTGTCATGTATAGCCCTCGTGTTCTTCTCAAAAGAGACTCAAAGCAATAGGTCATATCCTGAGAAGGCATGACTCATAAGAAAAGACAATAATGCTCATTCCAAATTAAAATGATTACAAAATTGTTAAAAACATGCAAAAGGCCAATTTTAGAATGGGATTAAGCTGTTCACAATACTACAACAATATGAAACTTGAACTGAAAAATTGTAAAAAGTAGTTTAAAACAGTACTATTTAACACACTCGTTCTCAACCTGTGGGTCCCTTGGTGTTTTGGCCTACAACTCCCAGAAATCCCAGCCAGTTTACCAGCTGTTAGGATTTCTGGGAGTTGAAGGCCAAAACATCTAGGAACCCACAGGTTGAGAACCACTGATTTAACAGCACAGAACCCTCTTAAAGGCCCTTTCTTTGAAAAGTTTAGTTCTGTTGGAATAAAATAGTATTTGTCTGCCAATCAGAAAACTGCAAAGAGGGGATCCCTGAGAGTTAGAGCAACCACCAAGGAGCCTGCATCTCATGTACCCATCTATGAAGTTCATAGGGCTGGAAGAAGGGCATGAAGTTCAATAATACTAGGAAAATAGCAAAATCAACTGGGACAGTTGTCCAATTTATCCTGGGATAAGCTGGTTCTATTTCCTACATATCTTTCTGGCTGTATGAATTCTGATGCCTTTTCTTAAGCTTAAGTGGCACTTATTTGCCACTGTTTCAGAGATGGTATAGATTTCAAATTCATCTAAAGCAAGAATGCACTTTGGAGCTAGTTTGCATTGCTTTCTGGGATCCCAAACTGGCAATTTCTGTTATTTCCAGCTACTTAAAAACATGCAAATAGGTGCTTTTAAAATGGCAGTTATTTTTGACTTTAGCAGACAAAATTCTCCTAAGAAAAGGTGAATCAATGTTGGCTTTTTTTTTTAAAGGCAGAAGTCCTTGAGGAAGAAAAACCGAGCTGCATAAACCTTTTCTGAGATGAGGGCTTAAAGTATCTTTAAAGGCCATAAGTGGCTTCTAATATGTATTCTTGACACTTGAGTGGTAATTTAGCACTGGGAGCATATTTACACTTACGGCACGAAGTCTTAGCTCTCTCCTCCTATAAAAGGTTGCTAATGGACTGTTTTTCTATATTAAAAATACATTAATAGCTGCTGTGCTTAACTCTTTTGTATTTGATGTCTTCATATTAAAGAGGGAAAAACTTTAATGTATGTATAATACTCAACTCCTGGTTTTACACCAAGGACAAAGGGCCTTTTAGGGGGGTGATGGGTGGATGACATAAGCTGTGCAAGATAAGAGTAGCTGTCTTCTAATCACTATTCTCTATGGACTTTGCCAGCTCTAGGATTTTGCCAACCTTTATTCAGTACACTCTTAAGGGAACCCTTTAATGGGAATGTAGAAAAAAGCCCTACAAATATCTTAGTTGGGAAAATGACCTGCCCAAGGATCTTAAATTCACTTTGTTACAATTGATGTTGCAGACTTTGAGATTTTAAAGAAGTTTGCATGTACTGGCACAGATTCATCACTCTTCTCGCTTTCCCTGAAATTTCTTCATTTGTGGGGATTTCAAGGTTTTATCTGTCTCCACATCCTTGCCTTGTGAGTATTCCATCTTCAGCACCGATAACTTCCTTTAAAATTATGCACATGGGCAGGAATTTACTCTCTCTCATCCCCCAACTATAGGGCAGGAAAAGTTAACCTTGGTGATAATCTAAACTGCCACCACACTATGGTATAATTAAGGACTTTTTATTAAACACACACACTAATTAGCCATCTTTACCGAAATCCATAATAAAAGCGAAAACCCATATGTGTGTATGTGGCACGGATGTCTGCTCACACAGACAGCCTCCAGCCTCCACAACACAGGCTATAGTTCCCAGGGTTAAGAATCTAGCCAGTCAAGTGCCATGAACATGCAGCCCAGCCCCTGCCAATGTCCTTCCCAAACACTACAGCCCACCACCCAAGGAATGCTTTCATTTGGGGACCATTTCATCCTAGATTTTGCTTTTTCTTTCACCACAGGCAGGCATCCCAGGGTTCTCCATTGCTCTGGAATTTGCAAGGCCCCGCCCACTGCCCTTCCCTTTCCAATCTCTCTGTACAACAAACACAGCAGAACTGAGCTGCAACTAAACTTACTGGAGGAGTTTAGGGATTGACTCCACATGGTGGAAGTTGTAGTTCACCCTGCATCAAGTCAGAGCACTGTCACTCCTACTGGGGAATATAGAGGAGTTGTAGTTCACCTACACCCAGAATGCTATGAACCCAAATAATGATGGCTCTCGGCCAAACTTGCCATGCAGACCCAATATGCCCAGATTTGACTACTGGTGGGTTTGAAGGGAAACTGGACTGGAAGTTGAGTAGTAGTAGGTACTGGGATTTATAGTTCACCTGCAATGAATGAGCATCACACTTGGCACACAGAGCCCCCATAACCAATACAACATATTGCACAAGTTTGGGAAAAAGGGAGTTATAGTTCACCTGCAGCCAGATAAACACTGACCCTCACCGACAATGCACTAGGACCACACTTCACAGAGAGAAGCCTCATGATCTACTGAACATACTGCAGGTATTTGTGGAAAGGGGCCTTGATTTTGGGAATTGTAGTTCACTTCCATCCAAAGACCACTGAACACACCCAATGACAAATCTAGACCAAACTTGGCACACAGACTGAATACTGCCTGCTGTGGATACTGATAGATATTTTGGGGCAATTGCCCCGGGAATCTGGAAATTACAGTAGTTCACCCCCATTCAGAGAGTACTGCACCACACCTGGTACACACGCCCAAAACGACCAACTTAGAATACTGGCAGGGTTTGGGGAGAATTCAGCCACGATTCTGGAAATTATAGTTCACCCACTCCAAACAGAATACATAACATTAAAAGACAAATAATACTATTCTCAAATGACCCGGGCATCGCCAGGTCCCCAAGCTAGTACTTTATAAAGCACACATATGTAATAATGTAAACAAGCTACAAACTGCATTGATAGATTGACAGACAAGAAAAAGACAAAGGCTTTGCTTCCAACCACCAAGATAATGATAATATTTCTTCTCATAACCAATTTGGTCTCATACAGGCATTACTGCATTTTTATGTATCATATAGATATCAAATAGATAACTCAAGCTTACTTGTATTGATAATAATATCTGCTGTTCTTCAAACACTTTTGCTGATGATTGGCTCCAACAGCCTCCTAAAGAAACAATAACAGGTTGCCTATTTTAGAATTACAGAGGTAGAAGAGACTCCAAGGACCATCCAGTCCAACCCCCTGCCATATAGGAATACACAGTCAAAGCATTCCCAACAGATGACCATCATTCAGTCATCTTGTTGGGCAGCTGTCCCTCAGTCATCCTCATCGGGCAGTTGTCTATCATGGTCTCTCACTCCTCTATGATGCTGATCTTGATAAATATAACTTAACCCAAGATCTCATTAACTCTTTGTTTGCCTGAAGGGAGAACTAAATCTCTCATCTGCATTGGCAAGGGAGAACCCATTATACTTCTTTGCTGAAATACATTTTCCTTCTCCTCTTAATCCCACAAACAACTCAGATTTAAACTACCCTGTTTCCCCTAAAATAAGACATCCCCGAAAAATAAGACCTAGTAGAGGTTTTGCTGAATTGCTAAATATAAGGCCTCCCCCGAAAGTAAGACCTAGCAAAGTTTTTTGTTTGGAAGCATGCCCGGTGCCCACCAAACAAAACACCATAGCATGCAGGGATTGGTAAATGTACATACCAGTTGTATATGGAAATAATTGTAGTAACAAGAAATTCTTGACAGAAGTCACAGTTTGTCTGGTTTGGTTATGTTAGTTTGTGATGACAACTACTGTACAGTATATAATAAATGTTCATTGTTTTGTTCAACAATAAATGTGAATTCTTCTTCATGGAAAAATAAGACATCCCCTCAAAATAAGACCTAGCGCATCTTTGGGAGCAAAAATTAATATAAGACACTGTCTTATTTTCGGGGAAACACGGTAGTTAAGTATTTACCCAGTCAGGATAACTAATGGCATTAAAAGCAGGGGAGAAAGTGCCAACCTTTAGTAGATATCAAGTTAGGCAGAAAAGAAAGTTACCTAGGAAATACCTTCATCGGTTTTTGAAAATACAGACTTTTGGTGGCTTGACTTCTTGATAATAACCTTTCTGCTATGTCCTTAATGGGCAAAGCGAGAATGGGAACATGCTGACTTGAAATTGTATGTTTCTTCTGGATAGTAACAGAAATGAGAGCAGATTTACAAAGCTTTGCCTTGCAGCATGTTTCTTACTGAATAGTGGGAGACATTCAAAACAGCTTCATGAGTTTGTTTGTATAGTGTCTCTGTGTGTGTGCCTCCCTCTTCCAAAGAATGAGATACTGCTGCGTACAGAAATGACCTAAGGGTACATAAAACTATGCTTGATCTAAAGAGTTCTGCATTTGTAAGGATTCCATATAACTCCCTTTTTAAACTGACCTCTTTATGAAGCAGTGCCATTCTTCTGTGTAGGTCTGAACATCTTAACTGTAGCCTCCAAATGTTGTTGAATATCAGTTGTCATTGTGGTTGGTGGTCAAATATCAGCCCTCCATCTTACTAGACAGAAGGTGGAATCTGAAAAGGCAGTAACGGATGAAGTAATGATAATTCATTTATTTATTTACAGTATTTATATTCTGTCCTTCCCACCCCGAAGGGGACTCAGGGCAGATCACAATGCTCATTTACATGCCATTAGACATACAACATATATAGACAGACACAGAGGCAATTTAACATTCCGGCTTCCTGAGGGTATGCTCGATTCTGGCCACAGGGGGAGCTGCCACTTCACTGTCTGCTTGTGACCCCGAGTCCTTGATGGAGTACTTCTTCATTCTTCTGCACGTTACTGGAAGGTTTTATGGTGTCGTAAATTAGTTAAATTAGCCTCTCTGCATAAAGCGGTACCTAAATTTCCTACTTGACAGATGCAGCTGTCTTTCGGGCTGCATAGGTCAACAGCAAGTTAGACTATTAATGGTCGGGAGCTTACTCCGACCTGGGCTAGCTTTGAACTCATGACCTCTTGGTCAGTAGTGATTTATTGCAGCTGGCTACTAACGAGCTATGCCACAGCCCAGTCCGGCTTGATAAAGTGCAATAATAATAACAAAAGTAGTTAGAAAACTATGTAAAATTGGCTCCCATTTGTGTTTCTTGTGGTGTTGTAAATGTTTCCAGGCCAATAGTGAAGTTTTTGTCTACTAGTCATCATTGTCATTATATTGAATCTCAAGGTTGAAGTGCAAAATAGCACTGAAGACCAATTCAGAAGGAGCAGCGATGAGAGAAGACAGCTGCTTTCATTTCGTGCTTTGTTTACTATCCAGGTTAGGATATGGAATACTGAATTTTGGGGCATCTTTGGACATACCCAGCATAACATTTGTTATGGCTTGCTAAACATTAGAGGAAAGGTAGCAAGTGGATTTTAAAAATAATCGCATAAAACAAATAAGTGTTGCAAAGCTGACTTTCTGTGTGATTAAATGTAAATCCGGTGCAAACCTCAGGGACAAAATCAGTTACTGCTTATCATTTCTTCCCCTTTCCTGTGATAGTAATTATGCTATTGTGTTAAACAGGGATGTTTGGTGCTGATTGTCAAGACATGATTTCTGGAATAACATTGTGAGGATCATAGTTCTTTGATGCGTCATCCATGCGCTCAGTTGAAAAATGAGAAGATTGTTTCTTTACCTGCTGAGGCATTATCCCATGGAAGATTTTGGATTCTTTTAGAGGATTAGAAAAGTCAGGCTTCACGTGCTATATACAAAGCAATGAAGATACATTTGTCTGTGGTTCTAATCTGTAAAATATGTACAACAAACCAGACTTGTGAAGCAATACTATGCTTATAAACAGTTATTTATTTATTTATTTATTTATTTATTTGCTACATTTACATGCCGCCCTTCTCACCCTGAAGGGGACTCAAAGCAGCTTACAAAATAAATTTACATACAATATTATATTATAAACAGTTAATGGGTCTTTTTTCTTTTGACCACTCACTTGATTAACATTCCTTAATGTCTTAAAAGTTTTGGAACAACTGTTGTCAAAGGCTTTCATGGCTGGAATCAATGGGTTGCTGTGAGTTTTCCGGGCTGTATGGCCATGTTTGAAACAACTGTTTGAGCTGCTGATCAGTTTCTCAGAACAGTTCCAGGTTTTTTGTGCTTAAAACCATACTTGATTTGGCAATGACCAGGAAAAAAAGGGGAAAGGTGTCATCAAAAATGAAGCTGCCTATAATTACAAAATTTACACAAATACTAATTTATATGTAGCGGTTCAACTTGACATATACTTATTGCAATTTAAATTTTGTGGAAAGTGGGGCAATTCATTTCCCTTCCAAATCCACTTCCCCGTTCAATAACCTTATTTCCCTTTTAATTACCCTCCAAGCTTGTCCCAGATAAATTACTCAGGTCACCTAAAAAATAACTCTGGTCACCCTACCACCAGGTCCCCTATTAATTTATCCCAATTAATTTTCCATCCAGATCTGTTTCAAATCAGTTCTTCTTCCATTAATTACTCCTCATGTTGGCTCCCAATCACCCCTAAATAAATTACATTCTTCTTACATTAATGTATTCTTCCAAATTAATTTTTATTTTATTTTTCCTCAAAGCAATTATCTCTTGCCCTTTAGCCAAAAAGGCTCCCAGGCCAACTGACAAGCTCTGTAGCAAAACAATGACTAAAACACACAAGATGTAACAAATACAAATAACCAATAAAATATAATATTTATAATGAATATGAAAAATAGAGAAGGGAAAATATTAAATACCGGTTAAGACTCCCTCATCCAAAATGTTGGGAGCAGTTTTCAGATTTAATTTTTGTTATTTGTTTTTTAGTATGCCTGTATTTGAATATATGTATGAGGAACAGGGGAGAAAGGGGGCTAGCTCCCATCATCGCCTAAGTTTTTCCCCAAAGAGCTCTCACTCCACTGCTGTCAGACATTTGACAAGGGAAAGAGAGTGGGAAAGGAATCTGGGTCCTATGATTTGACTTATACAAAGTCATTGTGAAAACCGGCCATTGTGGGAGGAAAAAGTCCTAATGCATCTGGCTGCTGCAAGCACAGAGAATGCTGGAAATATTCAGTTGCCTAGCCAATTGACACCATGTTCCCTTTCATCCAGTCAGTGGTGGGATGGGTGACCTGGAAATAGGGTTCAAAGGACAAAATCAACATGGATTAAGATATGTAACTCTATATATATATATATATATATATATATATATATATATATATATATATATACTCATGTTTACATCTAGCCATATTAATAAAAAAAAATCAGCCAAAAAAAACCCATGGGGCAACTAATCCATGGGTCTTCCTATGCAGTTTATCCCTTCTCTGGTTCTCAGCTAGAATCTCACTACATTTAAATAACTCTATCTTTCATATGGTTGACTCATGTTGGCTTCAGACAGCATCTTCCATCCTATCTTTGTCCACCAGTGGCCGTCATTACAACTGAGCTCAACACCCATATGTTTTGCATTTTTGAGGCTATTCACACATAGTTTGTCTAAGAGTCTGTTGCTAGGCCAGTGGTTCTCAACCTTCAGGTGTTTTGACTTACAACACCCAGAAATCCCAGCCAGTTTACTAGCTGTTAGGATTTCTGGGAGTTGAAGGCCAAAATATCTGGGGACCCACATGCTGAGAACCACTGTCCTAAGCATTTCACTGTATGCATTTGAGGAAGGAGACAGTCAGCTAATGCTTTGGCTACCAATTTTGTTTTCTCAGTCTAAGACATAGCTTTCCAAACTGTGTGTTGCAACACATTTGTTGTGTCGTGCAAATATAACAAGAAATGACAATAATTTTGAAATGTATATTTTTATCTTTAAAATTATACGTTTTAAAATATAAATGAATGGTTTTCATGGGAGACTTTGTGTCCTTATACTTTTCAGTATTACAATTTAGGTATGTGTCTATATCTCATTGAAGGGATTGGTTTAACCTCCAGTCTCCTGATATACCAATTTACTGTGTCGAGAAATGATGTGTGTCTAAAAAGTGTGTCAGCAACATGAAGCTTTTGGAAAGCTGTCCTCGAAGATGCTGCAAGATCCCTTGCATAGTTATAGAGTTTGGCTAGATATACAGAACATAAGAAGCTGAATCAGATCATTTATACATCCAACCTAGTATTATCAGTTTTGAATTGGCAGCACTGATTCCCTAGTGATAAGATCCTATTGAAGTTCTTATTGAACTTGATGCTGATTTTTTTCCACAATCAATTGAAATTCTAGGAAATACGTTCAAAACTAGGGTGGGGCTATGACCTAGCAGCAATAATTTCAGAAGAATATTGGATTAGAATTTGGTTTTCTCCCACATAGCAGATGCAAAGGAATATTTACTAAAAATCATTCACAGTATGTCCGTCTAAGATATTTCTAAAATCTGCTAGATAAGAAGTAAGGGTTCTAGTTCACTGGAAGGAAATAATAAAGTGATTGATTGTAATGTCCAACTGAACCATGCAGATGAGAGATAACTACTACTATTTTCTATTATTGTTGTTATTATTATTATTATTATTATTATTATTATTTAATTGTAATAATAGAAGCTAAGAAACATTCAAAAGAAGAAGAAATAAGAAAAGGGAAAAAAGATAATCACACATGTATAAATGTATAACCAGAACTAAACTAAGCCAAGGTTCAAACACAATATTAAAATATGGACTACGGACCACTAATAAATGTGGAGTTCTGGAATTTCAACACAATGATTTATTACTGGAAAGGAGATCCATGAGCAATGTCTGGAATCTAGGTGGGAACTGTATAAGTTTGTGTTAGCTGATTGTGCTAATTTAACTATTTATGCAAGGAAGGAGGAAAGGGTGTATTTTTGTTAGTAAATATATTTAACATCTAAATAAAAATAATTTAAAAATCAAATGAAATGGGCTTGAATTCAGGATGTTACAGACATAGACCTAGAAAAGTCTAGTTCAAATCCTCACTTAGACATTACAAACTTGTGATGGGTAAAATGGGAAGTAGCCATTCATATGGCTATGTGGAGCTACAGTAGAGTCTCACTTATCCAACACTTGCTTATCCAACGTTCTGGATTATCCAACGCATTTTTGTAGTCAATGTTTTCAATACATCATGATATTTTGGTGCTAAATTCGTAAATACAGTCATTACTGCATAGCATTACTGTGTACTGAACTACTTTTTCTGTCAAATTTGTTGTATAACATGATGTTTTGGTGCTTAATTTGTAAAATCATAACCTAATTTGATGTTTAATAGGCTTTTCCTTAATCTCTCCTTATTATCCAACATATTCACTTATCCAGCGTTCTGCCGGCCCGTTTACGTTGGATAAGTGAGACTCTACTTTATTTGAAAAATGGAATATAAGTACAGTTAGTGAATTAATGAAATCACACAGATTTTTAAAGAGTTGAATCATGCTGTTTAATCAGATTTATTTTATCATCCAGCAGAAAAAGAACCACTGCTTGTCTTCCTATTTTCATCACTCACCCTGTTATTAACATGTCACTTGATTCATACCCATGAAGCACTCATTGTTAGTAGATGAATGGCAAATTATTTTTTCTGAAGAGTCTGAACATTTGTGGAAAATTAGGTTATCCCTATCATCAGAAAGTATGTGGAGAGTGGAATACACCTCAAAATGCATTTTTCTAAAAGAAGCGTTATCTTTATCATGATCATCATCTCACTTTACCATTCTAAAAAGAGACCCAATTCTCAGAAGAGAGCCAGTGTGATTTGAGCATTGGACTATGACTCTGGGAACCAGGGTCTGAATTCACACTCAGCGATGGAGACCCATCGGTTGACCTTGGACAAGCCACACTCTCAGCCTCAAGAGCAAGGCAAACACAACCTCTCCCAAACAAATCTTGCCAAGAAATCCACATGATAGGTTCACCTGAGGATTACCATAAATAGGAAATGTCTAGAACAGGCCTGCATAACTCATGGTCTTCCTCCCAGTATTTCTGACCATTTGACAAGCCAGCTAGTGCTTCTGGGAGTTGGACTCCCAAACACCTGGAGGGCCAACAGTTGTTTAGATCTGGGCTAGAAAGTGTACAACTACATCACAATTCTTGGAAGAGACTTGGTCTATGGAAATTACTATAATTAAATCTCAAAAGGCTACATTTTCAGGATCTACTGTTGGGTGGAAACATCAGATGGAATTTATACCTTGCAGAGCATTGACTGAGATAGCATGACATGTTCAGTGATCATCAGAAGGGTTGCCTGGATTATCTTTAATGCTGTTTTCCCACCTGCCACTAAACTCTAAAATATCTTTGATATCTATGCTTGTAATTGCTAATTTATTAATTCCCAGACATATGGGAAAATGTCAGAATAATATCCAGTCATTATTGATGTCCTTGCGCTACTGCAGGAGTCTGCATTTGAAGTGATGCTAAGTGTTAGTGGAGGAAAAGACTTAATGCTATCTCCTGTTTTACAGTCAAATATCGTGAAGCTCACCAAACCAGTGGCACTATGGACCCAGCAAGATGTGTGCAAATGGTTGAAGAAACATTGCCCGAATCAGTATCAAATCTACAGTGAGTCATTCAAACAGCATGACATAACTGGTAAAGTATAAAATATCAGACATATTTCACTTTGGAATTTCTCACTGTGTTTCATTTCTTGTACGTCTTGTCTCGTTTTACCCTTGTTACTTGTTTTACAAGTGGGAACTGCTTAATAAAATGCCTATTAATCATTCATCTAATGTTGAACACTGAACAGTGTGAGGTCAGGAGGGAATAAACAGTGTACAGCTGCATTATTTAAAGGAATGATTAGTAGAAGATCTACAGTGAGGGAGCTTTGCTGTGCTAACAGTGTTGCGGTTTTAATTGGTGTTTTTGAAGAGATCTGTGCTCACCTTATGAGCCTGGCTTAAGGCGCCAAGTCAAGGAGCAAGAAAAAGAAGTAATGAATAAGTCTGGATTAACAAAGACTTTGAATGCAAGAAATGACGCTTTATAGGTGGAACCATAGCTCAAGGGAGGAACACGTGCTTTGTATAAAAATGCTATCTCTCTGGAGGTTGAACATGAGCTTCGGTGGAGACCGCTCTCTCCAGATAAGAGATAGTAATGAGGCTAAATTTTTCTTTTACTCAGATTTACAATATGACCTGGAATGAAATGATTGGTTTACCCATTTTCCAGTCATCCATACTCCTCTTTCCCCTAAACTACCCCTTGTTTTATCTTAAAGTATTCTCATATAGTCATACAGGCCATTGAAGGCATCTGCTCCCCAACTGCATGGAAAGCAAAGGAGAGAGGTCTTTCTTCTCTTACATTCTTTGGAGCCTGGAGGATGCTGTCATATATTAAGTGTCAAGGCCATTGTGGAAAAGGGATGTGAAATCCCTGGAAGAATTTGCAAAAAGGGATGAGCTAATACCCACACTCACCCCACACATGTATTCCATGTATATAGATTCCTACCTCATTTTGGGGAAAGGCAAAGAAGGTTAAAGATCTTGTGAAACTACACCTCCTATGATTCCATAGCATTGAGCCAAGATAGTTAAAGTGGTCTCAAGCTGCATTGATTCAACAGTGCAGATGCAGGCTATGGTCTTCAGTTCACCAGATCTCAGCTGAGTTGTTAATCAGGCTTCTTGGAGATTTCTCATTGATAGAGGACACTAATTTGAAGTTGACGTGACTGTAAACGTGATTAGGGTAAAGGTTTTCCCCTGACATTAAGTCTAGTTGTGTCAGACTCTGGGGTTGGTGCTCATTTCCATTTCTAAGTCGAAGAGCCAATGTTGCCTGTAGACGTCTTCTGTTGAATTAATGCACTGACACCACTTTAACTACAATGTCTCAATATTGTGAGATCTTGGGAGTTGTAGTTTGGTGACTCTTTAACAGGGAAGGCCAAAGGCAATGTAAAACTACATTTATGAGTTTCTGCAGCATTAGGCTGCAGCAGTTCAATTGGTGTCAAATTGCATTAACTCTACTGTATAGATGACCCCATCTCCGCTCCTACAGTAGATATGGATGTCATTTCAGTGAGTCACACATTCAAGTCTCCATGTGTTGAATAATCATGATATAATTTAATGTTGCCAATTTATTACCAAGAGAATGCTCATGAGAGATAAATAAATATTATTTCTCTCCACCCGAGCTCTCATGCTATGTAGTAGTTTTACTTTCCTGAAGGGGGAGCTTGCACACAAATTACTATTTTGGCTCCCAATTTTTGTATCAGGTTTTGTGGAGGGAGGGTAATACTTCAGGGGTTCTACCTTCTGGAATTAATTCAAATTATGCAGAGGTCTGTTGTTTGCTACTTTGATGTTTAAAAACTGATTCTATGATTTCCGGTCAAAACATTCCAGAAACCGCAGGGTTAGGAAGAGTTAAACTTCCCTTCTTCAGATCAGCTGCTATTTAGATAGCAAAACTGGCATGTTTGTTGCATCTGTGCAATTAATGTCACATCTGGTTTGATGCTTATGTGCAGTTAAATAATACTCGGATGCCTTTGCATCAGAAATGGGAATACTGTGCTAGTTAAATCCCTTCTGCTCCTCCTGAAAAAGAAAGGGGAGAGTTGTCAAAATATGGCTGCACACCAGCAAATGCAATGTGAAACCCTTGGGTTAAAAAACAATATAGAGAGACTATATTCTGTCTGGTGTTTTCAAAGGGATAAAATGTTTCTCTAAAGTGTTTGCAGAAAGGAAAACCCTAAGAAAAAGAGGGAGCAATTTCTCAGTTATATCAAAAGGTCATGTCCCTTTTGGGAAAGGTGCTTGTTTGCAAACAGCTCGTAAAAATACAACAGGGAAGAAAGCATCACTGGAAGGAAGTCTTTCAACCATTCAACCCCTGCAGTTGAATCCAATTTCTTGCCTTTGATTCCACCACATACATTGGGGTGTCCAGCCTTTTGGCTTCCCTGTGCTACACACAAAATACAACAACACTAACAATAGCTGATGAGCAAAAAACAAAAAAGGTGATGCATAATTTTCCCAATACCTGCTCCCACAGATAAGCAAAAAAAGGTTTTCTCATAATAATCCTCATTATGTGCTGCCCCACTCAGAGGATCTTTTAAAATCATCAACTATATCAGAAGTTTGGGACCACTGATATAGAAAATGTACATATCTAACATTATTTTTAAAAATATATTTTACTATACAAGCAAGAAAAGAGGTCAACATAATACTAGTGGAATACTTGACATTGTTTTTGAGAAATGAATTAATCAGTATATGGTTCGATGGAAGTAGTTTATTTACTCTATTTCTATCCTGCTCTTCTCACCCTTGTAGAGGACTCAGAGTGGCACACATAATGGCAATATTAAATGCTGCACATTCAACAACACAAAATACAGTACATCAATACAATAAACAATTAAAACATATCATAAAACTATTAAAATATTAGTAGTTGCAATCTTCAGTGAGTTCTCCAGGTTTAAAATAGCTGTCAATATTGTTTTATGTTGTTTTATGTGGTTAGAATTGTTTTAATTTTCTGATCTATGTTTTTATGATGTTCGGGCATGCCCCCATGTGAGCTGCCTCGAGTCCCTTCAGGGAGATGGAGGCGGAATACAAAAATAAAGTTGTTGTTGTTGCTCCTCCTCTTCCTCCTCCTCCTCCTCCTCCTCCTCCTCCTCCTCCTCCTCCTCCTCCTCCTCCTCCTCTTCTTCTTCTTCTCCTTCTCCTTCTCCTTCTTCTGGTTCTATTTTTATTCGAATTCATTCTAATTGTGTGAACTATGGATAATAATATAATATTTGTGGACGTAACATACTCTGATTATTCAATTCTGTTCCGTTGTCATCTACAAAGTTCTCACTCAAGAACCACGCAATCAAGTTACCAAGAAAATCACCCCAAAAATTCATAATGTTTTAGGCAAGTTTACAGTTTTGTGTTAGGCTGTGGGTTGGACATGTCTGGCATACACAATAGTTGTACCTAATCCTGGGAGCTGTTCCACGAGTGTGGTTGAACAAGCTGATAGAAGAGTAATTCATCACTTTCCATTCACCAGATTTTGCATGATTTCCATATTATTTGCAGAGAAAGAAAAAAACATTCTTATTGGATAACATGGAAGTGTAATCTACCAACAACTTGCTGTTATTTTTTTGTGGGGGCTAGTATTATTTGTGGGGTCATTTACTAGACTGCTTTAAGAGCAATAATTAGTATTAGCAAAAGAACCCTAAATTAGAACCTAAATTAAGTATCCATTGCAGCTGAGCCAAGATGCATGAAATATGTGCCCTATGGTTAGAATTAATAATTTAAGATAGCTGAATCTTTTGAAAAATCTCCAAAAGCAGTCTTGTGTATGGATATGGATCAGAGATAGAACAGTATGGCCTTGGGGCTCTTGGGGCCCCAAGATTGTTTTTGCAGCTTCTTCAGACTCTTCTGGACCAAACTTCTTCGTAAACCATTACTCACCTTTCAGATAGGTTTCAAACTCTTCTTCATTACTCTAGATTAAGATAAGCCTCATTTTCTATTAAGTACACTCATCTCTCCACATTTACTGAGATTAGGAACACAGGACGTTCATGAAAGAGAAAAAAACACAAATTTAAAAATTGTGATATTTTTAACCTAGGCAAACATCTCTTTAGGAAATTCTACATCTTCCAGGATGGCCCAGTGATCAATATTGGGTAGAAGCTGACCACAGAAACACATTTGAGGACCTCGCCATTCCCAGAGAGGTGTTATCTCTAGAAATTTCTAGATTTCCAGCATGACTGGAGGAAGTGTACTATAGTGTCACACTGGAGGATTTAGAGGTTCCTGGAGATAATGTTTTTAATCAAATCTGTAAATAATCAAATCTGCAAAAATCAAAATAGTAGCGAACAAACTGTAGATTTCCAGTTAATTCCATTATTTGTGGTCTCCAAAGGTCCACAGTGACAGAAAATTGGCCACCTGTCTCACTGAAGTTGCCTAGCTCAATGCAGATGGAAATAATATGTACATGTTTATTTGTCCACACAGTAAAAATGCTGCCGAATATACATTGCACTTTGGTTTGACTGCCGTAGGGAAGTAGCGTCTGAAGCACTAGATCCTTTATTTGTAACCCCAAATTCTGACATACAAAGATTTTTTTTTCCTTCTTCATTTTCCTTGAAAATCATAGTCTGGTTGTCTGCCGCTCTGCATGTGCTGCCAGAGATATATGATTGTAGACAATTGAGCTGTGGGGGAACGGTGGTTTATGACTGGGCTTGACAAATTGTAAAGTACTTCAAGAACAGAGCTACTACTGTCTATAGATCTGCAAGACCTCAGAGAAGGCATGCAGAGGGTATCTATTTTATTATCTAATTCTTTTATGACTCAGAAGGGATGGGCAGTCTTCAGGCTTGCAGGATTTGTTTTGACTATTACATGAGTCCTGAGACTCAAGTGCCATTGCCTGATCCAAAAGACATCAATTTAGAATTAAATAATTGTGAGCTTAGAGCCACAGAACTAAAGGGAGGCAACTTGATATAGTAGTTTGAGAAATGGATTAAGATCCTGGAAAACCAGAGTTTGAGTCTGTGGATTATCCTGCTTTGGCATTCTGGGTTATATAGCTGTGTGGTAGGGCCTTGAGTCTACACTGCCATATAATCCAGTTCAAATCAGATAATCTGTATTTTATAGGCAGTGAGGAAGAAGCCTGAGTGAAGAAGCCCTGAGCTCCATTGTGGCTGAGGGGGTTGCTAGAAGACAAAGTGGGCGGGGCCTGCCCTTCTAACTGGCAGCTGGGAGAAAAAAACGGCTTTTCCTGGTCCTCTAATTTAGACTTTATTTTTCTAGGTTTTTTGTTTTTGTTTGAAAGACATATTTTGGATGACTATGTCTTTTGTGGCCAAATTCGGTGTGATTTGGTTCAGTGGTTTTGTTGTTTACTCCATAGTAAAACACACATTACATTTATATATATATATAGATTGACATGCCAGTTAAAATTGAATCATAGTGCGATAACTGTGAAAATGCTTCTGATCTCCTTTGAGGGGATAGTTGCAGTCACACCATTTGACCTGCTATTGTGGTGGCACTAAAGGCCAGTCGAATGCCAGCAATTCTCTATTCTTGCAAGCTGTATTAAGGAGACAGGAAAATGCCTGGACCTTCTGCTCTTAGAAGTCATCATTCAAGAATCCAGGTGATTCCAACTTACAACTAATTTGCTACACATTTTCCAAGTTGGACAGAAATATGCTTTATGCAACATTCTTGCTAAACAAGCTCCATTGCTTTGCACAGTTTTTCTACTGCTGACTTGCAGAAACTGTGAGCCAATATATTGTGTGATCACCCATCTAGCAGGAGGCAGAATGCAGTAAACTACAATTAAATTATACTTTCGCTGTACAAAATGAAAACCAGCATCCACGCCATGTATTAGTGACAGTTTATACATTTTGGAAATTCTCCAAAGAGTTATGTAAAACTTTCTGGGCTGAGACAAGCTATTTGATCAAACCTGTTGTTAAGGGCACTTACCTGGGTGAGAACAGGAAGCTATAGATGTGATAACATCACTTGAAAATACTTGACCTAGGTCTCTCTTCAAAGCACTAAAGTTGTTCATTCTCCAACCAGTGCTAGTTTTCAGGGTCTGGGAAGTACAGGCAAAGTTGGTGTCATACCGATACTTGCTGGAGCTTGTCCCGAGCTCAGGGCCATCAGATACCTGATCTGAGGGAGTAGGTCAATCAAGTTGATGTATAGTTAGCCCTCTACATTCTCTGGGTTTCAGGGCACAGGACCTCAATGAAAATTTTAAAAAAACCATTAAAAAGAAATTGTTAATTTTTTAACCTCTGAGAACACACTTTTAGGAATGTCTAGGTCTTCCAACATAACTCTGTGATCAATTTCTGCTGAATATAAACTCATGTTGAGATTCCTAGAGAGAACAGCTAATCTGTGAATAGCCAAATTCACAAAGGTCAGAACCTCAAATGTTGAGCAGGAAAGTAAGTAAAAAATAAGCAGTTTTTTATTCATGATTTTCCACTTTCATGAGGATGTGGTGGTGGTCCTGTGCCCCTAACCTGCATGAAAAAGGGGAGGGGGGATTAATGTATAACAAACAAAATTACGAGTTTTCCACCCTTATTATGCTAATATCCATCCACATGAAATTGGTTAAAGATGCCGTGACAGTCATCCTCTACAGGGTATGGAGTGTGTAAACACCCCTTAAGAATAACTTCATTAAAACCTTAAATGTTTCTAAAAGGTGTTAATGAAGTGAAACTAAAATTCTAAGAGACTTCCAGGATCATACTTCAACTATTAAAGGTAAAGGTTTCCCCTGACATTAAGTTCCCCTGACATTAAGTTCAGTCGTGTCCGACTCTGAGGGTTGGTGCTCATCTCCATTTCTAAGCCGAAGAGCCGGTGTTGTCCATAGACTCCTCCAAGGTCATGTGGCCGGCATGACTGCATGGAACACCGTTACCTTCCTGCCGGAGCGGTACCTATTGATCTACTCACATTGGTATGTTTTTGAACTGCTAGGTTGACAGAAGCTGGAGTTAACAGCGGGTGCTCACTCCGCTCCCTGGATTCAACCTGCAGCCTATTAAAAAGAATGGTATTCTTTTTGCCTTTTCATTGATGCCATTTCTTGTCACATCAACAATGATGTTATCTCAGAGCTGGTATTATTCAAAAATGGCTATTGATTTTTTTGAACGGGCATGGCTTCAGTCAGGTTTTTAAGTGATGTGTTTTTGAGGTCATCTGCTTTCTTACAGGGAGGTTTCCCCTGTGATCCCAAAGGTGGATGCTGAAAATCAGTGTGACACTTTGGAAAAAAGTCATTATTGGCCGTTTTGTGGATTCATGGCAAAGTGAACAAAAGATGCTTTGCCTTCTGAGCTATGATGTAATGTTAAGTTTTGATTGTATGTTTGTGAATAAACATTCAAAAAAATTTCATAAAGGGAATGAAAGTGTGTGGGTATTGGAGCTGAGCAGAATTAGAGTGACATGGTACTTACATTTCCAGAAGAATACATTCCAATTTTAGCTTTCAGGGTCTGACCTTTAAAAGTGCTCTGCTGGTCAAAATTCTCTTTCTTTAATTGTTTTTGCACTGATGAACGCCTTTACTGATTTGAAGATTTATTTTTTTTTGCTGAATTTAGTGCAGGCTCAAAACAGCACCCTTTGGCACATAATTTGTGTCTCTCTGTCATGCGCTAGGACTGGGGGAAGGGAGCTTGCAATTTGAGAATTGCGTGATATTGTCTCACCCCAGTAAGAATTCCAATTTATTATAGTTTTTCAATGAATATCTTAAAGAGTCTCAACCAATTGAACATAGCTTGTGGCAGCCACAAAAGCAAAGTTTCCGGAGTATTACAACTACTTTCAAAGTAAGTACCGCACAATTAAACTGGAAATAACACTTTCAAACTAGTAACAGAAAAAAATACAAGTTTTGTTACATAGTGTAATGGCATGGGCCATTTTTGTGTCCCAATAAATTATAAAATCATAGAATCATAGAATCGTAGAGTTGGAAGAGACCTCAAGGGCCATCCAGGCCAACCCCCTGCAAGAAGCAGGAAAATCTCATTCAAAGCGCTCCCAACAGATGGCCTTCCAGCCTCTGCTTTTAAAAGCCTCCAAAGACGGAACCTCCACCACACTCCGGGGCAGAGAGTTCCTCTGCCAAACAGCTCTCACCATGAGGAAGTTCTTCCTAATGTTCAGGTGGAATCTTCTTTCCTGTAGTTTGAAGCCATTGTTCCGCGTCCTAGTCTCCAGGGCAGCAGCAAACAAGCTTGCTCCCTCCTCCCTATGACTTCCCTTCATGTATTTGGCTATCATGTCTCTCTCAGCCTTCTCTTCTTCAGGCTAAACATGTCCAGCTCTTTAAGCTGCTCCTCATAGGGCTTGTTCTCCAGACTCTTGATCATTTGAGTCGCCCTCCTCTGGACGCTTTCCAGCTTGTCAACATCTCCCTTCAATTGTGGTGCCCAGAAATGGACACAGTATTCCAGGTGTGATCTGACACAAGGCAGAATAGAGGGGGAGCATGACTTCCCTGGAAATAGATGCTATTCCCCTATTTATGCAGGCCAGAATCCCGTTGGCTTTTTTCGCCGCCGCATCACATTGTAGGGTCATGTTTAACTTGTTATCCATGAGGACTCCAAGATCTTTTTCACACGTACTGCTGTTGAGCCAGGCATCCCCCATTCTGTATCTTTGCATTTCATTTCTTCTTTTTTCTCCTTTTTTCCTGTTGCTTTGGACTTGGTTTTGGCAAACCCATAAAAAAACATATTTCTCAGCTCTCATTGTGAAAGGTATCTCCCAATATTCGACCTTTCAATGCTGTGCATGTCCTATAGGATGAACCCTACTATTAGGCAGACTGAAGCAGTTCTTTTAGGGCAGTGGTTCACAACCTTTGGGACTCCGTGTGTTTTGGACTTCAACTCCCAGAAATCCCAGCCAACTTGCCAGCTGTTAGGCAGTGTGAGAGCTGAAATCCAAAACACCTGGAGGACTAAAGGATGGGAACCACTGCTTTAGGGACAGATTTATGTAGGCTCAAATATCACCTAACTAGATAGGCTTGCCATAAGTCAACGGGCAACTTGAAGGCACATACACACATACAGGGCAGATTCATTTACAATAATTTTTATGTAAGGAAATAAAACCTCACTGGATACCAGAATCCTTTCACATTACATAGTTACCATTATTCCACCTTAAATGCCATTGCAAAGCCTGTGTGAGCCTCAGAATAGTGGTTTGGTGGCATACCAAAGCTCTCTGGCTGAAAAATTCCAGGATTCCATGCAATGGAAATGGTGTGATTCTTCAGATGTTTAACTGCAATTGCTAGCATCCTTCATAATTTGCTATTCTCTCTTGGGCTGTCAAGAGCTTTAGCCCAACATCACATAATTCCAACACTGTGTTAAAACATCATTATATTTGATCTATAAGTTATACAACAGTTCTTGATTGCTGCCCCCTTGGTTAGAAGTGGCAGGGATTTGAGGAGGGGGGATAGTCTTCTAGCTATTGATGAATGGTCTTAAAAGCACAATGCATGATTAAGCTGACACATAACATCCAAGTAGGTGAATGCAGACAGACAACATGATCTGTTTATTGAAAAGCACAGCTTATTATGTATTGGAAAAAACAACTTTCAGGATGCAGTGCCATAGTTGTTTTTGACTCAGATGTAAATATATATTTAAGGTTATGTAATTTATTACCTATTCTTTGTTTTGAATATATATCAAGACCTCAGCCCAAGGGAGGGGGAACAGAGGGAATTGTCTTCTTATTGTCAAATTTGGTTCCATTCCGTTTTTGAGGAAATTGATAATATTTTCAACCCCATTAAATGTGATGTATTTTGACCATTTCTACTGTAATCATCTACATTTTGAGCGATCACATGCTGCTGCTGCTGCTGCTGCTGCTGCTGCTGCTGCTTCTTCTTCTTCTTCTTCTTCTTCTTCTTCTTCTTCTTCTTCTTCTTCTTCTTCTTCTTCCTTTTTTGAAAAGTCCAAAATCTAGGTCTTAAATGAAGGGAGAAATATAGTCACAGCCAAATGATGCTACAATAGAGTCTCACTTGTCCAACATAAATGGGCCGGCAGAACATTGGATAAACGAATATGTTGAATAATAAGGAGGGATTAAGGAAAAGCCTATTACACATCAAATTAGGTTATGATTTTACAAATTAAGCACCAAAACATCATGTTTAACAACAAAATTGACAGAAAAAGTAGTTTAATGCTATGTAGTAATTACTGTATTTACGAATTTAGCACCAAAATATCATGATGTATTGAAAACATTGACTACAAAAATGTTTTGGATAATCCAGAACGTTGGATAAGCAAGTGTTGGATAAGTGAGACTCTACTGTATGTCAAAATTGTGCAATTTTTGAATGCCGACTCACAATGTAACACTGACTGTTCTCATCCCACATGTAAATAAACAGCTTTAGGCATTTCCACGTGCATCAGGAGCTTTGAGGACAATTGCTTCCCAACTCCAGAATCCTCAGTTTTCAAACACTTTTGAAATAGTTTACAGATGAAGTTTCATGGGGCAACCAACAGAAGTAGTTTTATGTTGTATGATGGGTTCAGTAGGACTCTTGTCTGTAAATTGTTTGAACGTGTGTAGAAAGGGGGGACTGCGTCTGATGAGGTCTTCAGAGTCAAATTGGGTCACTTAAGCAGACCAGTTCTGGTGGTTTCAGTGCAAAATAAGTTTCCTTCTTAAGTGCCACAACTGAAGCTGGATCCTGGTGAAAGTTTCAGTCAAAGATTTGGGCCTTGGAAAAATGGGAGGGGGGTTGAAACCCTCTCCCCACATATTATAATGTTTAGGTTTCAGTAGAAATATGCATGGTGAAAAGATAGGACTAAGTGATCAATCTATCCACCTTCTAATCCTTGGCATGTTTTACTAATGGCTGTTCAGCTGCTGTCCTTAGAAAGGATTGTGATGTTATGACTGAAATATTCATTATTTATTTGTCTTTAACTTTGTATTAAAATGTTTTTTTAATTATACAGGTAGATTGTCCCTTATCCAAAATGCTTGTGACAGGAAGTGTTCTATATTTCAAATTGTTTTAAATTTTGGAATACTTATATATACATAATAAGATTTCTTGAGATGGGACTAAAATCTAAAAGAGAAATTCATTTATGTTTCATATAACCTTACACAAGTAGCCTGAATGTAATTTTAAACACAGTATTTTAAATAATTTGGTGCATGAAGCAAAGTTTATGTACATTGACCCATCAGCCACCGCTGAGACAATTTTGGAGTGTTTCAGCTTTCGGGTAAGGAATACTTAACTTACATTATTGTATTTCTTATATAAACAGGGTTGTTCTTTTTAAAGTGACCATTTTATTATTAATAACGTATAATATTGTATTTACTAGGATTGTATATCAAGATTATTAAGTTCTGGCATTTGTATTTGGGATGTATATACACTTTAGCTGCAGAAGTGTTTGAAGTGTTCATTTTACCATGTCTTCTTGGGAAGAGTTGTTTGTGGCACAGAAGGGTTCAACTACCCTCCTGAAACATATTAAAATTTGCATATTTAAGGCTTGTCATTCATTGTTCTTACTTTTGTATTACACCAACCAGTTGGCAATGTTCTTTTTAAAAAGCAGCACATTTAATTATTTTTCTAATTTCATTACCTTTGACAGACTGCCTTAAATTGTTTATGCATAATATGGGATTAACATTGTGCAATTATGAATATCACAGAAAACCGCTCAAAATACCTCACTGCCTGAGGATAGATTAATGCTGTGTTGTGAAGCAGAGAATAAGACTTGGAAGCTTGTTGTGGATGCAGAGGTAAAAATTTTCAGACGGCTTTGTAATTAGAATTGTGAAAACCTAATAAGCCATTTAAATATTTTAATAAAATCAGAGGCTGATTGAAGGCTGCTGTGCCAGCTGTGGCTCAGCATCTTCCATATTTATGCAAAGGAGTTGTGAATATTTGAGTTCACTACTTTCTATGAAACCAGGAGGAGAATTTTTGTTGGCGTTGTCCATCAACTTGTAGATTTACATCACGGTCCTGGGGCCACCACATATATTCATGACTCTAAAGGACAAAGACTCCGTCATGAGGTCCTGTTGCTGAGACAAGAGCCAGAGAGCTTATCATAGAATCTAGGAGGTAGAAGAGAAAGAATGACTAGATAAAGGCAACAGTGTGTATTTGTGAATCTCTGTGCACATGCCATGTGGGAACGCTTTCGGCTATGAGGCAGCTTTTTGTGCCGCTTAACCTATAGTAGCGCTGCTTTTAATTTTCCATTTTGATTAACATCAATTATTTAATCTCATGAATATTAACAAGCAACCTCAGTTTAGTATTCTTAATTCTGTTTAGTAAATTAAAGAGGAGGAAAAGAAAACAAAACCCGCGGAGGCATGGTAAAATGGCTTTTAGAAGTTCTGAATGTTAAGAGTTTGCATGGATTTAGAAGTGGTATGTGAGAGGGTAGGGGTGAGGCAATGGTTTCTCATTTTAATTTATGACCTCATCAGACGGGCTTAAAATCGGTGGCATATTCCGGTTCATCTCCATTTGCCCCACGGAGGCCACCGACTCCCATCCTACAACATAGAGCTACTTTCAGTGGGGCTCCATAGTGCATATGGAGAGGAATTGGTGTTTGTTGCATAGGGATCAACCAGGGAAAGCCGGGTGGTGGACGCTTCCCCCCATGGGATGGGGTTTAGGGTGAGTCTGGTGATGTGGGGTATGATGGGTTCCCCACGTCCTCCACCAGGCACCGACAAATTCATCACAATCCATGACTATTCTGGCAGCCAATATGATAAGATAATTAGTGAGGAAAATGCATAGATTCCAATACTTTCATAGATGAAAACTGGGATGCATGTGAGGCCAAGAAATATCAGAGTGTGGTCAAGGAAGCAAACTTTTTTAAATGGAGGGGAGGAACACAAAACTGAGAGAGGTTGTAGCAGTTTGCTTTTTCCCAAAGGTCCAACTACACTGTGAAAATAAAGCAATTAGACACCACTTTAAATGCCATAGCCCAATGCTATGGAATCACAGGTGTTGTAGTTTGGTGAGGCATCAGCAATCTTTGGCAGAGAACACTAAAGATCTTGTATGCCTAAAGCTCTCATGATTCTGTAACATTAAGCCATGGCAGTTAAAGTAGCATCAAATTGCATTTATTCCACAATGTATGTGAACCTGAAATCTACAGGTACATCCCTGCCTCTCCTTTGCTCATACTGTGTTAATCCAGTGGAAACTACTTGTGTATTTTGAACTCAGTTTGCACCAATTAAAGAGGGCAAGAGTTGGAAATGAAGGAGGAATTAGAAGCTGAGACATTTTAAAGGCATCTAAAAACAGGATTAGAAATTATTGATTAGGATTACCCTTTCCAGATCAGGATAGTTGGAGGTTATGAATATGTTTTGATTATTTTCTATAGTCCAGGTTTGCACACTACTGAAAAACCTGGGACTGCGGGCATTCCGTAATTGCACTCTGTGGGGCAGGGAGGAAAGAGAAAAAACTCTTAAGGTCTCATAGCTAGTTTTACTCACCCATTTATTCTTGAAGAGGAGTTAGAGAAACCCTGCTCTAGCTTTATTCATTGCTATTTAAAAATGCCTGAGAAATAGGAACACACTGAAATGCTTGCTAGCACTGAAGTGGGTGTGTATGTGTGCTTGTGTCTGGACTGTGAGTGCGTATACAATGCAGAACTAATGCAGTTTGACACTACTTCAACTGTACTTGACTCAGTGCTATGGTATCATGGAAGTTGTAGTTTGGTGAGGCACCAGCACTCTTTGGTAGAAAAGGCTAAAGATACCGTATATCTACTACACCCAGGATTTCATAGCATTGAACCATGGCAATTGAAGTCTGTAAAGGAGGGTAGCCTAGAAGACCCAATTAATAACGAATAGATGTCCCAAATAATAAAAGATAACTGCCACCGATTAGTGGAAATGCAGCCACCACTGTGTGGAGGGACACCTTTAGATTATAAAAGTGCTCAACCACCCAATAGCTCAGAGGAAGCCTTTTACTTTATTCGGTGTTAAAATGGTAGCACAATTGTGCTGAGGGAGTCTATAGACGACAGAGGCTTTGATGTAAAAAGAACAATATCAAGTTTATTCAGGCACAAGCTTGGTGGTTACAAAAGATGTTTCACTTAGAGGTATTCTTATTAACAGTTACAATACTAGAATTAGATGAATCAAACTCTCTAAAGTATCACTTCTTTTACTTAAAGTAGTTAAAACTTCTTCCTCTGCTCCCTTTAAACTGTTACTTCAGTGGATCTCTGTGAGTCCAGCTGGGATTGATTCCCAAAGTCTGAAACTTGGACTATCCGGTGACTTCAAACCACAGTCACCCCTGTGATATACTATCACAGATTCTCTGTGCCTTTCCAGGACATAGACTACATTAAATAAGTCACCAAAGTTATTTAAAACCAACTCAAAATGAACAATTGAGTCTCCTTGATCCCATCAACCTGGAATCAATCTTCCCTGTGCCCAGTGTTATGATTGAGCCTCATGGCTCTGTTACTGACAGACGTGGGCGTAAGACTCCTCGAGAGTCAGATACTCTCGAGGAGCGAGAAAGAAAAAGACTGCGAGACATTTTTGCAGCACCGTCTGACGAAGAGTCTTTTGAGGGGTTTACGGAGAGAATGGAGGAGGGGCTGGTTAGCTCGGAGGAGGATGAGATGGATTGGACTCGGGTAAGGGAGGAATTGGGTGCCACTGGTCATGATGGGATAGAAGATGAATGGGGACTTTCAGGATTAGACCCATGGCTTAGCTGGAGGGATGGGACGGGATCCACAGCTGGAGATGCTGTGGGGCGTAGTCAGAGGTGTTCCAGCTCTGATGAGGAAAGTGATGAGGAAACGCCCGGGTTAAGGAGGACAGCTGACAGTGATGAGGATTTGTAACTGGCATAAAATGGGGCTTGGGAGCAATTGCAAATTGCGTTGGGCAAGGTAATCTGGACAAACGCTTGGGATCTGTGTGGGACGCTTTCCTGAAGACTGGTGTGTTTTCCTGTGCTGAGACGTAAGTGGTTTTGGAATTCAGGGTCAGACGGCGGGAGGAATTGTGTGGGCATTTGTTTGTGCAAACCTGTGCTTACTCTTATTAGCTTGACCTTCCGTCGTCTTCTTGACGGACGCCATCTCCTGCTTTGAAAACTCGGATTGAACTGACCACGGCTTGCCTTCCCCCTTCTGGACTTGGAAACTACAAACGTCTACTTCTGGCTTTGAACCACGGAAAGGAACTGGGTCTACTCTTCTGCTACAATCCTTGGCTGATCTGTTCGTGTTGGAAATCCTGTCTGCTGTGTGTGTGTGGGAGCGACGCAAGTTCCTCTAAGCACAGTGTTGGCAGCAGAGAGGAATCTGCTGCCAATTAGTTGCATTCTTTTGTATCTCTTGTTCCTCGGCTTTTGTTTTGTTTACCCTCAGGCTGAAGCAAGCAGTTTGTTTTTACCCGGATTAAACTTCGGTTTAATCCGGTTTATCTTTTGTACGTTTTTTTCCTTGTCCCTTTTTTGCTCCTAAAGGCTAAAATTGCCTGGCCCTTGTGTTTTACGGGCATTTTTGAGTTCTGTAATTAAATAAACTCTGTTATCTTGAACCTTGTGGCGTTCTGTCCTTGACAGATTGCCCAACGCCATAAAAAGTTTATTGCAGCAATAAACCCGTCAGGAAGACGATGGAAGAGTTAAGAGCCAAATTTGACCAATTACAAACGGCTTTTACCGTTAGCCAAGCTGCTCATGCTGTGAAAGGACATGTTTTGACTCCTGAACGCTTTGATGGGACCAGGTGCAAGTTGCTAACCTTTTTGGCACAAGTGGAGCTTTATTTTTCCCAGCTCAGTGCTCATGCTTTTCCTACAGACACTAGCAAGGTGGCATTTATTTTGAGTTTGTTGACCGGTCCCGCAGGACAATGGGCCACTAATTTAATTTTGGGAAATGACCCAGTCAAAGACAATTTGGATAATTTCAAAAAGTTATTAATTGACACTTTTGGGGATCCTCTCCGCACGGAGAATGCTGGGTGGGCTCTGTATCGGTTGAAACAGGGAAAGGGGACTGTTTTGGATTACTTAAATAAGTTTAACCTGTATCGCCACCAGCTGGATTGGGGGGAAAATGCATTCATGCTTTTATTTACTGCCGGGTTAAGTGATATGCTCCAGGATGAATTAGCACGCTTGGAGCCGGCTGAAAATTGGGATGCCTTAGTAGCTAAGGTGCTGCGTTTAGACGCAAGGTTCGAGGCTCGTAGACACTCGAAAGCAATGTGTGCGCCACCCATGCAAATTACCAGGGCACCTGTGGTGATGGGGGAAGAGCCTATGGAGCTTGGGGTCTTTAAAAAGCTGTCTACAGAAGAAAAGAGCCGTAGGAGGCAGCTGGGTTTGTGTTTGTACTGTGGGAATGCGGGGCATTTTGCCAAGACCTGTAATGTGAAACCTTCCCAGCTTTCGGGAAAAGGCCAGCCCTAGTGCGACGTGAGTCCAACGCACTAGGGCTCCTCAAGCAGTCAACTGAGGGGAGGAAGCATGTTTTCATACCCATTACATTATCTGTTGGGGGAAGGGAACTTGTTTCTACTTTGGCACTGCTGGACTCAGGGGCTACGGTCTCTTATGTAGATATTGAGTTTGCTAGGAAGCATGGCATTCCTAGAGTGCGCAAAGCATGCGACGTGTGGGTGGAAGGAGCAGATGGGAGACTGCTGGAGACTGGGGTGGTTAACCATGAAACCTCAGCAGTAATGTGGGAGGTGCAGGGAGTAACGGGAACATTTGTGTGGGATATTACGAGCTTGCCTAGATATGACGTGATCCTGGGGATGGATTGGCTAGCTGTAGTAAATCCACAAGTAGATTGGGCGACACGTAAAGTAACCTTAAAGAGGCAGGACGGTTGCATTCTGAATGTTACTCAATCTGATATGGAGGGAGTGCCTGCTGAGTATGGGGAGTTCTCTGATGTGTTTTGTAAAAGAGAAGCGGACAAATTACCACCGCACAGGCCATATGATTGCGCCATCAAGTTAGCAGAAGGTGCGAAATTGCCAGCAGGAAGGCTGTATGCCTTGACTGTACCGGAAAGGCAGGCTTTGCGGGAGTTTCTAGATGAAAATTTAGCCAAGGGGTTTATTCGCCCATCTAGTTCACCAACTGCGGCACCAGTATTTTTTGTAGCCAAAAAGACTGGGGAACTTAGGCTGGTCTGCGACTATCGGATCCTAAACAAATACACCATTCGGGATAGGTACCCGCTACCTTTAATCTCGGAACTATTATCAAGGGTGCAAGGGGCTAAGGTCTTTACCAAGCTTGACCTGCGGGGGGCATATAACTTAATCCGTATACGGGAAGGGGATGAATGGAAGACGGCATTTAACACGTGTTTCGGATGCCACGAGTTCCGAGTCATGCCTTTCGGACTTTGCAATGCTCCCGCGGTCTTCCAGAGGTTCATGAACGATGTGTTCAGGGACCTAATTGACCAATTTTTAGTGATTTATTTGGATGATATCTTGATTTTTTCTAAGGACGAGAAAGAACATCGTCAACATGTCAAGCAGGTTCTGCACCGTCTGCGGGCTAATGGGCTTTTCGCCAAGGCTTCCAAGTGCGTCTTTCATGTGCCTGAAGTGGAGTTCCTAGGTCATGTAGTGTCAGGTAAGGAACTTAAAATGGACCCACATAAGGTTGACGCCGTCAACTCATGGCAGGAGCTTAAGACTAAGAAGGATGTACAAAGGTTCTTAGGTTTCGCTAACTACTACCGGGAGTTTATTCCGAACTTTGCAAAGCTCACGGTACCTTTGACGCAGCTCCTGCGTAAGAAACAGCCATTTGTGTGGGGGCGGGAAGCTCACGATGCGTTTCTACAACTTAAGTCTAGTTTTCAATCGGATAACATACTAACACATCCTGATGTTGACAAACCGTTCGTGGTAGAAGCGGACGCTTCTAGCTACGCGTTGGGGGCTGTATTGTCTCAGAAGGATTCCTCAGGGACCTTGCGTCCCTGTGGATTTTACTCGCGGCAACTAACACCCTTCGAGCAGAACTATACCATATGGGAGAAGGAGTTGTTGGCGATTAAGGTGGCGTTTGAGGTGTGGCGGCACTGGCTTGAAGGGGCACGGCATCAGATCGTGGTCAGATCTGATCACAAGAACTTAGAGCACTTGCAAACAGCAAAGAAGTTAAACCAGCGTCAAATCCGATGGGCTTTGTTTTTCTCCAGGTTTAACTTCAAGGTGCAGTTCGTGGAGGGGAAGGCAAACTTGCGGGCCGATGCTTTATCCCGCAAGCCGGAGTTTAAGACCAATGAGCAGGTAGTATGTCAGACCATCTTGCCTACTGCCTCTCTATGTGTTGTAGATAATGAGCTCGGGTTACATGACCAGATCCTTGAGGCTCAGAGGGATGATGTGTGGACTCAGGAACAACTGATGTTGCTATCAGCAGGTAACCGTACAATACTGCCGCATCTGCAGGATCAAGACGGAGTATTGGTACGCAGGGGGCAGGTTTACGTACCAGTGGGGGCCCTCAGGTTGGAGGTGATTAGAGCCCACCATGACGAACCCATGGCTGGGCACTTTGGCAGGTTCAAGACCGTACAGCTTATCACCAGGAGCTACTGGTGGCCAAAGATGCGGCAAGACATTTTGCGCTTTTGTGACAGCTGCGCTGTTTGCCAGCAGAGTAAGACGCCTGTTGGGCGCCCTAGAGGGTTGTTGTCGTCTCTACCTGTTCCAGAGAGGCCATGGCAAATCATTTCCATGGATTTTATTTCGGATTTACCTAAGTCTGGGGGTTATACTTGTATTTGGGTGGTGGTGGATTTATTTAGCAAACTGGCTCATTTTATTCCTTGTTCAACCATTCCGGCGGCCCCTACGTTGGCCTTACTATTTACTAAGCACATCTATCGTTTGCACGGAGCACCCGAGGTGATTATTTCAGATAGGGCTCCGCAATTTGTGTCACGCTTTTGGAAACACTTCCATGAGTGCTTAGGGACTAAGTTAAACGTTTCTTCAGCTTTTCATCCACAAACGGATGGACAGTCTGAACGGGTTAATGGGCTCTTAGAGCAGTACTTGCGTTGTTTTTGCTTGGATCAACCCACGGCTTGGGTGAAGTGGTTACCGGTGGCTGAGTTCGCTTACAACAATGCGGTGCACGCGTCTAGTCAGCATACGCCATTTGAGCTAACTTATGGTTTTCACCCACGGGGAGGTGTGGCGCCGTCGACCAATGTGGTCTCTTCGGACCCTGTGTACCGCTCTTCGGAAATGGCTGCATTGCATGATGTTGCCCGTCGCTTACTGTTGGAAGCTAAGGTAACGCAAAAGACTCAGGCTGACCGCCACAGGCAGGCAGGGGAGGAGTTGGAAGAAGGGGATTTGGTGTGGTTATCTTCCAAACATATTAAACAGGCTGGGGGGAAGTTTGCGCCTCGGTATTTGGGTCCCTTTCCTATCGTTAAAAAGATTTCTTCCGTTGCGTTTCGTTTGCGTTTACCGTCTAGTTTAAAGGTCCATCCAGTCTTCCATCGTTCGCTGTTGAAACTAGATACCTCTAGTCGTCGTGGTGCTATAGCGGAGGGTATTTCTGCCACTTCTCCGCCATCGGGGGAGGAGGCCTTTGTGAGAGGGGATAGTGTTATGATTGAGCCTCATGGCTCTGTTACTGACAGACGTGGGCGTAAGACTCCTCGAGAGTCAGATACTCTCGAGGAGCGAGAAAGAAAAAGACTGCGAGACATTTTTGCAGCACCGTCTGACGAAGAGTCTTTTGAGGGGTTTACGGAGAGAATGGAGGAGGGGCTGGTTAGCTCGGAGGAGGATGAGATGGATTGGACTTGGGTAAGGGAGGAATTGGGTGCCACTGGTCATGATGGGATAGAAGATGAATGGGGACTTTCAGGATTAGACCCATGGCTTAGCTGGAGGGATGGGACGGGATCCACAGCTGGAGATGCTGTGGGGCGTAGTCAGAGGTGTTCCAGCTCTGATGAGGAAAGTGATGAGGAAACGCCCGGGTTAAGGAGGACAGCTGACAGTGATGAGGATTTGTAACTGGCATAAAATGGGGCTTGGGAGCAATTGCAAATTGCGTTGGGCAAGGTAATCTGGACAAACGCTTGGGATCTGTGTGGGACGCTTTCCTGAAGACTGGTGTGTTTTCCTGTGCTGAGACGTAAGTGGTTTTGGAATTCAGGGTCAGACGGCGGGAGGAATTGTGTGGGCATTTGTTTGTGCAAACCTGTGCTTACTCTTATTAGCTTGACCTTCTGTCGTCTTCTTGACGGACGCCATCTCCTGCTTTGAAAACTCGGATTGAACTGACCACGGCTTGCCTTCCCCCTTCTGGACTTGGAAACTACAAACGTCTACTTCTGGCTTTGAACCACGGAAAGGAACTGGGTCTACTCTTCTGCTACAATCCTTGGCTGATCTGTTCGTGTTGGAAATCCTGTCTGCTGTGTGTGTGTGGGAGCGACGCAAGTTCCTCTAAGCACAGTGTTGGCAGCAGAGAGGAATCTGCTGCCAATTAGTTGCATTCTTTTGTATCTCTTGTTCCTCGGCTTTTGTTTTGTTTACCCTCAGGCTGAAGCAAGCAGTTTGTTTTTACCCGGATTAAACTTCGGTTTAATCCGGTTTATCTTTTGTACGTTTTTTTCCTTGTCCCTTTTTTGCTCCTAAAGGCTAAAATTGCCTGGCCCTTGTGTTTTACGGGCATTTTTGAGTTCTGTAATTAAATAAACTCTGTTATCTTGAACCTTGTGGCGTTCTGTCCTTGACACCCCATCAGAGCACAGACTGAGGCTCCACTTTTGAAAACCTCTTCACTTCTCCTCCCCTCGGCAGATGGCTCCGCCCACATCTCCATGGCAGCTACCTCAGAGGAGAGCCACTAAATGGCTGCCGCCGTCTCACACCTACCCAACCAAACCACAAGCACATAGTTAAACACAACAAACATGAATACAAAACTCATACTTCATTACAAAGTCAAACTGCATTCATTCAAGGGTGTTGATGGACCCTAGATGTGCATGCATATGCCAAAGTATATAGTCTTCTCTGTGGCTGATTCCAAATGTAAAGCATGACTTACTCGAAAATACTTCAATGCTTGATTAGTTGCAGGACAAAAGAAAAGAAGTAGATTGCATTGCAGATTGATAGACTCAGTCTAGGATGCCATAAGTTTGCAAGACCTGAGTTGATAACAGTATGTCTTGGAGGTCCCTAATTCATAGGGTCACCATAAATTGAAGTCAAGCTGATGGGATGCTTATATTGCTTTTAATTGCTGCTGTTGTTTTGTGCCTTCAAGTCATTTCAGTCTTATGGTGGCTCTAAGATCAACCCATAAAAGGATTTTCTTGACAAGATTTATTTAGAAAGAGTTTTCAGTTGCTATCCTTTGAGGCTGAGAGAGTCTCCAAACGCATGCAGTGTGTTTCCATGACAGAGTTTGATTCCAACACAGAGCTTTTGGAAGCATGGCCTACTATGCAGATCACTATACCATGCTGGCTCTCTCTGCATTTAATTGCATTGTTTTTAAATGGCTTTTAATTGTTTTTAATGGGATGTTTTGAATTGTTTTAATTAATGTTAGTGGAAGTTAAAATTTCTTTTAATGTTAGCATTCTTAGTATTTTAATTAGAGATATGGCATTTGTTTAAATTTGTGGACCACCATAAATCCTGAAAGTCCAGTAAGATTGAAGTGTTCTGACACTGGTTTTTGTATATTCTCATTCCTATTACCGATTTATGTCAATTTATCCTCTGGAACAGAGCCTGGCTCTGTTTGCCCCATGTAGAGTGCTGAAGGGCATCGTTGACAGAGGATGGCATATAATAGAAAATGAGCAAGTGAAATTGTCCCTGATCTGTGTGTGATGTGATTAGGTCCTATTTCTCAAATAGATGTGTGGGCAGGTGTGTAGAAAGAGAAATAGCAGAATTGGAATAGATCCACAAACTTCAATCCATTGATAGCAGGTAGGGAAGTCACAATAGTTTCCTGACACACAACACATGTTATAACACCAGTAATCACCCCAGCATCATATGTGATAAACTTTTGCCTAGTTTATCACATTCCACAGGATGGTGAAACATCCAGGCGTTCCCTGGGCAACATCCTTGCAGACTGCCAATTCCCTCACACTTGCACTTTCTCAAGTCGCTCCTGACACACACAAAAAATTGCATTCCCTTTCTGTTCCCCAACTAGCATCACATTATATTTCAGTATATTTATCTACTCATCTTGCCCATAGCAAAAGTATTCCCTGTTGTCTTTCTGAACATAATTAACACTGAACATATCACCTCAATCAGCATGCTCACAAGTTGTGCATTGCTATGGTTATTCACACACACAGTCTGCCTATAGAGGTCTGTTCCTAGGCACTTCAGGCATCTGAGAAACTAGATCCAGGGTGCTTCTACACTATATAATGAACACAGTTTGATACCACTTCAATTGCCATGACTCCATGCTATGAAACTGTGGCAATTGTAGCTTGGTGATGGCTAAAATTCTTGTAAAAATACAGCTCTGGTGATCCCATAGCATTGAGCCATGGCAATTAAAGTGGTGACACTCTACATTAATTCTACATTATAGATGCATCTCTTATCTATGAAGACTGATGCTACCATCTCCACTGTCTCAGTTAGCCTTTAAGGTGCCACAAGATTCCTTTCATGGTGATATTTGAGACTAACAAGGATAAAAGAAAATCTTTGGGTAAAATAAATTGGTGACCTGTCTTTTTGTAGTTCCAAGTCCATGAAACCTAAACAACTGAACGTTGCCATGTGTACTGAGGAGATCCTAAGGCTTGAGGATGTTCTCTTTGTAAAATAAATTACTTTTTATTGAATTAAAATGCTGTCTTTAGCCTGCTTTCCTGATTTCAGTCACCAGGAGGCAGACTTACCTAATAACCAAACTTGTTTTATTCATTTAACCCAGTGTTTCTCAAACTGTGCTCCTTCAGGTGTTTTGGACTTCAGCTCCCAGACATTCCAGCCATTTTACCAGCTTCTAGGAATTGTGGGAGCTGAAGTCCAAAACATCTGGAGGAGCACAGTTTGAGAAACTCTGACTAACCAACAGGCTTGTAGGCAGCTCTATGTAATGCTTTTCTTTGCAGGTTCTATGACAAAAGACTTCAAAGGCAAGTGATTAGATCAAATGAGTGACCACTAGAATGAATGGGGAGGAAGACATCAAGAAAAAGAGAGTGGGATAGAGGGGATTACAGAAAAAACAGCAAGAAATAGCAGAAAGGTAGCAGTGGGAGATGAAAGGTTTCTGGCTCTTGTGAAATTGGTTGTTGAAAAATCTGGAGTAGGCAATTATTAGTCATCTCCTGTAAAAATCACCTAAGGACCCCCTAATAGATCCAAATATACCTTCCACTCATTCCTTGTTTTGCAATGCACTGATGGATAGTTTCCTGTGCAAAATTATAGTAACATAGACAGTGTATCCAGCGGTATCTTGACAGATTCACTCTAGCCTTTTCAATTAGAAAAGACCTTGGAGTTTCTTTGTTTGATGAGTATTTCATAAAGCTGGCAGGGCGATGCAGCTAGGCTATGGGTGAGGACTGGTGCTAAAACTGGGCTTTATGGAGGAAGAACAGTATAATTGAGAATAATACCTAATCGTTACACTTCTCCAGCAATTATACCATTGTTTAGATAACATTTGTTGTATGGATACTTGACAGTGAGTGCATCAAGGGAATAGATTTGTAAGTGTACATGTAACAAATGTAGATTTATGTGTCTGCCTGCTAAAGATTTAGATTTGTGCTTAATTTGCTTTGCGGGTCTACTTGGTTCTTCCTGAGAGCTCTAAAAATGGCTGTCTCACATTTAACAGTACATTTTCAAACAGGACTAATATGATTTGTGCTTGAATTTATACTTCAGTTGGGAATTGAAGTTATGATTGTTTCCTCCCGTTGAAATTATCAGGCCCTCCCGAATATGTTCAGCTGCAAAACGCAACTGTCTTAGCAGTCTTTTATGCTCAAGACTTGTAAAAGATCGATACAGTTCCCATCAGAAGAGTAAATTACCCACTGAGCCACTTCCAGTAATCATGATGTAACATTTCATATTAACTCTTCCCCTTCTCCATCCAGAAGTTTATTGACAGTGCAGGGTGGCTAACATTTTGTTCTCCACCCTCCATAAAAAAAGTAATAGGTTGAAAATTAATAGCTTGTTATATCCCCAGGGTTGGGTTTAGTGCTGTGTCATTCTTCAAAGTGTAGCCAGAACTAAATTTATAAACAAGGCTCCTAACTGCAAGGGGTGCCAAGGGAGGGTCAAGCCAAGCTTCCCCCCATTAAGATTTTTTTGTGTGTGTCAGGAGCAACCTGAGTTGCTTCTGGTGTGAGAAAATTGGCCATCTGTAAGGACATTGCCCAGGAGACGCCCAGATGTTTTGATGTTTTTACCATCCTTGTGGGAGGCTTCTCTCATGTCCCCGCATGTATCTGGAGCTGATAGAGGGAGCTCATCCGTGCTCTCCCTGGGTGGGATTCGAACCTGGCAGCCTTCAGGTCAGCAACCCAACCTTCCAGTCACAAGGCTTTAATCCACTATGCCATCGGGGGCCCCCATTAAGATGAAACTCCTTCCATTGTGAAAGACTAGGAGGCCACATTGGCCATCCAGCAAACTTTGAAGGCCCACATCCCCTCCACCTCACCTGCTCCCACACCTGTTTTCTTTTTTCCTTTTTTAATATATAATTTTATTTGGTTATGCAGATAAATTATAACAATTAAAATAATTTATTTTTATACATTCATACATTCTTATATTCTATCTTACACATTTCTGTTGATTCCTGCTTTCCTATCCTTTCTTTTCTATACCTATCTACTACTTATACATATCCATTTTTCCCTTTCCCTCCCCCTGGGAAAAGTTACATATACTTCTCCTCTTTATATTATTTTATTTGTTCGATCATGAAAATTGTCTGATACAATTCCTTATAATTTTCTTTCCCTTTTACTCTGTCACTAAGCCACCTCCATTTCGACTTCCAATTCTCCTTAATATGTCTAGTATATTTTATCCTCCTTTCAGTGATACAATCTGATAAATATTCATACCATTTTTTAATTTCCCATTTTCTTTGTTCTTTCCATGCAAAAGCTACCATTGCTTGCATTGCTGCTATCATATATTTTACAGTTTCATCCCAGTCTTTGTTTCCACCTATACCTTCTATTCTTCACATGGATGGAGGAGATAATGACACAATTGCCTTCTGATGGTTCAATATACACTAGGCTGCTGGTGTACGTGGAGTTTGGTTCCAAGATCAGTGACTATGCCATTGTAATGAGACTCAATGAGATTTGAGCATCTACCATGGATACCAAAATTGGTGAATACTCAAGTCCTGTTACATACAATTTCATAGTCATATCAAATGGCAAAATCAAGATTTGCTTTTTGGCATTTTTAAAAACCAACTATGGATGGTTGAATCTATGGATACAGAATCAGGGGATATGGAAAGCTGACTGTACAAAAACTTTATTTCATGCATAACATTATTTAAAATCTTGAATGTAAAATTACATTCAGATTGGGTGCATAAGAAACATAAATGAATTCCAAGTTTAGACTAGGGTCCCATCTCTAAGATATCCCATTATGTACATATATGCAAACATAGGCATCCTGTTCCGGTTGCAAACATTTGGATAAGGCTATTCAACCTGTAGTTTAAATGTTTGGTTTTTGTATGTTTTTAGCTTTTTAAATTGTAAGCTGCCTTGAGTCTCAGTTTGGGAAGTAAAGTGGGACGATGATGATGATGATGATGATGATGATGATGATGATGATAAAGCTTCCTGAACTTTGTGTTGAAACGAGGCTAAAAGATTACCATACCCATTTTCTTTGTAAAGGTTTCCATCCTCATTTTCTCTGCAAACGTTGGGGAATGAACTTGAGCCCTTCTGCCTCAAAATCTGTGTGCTACCACTGAGCAATCTTTTTACCATGATAGCAACTCTCCTTTCACGCTACATACAAGAACATTTCATGTGGGCAGCAGACACTCATTTCCCCTCCCCGGTACCCCAACCCTTCCTGGCAACATTATTAGTTTGCTTCTGAATCTGGATCTCCAGAGCGGAAGCTAATTAACTTGCTGAGCCAGCGTCTGCTTTGAGGCTTCTTTCCATCCCTCTATCCCATTGTGATTTGAATTGTTTCACCAGGGATGATATTAGTGGTGCAGGCAGGTTTTATCTGCTGGAATAAGGACATTTACAGCATGTAGAGTTTTGATTCATTAAATGGAAATCCTTGGATAATTGTTTCTCTCTCTTTCTTCTTCTTCTTTCCTTTGGATCTAGGCCGTGCGTTGCTCAGGCTGACAGACAAAAAGCTTGAGAGGATGGGGATTGCTCAGGAGAGCTTACGGCAGCACATTCTGCAGCAGGTCCTTCAGCTAAAAGTGAGGGAGGAGGTCCGAAACCTTCAGTTACTCACGCAAGGTAGGAGGCCTTCTGATGAAGGACCACAGGAGAGGAGGGGGAAAGGTCACCGATGGGACTACAAAAACGGCTTTGATGTTCTCTGGCATGAACTGTTGCACGAAGAGGCCCTGTGGGGTAGGAGCGCCTTCCCCAGTGGAGATCAAAGGGAACATAACAAGAGTGGATCGATAAGTGTTTTAGGGACTGCCTGTCTGTTATAATAAGAACAATTTTTTAAAAAATCTACTGCTTCTCCAACACACACGTATCTGTGTTCCTAAAACAAACAGCAGGAATTCAGTATTACCTTGTGTATATCAAACACTAGGAATGCAATTGTTTCACTCTTCCTGGTTGAATAACTCAGTGTAACTCTTCACATTGGGCTGCCTGCAAAAATAACAGCCCCATCCTAATTTCTCCTACATTCTAAAGATACAGTAGAGTCTCACTTATCCAACATAAACGGGCTGGCAGAACATTGGACAAGCAAATATGTTGGATAATAAGGAGAGATTAAGGAGAAGCCTATTAAACACCAAATTAGGTTATGATTTTACAAATTAAACACCAAAACATCATGTTATACAACAAATTTGACAGAAAAAGTAGTTCAATATGCAGTAATGCTACATAGTAATTATTGTATTTACGAATTTAGCACCAAAATATCATGATGTATTGAAAACATTGACTACAAAAATGCGTAGGATAATCCAGAACGTTGGATAAGCGATTGTTGGATAAGTGAGACTCCACTGTAGCTAATGGGTCAACCCCCTGCCAACCCCACTCCCAGTGACTGAAATCTGGCGCTCGGAAAAGGTGGGAGGATTATACTACTACTTTCAGTCCCTCATCTGTGTTGTAGATACCCATTGAAACAGTAATGGCAAATTGGATTTGTAATCCAAAAATGTAACTTTTGCAAGCAGGAGTGTTGCCTCCTTATATCAGCTGAATGCCACTTTAATTGCCATGGCCCCATCCTATGGAATTCTTGGATTTTTAGTTAATGAGATACTTAGAATTCTCTCTGACAGAGCGCTAATGCTCCAGTTTAGGATAGTGTTTTAGAAAATATCAAGGATCTTCCCAAATCCCAGAATTCTGTAGGATGGAGCCAAGACATTTCGTATAAAATTGCTATAATTGCATAGTGTGATACACCCTCAAGTTAGCCATACAGTGTTCCCTCGCTACTTCGCGGTTCGCTTTTTGTGGACTTGCTGTTTCATGGGTTTTCTTGGAGCGGTGGTGCCTGCCAGTTTCAGCTTTCTGCTGAGGTGTTGCAAGCCTCCCTGGGGCTTACGAAGGGGAGAAAGGCCACCAAACTACTAAAGTAACATATAAATATTAAAATAAATATAGCAGCCTTACTTTGCGGATTTTCACTTATCACGGGTCCTAGAATATAACAGCTGCAATAAGTGAGGGAATACTGTACTTGCTTGTGTTTGACATCTGTATTCAATGTTCTGCTTAACCAAATTTTGAAGTAACCTGCAGTTCGCAGATGTCTGGAAATATCCCATGTGATAAACGTTGTAGATTTTGTGATCATTATGGACATAATCCTGTTAGTAGCTTATATTTGTAAGTGTGGCACACACATGCATATGTCTCGTTGAATGAGGCCTAGGGAGTTATTTGTTTGTCTTTAGTGGGCCATTCCAAACCTCCAGAGCACTCAAACATGGTAAGGATAAGATGAAGTGGAGGAAGAAGAAGAAGTGTGCTGAGTTTTGTTTTGGGAGGAAGGAAAATGATATTTCATTCCCTCTATGAGTTCATCCCCATTTCTTCCCCCTTGTGATACCAGATTAGCTACATCTTCATCACAACAGAACAGAAAGTGAACTCAACTCATTGTATTAATTGTGACTTGACAAGTCCTCTTTCGAAGACTTTTCCTTACCTCATAATGTAGATGTTGAGTGGTCATGTGGTGAGGAACCTTGGCTTTCTCAACCTAGGACAGTGAAGCCATTGGTCAGAAACAAATGAAATGTTGTTGTGCTCCCACAACATATATAAAGCTACAGGTTCTTCACTTCTGAACTGCAGGAATTTAGAAAATTGAGCCCATGGAATTTATTCATACTATGTAGCAAGTAAAGTCAAATGAACAAAATGTGGAATTTAAACCTGTGTCTGCCTATGTTGCCTCCCATTTCTAAGGTGAAATGGCTATTTTTTTTGTCATCATATTATAACAAACAATCACTCGTGGCCAAGTATGATTGTCTTTCAATTGAAGAATCTTTGTGGTGGGTTATAATGTCTGAATCTGTATTCACCACACATGGGCTGGTCCATAGCTAAAGGCTCCCAGGTATCACAGTCCTGCTGCCACCGTGACTCACCAATCATCATGACACTTTTGTTGATTTGGTTTTCTCAATGATCAGCGGGGTGGCAGTTGGAGGTAGTGGAAGGGGCGCCCAACAGGATTTTTAGTTAACAGGGAGCTAAATGGTAGGATGGACATCTAATGACAAAGAGGTATCTATGTAATGGCCTGAGGAAGAAATTGATAAAAAATTGTTTTTACAAAGAACTTTGACAAATGTTCATTTATTTGTGATACCAAAAGTTGGGAAAAATTGATCTTCATATTAGCAAATTTACAATATCATAATATTTTATGGTTTTTAATTTACAATACCATAGCATCATATACAGTATATATTAGATCATTTTGTGACTTTTGGTCTAACCTGTTCAAAAAGAACAGGCTCTATAAGGGTGACTGAAGCATGTGCTTATTGTTTTTCCTGAATGAGCTCCAACTTGTTCATTCTGAGACAAACTACTGGGATGAATGCGTCCAAGTATTTGCTTGTTGTATCCATGTTGACTCCTAAAAGCCACTGAGAGAAAGGGGAAATCTGTCCACTAGTATGGTGGAGACTTCTTTAAAGGGGAGTTATATTGCAATTCCGTCTGAAACAGGGGTCCTCACTATCACTTAAAAAAACACAAACTACTTCCTATGCACACTGCATAGAATAATACAGTGTTTAAAATGAGGAACAATTTTAACCACTTACCAGTTTCAATAGGAAGTGTGGGTTTACTTTTAGCTGATGAGATAATCAAGTTAATTAGGATTGCTGTTGTTGTGTTTCTTCACGTTGTTTCAGATTTAGAGTGACTCTAAAGTTTAGAATGGAAGGCAGGTAAATGATGTTGGAGGGGCACATCCAGCCCACTAAACCTCTGCTTTAAAAGAAGCAACTGCAAAACTGATCTTCATCACTGGATCTCATTTCTGGATTGAAATAGATTACTTGAATCTCTTCAAATCTGAGTTCATGAACAGACAATAAACTGTACATTAAAAGTAAAAAATGAAAGAATTATTAAATATTGAACCCACTTTTTGACCTTTGGCCAACTCTGCAGAATTTATGCTGGAGTGACAAGAGTTCGATCACCGAAGTGTTTTGCAAACTCCTTGCCAATGATCACTTCAAGGTTCCAATAAAAATCCAGTGAAGAGCATGGAAGCCCACCCTGCACCCCTGATATGCTGGGCACTTTGACTGGTGGGTTTCAATGAACAACATACCAGGAACCAGTTACAATTCCTTCTGGATCATCATTGGTAGCTTGAAAAAATATATTCTGCTTCTTAACACATACCATGCAAGCATATGAATGAGCTGCCAAATTTCTTACAGTTTTTATTAATATGCAAGGCTGCTATTAGGTAATAACAGTAATTTGCTTGTCAGAAGGACCAAAGAAAAGCGAAAATTGTGATATACAATAGAAAAACATAAATAGTTGGTGGAAACTCACCATAACATGAAGGAAACTCACTGTGACAAAATATGAGGATCCTTTTCAGATAGTTGGCCTCCAGGACTCCAATCCTTAATGTTTGCCTGCTAAAAGAAGTTAATGCTGTGCTAGTTAGGGTCATGAATTGCTCACAAGACTTTGATTGGGGTCAGTAGTTCGCTCAACTGTGATAGTTTAAGATACAACCCTAGGTTAGCTCTAGGATAATTGCTTAAGGAAAAGATACAGTAAGTTTGTGAGCAGTGCCTCTCTGGTGGTCTTAATTCTGTTTTGTCTCATGTGGGATCACACACTCTAACATCCAGCTTGTCTTTTGTGCTGTGGACATTTTGCTAAAAATTGCTTGAACTCAAAAGTAATGTAATATTGTTACACTATTAAAGACGGACTGCTTTTATCATTGCTGCCTTCTTCTTTGCACATGTGTTCAATGTGAGAACCATTTGTTTGAGAAGTAATAACAGTAGTGATCATACTTTAGCTATGGTTGGGGCCAGGCTGTGGCGCAGGCTGGTGAGCAACCTGCTGCAATAAATCACTCTGACCATGAGGTCATGAGTTCAAGGCCAGCTGTGGCGGGGTGAGCACCCGTCAATTAAAAAATAAAAAACAACCCCTGCTCGTTGCTGACCTAGCAACCCGAAAGATAGTTGCATCTATCAAGAAAGAAATAAGATACCACTTATAAAGTGGGGGGGGGGGGCAAACTTAACTAATTTACAATGTTGGAATGAGGAAGTGCAGTCACAGTGGATGATAAAGCAGCTGCTCCCCCCTGTGGCCAGAATCGAACATCCCCTCAGGAGAAGGTTAAATTGCCTCTGTGTCTGTCTCTGTCTCGGTTCTATGTGTATATGGGCATTGAATGTTTGCCCTATATGTATATAATGTGATCCGCCCTGAGTCCCCTTCGGGGTGAGAAAGGCGGAATATAAATACTGTAAATAAAATAAAATAAATAACTATATAATACGAATATTAACAGTAATACCATTGCTATTTTTAAAGCAAGTATTGGGGGTAGGAAATGGTAAATCATAGCCAGGTGAATAAGGAGAAAAGGTACAGGTAGGATGCCCTTGGAGCCAGTATGATATAGTGATCTGGCTGTTGGACTGTTATTCTGTGACATGAGGATTCGAATCCCCGCTCAGTCATAGAAATCCATTAGGTGACTTCTGAAATTCACTCTCCCAGCCCAAGAGGAAGGCAAAGGGAAATATCCTCTGAAAGATCAGCCAGAAAATTGTGTAAAAAGGTCACTCTGAATCAGAGTTACCTTGAAAATACGTACCAACAGGAAGGATGCTCTTGAACTGAGAGTCATGAATTTATGTAAATCCTCTTACTGTTTATGAAACACTTTAGTAGATGAAAAAAGCAGTAAAATTAAAGAAAATTCATTTTGTGTCCAAAGATGAAAATATTGCCACACACATTTCTCATATGTTGGTTAAGCATTTTTAGCCACTTGTTGGAACAGGGTTGAAATATAGGCCCCACTTTCAGTTGCCATCAGTCATGCATATGATGATTATTACCTGATTTTTTTTCTCTCAGCTATGTCATTCACTCCTGGGCTCTACACTTTCTGTGTGCTTACATAAGGGCCAACTCATGTTCTCCCATTTTAAATGCTCCTAGTTATCATCTTTCTGTTCTTTTTCCATTGGCAAGGCAGTGAGCAAATTTCTCTAGGTAGGTTTCCATCTACACAGGCACTTGGCTCAGATCTGCTTAGCTGAAATATCATTGATGCTTCCCATGTCTTCGCCCCTTGACCATGGGACCTTTTACGTACAACAGTTACAACATTAACTGCCATGGCTGCATGCGATGAAATCTTGGGATTTGTAATTTGGTGTGGTATTGTAGTTTTCTGTGTAAGAATTCCAAATATTTCTCCCTGAACTGCAAATTACCAGAGATTCTGTAGAATGGGATCATAGCAGTAAAGTGGATTTTGTATGCGTGTAGTCTGAAAAACAGTCTCTCTAAGTCCTTTTAATGCACAAATTGGCATTCAATTGCTTATCATCATTCAAATAGATGGTGTCCTTCTCATGTCTCCCCTTACATCATTTCTCCTTAGACTAAAGTTGCTAGTGGAATAAGGGACATAAGGCTCCTGTGTTTTTACTGATGGCATGGAAGAGAGAATTTCTCTCTTCTGCACAACTATCCTAGATACTAGGAGAACCTATAAGAAAAGTTGAGCCCCTTCTACTCTCCACAGTGCCACCACTTCGGATCTTTTTGAATGCTCAAGTGGCAAAATGGGAACCATAGCCAAGGGCAGCTGGCCCCATGAGGTGGCATTGGTGGCTTTCTTCTCTCTACAGAATAACTCTCAATTTATCCATTGGCCATCTCAAAATTTTGACCACAAAACCAGACCTCGACATACAAGGTTTACTTATTCGTGAGTATATATGGTAGTAAAGGTACAGAAGACCTGTTCTTTATTACCTAGCAATCCTATCTTAGGCCCCTTCCATACAGCTGAATAAAATCCCACATTTTCTGCTTTGAATTTGAATATGTGGCAGTGTAGACTCGGAAAAACCAGTTCAAGGCAGATATTGTGGGATTTTGTCCCTTGATATTCTGGGTTATAGAGCTGTGTGGAAGGGCCCATCAGTCCTCTTGCTTGCAATTCATTTTATATGCTCTGAACTATTATTTTTGATTGCTGTGGCCCCATGCTGTATGAGGAATTCTGAGAATTCTACTTCCAGTCCCACCAAGCTCTGGTTTTCTGTTGTGGCGGAAGAGACCTCCACTCTATAGGAACTGGCATCTAACCCAAGCCACATCATATGTAGACTATACTGCAGTGGTTCTCAACCTGGGGTCCCCAGATGTTTTTGGCCTCCAACTCCCAGAAATCCTAACAGCTGGTAAACTAGCTGAGATTTCTGGGAGTTGGAGGCCAAAAACATCTGGGGACCCCAGGTTGAGAACCACTGCAGTAGGGAGAGGGAAACAATAGTTCTCATTGGAAATAACAATAATTGAATAGGAGAGAATGAGGAGAAGGGGAGTTCCCATGCAGGCTGTTCTCCCTCCAAATCCTGAAATTATGGATAGAGGAAACTCATTTCCCCTCCATGGACCTCCGAAAACAGTTTTCTAGCCCTGGTGTAAAAAAATTGAAAACTGGGCCAGTTTTCTTTAGGAAAAGTTAGGAAAAGTTAGTCTGATTTTCCTCTCTGCCTCCTCTTCCCCTCTCCATGCTTGAAGGGCACAGACATGACCTCCTCACCCCTGCCAGTTTGTCTGAAAGAAATGCAGTCAGGTCACTGAACTTATTTGACAAAAATATCTGCGGATTGTCTCTCTGGGAGAGTTGCTTGAGGAGAGAGCGGGAGAGAGGGAAATTATCATCCTTCATTTCTTTCCTAATCCTGATTCATCGGAAGCAGCAACCGGCAGCCTGATGATGGCGTGAAACTATTTTTGGATATTCGTTGCTTGCAGAGCTCTGGGCGAGATCAGCTGGTCTTGTGTCCCTTAGCTGCTTCTTGTGTGGGCTGGTGTGCTTTGTTGAAGCAAAACACATTTGTCTGGGTTCTGCTGCTGCCATTGCTCAGAGTAGAAGCATATTTGGGTTATATAGTTTTCACATATGCCTTCTATCTCACTTTTCAGGTAGTTTTGGGACTGGCATTTGATGGGTTGGTTTTACACTTGGTAATGCAATTGCCAAAACAAAACTCAACTTGGACAAAAAGGGTAGTAGTAAGGTGTGTTAAAAAAAACAATAGGAATAATCTTTCAAAAGTTTGTGTGTCTTCAAATTGTTTCTGATTTATGGTGTTCCTAGGCCTTTGGGGGTTAAGAATGTGTAACTCACCGAAGGTCACCCAATGGGCTTCCATGGCTGGGTGGGGAATTAAACCCTAGTTTTCAGACTTGTAGTCCAATGCTCAAACCACCACACCATTCTGGCATGGGTGTTAATAAATAATATTAACAAAACAATAGGAACCAACCTGCCAAGGTTTGTGGTTGTTGTGCATCTTCAAGATGATCCTAAAGTGACCCTATCATGGGGTTTTGTGGGACAAAGAATATGTGATTCACTCAGTGGGTTTCCATGACTGTCAAGTGTGGTTGAATTTTTTTTTGGAAGAGGCCACAGGGACCAATTTGTTACTCTCACTAGTGGCCAGCTGCTAAGATAGGCATCACTGGGCAGATGCCAACTCCCAGAAATCCTGCTGAAGGGATATTGCTAGTTTTTTGGCCTTGCAGCTCTTCCTCCTGGCTCTCACTGCCCTTTACTTGTCCTGTCTGAGCATGCAAGTGGTAATGGGGATAGAGAGATAAAATACTTTCTTTCATTTGGCTTGCTGTCCTCCTCCAGCAATATTATGGACCTTAAGGAGAGCGTAAGCAACAAGGACAGAAATGGGAAGACGTAAAGCCACTCAGAGAAGTGGCCCATTGATACCAACTTACTCAAGGGCACCCTTGATGAAGTCAGCCTAAAGGCATAAAGGGAATCGGTGTGGTGTAGTGTTTGCATTTAGACTAGGACTTTAGGATACCAGGGTTCAAATTTCCACTCAACCATGGAAACTCACACGATGACATTGGGCAAGAGATAGCATCTCAGACAAAAGCTTGGACTACTGTCCTCTGAATACATCTTGCCAAGAAGACCATTCTATAGAGTCTTCTTCATGAATCACACTCAGCCTGAAGGCATAACAACTGCTGCCAACAAGGGCATGTAAACTTGAATAGTGGTGTGTGTAACCCCCCCCCCCTTTTAGCCACTATTTATTATGTCTGTCCTTCTCTCTTCATTCCCTGCTCTATTTCTTTTAGCAGAGAAAATTGTGCTTCCATGCTACCAAATGTTTCAGTAGAAGCTAAGGGAGCCACAAAACCAACATGTGGCCCTCAAGCCGTGTGTTGCTTACCCTAGTACATAATATTATAAGTTGTGTCAATAACTTCCTCCCACCACAGGAAAAAAAACCATGTTATAGCCTAGATTACTAATACCTGAACTGGGAACCAGGTTTGTTACCTAAATAAAGCAAGCAATACCTTACTGAAAGAAGGCACATCATTAATTAATCAGAATCTGTACTTCTACCTATTTTGTAGGTTGGAAGAGATGTCAGCAGTCATTGGCAGAGAAAGCTAAAGATCTTATAATACTATAACTCCCAGCATTCCACAGGATTGAGCCATGTCAGTTATAATGCTGTCAAAGTGCATCAATTCTGTGATGTAGATGTGCTCTAAAAAAAGGTAAAGGTTTCCCCTGATGTTAAGTCCAGTCATGTCTGACTCTGGGGGTTGGTGCTCATCTCCATTTCTAAGCCATTGTCCATAGACACCTCCAAGGTCATGTGGCCGGCATGACTGCATGGAGCGTCGTTACCTTCCCGCCGGAGCAGTACCTATTTTTCTACTCACATTGGCATGTTTTCGAACTGCTAGGTTGGCAGGAGCTGGAGCTAACAGTGGCCGCTCACGCTGCTCCCGGGGGTTTGAACCTGGGACCTTTTGGTCTCCAGCCCAGTGCTTTAACGCACTTCGCCACCGGCTCCTTAGATGTGCTCTTAGTCTCTAAAAATCAAGATAATTCAACTGCTGTATGTACCTCCTTCCTTCTTGCCCTGGATTTCCTAGCCTGACCTTATTCTCTCCTCAAAACGAGCAGTTCAGACCCCCCCCCCCCCCCAACCTCTTTTGCTCCTAGCAAGAATGACTATATGCAAATGTTTCCTTGTCTGCATTTCATGCCAAAAACAAAAGCTGCTTTTGGGGATTTTTTTTGTTTTTTGTTTTGGCAGATATACACAAAGCCAATTTTCCCGGTAGATTTACTTTGCCCTGGGCCACCCCCCTCTGTCAAAAGTCTGTGCCTTGCTAAGTAATAAACTCAGAAAGGTCTCTGTAGTTATTCTGGTTGCAAACTCTTTACTGAGGATGGGGAAGACCTGTGACCCAACACTGTGGGCAGTTGCCCTCCTGCAAATAAAATCAACATTGCTAGTTGCTTACGGAGGGAATCCACTTCAAGGCAGAGTTTGGAGAAGTCACTTTTTGGATTGCAACTCTCAGAATCCCCCCTATTTGCCTGCCAGTCAGGGAAATTTGATAAGTGCAGTATTAAAACCATAACCTTTTTAAGGTCATCTTATAGCTTGCCTTATATGGTACAACATGCCTATACCAGGGTTTATGGTTCATATGAATTTATTGGTGACTTCAGTCAAGACTTTCTTCACAGCACTAGGCTCTACCAAACCTCTCTAAAGACAACTTTATACCTTCCCTTGGGACTCTAAAAGCCCACCCCCTTAGATCCTGCTCCCCTCAGTTATTCAAACCTGTTATTTATGGACACACCAAAAGTTTCTTGGGCTAGTCCATTCAGCAAGTTTTCTCCAGCCGATCCTGGTACAGTGGTCACAGGAAACATTGTTGGACATAGTCTCATCTTCCATGGGGGTAAGGGGCACAGGACCCCCATGAAAGTGGGAAAAGATGAATCAAACCTTTCTCTTTTTCTTTATTCTGAGAGATTGACTTGCCAGGAATCTCTAGGTCCTCCATATGATTCTGTGATCAGTTTTCACTGGAAGGTCACCATAATATGTTGGGTTACCTACAGATCCTTAGAGATATATTCTCTCTATGAATCACTATGTCCTATAGTGAGAATATATGGTCGGCTGTTCCCTTTCCTAGCTGTTGCAGATTACCTTGCTGAGGCCAGAAGGCAGGTGTGTTGTTCTCTCTCTTCTTTAGCATTGTTGGCTGTGATGGTCCTTCCTGACTGGCAAAAGAACATTTTCTTTTCCTTGGGTCCACCAACAATCTATCCTAGTGAGTCCCTCCAAATTCTTACATAGATTTATCTAGTTTGCTGAAAGTCTCAAGAGTCCAGATTTTCTTTTGATCCCTTCTTGAGGCGGAAAGGTCATTTGATGCCTTTAATGCTTCCTTTATTGTCTCCACCTTTAATTTCCTTGTGTGGACTACTCTGTATGTGGCTCAGCCCAAATGCCAACCTTCAGATCTGTATTTCCCAGATTCCAGCCTCGCACTAGCAATTTGTTCTTAGCTCTGTTTTCTTGGAATGTGGCTGCAGTACTTTATTGTTGTCTTAAGACTGATTGTGCTGCTTAAACCTAGGCATTCCCTTTTATTTGCCAGTTTCTAGTCTCTTTTGCTTGAGGGTAACATCACCTGGAATCATTTATTCTATAGGTTCAGCCCATAACTTGAATAAAAGTCCTGACTAATGTGCTTCCACTGTATCGGCTGGCCTTGGTATCTGCTATTTTGATCTGATCTTTTATGGAATATTTGATGACAGTACAGTGCCATTTGAAATCACCTCTGCAGCCACCATAGGTAAAGCCTCCAAGGGAGATCAGTAATGTGCCCCACTTTCAGGTTAATGCGTTGGAACTGCTTCTAATACAAATCAGGCTGGCTGTAATGGGAAGCGGATATAATATGGTGTTCATTAATGTGCATGAAATTGTTCAGAGCTATTTCTTCAGTTCCTAATAAAAAGAAGGAGGTCACACATTGAAAGAGTTATAATACCCCCACTGTCATTGGCAAACAGAAAGAGATGATTAAGATTTGTCCAAGCATTGAGCAGACTGTCTCAGGCAGAAGATGGTAGACAATGGGGGCAGTACCTTCACCGTGGCTATTTCTCTGGAGTTTCTTCTCCTCTTTTTTTGGTGGACAGAGCTTTGTATGCCCTCTGATCTGTGCCCTCTTAATTAGTCTGCTGCCTCCAGAAATGACAGAGGATACACTGCTATCATCATCATCAAAATAAGATTCAATTGAGAAACAGCCTAATTGGCTTTTTCTAATACGAATCGGATACTGCCACTTTGTCCATTACCTCAGATAGCAAAATGTCTGTGGGTACAATGAACATGGGTAGTCAAATGAACTTACCGGTAATAGATGTGTGGTTTTTAAACTTTTAATCCAAAACCAGCATGATAGTGGAACCAAGGCTCACAAGATCCAAGCCTTGGGACCTTTTGAATAGCAGGAGCGAGGATGTATCTACATTATAGAACTGATGCAATTGGACACCACTTTAATTGCTATGGCTCAGTGCTATGGAGTTGTAGTTTGATGGGGCTCCAGCATGGAGAAGACCAAAGGCCTTATCAAATTGCAGCTGCCATGCTTCCATAGCAGTGAGCCATGGCAGCTACAGTGGCATCAAACTGTATTAATTTTATAGTGTAGCTGCAGAAATGACCCGGGTTGCACTTCAACCATTCCTGCTCTAGAACAGAGGAATATAATTTGACACACTACAAATGCTTGGAGAAGACAATGATGCTGGGGAAGATGGAAGGAAAAGGAATTGGGGCAGACCAAGGGCAAGATGGATGGATGGTATCCTTGAAGTGACTGGCTTGACCTTGAAGGAGCTGGAGGTGGCAATGGCCTACAGGGAGTTGTGGTGTGGGCTGCCATGAGGTCACAAAGAGTTGGAAGCGATTGAACAAATAAACAACTAACAAATGTTTTTGATTATGTTCCATTAGTTACAGCCATGGTGACTGATGATTAGGGGTTAATTTCTCTACTATACTGACCTAGTCCTACTCATTGTTTGCAAATTGCAAATACACTTGAAGGGGGACATTATAAACCCATAAAGTTGTTAATTCTTTGAAAGGGTCTTAAGCAATGGCTGGGAGTCACATGATAGTCTGGATTTTGGTGGACTGTAATTCTTCAACATGGCTAGGGCTGCTGGAAATGTTAGATAGTATATGGAGGACAATGTGTTTCCAACTTTTTTAAAACCATGAGCACAAATTTCAAATCTATTTCTACTCTTTAATATGAGCATAGGTATTGACGGGCACTTTGTTAAACAGTAGGCTTCATAGTACTAAAAAAAAATCCTTTCACTGAGATCTCCCTTTTGCAGAAATCAAGGCTGTTTTTAACTTCAAAGTCTGCACAAGTATATTATTACCTTGAAGGTCATGGTTAAAACATTCCAGTATATTCATTCATAGCAAATCAATTTCAGTTATATCAATGCAAACTGTGAAGGGGATGGAAAATCCTTGGTATTGATCTGAAGGAGGAACCAGTATTGTTGAAATTATTAATTCTTGCTGCAGCTATAAAAAAAAAGCTCATATTGAGCCCCTGTTTTATGATCATGTCAAATTCTTTTCAAAATGAGCAACAAAACTGTTTTGTCTTTTCTGAGATGCTACAGATCTTTACACATCCTGGCAATAAAAGGTGTTTCATAACACTGTTGACTGCCGGTGTATAAATGAACAAATGAAGGGTGTTATGTCAGATGAAGCATGAAAGCCATTACCAATACCTTTGTATTTGAATAGGGCAACATTAATTTTTTAAAGTACATTACCCAGGGGCTTCTACAGAATGGGGAGGGAGAATGAAAACATGAAAATACACACAAACCCTTTTTAGATACTGTTTTTATGGCAACTGAATCCAGCAATTCAGTACAAGAACACAGAATTTGACCAATGGGTTTTCTTGAAGAAAAGGAACCATCTTTATAGGGTGGCAGAAGGTATTATGGGAGTCGAAGCAATCTTTCTATCTAATGATGAAATGTACATACAGATATGGCTTCATTTGTAGCAGCCATGGCAAGGAGGACCATAAAAACATAGGAAGCTGACTTACACTGTTTTGGTGATTCTAGCCTAGATCAACCAGCAGTCATGGCACTCCAGGATTTCCTAGCTCTGCCCAGTAACCCCTAGAATTGTTAAGTGTCTGAATATATGCCTTCAAGTCACTTGTTTTTTTGAGAACATATGAATCTCACAGGGTTTTCTTAGGCAAAGGATACTCAGAGGTGGTTATGCTAGTTCCTTTTTCTGAAATATAGCCTACAGCACCTGACATATGTTTGAGAACTCCCATTGAGGTATAACCAAAGCTAACCATGCTTAGCTTCCATGATCAAACAGCATCTGGTGCCTTTAGGATATTTAGGTCTTTCAATCCAAGTATGTTGACTCTATAGATGACAGATCTCTAAGGCTGGACCTATGCTGCCTTATATCCCAGGATCTGATCCCAGATTATCTGTTTATCTCAGATTATCTGACAATGTACACTCATATAATCCTGTTCAAAGCAGATAATCTGGGATCAGATCGTGGGATATAGGGCAGTATAGATCCAGCCTAAGACATCTGGTCATCAACAGTCCTTCTCTGTTCTTGCAGACATCTTTGATTGTGTCTATCGGTTTAGAATGCAGTTGACTTCTTTGTCTTGCTATCTACTACTTTACCAACCATTATAATCTTTTATAAAAAGAAATGTTGTCTTGTAATATGTCCAAAGTATGATAGACTTAGGCCCCTGCTACACTGCCATATAATCCAGATTATCTGCTTTGATCTGGATTATATGGCAGTGTAGAAGGAGCCTAATAGGGGCCTCTGTGGCTGGATATATAGTGCCATATAATCCAGTTCAAAGCAGATAATCAGATGATTTTTATACGGCAATGTAGGTGGGGGCAATGTGGTCATTTTGCTTTCTAGGAAGATTTCAGATTTGATATATTTATTTTCCTCTCTTGGAAATCCAAGCTGTTTAGAATTTTAAATTGTGAATGGTTTAATTTGCTGATGCGGTATTCCTGGATGGCACGGATCCTGTGTCCAGCATGGCATTCAAAGTAATAATCCAGCAAAATCCTGTTCACCTCCTGAAGTCAGATGAGAGGAGTCTTGCAACTTCATTTGCAGACTAAAACCAAGCAACTGGAGTTGTACTTTTCATGTTTTCCAAACCACAGACAGCACAGAGAGCTTTGTCTTAGTGAGTTAGAAACAGTTTTTGTATACTACATCTTTATTGGGATAGTCATCATAGTGTAGTAGTTTGGATACTGCAATATGGCTCTGACCAACAGCACTTTGAATTTCTACTCATTCTTCAAACCCCACTGGGTGATCTTGAGTAAATCACAATTTCTCATCCTCAAAGGAAGTCAATGGCAAACCCCCTGTGATCAAATCTTTTGCCAAGAGAACCCATGCTATTTCCCCATAGGGTTGCCATAATCTGAAAACTACTTAAAGTCACACACAATAATTATATGGATTGTCATCTTTAAAGTATTCAAGCAACAAACATCTAATTTCGTCATGACATAGATTTCTGCCATGCTCCTTAGCATTCGCTTTCCTCCTTTTTTGTTTAATATGAAGACCAACTCCCAAGAGTAGAAAGGTCCTTTTCTCCCGCTGCTTCCTCCTTTTCTCCTGGCACATATTAATAAAGTCTTTTATTTTCCTTTCTAGAAAAAGGGAGGGAGAGTGCTTTCTCCCAGGGAATATTACCCAGAATTGCTAAATAGTGATAACACACTTGAATGGGGAAAAATGAATATGCAGAAGGAGACGTCTGATTATTTCATTAATGGCCATTGGATTACAGACAAAGAGTGGACAAGCTTTCACAAAGTCCTGCTCAAAACCTCATTCTCTGAGGAAAAGCGCTTTCTCAAAGGAAAGCATTGCCACTTTGCTTGTCTACGTATTGGAAACATAATCCGTTGCTGAACACATAAGTGTAAGTACAGTAGTACAATTTTTCCAAAGAGGTTTGAGCAGGCAAAGGAATTTTTTTATAGAGAATGCCAACCCCGTGAAATACCATTTGTCTGAAAGACAAAGAACTGCCCAGGTTTTTCATTTCACTGAGAAAAACACGGGAAATAGCTAATTAGGTTTTCCTTGCATTTGTCCTGTTTACATTGTTGCACATCTTACGAAGGGAACAATGATAGTCAGGATAACTGCTTTGCTCCCTTAGTCTTGGGAAACTAGGGGTGCATCTTCATTGTAGAATTATTGCAGTTTTGCACCACTTGACCTGCCATGAATCAATGTTATGGAACCATGGGAGTTGTAGTTTTTCAAAATATTTAGTCTTCTCGGCCTCTCCAAACTACACCTCTCAGCTGCTTTTGCACTATCTGTGAGGAGTAAGGTTGCCAAATGAAAAATATTACTGGGCTCCTGTGTCTCTGAAAGCTTTGGGGAAAGACCATCCCTGTAGCTGGGGCTTTTGTGACAAGTGAGACCCAATTAAGTTCCCACTTCGATAACGATTAATCAAGGTACAGGAACCTTGTCCATTTTCAACTGGTAACCCTAGCAAAATCTGTCCGTGTGCCTGTCTTTTTAAGACTGAGTGAGCCCTTCCAATTTTCTTGCCAAATGCTGTCTGAAGTTGTAAACCTTGGAATGTGTCACCAGAATCTGTTATGTCAATCTGTATAGCATTTCTTAGATGCGAGGAGAAATTAATAGATACATACTCTTTTCCTCCCATATGTGCTGTGCAGTGCACAGGATAACAGAATGCCCCTGAATGTATCAGGGGATTTTCTGAAAATAGTTATAATATTGTCCATTTCAACAACTTGTAGAACATGCCTTTCTGTTGAGTTTGTGGAAGGGAAAAAAAAACCCTTCCGCCCCCCAGTTCTTTTCCGAGAGAGGGGGCGGTCATTAAAGAGCTTACTAGCTGTTGATTTCCATCTAGTGTTGCCTGGCTGTTGTAACATGAGCGAGATTAAATGACAATTCTTTATGTGCAGTCTCCTAGCCATATGGGATTGTACATACAGCGCTAGATGCGTAAATTGGATTCATCTGCGTACTTGGCATGCATCCATTTTATATGGCCGTAAGATAAAACCTGTAAAGCTGAGCTTTGTGTGTTCATATCTGTGTGTGTATTCATGGGACTGAAGAAAGATCTGGCAGACAATCTCTTTCCAGTTCCCAAAATAGGGAGTGGGTACAAATTATGGAGTGTAACATTCCCTTAGGGAAGACAGCCATGGAAGGGAATTCCCACATATACTGAGATAGATGATGGATGAATGGACTGACAGACAGAAAGACATGCATTCATGCATGCTGGCTAGCTATTTATTTTAGGTATTACATTTATACACCCCACTTTCCAGCTAAGTTGGGATCCCAAAGCAGCTTAAAAAATGCAAATCCTCATAAAGGTACAATATAATCTTGCTTCCAGGCTGTCGCCTGCTGAGGGAAGGGCAGAAGGAGCCACATATGGATTCAGAGACTGGCAGATGGCAGCGATGTCAGAAGCAGCCTTTCCCAAATGATGTACGGGTCCTGTCACCTCCTACTAAAATAGGAGAGAAGTTTTGTTTTTGTTCTTTAGGGTGGTTTTTGTTGTTGTTGCATGAAACAGCCTGAATATATAATAACCCCATTCATCTCAGATTATTATTATTATTATTATTATTATTATTATTATTATTATTATTATTATTATTATTATTATTGTATGACACAGCAAACAAGATAGACATGCTGGATTTCGTATCACAAAATCACAAGTCGAACACTTCCCAAGTGTCTAGGATTGTGTGATGTATTTTCAGATGATGCTTGCAGATCCCAGTAGGGTAGCCTTTTGCAGTTGGCAGATCATAATTTTGTCAATGTCTATTGTTTCCAAATGCCGGCTGAGATCTTTTGGCCAATGTGCCCATCACCACCGGGACTACCTGCACTGGTTTCTGCCATAGTCTTTGAAGTTCAATCTTGAGGTCCTGATAGTGGCTGAGTTTTTCCTGTTGTTTTTTGTCAATGCGACTGTCACCTGGGATGGCAACATCAATGATCCAAACCTTTTTTTTTTCCACAACTGTGATGTCTGGTGTGTTGTGTTCCAGAACTTTCTCAGTCTGGATTCGGAAGTCCCACAGTATCTTTGCATGCTCATTTTCCAATACTTTTGCAGGTTTGTGATCCCACCAGTTCTTTACTGCTGGGAGGTGGTACTTGAGGCATAAGTTCCAATGAATCATTTGGGCCACATAGTTGTGCCTCTGTTTGTAGTCTGTCTGTGCGATTTTCTTATAGCAGCTGAGGATATGATCAATGGTTTCGTCGGTTTCCTTGCATAGTCTGCATTTTGGGTCATCAGCTCATTTTTCGATCTTGGCCTTAATTGCATTTGTTCTGATAGCTTGCTCCTGGGCTGCAATTATTATTATTATTATTATTATTATTATTATTATTATTATTATTATTATTATTATTTATACCCCACTTTGTCTCTCTACAAGAAGACTCAAAGTGGCTACTATGATTCTGTACATTCCCTTCTCTTTCTCCCTTTGCAAATACAGCATTTACACTTGAGTGTTAAAGTTTTGTTTCCTACAATATCTGAAGTGGAAAACAATAATTTCACAAACCAAGATGTGAAATCAGAATTGGACTATTTATTTCATATTCTAATTTAGAAGCCAAGGATGGGGATAGGTGACTTTCCTGGTGTTATTGGATTAGACCGCTCCAGTTGTATGTATGTATGTATGTATGTATGTGTATGTGTGGGTGTGTTTGTGTATGTATGTGTGTATATATATAAACACACAGCCACAGTTTCAACAAAATAGCATACCTCAACAAAAAGGACAAAGGGAAATGACACATCCCAAACAAACACAACACCGCCCAAATAAACAATAAAACTTTCTTCCCTGTCTTTGAGATAGAGGTTCCTCCTTAATCTTCTTGCGTTTCATTTGGTGAAATAAAACTTAATTACCTAATGTTTATTTTTGTTTACTGAACGATAAGATACATTCCTTAAAATATTGTACTTTCTCTAGAGAGCTCCCCTTCATTATCCTACATAATCTGTCATTTTCCTTTGCTTCTCCTAATTTCAATTGCCAGCCACAGATGGAAGACCTCTTCAGTTTTGGACCTCATTTCCCAGAATCCCCAGGCAGTGAGACCAGTGGTCAGGCATTTGCTAGTTGTAGATTTCAACAAAAGCCAACATTACCTCTGCTGGACCTGTGTCAACTATAGCATGCAAGCTAGAAGAGATTTTAGAGATTTTAGCCTCAGATTCTTCACAGTGGCCTGTTATGCAGTCTTAAGTTTTGTAGATTCTTCCCAGCACCCAGTCCTCCTGCCTCCATTCGAACTAGGAAAATCACATGGATTCCTCCCTTCTTCTTTCTTCAGGAAGGCGTGTAGGCATGTGGTGCTGTACACTTGTAGGGCTCTGTGATACAGGAGGATGAGCTACAATTTTCCTAATCCCTCGAAGCTAGGATGAGCCCTGAAACTGATCAGGAAGACTGACAGTAACTTTGGCTGAAGGATCTACCCAGCCCCATCCTTACTTTCAGTTTAATCTGCTCACAGAATTGGCCAAGATAGATAGAGTTTAATATGTTATTGAAGGCTTTCACAGAGTTTATTTCAAGCATCAGTATTTTATAGAAATTCAGAAGTAGCATGAGCAATATCTAATGCATAGCTGGTAACCCTTATCTGAGATCTGTGTGAGCAGCACTGAATATAATTGGAGTTTGCTGGTTGTTAATGAGGATATTCTCAGGGTCTGGTACTATATAAAGCATTATGTCTGGTCATTGGCCCATGGCACATAATATTGCAGTTACAGCATTTCCAGCAAAACATAAATTACATGGTATAGCAAAACAATTCAGACCATGGGGAGACGTCAGCTATTGTCTAAATGGAGTTTGGAATCAAACAATTATGGAATTGGAAAAGACCACAAAGGCCATCCAGTCGAACCTGCTGCCATGCAGAAATATGCATCAAAGCACCCTCAACAGATGACCATCCAGCCTGGACTTAAAAACCCCAGAGGAGGCTCCATCATATTCCAAAGCAGCATATTCCATTGCTGAACAGCAATTACTATCAGCAAGTTCTTCTTAATGTTTAGGTGAAAACTTTTCTGCAATGTTAATCCATTGTTTAATTATAGCTGTCATATCCTCTTTCAGACATCTTTTCTCCAAGCTAAACATACTCAGCTCCTTCAGCCTCTCCTCATTGATCTTTGCCTCCAAACCTTTGATCATTTTGGTCACCTTTTGGACACGGTCCATCTTGTCAATTCAATATCTTGAATTGTGGTGCCCAGAGCTGGGTATCGACGCATTACACCAAGACCAAAATATGTTTTCAAGCTCTGGCTTTGATCCTGAGCAGTTTCTCAGATATGTGAATTCAAGCAAAGAGGTGTGCTACAAACACTGCCATTGTACATGTTCTTTGCATTTGGTCCATGATTGGCGGGGGGGGGGGGGGGGGGAGTGTTTCTGATTTGATTGGGATGCATGACTATCTCCATTTCTGGTGAGCAAATACACATGATAACGTTCAGCTTGTTAAATCCCTGATTTGGCAGCCCCAAAGCAGCACATAAAAGGATGCTTCATTTTCTCCTCCATCCCATGTAGAATGGGAAAAACTGTGTAGAAAGGCAAAGTAAATATTGATTTTCATGTGAGCAACACTCTTACTTGCCAAACACTTCTCTGATGCTTTTGGAAACCCATTGCTTTTCTTTGGGGCTTTGCCAGCTGTCTAAAGATGCTACTTTGGGACTTTTTTCTCTATTCTGTGGGTTTGTAAAACTCCAAACTAGTGCTATCTTTAAAAACCACACATGCCCATACAAGCCTTTCTGTTTTTTGATTCAGTAGCAAGAAGAAGAACAAACACACTCAAACATGTTGCAGAAACTTATCTCTGCATTCTGTGTGTGTGTGCGAGAGAGAAAGAAGGAGGGAGGGAGGAATCTCTACTGTTTGCTGATACAACTCTAATTGAGTCTGTTTGAATATATTTTTTAAAAGTAGTAGCTTAAGGGTTAAATTTTCAAGCTTAATTATTTTCGTGATATGATCATCAACAGTTCAGAACAAATTGCTCATTTAGTTGCAATTGGTGTGTGGAAATGATCTGCCAGTGGGTTGTTGGGGGAGAGTAAGTGTAAATTGGACCAATGGTGTTATACCATAAAATATGCTGCAGATATATTATTTTAATTATACTTGATCTTTCTGGGAAGGAGGGACTGCTGGGGGGCGGGCGGAGGCACGGGTTTTTTGGGTGACATTTTCTTGCATTTTATTTCAAAGGGTGATTCAGGCCAACGTTTGTTCATCTCCATAAATAGGATGTTTTAAGAGACTATGCCTTAATGTGCATTTTAGTCTGAATGGATTACATTTGTGTATGGAAAGAGAATTTCTGTATAGGTAAAGATAGTTGTGATTATGTGCAGCGCCCTTTGTGGCAATTATGTATTTTAATTTGGAGTAAGAGCAACTATTCAAGGTGCTTCTCTAGTTAGTGCATGTGCACTCAGCATATGTGCAAATACAACGTACCTTCTTACTCCCATTGTGCTCTACTATCTTTTGGCACCATAATTAGTCATTGTTGTTGCTACTGAACCTGAACAACAGTGATGATACTGCAAATGTGGATCAGCATGGCTGAATTGACAGAAAACCAGTGGTCCAGTAGCAATTCCTGGTCTGCATCAATCTCAATTTTCTCCTTGTTTTCAAACTCCCATCATTCACAATCATTCTAACTGGGAAGGATGGGAGTTATGGTCTGGCACATCTGGAGGGTTCCAGATTGAACAAGGCTGGCGTGCACTGGGTTTTCCTCTCAAAACTGATCCTTTTGTAGCCCTACTAAAATGCCTGGGGTGGAATGTAGAACTTTGATCATGCAAAACATGTGCCTTCCCTCTGGGTTTCTGCCAATTCCAGAATTCCTCTCAGCATCATTTTTCTTCAGCCTTCCCCATGCACTCTCATTGAAAAACCATGAACCTGTTCATCACCATAAGGTAAAAGGAAGACAGGTGCAAAAAATAATGTGACCATTTAGAGAAGATCGATTTTATTTTGGAAAACCGCCATCCCCCAAAATGTATCCTTGGCCTTTCAGACCCAGCTATGCCAACAAGAGGGGAGATGAAAAGGCAGGACTCGGTGCATAGACCCAGGTTGCATCCCAGTTGTAGAAAGCAAACAAGACCTTTATATACTGCAGCTAATAAAATGTTAGTGGCCATGAACTGGTGAAGGCTATTTAAAATTACAAAGCTGTGAAATAGTACATTTGTAAAAGGAAGAAAATGTTTATCTTTGTAGCTAGCTCTAGAAATATCCTATGGAGCGATGGCAGACTGGCTGTGTGAGTTAGTGGGTTGCTGATCATGCAGCCCAAGGAATTTCAGGGCTATCATATTCAAGTTCAGCTGTGTGTTTGCAGATTAAGCCCAATATAAATAGACTTTGGAGTGGCCCCGGATCCAACACATTGGTGCCAAATCTGGTGGTCTTGATCAGATGTGGGGGTGGGGGTTTGATTATAAACCCACTCACATAAGATGAGATCTGGACTTTGTTGTGCTTAACCAACTTGGAGTCATGATTAATTTAAATATCTGATTGATTTCAGTAGTTCTGTTCTAAGCATCACTAGCTTCAGCCTGATATACATTGACTGTTTATTGCTTCTGAGCTTAAGCACAGACAATTTACTACTTTTATTTTTATTGTATAATTTATTGTGTAATAAATATTGCTGAAATAATAGCTGCAGGTCATAAAGGACTATGAGAAGGCAATCTAAGTAGCAGTGCTTCTGTGTCCGATGTGGATCATTCTACTGTGGTCGATGCAGTCATTTGCACATATAACAAAGAGGGATATTGCCCCATTCACATTTGCTGAATTCTGAAATATTGCTGGTAGGAGCTGGAATTTGTTGTCTAAAAAGTGGCATTCCTGATATTTCCAATCTCTGCCCTGTAAGCTCTCAAAACATCACTCCAAGTGAATATTCGTAAGACATTAAGAATTAAATGAATGCCAACAACTCCTTAACCAACATGCACTCAGACTTATGTTTGTTTTCCATTTCATTCTTATCCTATTTCCTCACCCCATATAAGTGTGTCTCTTAGTTTCCAGCTAGGTGTAACTTATCAAAGGTTTCTATTAACAATGTTTTGTTGACAGCAGTGGCAAAGGCTTACATGTCAGTAGGGTGGCAAATAGGTAAAGGTTTTCCCCTGACATTAATTCCAATCATGTCTGACTCTGGGGGTTGGTGCTCATCTCCATTTCTAAGCTGAAGAGCCAGCACTGTCCGTAGACACCTCCAAGGTCATGTGGCTGGCATGACTGCATGGAGCACCGTTACCTTCCAGTTGGAGCGGTACCTACTGATCTACTCACATTTGCATGTTTTTGAACTGCTAGGTTGGCAGAAGCTGGGGCTAACAGCGGGCGCTCACTCCGCTCCCTGGATTCAAATCTGCGACCTTTCAGTCTGCAAGTTCAGCAGCTCAGCGCTTTAACACACTGCACCACTGGGGGCTGCCTAGGGTGACAAATACAATCCAATAATAAATTCAAAAAAGCTATTTGAATGGTGAATCCTTTCCAGCACTTCGGACAGCTCTTTTAAATATCAAACTAACAGTTCCCCAGTAGGCTTGTAATAATATGAGAATAATAGATTCTGTTGAAAGCGAGCATATGTCTTTGCAGTATTGATGAATATGTTTGTACACGATGCCCGGAGCATGTCCAGAAAGTTCCAAGATTCTATCTCCACTACTTCCCTGCACAGGCGAGAATCTTGGGCTAGACCCTCAAGAGGTCAAAGGGGGCAAGGGGAGACCAGACTTGTGTTTGCTGCATTTGCTGCATTTGTGTTTGCTGTGTCTGATTTAGGGCCCAAAAGTGAAGGTCTGTTACTCACTGTATCCGTAGCCGTCTCCCTGGCTGGTAGGTAGGAGTCAATTCTCATTTGTTTCACTGTTTGAAAGGATATATGAACCCCTGTAACATTACTGGAACTTCTTTTCGGTTTCTTTTCCTGCCCTTGGATGGCATTTTGGCTTGAGAGTTGTGGATAATGCTGGTTTTTTCCAGAGCTCAGTACAAGAGCTGCTTGCAGGATGCCATGCTCCATCTCCCCCTCCCAGTAGGCTTGTAGCCATCAAATGCTACTGATTCTTGGTTTAGTTTTAAGGCCACATTTCTATCTGGTTGCCTCAGGCAGCAGAGTCTTAGTCTAATGGAATGGCAGCCAATAGTTTTCTACTCAGCTGGTTGACACTGTGATTCTGATTCTAGAGAACAGGAGAGAAGTTGAGAAATTTTCTGGTATCAGAAAAATTGAGTAGACTTTAATGTATTGTGCTCTTTAACTGGGGAAGGTGGGCAATATTGGCTGTTTGCCTCAAGCAGCAAAACCACTTGGGTTGGTCTTATGGGTTTGTTTGGTTTGCTGCTAAATTGGTCTCTGGGGTTTTGTGCGCCCTCATCTTTGTTCTACGGCTTAACTTAGCTGATGTAGCCTCTCGCCAAACCTTCTTGCTCTTTTGTTGCAAGGAAAATTTCATTTTGTCAGGTTTGTCCCAATGTACAACAACATTTTCTTTGTTTTTGTTTCTTCTTTGAATGCTGACTTCTGAAAACCAATACTGTGGAACTTGAAAGCTTGTTTTGAACATTAATTGGTCCAACAGCCCCAGCTTGGTGGGAATTGCACTGGCTAGCAATTAGCTTCTGGGCTCAGTTAAGAACATTAAATGGACAAGATTCAGTGTGTGTTGGGGAGGAGGAGATGTGTCTCTCTGTGAATGCCTTACACCTTTCAGTGGTGTTGTGCTCTTTGGGGGGAATATCTGAGTTTAAGCTCTGAGTAAACATGATTTTAACACATTATACTAGTAGAATATTGTCCTGATGGCTATTTTGCTAGCGAACTACGAAAGGCATATGAGCTGCCAGCCCTTCTCAAGTTTCAGCATGGCTCCACCGAGCAGATTTGTGCCAGGTTGCCCCTGGAGTTCACTGCCGTTATTGAATGGATGTAAAATACAACATGCAAATGTGACCTTCACGTCATATCATCTTCCATATGGTGACCTTTCAGGTTTTTGAATTTGGTTTGCTTTCATCTGGCTTTTTCATTCCTTTTTTTTTACCCCTCTTTTGAGTGAACGTACCCAATTCCCTCAACTTTTCCTTCTGCTTGCATTTCACATTCCATAGCATTCCCCAGTTCAAATCTTTTCAGATGTGGTGGATTGTCACTCCCATCATCCTTCACTATTATTGCCATTCTGTTCTGTTGTTCTGTTTTAATGTGATGGATGCATCTAGAGGTATCAGATTATGACTACTCTAGTCTTCAGAGCACTAGCAGTAGCCAATACATTTTTCCCAAAATGGAAAAACAGTACAGAGTTTCTAATTTTCTTTTATCTTGTTCATTCATTTATTTTTAAGCAGCTTTGGAAGCAAACTCCCAAGGCATTCTACAGTAAAATATTATAGTAAGGAAGAAAGTCATAAGAACAATGCTAAACTTCACTGTTGATATAATTTGGCAATGGTGAGATCCCATATCTTATGGTCATATATTTAAATGAGGTAGCATGCTATAAGAAGCTATTGTAATTGTTGGAGCGGCTTAATTTAATTCTTATAATATTTTTCAGTTCTGAGTAATGCCAACTTGTACAACACAGAAGCCTGTAGAAGACAGTGAATGCATAAATTACCATACATTTAGAATGATGTGGAAATAAATGACACTGACTAATGTGCACTGTGAATGTGCCAGGATTATGAGCCACTGTTGTCTGACTATAGAGTAAAAGGAGACATTCTCCATCCCAACTGATAGAACTTGAAGCAGACAAAACTAAGGGAGATTGAAATTCCTGGAGCTGGAAGAATAGAAATGGGGAGGGGTGTGTGTGTGTGAATACTGCTTTGTTAAGCAATTGTCAGGGTTTTGGAGAGTCTGGATCACCAAGGGCTAAACCAGGTTTAGGAAGCAGAGAACATAAGAAGTCTCTAGAGCTTCTTTTTTTCTGCCTTTCTCCTAGTTTGACTACTTACACAGACTGAGCAATTGGGTGAAAGTATTCTTGTTGTTGATGATCATCTTCTTTTTCTTCATGCTGGATTTTTCCTATTCAGCTTGGGTCTGGGTTATTTGAAGGTCTATAGCTTCTTTTGGGTTCCAACATCATCTGGAGAGGTCAGTCTCTCAGGCATTCCACGGTTTCAGTGACCACTTGGTGGAAACCAGAGATAACATTTTCTCAGTGGTTGCTCCCACACATTGCAGCTCCCTTCCTAGAAAGGACAGGATGGCTTTGTTCATGCTTTGCTTCAAGCAGCAGGTAAAATTTTTCTGTTCTCTCAGGCCTTTACAATCTGATGAGAGTTGGGTTGCTAGAGTTTTTAAAGGAGTTTATTATATGGTTTTAAGAGACTATATAATAATAAGGACCAGATTTGGCCCCAGGGCCCAATGTTGCTCTTCCCAGCAATGAAAATTATATTTACCTGGTCCTTGGTTCCAGATCTTCTGTATTGGGTCTCCTGGAAATAGTTATGGCATCTTCCAGTTGCATGGATTAGCTAGGCACATTCCTATTCCGTTTGTGTTTGAAGAAGGATCAAATACCTGAATACAGGTATTTTACTTTTATTTGACAAGGGGTAGATTGCTTTGTAAGGTTAGGGGACTGTGATGGCCTCCACATTAGACCTTGGTGGGCCATACCTTTGCAATTGTTGTAGGCCTTCAAGTCTTTACCAACTAATAGTGAACAGAGGGGGTTTTTTTAGCAAGATTTGTTCAGAGGTGGGTTGTCCTTGACTTCCTTTGAGGTCACCCAGTGGATTTCCATGACCAAGCAGAGATCCAAATCCTGGTCTCCAGAGTCTTAGTCCAACACTCAAACTACTACACCACATTAAATATGCCCTCTAAAGGATACAGGAGACACTTTTACTCACTTCTACTCCCTTCCCCAGTTGTTTTACATAGTATAACTTTGCTGTTGTTAACTTAAGGAAGTAGACCTAGGAGTCACTTAAAGTTTGCTTCCTGGTTTTTTTAAAGGGTCTCTCCATAATTTAAAAAATAGTAACAAAATGTATGGGATTGCCCACATGTCTCTGAGGAGCAGGGCACAGAAATGGCCTTTCAAGGCTATACCTTCCCCACTCACTATAGATCCCAGTATCAAGCCAAGTAGGTTCTTGATTCTAGAATCCCAAGTCCCTAAAATTTAAAAGATTAGTTCTCCTGCTTTTCTGATGTAATGCTGTTTTGACAGTCAGATTTTTTTAAAGCAGCTGATGCTATGGTTTCCCTTGCCAGTGCTCAGTATTCTTCTCTGTTTATTTAATACAAAGGCGGTTATGTGAAGTTAATTACCCTGCAGCTTCTTAAACAGTGCCACTCAGGAGCTGAAAGTAATACATTCTGTCCCCAGTTGATCTGAAAAAATGAAGCATTTGACCACAATTACCATTTCTCCCTGTTAGATAAAGCACCTTGATGTCTGTTGCAGAAAATGATTTATTAGTACACAGAAGCATACTGTTTGAGATACAGCTTCTGACTAACCAATGAGACATGGGTAATTGCACAGTATGAGACTAGAGAAACAAATTATATTTGGCATTTTACTATACACCTAAACACCTAAGATATAAAACATACTACTTCTGCTAATGAGAAGATAGATATTACTTCAAAGAAACGTTCTCCCTGCCCTGCATTTTCATCATCATCATCATCATCATCATAGGCAATCTCTTGTGTCCGAGTACAATTGTCTTCCAGAAGTAGAGTCTTGGTGATGGGTCCATAAGTGACTGTGGAGACCTATTCTGAATCTGCATAGCCTTTTGCAATGAGGACATACATTTCCACATGGAAGGCAGTTCAAGAGCCCTTTCAACAAGCCCTTCTCCAGACAACACTCAGGAATCATTTACCCATTGAACACCCTGAAAATGCTGAGGAACATTGGAATCAAATGAATACCTCTGTTATTACAACCTCTGAACCAACCATTGGATACCAAACTAAGTAACGTCAAGACTGGTTTAATGAAAACGATAATGAGACCCAACATTTAATTGACAAGAAAAAGAACGTATACTTCCAAAGTATAACAAGGAGACATCAAGTGTGCTGTTAAGAAAAAAGATCTACCCTAGTACAAAAGCCAAGGTTCAAAGAAGAACTAAAGAACTTGAGAACATCTGTGGATAAAAAAGCTCAAGAAATCATAACACTTCACAGATATCCATGATGGATAGAGGTTCTTTCAAACCACAAAAGTCATTTATGGTCCAACAAATCATGGCATATATCATCTGTGTTCATAAGATGGAACCAAACTTCTAATGGGCAAAAAATCCATTGCACTACATTGGCAATAGCACTACTCTATCCTCCTTAACTGCAGTTCCAATGTGACTGAAGAGATTTTCCAGCTAATCCCCTTGCATTTTACACATTCCTTACCTTTTCTCTCCATAAGTTGGAAACTTGCTTTTTAAAAGTAACTTGTCACATAACTTATTACAGGTGAATTTGATTTTATATAATAAAATTCTAGTTATTTATAACTAGTTACTTTTAAGAAATCTCTCCCCCAATATTATCTGCTTGGGTCAGAATACATCAGAAACAAATTGGAAGCACACAATGACCCTGAAATGATAACTTGATGGTTTACATAATGAGAGTAAGTCTTTAGTGGTCACCTGATCTCTGATGTCTACTTGTTGTTCGTTTTTATGTGTTTTGAAGTCTCTTGTCAACTTGAGATAATTCCATGAATTCCAGAGGGTTTTTTTAAGCAAGGAGTATCTGCTAAGGCTGTTTGCTTTTGTCTTACTTGGGGATCTCTCTCCCCCGGACTGTGGTGGAGGCTCCTTCTTTGGAGGCTTTTAAGCAGAGGCTGGATGGCCATCTGTCGGGGGTGCTTTGAATGCGATTTCCTGCTTCTTGGCAGGGGGTTGGACTGGATGGCCCATGAGGTCTCTTTCAACTCTACTATTCTATGATTCTATGATCTACAGTTCCAGAACCTGCTGTAGATATGGGGGGGAAATCAACGTGGTCATGGCACATATTAAATGGAGACAATGTGAATGCACACAATTGACCACGTCAGTTGTTTACTAATATGGAGCATTATGACCTGTTTTAGCTGAAAATTGTGGAACACTGGTGCCCATTCAAATCATAGTGCTGTAATTCCACTTCAGCTGTCATGATTCTGCCCTACAGAAACATGGGATTGGTAGTTTAGAAAGAGACATTTAGAATTCTCTGCCAAATCACTCAAAGCCCAGGATTCTGCAGGGTTGTGCAATGGAATAGCAATGCTATAACTGTGTGCTGTAAATGGGCCCTATGTACTCCTTTGCCATCCTTCATCCAAATAGTAATGTGTTAAGACACATTTAGGCCTGAAATCATGAATGATTGTTCCCTGTATGAAATCGTTCCTTTGCATGTGTTCAGCATTATTGCATGGATAGTGAAATAGTTAATTCATTTTGCCATCAATTTTCCTCCCTCTTTGTAAAAGTGATTTGACACAGTCTAGCAGGGTGCTGTTATTGAAAAATTGAATCGCCAGGTGTGATTAAATAAGATCACACATTTCATTCCCTCTTTAATTTCACATCAGTCTTTGGCAGCTGCATCTCCCTGCTTCCCTACAGCCAGAAAACCCTGCTACATTAATAGCAGACATCTCATTGTATAGCATGTTCCATCAGCTGAATGTCGATCGAACCTGTCTATGAACGCACTCATTTGTTTTGATGGACCGCACTCGTATCTCAATCCCCATCCCTTCTTGTTTTGGAGTTTAAGAGATGAGATTCTCTATTGGCCCCACCAGTCAGAGCCAGCCTCAGACTGCATGTCTGGTCCTGAATCTCATGTTCTCTGGTTTTAGTGGAGTCTAGACTTGCAGCGTCAAACTACTGTGACTTTTTGATTATCAGGAATAATGACTTCATCAACCGCCCCCTCATGCTTCTTTCTCCCCTACAAATGTAACTGAAAATCTCTCACAGCTAGTAAGGGGATGGGGATGGAACTCCTCAAGAATTTCCCTAGTTTTTAGTTATAGTTTGTTCTTTTTTAGGTACTTTGGACTCATTGGTATTAAATACCTACTTTGAGTAGAGGGGAAAACTGCAAAAAAGATGTTGTTTAATTAACACAGTTGCTTGCATTTGGGGGCACTTATTGACGCTACAACTACAGAGACTGTCATAGAACCATAGAATTGTAAAAAATCACAAGGGCCATCTAATCCAACCCCCTGCCATCCAGAAAGACACGATCAAAGAACTCTTGACAAATGACCATCTAGTCTCTGTTTAGAAACCCCCAGATAAGGAGACTCCAGCACACTCCAAGGCTGTGTTTTCCACTACCAAAAAGCTCTTACCATCACAAAACCATCCCTGGTATTCAAGTAGATTTTCTTTTTCTAAAGTTTGAATACTTTGCTCCATGTCCTTATAATTAAAGCAGTGGTTCCCAATGTTGACCATTTCCGCTACCTTGGCAGCCACCTCTCCACAAAAGTCAACATTGACACTGAAATACAAAACTGCCTACATTTTTGTAGCATTTTTCCAAATGAAGCAGAGAGTGTTTGAGAATCAGTGCATCCATAGGGATACCAAGGTGCTTGTTTATAAAGCAATTGTCCTCTCAAACCTGCTATATGCCTGTGAAACGTGAACTGTCTACAGATGTTACACTCAACTCCTGGAACGATTCCATCAGTGTTGACTTGGAAAAATCCTGCAAATCTCGTGAGAAGACAAGCAGACAAATGTCAGTGTGCTGGAAGAAGCAAGGGCCACCAGCATTGAAGCGATGCTCCTATGCCATCAAGTCCACTGGACTGACTACGTTGTCCAAATGCCCAACCACCATCTCGCAAAGCAGTTACTATACTCCCAACTAAAGAATGGAAAATGGAATGTTGGTGGACAAGAAAAGAGATTGAAAGATGGGCTTAATGCTAACCCTAAAAACTGTGGCAATGACACCGAGAAAGAACTGGGAAGCCCTGGTCCTTGAGTGCACTATGTGGAGGTCAGTTGTGACGAGTAGAATTCGAAGAGGCACGAATGGAAAGGGAAAGGGAAAAACGTGTCAAGAGGAAGGCACGTCAAGCCAACCCTGATCCACGTAGAAACCAATGAGCTCACTGTGGAAGAAAATGCAGATCAAGAAGAGGTCTCCACAGTCACCTACATATCCACCCCTAGGATACTGCACCTGGAGGACAATCATCCTCGGACAATTAGGGATCACCTAAGTAAGTAAAGTAAGGTTCCCAACCTGTGGCCCGTCAGGGGTTTTGGACTTCAGCTCCCACAATTCCTAACAGCTGGTAAACTGACTGGGCTTTCTGGGATTTAAAGTCAAAAACGTCTGGAGAACCAAAAGTTGGAAACCACTACATTAGAGCAATAGGAAGAACAGAGCCATGACTGTTAGTGGAAACACAGCAATAGATAGATTTCTTGGTCCAGAGTTTAATAACAACTGGTTACAAATAACTAGGCTTTTATTCTATAAAATCAAATGTATATGCAACAAACTCTCTGCTGCAGCAGGGGAAGCTTGTGATTCAAGGGATCTCTTGTGCCCCTTGAGCCACGCAAACTGTAGTGCCTTTTTAATATAGCCTTTATAGTCATATATAAGTCTGGAAATGTTAGTCAAAAAAAATCAACCCCAAAAGCATGGGTTGATTTATATGGGTCAATGCAATGTACCTTCATTTTTATTTTTTTAAAAAGGAGTCATCCCTTTCCTTGTTGGTGAAAGGCAAGAGCTTTGCCTGCCCAGGGAACCTTAAAAAAAGCACTGATCCCTCTGTTTTCTGCCATGGTATTGCTTCTGGCCTTCTGGCCTGGGTAGAAAAATGGTGGACAGGATCAACTGGCCTCTGAGGTTTCATTGGTGCTTTCCCCCTCCCCAAAATGACTCTCAATTTATCCATGAGTCATATCAAAACCCATACTTTTGGTCATAAAACCTGCCCTTGACTTATACATGAGATCAACTTATACATTAGTATGTACGGTATATGTTTTACTGAAAGTTTTAGATACACTAAAATTGTAGAAATACACAAAAGGGACATTGGAAGAGAGAAAAAGGAAAGAATAGAAGAAAAATATGAAGATATAAAGATGACGTCCATTGTTCCTTTTACTGGCATATAACATTGGAATTTTTTCAAGCCTCTCTGAATAGAAATCCCGCAATTCTCTTCTTCCCCATCCCCCTTTACATTATTTCTCAACAACCAGAGATATTTTCCATTTTCCTAGGGCTGGCACATTTAGCATTAAAATATCAATCATTATCTTTCTATATCCCTGTCAGACATCTAATCTTTACATCGTATCATGACAAGTAGCACTCCGTTTTCTCGAGTTTAATAATAACAGCTTGCTAACAAAAATACATCATAGTTATCCTTGCAAAATATAACTTAAAATCTTTTATAGCACCATCCATTCCATCTTTAAATTCTATTGTAATTGTAAGGTTTCCATCTCTTTTCTAATTTTCTCCAATTTATCAAGCAGTGTAGACTCGCCCTTAATCAAACTGCAACCAGATTTACCAGTGCAAGATAAAATTACCCTATATAACTCGTGTATAAGTCTAGAATTTCTGTTAATAACCCAATCCCAAAAAACTGGGTCAACTGATCCATGAATCTGTTTAACTCTTTTAAAAAAAGGAAGCATTCCCTTCACTGAGAACAGTCATGAAAAGTGAAAGCCCATTCCATCCTAGGAGAACCTAAATGGTGCATTGTCCCCTCTACCAAGACCCTGTTTCTGACATTTTTCAATGCCATGGTGGGAAAATTGCAGATGGCTCCTTAAAGCAACACTGACAATTCCTTCTCTCCATGGAATAACATTCGACCTATCCACAGATCATATTAATATCCAAAATTTGTCCCCCAAACCTTGCCTTCGACTTATACAAGAGGTTGACTTACACATATGTACATACAGTAAATAGATATCCTCTAACTATCTTAACTAATTCTCTGCTGCCCCACTTTTCTAGTTATTTTTAATTGCCCCGTTTTCTTTTTTTCTTCTCTTTTTTCTCATCTTATTTCAGTTTTGCAAATATATTTCAAAGTGTCAAAATAGGTGGGAAAAGAGAGAAGAAATCTTACCCTTCCCAGTGGACTCAGGCAAAAGAAAACTGCTGCAAACTCTCCTAGCTTGTGTGTACTTTCTCTTGAATCACACTCAGATGCCGCTTGACCACACATATGCTGTGAAATGATATGAATAATGTATTTAAATATAATGAGCAATTGAGATGCTCTGCCGAAGGAAGGAGGGGCCCAAATGCCAATCCTCTCTGTTCTTACTCAACTCTGCCCTAGCAGTTCTGTAATTAGGTACAGTAACTTAGCTTAGAAGAGTTGTTTACTATAATTTTACTTTGGAAGCCCTGCTAAAGCAAAGAGTTTCTTGAGGTGGAGAAACTTGTTCCTAAGGTGAGGTTCTGGTGAGAGAAAGTCAGCACGAGGCATACATTATTAAATTAATGGAACAGTTTCCTTCTGGGGGGACAAATAAAACCACTTTGACCTTTCTTTCCCTGTGTGAAGCAAATTAAGCTCCACAGTTCCATCATAATGGAGTCCTGTAGCAAATGTGTAATTTGGCTGGCACAAGCTGTACATTTCTTTAACTTTCTATGCCTGGGTCTTATGTACTAGGAGCTATGTTCACCAGGATTTTTCAGCAGACTATCAGGTTAGAACAGGTTTTGCTGAATTTGGGGCACATAAACAGGATGTTACCTACTACTCAGAGGTTTGCTTGCTCTCAGTGTTATTTTCATTCATTTTTGCTTGTTTAAAAGAACTGAGCAAAACAAAAGTTGGAATATTAAATCTAAAAAGTATAAATACTTAAAAGTTTCGGGTGAACAAATTGGATTATCATAAATAAAATGCTCAGACACCTAGTTATTTACTTTGTCATTGTTCATCAGCTGTCAGGATCTGAGCTTCAGCAAGGTCTGAATGTTTTTATTTTGTGTCAAAGGCATTGCATAATAAATAAATTTAAAAGTGATGAAATAAAGGAAATCACAAGTAGCTGAATAGTTTTAGACCAAAAGCGGGCAAAAGCGACCGCATTGTCCGTAGCTTTAAACAAATCCTCCTCCATACATGAGGCAGGACATTGTGGGCAAGCATACAGATGTAGAGTTATTTGTTCTGCATGTTAAGCATAAGCCACTGGTGGGCAATCTGTGACCCTCAGAGTGTTCCTGGACTACAGTTTCCATCAACCTTAGCAAATATAACAAATGGAGAGAGTATACTGTCTTACTTTTTATAGATGAAAATCAGGACCACATTTTGATGGCCAAGCAACAGCAGTGTGTGATTACATTAGCAAAAAGTATTAATGAGGGAGAACACACAACCTTGGAGATACTGCAGCAGTTTGCTTCTGCCCCAGCTTACTGGGAAGGGCAAAATGCTGTGTTTTTCTCTCCTCTGACCCCTGCTGAGTGAATCAAGTGCAAATTATTTTTGCAATTTCAACTCAATTTGCAGCTGTTGAAGCAAACTGAGGCTATATGGGGAAGGAGAAGGGGAAGGAGAAAAAGTGGCATGTTTTAAAAGCTGCTGAAAAGGGGGACTAAAAGGATTAATCAGGACTGCCCTCAACAGACTGAGAAAATTGCAAGATATATGAGACATGATGGGAGTTGTGATCCAACAATATCTGGTTAGATCCAAGTTGTTTACTAAGGTTTTCGGAAAAGGCAATAACTCATTGTAAGAATTCAATGTAGCAACACCACCTGGTAACATGTTAAAAGCCACTCTTGGTATTCAAACTCATCTCTGGTCAGAAGAGGGAAGTATAGGGAGGAGTTCCATGTAAGTGGGATGACAGATGCACTCTAATTTTTAAATTCTGAACTTGGAAGGAGTTAACTGTAAAGCTGAACCTGAGTGTGGATTAGAGTTCACCATCCTGTGTTGCTCCTTTAAAAATTGGACTAAAACCTGGAACAATTTCACCACCCCACTGACCTGGAAATCACCAGGCACCACAGTAATAAACAGCAGTAACTGGTTTTGTAATATCCATTGGCCCTTGAACAGGATGCTGCCAGGTCAAATGTATTCACAACTTGAAAAATACAGCTATTCCATTGTTGCTGGGAATAGATTGCAGTTGCCTAAAGCCTTGCCCTAACCGAACTGACTTTAGATGAACACATAGCGAGAACTCCTAAATCAGACTATAAGCTAATTTAGATTTGGATTCTGTTTCTACAGTGGCCAAGTAGATCTATTTTTTCCATGGCAGTTGCCAGGTGATGTGTGCAACAGGATGACACTTCTGACCCACTTGTGGGCTTTCCAAAGCAAGTCACAACTGTCAGCATCCTTTTACACTGGTCCCCTGGCAACTAGTATGCAAAAGTATACTACTTCTAACATGCTATCCCCTCCACCAACCTGGTGGCCCTTTTTATTTTATTTTATTTTATTTTAACTGATTTTATTTTTAATTGATGTATATGTTAACTGAGCTTTTTATGATTTACTGTATTGTTTTGGTTAAGGTAACTGTTTTGTTTTAACTGCTGATTTTACTGTGTTTGTATTGCAATGTGTTTTAACTGATTTATTGTTTTGTATTTCGGGCTTCTGAATCCCACCCCAAATCCCTGCCAGGAGATGGTGGCGGGGTATTAAAATAAAGTTATTTAATATATATTTTATAGATAGATAGATAGATAGTCAGTCAGTCAGTCATCAGGGCCAACAATCTTGCCTTCCATGAACATGTAATCTTCTTATTCAAGTTGGTGGCCATTATGCCGACCTGTGGTAGCCAGTTTCAGCACTTTAACTATGTACTTTGTAAATTAGTGTTTTCATTGCTCTCTCCAGACTCCTCCATCATCCACATGATCCCACCAACCACTCACTCCTCTCAGTTCTGACATTATATCCTCCCATTCACTCTTTCCATGTCATGTGTAATTTTGAATACTTTTGCTGTCCTTACTCTCCCCAGTCATGTACTGTCCCAAACTCAGTACCTTCCTCATAACTGCTTGAGTTCTTTGAGCTTTCTGGTTGCTTTCTTTCCAGCTCAGTCATCTTGTGTCTTCTCATTGTGTGAGGATTGACATAGATTCCTTACAACCAGACATTTCTGGGAGGACAATAGGAAAGGGGGGGTTTTTTTGGGGGGGGAGGAAAAAAAGAGGAATGATATTGTAGGTAACCTTGTCGCAATGACTCTGACAGATTGTTGGAAGGCTATGGATCTGGCAAACAACTTAATCCCCCTTTCCTGGAAAAGCAAGTGATCCTTACTGTCCCAAGGCTTTGGGGAGGACTCATGTTCCTTAATGTTGCAAGACACACTGCTCTGAGAGCTATTAGAGCAGCACAGAGCTGCTAGTAGTAATGTTTTAAACATTACATTCATACTGGCCTGGATTTTATCGAGCTTATTATCCACATAGAGCGTTCAAAGGTGTATACATTGCATGGTTCTTTGGGAACCTTTGCAATATCCTTGCGGTGTCTAGATTTGTTCTTTTAGGTCTTTGCCTATTGTGTTACTGCTCAAAGTATCCTGTCCTGTTGGACAACAATAGATTCTGGCTATTAAAGGAGGAAGGGGATTAAATGCAGTGAGGCAGAACAAGGATTCTCAGACGGCTGCAGTGAGACTTCCCAAAGCTGTAAAACAAATGGCTTGTAGATTCAGGCTCCCCAAAGTTTGGGCTGCAAAAAAAAAGCAATTTCAACTAAATCCATTTGATTTACAACAATGTTGACATCTAGCATTTGATTCAATAGGTCTCTTCTAGCTGGAACTAGCAATTTGGTTTAAAGCGTAAGAAAGAGTAGACATCAGATGTTGTTGAACTGCAGCTCACAAAATTTGTCATCACTGGCTCTGCTGGCTACAACATTTGTGAGCTGTAGTTTAGTAACTTATGGGGGTTTGCTTGATGCTCATTATAGATTGAGATGCATGAGTTATCAATTGGAAGTATATGAGTGTATATGCATATGTGAGTAGGCAGTATGCATGTATGGCCTTCGTAATCTGTAGACTATGAAGATAGAGGAAATTGAAACGACAAAGATAAGACTTTGTCAATATAGTCTGGCATGTCTAGCAAAAATATATAAATTATCACAATTCATAGGGCACATTTATTGCCAATTTCATAAAGATAAGATAGAATAGGCCCTTGAGGTTTCCATTGTGGTTTGGTTCCAGGACACACCTCCCCTGTGGATTCCAGTATTCATAATTGCTGAAGCCTGATTGTATTCAATGATGCAGTAAAAATAGTGTCCCTTATGTACAATGGCAAAACCAAAGTTTGCTTGTTGGAATTTTTTAAATCAAGTTGTAGACAGTTGGATGCTGAATTCGTGGCTATAGAGGGCCGACTCTAATTCTTCACTAAGTTTCTTCGCAAAGAAAACAATGAGTTGTTTTAGCAATTTTCTTTCCACTGTAAGAAAGTTTTCAAAACATGTACGTTGGGAAGCCTGTTCAGAACTTATGTGAAAAATTTTACATGGTTGTGATATGTCAAAAGAGCAGTTTCTGCACAAGAAATAATATTTCTGTACAGATATGGATATTTTTATGAAACTAAGGCTAATGTTCAGCAGGGTGACTTCAATGCCTACTACTTGAAGCATCATCTTCATTGAGTCTGTTGGAGGGAAAGTCTTGTTCATCTGTTGGGGAAGGTTTGGGTTGTTCCTCAACAGATCCCTCCTTTTGCAAGAGACAGCTGGGAAATGCACATCCATCAACTAATGAAAAATATGAAAGGTAATATATTTTTGTGTGGAGGGGGGATCTGGCTTTAATATTAACTGAATTGCAGTAGACATAATGAAGTGTGAAATGTGCTTTTACCAGCCAGCATGCCCTGCTGCTTTAATTTACAGAATATATAATTATGCAGCATTAAAAAAAATTAGGACCTTTGTCTTTGACAAAAAAAATTGAAATGAAAACATATGAGTGCATAAGTCAGAAAGACAATTGCTTTGAGCAGAATAGCTCGAGATGCATCGTCCTCACTGCTTCCATTATTTTGAGACGGCATCTGCGTGATCTCTGCCCTAGTAAACACTCACTTGCTTATTGCAAACCTGGGGCGAGCAGCTTGCCTAAAGTGAGGAAACATAATGAAGGAGAAGACTGCTGGCTAATTTCCATGCCGTTGTTACATGCAATTAGTGCCATTTGTGCATCACCAACATGGGCCTATGGATGTGAGATTCATGGGAAGAAAATCCTGCGCTGTTGCCTCCTGTGTCAGTCAGTCTTCAGAATGCATAATTGGTGTATCACATACTTGTCCTGGGTTACTTGGGTCTAACATGGCTGAGGTATCAACCCCCTTTTGCTTGAAGGCCTTTTCACTATCACATGGAGAAATTATTTGCGAATGGGTGCTGCATTCAGAGGATAATGGCATCCAGGGTTATGCAGATCTTGAGGCTTTGAGAGTTCTTCCTAGGCAGCAATTGGAAAGGAGATAATAGAGGGAGGAAGACCTTTCTCTGCCTTTGGATAGACACAGTCCACAGGACCACATTTTGATGTCTCATGATGGTCATGACCACTTAATGTCAGGATAAAATAACAGGCAACATCAAGTGGCTTGTTCTCACCATTCAATTTTTTTGAATGAAAGGTGAATAAATTAAACATTCAGATGTGAGTTTTGTTTAATATTTTATCTGTAATACAGTTGAACACCGCTTTTTAGAAGTTCTGAAAACCAAACTACAACTGGCTAACATAGTGACACTTTTGCTTTAGGTACTTTTGCAATGTACCTAAACTTAGTTTCTTGCCCAGAAATACTTAAAATATTGGGTATAAAATTGCTGTCAGGCTAGGTGTATGCATTGTATATGACATGCAAATGAATTTCATGCTTAGACTTGGGTCCAATCCCCAAGATAATTCATTATCTATGCATTTGCTAGTACAGTGATTTCAGAATCCAACATCCAAAGCACTTCTGGTCCCAAGCATTTCAGATAAGGGTTACTCAACATTTACCTGTTTACTTTTATCAACTTATTGCTGCTTTGATGTGTTATTACTGTTTTGGCATTATACTGCATTTCCTGATTGGTTTTAATTGTTATTATGACTTGTATGGTATATACACACTAAAAAGGTGTGTTATATCAGTTTTTCCTTTAATGACAAAGAATTGACCGAACATTTCTTTATTTATTTATGTATTTATTTATACACACACACACACACACATATATATGAGACAAGTGTTTACACATTTGGTGCAACATCAAGTGGTGAAGATGGAGGTGAGTCTGTTATCTCTCTAAAAGGAGAAATATCTAACTCCATGTGTTCTTCTATCTTTCTCAAACCGTTAGTAAACAAACACTTTTTGTAGCTCTCTGCCCGACAACATTGATAATGTTGGTGCACAAATTAGGAGCTAAACAAAAAGCCATGTTAATTTCAAGCTCCATTAGAAGCCCTGGCAGGAGAAAGAGGGGGTTGGGGAGGGGAATCAATGTTTCCTGGAAGGGATACGGCATAAAAAGCGGTTGAGTTATTTTTCAGGTGAAATGTAAAAGATTGGTCAAAACGAAGAGACAGAAATGGATGATACAGGAACTTGTTGAGAAATTCAGTTGTCTGCCAGAGAAATGGTTAGTGAGCTTTACACAGGACAGGGGTAGACTGGATCTCAAGGGAAGTTACTTTTTGTTGGTAATATAACTGAAACATTTTTACCTGTCTTTTATTGACTTTTATTCCTGTCCCACACATTGCCGAAAAGGAGAATGGCCTTTGCTTTCTTGATATCCCTCTAAACCAATTCTTCTCAAACTTTGGTCTTCCTGATTTTTGGGAATTCATCTTTTAGAAGCCACAACCAGTATGGCCAATACTCTGGAATGCTGGGAATTAAAGTTCAAAATATCTGAAGAACCAATGTTGCGGATTTCAGCTTTAGACCATCTTAATGGACAAGCGAAGTCACCTGAGACAAAACATAAGCCTTAGCCCATTTCCTATATTATTTTTTACACCTGTATCTGATGAAAATACCAGTGAAGCCTCAAAAACTTGCATGATGTATTTTCTGCATTTTGGTTGATCAATAAAGATATATTAGCTTTGTGGATTTTCAACTTTGCTGTATGGCCAACCTGGCTAAATATGTATCCCAGAAATGGGAATATCACTGATGGGCTTAGTGGTGGGAATTCTAATAATAATAATAAGAAAGCATATATCTTAGGCATCTGATGCATTTGTGCTATTGCCAGCTTGCTAGCACTTTTGCTTTTGGAAATGATTTTTTTCTAATTAATATTTACTTATAACACAACCTAACAACACAAACATTGCCAGATTGCTAATATTTTGTTCTTGAAAATACAGTATGATCACCTGATCTGTGGGGGATATGTTCCTGAACTTACTGTGGAAATAGGAAACTGTGGATAACAGTGAACCCTATAGAAATGAGTGGCTTCCACTGCAAACTACCATAGACCCACACTGTAAGGCCTAGAAAATTCAGAGTGGTAATCTCTCTAGAAATTTGTAAGGTTTTTCAGGGTGACTCTGTGATAACTTCCAGCAGAAACATATTATAGAATCACCTAAAAAATCTAGTAACTCCTAGAGACTACATATTTTGTTAGACACTGGTAGGTGAAATCACAAGTATGGTTCCCTTGGGTATGTTTCATATATTCCTTACTTCTCAAGAACAAAAGTAGTCACAAGCTGGCAGTGGCTGTGTTGGATATCAATATTGATTTTAAAAAACCTGTTTGCAAGAACAAAAATGCTACTACAAGCTGGCAATAGAACTAATGTGTTAGGTATATAAGATATACACTATTTCTTCTGTTGGAACTTAGAATTTCCACACATACGCCATCAGTGACTGCCATCTCTAGCTATTGTTTTAGCCAAGAAAAGAATGCAAGATATTCTCAAGAGAGACAGTATGCATATATCCACACCCAGAGTGATATTTTGTCACTCTGTCAACCGCATATTCAGCGACCCACACCTGAATGTGTGAGTTAATCTTCAATGGGATACATTTTCAATAACAAAAATTCATTAAATTTAACAGACAACTTGCTAACATTTTTGTTCATATATGTATATATATGTTCATATATATGTGTATATGTGTGTGTGTATCTCAAAATTAATACATCTTGTGTATCATTTTCTGAAATACTAAGGGTCAGAAGTGTTTTGGATTTAGGATTTCATCAGAATTATAACTAAGGGATGACCAACCTGTATTTATTTATAACACAATATAACTAAAATAGGCATTCATAAGCACATAAGCAGTAGCATTGAGGTGAATTTGGTGTTTAGAAGTCCAAAAATGGCAACCACTGTCTTTTTCTCAAGATTTAAGTCAGACCCACTGTTATATCCAGAATTAATGGTGTGGTCCTCTAGGCCTATACATCCAGAACCAGATATCAGGAGTACATTACATTAATATTCTTGAAAAATAGGTTTTATAGACAATCTGGCAATGTTTATAGTCTTGGTGCTGTGTGCTTTCTGAAGAACACAGGTCAGATTTCACTCTAATGTTTTGTTGGCACAATCTGCCCACATATAAAAGTCCTCTGAGTCTCTTTGTCTGGTTTTCAACTTCTGTCCTCCTTCCAGGATGAAATCTGTAAAATTCATTGCGCTATTTGATTATTCAGACAGTCTGGTGGGAGACGGACTCTCAGTTTGGCAACCAATTGTTTTCCTTAAGCTTGAGGCAAAATGTATTTATTTCATATCTAGAATGATTTTTTTTTTAAAAAAAGCTTCTTGGCTTACATATTAAGTACCTTGACAGCTAAGTAGAATCCCATTTCTCAATAATTAGAGCTGTCTAATAGTGTCATTTATATCTGGTGATTCCAGTTACGGGAATATTGCAGTGACACAGTTTGCATGCTGAATAGATTCTATGGTCGACTCTTTCCTAAGAGTTGCACAGAGAGAGAGAAAGGGGCAGTTGACAGTTGATTTCACCAGTACTGATAGAAATGGGGACCTTTCATATTGCAAAACTATAGCATCATGACCCTAACTTAACTTAACATGGTTTCAGTCTGTAAAATCCTGGAATTCTGAGCCAGAGCGTTTAGTGTGCCATCAAACTACAAATCCCAGGTTTCCATAGAATGCAGCCATGGCAGTTAAGGTGGAATCGTAGAGCTTTGTTTAGATAGAGTGAAAGAACTCATAGTGTCAAAGAGGTGAAGGCAAGAAATCTGGTTTTCGTGTGTTATGTTTCAAATGAGTTCTCAAATAACTCAAGCACGCTCATCAGCACATTGATACATGAACGTAACAACTCTAAGAAACATGGAGACAGGAACGCAAGCCAGGTATTTAATTGGACTACTCATGCGATTAATACTGATAGACAAATTACAAGCTGTTTACAACTTTAATTTTCTTTCAGCTTTTGTGAACATAAAAATGGTTGGATTCAGGATCGGCCTTCTACTAAAACAGTAGTGGCAAATGCGTGGCTTTCCAGATGTTGCTGGATTGCGACTCCTGTCATCTGTTGCCAGCATTACTAGTTTAGCCCTAGCTTCCCACAGTTTGGTATTCTTGCTAGAAAGGGTCAGGACTGGGCTAAGATAGTGTGCTGCCTGTGTGAAAGCCAAGATGCCCCAATACTATCCTACATGATGGATTAACTGGACTGGAAGCTCAACAGTTTCCACCATCACACCTGGTAAAGAAATAGTAGCTCAGGGGAAGGAAGGGAAGAGCTTTGAACCTTCCTCCAGCATCTATCTTCAAATATAGTTATCTATGTTATCAACTACTTCAACCTGCCTAAAGGTAGAGCCAGCCCTGGTTAGGTTGGATTGAGCAACGTGGTTGAACTTGATGCTTCTTGGAGTATCTTCTGCTACAGGTTTTATGGCCCAAATCCAGAATAGGCTCATTGCTTTTAAATCCTTTTGAAATCAATGAGACCTAAGAGACTTATGATTAACATCAGCTTTATTGATTCGAAATTTACTTAATAGATCTTGCTACCATTCCTTGGAGGGAGGAAGATAACTATATACCAACTGTGCCATTAATTTCTAGTGGCTCCAAAACAGCATAACCCTATAAGCCTCATCCAATGTAAACTTTATGCATGCCAACTTTCCTCTTCATTTCTTCTTCTGGATGCTATGCTTGGATCGGTTCCATGTGGATCAGGTGGCAATGTGCCATTTGGATTATAGGTGAGTGGCTGTGGAATATTTCATAGGCAGGGTTTTAGCCAAATCCATAATTGCAAAATTGAACAACCAAAGGGGAAATGTTGCATGAATTGTCACCGAAAGTAAGCATCAGTCCTTTGGTGTCAAAATACCTGCTAGTTCTTCACCTGTTTAACTGAAAGATACTCATATACACTCTATGGACTTGCAGTGAAAATAATGAACACTAGCAGCAGTATTCAGTGTCCATAATACTGTACCAGAGCTTAGAAAGGATACTTTATGGACTAGATCCCCAACGTATTTTACCCAATAGACCCCTTGTGCTTCAAAGTGGAATTCAAGGCAGCTTATGGGAAAAAAAGAAAGTCACCTATAGCTTTACTAAGCACCAATTTAAAAATGGCCAAGCCAGTTGGGATTATCTGGGAATTGTCATTCCAAAGGTAAAGTTTCCTTTTGCGGAATGCACTATTTCAGAACTTTGATTCAGAGAGCTTGCAGTTCAAAGGAAAGAAAAAGGCTGTATCCATCTAAGCCTTCTTGCCACTTCACCCAGCACCATTTGGTATAATCTTTAGTAGGACAGGGCATCACTGCTTGGGTATGGAAGCCCATCGTAGGTAAGTCATACTCTCTCAGACTCAGAGGAAGGCAATACCAAACTCCACTGAACCAATTATGCCAAGAAAGCTCTGGGATAGGTCTGCCTTGGGGCCACTATAAATCAGAAATGACGTGAAGGTATGTACACAACAACAATAGTGAGGAATGACTGTGGGCCGGTTGGAGAAGAAAAATATTGTTCAAATATCTTTATTTTAAATGGATGAAGTATATGTTTTAGGGAAGCAGTACTGAGGTAATGCATAACAGAAGGTTTGATGCAATGTAGACTTTATTGTACTTTTGGAAAACTGAACATGTTAAGTATTGAAAGGGCCCACAGATACATATTTGAGCCAAGTAGAGAGCTCTGAAAGAAAGGTTTCAATGACATTGCCCCTTGCGGTACCAAACATACCACTAGATGGTGATGTTTGTTCTCCAAATGCATCCTTCAGCCACACCTGGTTTCTCCCTCCCTCTCTATTTCCCTCCTTCTCTCTTCTTCTCCCTTTCTCCCTCCTCCCTTGCCCCTATGAACCCAGGCATGCAATTCATCCCATATTTGCAAACAACTTATGAATGTTTTATTGATTTAACACCTTCACTAATCTCCCTCTAAAATGGCAGACATACTGAAGAGAAGCATGCAAAAACCTACGCTTTTATTTTGCTCCTAAACCATTTTCAATTTCCCCTGGTGTTCTTCTGCTGATCATCCATCCTTTCACCCAATGGAATATGTGAACCACCTTAATTTCCATCCAAATTGACTGCAAATCACAGCTGTATTACAATCTTGATTACAGATTAAGTGCAATTTTTGGATTAAAACTCTCAGAATCCCCCAGACAATACTGGAAAATCTAGATGGAAGATTCTGGGAGCTGTAGTTATAGCAGGGAGAGTGCAATAGATAAATAAGGGACATATATTTCAGCATGTAAGAAAAATAAGCCTGAAAGTTAATTTTTTATTATTTTGGAGAAAAAATATTTTGCCTTTTTAGGATAGGGCCACCTGGGGTGATGTCATACCATGACATAGCACAGCTCCAGAAGGATTTCTATAGAGAAAAAAGCAACCATCTGATAATAGTCAAAGTCCTCCTCCCCATTCATAACTTGCTACTTAAGGCTGCAAAACTGCCTCTTTGATTTAGTATTTTAAAAATCCGGTGCTCTAAAAATCCTTTAATTCTAATTGCTGAAGGTGTGGGCTCACTCCCATTCCTCCCCTGCCCCACAGCAAATCATATTATGAATTACCTTTATCTTGTGTTGGAATTCTGTGACAAACAGGATTCCTTCATTGAGCATTGTACTTTTGAACCAGTGGTAGCTTCCATGTAAGATAGTGGTTCTCAATCTGTGGGTACCCAGGTGTTTTGGCTTCCCAACTCCCAGAAATCCCAGCCAGTTTACCAGCTGTTAGGATTTCTTTGAGTTGAAGGCCAAAATATCTGGGAACCCACAGGTTGAGAACCACTGATCTAAGAGACTGCATGGTATACGGGTTTAAGGGATGGGCTACAACTCTAAGACCAGAGTTTTAATCCCCATGCAGCCCTAGAAACCCATTGGGCAGGAAAGGAAACCCTCCTCTGAGCCAATTTTGCCAAGAAAACCTTGCGAGAGGTTCACCACACAGTTGCAATGACTCAGAAATGACTTCAAGGCACACCACAACAACAGCTTTCCATATTGGTGAGTCAGTGGGTCTTGGTCCAAACACTGAAAGGCCGGTCTCTTTATCCAAAATATATTCAGTGCCATAGAGCATTCCTTTAAGGAAGTGTTTCTCAAATGGCGCTCCTCCAGGTGTTTTGGACTTCAGCACCCAGAAATCCCAGCCATTTTACCAGCTGTTAGGAATTGTGGGAGTTAAAGTCCACAAACTGGAGGAACACAGTTTGTGAAACTCTGCTTTAAGGTTTTGACTTGAACTTGGAACTATGTTTTAGTTCAAACTTTAAAAGAGCTGTCCAGGATACTGAATCCTATCCCTCAAACTAGATTGACCATCTTTGATAGCTCCTTTAAAGTTCAGACTAAAATTCATACTACCTTCTTCATATGGAAGGCACAGTGCTTTCTGCTCAAATCAAGATGTATTGCTAATTCTGTCCTTAAAAGGGTGTGGCATAGTGGAGGAAACATCTGTTTGGCTTCCTAAAATTAGAGTCCCGTTTCCTCCAACTCAGACAACTTCACTGAAAGACACTAATTTTAGCAAACACATCTGTGTGTCCAGGTTGCTATAGCCATGCCATCTTTAAAGCATAGCAAACACAATCCCAATGTGTGTGCATGTTTTAAAGACATCAAGACTGGGCAAGAAAAAACAAAGGACTCAATTCTCGGTTGCTTCTGGCTCACAGCTCTGGAAATGGATGAGATCCAGCGTGCATGTTGCTGCCCCAAAGTTGGAAGGGTGCTCTGTGACGTGAAGAGATTGCTGGCGCCACTGTGGAATAGCCTGTCTCCCATTCCGAGAGCCTTGCCTTATTTAATAAATCCTTCCTTTAAGAAACAAAGGAAATGCATGCCGTTTCAGGATGTATGTTGTGGCCACAGTGACACTGGGTATTATATTTCTGTCTGCAAGAGATATGTTTTTTCTTGTCCTCTCTGTAGGAGGAATGAGAGTGCGCTGTTCAGAGTTCAGATTCTTTTGGGCCCCATATGCATTGACCATTTAATACAGCTCAAATCTAGCTTCAAACTGCAGCAGCAAGACAACAAATGCCCATGAAAGCACACAAAACAAAACCCTTAATGTGCATCAGTGTTCTGTGATTTGTGCAGTCACCATCCAGACCTCAAACTGGTTCCAGAATTTCCAGATGGTCATCTGCACAGTAATCAACACTGCTTTGAAACTGACTTTAATGCTCAGTTTAGATGTGCCCTTGGAAGGATTGTTGCTGATGGAAGGATTTCCAGGTAATAATCTGCACAGTAATCAACACCGGTTTGAAACTGCGTTCAATGGTCAGTGTAGATGTGCCCTTGGAAGGATTGTTGTTGCATTTACATGGCATCAAGTCAGTTTTGACTTATGGCAGCCCTATGAATGCGACACTTCAATAATTTCAGTCTGAAAGATCATTGCTCCGATCTTGCAAACTTAGGGCCATGATTTCCTTGATTGAGTCTTTCCAGTTATGATATTCCTCTTTTTCTACTGCCTTCCATTTTATTAAACATTACTATCTTTTGCAGTGGCCCGTGCCTTCTCATGTCATGTCCAAAGTACAATAAAAGGCAAAGGTTTCCCCTGACATTAAGTCCAGTCATATCTGACTCTGGGGGTTGGTGCTCATCTCTATTTCTAAGCCGAAGAGCCGGCGTTGTCCGTAGACACCACCAAGGTCATGCGGCTGGCATGACTGCATGGAGCGCCGTTACCTTCCCGCCGGAGTGGTACCTATTGATCTACTCACAGTGGCATGTTTTCGAACTGCTAGGTTGGCAGAAGCTGGAGCTAACAGCGGGCGCTCATTTCGCTCCCAGGATTTGAACCTGAGACCTTTCGGTCTTCAAGTTCAGCAGCTCAGTGCTTTAACACACTTCGCCACCAGGGCTCCAAAGTACAATAGCCTCACTTTATTCAGAAAAGCTGCATAGGACTTTTTGTCCTTCCCTTGGACCGGTAGTTCTCAACCTGTGGGTCCCCAGATGTTTTGGCCTTCAACTCCCAGAAATCCCAACAGCTGGTAAACTAGCTGGGATTTCTGGAAGTTGTAGCACAAAACACCTGGGGACACACAGGTTAAGAACCACTGCCTTGGACTATGTGATTTGACACATGTGGACATATGTTTGAAGAACAAGGCCTGTCCTTCCTTTATGGTTTTTTCCCCTTCTGCCTGTTGCATGCTCTGCTTAACTCAGTTGCCAAGGAATTTGTTTGGCTTTCTTCTTCTTTAGTTAGCTGTTACAGTTAATTTTAAGGTAATTACAAATCAATTTCTAGGGAAATAAGGCATTTGTTGTGCATCAGAGAATGTGAGCTGCTTCTTTTTCTGAGTGGAAAGTGTTTGATGGGCCTTGTGGTAAATATTGTATACATTTCATATAGATCTTTTGACTCTTCTTTCTTTATGCCTCAAGGCTTCAGTCTTTGTGGAAGCTCTGTAAAATCATGAAACTAACTCATACCTTGGTCTAGATCTGATTTCTAGTTCTAGCTAGCTAGACTAGAACCCTCCCCCCCTTGAGTCTATTGGAAAAAGAGGAGATTAAAAATAAGTAAGGAAGTAAGTAATTGGTCCTGATGTCAGCTAAAGTTTCCAGTAACAGTGGAGAAAGATTCACTTCCAATGGAAACTTGAGTGGTATAAAAAGACATATCCCATTTACAAAGCCTCTATAAAAGAAGCTTCTTATGCCTGCCCATCATCTTCTTCCTCCATGTTCTCTCTAGCTGGAAGCTTTTTAGGAGCATCAGAACTAGTGAAAGGGGCGAAAAGATTGTAAAAGAGGGCTGAAGGAAACACAGATTTTGGTGGAGGTCTGTCTGCAATAAACAAGCTGGGAAAGAATGGGATGCTACTCTACCTGATCCTACCATAGCCATATGTGTCAGACTGCAAAAGACAAGCTAAAACAGCAGCTGTCTCCAAAATTGAGCATATGTGAACAACAAAACAGAAGAGAAGGGGGGAGATGAGATAAGCCTGACTCACCAACTATTTCCAACACATTAAAAGAAGAATTGATCTATAAGTCTGGTCACTAACATTGAAATCTAAGAAAAGTAAGATTGGTGGAAGGAAAGATCATTCCCGGGTGCATTTTGGAAGAGTCATTGGTCTCTGGAAAGGTCAAAGTCATTTCATTTACGCTATGGTATACTTCCTTCACCCAAGGTTTCAAGAGTTGTGTTGGAGGACACAGGACACATCTCTAGGAATCTCTTGGTCCTTCAACACAACTTTGTGTTGTACTGGGACTAGCAGTCCGCTATTTTAATAGCATTCAGTCGTAGCCGCTGTTTCAGATAACCGCAGTCCAGCCAGGATCATATCCCCCACAGATATGGGAGTCTAACTGTAGTAGAAATGCATTCAACTCCACTTCTTCTGCCACTGAAAGCATTGCATCTTGTACTTGGGTCCGCAATCCCCCTTTGTGCCCATAGTTCCTGATCCTCTTCCTCTTTTTCTCTCTTTTTTCTTTCTATCTAGTCATTGCACTTCTGTCTCTAAAGTTCTTATGCGTTTTCACATTCTCACTGTAAATTTTATTTGGAAACTCAATAAAAACTATTCAAAAAAAAAAAAAAGAAGGGGCATGCAGGACCCTGCTAAGGGGAATGGTTCACTTTGGTTAGATCAGAAGAAATGCATTCAGCTCTGCTTCTACTGCCACCAAAAGCATTGCATCTTGTACTCGGGTCCGCCGTCCCCCTTTGTGCCCATAGTTCCTGATCCATCAAGAAGGGAGCATGCAGGACCCTGCTAAAAGGAACAGTTACCTTTGGTTAGATCAGAGTCCACACATTTAGCCTTTGCTAGAATTTATTGTGTGAGTAATGCAAGCATCATTTGGCAGTCAGAATCCCCATTTTTGGTAATGGTCTCTTAATGAATTATGAATGTCATACTGTGAAAGTCTCCTCTCAGAAGCCAGCCTTCGTAGCTTGTTGAGTAATAATGTTTTCAGTGGTGCTTTAGGGCATGTGGCGCACTCACGGCTTGCTAGGCCAGTAGGTCTTTAACAAAGTATTTTCCTCTCATTGCAAGACAATTCTTTTTATGTTTCATTTACTGATGCCAGCACAGACTTGGTTTTTATAATTCTTACTCAAAAATCAGTTTACAGCAATGCTTTCTTTTAAATGTATTTTTAAAAGCAATAAATATGATGGCTGTTGAGGGGGGTATGAAACAGGGAGGTTATGTGCAACTGAGAGCTTCGTATAGAATCTGGAGGAATTCTCACAAAGAGATGCTTTTTGGCTCAGTCAGCCTGCGGGGAATAATTTCTCTCTTTCTCTAACAATTCATTGTAATCTTTCTGATGATACCTCAGACTGTCAGCTTGGGCATGAGAGCCCAAGCTGATTTCCCACTGACTCCCAAAATAAATTAATGATGAACATATTTTTTTTAAAAAAGGAAACACACACAAAATATTCTACGGGGTAAAAACTGGTTTACATGTTCTGATTCCAACACAACGGCAAAATGGATGTGCCTAGAATTTCAGCATCTCTCCCATCTCCTCTCTGTCACCTCTATTAATTTCATAGATCATTCTTTAAATGTCATCAGCGGCACTATGAAATGCCGCAGATACTTAATATTGTCAGTCCTTGGATATGAGAACATTGTGACTATGCCCTGAAAAAAAATCATAGAATCCTAAAGAGTGTGGGTGTGTTGGTTTGCTCCTAAGCTATTTAACTCAAATTATTGCCACCCAATAAAGGAAATACACAGCTAGAGCTCCCTGAATACAACTGAGGCTGGTGGATACGACATCAGTGTGGCAGCAAATCCACACCAATATTTAGTGTGAGCTTTACATGAGCAGTCCAAGGAAATAAACCTATCTTGTAAGTATGATTCAGTATCTTGAATAGCTCCATTAAAATTAAAATCAAATCACTGCTAAGAACAATTCAGTCTCTGAATGGAGCCTCCCAGAGAGGGAGAGTTCCCTTAGTAAGTGGTTAATTTGTTAGTTTCTTTGATTGATTTGCTACTTCGCTTCCCACCCACCTCCATGTGTAACACTCACCTGCTGAAAGCCTGCTTTTGCCTACCGTGAAGGAACAAAAACAAAAAGTTTGGTCAGATCCTTTGGAAGGGAGCTCCACAGTCTGGGGGCAACCAAGGAGAGCCCTCTCTTTTTTGTTATTGAATTTCTCCTACTTAAAAGAAGTTCCTGCCTTTCTGCAGGGTTGACAAGTATGGTTGGCTATTTCAAGGAAGGAAGGAAGGAAATATCAAAAGAGCCTGAAAATGATAAGTTGCATCCTCTCTCTGGATACATCTAGGATTGCCACTGGCCATTTTTATTCTGACATTTTTAATCAGGTAGTTTGTCAAAGGGATGTAGACTGCCAAAGTCCAAGTGAGGGCAAAAATGATCCTCTGGACCCATTGCTTGCCCCTGTGATTTTTTTTATCATGTCAGAAGCGACTTGAGAACATACTGCAAGTCACTTCTGGTGTGAGAGAATTGGCTGTCTACAGAGACGTTACCAAGGGGATGCCCGGATGTGTCATCATCCTGCTGGGAAGCTCCACTCATACCCCCGCAAGCTAGAGCTGACAGATGGGAGCTCACCCTGTCTCGCAGATTCGAACTGGCAATCTTCAGGTCAGCACCCCAACCTTTAGGTTGGCAGTCCAGACGACACAAGGGTTTCACCCACTGCCCCTCCATGTCCCTGTGATAAGGTATTAGGAACTCCAGTAAGGCTATATTAGTAATAGAATTTGTACCTCCTCCTTTACTCTCTAGATCAAGACCCAAACCTGGCTTGAAGCCTTAAAAACAATACAATTAAAAACAAAAAACAATCCAGCATACCCTGACCTCACATCTTACAGATCTATTTCCAACTAACCACCAGTTTTCTGTCGCTATTGGACATGTTCTATGCTCAGTGGACTTTTGGGGGCCAAGGGAATTGCCACTTCTTTTCTTCCCCCACTCAATATTTTCATACTTTCACAAACATCCACCTTGCCTTGCCCCCCCCCCCAACATTTTGATGTCTTCCTATTGATTCTTAGTGTCTGGTTTTGCTACAGTACTATTGGCACATAGAAATCATCAGACCACCTTGTGATGACCTTATCATGTCAAAACTGCATTTGGGAGGTAGACCAAAGGCAGAACATGAGAGCAGAAATCCTTTTTTTCCGCTCTTCTTTTTGTCTTCTGAAGTGGAAATGTTTTCCTCATCAGAGATGCCCTTCTAGTTTTTCCTAGGCATCAGTCTGGCCACACTTCTACCTGTCCCGTTCTCCTTTGTAGTTACCTATTCCTATTTTTTTCCCCCATTGACTGGAATGTGTACAGAATTAGCAATGTTTTGTGGAAGGAACTTATTCATAAGTCCTTCCCGTCACTGGGCCTGTCCCATCACCAGCAAAGGGGAAGGAGACTGCTGGGTGATTCATGTCCATCTGCTTGGAACAGCTTCTTTGCCTTTCCTTCCATATAAAGATGAATGTGCTTAAGATCTCCGGGGCTCATTCTTTCCTCTGCACTCAAGAGCTATTTCTTTGCTGGGAAACAATTAGTCTGCGGATTTACTTCTGCCTTGTTTTTTCCCCCTTTACTGTTCTTCCTCCTTCTGTCCTGCATCTATTCCAGCGGTTATTTTATAGACTGTTAGTGATTAGCGGCATGAGATTCTCACGGTGAAGGGGGCATAATCCGAACCATTCCTGCTGCTTGTGGCAGCCCACCTAGCATTTACCGTAGAGCAATCTCACCTTTCCTGTGATGAAAAAGTCTGTGATTTGCCACACAGCCCTTGTGAGCTCTTGCTATGTAACATAATTTTCTCTGCTGTGTTTGTTGCTATAAAACCAATCTATTTTTATGGCTGTCTCTATCGGAGATATTTCTAGCTAATGAAACAGTTCAATTGGGGGGGGGGGGTAGTGACGTCCCTCCTTCCTTCCTTTTCTTCACTTTTCCTTGTCTTTTTTTTTTTTTTTGAACTGGAGAAAAACAACCATGACAGTGGTGTTCCTTCCTTAACCAAAGGATTTAATGCAGTAGAAGGCAAACATTAAATCCCAGCCAGGACCCCAGCCAAGCTGTTTTTAAAAAGCGACATTGCTCTAAATGAAGATCTGTAGCCCAAACGAGGAGCAGGCAGTGTGGTTGTTTTATGAGCCCAACAGCACTCTCTCAGTGGGATAGGCAGAGTAATGTCTTCACAACTAGAACAGTGCTGTGTCTTGCTCAGAATAGAAGCCATTCCGAAATGGCAGAATTTCACTTGAAAAGCAAAAGCCTTGCCTGCTGCGGGTGTAACTATTCACAGGTTTCATTAAAAATGTTATTGCTGGGCAGCTATAAGTTCTACACTGTGACGGTATGACTGGCTTCTTCCAATCATACTGGAAGACCTAGAGCAGTGGTTCTAAACCTGTGGGAACCAAATGTTTTCGTCTACAACTTCCAGAAATCCCAGCCAGTTTACCAGCTGTTAGGATTTCTGGGAGTGGAAGGCCAAAACATCTGGGGAACAATAGGTTGAGAACCACTGACCTAGAGATTTCTGGAGAAAATACATCTCTAGGTCATCCAATGAAAATCTGTGGTCAGCTTCCACCATAGAGTTGTGTTGGAAGACACAGAAATTGCTAGAGGTATTTTCTGTCAGGCAAAAAAGAGCAATGTCTTTATTTATGATTTTTCACTTTCACACGAGATCTGTGCTCCCAACCCCTGCGAATGTCAAGGGCTGATTTGAGATACTACTTCATATAGAGCTTGGGTATTACTCTTTTAAAGAGACTAGTGACTTTACTCATTATTTGATCATTTAGATCAGTGTGGTCCAATCTTTCGTTACCCGAGGGCCAATCAAACTTTAGTATAGGAATGTGAGGGCCAGAGACATTCCAGAAAGAAAACAAAGTACATAATTAATATTTAATTACATAATTAAAATATTAATAATTAATTACATAATTAAAATATTTTTCCAGTAAGAAGGGCAAGGGCCAACAAAAATGAATTGGTGGGCCGCATGCGGCCCATGGGTTGGACCACACTGATTTAGATTATTACTTGATACTGTTACTTGAATCCGAAAAGTAACATCATAAGTTACTCACTCCTAAGAGGTTGTCCTCACTGTTAACTGATGTGGAATTTGAATGCACTGGTAAATACTCTCCAGCTCCCCAAAGAAGTAAATTTGGATACTACACCTTGAAAATCCTGAGGAAAGTACAAAGAACATCACAGAGCAATTCTTCTCAGTTGCAGCATGAGGCAGCTATCCATGTGACTATTCCTCCTTGGATCCATACACAGTGTCGGGTAACAAGCAGACAACCCATTTCTGTTCCTCTGGAAAGTGAAGAGTTTGAACTATGGCTCTTATAAGCCAAAAATGTAACTCTGTTCCATTTTCTTCTAGCAATAATTAACACTGCTTGCCTAGAAAAAATAAAGTTACATCCTAACCCTTTCTCACACAAAGACAGTCCGGCTATGAATCAGATACCAGGTGCCAAGAGGTGTCAGCAAGACAATGGAAGTTCACAATAGTGAGAACTTAGGAAGTTGCTTTATGTTGAATTTGTCCTTGAGCCCATCTAGATCAGTATTTGTTTTAGTACTTTGAGTAACTCCTTGAGCATTGCAACCTTATGGAGGAAAACGTCACATTTTAATTGAATAGTTACAGGGTCTGGCTATAGTAAATGATGGGAGAGGGATATCTTCAGTCCTTGCAGCTGGCTTTACCTGTTGCCATGTCCTTCTGATGCTGTGCCTGGGATGATGCAGTGACAGCAGAGTAGATGAGAGAAGGGTGTGTTTTGTACCACAAGCAACTATCCAGATTTTTTCTCTAGCAAGTTAAAAATAATTATTTAAATTTCTTTTGAGAATTAGGAAAGTAAAGTGTTTCAGTCAGCCCACTGCATCACCAAATTCTGTATTTATTTATGGGTTTATAATTTTTTTTTAATCCTCAAAATAAACCTTGATTTTTCCATTTTATGTGAGGGACACCCTTTTCTATAACAGGATTTGGAATATCCATGGATTTTAGTATCTACAGAGGCTCCTGAAACTAAACCACAGCACATACGAAGAACCTACTGTACTTACAAAAAATGTAACCCAAATTGTAATTTAACCATTTCTGCCAGCCTTTAAAAACTGCAATGTATTCAGAGCTGGGCATCTTCAGAAGCCCAGGGAGCAATTTTCAGCCTCCAACTCTCCACAAGCTGAAAATAAAGACTGAAAACAAGTTAGCATTGTTGACAGTTTTTTTTTTAAATCTAACACAGAGGTAGGGTTTTAGAAACCAGTTTCTGCACAAAACCACTGCTTCTAAAGACGCCAAGGAGCAAAAATAAAAAGGTAGTTTTCACCAAGTGGGAACAATAGCAAGAGGAATGGGAGTCCCCAAAAGCTTTTCTGAGAAGGGAGTCTATGCTTCTCCCTTTGTCAACTTCTTGTAATAATGAATTACTTTTTTAAGTAGCTCTTCCCTTTTGATTATGATAAAAGGAAGAGTATGTCTGTCAGTTCCCTTCACACAGGGCCGGCCCTAGGTAATTTTCAAGTGTAGGCGAACAGAATTTTGGCGTCCCCTACCCCAAAACCAATCACTGAAAAATAAAAGCGTTGGATAAGTGAAAATGTTGGATAATAAGGAGGGATTAAGGAAAAGTCTGTTAAACATCAAATTACATTATGATTTTACAAATTAAGCACCAAAAGATCATGTTTTACAACAAATCAACAGAAAAAGCAGTTCAATACATGGTAATGTTACGTAGGAATTACTATATTTGCGAATTTAGCACCAAATATTGAACTGGGATATAGGGCAGTGTGTACTCAGATAACCCAGTTCAAAGCAGATATTGTGGGTTATTCTGCTTTGATATTCTGGGTTATATGGCTGTCTGGAAGAGCCCTGAGGGTCCTTCCACACAACCATATAACCCAGAATATCAAGGCAGATAATCCACAAGTATGTTTCAGTCTACTTGGAATACATGAAGCGTGTTTAAGAACCGGTCCAAGAGTCCAGAAGAGCCTTGACTCCCCATATGACCATCATCCCACTTTCTTTGCTAGTTAACTTGAACCCAATATGCTGTATTATGCCAATTGTTTGCCTTAGATCAGGCATGAGGCAAACTTCGGCCCTCTGGTTTTTTTGGTCTCCAACTCCTACCAGCTGTTCGGAATTGTGGAAGTTGCAGTCCAAACACCCGGAGGGCCGAAGTTTGCCCCATGCCTGCCATACATAGTTGAGCAAATAGTTTTCATGGTTGCCCCTCACTGTTAGGAATTGTGGGAGTTGAAGTCCAAAACAACCGGAGGGCAGAAGTTTGCCTATTCCTGCTGTAAAGTAAACAAATGCAACTTGGCAGCACTTTTAACTGCCATGACTCAATGCTATAAAATCTGGAAGTTTCAGAAAGTCATCAGGCCGGTGACTCCCTCCCTCAAGCCCAGGTATCTGAAGCAGTTTAGTTTGTCTCACACTCCAAAACAGCCAGCACTTTTTTTGTCAGTTTTTATCATTGGCTTGTTTTTCCAATTCCTGCCCTTTAAGGAGGGCAAGGCAGCCTACTTTAAAGGGAAGCTGAGGAAACAAAAACTATAAATTGTTAAATTTATTGTTATAATTCTATCATCCCTGAGAAGGGCTTCCATGTCAGGCACCATAATGTCTTGGGACGTCATTGCTGAACTTTTCTGTCCTTTCTTGTCTCTGTGGATGAAACTCTAATAACTGAGAGTAACACGTCCTTTGACCCAAAAATGGTTGCTGTGTGCCTTCAAGTTGTTTCTTACTTATGGTGACCCCATCACAAGTTTTCCTTGGCAAGATTTCTTCAGAAGTGGTTTTCTTTTGCCTTCCTCTGAGGCTGAGAGTATCACTTGCCCCAGCTTGCCCTGTGGGTCTTCAGAGTTGAGTAGATATTCAGACCCTGGATTCGAGATCCATAGACCAGCGTTCAACCAGTCTCGCACACTGAAGCTACCTAAATTGTACACCATAATAAATTGGTTGATTTTTAAGGTGCCACAAGTCTCTTTGTTGTTTTTCCAAATCCTGAGCAACTTGATCAAAGCACATTTTGTTGGGAGCTCCTCTCATTTGCAAGTTATTTAAAGGAAGCTTTGAAAAAGCTGTGTTGTTGTGGCACACCCTTCTTTGGCAGAATGCATCGAACTCCTTCGTTGACTGCTTTTAAATGGGGGCCTTATGACCTGGTTTTTAAAATCTCTTCTTAATTGTAATTGCTTTTAATTGACTCGCTGATGCTTTCTGTAGTTGAAGAAGTTTAATGGCTGCTGCTGTTTTATTGCTGCATTGAATGCTCATACCAAGAACAGGAATCATGTGCCCTTTCATAAATAGTTGCACTGCAGGACCTAGCATTCCAAATCACATTAGCCAGTGGGTGAGGAATGGTGGGAGGTGACATCCAAAAACAGAACAGGGTGCAAGTATTCCACACTTCAGTAGTGTTCATAGTTGTTGTGACCAGCTCATTATATGGAACTTGGGTATGATGAGCTTGGAGAAGGTTGAGTGGGTGACAGGATAGCCATGTTTAACTATTTGAAAGGATGTCACACCAAGGAGAGGGCAGCCTGGTGTTCTGCTACTTTGGAGACTAGAACATGAAGCAATGAATCCAAACTGCAGGAAAAGAGATTCCACCTAAACATTAGGAAGAACTTCCTGACTATGAGAGCTGTTCAATGGTTGAATACACTATGTGGTGAAATCTTCTCTGGAGGGTTTTAAGCCGAGGTCAAATGACCAAAAATCAGGAGTGCTTTGAATATGTGTTCCTACATGGCAGAAGGTTGGACTGGATGGCCCTTGTGGTCTCTTCCAACTCTATGATTCTACGATTCTAAGTAACATCAGAGTATGGTCAAGATGGCTAAAGTTGCTAATGAGGAAGAACCCAAAAGTGAGATGAGGTTGCATCTCTTTCTTTTGCATGAGCCTGCTGGGAAAGTCCAAGATTTCACTCCATCAATTGCTTCCCCAATGCTTTATTTATTTCATATCAAGAGCATTGCATAAATGAGTATAAAACTGATAAAAATAGAGGGAACACAAGTAGTTAACGGGCAACAGCAACCACATTGTCTGTAGCTTTCAACTATTCTTCCTCTGTACATGAGGCAGGGCATTGTGGGCAAGGATACAGATGCGAAGTTGTTTGTTCTGTTCTGTAGTCGCACAATGTGGAGGATTCTTCTAGGTATTGCCATTTTGCCAGGTTGTCTTTTGATCTGACCACTCCGCTTCTGAGTCTGTTCAGGGATTTCCAAGATGCCCATTCTTGGTTTGCCCCTGGAGGAAGACCCTTGCAGGGAACCATCCAGTTGGGATTGCCTGATTTAGCTGTCCAGAGGGATGCTCTTGTTGTTGCTGGGGAAACATTGAGAGGAGTGGTGGTTCTCATGAAGCTTTTCCTTGATTTGAGTCTACTGGGAGGAGACTGATAGCCATGCAGAGGACAGTTTTCATAGTGTTCAACCTTATTTCTTTCACAGTTAGCACATTTGGGGGGGGGGGGGCAATGCCGGCTAGCTTGTAGAACTTATCAACAGGTGTAGGTTTAAGACATCCTGTGATTATCTACATATTTCATTTAGTGCTGTGCTCATCTGCTTTGCATAGGCAGATTTATGCCAGACGGGGCAGGCATACTCAGCCGTTGAGTAAGACAAGGCCAGGGCTTATGTTCTTATTAACTTTGGGTCTGCACCCCATGCACTGCCAGTAGGTTTCTGCAGGATATTGTGACACCAAGATATTTAGGATGGAAACAGTGTTCGAGCTCATGGCCTTCCCAGGTAACTTTTAATTTCCTGTTGGCTTCACAGTTACTTCTGTTTTGGCAGGATTAGGCTTCAGGAGGTTATCTTTGTAGTAGCTGGACAGATCTTTCAAGGCATTTGTAAGTTGGTTTTCAAAGAGGTTTGCGTTCAGTAAACTCCCCCAATTCTGAGTTTATTGAATGCAAAGCTCTTTTGCACTTTGGACTGAGTTTGCAGCAATTGAAGTAAATTGAAGACAAAAGAAAAAGCAAAAGAAAGAAAGAGAAACTGGGACATTTTAAAAGCAGCTGGAAAACTGGGACACAAGAGGATTAATTGGAGCTATCCCTGTTAAACTAGGCAGGAGTTTAGTACAGGCCTCCCCTCATACTAGATAGATATTTACACTTATTTTGCCACTTGCTTTCAGCAATTAAATTATTGCTTGTACCATCAGCATCTTTAAAACTGTATGAATTAATATAAAACACCAGTGATTCTAGAATTTGAGGCATGCAGCATATTTGGGTAATAAGTAACTGCTGTGACTGTGTGCATAGCTTTATTCTGATCTCAATACATGCGGGAGTGAATATTTGAAAACAAAGCCAGCGTCACCACCAAAACATTGTTTTGCTTGTCACTTTTCCAAAATGCCTCTTCCTCCCCCCCCCCTCCTCCCCCCGGCTGTTCAAAACACAGTGTCAGCTGTCATAAACCTTTATTCTTTCTTTCTTATCGGAGGGTTTCTGAGCATTGAAGATGAGGAACACATCAAGGACTTTTCTATACCCGCCTGTATTAGAGAACAAGAGCAACTCAACTGGGTGGGAGGGAAGAAGCTGCTGCCTCCAGAAACAAGAAACAAGTGATGCATCAGGTCATATAATAGTATACTATACTTTTCCCCAAAGGCATTGCACTCAAAGCATGCATTACGCTAAAGTATGCAAATGCGTTTGTAATCACTGCTCAGAGACTTTGGGGTATTTCTGAGAAACGAATACAAAAAGTGGAGCACTTGAGATCTTGACCAAATTCTTTGTCGTAAATGAGAACAAGAATAAAAAGGACTTATTACTACGTGATCAGATTGAATAGTGAGGGATGCGTACAACATGTCTTTCCTTTAGTTAAGTGTCCAACCAGTTGCTTATAGCATACTCACAGTGCAAGACATGAGCACAGTTAATTTCCTTCCATTCATGTACTTCAGCAATTGATATTCAGAGGCATACTGGCTCTGGTCTGCAATGTACCCATCACGAGTAGTAGGTAGGAATGTAAAATCTGTCTGTTTGGAATTTTGCTGCATTTGTCAGAATCCAATCAACATTTTCATCATGACTGAGTTCCATATCAAATTATAAGACCTTTTCCCCTTCCTGCATGAAAATTCATGTATGCTTCATTAGACAGTTTTCTTAATGTATACATTTCAATATAAACACTTTTATCTGATTTTTTCTATTGGCTAAAGTGTATTTGTACACACACACACACCCAAATACATGCATTTTTGTTGTGTGCATTTTCTTGAACAACTCAGGGTGTCTCTACACCACATGTGTCAAACACAAGACCCACAGGCCAAATCTGACCTGTCCTGTCAATTACAAACAGGCATTTTAAAGCAACTATAAGGTTGATGTGGCCCTCAGTAAAATTCAGTTTGACACCCTTGATTTACGCTATAGAATTAATGTAGTTTGACACCACTTTAACTGTCATGGCTCAATGCTATAGGTTCATGGGAGCTGTAGTCTCACAAGGCCTTCTTTGCCAGAGTATCGGTGATTCACCAAACTACAATTACCAGGATGTCATAGTATTGAGCCAAACAGTTAAAGTGATGTAAAACTGCGTTAATTCTACAGTGTAGATGCAATTTGATTCACCCTTAGTTAAGAAGAGGAGAATTTTACACTGGGTGTTTCAGTGAAGGGTGAGGTTCCTTTATTGTTTTCACTAGTCTGGATGAATTCATAAAATTATTCATTAATTTTAATTTCTCTTCTACCCCTAGCTGCTTTAGATAAGTTTCACTTCCACAGTTCTGTAAAACTCTTTAAAGCTACCTATATTGGTGGCCATCACTGCATCTCACGTCACCTGTTCCTGTTCTCTCTTTTCTCTTTCACTTCTGCTTGCATAATACTAGCTTTCTACTTCTGCGGTTTTAATGTAAAAAAAAAACCCCAAAGAAGTAGAATGTTCGTACAAAATGGAGAGAGGATTATGCCAGATCTACAGCTGCTAATAGGAATCTTGTGCATTAAAAATAGATTCTAGCTGTGTTGGGAATATTTTATTTTGTTGTGTGGCTTCTTCGGTGCATGGTGACCCTAAGCTGAACCTATCACCAGGTTTGTGTGACTTGCCCAGGGTCACCCAGTGGGTTTTCATAGCCAAACAGGGATTCAAACACTGGTTTCCAAAGTTGTAATTCAACACTCAAACCAGTAGGTCATGCTGACTCTTAACACAGGGTACCATTAAAAATGACATTTGGAATAATAAAATCTTAGACTTGGAAGGGTCCATAACAGCCATCAGGTTCAACATCCCATCCACGGCATTAGATTCCTGAAGCTTGTAAGTAAATTAGCTTTAGAGTTTGTACATTAAATATATTCTTTGCTCCCTAGCTTTTCAAAATGCCTACTTTATGAAACTCAGGAATGACACTGTCTTCCGTACTGTTCCAACTTGCTTTTTAAAGGAGGAGTTTTGAAAACAAATAATTTAATCAGATCCCCAGGAAAGGAGGGCAAAGGTTTGGGGCAAGGGTAAGAAATACTTTTCGCAGGAAGAGTCAACAATAAGAGCATTGTCTCCTGAGGCAAATATTAAAAGTTCTATTCTTAACTGTTCAGAACTGTTTGTATTTTGGGGAAAAACAAAACAAGCCCAAATTACAAACTTGAATAACTGAGCACGTTTGCAAGATCCAAAAGATCAGATCTGATGTTTTGTTGTGTTCCTTGCAATTATTTCCTATTAACGTCAACGGGAGCTACTGATGACAAGATGGTAACTTTGCAATTAATACTTATAAACAATATGTGAGCTTGCTAACAATATGCAAAGCAGGAGTCAAAATGAATGCATAATTATGGGCACTTTCTGCTACCTGTGTAAAAAGTTAGTTTGGCAAGGGCTGTGAAGTTCAGAGGTTCTGGACACAGCAAGACTCTAATCCAATGTACAATTTTGTGGGATAAAATTCAATTGAACTCCATGGGACTTTGGAGTAAATGAAGGTCACTATGATGGGCAGCATAGATTCTGAAATACTTTTTAATAATGTTTCAAAATACGTTTTGTCCTCATTAATTTCTCTTACTTTTTAATTTTACTGCAGGGGGCATCAGCATAGTGCTCAAGAGAGCATGTGTAAGTTGATTTCCCCCCTTCATCAGATTGCTCCATCTGCTCCAACAGAAAGTCTCACCTGAAAGTCAACTGGATTGGTATGGGGTAAACTGAGAAGATATTAAACTCTGGTCTCCCTCTCAAAGGGCCTATTCATATCATACAATTGCAATGCTAGTAACTGGAGGGCTTTGTAGTTTGAGGAGGCAGTAGAGCAGTGGTTCTCAACCTGTGGATCCCCAGATGTTTTGGCCTTCAACTTCCAGAAATCCTAACAGCTGGTAAACTGGCTGGGATTTCTGGGAGCTGTAGACCAAAACACCTAGAGACCCACAGGTTGAGAACCACTCAGTAGAGCTCTCTGATTAAATTCTAAAGAAAACAAACCCGCTCCCTCAACTTCAAATCCCAGATTGCCATTTAATGCTGTCATGGGAGGTAAAAGTAGAATTTAGTATTATAATTGTGTAGTATGAATAGGTTCTTAGAAGCCTCCAGAGATGACAGTTTATCATTTTTGGATTTGAATATGGTTGGATTCTTTTTTAAAAATTCAGAGAATCTCTAGAAAACCTTGGGATAGCAAAAGTATTTTAAAACCCTGTCCTTAGGTAAGCTGTAAGATTTCCATCTTTAACTGAGAGGCATTTTCAGTAGCCTATCCTATATGTTTTTATAGGTTATAGCTACCACTTGTGAACTTGCCTGGAAACAAAATGGTAGCCCAAATTCTGTGATAACAAGACTATTGGGTGTTCACTGTAACCAGTAAATCTGGCCACAGCATTTTAGACTAGGAGAGAAAACTCAGGTTACAACAAAAGGGATCCAGCCAAGCATAAGTAGCAGGTCAGCTCAGATTTCTCCATGAACAGCCAATGCTACCATATTATACCATATTTCACTGTGCAAACACCTGACCATGGCTGAAACTGGGCATCCCAGTGCAGGTCCAATCCAGGTATCCACTGTTATTTTTTTTTCTTTATTGCAAGTAATGGAATATTGTCCTCCACCATATCTGAAGACAACAGGCTAACTTGAGTGGCACATTGTAGTCTCCTCCAGCATTTGTCTTGGAAGGCAGCTAGCTTGCTTTTTTAAAGTGAGAGCTAACACTGTCTGGTCAGGGGACTTGGGAAGGCAATATTGTCCTTTTCCTCACTATTCTGTTCTGTCAGTTGTCTCACTCAGTACTAATAGTTTTCTATCTGGGATATTTCTAGACTGATTATGAACTGAATACTAGACTTAGAATCATGGAATCATAGAATAATAGAGCTGGAAGAGACCTCATGGGCCATCCAGTCCAACTCCCTGCCAAGAAGCAGGAAATCGCATTCAAAGCACCCCCGACAGATGGCCATCCAGCCTCTGCTTAAAAGCCTCCAAAGAAGGAGCCTCCACCACTTACAATTCAATGTGATCTAGGTCTTGTGCATGCTAAATAGTAGTCACTTTACTATTCAGTGGCTTCCAACCTGGGAGACAGCCAATGAATACCAGGTGCTTGGTGCTGTATTTCAGATGAGGAAACCGACAAAACCATCTCTGAGTATTCCCGACCAAAGAAAACCCTGTGAAATTAATGGAGTCACCAAACATTGACAGGGAATTTGTAGGTATATATGTCCATACACATTGAAGAGCTCCTGGGAGGGAGAGCAGGTGAGTTCCCTCTGTCAGCTCCAGCTCCCCATGAGGGGGCATGAGAGAAGCCTCCCACAGGATGGAAAAACATCAAAACATCCAGGCGTCCCCTGGGCAGCATCCTTGCAGACAGCCAATTCTCTCACACCAAAAGCGCCTTGCAGTTTCTCAAGTCGCTTCTGACACGAGAAAAAAAAAAACCTGGAATGGATTCACATCCCCACAAGACAGCTGTCACTGGCTTCTAAGAAGAAAGAAAAGATGTGACACTGATTTTCTTTTTTCCACTTTTTGACAAAGGGAGATGTGTGCGTTTTAGAAAAGATAAATTCAAATCACTTTACTATTTGCTCATTGTTTAAACAAACTTGAATTGTCATTTAATTTTAACTGCTGTTTTCCACAGATCTGAGCTAACTCCGCTTTGTTTTGTTATGTCTTGTTAAGGCCTCATTCCTAGATTCCTAACATGCTCAATCAATCCAGTTTAACAGTGGCTAAAGCAGGATTACTTTTGTCACTTTTGTTTCCTGACCATTTGATCATCTTTGTTACAGGCTTATTAAACTCAATGGCTCATGCACAAGATGGCAAAAACATAGACTAAACCATTGAGCTGGACTCAGTATGATATAACAACTATGAACTGGACTTTTCTTTGTCAGCTTTTGATGACTGGCTGTGATATATCAAACCTGCTTAGCTGGGATCTGGTGGGTGACAGTTTGACATTTCAAATATTACCCATAAAGGAGACTGAATAGTGAGCTGGCATTTGCAGGTGGTAACTTGATTATTTTGCAGAACTCTGTGAGGTTGCTTGAAAATCCAGAAACTTTGGCCCATCCAGATAAGCAGTTTTTAGCTTGTAGGATCCTCTGAGGATATGCCACATTTGGGAGGGTTTCAGGGGAGGAATTCTTCTAGTTTTCCCAGAAATCAGACAGTCTGGTCAAATCCGAACGGATCTAGATGCTAAAGCAGCTTTGAGGGACATTTTATGCCCACAACTGATTTAAAAACTGCACTGTCTTTATGCTTTCTCAGGAAAAAAAATACGTGCATATTCTGCCTTAAATGCCATGGTTGTATGGAATTTATTCCAGTGCCTACCATGGCACCATTTTTGAGTGACTCACCAGTCCTGCACTCCATAGATTGATTTTAACCGCAGACCTCTTGGCTTAATTTTTAGTTTTACATTTCCATGGCTTTTTCCATCTCCTCACTTTCCCGGCTTTTTACCATTTCACTTAATAAAAAGTTCTGGGTAGTTCAAAAGCTTGTAGGCGGTCCTCCTAATAAAGATACTGCCATATATGAATTTGTATTGCTTTTTCTGATCAACAGGACTACTTTTCTTTATGTTATAATGCTTTCTCTTATGAAATCTAAGGTTGTATACAAGTTATCTATAGCAATGAGGGATTTCACAATAAGATGTAAATCTTAACTTATTTTATTCCCACATGAAGGATAAATAACTTCCAGCAGTCTTCTCCTTGAAAACACTAAGGCAGAGATTTTCAGCTCTGCTCTTATTTCAACACTTCATTGGGAAAATTCATTTGCACTATAATAGACTTCTTTTTCTTCAGTAGGAAAGGTGCTTGGGGGCATAATACATATATGTTACACAAAATACATTTATTCCTGTACACAAATCATAGACTTTGCACAAAAAAACCAGACATGGCTTTTCTGCATGGGAATCCATATATTTATGCTTTTTTGTATAAAGTTGTGCACACACACACACACACATATGTATTACCTGAAACCACATTTTCTACATATGTATTTTGGCACAGTTGAATTTTACCAACAAAAGCCCAGAAGTATGAAGTTCATAGCTAGTCTCTTTTTCCTTGTATGTCTCAGTGACAAAATGCTTGCAAATATTAATGAGTTTTCTTCATATTTAGAGAGGCAGTGGGGTGTCGTGGTTTGATGTTGGTATGGACTTCTGGAAATTAGGCCAGTATTATTGCTCAACCATGGAAACCCAATAGACAAGTCACATCTTCTGAACCTGAAATGGAACTGAACCAAACCAAAGCTTGCTAAGAAAACCTTGTTACAGGATCACCATAGGTCAGAAGTGATTCAAGGACAATAAACAATTACAGTGATTTTCCATTTGCCTATTCTATTTGAGAGTCTACCATGAGTTTACCAAGGTTGAACAGCACCATAACAAACAGAAGCAAGAATAGGAAGCAATATGGCCATAGTTGCTACAGAGGAAAGCAGGCAAGACAACTATAGTCCTTATGTTAATTCCTCCAAAATGTCTTGCAGTCCTGCCACATTCTCAGGAAATTAAAATAAGAATTATAGATGGGTTCTTCTCTCCAAACCACTGGACTGCTTTTAGAAAGGATTTTCAGAAAGGGGTTTTCACTTATTCGAATAGGAAACATTTGCATGACAACTATGGCTCCTCCAATTTTAGTGAGTAGAGACATTTTCCCCATCAGTCCTGGTACCGATTCTGGGACTCTTTAGGAGCTTTACTATTAAAAACCTCTTGTGCTTGGCAAGTTTTAAACATTCTGCATGTATTTTCCATACAATTCCACAGACTTCTAAAGCTGAGAGAGGCTGTCCTAAAACACCCTTGTTCTCAGCACAGCAATGTGATCTCTTGAGCATGCGGCTTCAACTTTTAATATAAAACAGCACTCAGTTCTGGCTGATTTTTCTTTTCTTATTTTCTAAATCCAGCTCTCTCTTGTCTAACAGTGAAGATTCTGTTCAAAATTGCATAGCTGTTCAGTTGAATGAATAGGCACAATAATCTGGAAAAAGTCAAGTTGCACCTGACCAAAGAGGCATTCAAAGCCAGCCTCCAGAGAAAGAGGGGATTGCAGTGTTTGACAAAGCCAAATGTTGGCAACTATCTATCCCAAAAAGGAACAGATCAAAATTTAATTAAATCACAATCCTCTTTTGCCTTGTAGCTGCTTTCTATATTTTTGCATCTTCTCCTCTGCCCAAAACACTATATAATATGAAAACAGATAGTGTGGCTTCAAGAATTCAAAATCTCTGAACACTGCTAATGAAGACAGAAAACCAGAAAAAAGCAAGGATCCATGGTGATGCAGGATAGTTGTTGAAATGGTTTCTTTCTCCATTCTGGATACACAACAATTCAGAGCCCCCACAAAGTTACTTTTTGGATAACTACAAATACCAGAGTTCCCTAGCTACAACTTCCAGACTCTTCCAACTCCATATGACCAACCCAAGGATCCCAGTGGCCTTCATGGCAAGAGGATTTTAGTAAGCCATGTGAGATTTTACTATGGTTAAGAAAAATAAAATGCATCAGATGCATTTAGTGCATTCTAGTGCAGCTGCTGAAACTGGCACAAACATCGATTCCCATTCTCAGGCTCCAAATAGTACAGGTTGAGCACCCCTTATCAGGTATTCCAAAATCCAAAAAACTCCAAAATTCTAAAATTGTCCACGAGTGGCTGAGATACTGACACGTTTGTTTTCTGATGATATGATATACAAACATTTTGTTTCATGCACAAAATTATTTAAAATGCTGTGTATAAAATTCATTTTAGGCTATGTGGATAAGATATATCTGAAACATACATGAATTTGATGTTTAGGCTTCGGTCCCCTCTTTAAGATATCTCATTACAGTAGAGTCTCACTTATCCAAGCTAAATGGGCCGGCAGAAGCTTGGATAAGCGAATATCTTGGATAATAAGGAGGGATTAAGGAAAAGCCTATTAAACATCAAATTAGGTTATGATTTTACAAATTAAGCACCAAAACATCATGTTTTACAACAAATTTGACAGAAAAAGCAGTTCAATACGCAGTAATGTTATGTTGTAATTACTGTATTTACGAATTTAGCACCAAAATATCACATTGTATTGAAAACATTGACTACAAAAATGCATTGGATAATCCAGAACATTGGATAAGCGAGTGTTGGATAAGTGAGACTCTACTGTAATTACTACATAGCATTACTGCGCATGGAACTACTTTTTCTGTCAAATTTGTTGTATAATATGATGTTTTGGTGCTTAATTTGTATAACGATTACCTAATTTGATGTTGAATCGGCTTTTCCTGAATCCCTTCTTATTATCCAACATATTCACTTATCTTGCCAGCCTGTTTATGTTGGATAAGTGAGGCTCTACTGTATATTGATAATCTTATATTATCTTCTTAGAACTGGATTATATGAGGCCCCTTCTTCACAGCTGTATAAAATGCACACTGAAGTGGATTATATGATAGTGTGGAGTCAAGATAATCCAGTGCAAAGCAGATAATATAAGATTATAAATGGGTTATATAGCTGTGTGGAAGGGCCTTGAGTCTACACTGCCATATAATCCAGTGCAAATTAGATAATCTGTGGAAGAAGCCTAAGTGAGGCCTAAGTCTGCCTGTCCCCTAATTGAACCCTGGCTGTCCCTTGGCTGAGTTGGTTGCTAGGAGACCAAGTGGGCAGATATTAGCTCTCTAAACTGGCAGCAATTGGATAAAAAAAATTATTGCTCTCCCTCTAATTAGGACTTTATTTTTCTTTTTTTTGTTGTTGTATCAACCTAGAGGCGTGGATGATGGGTTGTGTTGTCAAATTTCAAGGTTGGGGGGCCTGTAGTTTTGTTGTTTTGTCGGTCGCCGTGATGCCATCACTCATTTATAGATATAGATATACACATTGTGATGAATGTGTAAAGCTGTCCAGCATTCAAGCAAGGCTGTCAAGGTGGGACAAGCATCAGAAGTAAAGATGAGTAAAATATGGGTAACAACAGATCTGTGAGCATTTGAAAATGTGAAAGGAACAAGAGGAAGTCTCCATCTCTGGAATGTAACTTGGAATGCACTTAGTTTCATTAATTTAATAATTTTATTTTTTTAATCCCCTAGTATTGACTGTAGTTTCTTAGGGAATATGCTTGAGAGCCAGCCTGGTGTATTGGTCAGAATTTTGACCTTAGATTCTGGAACATCGGGGTTCAAATCCTCACTTGGCCATGGACTCCCACTATGTGATCTTGGTCAGGTCACACCAGCTCAGACTAAGAGGGAGTCAATAGCAAACTCTTCTAATTAAATCTTGCCAATAAACGTATAGGATAGGGTCACCTTAAGGTTGACATAAGTTGGAAATGATTGGAAGACATACAGACACACAAACCCATGCAGCAAACTTTTGAGTAAAACCTGAGAGTCAGTATGGAGCTTATGGAAGGGCAGTGAGAAGATTTTTAGAAGGTCATAAATCTAGGGACAGCTTCCACGGTTCATTTGTTTGTAGCTCTGAAGCATTTGGTAGATTTTTTTCTCCCCTGTCCAAAAAGGGTTTTCCATAGAATAGATGTCATGGGAGCATTATACCTTCTGCTGAAGCCAAACCAAGCAGAGAAGGTTAACGGAAAAGGTGCACAGCAAATGCTCTCTTAACAAACCCATCTCTTGATAATGGTGTGACCTTGTTCATGACTCTGGCTCCCAAATGGTTTTGAGACTCTTCAGATCAACTTCTGCACTGTCCTTAGCTCATTGGACGAAGGGCAGCATGTCTGTGTAGCCAGCAAGAAACTAACACAGAAAATCACCTGCTTTTCCACAAAATCCCATGGATTTTTCAACTCTGCATTGTGCCTGTTCCCTATCAGCTTTCAAGTCCTGAGGTGGAAGGTGCTGCACCACTATTACGTATCCATGAGAAGATATGAAAAGATGTTTGCAGGCAATTAAGAAGCAGCTTATCTCAGCTTCAACAAAAACACAAGGTCAACAACCTCATTTCTTTTCCCCTATAGTCCCAGTACCTGTTATACATTGGAGGCTAGGAAGCAGGAATCATAGAATCATAGAATAGTAGAGTTGGAAGAGACCTCATGGGCCATCCAGTCCAACCCCCTGCCAAGAAGCAGGAAATAGCACTCAAAGCAGCCCCGACAGATGGCCATCCAGCCTCTGCTTAAAAGCCTCCAAAGAAGGAGCCTCCACCACAGCCCGGGGGAGAGAGTTCCACTGTCGAACAGCCCTCACAGTGAGGAAGTTCTTCCTGATGTTCAGGTGGAATCTCCTTTCCTGTAGTTTGAAGCCATTGTTCCGTGTCCTAGTCTCCAGGGCAGCAGAAAACAAGCTTGCTCCCTCCTCCCTATGACTTCCCCTCACATATTTGTACATGACTATCATGTGTCCTCTCAGCCTTCTCTTCTGCAGGCTAAACATGCCCAGTTTTTTAAGCCTCTCCTCATAGGGCTTGTTCTCCAGACCTTTGATCATTCTAGTTGCCCTCCTCTGGACGCTTTCCAGCTTGTCAACATCTCCCTTCAACTGCGGTGCCCAGAATTGGACACAGTATTCCAGGTGTGGTCTGACCAAGGCAGAATAGAGGGGGGGCATGACTTCCCTGGATCTAGACGCTATTCCCCTATTGATGCAGGCCAGAATCCCGTTGGCTTTCTTAGCAGCCGCATCACATTGCTGGCTCATGTTTAAGTTGTTGTCCACAAGGACTTCAAGATCTTTTTCACATGTACTGCTGTCTAGCCAGGCATCCCCATTCTGTATCTTCACATTCCATTTTTTCTGCAGAAATGAAGTATCTTGCATTTATCCCTGTTGAACTTCATTTTGTTCGTTTCGGCCCATCTCTCTACTCTGTCAAGATCGTTTCGAATTCTGCTCCTGTCTTCTGGAGTGTTAGCTATCCCTCCCAGTTTGGTGTCATCTGCAAACTTGATGATCGTGCCTTCTAACCCTTCGCCTAAGTTGTTAATAAAGATGTTAAAGAGAACCGGGCCCAGGACGGAACCCTGCGGCACTCCACTCGTGACTTCTTTCCAAGATGAAGACGACGCATTGGTGAGCACCCTTTGGGTTCGTTTGCTTAGCCAATTACAGATCCACCTAACCGTAGTTTTGTCTAGCTCACATTTTACTAGTTTGTTTGCCAGAACGTCGTGGGGGACTTTGTCGAAGGCCTTACTGAAATCTAGGTACGCTACATCCACGGCATTCCCTGTATTGACCCAACTCGTAACTCTATCGAAAAAAGAGATCAGATTAGTCTGGCATGACTTGTTTTTGGTAAATCTGTGTTGACTATTAGCAATGACTGCATTTGTTTCTAAGTGTTTGCAGACCACTTGCTTAATGATCTTTTCCAGAATCTTGCCTGGTATCAATGTGAGGCTGACCGGACGGTAATTGTTTGGGTCGTTCTTTTTTCCCTTCTTGAAGGTAGGGACCACATTTGCCCTCCTCCAATCAAGTACAGCCCTTCACAGATAGTGGTGGCCCAAGCTCTCCCTCTCTGAGATGGGTAGATAAGTGTCTCCATGACCCCCATCTTTGCACTTGTCTGCACAACATCATCTGCTATCTCCATGTTCTTTTCAAAAGGCCGTGTCTAGTCCTGCAGATGTTGTACACAGCTATGGCAAGGAAACTGCTGCCACACAAATGAACAAGCATCAGATAGACACAGTGGCAAGGAGACACAGCAATAGCTTTCTCACTATTCAGGAAAGCAGGATGTGGCAGCACAGCAAGCAGGTGTGGTACCAAGGAATGGCAGATGCAATTAATGTCTTACAGTTTAGGAACTGGAGAGGGGCAAGCCATGGAAAAGGCAAGTTCCATGGCTTGACAGCAGTGTGTGCGAAAAAGACCTTGGAGTCCTCGTGGACAACAAGTTAAACATGAGCCAACAATGTGATGCGGCAGCTAAAAAAAGCCAAAGTCATAGGGAGGAGGGAGCAAGCTTGTTTTCTGCTGCCCTGCAGACTAGGACGCAGAACAATGGCTTCAAACTACAGGAAAGGAGATTCCACCTGAACATCAGGAAGAACTTCCTGACTGTGAGAGCTGTTCGACAGTGGAACTCTCTCCCCCGGGCTGTGGTGGAGGCTCCTTCTTTGGAGGCTTTTAAGCAGAGGCTGGATGGCCATCTGTCGGGGGTGCTTTGAATGCGATTTCCTGCTTCTTAGCAGGGAGTTGGACTGGATGGCCCATGAGGTCTCTTCCAACTCTACTATTCTATGATTCTATGATTCTAAGTGGGACAGCTGGGAGGAGGTACAGCAACAGAACTACAAGAGCAAGCAGGAGATGGATGAGTGATAGGCAGACATGGTGAAAACATCAAGTGAAGAAGGCTGAGAAGTGAATGTGTTAAAGCAGCAATAGTAGAATTCTCTCAATTGGGAGAGCAGTGCTTTTCACCAATCCTGGCAACCTGCTGCTTAAGGCAGCTGCCTCACACTGCCTAATGATAGGGTCAGTGCTGTTAGGCTTCTGTCCATCCACTTCATTAGATGCATGGGATTTTGTCTCAGTTGGCAGATTAGTGCAACAACATCCTAGTACAGATAAGCTTTCATTTATTTTGTGTCAAAACAGTTGCATAAATAAATAAATATAATCTGATAAAATAAAGGGAGCAGAACTAGCTTAATAATTGTAGACCAAAACCAAGCAACAGCAACTGCATTGTAAACAGTTCTTCCTCTGTGCATGAGACAGGGCGTAGTGTGCAAGCATACAGATGCTGAGTTGTTTGTTCTGCTCCACAATCACACAAGGTGAGGGATTCTTCTAGGTAGTTCCTTTGCCACGTTGTTTTTTGATCTGCCCACTCCACTTCTGAGTTTATTCAGGGACTTCCTATTTGCCCATTCTTGGTTTGCCCCTGGAGGAAGACCCTCATGGGGGACCATCCAGTTGGGATTGCCTGATTTTCCTGCCCACATGGATATTCTTGCTATTGCTAGAGGAACATTAAGAGCAGTGGTGGTTCTCATGAAACTTTTTCTTGATTTAAGTCTGCTGGGAGGAGGCTGATAGCCATACAGTGGGTGGCTTTCACAGTGTTCAATCTTTTTACTCTTGAAATTGGTAGCAACTTCCTGATGCACATCAGTTGTGGATAAGCTGATGTTTGCATTTATTGTGATGAAAAATCAAAGAGGACAAAAAAGTTAAACCAGAATATTTTGTACTTAAAATAAAATATGTGATTTGTAACTCCAAAGGAAATTATGCCTTAGATTTCCCACTGGGAGTCCTGCTGTTTGCTCTCACTTTACTCCTCACCTTTCCCTGCAAATGAGATAACAGTGCATTGCTTACACAGCTTCCTGTGATATACCTATCTGGGCAGTTAGAAAAAAGATGGCAAAAACCTTTATCTGATGCCACTGGAAACTTCTTTACATATCAAAATGTAATTATTACAATGAATTTGTACCATACTAATATATTAAATAGTTTCTTTTATATGGTTCCTTTCTGTCGATTTACCCTCATAAAAACTCTGTAAAGTAGCTTTGGTTATGAAGTAATGACTTGATCAAACTTACCAATTAAGACTTGTGACTAAGCAGACATTTCAATTTGAACTTGTTTATTTCAAGATAAGTATTGCAACCATTACAGAATACTTCTTTTGTAAGATCAGTACTTAACATATATATGGTGTCTAGACTGAAACATACAGGTAGAAAAACTATGCAATTATGCACCTAATTGCATGCTACAAAAATGTGTACATTGCAAATTCACTGGGGGATCGTGGGCAAATCACACTCTCTTAACCTCAGAGGAAGGCAATGGCAAACTCCCTCTGAAAAAAGGTCCCCAAGAAAACCCTATGAAGAGTTCCTTAAGGTCTCCATAACTTGAGAAAATCATAAACCTTTTCATAATATGCAGGTTGTATTTTCTGGTTTGGGGAATTGGCTCAATCTGCAAGAGTGATTGGTAAATCAATTGCATACTTGACTCACTCGTGGACAACTTTTAAAGTAATAAGAAGCATTGGTAGCTGATAAAAATTGACAAGATGATCATAAGTACCTTGAGTACTATGGAGTAATAATTCTGTTGGGCATATTGGAAAGAATTAACTACAGTTAATTACTTAAATGTGCATGCCTTGTTTCACTACAAGAATTCAGGCCTATGCCCCATTATTCTCACAGACAACATATGCACACCCCGCTTTGCCTTCTGATAGTAGCCTGAGTTCTTCTGTCATAGATTTGTTATTTTTTTCTCTTCCCAAGGTCACCAACATCCCTTGCAGAGCATTATAGAGTCTGTAAAATAAATAGAGATGTAGGATATGTCTTGCATGACACAGACATCTGAACCTCCATCTTTCAAGTTACCAAAGTCCTTTTAATAGTAGATCTTGCTTATTTTAATGAGCATCATTATACCTAATTTGTTCAGCTCTCTTGTGCGCTGCCATATGGCTTCGGTGGATACCTAGTGAAAATGTATTTATTGACTCATAAAACATATATAAAGATGTCAAATGCTTGTAATTAAAGGAATTGTCTTTTGAGATATATATTTTATCAATTAACCACCTGGAGCTTCGTAGCCAAATCTTAATCAGCTAGCTGATGGAGGGCATCTTGCAACCATGCCTGATGAGAGGCAAACCGAGAGGCATGCAGACATCTATGAAGATGCAAGATGCAATTCTTTCTTGTATTCTTCATGAATAAGTAAGGTTCCTTTTACGTAACAGATCCTCAGAACATGAGCCACTGTTGTGTAATGGTTTGAGCATTGAACTATGACTCTGCAGAGCAGGGTTCGAATCCCTGCCCAGCCATCCAAGCCCATTGGATGACCTTGACCAAATCACACTCTCTCAGTCTGAGAAGAAAGCAAGGGCAAACTCCCTCTGAACAAATCTCGCCAAGAAAACCCGGTGATTAGGTTTGCTTTAGGGTTGACACCATTCAGAAATAACAAAGTCACATAACAGATGAGGCTGAGAGAATGTGACTTTCAAAAGTCACCCAGTGGGTTTCCATGGTTGCAGAAAAGGATCAGGGTCCTAGTCTAACACTCTTGATGTTTCCAAAAATGTGTTCTCATCCCTTGGACTTTCTTCTTTTTCAAAATACAATATAATTGTAAAGCAGAAAAACAGCTCCAGGCAATAACAGTTGTAAACTTTAATGTGAAAACAACTGAATTAAACACTGTTTAAGAGCACATCAATGAAAAGTACAGGAGCTCTGCCTGCCACCATCACCCACCATTTAAAGATCCTTTCTCAGAAGCCAATTACCTGTCCAACACATCTCTGAATAAAATATCTTTGCTTTCTGTGGAAGGACAACAGGGAACTATATCATGCTGTGTAGATAGAAGAGGTGATATGAAGCAGGTTTTACTGGCTTAGTGAAAAAAGTACTCTAGTGGTACTAGCACAGACTTTTAATATAATCTGGCTACTTAATAGACATTTTTGGCTGTCAGCCATGGACAACTTGTTGACTTCTAGGATGTACCCTATTTAGATGTCCTCATGAGTCAACCACTTTTTTTAACATAAGTAAGTGACACATGCCTATTGAAAGCATAGATTTGCATTGTCTGGCTGCAATTGGAAAATCATCCTCATATAACTGAGATTGCTTATTTAATTCATGAAAATGAACCTGGGCTCACCTTGACATGTTTAATACCAGCTCTTGCCACAGAAGGGGCACTGAAACTGCATTATCTTCATTAAACAATTTTACAACATCTATTTCTTGCGGGATTATGGTGCTTTAGCACCTTTCCTGTGTTGAGGGCTGGAATGAGAATGTGTTAAGGTGAACTCAAGTCTTCAGTCCTTTGCCCTCATGTTGAACATATCAATTAGTCTTTGGAGATTGGAGGAATGAAAATCCAAGGGTTCATAACTTATTGGCTACAGATGAGTATATAAAGGTTTCTGGTTGCATTGGGAGCAAAGGAGATAGAGATCATGCAGGCAGAAGTCCAGTGTGCCCAAATGCTACTACCTAATAGCTTCTAAACACTCCTGTGGCTCTCTATTGAGCTGGTCCAACTGTTAGGCAGACTAAGTCAGTGGCTATGCTAGAGGATAGAACTGGCAGCCCCTTCCCTAGTTTCTCTGTATAAACACCGGTGTCACCTCTCATTTGAAAAACTGGTCTGTGTGTGCCATATAGGCATGCTTTCACCTCCTAAGCTGTTGTTCTGCCCACATATGTGTAGAAAGACTCGTTGAAATAAGTTTCTACAACTAGTCTAGTCAGGTCATATATATGGAATGGAATGGATTTTGTCAGCCACCATGAGAGCCCAAAGGACACATCTACACAGGCAAAATACAAGTAACCAAAAGGTGTTTGGTGGCATTTACATGGCACACTGAACCACTGTGCCACCAATATGGAGCACAGTCACTTAATGCAGTTCTGCCCCAAGTGAGGGAAAGTTGGAGAATGCGCTGAAGCTTCTCTGTTTTGGGAATAATGTAAATGGATGGGCTGATATTGAACCAGCCCCACTATTCACAAAAGCCAATGCCCTTATTCTGTGCAGAGAAAATTACAATGGGGCTTGCTTGTATGTATTGCTGTCAGAGTGACAACAACCATGGAGCTCCAAAAAAACTCTTGGCCATACCTGGGCACCTTTACTAATGTAAGCAGAGCTACCTGCACAACTTGGGAAGGGGATTGCCTTCCTCCTTTCCCTTTCTACTCTCCAAGTCAAGCAGATGCCTCTGTTTATACAGTCCCAGGGATGACCAGGAGCTCTTAGGATACTATTTTTGTGTTGGACATTACCAGACAGTGTTCTGGGAAGCAATGATGTTCTGATTTCTGATCTTTGGAAGAATAGCAACTTTGTAGTCCACTTTTCCAGTCAGTTCTTGCAGTGATACCAGGCTTGTACACGGAACATACGGTAGTTATAAATGTGCATGTTCTTGCTGCTATTGTTTTTCTTGCCTGTTTTAATAATGCAAATCCATGTGAAGTTTCTAATTGTGTTTGCAGTATTCATTTAAAAACCCAAACGAGTGGGAAATACTGATAACATAAGTCATTGGCATTGTAATAAGTGTTATACAAGAGTTCTGTCTTTCAAACTTTTTACCTTAAGGAATCTTCTCTGCTAAAGGAAGTAACACAGAGAGAGAAAGAGAAAAGAAACAAGAAAAAGTAATCAAAAACTTTTTAAAGTAACTGTGTAAAAGATGGAAGTCATTGTATATACCTTTTTTTTTCTTTTTGTTGTGTATATTTATTTATTTAGTTTTTTTTCTTTTTTCTCTTCATTTCTCTTCCTCTTTTGCCTATCTCTTTCACCCTTCTTTCCTATAAACACATTTGTTCTCACACTTTCACTGTATAGGTTATCTGAAACTTTAATAATTTTTTTTAAAGGAAGTAACACAGAATGTTTCACCTTACAGAGGATTATGGGATATGTTTTGGCATACAGACCTAATTCATACAAGTTCTGTTGGGCCTCACCTTTCTTCCACTGGAATTACAAGTGTGTGGCATAAATCAGACCCAGCATTTCCTTATATCTCTATTTTGTGGGGAAAGATCAGTCATGAGCAGACATGCTACCCTTCAGGGTTCTTGTCTTCCATTACTCATCTTTGACTTGCAGATCACTGATATCTTCTGAAGGCTTCCTGGAACATAGATATAGAACTATTTCCTTGTAAGTTGGAAAAATATTTGAGAAGTTGACGTGACACTCTAGAACTGAAATGTTACACCTGTGCATAGCTTCACATACATGGTACTGCATCCTCCTATCCAGAGTCTGCCTGTTCTGGGCTTTTAGATGGAGGAAAACACACATATACTCCAATTAAAAACATAGCCTAACCCCCCCCCCCCCCCAAAAAAAAAACATAACTAAGACCCACATTTTCTCTATAGTGTGAATCACCTTCTTTCCTTTCCTCTCCTCTCCTCCTGACTGGTAAGTGAAAGCAGCAGGGCAGGGACATCTTTAATTGGTAAGGTTTTTGGATGATGAACAAAGGCAGGTGAATAGACCTCCATAACATGTAAATGCACTTAAACATTTATAAGTTGAGTCACTAACACAGCACCAGTTAAGAGTTGTACTCTGAGAAAATAACTTCTCCGATCTCTTTTTCTTAAAGCACCTTGTATTCTGTAAGCTCCCTGTAGAACCAACAAGACTGTTTTCTTGTGAATTGGAAAATTAATTGGGAAATAAGTGTGTGATGCAGGATGGAGTATGAAGATTTTTACTTTCATGGGTAGCAGAGCTGGAACCTTTTGGAGATCTATGTCCTAAGAAAGGAAAATGGCTTCAGGAGGGAATTGGCAAAGGCGATGTAGAAATATGTCAATATAGCTATGTGGTCACGAAAATCATTATAACAAAATCTTGGAAGGAGGAAAAATAACTACTTATTAAGGATTGGAGAAGAAAAGTAGTAGAGTATATCCAAATAGCCAAGATCTCCAATGGCAAAAGGGGAGGAAACAAAGATGGTTTTGCTAGAAAATGGAGAGTGGCCTTTAGATATTTAAAAAATAAGACAAAAATAGATTTTGAAATAGCCGTACAGGGGATTAATTAGTGTAAGGATAAGGACCTTTTTTTTTTTAAGATACAACACCCCGATGGCGAAGTGTGTTAAAGCACTGAGCTGCTGAACTTGCAGACCGAAAGGTTCCAGGTTCAAATCCCGGGAGCAGAATGAGCTTCTGCCAACCTAGCAGTTCAAAAACATGCAAATGTGAGTAGATCAATAGGTACCGCTCCGGCGGGAAGGTAATGGTGCTCCATGCAGTCATGCCGGCCACATGACCTGGAGATGTCTATGGACAACGCCAGCTCTTCGGCTTAGAAATGAAGATGAGCACCAACCCCCTGAGTCGGTCACGACTGGACTTAACGTCAGGGGAAATCTTTACCTTTACTTAGTTCCATTTGGTGTGGTGTCAAAAGTCATGAGTGATGGTTCAGGGGTGGGAATGGGGAAGTGGCAGGGCAGGGGAAATAATAATTGTATTTTGAGTGTTGAGTTTTGAAGATTGTAAATTGTTGTTTTTTATATATACCACAATACAAATTTATTTATTTATTATTTATTACAATATTTATATCCCGCCCTTCTCACCCAACAGGGGACTCAGGGCGGCTTAATTAATTAATACTGGGGAAAAGAAAAGAAAGGAAAATGACTTTTAATCTTGTTTTTAGGGAAATGAGAAGTACAATATAACCCTCATACACATAGAACTGCTACCCATTTTTTCACCTACCCACATTTAACAAAATACATAATCTCTAGAAATTTTCTAGGTCCTCCAGACAATTGTATGGTATGTATGTTACCATGGAATCATATTGTTGGACCTAGCAAATTCCTAGAGATAATATCTAACTAGAAATTTGCTAGGTTTTTCAATGCAACTCTATAGTAACTTCTAGAAGTTATTCATTTTGATAGGGTTTGCTATTATCAACAGTTTCCTATTTCATCAAGAAGTCCAGAACATATCCTTCATGGAGATGAGAGTCATATTGTATCCTCCATTTCTGCTCTAGCAAGTAACATCCAAAGAATTATGCTTGGTTAACTCAAAGACTGTTTTGGGGAGGGGAGGGGTGAAATGAGAGAATGGAAAAGGTCACAGCCTGAACAGCCTTTGACTCCCAATAAATTACTTTGCCATCAGATGCATGGCAACATTTACTATCTATGCCTCTAATTTCGGGTTTGGGTTTTAGGCATAAAGAACTCCCGCCATTACTTGCATAACTTTCAGCATAACTTACAGAAATAGTTACAGTGTTTGCATGATCATACCCTGTAATGCCTTCATTTTAGCTACAAGCAGGGCTGGGCTGTGGCGCAGGCTGTTGAGCAACCAGCTGCAGCCAGCTGCAACAAATCACTCTGAACAAGAGGTCATGAGTTCGAGGCCAGCTCGGAGCCTCGCGTTTGTCTTGTCTTTGTTCTATGTTAAGGCATTGAATGTTTGCCTTATATGTGTAATGTGATTCGCCCTGAGTCCCCTTCAGGGTGAGAAGGGAGGAATATAAATACTGTAAATAAATAAATAAATACTGCAAGTACAATAATTCCTATTGTCCTATTTTTGTATGGTTAGTATATTGATTTGCTTCTTTATTTTTATCCTACTATTTCCCCAACATGGGACTGAATGTCATTTATAAAACAAGTTATACCAAAATAAGTAAAACAATATAATATTGCCTTGTGCCTTCAAGTTGTTTTTGACTTTATAGGTAAAGGTAAAGGTTTCCCCTGACGTTAAGTCCAGTCATGTCTGACTCTGGGGTTTGGTGCTCATCTCCATTCTAAGCTGAAGAGCCAGCGTTGTCCATAGACACCTCCAAGGTCATGTGGCTGGCATGACTGTATGGCGCCGTTACCTTCCCGCCGGAGCGGTACCTATTGATCTACTCACATTGGCATGCTTTCAAACTGCTAGATTGGCAGGAGCTGGAGCTAACATAGCAAGCCCTAAAGCTGTAGCTCTCAACCTATGGGTCTCCAGGTGTTCAACTCCCATAAATCCTGACAGCTGGTAAACTGGCTGGGATTTCTGGGAGTTGTAGGCCAAAACACCTGGAGACTCACAAGTTGAGAACTTCCCTAAGGTGATCCTGTTTCAGGCTTTTCTTGGCAGGATTTGTTCAGAAGAGGTTTGCCTTTGACTTCCTCTGAGGCTGAGAGTGTGACTTGCTGAAGATCACCCAAAGGGTTTCTGTGGCTGATTTGAAGGCCTATCTTCTGGAGCCTTAACCCAAAATCCAACAACATCAAAGGAAACCAACTGAAAAGCCAAACTGAGCAGGGGGGGACATTTCATTTATCTCTAGTATCTTTATCCTCCTGCACCTTTAGATCCATTGTCACTAAAAATCTTGTTGCTCTCCACTGACTTATACTTAGATGGAGATGGGCAGAAAGCAATTTGTGAGCCTTTTGCATTTTTTTTCCTGGGCTACATCTTCCCAAACTGCTCTCCTTTCTGACCTGCATAAATAGGTCTTTTAAAAATCAATGTTTCAAAAATTGCTCACTAACAAATGTTGTCTAGGTAGCATGGAAACTGTTAAAAATATAAGATGCAGAAAACAAAATTGGGAATCAAAGTGGCTCACCGTTTAAAAAACAATATAGTACAATTAAAGCCATGCAAAAGGGAATATTAAAATAGAACTAAATAACATTAAAGATTATGCATATAATGCAACTGAGAGAAAACAAACAACAAAAATAAAAACAATGTCACAAATGAAACTCAAGTTAAAACATCAGCAAAACACATAGTCTCTGCATCATGCAATTTCAAAGTATTCAAAACCTTTCAGAAAATGCCTAGGGAGACAACAGGATCTTCATGTGGCACAAAAAGGACTATATTTTCAAGCACCAAGGGAGCCTTTTGAGAGAGGCGAATCTACAAACAAGTTGAAAAGGCTCTCTTATCGTTAATAGCCAATGTTTCTATCTCATTTGCCTGGTGTTCCTGCAGAAGTACCTTCAATGCAGACTTCAGGGTCATGGATTCGATCAGTGGTTCTCAACCTGTGGGTCCCCAGATGTTTTGGCCTTTGACTCCCAAAAACTCTAACAGCTGGTAAACTAGCTGGGATTTCTGGGAATTGTAGGCCAAAACACCTGGGGACCCACAGGTTGAGAACCACTGGGTTATATATATAGGACAGTGGTTGTCAACCTGTGGGTCCCCAGATGTTTTGGTTTTCAACTTCTAGAAATCTTAACAGCTGGTAAACTGGCTGGGATTTCTGGGAGTTCTTGGCCAAAACACCTGGGGACTCACAGGTTGAAAACCACTGATACAGGAGGAGACACATGTTCAGATGACCTGACTCCAACCCATTTGCAGGAAAAGAGATTCCAACTGAATATTAAGGGGAACTTCATGATGGTAAGCACTGTTCAACAGAGGAATATTCTGCTTGGTGGAGTTTCCTTCTCTGAAGGTTTTTAAACAAAGGCTAGATTGCAGCTGACAATGGAAGCTCAGGTCGCTGCTGCCAGCAAACAGGCCTTTTTCCACCTACGACAAGCGAAGCAACTGGCACCCTATCTATCTGATGGGGCTCTGGCAACCGTCATCCATGCCACGGTCACATCTAGGCTGGACTATTGTAATGCCCTGTATGTTGGCCTTCTGATGTCTACGACCCAAAAGCTCTGTATTGTTCAGAATGCGGCAGCCAGGCTACTCACAAGAACACCCATGAAATGCCACATAACACCAGTACTGCAGCATTTACATTGGCTTCCAACTGATTACCGTGGTCTATATAAGATGCTAGTTTTGACCTTTAAAACTCTTTACGGCCAGGGCCCATCATACCTTAGGGACCGTCTCTCCTTCTCCCATCATCGGAGGTTGCAACGACCATCCCAACATGACTTACTTTATATACCGGGTCCTAGAGAAGTGCACTTGGAAAGGACCAGACACAGAGCTTTTTCTATTTCTGCCCCTGCCTTATGGAATGCCTTGCAGCCCTATATGAGAGCCATGCATGAGTTAGGGCCTTTTACTCTAGTACTTAAGATCTGGCTCTTTACTAGAGCTTTTGATTTATGTTGATTTTATCAATATTTGTATGTATGTATTTTTATCCTTTACAATTTAGCTTGTAAATTGCTCAGAGCATCTTGGATGGAGGGCGATTAATAAGTAATTAAATGATAATGATGATGATGATGATTTGGAACTTTTAAATATAACTTGCACAGTGAAAGTTTACTCAAGAACACTGGCAGCCAGTGAAGATGACAATATATCAGCATTTAATATGACCATGTCCAGTTCCATTGAACAATCTAGCCACCTTTTTTTTTTTTTGGACTAATGGAAGTTTGTGAACCATTTCAAAGGCAGTTCCACTTGTAATACATTTCAGTCACCCAAACAAGTCCTTTCCAGACATGAATTATAACTGCAAAACTATGTCTGCCAAAGTAGGGTCATAAGTTGGTATATCAGCCCCAGCAGGTTTGAATGTGTGACTTGACAATTAAAGGTGACTGTCATTCGGAGTCTTCATTGATAGGCTCTAAATTGAAAGTAGTTGCTAAATAACTGCTCCTGTTGTTCTCTGACTCTGAACTAATTTCCTAGCTGGCAACTAGTGAAGTTGAAGTCCTGCTGGTTGACCTGTACTGATCCTTGTTCTTGATTGACCACCCTGCTCTGTAAAACCAAAACAAAAGAGGAACAGTGAGCCCTTCTGAACAAGGACACCTCTTTGAAGCAATCAGTGTACTTTCACAAGGCCATGAGAGACTGGGTCAACCAAGCACAGCACACAGCTGCACTGCATTATGAATTATGTGCCCAGAGAGATGTTCAGTAACAGGCACCGTGGAGATCAGTGAATCTTTTGCAGGAAAATAGATTCCAACTGAATATTAGGGGGAACTTCCTGATGGTAAGAACTGTTCAGCAGAGGAATATTCTGCTTGGTGGAGTTTCCTTTTCTGAAGGTTTTTAAACAAAGGCTAGATTGCCATCTGTCAAGAGTGCTTTGATTGTATTTTCCTGCATTGCATGGGGTTGGATTGAATGACTCTTGGGGTCACTTCCAACTCTATGATTCTATGTGCTTGCTTTGGAAAGAAAACCCAGAACATGCTTAGCAACTCAACCAATGGGCCACTTATGGACAAAAGAGATACAAAAAGGGCTCACTCTATACTTTAGTCCATGAGCTGAATGTAACTCTTTCTGACCTCTTCAAGTCAGTACTCTGCAAAACTTTTGATACATGTCAGTTTGATCTAGAATCTAGATGTTTTGCGCCTTCAAGTCTTTGTCAACCCATTACAGAATTTTCTTAGCAACTGTCATGGAGTGCATCTATGCTATAGAATTAATGCAGTTTGACACCACAATGCTATGGAATCCTGGGATTTGCAGTTCAGTGCAGCAGTAGCAGTCTTTGGCAGAGAAGGCTAAAGACATTGTAAAATGAAAACTCCCATGATTCAATACCATTACCGCATTAATTCTACAGTGTAGCTGAACCCCTAGCCCAACACTCAAACCAGTGCGCCCAACTGGCTCTTAAACTAATAACAGCATCGTTTTATGGTGACTCCAATGCTTTTAAAATCCATTTTGATATTTATTGTCGTGAACCACCTTGGGAGCTCGTTTTAGAGCTGAGAGGCATCCTACAAATGTTTTATGAATGAAGGGAAGGCGTGAGTGAATGAATGAACCTAACAGTGAAAGATATGGGGCCTTTCAGAGGCTGAGGATCGAATACTTTATATAGGACTGGAATGAATACATTATCCCTTTCTTCCAACATCACATTTATCTGTCATTGTCACTAATGCGTATGAAATGCATAAGCCTGTCTGTCAGATCAAAGGAGCCGCATCGTGATTGAATAAAGGGCATTCCGCTATCTAAACAGAACTAAATTTATGAAAATGCTATTGCTGAATGCTTACATTAGCGCCATTCAGTCAGCAGAGGTTGCCTGACATGTATTATTTATTTATTTAGTGTAGCAATGACACCTTCCTTGTTTCTTTCTTCCTTGCTAGTTTCCAAGATTCTGTCTGTGTCTTATTTCCCCCCCTGTTCTTGGTGCTGTTTGTCCTTGATGATGTATCCTCTTCTTTCCCGGTGATGTAAAGAGTGGATTGTCAGTCTTGATAAAATGTCAAGGACCCGATGGGCAAGATAGCAAATCTGCTCCTAAAAGCTGCTCCAGCAGACAATGAAACCTTTTTGTCAAAATCCGAGAAAGTACTGTTTTTTTCTTTCTAAATAGAAAGTGGCCTTACATGGAAATCTCCTGTCTCTTCTTTGTGGCCTAGATATTACTGAAGTAGTCAACAAGTGCTGCTTTGTGAGAGCATTAAATGGGGGTTATATTGTTATATGCTTTTGATAATCAAGTCTGTTTGCTTGCTTGCTTATTTTGCTTACTAAGGTTACACTCACATAGCCCACTTAACCATAGTTTCATGCTTCTGTCCTACAAAATCTTGGGATTCATAATGTGATGGGGGATTGTGAATTCCCTGCTAAGAGCTTGTTCACTCTCCTAAACTACATTACTTAGTTGTTTATCAAAGAATTCTAATTCTTTGACTAGACTACAAATCCCACTTCACATAGGAAGGTCTTTAGTGGAATCAAAGTACTACAACTATGGATTGTAGAGACTACCCAGAATCTAGTCCTAAAGAATAGAAATATTAAAATGAATGTGACTCAAGTTAGTTAACTTCCATTAATATTATTGAGACTTAAGACAATGAAACCACAGTGATTTCAGTGAGTGTGCTTTAAGTAGGGCTGAGTCTTGATCCAACCCACAAAGAGAGGAGGGCAAAGGTACCAGACCGAATCAATGACTCGTTCACCAGCTTTTATTTATTATTACCCTGGCAGAATGCAGTGTTTTGTTTTCTTTCTTTTCCTAATTAATCACCTTAGTTCTGAAATAATTAAAGCTAAATCCCCTCTTTTACTTTTAATCTCACCCACACTAAGCTGTGCAATACTAAGATGTTTTCTTATGCAGGTGTTTGGAGCCATTTTCCTCCTCCAGAATTATATTGTCTTTTGGAAAAGTGAAAAGTCTAAGAAATAAAAACACATTGCTTTTTGGAAATTGTTTGAATGTTAAACTACAACTTTGGGAGACCATGGGTCAGATTTTGTTCAGTCATGGAAACCCATTGGGTGACCTTGGGCTACTCATATTATCTCAGTCTCGGAAAGAAGGCAATGCCTTTCTGTACCAATCTCACTAAGAAAAAACCCATGAATGGATCGTCTTAGACTTGCCATGTCCCAAAGATGATCTGAAGGCACACAACAGCAAAAATCAGCAGACACAGCACAAACAGTTAAAGGCTTTCATTGGATTTTCCTTGTCTTTCCAACACCACCACAACAAAAAAACATCCTAAATGATTGATAGAGTTCAAAGGTATATTGTGCAAACCTGAACAAAAGCTAGAACTCTATGCAAATTTCAAAATAATTAAAACTTGGAGACTGCTTATGCAGCACAATCTTTTTAATTGATAATAAAAAGTGTGCAGATCAAATAAGTATGCTTTGTATACTTTATTCTGCCTGATAATTGCCAGAATTTCTCTTTGAAACTCTTGGATCACTTGGAATTCATCATTAAACTACTTCTTTCATCAGCCGTGTGCTTACTACTAGTTGATACAGATTCACAAAGGAAAATCTTGCATGATAACAGTGATGACACTGGATCTCATTAAATAAAAAGACAAGTTATGGCATGAGATGACAGAAGCATGGGTTGATAGGATTTGGGCTCATTTTCTTTGTCATAATGAGCTTTACAAAAAAAAATGTGAAGTATATGGAACTGGAAACAAGCGTCTGTTTTGAAACTTGACATTAGGTCAGGAACAGGGAACACATGGCAGTCCCAGCATGTTGTCTTGAATGGATGGAAGTTAGGATTCAACAACATTTGGAGGACCACGTGTTCCCTGTCTGGCCTTCTCTAGTTCTCTACATGGATTGAACTATAATCCCTATAATCTCCCACCCAGCTAGTTGGCAGCAACACGGGTGAGCATGTGCCAAGGGTCAATTTTGCCTCCCTTTTACCCATGATGGACTGCATCGTTGCTCCTGGTACTAACGGGAAGCAAAGTTTCAGGAGACTGGAAGACACTTTCAGATTGTTTTTTGGTGTTGGTTTGTTGCTCTGAAGACAGGGCTTAAAAAGTATTTGGATGCAAACCATTTTCATTTTGAGGATTTTTTTTTACCCAAAAACACAGAAAGATGGGAACCTGGCAGATTCCTATAATGTACTGTCTATATTCATGTATAAGTCAACCTCATGGTCGAGGACAGGTTTTGGGGCCAAAATAATTTATTTTTATATGACCCGTGGATAAGTCAAGGGTCATTCTGTGGAAAGGGGAAAGCACCAAAGCTACCCCTGGCCACCACTGCTGTGATGACTCATGGGCCATGTAGTCCCATTCCTAGTGCTGTTGTGATTGATGAAGAGGAAAACTTGGGTTTTCCACCATTTCAGCCAGAAAAGGAACCATTTCAGCCAGGAATTGAGCCTTTGCACCTGCAGGAGGCTTGTCTTCCAGAAATCTGCCAAACAAGCCCTGAGTCGAGTTCTCCCCCTTTTTCGCGCCGTAATTATTATCTCCAGCAAAAAGGAGTGCAACAAGCTAATCGCAGGAGTTTGAGAATTGCAGCAAAGCATTCAGATGATTAAGCCTGCTCCCATGAGAAATTTTAGGGAGTCATACATCTGGACACAGAGATTGACTTTCGTTTCTGATTCCCCAGAGAAGTGTTCTCTGGTGGGAAAACGAGGCCTATTTAGGTTCCTTGCTCCCAAAGGAATCTTGCGGAGTCAATTCGTCAACTACCGGAGCAGCGTGTGTGGACAGCTACTCCTGCTCTCAAGCCTTTGTTCCTGTTCCAAGCCTTCGTTTTCAGCCTTGTTTTCTCCCCGGATCTTGCTTTGTTTCCCGGACCTCGCCAAGTAATTACCACGGATCTTGTTCTTGCTCCTCGTTTCCTTGTTGCCTTGTATCAAGCTTTGTGTGCCAAGAATCAAGTTATTTCCTAGCCTTGCTCAAGTTCATGGACTAAAGGACCTTGTCATCTCCCCTCACTTGCTTGGCAAGTGAGTGTTTCGGTTATTGGATTACAACTTTGGACCTTAATATTTCATATTGGACATTGCTTTTTTGGACTAATTTTGACCTTTACTGAAAGGTCTATTTCTGGACTATTTCCTATACTTGTTTTTATTAACTTTATATATTTCCTTAATAAAGATATTAGATAGATTCTGGCCTCTGTGTATGGTTATTGGTGCTCTGCAGCCTGGGTCGTGACAGTTTGACTCCGCCCCCCTAAGCACCAATTAACCTAGGCCAGAATGTCTACCGGAGCCGGACCGGGGGCCCAACCACTCAGCTACACCATCGATAAGGATGAAGTGGACCGCATCCGTGATAAGCTCAATGCGCAGGAGGGAGAAATAAGGGGATTGAAGGAACGCGGAATCCGTCTCCCGGCCCTGGCGCTGCCAACCAAGTTTACTGGAGAAGCTTCTAAGGTTCATGTTTTCCGTCGCCAATGCCAGGCTTATCTAGAGGCCCGTAATGCCGAGTTCCCCCAAGAAGACATCAAGGTGGCGTGGATCTACAGTCTCCTGGACGGGCCAGCGGCCAACTGGGCGACGGCACTGTTCGACCAAGTCTCCCCACATCTAAGGTCAGCGCAACAATTCTTGGATCACATTAAGGCGACTTGGGGGATTGAGGACAATTTGGAGGCAGCCGGCCACAAACTCCGGCGCCTCTCCCAAGGGGACAGACCCATGTCCCAGTACATAGCCGAGTTCCGAGTGCTGGCCCATAACACCGGATGGAATGATATAGCCCTCAGAGGACAATTTCGGGAGGGTCTCAACATCGAGATGCTGGAGGAAATCTCCAAGGTGGATCCTCCACACTCACTTGAAGCACTCATTGATCAATGTTTACGAGCTGAAGTCATGATTGCCAACAGAAGACAATGGATCCGAGGCCAGAGCGGTAGGACCGGAGCGAGACCTCCCGCTCCCACCGGCGTCCAGCCGCGTCCAGTGTGGAGACCCCCGCCACCAGCCCCATACCCCAGAGGAAGCGAGGAGGTGCCGATGCAGTTGGGCAATGTGCGTCCCAGATTAGATGCCGCCGAGAAGGCCCGCCGCCAACGCCTAAATCTCTGTTGGTACTGCGGAAACGGGGGCCACTTTGCCAGAGAGTGTCCAGCCAAAGGGAAGCCCGCCGCTCGTCTGGCGGCGGCGTCCTCCACGGAGACGAAGACGTCTGAGGCGGCTGGCGCACAGCCGGCGGGGGAAGCCAGCGACCGGGCGTAGAGAGGCTCGCCAACCCGGTCAAAAAACCCACTCAAGAGCCGCCAACCGGGGTCCTATTTCTTCTAGTGGTCACCTTGTGGTCAGCAAAAAAAGGACCCGTCATGGTCCATGCCATGATAGACTCAGGAGCCACAAACAACTTCATTGATAGAGAGTATGCCTACTCTCTGGGATTACAATATCACGACTTCAAGAACGCCCGTGTGGTGCAAGCCATCGATGGCCGCCCCCTCAAGACAGGTCCAGTAAGCCAGTGGTCGGAACCCACCAGAATGTGGATAAGGGAACACATGGAAGAGATTTCCTTCTTTGTTACCGAGGTTCCCCACTTCCCTGTGATTTTGGGAATTCCATGGCTGACACTCCACGACCCAAGCATCTCCTGGTCCAACAGAGAACTGCAGTTTGCTTCAAAATATTGCCAAAACCATTGCCTTGTAGCCAAGGTCTGCCATGCCACAGACGCTGAACCCATCATCACCTTGCCCAAGAAGTACTCAGAATATTGGGATGTATTCAACGAAAAAGAAGCCGAGAGATTACCCCCACATAGACCTTATGACTGTGCCATTGACTTGGTGGAGGGGGCCCCAATTCCGCGAGGACACCTCTACTCCCTGACTGAACCAGAGCAAGAAGCTCTCAGGGAGTTCTTAGAGACAAACCTACGCAAGGGGTTTATCAGACCCTCTCAATCCCCAGCCGCTTCCCCAGTGATGTTTGTGAAAAAGAAGTCAGGGGACCTACGCTTGGTGGTGGACTATAGAGCATTGAACAATATCACTAAACGAAACCGGTATCCCCTGCCCTTGATCTCAGACCTCTTAGACCGGCTTCGAGGGGCTAAAGTTTACACCAAACTGGATCTTCGAGGAGCTTATAATCTAGTTCGCATCAGGGAAGGGGACGAGTGGAAGACTGCCTTCCAGACAAAATTCGGTTTATTCGAAACCCTGGTTATGAATTTCGGTTTATGTGGAGCTCCCGCAACGTTCCAGCATTTTGTCAACGATATCTTTCAGGATTATCTAGATCGGTTCCTGATTATCTACCTGGACGATTTTTTGGTGTTTTCTAGATCACAATCAGAACATGAGAATCACGTCAGAATGGTGTTACAACGATTGCGGGACCACGGACTTTATGCCAAGTTGGAAAAATGCGCTTTTGATCTACAAGAGGTAGATTTCCTGGGATATCGTGTCTCGCCACTAGGGCTCACCATGGACCCGGCAAAGGTTGCAGCAGTATTGGAATGGCGGGCGCCAACCAACAAGAAAGAGGTGCAACGATTCTTGGGGTTCGCGAACTACTACCGCAAATTCATTCCAGACTTTGCCCGCTGGTCTGACCCAATCACCAGCTGCATCCGTGGGAAACAGCCTTTCCGCTGGACAGATCAAGCAGAGGAAGGGTTCCAGCAACTAAAGAAATTATTCACGTCCCAGCCAATCCTTCAGCACCCAGATCCTGAAACCCCTTTTGTCGTGCAGGCGGACGCCTCCGATGTGGCGATTGGGGCTGTACTCCTACAACCAGTGGGAGATCATCTCCATCCTTGTGCCTTTTATTCCCGTCAATTGACCGCGCCAGAGAGAAATTACACTATTTGGGAAAAGGAACTTTTGGCCATAAAGGCAGCCTTTGAAACTTGGAGACACTGGTTAGAAGGGGCCAAATTTCCCATTGAAGTCCATACTGATCATCGGAATCTAGAGCATCTAAGAACTGCCCGCAAGCTAAATCAGAGGCAACAACGCTGGGCTTTATTCTTTGAACGTTTTAACTTCCAAATTCATTATGTAACCCCAGCCCAGACCAAGCAAGCAGATGCTCTGTCACGGAAACCGGAATACGCTGCAGGGCGCAAGGAGACCTTTGAGTCCCAGCTGTTACAACCCGAGAACTTCGCCACGCTCACAATGGGAAACACCAAATCCACTCCCATTGAATCAACTCCCTCTACTCCAGGGCCCCTTTGTGCTCAGGAAATCAGGGCTAGTCAGCAAGCAGATGCCTGGGCACAGGACCAACTTCGCCAAGGACTACGTTTTCCCTTTTCGCTCAAGGATGGGCTACTTTGCTATAGAAATCATGTTTACATCCCCCCAGGACCGGGCAGGGAGAAAACACTTCGTCTGTGTCATGATTGCAAGCCAGCAGGGCATTTCGGACTATTCAAAACCATGCATTTGATCCTAAGAGACTTCTGGTGGCCCAAGATCCGCAAGGATGTGGAAAAATATGTCAACACCTGCCCAGTATGCCAGCGCTCCAAGACAAGAAGGGAAAAGCCCTCAGGGCTTCTGCATCCCCTCCCTACCCCATCCCACCCATGGGAAATAATCTCTGCGGATTTTATCACTGATCTACCACCTTCCTGTGGATTCACCACGATCCTAGTGGTGGTGGACCTTTTTACCAAGTTAGCCCATTTCATTCCCTGTGATGGCCTTCCCACGGCCAAAGAGACTGCAGATCTATTCCTTCAACATGTTTTCAGATTGCATGGATTACCCAAGAGTCTGGTCACAGACCGTGGGTCCCAATTCACCTCTCGTTTCTGGAAAGCACTACAAAAACTATTGGGCATAGACTCTCGTTTATCTTCGGCTCACCATCCCCAAACGGATGGGCAAACTGAGCGCACCAATGCCACTTTGGAACAATACCTTCGCTGTTATGTGAACTATCAACAGGACAATTGGGCTTCCCTGTTACCGCTGTCGGAGTTTGCCTACAACAATGGGGTCCAGGCTTCAACTAAAGAAACCCCGTTCTTTGCAAACTACGGCTTCCATCCACGTTTCTTTCCTCCTGTCATTGAAAACTCAGAAGTTCCCGCAGCAGAGGACTGGCTGCAGGAACTCACAGCGGTGCAACAACTTTTGCTCCAGCAACTGGACCAAGCCAAGGAGGACTATAAACGCCACGCTGACAAACATCGCCAGCCGGGCCCCGAAATCAAGGTAGGAGACCGGGTTCTTCTGTCCACTCGCTTTTTGCCCTCCCATCGCCCTTGCCGGAAATTAGATGCCCGTTTCATTGGGCCCTACCCAGTGGTGGCGCAACTTAACCCCGTGACTTTCAAACTCCAACTTCCGCGCTCTATGCGCATTCATCCAGTGTTCCATCGCTCCCTGCTCCTTCCGGCGGATGGTGTGCGCCCTGATGCAGACTGGCCGGCACCCGCCCCTGTTTTGGTGGACGGAGAGGAGGAGTTCGAGGTTCAGGACATTTTGGATTCTCGCTTTCACCGCCGCCGCCTACAATATCTCATTGACTGGGTGGGTTTTGGCCCCGAGGAACGCTCTTGGGAAGACGCTTCCACAGTCCATGCCCCCGATTTAACCCGCCGCTTCCATCAGACCTATCCCGCCAAGCCGCGGCCTCGCGCCTCGGGAAGAGAGTCCCAGTTTGAGAGGGGGCTTGAGGAGGGGGATAGTGTGATGACTCATGGGCCATGTAGTCCCATTCCTAGTGCTGTTGTGATTGATGAAGAGGAAAACTTGGGTTTTCCACCATTTCAGCCAGAAAAGGAACCATTTCAGCCAGGAATTGAGCCTTTGCACCTGCAGGAGGCTTGTCTTCCAGAAATCTGCCAAACAAGCCCTGAGTCGAGTTCTCCCCCTTTTTCGCGCCGTAATTATTATCTCCAGCAAAAAGGAGTGCAACAAGCTAATCGCAGGAGTTTGAGAATTGCAGCAAAGCATTCAGATGATTAAGCCTGCTCCCATGAGAAATTTTAGGGAGTCATACATCTGGACACAGAGATTGACTTTCGTTTCTGATTCCCCAGAGAAGTGTTCTCTGGTGGGAAAACGAGGCCTATTTAGGTTCCTTGCTCCCAAAGGAATCTTGCGGAGTCAATTCGTCAACTACCGGAGCAGCGTGTGTGGACAGCTACTCCTGCTCTCAAGCCTTTGTTCCTGTTCCAAGCCTTCATTTTCAGCCTTGTTTTCTCCCCGGATCTTGCTTTGTTTCCCGGACCTCGCCAAGTAATTACCACGGATCTTGTTCTTGCTCCTCGTTTCCTTGTTGCCTTGTATCAAGCTTTGTGTGCCAAGAATCAAGTTATTTCCTAGCCTTGCTCAAGTTCATGGACTAAAGGACCTTGTCATCTCCCCTCACTTGCTTGGCAAGTGAGTGTTTCGGTTATTGGATTACAACTTTGGACCTTAATATTTCATATTGGACATTGCTTTTTTGGACTAATTTTGACCTTTACTGAAAGGTCTATTTCTGGACTATTTCCTATACTTGTTTTTATTAACTTTATATATTTCCTTAATAAAGATATTAGATAGATTCTGGCCTCTGTGTATGGTTATTGGTGCTCTGCAGCCTGGGTCGTGACAACTGCTGCCATTTTCACACCCAAGCATTCAAAAAGGTGAGAAGGGGCAATATGGTGGGAAGAGCAGAATGGCCCAGTATTTCTTTAGGTCTTCTTGGACTAGAATAAGCTCTTGCCTTTTGCCACTCTACTGGGAGAAGAAGATGGTTTCTTTTTTTATACGAGATGAAGTACTTACATTGACCCATAGATATGTCAGTTTTGGGGCTTGATTTTTTTTTTTTTTGACAGAAATGTCTAACTTACACAGTTTTGTATACAGTATGCTGGGCTTCATGATTCCTCTCCTTGCAATAGATGATGAAAGGAGGAAATTTCAAAGTCTAAAACTCTACGTTCATAGAGACGAAGTCTGGCATCCAGTCCATTATGACATCTTAAGTTGGACGTAAGGCATTGCAGTTGCTTTGAACACTTATTTGCAGCCATGGCTCTATTTCCATGACTGAAAAGGATCACAAAACCCATCTTAAAAACCAATCAGATATCCAGAGCAATGGAAATCTGTGATGCAGTTCAATGGGAGGTAGGGGTGGTAGATGATATGACCAGCCTCCTCCTGCCTTCACCAATAGTCAGAGGAGCCAAAGTAGGTTCCTCTACAACTCTTCATTGTCACTCGCTGGTGTTGTGAGACCGTAAACATCATCCTGCAGTGCCTTTTTAGGGCTGTCTTTAGGGAGGAGTTCATATGATAAGTGTTTACACGTGACAACTCCTCTGTGGAGCTTCTCTATAAATCATCATTTCTCCCAGTGCTATAAACAGGGCCAAAGAGTTAGGTTTAAACCCCAGTAGTGTTTGCTTTACTCATTCTCTTACTATATTCCCTGCATTGTTAAGGGTAAGTTCAGTGGGATTGAGTATGCACCCCAGAGTCTTCCCAGATTGAGATTTCTCCCAGGAAACTAATGCATGAACAGAGCCAGAATGTTTGTATTAATTGCTTTTGAATGCTGCAGTTGGTGTTTTGTGCTTGAGGTAGTGCTGGGATAATTGAAACAGCTGGGGAGGGAAAATAAAATAAAATTCAAGGTGGTCTGCGAAACTCGAGAGACAGATGTGCCTATAAATGTACATTATAGAGGTGAATAAACCTGAGATAAATAAATACAAAGTTGGTTTGTCTTATTTACCTGCTGGGGTCTAGTAGAACAGAACTCATTCCCATCAGTGTAGATTTTTGCATTTTTCTGGTAGCATTAAGACCTTTTTATAAATCGGAAATAAGGTCCTCTCTGTCTACAGCTTATGTGATGTTTCAAAGCGAAAGAGATGAGTGAAATTTGCATAATAAAATCACAAAAATGGAAAGCATGCAACATTTGATATTTAAAATAGTCTCATCTAAAGCTTTGAGCACAGGTAAGAAAGGTTAATAAAAACCATCTACATAGCATATAAATTATGCCAAAATTTGAAATGTAAAACAAAATTATGTTCAATCCATCTTGCTGCTTTCACCTACAAGTGTACATCTTCTCGCCAATCCTTTCTAACTTAAAATCAAACTCACTGCACTTTTGGCTTGCCCTGAATTACTTTCTGTAACAGTTTTTCCCAATCCAGTGCTCTCCAGATATGTTTGACTAGAGCTCTAATCATCCCCAGCCAGGGTATGACAATTTTGGGTAGGCATGATGAGAGATATCATTCAGCATATCCAAAAGTGGCCAGCTTTTAGGAGGCTGGTCCAGAATTTGATTATTTTGTGACAGCGTTGGGTCTTAGACATAAAATAAGAGGAGGTGGGAAGATGTCAGTAAGCATAGGCAAAGTATTTTCCAAATTCTTCTGGATCTAGAATTGAAGATGTGGGAAGGTTTCCTGCCTAAAGAACATGACTTGCAGGCTGTATCACAGAAACTGAATATTGCAATTATAGCATCAAAATTAGTCTATAATGGAACTCCTGGAGAGCTGAGCTGAAATTAAGTATTTAGTCCTCCAGCACTATTAGAATTGAAGATCTATCATATCCAATATGCTTGGAACTAGAAGTATTCTGTTTTAGGAATTTTTTCTAGATTTTAGAATGCTTTCCTATCTGTAATGAAATGTCGTGGAGATAGGACCCAAGTCTGAACACAATATTCATTTGTGTTCCATATAGCCTCTCTCTCTCTCTCTCTCTCTCTTTCTCTCTCTCTCTCTCTCTCTCTCTCTCTATATATATATATATATATATATATATATATATATATATATCTCCCCTAGACGTAAATTTGTACACAATATTTTAAATAATTTTGTGCATGAAATAATTGTGTATACTGTGAAACTGAAGAAAGCAAAGATTTCGTTCTCTCAGACTCCCATGTGGACAATCTTGGAGTATGTCAGATTTCCAAATACTCAAGCTGTATTGTCAGAAGATAGTTGTGTGGGAAGGATCCCAAGACAAATGGGTCTGGCAGCAAATGAAGCCCGAATACTCACCAGAAGACAAAATAGTAACAGCTGACTCGACTTCAAACTTTGAAGTCAGAAATCACTTTACTGAGTTCAAGGTGTTTGTCTTCTTCTAAACCTTTACAGTAGCTTTTCCTTCACCACAATACACCACTTTTGGCAAAACTGTTCCAGTTGTCAACTCAATGCCTTTCTTTGGCTTTCTTTTAACCCATTAAATCTCCTCACAAGACCAGATCCGGTCCCACCTTCTCACAATATCCCACTACTGCCACCCACTATTTGTGATGCCATGCTTTGCTTCACAAAGAGAAATGTTTTTGTGCATGGACATTCCGTGGCACTTGGTAGCTCTGAAATCAGGAGTGGATCTGCTCCAGGTTTTAATCTGAACTTTAAAGGTGCTATCCAATATACTGAACTCTATCTTCAAAATGGGTTCAGCACCGTGGATAGTTCCTTTGCAATTCCCTACAGTACAGAGGAGATTTGCCAGCCCCAGCAACACGAGAGTCGCAAGTCACCACAAAAAAACATTTTTGTGCAAATTATTTTTAAAATTGTGAAAAGCAATGCCCTGTATAGGTGCATCTACATTGTGGATTTAATTCAGTTTCACACCACTTTAACTACCATGACTAAATGCTATGGAATCCTAAGAGTTGTAGTTTGATGAAGCACTAGCAGTCATTCACATAGGAGGCTGAAGACCTTGCAAAATTACAACTCCCAGGATCCTATAGCATTGAGCCATTGCAGTTAAAGTAGTATCAAGCTGCATTAAATCTTCAATCTATTTATTTATTTATTTATTTATTTATTGAACTTATATGCCGCCACTCCCCTAGGGCTCGGGGCGGCTTACAAGACCCAGCTAAAAATCAACAATTTAAAAACATCTTAAAAACATCCTAAAAGCACCCTTTGTGTTTTTTTCTTTCATTCTGAAGGTAAAAAACCTTGTTGTGTTTTCTTAGAAGGAAGAGGCAACCTCTTTTTTCAGCAACATGAAATTTTGCAAATATTTTGATATACCCAGCTTAAATCCAGAGCCAAACAACCCATGAATGCCCTGGAGTTATAATTATGGTGGCAAGGTTAATTGCAAACATTGTAGAACATCATTTGAAACTTTACGCATGATCTATTTTGCAGGTGGGCAGCTGAATCAGTCTGTTGCAGCAAAAGCAATACCTTAAAGACTAACACGTTTGCTGTTGCTCTTTCTGCTGTTCATGTAGTGTAACTTTATGTCCAAAGTCTGGATGTACAGCTGGAATATAAAGTTGCACCCATAATAAATATGTTAATCTTTAAGGTGCTAAATTCTTTGTTGTTTCTCCTGGAGGTTTTTTTTTAATCACTACAGGAAAACCTGCGCATCTGTGACAGATGCTAAAATGTCTTTTTATTTTAATTCAGTGATTTCTGAATAATATTAACTTGCTTTGAGAAAAATAATCTTTGTCCCAAATGTGATTTATCTTCTATGAGATCTGAGGCCTGGAGTTAGGTCTACTTCACTCTACCTTCATTCTCCAAAAAGGTGGGACCTTAATTTGCATATTTTGATCAGTACTTCCCTGCAACAACAACAACAACAACAACAACATACATTCCACTCCCCAAGGGAACTCAGAGTAGATTATAGGTACATATATGGCAAACATTCAATGCTGTTATATAGTTGACAAAGACAGACAGTACATAAACAGAGGCAAGGCTTTCCTCTTTTTATCTTCGGCATCTGACTGTGCTTGACTCGACGATGGGGAAGTGCTTTTATTTTCCATACCGAGGAGCCTGTCAGATTTTGCTGACATGCTTTTCATGGTGCCTTTTGCCTTGCCGCCAAAGCGGTACCTATTTATCTACTTACATTGTTGTTTTCAAACTGCTAAGTAAGCAGAAGCTGAACTGACATTGGGTGCTTGCCTCGACCTGTGGCTTGAACTGCCAAACTACCAGTCGGCAGGATCTTCTATAGCTGGCGGTTTAACCCACTGTGCTAACCACAACCCGTTGGAAGCATATACATTTTTTTTTAGACAAAGGATGTGTCTACCCTGTAGAACTAATTGAGTTTAATACCACTTTAGCTGCCATGGCTCAGTGCTCTGGAACTCTGAAGCTGTAGTTTCATGAAGTACCAGTATTCTTTGGCAGATAATGTTTATCTATCTATCCATCTACTTTTTTATTGCATTGGTATAATGTATTTCTACCAACTTGGCTAAAGACCTTGTACAACTACAATGCCCACAATTCCATAGCAATTAAAGTGATGTCAAGCTGCCTTCATTCTGCAGTGTAGCTGGATCCAAACAAGGAAAAAGCAAATTGGAAAAATAGCAATTTTAATTTCAAAGAAACAGAGTAGTTCCAAATACTAAATGCTGTATTCATGTAAAGCAGTGGTTCTCAACCTGTGGGTCCCCAGATATTTTGGCCTTCAACTCCCAGAAATCCTAACAGCTGGTAAACTGGCTGGGATTTCTGGGAATTGTAAGCCAAAACGCCGGGAGACCCACAGGTTGAGAACCACGGATGTAAAGCAATCAGATTCCTAAACCTGCTGGGATAAAGGAGTATTCATCAGCCAGCAAAAAGACAAGGAGCAATTCTAGATTTAATAATAATAATAATAATAATAATAATAATAATAATAATAATAATAATAATAATACTATTAATTACTATTATTAATAGTAAAAATAAAATTATGGTGATTAGATTTTATGGGAATGAAGTTCCAAAGTCTGGGAGCAGCCACAGAGAAGACACTCCACTACTTCCCTACCAAGCATGCTTTTGAGATCATATTCAGAATATTATGCCCTAATAACCAATTACATTCAGAAACATCTTTCCCCCAGCAATGTAAACAGAATTATATCATTTTAGGATTGTAACATGATGAGGATATTGTAATTCCTGTTGTAGTGTAACTGTAACTTTTTAGTGGTGATTGAATATTGCATGGTTCCAATGCTGACTTGATGCATATTTTGAGTTTTAAGAGACTGACAAGGTGGAAATCGAGTATTCCTTTTTTCCAGACGTCAGCTATTTCTAGCTCTCAAGTATGTGTTTCATTTTAAGCAGCATGGATAGCTATTTTTATTGGTTTTGAGAAACAGCCATTAAAGAGTTACTTTTAAAGACTCTATTACAGCAGCTAACTGATGGGGCTTGAAAATATAACTATGATTGCTTTGAAAAGTAACTTTTCAAGCTCTGCCAAAAACTCTATTGGAAGAGAGGGGTTGGTATTGCCTACAAAATCATTTTATAGCTGAGATATTGGAAGGCTCTTTGGGGCCGTAGTGATTCATTATACTATATTAATTAAACATTAGGGAAACCCGTAAATATATCCTGCTCAGCTATACAAATTAAATGGCCATACTGTCAAGACAGCAGATATTCTCCCTCGTACCATTTTGAGGGCTGAGATTGTAAAATAGAAAATGAATTACTATAACTGAAGTGCATTTTCCCCAGGGGATCATATCACAACTGCATGACTCTTTTTTTCCCCTCCCATTTTTGCACTCTTAATGAAAATTCACTCAGCTGAATATTCAGCCAGCCCAGGGAAATTTTCCCATTTCCCATTTATTACGTGTAGGCTTTGTGTTCTGTAGGTTGAAGTTGCCATATCTCACAAATCAGGAAGCTGAAGACTTGGTGCTCGATTCTTATTAAATTGCTATTCCACCCCACCCCAATCCCATGCTGTTGGCTCTGCTTGGCAGTTATCCAATGACATTTAGTAACCATAGAAGTAATATTCTTAATATCCTCCATGGTGTTGATGCTCAGTGACCAGCAGTTTATTTTATTTAGCCTTCACATACTTACTTTCTTACTTTCCTTCTTTTCATACATTTCCTTCTTTTCAACCAGTGACACGCTTGAACATTTCGGTATAATAGGACCCTTGTATCCACAGTTTCACCTATCTTCGTCCAAAAAAATAGGTCCTCTTCTTGAATGTTCATGGTTCTCCAAGTGCTTCTATGGTAGTGGTTCTCAACTTGTGGATCCCCAGATGTTTGACCTTCAACTCCCAGAAATCCTAACAGCTGGTAAATTGGCTGGGATTTCTGGGAGTTGTAGGCCAAAACACCTGGAGACACATAGGTTGAGAACCACTGTCCTATGATATGCTTTACCAGATGTTACCATAGAACTTCATTGAAGGGCCTGTCAAATTCCTCTAAAGGAATTGTCTCAGTCCTTCAGGGTAACCCTATGATAACTTCCAGCAGAAAGTTCAGTAGGTTTCACCATTAACCACGGTTTCATGTTTTTTCAGTAAGTTCTTGAACCGATCCCCTGGAGATATAGGGGTCACACTATATTTCCCCCAACGTAGTACAGATATATGTTCCACTATGAAGCTAAACTGGTAAAGTGCCTGTGAATAAAGCATGATGCCCGTACTCTGCACCAGCCTGTTTCTGCCTATTTTCATTAATACATTTGGCCCAAGTACTGGCCAATTTCCTTTAATACAGTCTGGCAGTGCCATTTACTTTGTAAGTACAGCTGATGCAGTTATATCCAGTAAAATATGGAGAATCATCCATCATTGTAGCATGTATGCACAATAGTGGTTGGCACAACGAACAAGATTGTGCAGATGAGATGAGATTACAGGTTCTTACGTTATCTTTCCCAACCTGGGAGCCTCACAATGAACAGAACTATGTCTTCCATTGTCCCCTACAGTGTGGACATGGTGATGGGGTAGTAGTCTATCAACATGGCTTCCTATGTGTGGAGGGATCTTTTATTAGGAAGAAGTAGACTACCTATAGAATGAATGCCATTTGACACCACTTTAACTGCCATGGTTCAATGCTGTGGGATCTTGGGATTTGTAGTTTGGTAAAGCACCAGCACTCTGGCAGAAAATGCTAAAGATCTTGTAATACTACAGTCCCTATGATTCCATAGCCTTTCCCACCTCATGCTCACTAGATTCACATTTCCACTTGAGAAATACCAGGCACCCACACCCCGGCTTCACCTGGAGAAGTTAGATGATGGTATTCATGTTGATGATTAAAAACTGGCAGCTTCCAGGTCAGTGAGATTGAGAAACTTTATTTCTTCAAGGAACAATCCAAAGTACTGAAGGCCGGGCTGTGGTGCAGGTTGGTTCGCAGCCAGCTGCAATAAATCACTCTGACCAAGAGGTCATGAGTTCGAGGCTAGCCCAGTGCCTGCATCTGTCTCTGTCTCTGTTCTATGTTATGGCATTGAATATTTGCCTTATGTGTGTAATGTGATCCGCCCTGAGTCCCCTTCAGGGTGAGAAGGGTGGAATATAAATACTGTAAATAAATAAACAATAAATAAGTAGTGAATTATTCGAGGCAATAGAGTTTGAAATGTGGACTAAAAGCCAAGAGCATGTCCAATCCCGTACCAACATGGAAGCAAGCATCCACCAGTAGGATGAGGAGAGACCTTGGAAGAGCACTAGGGAGAGTGCCCTGCTTTTGACATCCAAAGATACATTGGTTGGGACCCTTGATGTTTCTATTTTGCCACAATGAGAAATAAAATGCTTTCAATAGTCCAAATTTATCTAAGCCCTGTTGCAAAGATGCAAAAGTGGAGTTCCATATGTGGTACCACTCTGCCAGCATAAGCAAGCCTGTATAATATACATCTGTGTCCATTTATTTGTGCATTGGGTTGCCCATTTAGGCATTCATTCGATTTGAACTGTTGCTCCTCAACAGAAGAGCTGTACAGTCAGCCATCTACATCTTGAAAATATTTAGATAAAAAAGCAAATCTTGATTTTAGCATTTTATATAGAGGACACATTTTATTATGCCAATGCATATAATGGGACATGAGCAACCATACATTTTTGTATCTTCAGGGTGTGGGATTCTGAAACCAAACCCCAGTGGATACCAAAGGCCTAATGTATAGCACAATGGGCATGTAAGTCCATAAATGAAGATTTCCATTATACAGTTCAGCTGTAAGATTGTGGGTTTCATCTGGCTGTAAAGACTAGATACTTTCTTTACTTCAAAGGAAAACAAAGCTAGATTCCTAATTTATTACAATGTTGGGTCGGGGTGCATATGTCTTCCTTTAGAATTAGGGCTGGCCCAAGACATTAGGATGTCTGAAATGAAAGACAAGATGGTGGCCTCAATTCCACTTAGAAATTCTGGCTGGACTGGTAATTGGATCTTAGTGCAATGTTAATTGTGGAATATAGTCCTTCTCCACTTCCATGGACAGTAATGGAGTGGAGGGAGAATCATTTCCAAAGTAAGGAGGGAGGGAGGATTCAGTAGAAAGAGCTAGCAGGCTTCTATTGTTCTCTAACATCCACTACCTGAGGCCAGGTATTCTGCCTAATAATTGGGTAAGCCCAATGTGGAGTTGCAGCATAAATGCATTCCAACCCAATCTATCCTTAGACTATGTATAAAATTGGTGTGAAGCCTCTTGCAATCCATGTATGAGAGGCACGAAACCACTCTGAGCTCTGCACTTTCCCTGGATACACAATATGCATGGATAATGGTACAGCTGCTGCAGTCTCTTTAAGGACAATATTAAATAGCTATCAGAATCAAATTGGATGCTAAATTGAATGCCAGTGCACCACGGACTGGTGTCACCACATGATCGAATGCAAGAGCTTGGAGGAAGCGTGTCACCTGAGGATGTATAGTGTGACACTTTAAAGAGTTGAATTAGACAGCGTTAAGTGTGTTTCTGGTTTAGCGATAAAGGATTACACTGGAAAATGTAGAGGCCATTGCGAAAAAGTGTAAGAGAAGGGACCTTAAATTAATTGGTGTTGCGGAAAAGAACAGTTGACATTGAAAGAGCTAATAACTAGAAATGTGAGGATTTGCAGGAAAGTTTCTTCGACTCTTGAAAGTGGAGAAGCCCTTCAGAATACTAAAAGGGTTTTTTCCACATACAAAGGACTTATTTCATCAGTAGCTGGTGGCTCTCAGGTTAGAAGAGATGATGACTCTATTCTGGGTTTTATCCCAAATGTTAAAGGCATTGCCCAATGTGCTGAAGCTATTTTGGGGATAGGATTCATTGTACATGTTTGGAAAGCTCCTTCAAAGTTTGGGGTAAATCGTGGAACAAATTCACCACCTTATTGTTATGAAAGTCACTGGCTCACTTTCAGTTCTGACCAAAAAGATTCACCCTACTCTAAGTGAATCACTAAATCTTCTGTTAGCACATACAGATGATAAATGGTGTGGTCCTAAATGGTACCTATGAGGTGTGTGTGTATGTGTGTTGTGCCTTCTAGTCACCTGTTAACTTATAGTGACTCCATGAATTTCATATGACCTTTTAAGCAAGATCTCTTCAAAAGCGGCTTTGCTGGGTCCTTACTCTGAAATATATTTCCTCCACATTTGCCATTTTGACTTCTGCAGATTTAGTTATTCACTGATTTGTTTTAAAATATTATCTCTAGGTCTTCCAGGGTGACTCTACAGACAGCTTCCTCCAGTCATGCCGGAGGACCTAGATATTTTTGTATTTAGCAAGCTTTGCAAATGCTGATTTGTCATCAGTACATGTTTGCTTTTATACCTATTTTATATATTCCATATATCTGGGGTCACATACAAATTTCTCAGGTGAAAAGGGTTCGTGAGTGGAAAAAGTTTAAGAAGCCTTGGCCTAGAGCGCCTGGTATTTGTTGGCAGTCTCCCATCCAAGTTCTAATCACAACTGACCAGTTTGTTTCCAAGATCAGATGGGATCTGGTGTCTTTTGCGTATTTATGCCTGTATCTGGTAGTGGCCTAAACACTGCATTTCTCTTTCGACTTTGAGTTGCTTAGAGAGAGATCAGGCAGCCGTTCTCCTTACAAGAATGAAGCAGAGTTGGGAATTAGAGAATGTTTAGAAAAAGAAAAAAAATAAGAGGCTCAAATGGCCCCAGGAATCTGCTGCCTCATACAGGTTTTCATGATGCAACAGCTCTTTGAAACTAGCCTATACCAGCCACGATCCGTTCAAGCTATTATCTTACAACTAGGAAATGAAAGTACTGGGTAGGAATCTTTATATATAATTATACATGTAATAAACCACTTTTATATTTCATCAGTGCCAGTGAAGTAAGAACACCCATAAGCCGAAAACTAGCAATCTACTATTTTAAGATATCCCAAAGCAAGTTAATTTTAGAGTTAGTACTTTGTAATTTTAACTAGAGCATTGCATCACTGGAAGATTTCATTTTTATGGAGTTTTAAGACAGGCTACTGCTTCATCAGGTCGTGTACACCTTAGTATAATTTTATGTGCAAGTCACACTTGGGACATAAGATTGTGGCAAATGGCAATTATTCTGGGGTGTGAAGGGAAAGTTACCCCACATCTTGAAAAACACAGGCATGCCTCAGTTAACCAGCACTGTGATAAAGAAGCTCTGTCCATCAATCCATCACTTCATCTGCATCCTGCTTGGAAATAGACCATCACCAGTGGAATTGTTAAAACAAGAGAGCCGTAGGCTCCCTGTAACTAACACCCATTAGCAATCTGGGTGCAGCTTTTTGAACCAACCGAAGTTTCCAAACACCTTTCAAAGGCAGCCCTATGGAAAGTGCATTACATTAATCCAGGACGTGTGTCACTGCTATGAAGTCAGACATCTAAAGTAGTGGTTCTCATCCTGGGGTCCCCAGATGTTTTTGTCCTGCAACTTCCAGAAATCCCAACCAGTTTACCAGCTGTTAGGATTTCTGAGAGTTGAAGGCCAAAAACATCTGGGGACTCCAGGTTGAGAACCACTGATCTAAAGGAATCAGTGTAATCGTTGCACTAACCTGAAATGTGCAAGTGCATTCCTCACCATGGCAGAAACCTGGTCATCCAGGGTTAGGGCTGAATCCAATCTGAGTTCTAGATCTGTGTCTTCAGGAGGAGCATAAAGCTCATCCAATAAAAACTGAATCTATATTCCATGATCTGCCTTAAGAGGGCTTCTGTATTGTCTGGATTAAGCTTCAGCTTGTTTGCCTCCATCCAGTCTGTTACAGTTGCCAAACATTGATTTAGCAGAGAAAGGGTTTCCTTAGAATTAGGTAGAAAGAAATAATAGAGCTGGATGCCATCAGCATGCTGGTGAAACGTGATCCAAAACATGAGATAGTGTCTCCCGGTATATCTTAAATAGCATGGAGAACTAAAGAGAACCTTGTGGGATCCTACAGGCCATTAGGTAAGGAGTCCAAACAAGGGTCTGCAGTTCCCATCCCAGCTCAGAAGGATTGCATGGCTGATAGTATCAAATGCCACTGAGATGTCCAGCAGAGCCATTGTGGACACATCTAGTTCCAATTGTAGGTCACCCATCAAAGTGACCAAAGTTGTCTCCATCCCATAATCATGGCTGAAGTCAAACTGAAAGTAGACCCAGATAATCAGGCTCATCCAGAGACTCGTGTAGTTGGAAGGCTACCACACATTCCAAACCTTGCTGAAAAAATGAGTATTAGAGACTGGTTAATAATTAAAACTAAGCAAGTTAAATATTTCAAAAAGCACATGTTAAGATGAAAGAAATTAAATTTGTTATTATTTACGAGAATTTTGGTAACAAAAATGAAAGTCTTGCTTAGAATGATATTTTTATTTCAGAAAAAAAATAACAACCCATGTATCATTTTAGCAATGGCCAAATCTATTTTTAGGTTTGCGTGGCAAGGTAAAAAAGCACAAGTTAAATACAAAGTTCTACAAGAGGTAAAGGAAAGTGGCAAATTAGGATATTTGAAGTCTGACATTTGATCTGGATCTTTTAAAAAGATGGTTAAGGTGTAAGATGTATGCAGATTTGTCAAGGGAAACATAAAATTGAATGAAGAGAATAGTTAATAATAGATATAACTTTTAATGGTTGTCTTAACCATTAAAACCATTTTAAATCTTTCCAGTTATTGGAAAGATTTAAATGGGATAAAAGGATTTATAGACATGAATAGCATAAGTCAGAATTGGCGGTGTAATTGTGTACAGATGGCGGCTGTATGAAGATAGCCGCTAAGATGTATACACTTTTGTTGAAATTTGAAATGGAAGATGAACAAGTTTAGGGAAATGTGTGATTTAAAGGCACATTACATGACATGGTTGAATAGTAGTTGGAGGAATAGTTTTAGTAGAAATGGACAGATTGTAAAGAATTGTTAGTTTATTGTAATAATTAGTTTCATTTAGTTGTTTGTTTGTTTTTAAAAGATGGGAAAAATTTTGCAGACTCTTTGCAGGCAAAAGAAAAAATATTTGTTAATCTTTTGATGAGAAAGAATAAACATTGAAAGAAGAAAATATGCTGTAATCTATTAGAGAATGAGGTATAAATAGCTATACGTATAACTGCTGAAAAGAGGATTGGAAGTCACTTTTTAACTTTTCTTTTACTTTTTCTCTAATTCTGTTCTCTAATTCTGTATTTTCAAACTTCCAATAAAAATTCTAAATGTGTTGTGTCTTCTACTTCTACAAAGATGGATCTACACCACCCAATATCTCAGGATCAGATCCCAGATTATCTTCTTTTCGCACATTATCTGGCAGTGTAGACTCATATAAGCCAGTTTAAAGCAGATAATCTAGGATCAGATCCTGGGATATAGGGCACTGTTGATCCAGCCCAAGTATCCTCAGGCTGCACAAGCTGAAAGACTATCCATTAACCCTGGACAAGCAGGAACCTAGGTTGCATCCACAGGATCTGAATTAATTGTAACATCTCTAACAAATCTCAAATCTGACAATTTTATCTGCAATGCACTTAGCACATTGCTGTTTTTGTGAGCCAAAGTTTAAAAAGTCCCTAATGACCCGATACATCTCTGCTGAATGGCCCTTTAGAGAGGCAAAGGTGGCCAAGAAGAGAAGTTTTTTGGCTTCCCCTAGTAAATATGGGATCGGTCCTCAAACTGGATCTATCCCAAGCTCATTCAGATCCACTTTAATTTTTTGCCAGTGTTGCTCTTATCTTATGCCTGCCAACTCCCTAGAGAACCAGGAGACTGATTTAGCTCTACTCTATGAGATAGGACACTAAGGAGAAGTTATGTCTACCAGCTAACAATTTCCTCATTTCACAAGTCAATCAGGGCTTCAACAGAATCAACTCCAAAGCAGCAGGAAACTCCCCAAGAGACAGAAAAAAACTCATCCAAATCAATAAACTTCCTGGAGCATTCCATATTAATCCATCTCCCACTCCTGCAGAGGCTTTTGAGTCCCAGTGAGTCTAAACCTGAATCTTCTTTTTATAAAGTCATTTTGCAAAAGCGTAGCTTACTACCTTGTCCTCTGTCTAGCTGTATGCATTTTAGAAGCATAGGCCTTGAGAGGATGGTAAAGGAGGACTGGTGAAAAAGTTTGGTGTCGGATTGCTATTTAATTCTAAATCATCTGTAGTTGCGTATGGAAACAGCATATGCCTCCAGAAGTCCTTCCTGACCATGCATAAACAGCCAAGAGGAAAGAAAAAGAGAGAGTAGGCAAACCTGTCTTGTCATCACAGTGCAACATGTTAAAATGGAAATCATAAGAAAGTAGAGGCTAGTGAAAGAAAAAAGCCATCTCATGATATATTTTGCAGAAGTGTCCAAGTGGCTTTTAGTAGACTCAACATGCAAAGCTTATTTGACCTGGTTGTTTCATTTCACATGTACACATGCAAAAATCTGGAGTGTGGTGGTGTCTCCTTCTCTAGAGGTTTTTAAACAGAGGATAGTTGGCCATCTGTCGGGAGTGATTTGATGGGCTGTTCCTGCATGGCAGGGGGTGACTCTTGCGGTCCCTTCCAACTCTATGATGCTATAACCAAAAGCCAAATAATCTTCGTTTTGACTGTGAGTGTTTGTCTATTGCAGAGTGTCCAATCTCAGTGTTCTGTTAAAAAATAAAGAGATTGTGCAATTCTACATTAGAGTCGATCCCTATAATTGGATGAATTTTCTGCTGGAAAAGGTATCCAATTCATGCCTGTTTTAAAGAAAGAACCCTATGAATGTCCGCCTTGAAATTGTCCATCGCAAGCTAGTATCCGGATCGTAGAATGAGAAGGCTCTACAAGAAACTAAGGACAGACGGAAGATTAACCACAATCGTTATATCTGGGTTTTTTTTTTTAAAGAATGAGCCAGGTGTGAGCAATACTTCTAAATGAGGCCACGTCAGGTAGATGTGATATCTACAAGCCTGACCTTGATTGCCAAGCTAGCTGACTTATTTGGGTCTCTATGCTGGTTTACCTGGGTATTTTATATCTTCACAGTGTTGATTAAAACCATGTCATCCCAAATAAATATTTCAGTGGAACTAGCTTCTGCAATCAACAGTATTTCTCGACTTCTCATAACTGAGGCTCATTTCAACTCTTAAATCAAATACATGTTTACATTGTTGGAATTTTAAATCCCACTTTTCTTGTGTTGTCAAAGGTTTTCATGGCCAGAATCACTGGGTTATTGTGCATTTTCCGGGCTGTATGGCCATGTTCCAGAAGCATTCTCTCCTGACATTTCACCCACATCTATGGCAGGCATCCTCAGAGGTTGTGAGGTATATTGGAAAACTATATAAATCTCCCTTGCTTAGTTTTCCAATATACCTCACAGCCTCTGAGAACGCCTGCCATAGGTATGGGCGAAACGTCAGGAGAGAATGCTTCTGAAACGTGGCCATACAGCCCGGAAAATGCACAACAACCCACCTTTCTTCGAAATTATTTTGTTATCTTTAAGATTGTTCAGCTTCTGGGAGCTTTTAATTCAGGGAGAGCCAAATGTTGTTGGATTTCAAATCTCGTCAGTCTTAGCCAGCATGCTGATTGGGTGTTATAATCAACATGTTTGGATGGCTCCAAGTTGCCCACTCATGGCATAACTACTTAAGGAATGTCTTTTCATATGCCAAGAGTAGTTATTCCTGTATGACACACTACTTACTGTTTAGGAATTGTGTTCAGAAACGACAGCTCGTCTTCTTTACAGTTCATTTTTGCATCTTGAAACAAGTTTCCTGCCAAAATTTTGCAGACTCCACTGCTGGAATGTCATTTGGAAATATTGCCAAGGTGGGAGTTCTCAATGTTTACAGACTCTGGTCGAAGGCCACCCTTTGCAGTGCGTCCAGAGAGAAACAAAGTCAAAGTCTATGCCAATCAGGCATCAATGGAAAGTGAGTCACGGAAGGTAATTCTCACTTGAGGCAAACACAGTCAGAAAGTTTTCAGTAAATAAGATTCTCCATGGGAACAAATCACAGAGTTTTGATGGCCCATGGTTGGAAAAATGTGCTTTCTTGGTTAGCTTCTTTGTCTTTTAATCTTACCACTCTACTATTCGAGCAGCCCAGCAAGAGAAGACCCTGGTTCAGTCATTTGCTTTCTACCCTCCCAGCTTGACCTATTTAGTAGCATCTTGCTGTAGCACATCGTCCCTGGTTTCAAGTTATTGTTGTTATATTTAGCTGGAATTCACAATCGTGGTTATGAATACGTAACATAGAGTTATATATCTATCGATGATTCATATTGACGTTCTTCACATATTCGATAGTGTAGGACTGTCAGGACCCAGGCTACGGAGCACCAATAACCATGCGCAGAGGCCGGATTCTATCTAATATCTTTATTAAGGGAAAATATAAAGTCAATAAAAACAAGTGAAGAATAAAGTTCAGAAATAGACCTTTCAGGAAAGGTCAAATATAGTCCAGGAAAATAATGTCCAATATTTGATATTAAGGTCCAAAGTTATAATCCAATAACCGAAACACACACTTTGCCGAGCAAAAGTGTGGGGAAATGACAAGGTCTTTTAGTCCATTGGAGCTTGACAACAAGGCTGGAAAACAACTAGATTCTTGGCAAACAAGACTTGATATGAGGCAACAAGAAGCAAGAACAAGGTCCGTGGCGAGGTCTGGGGAAACAAGGCAGGCTTGGAACTTGGTCCTGGAAACAAGGAACTGGAGTTGCGTAGTCCACACACGATCTCACTCCTCAAGCTGACGAGTTGACTCCGCAAGGTTCCCCTTGCGGCAAAACCCCTATATAGGATCTTGTTTTCCCACCAAAGGACACTTTCCCTGGAGAACAAGAAGTGAAACCCAAATCTGTCCAGATGCATGATTCCTTAGAATTTCCCAAGGGAAGCAGGCCTAATCAGCTAATTGTTTGGCTGCGATTCTGGCGCTCCGGCGATTCGCCTCCCTAGTTCCTCTATCTCTATTATAATTGTCCCTTCGAGAAAACGGGGGAGAATTCTGCCCAAGGCTTGTTTGGCTGACTTCTTGAGGGCAAACATCCTCCAGGTGCAGGGGCTCCGATTCTGGCTGAACCGGTGGAAATCCCATGTTTTCCTCCTCATCTGCCACAATAGTACTAGGAACGGGACTACAAGGCCCATGAGACATCACAAGGACAGTGGTTCTCAACCTCTCCCCGGATGTTTTGGCCTACAACTGCCAGAGATCCCAGTCAGTTTACCAGCTAATAGGATTTATGGGAGTTGAAGGCCAAAACATCTGAGGACACACAGTTTGAAAACCACTGGTGTAGGGCAATGTTTCTCAAACTGTGTTCCTCCAGGTGTTTTGGACTTCAGCCCCCAGAAATCCCAGCCAGTTTACCAGCTGTTAGGAATTGTGGGAGCTGAAGTCCAAAACATCTGGAGGAGGACAGTTTAAGAAACTCTGGTGTAGAGAATACAGAGGAATTATAAAAGTCCACCCATCCTGATTTTGTGGACACCCTGCAAATGACAGAGTGATGTTTTAACACACACTCAGCCCACCTGCCATGAGTGATCTTGTCCCTCCAATGATCTCTGGTTCAATGATTAGAAATGGGTCCTCTCTGGCAATTCCTCCTAGAACCAGGAATCCCTTGCGGCAAGGAGAGAAAACACCAGTCTGTCCTTCACAGGGAATCAGACCTAATAATTTAGGATTGGGGAACTTTTACAATCTCGTTGCATTTCCTACACCATTGGTTCTTAATCTTTTTTTCTTCATCAAGGACACTTCTCAAATGGTTTTTGATGTCATGAAGCCCTCGGGATTTCAAACCCTCAAGTAAATCTGATAGGATGAATGAATTATCCTATGAATGAACATGTATCCTAGGATGTTCCTTCTTTTCTTTTTCAGTTTCAGGCAGTGGCATGGTACTTTGCCATTACAAGCTTTGGCAAGTTTGCTGTGCTTATCACCCCAAGAGAGCCAACTGTTGAACATGTAGAATTGAACACTGAGCACCCTTTCCATTTGGCGTAAAACCAATCCACGCCCGTATCTCTCTTTAATATTCTAGAAAGGATTGTGTCCAAGGTATGATTTAGCCCGGCATTGCATTGTTTCCTTGCCCTTCCTCCCACCCGCTGTCACCCTCTATCCCTTTTCTCCCCCTCATTGTCTATTGAGCTCGGTTCATTCAAGCTTCTGGTGGGGATGATTCAAAGGTGGGAAGCTGAGTGAGGTGGAACACTGCCGGAAGGCAGGGTGTGCCTTCCTTCCTAATTTTGGCAAAGACACCAAGGAAAAAGTCTGAGCCACTTTTCAGAAAGGGGAAAGGCTTCTGCATCTCCCTGGCTTTCCTGGGCAAAGCAATTTGAAGGATTATGACCTAAGAACTTGCCCTAAAGACATGCTGCACACCTCTCTGTGTATAGTAATTTCAAAACCTTTCTGAAAGCAATCAATTGAGACTTTTGTGCATCCTTCCAGCAACAGCATGCTGGGTAGAGATAAGGAGAGGTACACACGTTTCATTGTTTTTTCCAAACAGATCTCTCACTGCTTTGGTCTCATTGTTTGCATCTCACCTTTCTCCTGACAAGAGACTCAAGGCACATCTACATTGTAAAAAAAAAAAAAAAAAAAAGCGGTTCGGCACCACTTTATTGCTAATGCTCAATGTGACAGAATCATGGGAGTTGTAGTTTTACAAGGTCTTTAGCTTTCTCTGCTGAAGACAATTAATGCAGTTTGACCCCACTATAAATGCCATAGTTCATTATAATAGAATTATAATAGGCCCGGGCTGTGGCGCAGGTGGGAGAGCAAGCCAGCTGCAATTAACTGCAATGAATCACTCTGACCAGGAGGTCATGAGTTCGAGGCCCCTCTGAGCCTATGTTTGTTTGTCTTTGTTCTATGTTAAAAGGCATTGAATGTTTGCCTATATGTGTAATGTGATCCGCCTTGAGTCCCCTTCGGGGTGAGTAGGGCGGAATATAAATGCTGTAAATAAAAAAAAAAAATAAATCCTGAGATTTGTGGTTTGGTTGGGCACTAGCACTCTTTGATAAGGGAGGCTAGAGACTTCAAAAACCTACAACTCCCATGATCCCATAGCATTAGCACATGACTGTTAAAGTGGGGTCACTCTGCATTAATTCCTGTATAATGTAGATTCACCCAGAGAGAAAGCTCCTCTCCAATTGTCTTAAAAATCAGGCTGACTCTGATAGGAAGAAGATATTGTTGGTTCTCCTTATGGTCCAGCGGGCCCAATCCTCATCCCTTTGTTAAACGTCATCTCTCTGCTCATCTCACCATTCTTTCATCTATTTTTTAAATTGTTTTTATTTAGTTCAGGAATAAAGTTGAGATTTCATTTACCTTAATTGTGCCTCTATATGAGGTAGCTGTCTAGATACGCATTTGGCAAAAGGTAACAGATGTTGAAACAGAAGAGGGAAGAAGAAAGGGATTAAACAAGAAGGAAAAACAACATGATGAAAGGAAGAGAGAAAAGAAAACACCTTGCCCATGTTTTGCTCTGGTCCTGCCCAGTATTTCAACTGGTTTTGCCTGACTACTATTATTAGTCCCAAATAGAATAGACCCATTGGGTTAATGTGATTTATCAATGTGTTGATTCAGCATTCAACAACTGATTCAAATGGTTAACTGTAATTAAGACTAGTGAATAGGATTCAGGGTGGTAGATGTCCATGTGTTTTAATATAAGTGATTTAAAACAATCCATCATTCAATCATCATTCTATGCCCACTGAGTATCCTTAGTGCTTTTTGGACAAAGAGGGAAGCCCTGAAGGTCGTTTCCTTACTGTTAATGTACAGTATTTGAAAAAACAACACTCCCTTCTGTGTTAAAATCCAAAAAAGTCATTTCTCCTCAATCTTCAATGCTCATAGAACTGAGATCACTATTAATATATGTCAGTGATGTGCAGTTTTGATTGTCCTGGAGGCTATAAAATCAATTCTGTGGGCAGAAAAGGGAAATTACATCTACGATACAGCTGATTAAAAAATGAAGAAAAATTCAAACGTATAAGTGCTTGGATTTCCATATCCTTCAATTGTCTTGGTTTGATAGGGACAGTCCAGTTTGTCATCCCACTTTTTCAGCTATTTTTTAAAATGTCCCAGTTGGTCTTCTCATTCTATGTTTCATATTTTCTCATTGGCTTACTTCTATTGATACACATGGAATTAATAGTGCAAAAAATAGTTTGTACTCAATTGATTCAGCAGGAGAAGTAGAGGAATAGATTCGTGGCCTTCTCACGGTGCATCTTTGTTGGGAATTTACCCTGAAAGGGAAGGGAAAGAATTAGCTCTGTAGTATTTGTATAACCCATGGAGCTGACTAGTAGCTTAATGAGGCCATGAACCCAAACTCCAGAGTAAGCAAAACATTTCAGGTATGTGTAATCAACTGAAATGACTGCAGTTGGTTACACCACCAACCTGCTTTCACTGGGCTTGGTCAGCCTATGGACAGGGGATGGCACCTATCTTGATCCTTCTATCAGTCATTTGTGATGCCCACAAGGCATGAAACTGGTGCTGCTCATCACTCATCACTAGCTTCGTGCATGGTAGATATTGCAAATGTCAGGTCAAGGTGGCAGCATAAGGGTTATGGGCCATCAATGCCACTCGGCCATGTAGTCACCATCCAACCACCAGGCAGTTTGAGGCCACACTATTTCGCCTGCATCCTGCTCTTGTGCTTTCTCAGGAGCATGCCATTTATTGGGGTTTGACTTGCTTTCCTCTGAGACTGAGATAGTGTGATTTGCTCAAGGTCACCCCATGGGTTTCCATGGGTGACCTTGCGGGGATTTGAATCCTGCACTCCTGAGTCTTTGTCCAATGTTGAAACCACTACATTAAGCTGGTGGTCATATACAGCATTCCAAACGGGCAAACACAAAATAAGGGACATCAAAACAATTAACCTACTCATTAGCGCAACTAATTAACTCATTAGCAGTGGATTGAACTAATTCAGGTCCTGATCTGGATAAGCTACTCTTGTTCACACAATGGTGACTTTGACTTGCCTCCCTCTAAGCAAACATGGAATCCCATTGGCACAGTTTCTCCAGTGTCTTAATTGCTGTTACTGTAGTATAGAAGACAGGATACTTACTGGTGGATCTCACATTATAATTCAGATTGCAGTTGTCAAAATATACGATCAAGCCCTCTTTTGTGATGCATTAGCCTTGCCTTGTTTACTGTTACTCATTCAGAATTCAATAATTGATAACGAGCATTCCAGTCATTAGTATAAATTAGCAAGGTTCTACTGTATGAGCTGTCCACAACCATAATTTCTTTCCCGGAAAATAATTATTCAGTAGTGTTTTGGAAAGATTTCCTCATTCGTCTTCCATTAGCATTGCTTCAAACGATACGTCTGTGCCTTCCATTTCAAAGGAATAAAGCAGGACTGAAATTTTTGGACCCAAAATTGACTTGCTCGGATGGGAGATGGGAAATTAAAATGCTGGAAATTAAAACATAATTGAAAGCATTAGACACACAGAAGCACACAGCTGTTTCCCTAGTTAGTTCCTACATGCTCAACATTAACCCTCCTGTGCAGCTCACTTATACTGAATGAGTTGGGGAGGATTTTCTTACTCTGTGAATAATTCTGGCATATAGCAAGTTAACAGTATGGTTAGTTACTAGGGTTAGCTATTTGGGCTGCAGTATGCTAATTATATTTCCTAAATAAACTGATAATGCAACCTATGAACAAACCAAAGTATGATTCATCTGTTCCTCTGCAATATGGTTTTATGAAAAACAGTGCAGCATATTTTTTTAATACATTACATTTGCTGGGATTAAGCTAAGGTTACCAGATGAAATAAGGAACAGGTGTTTCTGTTAATGGTTGTGTAGAAGAGAGAATTTCAACAGGTCTTTGTTGTGCAATCTGATAGTTGCATTGCAGTACACCCAACTTCTGTAGCCTGGTGTCCTCCAGATGTCTCTTAAGTTGAGGAAGGCCACAAGACATGTACAGGAAATATTTAAAGGAAACAAGTGCTATGGTTACTTCTCACACTGCCAGTTGGCCCCCAGAAAAAAAGCAACTATGATATCAAAACAGGACCAGAGAATAGCCAGGGATGGTGTAACATTAGGAGCATGCATCTTCTGAGTGGCCTTGCTACTACCCTTAAACCCCCATCTCTCACCCAATTTGGGGGCGAACATGCATGAATGCATAAGAAAACCCCCTCCCAACCACCACCATTCCATTCATGAATGGAGCAAGAGGGGATAGAGTGCACTTTGGTGATCTTTGGAGATGAAGTTGTCAGAGTGAAAACTGGAGAGAGCTCCCATAGCTTTAGTAGTTGTGTAGAAGAGAGGGAGTTGTTGCGTAGAACAAGCATATGTTCCTTGTTACCTGGTTTATGAGAGATGACACCGGCTGAAATTCCCTCTTCTATACAACCAATTATGGTACAGGAAAGGTATCCAGTTTTCAACCTGGTTAGGAGATATCACAGAACCATAAAGTTGGAAAAGACCACAAGAGCCGTCCAGTCCAACATCTTGCCATATAGCACTCCTAAGAGATGTCTATCCATCCTCTACTTAAAACACCCAGAGAAGGAGAGTCCGCTACATTCAGGGCAACAAATTCCACTGCTGAGCACTGTTGCCATCAGGAAGTTGTTTCTAATTCTTAGTGGAATCACTTTTCCAGCAATTTGATTCCATTGCTCCATGTCCTGGTCTTTCAAACAGCAGAAAACAAGCTTGCCCCATCCTCAATGTTGCCTCCTTTCCAATATTGAAACATGACTATCATGTCCTCTCTCAACCATCTGTTCTCTAAGGCAAACATCCCTAAGCTGCTTCTCATGCATCCTGAGGGGGTAGGATCAGAGAGCTCCTGATCAGGTGCCCATCCTGGTGCGACAATAATGTCCTTGTTCTTCCCAAATTCATCCCTCTCTTGGCCTGCAAAATAATTTTCAGAGAAGGCTGCTTCTCTTGTTTTGCTGTAACTGGCTCATTGAAAACTAGGGGTCAATTTGTTTGTTGTGTGAAAGCACAGAGAATAGGAATTGCCAGTTCTTCGTGCTCTCCCTGCCTCCATGCCTGTGTCACGCATCCAGAATAATTTGCACCCAACCCACTTGCATAACATGCAGACTACTAACTGGCACATCTTCCAGGTAGACAAGATGCAAACATTCTATTTTGGATGCAACACAGTAGGGAAGGAACAAGAAGTGCAAGGGCAATGTTGTATCTTTGATTTCTATATTTGTTTATTTTAAGGATCCAGAAAATTACAGACTGATTTAGTTTAGTGTTTGTTTCTGATGAGCTGGTGAAAAGCATTCTTAGAGAATTGGAGTCATCCCTTTCCAATGGTAGTGTATGCACAAGTCCACTTTTGAAGTGCGCTAGTGATTCTGAACGGAACGTGGCTGGACAGGGACAAAAGCGTTTTGACAGCTTTCATAATAGAACTTAATGTGTGCTTAAGACAATAACATACTTCCAGCCATTGTGTATATTGCTTGTCTACGCTTCATATTTGCTCCTTTACTTGTTTGTTATTTTGAAATATGTATCTATCTTCTGTCATATAGCGTATATCCAGGCAGTGTACCATGAATTTAACATTGTCAATACCATACTACGACATTACTACACATTGAGTACTGAATACACCTCTGGTCACTGTAACATGAAAAAGACATCTTACAACTGGAAAAATATGGAGAGTCATAATGTTGGAAGAAACCACAAGGGCCACCCAGTACAATCCTTTGCCATGCAAGAATACACAATTAAAGTAATAGCAGATGGTCATCCAGCCTTGGTTAAAAACCGTCAAAGTAGGAGACTCTAACATACTCTAAGGCAGCACGTCCCTCAGTTGAACAGCTCTCACCATCATGAGGTTCTTCCTCATGCTTAGGTGCAATCTGTTTTCCTGCCATTTTAATCCTTTGGTATATGTCCTGGTTTTCAGAGCCCCACCTTGGAATCTTTTCAAATGTTTAAACATGGTATTCATGTCTCTTCTCAACCTGTTTTTCTTCAAGCTAAATCTGCCTCCCTAAACTGTTCCTCATAGGGCATGGCTTCTAAATATTTTGTCAATATCCTCTTGAATTATGTTGCTCAGAGGTCTGACCAAAGCAGAACTTTTACATCCCTCAATCTAGATGCTATGCTCCTATTGATTAATAATAATAATAATAATAATAATAATAATAATAATAATAATAATAATAACAACAACTTTATTTATACCCCACCACCATCTCCCCGCGGGGACTCGGTGTGGCTTACATGGAGCAAATGCCCGAACAATATAATTGAACAAAATAAACAACAACATAAACACAATTCACAATATAAAAAAGATAAAAACAGTAATACAATGTAAAATGAGAATATTATAACAGTTAATAATATCAGTCAACCACCAGGCACAGTTCTATCATCTACATAGGTGAAGAAACTGAAGCAGCAATGCAAGAATACAAAGATGAATTAAAGTGCATAGATGATAAGGACCTAATAAAATACAGGATAGAATTATAATATCATCTAGGGCTGATTAACTAATAACTGTCTCACCAAAGGCCACCCGAAACAACCAAGTCTTTAGTAGTTTCCTGAAGGAGGATAGTGAGGGAGCCAACTTAATCTCCCTGGGGAGGGAGTTCCAGAGTCAGGGGGCCACAGCCGACAAGGCCCTCTCTCTCGTCCCCACCAGACTTGCCTGTGATGAAGATGGAAGCAAGAGGAGGGCCTCCCCGGAGGATCTTAGAGATCACATAGGTTCATAGGGGACGATGCGGTCACGAAGATAGGCAGGTCCCAAACTGTTTAGAGCTTTATAGGTAATAACGTGCACCTTGAATTGGGGCCGGAATATTATCGGCAGCAGTGGAGCTGCTTAAACAGGGGGGTTGACATCTCACTGTAACCAACTCCGGTCAATAACTTAGCTGCCAACCGTTTTACCAACTGCACTTTCTAGACCGTCTTCAAGGGCAGCCCCACGTAGAGTGCATTACAGTAATCCAACCTTGAGGTAACTAGAGCGTGGACCACCATGGTCAAGTCAGACTTCTCAAGATATGGTTGTAGTTGGCGCACTAGCTTTAATTGTGCAAAGGCCCTCCTGGCCACCGCCAACACCTGAGCATCAAGCGACAGCGATGAATCCAGAAGGACCCCCAAGCTGTGGACCTGTGCCTTCAGGGGGAGTGTGACCCTGTCAAGCACAGGTAGCCACCCTATACCCCGATTGGTCGAACGACTGACCTGGAGGACCTCTGTCTTATCAGCATTAAGCTTCAGTTTGTTGGCCCTCATCCAACCCATTACAGCAGCCAGACACTGGTCTAGGATCCGAGGGGCTTCCTTGGAGGTAGGTGGAAAGGAGTAGTAGAGTGTCATCTGCATAGAGATGGCACCGAAGTCCAAAACTCTGGATGACCTCTCCCAGCGGTTTCATGTAGATGTTAAAAAGCATGGGGAAGAGAATAGAACCACAAGTCAAAAGCTGGGGGTCTGAGCAGGTATCCCCCAGCTTTACCACCTGGGTGCAACCCTCCAGGAAGGAGTGGAACCACTGTAGCACAGTGCCCCCAATCCCCATTCCCAAGAGCCGCCCCAGAAGGATATTGTTGCTCCCTAGAATCATATAATCATAGAATAGTAGAGTTGGAAGAGACCTCATGGGCCATCCAGTCCAACCCCCTGCTAAGAAGCAGACCCCCTGCTAAAAAGCACAGTGGCACTGCAGGGATTGGTATTTCCTTCTGCCTTGCCCAGCGCCCAGTGGCCCCTTACTCCAGCTTACTGAAAAGTTGCTAGAGCTACTCTGCACAGCCATTTCAGGCTTCGATGGAACCAATGAATAAACTGATGAATTGTAAGTCAGCCTATTGAATCCCATGAATTCAGTGGGTCTGTTGAGCCTGAGATTGATAATAGGCTCTAGGACTAAATGCTCCCACCCCAATAACCCTATTTTCCTGGTGCTTCCTTCAAACCACTACACCAGTGATATTTTCCCCCTTCTGCTGCCATTGCCTTCTATGGTACCATTATGCCAATGTTGTGCACCAAGAGATTTTCAGCCAGTGTTTAATACCAGAGTCCATTTTTCTCTGGATATAGACTGAGTTTCTGCTTTTGCTATAAATATATATAGACCTGTCAGCATTTGAGTTTCTTTGGTAAACATCAGTATTTGTCAATTTCACTCTTGTCCTGAAAACTAGCAAAGAATCCCTATTGACATTAATCAAAATGTGAAGTGCTGAAATAGCTTAAGATTCTGGCATGCTGAAAATAAAAGCCTTAAGGCGTGAGCTTTGTATACATGATCACACATCAGGGATGGAGTCAAGGCATGGGGAAAATTGCTGTTCTCCCACCTTTTCTGTGCTCGCATAGAATCATAGGAAATGCACTGAGCAAATGCAGGGTCATCTACTGTTTGCAATTCAGATAATGAGAGAGGGAACGTAAGGGTGCAGGCATATCTGAGTTAACAAAGGGCTGGGCAAGGTGAATCAGGTCTTTCAGAACTTTACAGTAGCCAATTAGTGTTGGTGCCTATTGCCCTGGGCTCAAAACTCTGAGAAGTTATTCATGCACTGATGAGGAGTCAGAAACAAGGATTGAGTTTTGTAACATCAACGCCAAGTCTCACTTTTTAGTTTGGCAATCTCAGGACCTGGGTTGATACTGTGAAAACTTTGGCTCTGAAATTTCAGGTCCTGGGTTAGACTGGACCTGGCAATCCTACTCCTAAGACATAAGCAATGCAAGTAATGTTGACCTTTGTGTGATTTCTTTGTGTGTTTGTTTAGGGGTGTGCTTTTGAATGTAGAAGTCCCAGAATGTCCCATACTTAAAGAAGTTCAAAAGGACAAAAAGTTTCTAATAAATTCAAGTAGAGAAGTCAGTGAGCAGTCTGTGGGTCATCAATCCAATGTACAATGGCAGGGTCTAGTGGTCAAGAAGGGAACTGAAGTTTGCTTTCAGTAGCTAGCCAGGGAGACATTGGGCAGCTTTTAACAATGTTCAGCCCAAATCATGTTTATGCCCATGTGTCTGATAGTATTTTGAAAGCACATCTTACAGTGTTTCACTGCTTCTGAGGGTCTATGTTAAATTCCTAGTTCTTTTCTCATGGGGGCCTGGAGGTCTCCCTTCTAATTCTTCTTCTCATTGAATTGGAGAAGGACTAGGTTGTTCGTCAGATGAGCTGCTGAAGGAGGACTTGACTGTGTAAGTCTTCTTTGTCTTCAGCAGAAGAGGAACTCTTTGGGATGGTGACACAGAACAAGCTAGAGGCATTGGGCACTTGGAAAGTAAATATCTCAGTGACATTTGGCAAGTGGTGTGAAATTGACTGAGGATAAAGGGAAAGGTAGTCGAGAGCAAGCATTTAAACTTCAGTTCTTCATTCTTTGTCATGCCCATAAAAGTTAAAACGGAGTGAAAGCCTTAACATGTGCAATAAAGTAATGCTCTCCCTTAAAGATTGCACAACCCATTCTCTGTGCCAGAAAATGCTGTTTGCTGCAATGTATTTGTTGAGCAAAAAGGCGTTTAAGCGTGCTATGGCAGAGTCAGCAATTTTTCCCAAAGGCTGCAATGGAATTAAACACCTCACGCAAAAGACCCCACCATCTCCATAAATATAAACCATCGAGGCAAAGCTATTTCCCACTTTTCTGATGGCTTGTAATCACCCAAAGGCAAATGGATCTGAGAGATAAATTTTGTTTCCCTAAATTGAATCATATTAAAATCCCAGTGAAAGGAAAGTTGTTGCTCAAAGTCGCACCTTTTAAAAATGCCGACATCTCTTTCAATGGCTTTGTGTGCACTGCAAGTTCCCAGAGCTCTGCACAAAGCTTGGGAAAAGTTACTCTTTTGAGATGGCCATGGGTTGTGGGGATTCTGGGATTTGTGGTATGATATGCCCAAATATATCCTCTTGTACAAAACTGACCTGAACCAAGTCTCTGCTGTAAACTTTGACTTCAGCAAAGTTCATGAACTGCCACAGTACATATTCAAATGTACAGTTTACATGAAAGTTGTGTTCTTTGATCTCATGTTGCTTTGATGCCTAAATAGACCTCCCAACAAGCCAAGACTTTCCCCATTCAGTGCCCTGCTTTCCAGTTGGGTTGTGCATAAGGGGTTTTTTTTGTCTGTTAATGCTGTGGAACATAGACTTGGGAAAATTGGTTCTGGGTATCTCGCTGCATGATTTATGTGTGTGCTACATCCTTGCATTACTTTATAAATGTCCATTAGAAACATCTGAGAGATATGTCTAAAAGTGTAATATGTCATCTGTAAATAGCCCTTTGACTCACAGTAAAACAACGGTGGCTGAGATTCTACATTGAAGTTTGATAGTGTAAATCTCTCTGTGTGAGGCTGTGTGTCAGTGGTGCTGCACAACACTTGTGTTGAATGACAACATGCTGCAAATGGACCAAGGCACTAAGGCCTCAATCCAACATCCTTTCAGCATAGCATAAATACTCACATGTGGACATATGCTACATTGAGCCATGTACTACCACCATTCTCCTGATATACCCTGAAGGCACCCCATACAGCCATTCTGTGCTTCACAACAAGCAGACCAGGTCATAAAAGCATCTTTCTACAAGAATATACAAGCCAGTTGCTTCTCTAAGCCAGCCTGCTTGCTGCAAAGATAGAATGGCCTTGCAGGTGGATTGAAGGGCTCTACAGTAAGTAAGCAGCGGTGGTAGATTTGGATGCTGCAAATGGAAGAAGGAATATTAACCCCCACAATTCCCTAACAGAATTCCAACCCAAATGCACATGAAAATCTATACACAATTTGCCTCCATGTGTAATGAATATTGTTATGAAATGGCACTAGATGCACAACTCTGTTTCTTTGATCTTAAACTGAATGTGGTGTAGGAGAATTTATAAGGACAGGCAATCCCTGAGTTAGAAACAGCCAACTTACAAATGTGTCGCACCTCAGGTTACCTTCACCTTGCTAAAGACACCAAGCCACACACAGGAAGTAGTCTTTTGTAGTTTATTTAGAAAAGGCAAAAGATAGTTCATAAAAGGGAAAAAGTTCCGTTCCAAAAGATAGGTACAAAACCAAGGCTGTAAGCAAGAAGTCCATAGAAACATAGAGCATAAAACAAGGTCCTTTTCATAGAAGCCAAAAGTCCCAAGCAACAGAATATATCCACAAGATATTACAGGAAAGCAAACTTGGCGCAGGAAAGCAGACTTGCTTCTAGATCAAGCAATGGAGTTGCATTGACAGAGAGCTCTCTGCAAACAGGCTTTTAAAAGCATGACATAAAGGCGTTCCTTTGCCCTTTGAACTCTTGTTTATTGGCTATGCGAAGGCTTCTCCGCAACCCTCTAAATTCCAGTCTCGTAGCCTGATCGAGATTCCCAGAATCAAGGCCGCTGAGCTCATTATCAGGCGGCAAAGCGCTATCCTCCCTTTCTACTCCCTGCACCTGAAATTCTTCATTAGAAACAACATCATGGGAACAACTCCCTGCTCTTCATTTCCCACAGCTGGAACGCTCCTATAATTCCCAGCATCAGAGTCATCCTCAAATTCATCCTGAATCCCATCATTATGCACATACAACCTAGAATCTTCATCAGAGTCATGCAAAGGCACATCAGAATCACACAAAGGCAAATCACACAAAGGCAAAGGCTGAGCCACAACAAAATGACTCATAATTAAGAACGGGTGTAAGACAGCAGGAAGGGAAATTCACTCCTGAAAGAGTTATCATGGGGAAAAGTGGTCTCCACCGAAGCTTTCTCACCAATCCTTGTTTTCACAACAAGCCAAAATTTTCAAAATCTAATTATCACAAAGACAGAAAATGAAGTGAAACCTTCTGAACAGGGGCACAGACAGCAAAACAAACACCTATTCCTCATCGATTGTATATATTTATGGCCAGAATTACACTTTTAAAATGTACCTGTTCCGACTTAAGAACAAACCTACAGAACCTATCTTGTTTGTGACTTGGAGACTGCCTGTATATCAAATGCCAACAGAATTCTGTTTGGGATGTATTTGTGCCTCTAGTGCTTGCAATCAAATGCACATTTTACTGGGAGTACTTCCAAGGCTCTCAATGGCAGGAACTTTGCAGATGGGAATGGGCAACTGTAGCTCTCTAGATACTTTCGGACTCCTATTTCCCTCAGTGGGACTCCTTCTAAGGTCCAAACATCTCAAGGACTACAGTTGTCCATTTTTCTGTGGCCTAGTCATGTTGTGTCAAACTCTTTGCTGACATGGACACTCCAATGACTTGCTGGGCAAGTTGATGGTGTATTTCCATGACAGCTGTTATTTGTATACTGTTCATACATGGACAATCCGATATAAATGCCCCAGTCTGGTTTTCTGCTGTACCAGAATTCAGATAAAGCTCATTTCCAGAGTTTAGATTGATAGGCATATAATTTCACGGACTAAATCTGCTGTTTAGACATGAGTTTCTGTAAACATTACTCTATAGACTCGGAGACATTGAATAATTACCATGGATTTGTTGATTTTGCAAATGACACAATGAAATCTAATTTTGAGACGACATCATAAGGAACATATTAATGCAGTATCATAAAAACAACAGAACTTTGTGAGCTCTTAAAGACAAGCAGGTTTTGTTGGGCCTTAGATTTCATAAATAAAACCTTCATCTTTAATTAGGGGTCACAAGATTCATTGTATCACAAGTGAAGAAGTGAGTGTTCAGCCAAACATGTTCTAAAGCCTCTGTGTGATAAATTCTGTCATTCATGTTAATAATAATAATAATAATAATAATAATAATAATAATAATAATAATAATAATAATAATAAATGTATTATCCACTTCTCACTGTGGCTTGAAATGGGGTACAACATAATTAAGGTTTTAGGTAAAAGTAAAGCTTTTCCCCTGACATTATGTCTGTTCGTGTCTGACTCTGTGGGTTGGTGCTCATCTCCATTTCTAAGCCGAAGAGCCTGCTTTGTTTGTAGACACTTCCAAGATCATGTGACTGGCATGACTGCATGGAGCGCCGTTATCTTCCCGCCGGAGCGGTACCTATTTATCTACTCATATTTGCATGTTTTCGAACTGTTAGGTTAGCAGAAGCTAGGGCTAACAGTGGGAGCTCACTCCACTCCCCGGATTCGAACTGCCAACCTTTCAGTCAGCAAGTTTAGCAGCTTAGCTGTTTAATCCACTGCACCATTGGGGGCTCCACAACATAATTAAAACAGAAATAAAAACATTCTTAAAAGAGGTACAACAAGGTATACAGAGTTAAAATAGAAGGTAAAATCCACTGATGAAATGCAGATTAAAATTCACAATTTAAAATTGATCCAGTAGGCCTCCCGGAAGAGATGGGTCTTCAATTTTGTCTTAAATTTCGACAACTGATCTAGCTGTCAAGTCTCTTCCAGCAGATCATTCCACAGTCTTGGAGAAACTGATGAAAAGGTCTTCTAACATGTGAGTTAGGTCAGCCTATGCCATACCATTGCATGTCAGTGAATTGTTAGAATTCACTGCATCTAAAATATATACTGTACAGTTTGATGTGTGATTCCTACATTCCAAGTCCTTAAACCAGGAGTTTGCAAAAGGAGCACAGATTGGCAAACAAACAATAATCTCAGAAAAGATTGAGGCATTCTCTCTCTCTCTCTCTCTCTCTCTCTCTCTCTCTCTCTCTCTCTCTCTCTCTCTCTCTCTCTCTCACACACACACACACACACATACACACACACACACACACACACACACACATGCATTCACATGCACACACAAACATATAATCTCATCTGCCTTATCTTACAAAGGTTTCTCTTTTTGTGACAACTCACTAAAGAGTGTTTTTCACATGTAAGGGCAATGAGAGCCAGGAGTCCTTTGCCACTAATTACTGGAGGATGTTACATCTAGTTGTACACTACCAGCATATATTTGGGATTAGTGCCTTTTCGATGGCTTCTTGTGCGAGCCATCCTGCCTCATAGAGCAGCTGCAATAACCTCTGACTAATTGGCTTTACAAAAGGCTACCTGCTGAGAGCATCTGCCAGGCTTTTCATTCTCCCTGAAATGCTTCCGCTCAGAATGGCACGCTGCATGTTTTGATCATCTAGCCTCACAAACAAGGCTCTCGGTGATGGAGACTTCATTTTCCAACCCACGATCAATGAATCAATAAGAACAACTACAAAAAAAACCTGAGGGTGATCGGTTTGGTTTGAAAGCGGCAACCTCTCCTGACCCCACCCTGAATGACATGCCCTCTATCACTTCACAGATGGAAGCCAGGACGCATGTCACCAGGTAATACTCAAGTGCAGTCAAGATGACAAAGTTATGAATGTAAGCTAGGAAAGGCTGTAGTATGTTGCTTTAGTCTATGTCCCCAGGGAAGGAGAAGGTTCAGCCCTCTTCTCTCCCCACTGCTGAGTTAATTGAGAGCAAACTATTTCTGTACTTTGAATACAGTTTGCAGTAACTGAAGTTAACTCAGGATGAAGAGGAAAGTGGATAAAACTCAGAAGTTTTTAAGGCAGCTGAAAAAGAGGGACAATAGGGAATTAGTTATGACTCCCTGCCAAATCAGGGCAGTTGGAGGGAATGGAACAGGGCAGACAGTTCAGGTCTTAGAAGACTTGGCCCTACCATGAAGCTGAGTGAGACAGATGCTTCAGGCAAAAGATTTTGGATGGCACAAATATCATCACACTATTAGGATGATTTTTTAGATTTTTTACTGCCAGAGATGAGGAAGGATGTTTGTAGGGCCTTCAGCCAGAATAAATTGGCCGGATTTCAGCCCTGTGGTTTTGATTTGTCTGAGTCGTGGGGCAAGGAATGTCATTGCCTCAGGCAGCAAAATATCTGGAGCCATCCCTGGTGCTCAGGGAGCATGTTTAACTTCTTTTAATCAGTCTTCCTTGGTTTATTTATTTATCATGTCAGAAGTGAACCGAAGGTACAAGTTGTAATGTACATGAAAACACAAACACAAAGTTTTAAAAAACAACTACTTGCCATTATACTAAATGTATACTATATTGACCAGTAGCGGTGATGGCACAATCGTCAGCATAGATGAAACTCTCTGTGCCTTCTAGCAATGGTTGGTCATTAGTGTAGATGTTAAATATTGATGGAACAAGCACGCTCCCCTGAGACAGGCCGTTCTTCTGTTTTCACCACCTGCTTCTCTGGCCCTGGAATTCAACAAAAAAGCTTCTGTTTTGTAGCAGATTTCCTATGAAGCGGGTGAGGTGATAGTCTTCCTTGATAACACAAGGCATCTTGTGATAGATTTGGGTAAGCACTTTCTTCCAGATAGTGACTCACAATCTGCTGTTTTCCTTGAACAATATCTGATGGCTCTTCTAGCAGGAAAAAAGGACACTTCCGACCTTCCAACATTCTCTCTTGTTCTATATTTTGTTTACGTTTCTGGCACTCCATATGTAGAATGTGTTTTTGAAAATCTGTGGTCAGTACCAATTGAAATCTCAAAGATGACCAAAAGTCTGAGGAAGTATTTAGCTCTTGTGGTTGAAGAGATATGCTTGAACATGTATGGTAGGTTCCAGATGGTGGTGATTGGGGATAGCTGCTCCTCAAAAAGAGAGCTGTTATATGACCTCCCGCAAAGTGCCATTCTATCCCCAGTGCTTTTTAATATTTACATGAAACTGTTGGGAGAGATTATGCATAGGCATGGGGTGGGATGCTATCAGCATGCTGATGACACCAAATATATTTCTCCATGCCTTCAAAAACAACCTCAGCTAAGGATAGTGTGTTTCCTCTGAATGAATGCCTGGAGGAGGTAATGGGCTGGATGAGGAAAAACAAATTGACACTGAATCCAGACAAAACAGAGATGCGTGCCATTAAGGGTGCTAATGATTTTGAAATAGAACTTAGATTACTCTGATAAAAAATTGCCATATGTATGTGCTTGTATATTCCTGTATATTTACACACCTCTGGTTATTACAGTACTTGTCCTTGAGCTGGACTAACGTGAACCATGGAGCAATGTGCCATTTTTATGCTGTATCTCCATCAAGTTGTCAAGCTTTTGAAATATATTATATTATATTATTACATTATATTATAATCACTGATGTTCTGCACTGGCTAACCTAGTTTCCTATGCATAATGAAATAATATCTTCTATCCCAATATGGCTGCTGGCTGTTAAGATGGACAAGGGAGTATTTACAGTAACACTGGGTACTCTTACTCAATACAGAGCAATTACATATCTATAACTTCAGGTTACAAATCCGCAACTGCAGTACTAAAACCCAGGCAATTAACTTTTAATTGCAAAATTCAAAGGGAAAAAAGGAGAAATTAGGAAGTACTGTCACAAGCTAGGTATATGTATTAATATAAGCTGATCATATGTTGAAAACAAAGCAGATTGGAGACAATATCTCTAAATTGCAGGCTTTTGCACAGATTAGAACACAAAAAACATCCAGCTTGCTTTGTCAGAATACTTTGTAATGAGAAATACATGGAGCAACATCTGGATTTGTATGGCGGAAAGGAGATGAAGTTAAGAAATTCTCTTTGCTGGCTGTGTGACCTGAGTACAAGAAGCTTAGAGCAGTATCCTCCCCCTGACATTCCTCTCTGATGTAAAGAAACAGAATTGAGTAGCACCTTAACTTTAATGTGACTCAGGGGAAATTACTGGAACCCAGATCCATCCTTGTTCTTACCCTATCTCTTCTATAGCCCTTGGCAACAATCCATATTAGCTTGCAACAGTAAACTCTTTGAATGGTGTTTTTGTGGAGCATCTGTTTGCTGGCTGGGCTCCATGACTCTTCCCTAGGTATATATTTTATTTATAAGTGATCTTTTATCAGGAGTTGAGAACATGTAGGACACCTATATGCGAGGTGTCCCCTTACAGATTTTTCTGGCAGGGAATGGGAAGGAGTGTTTACAGAAGCAAAGTGTTGTGTTAGTGTTCAAACTCACTGCAGTGAATTGGCAGCTGCCCTTGCTTTAGCCAACATCTAAAATGCTCAAACAACGAATAACATGATCTCTTCACTGAGCTTTCTAAAATCAAGCAGGAGTACAGAACATGTCAAATATAATACAAACTCATTTCCATGGGGTATTTGTTCCTGAATTTACAGTGGAAATGGAAAATAGCAGATAATAGAGAACCTTATTGAAATTATTAACTTATGCCAGATATTACTACAGAGTCACATTGGAGGATGAAATTCCTAGAGACGTGACCATTCTCAAAATATTGGTATCTTGGCAACAGTCACAAAATCACAGAATAGGAATGGGAGTTATAGTTTTCCAAGTTCTTTAGGTTTTTCTACCAAAGGGTGCTGGTGCCTCTCCAGATTACAGCTCTCAAAATTACATAGTATTGAGTAAAGGCCATTGAAGTGGTGTCAAAACTACATCAATTCTACAGTGTAGATGCACCCATAGTGATTCTTCAGGATTGTGATTGTGGGTTTTGAATCCTATTGGTGTTCTAGACAAATGGTCTTGATGTCAAGGATCAGAAAAGCAGTGAAGATTCTGCTTCCATGTGTGTATCCTGCTGAGATGACGTTGAATAATCCTTCGCAATATCCCTAGTTTGATCTAAATAATTCTGTGGTTAGTATTATGTAAAGTGTGGGGAGGGAAATGTAGGAGCAAAATGGAAAATATGTCTGGGAGTGCTTATCTTTTGAAGATGTATAATTTGTATAGCAGAGCCCTGACCTTTTTGTTTCATCTGCAATAGGTTGTAATTGCCTGTGCTTTGAGGTAAACTCATATTTACTTTCTTTTTTTATTTATCTTTAACAGCCTCAACAGAGAGTTCTCCGTAAATGTTACCAGCCTCTAAAGCTGCTGCCCTGCCAGATGATACAGAACTTGAACTTTTACTTGATGGAAGACAAAAATAAAACACAATCGATGGCACTGCCACAAAGAAGACGAGCACCGACAATTCAAGAACTTAGCAAAATCCCATCCATCTCCTCCATGGGATAAGCCCTGAGAGATCATGCTGTGCTTATGGAATGCAAAGAAGGGTCTATGATGAAAAAGTGCTAACTTTCTCCAACTAATTATCGGTGGACCCATTACACTGGAAAATGTCTCCCAGTTTTCATCACTGTGCATAAACTTTGTGTTCCTATCAGGGAACTCTCTGTGACCTTCACTAAAAGTTCTGGGATGGGTTTTTATTTTCTGTTGTTGATGTTTTCTGAGCATGTCAAATACTGGATAATATTATGTATGCAGATGGCATGATGTTTTTAGGGGAGTGGGGTGGGTGGGATGTCCCAGATATGCACAATCAGTGGAAATGTTTGCCAATATCCTTACTCTCTGTCACTTGATGTGGATGTCGACATATTCTGTTTGTATTAGTAATGCAGCTGAATGATATGCCAATTTATAATATCAGCATCCCCCACTCAGTCTCCTTACAGACATTCTAGCTGATTCGATTGTGTTAAAGGAAAGTTTCTGAGATCACATCCGTTTAAATGTTTCAGGTAACCACAGTGGGATGCTACCTTAAGTGTAGTCCATGGTATGCATCGCTTCACGGATTCATGCAAGATTGGTTTGGTACCTTGTCTGGATGTTGTATTGGCTGTTTTGACACTTGACTTGTAGAGGCAGTAGAATGAGAGCACGTAAGTGTCTTTGCTGCACTAACCTTCCCAAAATTACAAGTGGAACTGTATGTCTGTTGTTTCAATGCATGTTCAATAATAGAGGAAAGGAAAATGATAGATAAAAACATTGTTCTCTTGTTACAAGAATCCCTTGCCCTTGATGAAGACAGACATAACATTTAGGGGATCAGGGAGGACAGTCTGAGTATGTCCTTACAGACATTGAATACAAATATATTTTTCCTAAGTGAGCTCTGAAAGCCCCTTTTACACATTTACAGCCAAAGCCAGCTGTAATGAGCACAAATTGGCTAGTCTACGTGCCATCACTGAAACCGTGTCCTTTGCTTTCCTGGAATACTTTTTTCCAACTGTTTTCCAATGCTTACTAGTTTTTAATGGGTGGGAAGGTGAAGGATCCACATAGAATAACAATGCTACATCTATATAAGCTACTTTAAATAAAATACATATTTTTCTAAGAAGGTGCATACCTCTCTTGAAACAGGTTGGATTGGTGATCCAGTGTTTGATTTGCTGTGGTATGTATATTCTAGGTAAGGATCAGTTTGTTACTACTGTTAAAATGTTATGTCTATCTTCACCATTAGAAGCAATGTGTGTCTATGGTCAAGAGTACAAATACTTGAAAAAATATACTACCTTCCCTTTTTTGTCTTTATGTATATGAAGAAATTTTATGGATGATGACTTTGCAACTTTAGGAATGAAGCCTGCAGTTGTTTGTAGGGTAGTAAAGGTGAGTAGCTGTTAAGACCTCCCTAGTTTCTGGAGGACTGGAGCCTTCAGGAAATCCATATGTTGCTTCCCCAAGTTTGATAATAAACCATTCAATCTAACGACATTTTCTTCCTTAGACACCCAATTTAGACCTGGGGTTCACCATTTACATCAATTATCCATGCTACATTGTCGCCAAAGTCCTTTTTTTCTTAGCTTGACAACTTGCCACTGGTAGGTCGCAACTTGGCTCAAGTCAACATTTCAGAAGCCAAGCATACTTTGGGGTCTTCAACAGAGTGTTCAAGGACCTTTTGTTTGATCCTGTAGAGCAAATGAATTATAAATCTGTCTTAACTATCATTTTTCCAGTCATTTTTCCCACAAAATGCTTTCTTACAATAAAATATGGTCAAGGAGAACTGTTCGTTTTCAACAAAACAGTACCTGGCACAAGATTGTTGCATCCCAAGTGAGCTTTCCTCTTTGCCGTTCATTTTTTATGTTGCCAAAACACAGCAGGCTGTGTCTTGATCTTCATATCCATCCCAGGTTGTTTTGTTTTGCTCTTTGTTTCTTGTTCAAAACAAAATTATTTGTAGCAGATATTAATAGTAGCTTCCACAGGACAAGCAAGTGGCTGAACATAGTAATCCCTAAATCCAGTGATGGGAGATCTGCTCTTAAACTGTATCTCTCAATTCATAGACTGTTACATTGTTGAATACGATTTGTACCTGGTAATATGATTTGTACCTTGAGATTTAATAATGCTACAGTTTTTATCTTAAGTCTCTTTTGAAAAATAAGCTCATCAGTGTTTACACATGGATCTGAAACCACTCTTCTCTTTTTCTTCTTGCATTCTCTTGTTATTTGTACTTTTGCTCCCTGTGCCAGTCAAAACCTGGGGAATGAGCACAAAAGAACCCAAGAAATCAACATGTTATTAAATCAAAACTCAGTATGATCAGTACTACTTGGCAAGAGAGAATGGAATAGGTCTGTTTGATCTGTTCTGGTGGACAAATTGAAATATGTGTGCATCTCAAAATCCATCTCATTTCATTTTGACCTCCAATCAAAGTAGTCATAATGAATTGCTAACAATTTCTTATTCTGGTGGCAGAGGCTGGTGAGCTTGGCTGTATTTTTGTTTTTAGACTGTTTTCATTTGTATTTGTCATAAAGAAAATTAAGTACACTTAGTTCTAGAAGATTTGATTCTGTTAAATCAGCTTTTCCAAACTTGGAGATCACTGACACTACATAACTACAGCAGTTTGACACCACTGTAACTGCCATAACAAATCCTGGGATTTGTTGTTTGTTGTGGCATCAGAGCTGTCTGAACTACAGATCCCAGACTTCCATGGCATTCAGCCATGGCGATTAATATGGTGTCAAACTACAGTTCTCCAGTCCAGATGCAGACTTGTTGTCTACCACATGTTTTAGACTTTAGCTTCATTGTTCCTTCACGATTGACTGTCTTAGCTGGGGACCATTGGGTTGAGGAAAGCGATATTACAAGTGGGAAAGAGTTCTACCAGTAGGTCCCAATCTTTTAAAGATTTTGCATCATTGTATAAAGGAATAGTTTACAATGCCTCGCAGTCTGGCAAGCAGTTCATACCCAGACCTAGAGTACTGATGTTGCCAGCCAGCTCAGAATGGCAGTGACCTGCTTCATTATAGTTGACCAGGCTATCAGATCAGAAGTGGGAAGAGCATTATCTAGGTTTACATTTCATAGCAAGATCAAATGTGTGGTAGGGGAAAGAATCCTGTGATTATAGGTGTGGTACAGAAATAACCAATTGCCATTCATTTTATATGATACAACCACTGATATAAATACTTTTAAGGGACCATTGTCTATAACCAGTGCCTCAGATAATCAACCATAGTGACAAACCTACTTCTGTGTGCCTAAAGGAATTACTGGTTTCCTTGCACACTCTCTCAGCACTTTTCTCTTCCACCAGCAGCTGTTTCTTGTATATATCTATCTCCTGGAATCACCAGGTTATCTCTGTAGTCCATGTGTAGAACCCTGAGGAACTCTTCACATAAGAAAATGAGAAGATCCCTGCTAGATCAACCCAAAAGGTCCATTAAGCTCAATATTTTCTTTCCAGCCATGGTCAATCAGTTTCTTCTGCAATTCCATAGATAAACGAGATATACTTTATAATGGGGATGGTGTGATAGCCCTCAGAATCTGAAAATTAGATATTTAACAATCCTGCCCTTTATTCACAATTTCAGGTGAATTGGTGTCTGAAGCATCCAAAATAAATCTCCATGTCATAAGTGAGGGCCCTTGCACAGCTTACTGGAACAGCACATGCAGAAGACCCGATATTCAATCACCAGCAACTTTAGCTCAAAGAATCTCAGGTAGGAGGACAGGAGAAGACCCTCTTCTTGAGGCCTTGGAGGTGTGCTGCTAGTTATTAGAAATAGATGTAGGTTAGATGGATCAATACTCTGACTTGACATAAGCCAGCTTCCTATGTTTATATAACACATAGAAGCATAACTGTGCAAAAACCGGGGGTTGACCCCACAGTCCAGCTATGATGTTTCTGCCCTGTTACTCAACAAAATAAAGCTGTATATAAGTTTTCCTCCTTATTTATGGGTACCTGAACCAGTATCTGAACATAGTGACTGTTTCCCACTTCTCTTCCCATTAACTCTTCCTTAAGCTTTTCTTCATAGGAATCCCCTCTTTTGGCATCATAGTTTTACACACATCCTTCTCAATGTCTCAACATCTGTAGTGCCCATAGCTGAACAAACTCTTTCTATACATCATCTCAATATGGTAATTTTCATACTTAGTATCTTGAGAATCTCTTTGCATATTGCTTCGACTACCAAGGAACATCTCTCCCACTGAACTATATTGTGTTGTAGCTTCCAGGGTCTGAAGCCTGGGTATATGGCAGGGTTTGTTGAGCTTCATCAAAACCCTACATAAGCTGAGACTGCACCCCAATAAGGAAGTCTTAATCATGGCAGATAAGCTATTTTTCAAGAAAGCGTTTGCGGCATTAAATTGGGCCATTAACTTCTTATGGAGCCTCAAGATTTTTCACAGCATGATTTGAAGATACATCTCTCTGTTGGGCATTTTCTGTTTTGTGGTAATTTTGTATATTCTTGAAAAATGCATCGGAACTATTATGTATTGGTATATGTGCTTAGACTCTAAAGGTGTTCTCAGGTATTACCTTTCCCCAAAGCTAAGTTAAACCGTGGGTCACCAATACATTTCCCACCAGTTTGCTTGGATTTTCGGAATATCTGACTCTTAAAAAAAATACAAATCTTTAACACTTGCACTTCCATTTCTCAGTTATCATAATTGTCAATGTGGTGTCATCTGGAGCAGAATTCAACCTAAATTAAGGGTGTCCAGGACTCAACAGGAGAGAATTACAGATGTGTGTAACTCTTAGTTATGGAATTTCAACTGGAACAACTTTGTTTTTAAATCAGATGTTCTTGGTTCTGGTATTCTAAAATGGCCATTGGGAAGTGTAAATCTTTTTCTCGTGACTTCTCTGTGGACTCATACTTTCTGAAATATGCTCTGGGGTAGAAATGTCTTCATTTACAATATTACCATGAAATTAAAATAAAGGTCTGATTAGCTACTGTGTATAAATGTGTATCACTTGTGTTAACCGCTTGCTTTTTCTTGGGGTAAGCAAAGCATCTAAAGGCAACTAGAGAAGATTATTTGTATGATCATCATAACGTAGAGATATGTATCTGCACTTGTTCTGTGCTCACTAATCCCAGCCAGCAACCCATCATAAGAGGCAGCCACTATATCAGGTGAATTAGGTCAGTTTTCTGCATGGCAGGGATTTGGACTGCACGACCCATGTGGTCTCTTCCAGTTCAATGATTCTATGATTCTGGCAGTTGGGATGGAAAAAGAATGATGTTTCCCATCCCTTCTCACCAGCCAAAAAGATTGTGACCTCAGGAGTAGAACATTTGTTGTAATTACTTGTCATAGCCCAAACTAAACTCAACTTGGCATAAATAGGACATCCACCACTGTCAGCCTCCAGCTGTGTTGAACTACAATTGACTGGCAGAGATAGGTGGGAATTAATGGAGAATTACCTCCGGTGTGGCCTCTGAAGGGAGAAAAGAAGAGACAGATTAATTCCATTGTGCCTAAACCCAACTGCCTCTGCCCTCATCTCAGAAGGCGAGAAGAATGGGCAAGCACGGCTCCACCATGCCTAGACCCATGAAGCCGATCAAAGTCCATCCATTTATCCATCCCAACTGCTACTATTGTGGGCTCCAAAAATAGAAGAACAGGCTAGCACAGCTCATCATACCTAAGCCTGGAAGCAGATGGAAAAGCCTTCCCTCCATCCCAACTGCCACTGCTATAGCCTCAGGAGAAGAGAAAAGCAACCATCATCGGCTGGAATTGATTCCTTGGCTCACTGCCATCACCTTCTTCCTTGAATGTCTTTTCCTTTTACACTATAAGCCTGCTGACAGGGAACGGTAATATTTACAATTGTAAACAAATGTACAATGCTCTAAGGTAAAGGTAAAGATTTTCCCCTGACATTAAGTCCAGTCATGTCCGACTCTGGGGGTCATCTCCATTTCTAAGCCTAAGAGCCGGCGTTGTCCATAGACACCTCCAAGGTCATGTGGCTGGCATGACTGCAAGGAGCACTGTTACCTTCCCGCCGGAGCAGTACCTATTGATCTACTCACATTTGCATGTTTTTGAACTGCTAGGTTGGCAGAGGCTGGGGCTAACAGCAGGCGCTCACTCCGCTCCCTGGATTCGAACCTGTGACCTTTTGGTCAGCAAGTTCAGCAGCTCAGCGTTTTAACACACTGTGTTATATTAAAAAAATAATCACAGCAAATATATTAGCAATAGCAGCTGCAGCAACAACAGCAGAAGCATGGGTGAAGACTGCCATTTAGGAAAGGTTCTGTTGATATTTGTGACACATGACAGTACCTTACCTTCTGTATCTATCCATATAGCTCCTTCCATTCCTTAAGCTTTGTGCAAATCCAAGTGGGTTAATGCCCCATCAAGCAATTTCCTTGCTCTCTCACACCACTGTTCTAAATATTTTTCTAGCTACCGAACACACATCCAAATATTTTGAAAACTACTTTGTAACATTTCCTATTTCTGTATGGTCTGTTTTAATCTGCTATCTGAGATTCTTAATCTGGAGAAGCCAGGAAATGAACCTAGGTTCTTCGGCATTCAAATAATTGCTGCCCCACTAAGGTACAGCCCCATAGGTAAAGGTAAAGGTTTTCCCCTGACATCAAGTCTAGTCAGATCCGACTCTGGGAGGTTGGTGCACATCTCCATTTCTAAGCTGAAGAGCCGGCATTGTCCATAGACACCTCCAAGGTCATGTGACCGGCATGACTGCATGGAGCACTGTTACCTTCCCGCTGGAGTGGTACCTATTGATCTATCCATATTTGTATATTTTCGAACTGCTAGGTTGGCAGGAGCTGGGGCTAACAGTGGGAGTTCACCCTGTTTCCTGGATTCGAACCGCCAATCTTTCAGCCAACAAGTTCAGCAGCTCAGTGGTTAAACCACTGCTTATGAGAAATGCGCAGTTCACATGAAAGGCCATAGCCAAGAATTTTGAAGTAGTACAGCCCCATACTACCTCAAAATTATGTGATTTGTACAGCAATTCTTGGCTATGGCCTTTCATGTGAACTGCGCATTTCTCATAAGCAATGCTGAATGCCTGTAAACATCATGTGATACCACAACAGCTCAAGCAAAGCTGAGAGGCTTTAGTGAGTAGTTTGAGAGGACAGGACAGAACCTGCAATAACGGCCAAGATGAAGCAGCTTGTAACCTCGGCATCTGTCCATCTATTTAACTGAAAAGTTCCTGCCTTATCTAAAATCTGAAAGATCTGAATGTGAAAGGCAAGGCACAGGTTAGGAAACATGCTGTAACAAAGAAGGTATTACTTAGTTTTCTATGGATTTTTTGTTTCTATGTTTCTAGCAGTTTCTTAATACTTTTGTATAAAGCTGTTGTGTAATTGATTTTGTTAAGGGAGATAAAGGCATATAGGAACGAAAATTCCCCCTTTAGCTCTGGTTTTGCCTATTCTTTTTTCTAAAAAGTCCAGGTGAATAAGCAGCTCCATTCTTTGCCATTTCGTTTCTCTCATGTCCACAGAGTCATGTTGGGCTTTGATTGTGCTTTTCCTGCATGGCAGGGGGTTGGACTACATGGCCCATGTGGTCTCTTCCAACTCTATTATTCTATCATTCTATAACAAACAGACTTAAAGAACCTGCTGACTAAACTTTTAAAATGATAAGAGGGGATTGTATTGTGTAAAAGGTGTGCGCCAGATTGTTAGATGTCCAAAGACCAGCATTTTGCTATAGAAAGATTTGTATCCATCTTTTTCTTTTATCTTTCAAGTTTGAAAAATCTGAGAAATGTAGAACCCTGAAGGAGAAATAATATGGCTAAGAATCTGCATCAAAGACAGGACTCACAACCCTTATAGTGAACTGCGTGGACGTGTGTTGGGATGCCCTCCACATTTTGGTATGTTCACATTTGAAAAATGGGCAATCCTCCCACATTTATAAAATGTGCACATTCTGTATTCAATGAGAATATGGATTTATGTTGATTCAAAATATGTATACAAAACACAAACAGATGGGTTTCTTTTTGGTTAAAAGAAAATCTGCACAGGAGCTACATAGAACATGCATAGAGATTGATAAAGGATAATATCTTCAAAAATGAACTTGACAGAGGTGCCCAGGAGGTAACTCAAGGTTTGAGCATCCATGGGAAAAGATCCATCAGTAGCTCCCTTCCCAAAACAATGGAACAATGGGTATCCAGCAGTCATTGGTTTGATCTTCTACAGTGACCAGATGCATTCCCAGTTCTGCCTCACGTTATAAAATTAAAATGGCAGTTCATTTCCTCATCCTGCTTATAGGAATAAGGCATGCATTGTAGAATTATAGAATTTTAAACCTGGAACAAAGCACAAGGGTCAATGGGCCCTATCCTACAATGCAGGAACACATTACTGCCCATCCAAATGCTTGGAATGACAAAAACTTTACTACTTTCCATAGTGGTCTATTTCTCTGTTGTCCAGAACTTACACTAAATACATTCCTCATAATATTTCAGTGTAAACTCTTTTGTTGCTGTTCCAGTCTCCGGAGCAACAGAAAACAAGCTCACTCCATCTTAAATGGATATCATGTCTCCTTTTTCTCTTCTACAAGCTAAACATACTCAGTTCCTTAAGTGGTATCTTATAAAACTTGGAATGCTTCTGCACTGATCATATAATGCCGTGCAAAGCCGATTCAAGGCCACGGTGGCCACAGAATGCACACTGCCAATGTGCATTGCAGCAAGCATCTAAGGGTATACCATGTGTGAAAAAAAGTCCTGGGAAAGTCTAAATTCTCTCAAGAAATGTGCTGCAGCAAATGCCAGTACTGTATATTCCTGATTCAGGGCAAAATCAGCATTGCAAAACACAGAGATCATTATGGTCTCCCGCCTCTCCTCAAGCGCAGAATGGGATCCCAAAAGAACATGCAAATCAAGAATAAGTTTCTACAATCATGAACCCACCGCCAAGACCTTATCCTTGAAAGGCAATCATACTCGGCCATGAGTGTTAGCCTATGATGATGAGGATGACAGGATCCCAAGCAGTGGCTATCAAAAAACATCCCAAAGGCATGGCTGTACAGCAGAGGTTTAATTGATCCCCGAGCAATGTAATTGATTGCCTCTGCTCTTAACTGTCACTTTCCCTTTTTTATCCCATATGCCTCTGGTATACTGATGCACAACTGTCCTGCAAACTAGTTTGAAGCCAAATTCTTTGGTAAATGGAATCATTTTCCTGGCCTCAAATCGGTTCCAGGCCTGGCAATCTCATCACCCCACACTGAAACGATTCCTCTCAAACTCATTCCAACCTGGATTATAGTATCAGTATAGAAGCACTTTTGCAGCAACTTGATTCCCATAATCCCATAATATCTTCCTTCCACCTCCCAGCATGTGATGCCTGAGGCAACTACCATGCTCTGTCTAGTAGCAGGGCTAATCTTTGAAATAATATTTTTCAAGTTGGCTAAAGGCATGGGATTCTGATAACAGGCCAATAGATCCCATTACCTGAGGTGATTGGTGCCATCTCCTAAAAATGTTTACGTCTAGTTGACTGTGTTTATTTGGGGAAATCAAATGCATCAAGCTATATATAGTTAGGACATTTAAAACAATGGCCTTACTTTGTTACAATGAAAATTAAAAAAAACATGCAGAAGAAATTTTCTTGACAACCGCTGTGTTCTGAATCACAACATTTAGCTATTATGTGCACCTCTTTCATTATTAAATAAAAAGCTAGCAAACAAATGGGTAATTAGAATCAAAAGCTGCTCCTTTTCAAGCAATAGTCAAAATTGCAAGTTTAAGCCAATGTCTTAATGTGATTCAGGAGCAGATTCTTGTCACATTTATATCTCTTCTTTTTTATAACATTACTATGATGTTTTGAGTCAATTTTTCTCCTCCAAGAAAAACTGGGTTTTACCACTTTGTCTCTGCACTTTATGGTTTCCACTATTCATCTGATGCTCTTCAAGGTGCTAGGCTGTCATTGAAATTTTTGTGAAAAAGAGGTTAAAGAGATGGCATGTCAGTGGAAATGTAAGTGAGACCCATAATTGGTTCCACATACATTTTGCCAACCTATATTTGCTTTTGATCATGAGCAGAAGGTCTCACCTCCTTCTAAAGCAACCCTGCATGCTCTAATTTGAAACAGGGTTGGAGAAGGAAGGAGCAACTGATGGGAAGATAAAAGTTGGGGGGGGGGGGCTGGAGCTGGCCTTAGCCCCCCAAGTACTTCCTTTCAGAAAGAATAGACTACAATAAACCCTTGAAAAATGTCTGTTTACACAGTTGCTAGTCTAAGACCAAACCTAAGAGTATCCCCTTTTGAGAAGGCTCTAGTGTAAGGTTAGTCCTACCATTATGCAGACTGTGGCCAACTAAGGCAAAAGGTTCTGGGAGGGGCGCATGAAACATATAAGCATGTCTTCCTGCTTATCTTGGCTTGTATGAAAACTTCCCTTTACTTTAGTGAGATTGTTGTTAAGATCATTATACCTTATCATTATACCTCATCACCATTATGCTGTCTTTTTTTAAACGTCATTAAAAAATTGTGATCATGGTAGTACCGTGGGTTAAACCCTTGTGCCAGCTGGACTGCTGAACTGAAGGTTGGACTGCTGATCTGAAGGTTGCCGATTTGAATTTCCAAGATGTGGTGAGCTCCTGTCTATCAGCTCTAGCTTGTGGGAACATGAGACCTCCCAGCAGGATGATAACACATCTGGGCGTCCCCTCTGCAATGTCTCTGTAGATGACCAGTTCTCTCACACCAGAAGCGACTTGCAATAGGTTCTCAAGTCGCTTCTGACACTGTTTAAAAAATCACCATATCAAAATGGTTTGCATTTTTATTATAATTCATACTCACTCACCATGCCCATGTATTTAATGAAGTCGGCTGAAGTCCATCAAAGTTTTTACAGTTGCCCTTCCATGTCCAGGGATTCTGCATCCATGGTTTCAAATGCCACTCAGTTGAATACCTGCATTGGTAGAGGGCACCATTTTACATTTTTCCTTAAACAGTAGAACATCTTGTATAAGCACTGCTTCTGGAAAGCATAATGAAAATAATTTGCTCAAAAAACCTGAACATTTTCCAGGAATTTGGAAGGTTTTTGCGCAGGAATATGAAACTCCTCATATACTATTGGTTTATCATTCCCATTCTCCTTGGCTATTGTCTGTGCTGCCTAGGACTTTGAATCTAACAACATCTAGTGTTTGAAATTTACAACATCTACAAGGAAGAAGGTTGCTCTCCATCCTTATGTCTTCTGCTTATTCTTCAATTTTCTCCTTCCTTCCTTCCTTCCTTCCTTCCTTCCTTCCTTCCTTCCTTCCTTCCTTCCTTCCTTCCTTCCTTCCTTCCTTCCTTCCTTCCTTCCCCTTCCTTTTCCCCTTCTTCTTCAGGTGCCTACAGCACTATCAAAACAATCTCAATCTAACTCAGAAAACAAATGCAAAATATTGAGAAGTTCATTTGTACACAGTTTTTATAAGAGTGATGAAAGTTTTATAGAGACACAGAAATGGCCGATGTGAGTAGGTTCCTGCTGAATGCTAGACCGAGTTGCAGGCAGAAACTGAGAAATCTCCCCCCCTCCTCATGTTCCTATTGCAATCCAACATTAAATCCTTAGGAAATGAGTATAGATGAGATTTAATCTCTGCAGGAAAGCCAGCCGAAGAAGCCACAGGATGGCACAGGAAGGGAGGAGGGAATTAGTGGGGAGAAAGATGACAAAATCAGTTCATATTTCTGTTAACACAGAAACCAAATCCAGCCACCTTGGCAGTTCAATGTTATTTCAAAACTTTCTTCTTCTTTTCTTTTTTTTACACAAATAATGTTTCACCACTGATTTCTGCAATCCTTCTCTAGTGATGCCAACTTGAAATATGATCGTAACTCATCTGGAATGAGAGGAGGTGGGGACTGCCTCTTTTTTGCAGTTAATAGTATGTAGCCAATGTTATCTCTTAAGTACCTATTATGGCAAAATCCTCTCGCTGCTCTGAACGCCACCTCCTAATCACATTATTTCTATTAAGCACCTGGCAATCAAGTTAGCTGTGTAGCGTCATGACCATCCAAATTAAATCACTGGCCCAATTTATTTATTTATTTTTAGGAATGGAAAAGAGAAAGGGATCAATATTGGAGCAACGCAGTGTATGAGCAATAACGCTTTGACCACTGTCTAGCAAATAATATTGATCTCCCCTGTTTAACTGCTGGAATAATATGTGCCTGGTGTCCTGCTATGTTTATTAGGAGACTGCATTTTAGTATGATTTGATTCACCTTTGCTAAGTCACAGTCTTTTTAATATATATATATATATAGATATATATAGATATATATAGATATATATATATATCGGAAAACATACGCCTGAACATTTTGTACCACTAAGCTCCATACTCTCTGTATCCAAAAGCCAATGTTTTGTCATCCTTCATTGGAAGAGACGACATGTAAAATTAGCAGTCCAGAAGTCAAGAAGCCAAAGCATCATACAGGCATTGGGAAAACAAAGACAGAGTCCAGTACCAAAATTCACGAAAGCAGGATAGAGTCTCTGAGCTGGCTTGGGTGTATTTTCTGCACAGTGGGTGATAGACATTGCTTACCGTGGCTAAATAATGTTTTCTGTCTGCCTTATGTAGGCAGGCTGTATATTCAGTGTGAACGGCTGAGGTGACATCAACTGAGCCACAGGTGTGCCAAACGCTCTTGCACTGCTCTCTCACAGGGAGGCACAACACTGTTCAGCTTCTTCCTCTAAACTCAGATTATCCAGAATCACAAATGATCTCTATGGATACCCACTTGTATTAAACTCAATTGGGAAATTTCAATCTATCCCCAGAGATCTGAATACAGACAGTGTTTTCTTACCACACTTTATGTGTTTACTAACCTAGTGACAGCATGTTTGTTCCAGGGGCTGCAGTGGCACAGTGGGTTAAACCCTTGTGCCGGCTGAACTGCTGACCTGAAGGTTGGTGGTTTGAATCCGTGAAATGGAGTGAGCTCCTGTCTGTCAGCCCTAGCTTCCCATGCAAGGACATGAGAGAAGCCTCACAGCAGGATGGAAACACATTTGGGCATCCCCTGGGCAACGTCTTTGTAGACGGCCAATTCTCTCACAGTAGGAGCAACTTGCAGTATGTTCTCAATTCGCTTCTGACACGATAAAAAAAGCATGTTTGTGCTATCAGGAACAGTTGCATGAATGCTCAGTGTTAAAAATACCTCTAATCTAGATGTTAACCTCAACTAGAATCACCCTACTGAATCAATGATCATTTCATAAATCAACGCTTATATAAGTTCTATTGACCCCTATTCAGAACTAACAATTGGACCGAGACCAATGCAGTTGTCAATACATTATACATTTGGTTTCTCTCTGATCTCACAGTCTCACTGTCAACAATCCCACTGCCAACCATGTATTCTGTGCATATATAGATATGTGTAATTCATGCGTATGTGTATTGTTGCTGCTGTGTGCCTTCAAGCCATTTCTGATTTATGGCAACCCTAAGGCAAACCGATCACAGGGACTTCTGTGGCAGAAAGAGCTACAGGTGGCTCCAGTGTCAACATGGCAGTAAATGAGCTCTGGGTTTTAATCTGAACTTTGAAAGATCTGTCTAAGGTGCTAAACCCTACCTTCCCATCAATTCACCACTTCATTCAATAACCTCTTTACAGTTTGGACTAAAACCCAGAGTAGATCCATGTACCCCTGACACCAGAATCATGAACAGGTGCTGTACTAAGCCCTTAGCGAACCTCTCCCAGTCCAATAATTCCCAGGGGTGTCCCATCAGAGAGAATTGTGATGAAACTTGTTTAAGCTCATTGACATTAGGAGTCACCAGGATGAATGAGATGTTCAAAGCATTTAAAATAAGAACAGAACTATTGCAAACTTGAAATTCAGAGGGAAGTAATGATCTTATTTAAGATCTCAGGAGTCACTTGGAGATATATTTCCCAAACAATTACATTTTATATTTTCTTGCACATCTTGGGGAAATGTGTAGGAGGTGGTAGGTGAAGAGACAACATTGAATCAGTTTTTGTCACTTGTCGAATTAAGCCAATATAAGCATAAAATATGTAGGTCAGACCAAGGACTGCCTGTCAGTTCGATGTTAGCTTTGCAAAGGCAGCAAACGTGTCCCATTCTGAGCCACTCTCTGACTTCTGCAGGTTGGTCTGCAACCAACTTTGTGTCTAATGAACATGGCCAACTGAAAATATTTTGTTGCCTGAGGCTAGGTAAAAAGTAATCTTCTCCTATTACATGTACAGCAACTGAGGAGACTGAAAATTGAATACAATTTTGACACAGATCTTGGATCCATTGCTTTTTTGGACTGCAACTCACAGACAATTCTGAGAGTTTGGAGTTTGAAACAAAAACTCTTCCAACACTGTTGGTGGGTCAAGATCTTGCATGGCATTTGAGAGAAGCCGGCTAATTTGGGTAAAGGATGAAGCCATGGAGCATGTTAAGGGCAGGTACAGTCCAATAAACATTGTCATTCTTAATTTTAATGACCCTTAATTATATTTTAATTAATTCTAATGACCCACAACTAAGTTATAACTAGGATCAGCAACTACACATTGCCGTATGAACCTGTATGTTCAATACCATGCACAATGATGTTCAGTATAACCTATATCTATGGGGGATACATTCTCAGACTTCATATGGATTTGGAAAACCACAGATAATAGCAAAACCTAATGAAATGAAGGATGTTTGGATGCTGGTGGAGCTAGAAAATGCATAGAGCAGACATTTTATGTTGGGCATGGATATGCGGGTTGTTATATATATGTTATTAGCAATATTTATTATAAGCAAATGTTAGTGACAATGTTGGTGATGATGGTGGTGGATGATGATAATGCTTGACTGGCTGGTAGAACCTCAGTCCTCTTTCAGAATGCTACAATCCATCCAAAGTTTTGTATCCACTCTGCCAATGGGAAATCAACATTTCATGCCTACTGGGCATGTTCAGTTCTCATTAAAGTATATTTTTCTGAGTGGTGGCAGAGCAGTAAAAATGATCTCCCTGAAGGTTTCCTCCCAGCTGAAATTCACCAACCCTAATGAAACCTCTATCTCAGGTGTGGATGGTGCCTTTTTGGCTTCATAAACAACTCCATCCAGAAAACAGAGATTGCTGGTAGCATATATAAATACTTTATGGATGCATCACAATTGGTCTTGCCACAGGAGGCAGCTGTCTCAGGCTGTTTGAGGTATCAGAACAAGACAGCAAATTCTTAGTTATGTATTAGGTTATTTTTGTATGTTCACAGACACAGATAAATGAAAAAGCTTTCTGGGGTTTTTAGCCTCATGACCCAAACTAATGTGGTTTACTTAGGCAACTATTTGTCTCCAATTAGGTGGGCTGGCATGGGAGAGAGCAGTTACTGCCTTGCTTCAGGTTGCAAAATATTTTGGGATAGACCTAAAACATATCTGGAATTGCCTCTACTGCCATGAGTTCCCTCCCCTTCCAACTCCCTCCCTTCCTAAACTCACTTCTCTTAGTAATTTCAATGAGAGTATTCAAAATCCTGTACAACAGAACATCCTCTGACAGTTTCAATTGTGTAGCGATAGTCCCAATTAATCATCTGCAATCCCACCTTTACCATCTTCTTATAAAGTGTCCCAGTTTATAACCCCCTGTATTCAGTTTTCTCCAGCAACAGCAAAATGTGAAAGTAATTTGCACTTTGCTAACTCAGGCCCCTTCAATACTGCCACATAAGATCCAAATTATCTGCTTTGAACTGGATTAGATGGCAGTGTGGACTCAGATAATCCAATTCAAAGCAGTCATTCTGGATTATCTGCTTTGATGGGTTATATGGCAGTGTAGAAGGGGCCTCAATGGAATGAGGGAAAGAATAGTTTTCCCATCGTGTTGTTGAAGGCTTTCATGGCTGGGATCACAGGGTTGTTGTGTGTTTTCCGGGCTGTATGGCCATGTTCCAGAAGAATTCTCTCCTGACGTTTTGCCCACATCTATGGCAAACATCCTCAGAGGTTGTGAGGTATAGGCAAGCAACCTCTGAGGATGCCTGCCATAGATGTGAGCGAAACGTCAGGAGAGAATACTTCTGGAACATGGCCATACAGCCCGGAAAACACACAACAACCCCAGTTTTCCCTTTTCCTGTACTTAGGCAAAAACAAACTGCTGGAGCCAGTGTTCTTGGTCACTGATAACTTTTGCCACTTGTTACTTGGCTACACTGTCGCTGTTTTCATCTTATGGTAGAGTTCTCGTTTATTTGGGGGGGGGGTTATATTCAGCTTTCTCCATTATTTCACAAGAAGAGAAGATGTTGCATTGGTGTGGGCTTGCTAAATGTGACTCAAAATTCTGACTATTATTTGGAGATAAAAGAGATAGAGAACATTATAAAAAAGATTGTGCTATTTGATTGACTTCTGTGCATTACTTTTTAAAAAATGGTGTCTGTGCACCAGTTTGGGAAGTACCCCCACCAGCGATTTCAGACTGAGGAGAGAAAAGCCTTCCTGCAGATGTTTCTGCAAGCGCCGACAGGCCTACATTCCTGTGTCGTGAGGAGAACAAAAGGTTATTTCTGCCTCTTCCATTCGAGTGCTTGTTCCCTGAGCCAGATTTGCCTTCCTCATGTAAGATGAGTCTTGTGTAGCATGTCTGTTGTTCTGGCAATTCTGGGGCAGCTCAGGCTTTGTCAGAAACTCAAGCGATTGTGAAAGCTCTTGGATTCCAAATTTATAATTCCACCTGGCAATAACAGCTGCTCAGTGGGTTTTTTTTAACTGTCTCGGTGGAATGAATGCGTAGATTATGTATTCTGGGCCACAAGAACTCAATTTGGACTCCCAGCCCCCTGACTTAAACCATGTTAAACATGATCATTTAGCTGCAGACCAGCTTCCTCTCCCATCCTTTCAACTTGAAATGTTACTCTCCTGCTGTGCCAGATCCAATTGGGGTCAAACATTACGAACAACATCCTGATGGTAAGAGCTGCTCAACAGTAGAATATGTATGTGGTGAAGTCTCTTTCCCTGGCAGTTTTTAAACAGAGGATAGATGGGCATCTGTTAAGAGGGTTTAGAATATTTGGAATCGTTGGAGTGACGGCCCTTGAAGTCACTTCTAGTCCTCCAATTCTTTGATCCAATGCCTGTGTTAGATTGATATTTTTATTTATTTCCTGGTCTATCATAATACAGTAGAGTCTCACTTATCCAACATAAATAGGCCAGCAGAATGTTGGATAAACGATAATGTTGGATAATAAGGAGGGATAAAGGAAAAGTCTATTATACATCAAATTACGTTATGATTTTACAACTTAAGCACACAAAACATCATGCTTTACAACAAATCGACAGAAAAAGCAGTCCAAAACATGGTAACGTTATGTAGTAATTACAGTAGAATCTCACTTATCCAACCTCCGCTTATCCAACATTCTGTATTATCCAACGCAGTCTGCCTTTTAGTAGTCAATGTTTTTGTAGTCTATATTTTCAATACATTGCAATGTTTGGGTGCTAAATTTGTAAATAGAGTAATTACTACATAACGTTACTATGTACTGAACTGCTTTTTCTGTCAGTTTGTTGTAAAACATGACGTTTTGGTGCTTAATTTGTAAAATCATAACGTAATTTGATGTTTAATAGGCTTTTCCTTTAGCCCTCCTTATTATCCAACATTTTCGCTTATCCAACATTCTGCCGGCCTATTTATGTTGGATAAGTGAGACTGTACTGTACTGTATTTATGAATTTAGCCCCAAAACATCGCAGTATATTGAAAACATTGACCACAAAAACTTTGGCTACTAACAAAGTGACTACAAATAAAGATAGAATTGCATAAAATGAACTTACAGTAGCAACATTGTCGGAAATTAAATCCATAAAAAGTGCAATTCTTGCTGTCTAGCGAAACAGCTGTGGATCAGGGTTGGAGGCAAACTGCATTGGATAATCCAGAACATTGGATAAATGGATGTTGGATAAGTGAAACTCTACTGTATAATAAAAATTTCATCCTGATCCATCCCTATAGAATATGGTTGTCAATATGAATCCAAAAGATACACTTTTACTTCTAAGAAGAAAAATGCAGAAGACCAGGCCTATCATAAGGGAGAGTGTGGCATCTACCTTCTCCAGCATCTAATAGGGAAATGACAGTAAAAAATTGCCCTGCATCCAACATTATCTGCTTTGAATTGGAATATATGGCAGTGTGGACTCAGATAACCCAGTTCAAAGCAGATACTGTGGATTTTCAGCCTTGATATTCTGGGTTATATGACTGTGTGGAAGGACCCTAGGTTAGCCTTCAGATGTGGTCAATGATGCTCAACAGTGTTGAAGTAATTTTAAACTTCCTTGATTGATTCTACCCATCTGGAATCTGGACTTCTTTTCCTACTGGCCTTCTACCTTGCCAAGCTTTATAGTATTCTCTAGGGGGTCATATCTTCTCATGATATACCCAAAGTATGACAGTCTCAATTTAGTTATCTTGGCTTCTAGGGAAAGCACAGGCCTGATTTATGCATTACACCTGCAAATTGAGCAATTGTTAATCAAGTAGCGGGCCTGAGAGTTTTCTGCCCTCTAGGGCTTCGTAAATTTCAAGAAACAGCCAACTCCGCATCTATCCCAAATAATTAGAAATGAACGGGATGCACTCCTGATTTTGAAAAGCAAGATTTTATTTTCAACTGAAGGGAACTCAAGTTTTTGAAAATGGATAATGTTTGCTCCTTGAGGCTTCCACACATGTATTTGTGTGTGTGTGTGTGTAAGACTCAAGTAGCAAACATCCACTATATATAAATAAAAAAACACAGATTAAAGTATTTCTGTTTGACCAAACTGGGAAACCGAGTTTATGAGAAAATGAAAGACTGTCATTGATGAGACAAGAGAGCTTAAAAAGCAGTCTGCCATAGTGGTCTAGGATTCCAGGAGACCAGAGTTTGAATGCCTGCTTAGCCGTGGAAACCCAGAGCATGACTGGTTAAAGTCTCATTCTTATTGGAATACAATTACTTGTTAATGTGGGATTTCTGTATTGGTAGTGTTTAAATGCAATTTGTGTCTTGCATGTATTGCATGCTGATTGCATCATCCAGAGTGTACTATAGTCTGGAAAGAGTTAATTACTAAGAATACGTGAGGGGAAGTCATAGGGAGGAGGGAGCAAGCTTGTTTTCCACTGCCCTGCAGACTAGGACACGGAACAATGGCTTCAAACTACAGGAAAGGAGATTCCACCTGAACATCAGGAAGAACTTCCTCACTGTGAGAGCTGTTCGACAGTGGAACTCTCTCCCCCGGGCCGTGGTAGAGGCTCCTTCTTTGGAGGCTTTTAAACAGAGGCTGGATGGTCATCTGTCGGGGGTGCTTTGAATGCGATTTCCTGTTTCTTAGCAGGGGGTTGGACTGGATGGCCCATGAGGTCTCTTCCAACTCTACTATTCTATGATTCTATGATTCTATGAATCTGTGATGACCTTGATGTGTGGCTGGAACCAGGGGAGTGTCCAGACACAAGTGTTTGTGCTTTGCTGATTGTGTTCTGTTCAATGTTGAGTTGAGTGCTGTCTGCCTAGGTGTTAAGTCCTGTGTCCATTGTCTGCAAGCCTGTTTGTCTTGTACAGTAAAACTTTGTATATACTTTTACTAAAGTCTTGATGTCACTTCGTTCTGCATTCCACTGATTCCATCCAACTGCTGCTGCGCTGCAAATTACTCTGACAATTGGTTATGGGCCCAGATCCTAGGCTGGACCAGATCCCAGTACCTAGACTGGACCTGATTCTGGAGTTTGGAGTGGAGAGAAAGTTGGAGCTGTGAGTGTGACCAGAGGCGAGTATCACCAAGAAAATGTTATGTGACTCAACATAAATCAGAGTTGATTTGAAGGCACATAAGAATAATAAATGAACCAAATAATATGTAACATTTCTGAATGGAACTGTTAATTATCTTTCCTCCTGGTCCCTGGAAAGTGTGTATCTCGGGACTTCCGGTGGGCAACGATGGCGGCGGGCACGACTTGCTAGGAGCTCCTGGCAAGCCACCTCCATTCTCCGGTCGGGAGAGCTTTTAGCTCCCCTCCACCCTGCGGATCGAGTCAGGGAGGATTGCAAACCCCAGCGTGGACCTCCGAAGTTCTGGGGTGAGAGCCAGAGGGATTCGGGGACCACGGGGAGCAGACGGAAAGGAGAGAAGCAGATCTCTGCATATACCGCGAGCCGGCCCATTTTTAAACCTAACAAAGAAAAGATCAAAAAAGCCACAGCGGCAGGAGAAGTAAGTACTTCACCAAAGAAAAAAGCTTTCTATTCCAAGTGGATGTGGAACTAGAGATAAACAAAAGAACGACTGAATGTCGGATTCTGGGTTGAAACAAAATAACAAATATAAAATATAAACATACAGAAATATATAATCAATCAAAAGCAAAAAAGCGCAACCGAGGGCAGGAAGAGATACCCCACCGAGTGGACTGCCGTCGATCCGAGGTTCCACCGAAGGGTGGGCAACCCGCCGGATCCGGCAAGTCGCGGAGGGGAAAACGTGGTGCAGATCTGACCTCAATATTACAACAAACGAATGAATAAATAACAAATGAAAAATCCAAGGTAGTGATATTAGACTCTCCAGAAGCAGAGGGGGGAGAGAGAAGCAGGAATCTGCGGACCTCCTTAATAAAACCTCTGAGGAGACAAGGGAAGAGAAAACGGAAACTCTTAACATACCTATTGACGACCTTGGGAGCCGTGTTGTTATGTCTACGGTGCCCTTCTTTATAAACAAAAAAAAGAGGAAGGGGAAAACCGGAAAAGCTTCAACCCAAACAGTGAGGAATTGAGTGCAGGAAGGGTAACCCTGCTGGTGCATATTGGAAAAACCAAAACCAAGGAATTAAAGGGGAAGGAACCAAAAGAAGAGAACGAACAGTGAGAAAGGAGCTGAACCCTCAAAGAAAGGACTCTGGGAATAAGAGCCCTATTAAGACTGAAAGGACTACAGAATACCTATCGCATTTGAAAACAGTGCAAGATACTCGGGATACCGTTGATCCGAGGCACTCGCTGAGGCGAGTGTACTGCCGGATCCGGTAAATAGAAGGACGAGATTCAAGAAGGAACAGGAGAAGACACGGAGACGAGAGGGACAAGAAAGACAGAAGAAGAAAGGAAGAAAAGAAGATTGAGAACAGAAGATAGACAAAGAAAGGGATCGAGATCTAAAGACCTTTAAGAGAAACTCATATGTCCCATCACTAAGCGCATCTAATCAGTACCTGAGAATTGAAATGGCAGGACCAAAATCTAAAATGGATAACAAAACCATGGCAAGAAGAGCATCAGAAGATGTGTCAATGAAAGACCTTCTGAAAGAAATCCAGAAACTGGGAGAACGACAGGAAAACTACCAAACAGAGGCCCAAAAAAGAATGGAAGAATACAATAAACAAATGATAGAAATGAGAACGGAGATAAAACAAGAAATTGGACAATTAAAGGAGGAAGTGAGGAAAACATTCGAGGATATAAAAGAATTAAAATAGTGAAAAATTGGAAAAATCCCAAGAGAAAATAAAGAAAAAAATGGAAAATTTAGAAAATAAAAACCAAAAAATAGAAAAATTACAAGAAAGACTAGAACAAAGAGAATTAGAATCCCAACTCCGATTCAGGAATATACAAGAGGAGGAAAACGAGAACATAAGAGAAAAAACAATAAGCATGACTGCTGATTTATTACAAAAGACAACAGACAAGATGGAAATAGAAATAGACAGGTGCTATAGGATACAGACAAACTATTCAAGGAAGAATAAAACGGCTAGAGATGTTATTGCAAACTTCACAAGAAAGAGTGTAAGAGACGAGATACTAATACAAAATAGCAAAAAGCCAATATACTACAAAGAAACAAAAATCGTGATATTAAAGGAAATCCCTCTAACAATGCTGAACAAAAGGAGAAACTACTTTTTCCTCACGGAAGAATTAAAAAAATACAAAATTCGATATAGATGGGAGAAGACAGAGGGTGTAATGGTAACTTATCGAGACGAAAGACATTGGCTGACATCGGTGGAAAAAGCAAAAGCTTTCTATAAAAATCTCAAAAAAGACCTGGAACACGTAGCCTCAATATCACCCTCAGTAAAAAAGAAAAAACCTAAAAGACAAAGACAAAACTCCCCGGAAGAGGCAGTATTAGGAGCGGGTGCAGGATTGCAGACCACAAATGTATCAGATGGAGAAGAGGATGAGGAAGAACTGACAAATGAGGATAATCAAGATGGAGAGTGAAATAACACAGCAGTTAAAAATATATACAAACAACGTGAACGGGCTGAACTCACCCCAAAAAAGGAAAAGTATCTTGACCCAAATAAACAAAGGAAAATACGACTTAGTGGCGCTTCAAGAAACGCACATATGCCAAGAACACGTAGCCCACTTGAAAAACGACAAATTAGGAAAAGAATTCTTTTCGGCAGACTCAGTAAAGAAAAGAGGAGTGGTTATATATGTAAAGGAAAACATCCCAGCAGAAATGAAATTTAAAGATACGGAGGGGAGGGTAATTGCGGTAGAAATAACGCTAAATCAAGAGAAAATCCTCATTTGCAATATATACGCCCCGAATGGACCCAAAACAAAATTTGTAAACAATCTGAGAGAACAAATATCAAAAACGGATGTGGAGCACATAATAATCTTAGGGGATTTTAACGGAGTGATAGATCAAGATCTAGACAAATCGAAAAAGAAAAATAGAAAAACCAAAGAAAAAATGGGCCAACTACCAAAAAACTTCCTAAATTTGAAAAAAGAACTGGACCTTCAAGATGTGTGGAGAAATATGAACACAAATAAAAGAGACTTTACATACTACTCAAATAGACACGAATCATGGTCCAGGATCGACATGATCTGGACCTCAAACTCACTAACATCAAAAGTGGACAAGATAAATATACTGTTAAGAGACAAATCGGACCACTGTCCCCTGGAAATGATAATAAACTACAAAAGAAACCATTGGAGATGGAGATTAGACGATAACCTGATTAAATCAGAAAAAGCAATTCTGGAAAACAAGAAACTAACAAAAGAATTTTTAAATAATAACGACAAAGAGAATGTAACTAAACAAACAATATGGGACTCGTATAAGGCAGTAATGAGAGGATACCTTATACAACAGAAAGCCAGAGCCAACAAAGCTAGAAACTATAAAACAGAACAGATTAACAAGCAAATAGAAAATAAAGAAAAGATATTTAAACAACAACCTAAGAATCAAAAGATCAAGAAAGAAATAAACGACCTAAAGAAGGAAAAACACCACCTAGATTTGGAAAAAATAGCAAAATCATTGAAATATGTGAAACAAGATAATTTTGAAAACGCAAACAAACCAGGGTCCTGGCTGGCAAGGAAGATAAGAAAGAAAAAACAGCAACAACAAATAACAAAGATCAAAGATAAAGATAAGGAGTATACGAGAGACGAAGAAATAAGAGAAGAATTTAGAAACTATTATAGCCAATTGTATAAGCAAAAAGACGAAGATTTGGAAAAGATTACAAAATATTTAGGAGAACAAAAATTGGATAAAATTACGGAAACACAAAGAGAACATCTAAACAAAGAAATAACAGAAGAAGAAATTAAGAAAGCAATAAAAAATTTAAAACCCAACAAAGCACCGGGTCCGGACGGATTTACGGCAAGCTTCTACAAAGTTATGAAAGACGAGTTAATCCCATTCCTGAAAACATTAATGAACCAGGTATTGGAAAAAAATACTATCCCGGAATCGTGGAAGGAAGGAGACATTATAACAATCCACAAAGAAGACACTGACAAATCGGAGGTAAAAAATTACAGACCAATCACGCTACTAAATTTGGACTACAAAATTTTTACTAATATATTGGCAAATCGATTCAAAAATTACTTAACAACATGGATTGGGCCAGAGCAAAAAGGATTTCTTCCGGGAAGACACATGAAAGAAAATGTAAGAACTATAGTAGATGTAATAGAATTTTACGAAACACACCACCAAAAAGAATTGACACTACTCTCGATCAACGCAGAGAAAGCATTCGACAACCTAAATTGGAGATTCATTAAATTATTATTTAAAGAAATTGATATAGGTTACCAATTTTATAATGCTATTGATACGATATACATGGAGCAGAGGGCAAAAATTTTAGTAAATGGTCAATACACGAAAGAGATACCAATAAACAAGGGAACTCGCCAAGGATGTCCATTATCACCGCTAATTTTTATCTTCGCAATTGAAATCTTAATAAGAAATATCAGAAAGGATGATCAACTAAAAGGAACAAAAATAGCAAATTATGAATTCAAGATGAGGGCTTTTGCCAACGACCTTATATGTATTATTGAGAATCCGAAACACCAAATTCAAAAGTGGCTCAACCGTATAGAGGAATATGGATCAGTGGCAGGCTTTTATCTAAACAAAAAGAAAACAAAAATTATGACAAAAAATATACCAAAGAAAAGACAAGAGGAAATAGAGAAAGTGGCAAACATCCAAATAATACCTAAATTAAAATATCTTGGAATCTGGTTAACAGCAAAAAATGCACATCTACTGAAAAATAACTACCAAATGAAATGGAACGAAATTAAAAAAGACCTACAGAACTGGAAAAATCTGAAAATCTCTATTCTGGGACGTATATCAATAATAAAAATGAATGTCTTACCAAAACTGTTGTATCTGTTCCAAAATCTTCCAGTGATAAGGAACAACAAACTTTTTATGGAATGGCAAAGGGAAATCAAAAAATTTATTTGGAAGGGAAAAAAGGCAAGAATAAACTACACAATAATGACAGATGATAAAAGAAGAGGGGGATTCGGACTACCGAACTTAAAATTATATTATGAATCTTGTGCATTAGCATGGGTAAAGGATTGGGCAACCCTGGAAAAAAACAGTATTCTAGCATTGGAGGGCTTTGATTTGAGGAGGGGATGGCATAGCTATCTCTGGTACGGTAAAAGATCAGTAGAGAAAAATTTCGGAAATCACTTCATCAGATCCTCATTAATAAAAATATGGGAAAAATATAAGGGAAGAATATATACGAAAATACCCCTCTGGATTTCACCTTTAGAAGCCAATCAGAAAAAATTATTGGGCTGGACAAAATGGCCAAAATACAAAGAAATTTTAAGAAAAAAGGATGGACAATTTCAACTAAAACAACAAGAAGAAATAAGACAAAAATACAACAAAATATCATGGTTTCAGTATGCCCAGCTAAAAGAACAATTTGGGAAGGACAAAAAATTAGGATTCAACGAGACTGAAAATTTCTGGGATACCTTGATGCAAAGCAACAAGAAGGAAATCGCGAGAATATACAAGAAGCTACTAGAATGGTCTACAGAGATAGAATACGTAAAAATATGTGCCACAAAATGGGCAAAAAATATTGGACGCTCAATTATGATGTCAGAATGGGAAGCAATATGGAACATAAAACAAAAATATACGTACGCCTCAGACCTACAGGAAAACTGGCTCAAAATGTTCCATAGATGGCACATTACACCAAAAAAGATAGCAACCATGTATAAAAACACAGACAATAAATGCTGGAAATGTAAAAAGCAGGAAAGGTCATACTTTCATGTCAGGCTCACTTCAAAGGACCAGTCTGAACGCAGATCAGAGATAGCTGCTCTCAAATCCAATCTTTATTGAAGAATACATGACTTTGGAAAAGTCGAGAATGACCTAATGTTTACATACACTCATTTTTATCACCTCTGATGCAACGTAACACCACACGTAAATATCATCATCAAACCCCACCCCTTGTATCACATTTCTACTATTCCCACACACTATACCAATTATAATTGTTTATACTTCCAACCCCGAGTTCCCAGGCTCATTCTATCTTCTTCTGCCAGGTGCTTCCAGGGTTATTTATGTTATGACTCCAAGTCCAGGGCTTGGAAATTCAGCCCTGGGACTTGGTTCCATGACATGGCGCCCTCTTTTTCTTCGTCCTCCTCTTCGGTTCTTCTTTCATCACACTCCTGAAATAAATCAAACAATAACTCTATGTGTCCATTTTGTCCAAAGTACCCATATACTTTTTCAGTAAGCTGCGATGGAATACTGGGTGTATTTTCCCTAAACTTTTTGGCAATGCCAACTGGAAAGTCACTTCATTGATAACACCCTGTATTCTGAATGGTCCAATATATTTGGGGCCCAATTTTCTCGAAGGTAGCCCCAATTTGATGTTTTGGGTACTTAACCACACTAGATCTCCTTTCTCCAATTTATCGCCTTCCACCCTTTTTCTGTCTGCGAATGTTTTATACTTTTTGTGTGCTTCCTTTAAGGATGCAGTCACTTGACTCCAGCATTCTAGCATTTGAGTTTTCCATTTCCCTGCCCCTGTTTCTTCATTCTCTGTCCATCTTGGCAACTGGGGCAGAGGCTGTATTTCATACCCGTAAACTACTTCAAAGGGAGTTTTATTTGTTGCTGAATGTATAGTCGAATTAAAAGCTAGTTCTGCAAAAGCCAGCCACCTAGACCAGTCATTTTGTCTCATGTTAGAGTACATTCGAAGGAACTGCCCAAGCGTCTGTTGAGTACGTTCTACTGCCCCGTTTGTCATGGGGTGAAAAGCAGAACTTAGACTCCTTTCTGCTCCTAGCATTTCCAAGAATTTTTCCCAAAATTTTGCTGTGAATTGAACCCCTCTGTCACTGACCACTCTACTGGGACATCCATGAAGTTTGTAAATATGGTTTATGTATAATTCAGCTAGTTTCTCTGCCGATGGTAATTTCGTCAGTGGTATAAAGTGGGCCTGTTTAGAAAACAGGTCTAATACTGTCCAAATATAACGATGTCCTTTGCTAACCGGCAGTTCCCCCACAAAGTCCATCGCTACACATTCCCAAGGCCTGGTAGGTTCCGCTACTGTTTGTAATAATCCCATTGGCTTCCCTCCTCTCGATTTATTTCTGGCACAATCATCACATTGAATAACATGATTCTTTATGTCCTTCCTCATTCCTGGCCACCAACAATGTTTTGCTATTGCCTTCGTTGTTTTTGTAATTCCTGTATGACCAGCGCTCTGGTTATTGTGAAAACGATGCAAAATCTTAATCCTTAATATTGCTGGGATATACAGTTTCTTGTTCACAAACCAAAATCCCCCCTTCTGCTCCCCCTTTTCTGCGTTGGATGCAATCCACTGATCTCCTTCGTACGATTGTTTCAGTTCTTTTCCCCAACTATTTTCCCCGTCGAATTCAATAATAGCAGTGTTCTCTCTTTGGGTTTGCGCTCTTGTCCTGACAGCTAAGCCCCATTGTTTATCAGAGAATATTGTTCCCTCTTTTGCTGTGGTTATGCCTTCGTGTTGAGGCATGCGTGAAAGAGCATCTGCCAAGACATTCTGTTTCCCTTGGAAAAACTTTAATTGGAAATCGAACCTGCTGAAGTATTGTGCCCATCTAATTTGTTTGGGGGACAATTTTCGAGGAGATTTTAAATACTGGAGGTTCTTATGGTCAGACCAAATTTCAAATGGGATTCCGCTCCCTTCGAGGAAGTGTCGCCAGCATTCTAAGGCTTTTAATATGGCTAATGCCTCTTTTTCCCATATGGGCCAACATTTTTCAGTTTCACTGAACTTCCGGGACAAATATCCACAAGGTTTTAAGTTCCCATTTTGATCCTTTTGCAACAGTACTGCCCCGTATGCACAGTCTGAAGCATCGCAATGGATTATGAAAGGGCTCCGGATATCGGGGTGTTTTAGGACGGGTTCTTCTGTGAAGCATCCTTTTAGGGTTTCAAATGCCTTTTGGCATTCTGGCGTCCAACTCAGTTTGGCGCCAGGAGCTTTCACTTTTGCTGTCTCCCCTTTTCCTTTTGTTTTTAAAAGTTCAGTAAGGGGTGCGGTTATTTGCGCAAAGCCTTTTATGAACGATCTATAAAAATTTGCAAACCCTAGAAATGATTGCAATTGTCTCCTTGTTTGAGGTACTCCCCATTCTTTTACGTCTGATACTTTAGACGGGTCCATAGCTAACCCTTCTGGAGATATCCGATACCCCAGAAAGTCAATTTGAGTTTTATTAAATTCACATTTGGACAGTTTTGCATACAGCTTTGCTTCCCTTAGTCTCTGCAAAACTTCCCTGACCAATTCCACGTGCTTTTCTTTATCTTCGCTCACGATCAAGATATCATCAAGGAATATGAATACCCCTCGGTACAACAATGGGTGCAGTATTTCATTTATAAGCTGCATAAAGCAACTGCCGCCATTTTTTAATCCAAATGGCAAAATTTTATATTCAAAATGGCCGAATGCGCAGGAAAATGCAGTTTTCCAAGTATCCTCAGGTTTGATTCTTAATTTATGATATGCTTCAATTAAATCAAGCTTTGTAAATATGCTCCCTTTCTTCAATACGGTAATTAAATCCTTTACTAAGGGCATAGGGTATTTATTGTCCTTAGTAATTGCATTTAAATTTCGATAGTCAATGCACAATCTTAGAGAGTTGTCTTTCTTTCTCCTAAATAACACTGGGGCCCCGAGAGGAGAATTGGATGGCTTAATGAAGCCTCGCGCCAGGTTCTTATCAATATATTTCCTCAATTCCTCCTTCTCCTGAACAGACATGGGATACACTTTTGGTTTTGGTAAGTTTGCTCCTGGGATTATTTCAATTTCTACTTCTACATTCCTCTTGGGAGGTAATTTACTTGCCTCTTTCTGATTGAAAACATCCACAAAGTCTCTGTATTCAGGTGGCAATAGCTGTGGGTCTATTTCCCCTGCTTCATCTCCCTCGTCCTCCTCTCCTGCTATTTTGCTTATCTCCCATTGCGTCTGTTGTTCTTTAAATGCTAGGCTCTTTCCTCTCCAATCTACTTCAGGATTTGCCTGTTCGAGCCATGGGATCCCTAGTATTACGTGGTATGTGGCAATAGGGGCTATCACAAAGGATATTCTTCCTTCCCATTTGCCTATTTTACATGGGACCCCCCGTATTTCCTTTGTAGATACTTCCCCAGCAGCAACTGATCCATCTAGCTGCGAAAATGCAATTGGGGAGTCAAGTAACGTCTGCTGGCATTTCAGTGCTCCTGCTAGTTCCGGAGTTATAATGTTCCTAGAACAACCGCAATCCACAAATGCCCTGCAGGTGGCCCGATTCTCTAGCCCCGATAGGCAGATTGGCACTACTAGCATGCGTTTGTCTCGACTCACCAGCCTTTCCGGAGATTCTGGGGCTCGCACCTCCTCCTCCGCTCGCCTCCCGGCTGCTGGCTTGGGCTTTGAGGGTTTTGGCGGCTCCCCCTTCCGGGCCCAACATTCTGCTGCTCGATGGCCCGTCTTCCCACATACAAAGCATCCCGGCTTGGGTTTGTTGTCATCTCCTTTGAAGGGGATCCCCGGCCTCCCTCCGGGCCTTTCCTGCTTCCTCGTTTCTCCTTGACCTCTCGCCGCCGGTCTTTGCTGGCCGCCGCCGCCCCTGAAACGCTTTACTTGGGCCAGAGTGGATTCGACGCGCCCCGCTAGTTGTATCCAGCCTTGGAGTGTTTCTGGGTCGTCTCTGTGCGCCGCCCAACTAAAAACCTCGGGGCGTAGTCCCTCTTTGAATATCTCCACTTTGGTCACTTCAGACCACTCTGGTACCTTTTCCGCGAGATGGAGGAATTCCTCTGCGTACTCGGGCACCGTTTTGTCCCTCTGCTTTATTCCTTTAAGCTGGTCTCGAGCCCTCAATTGCTCTAGCCGGTCTCTGAACCGGTTTTCCAGTGCGGCGAGGAAGCGGGGCACTGACCTCAGGCACGGGTCGCGTCTGGCATGTAGTTGCACATACCAGCTGGCCGCTCCTCTCTTTAGTGTGTTGCCGATGGCCCGAACCATGCTTGCTTCGGAGGGGAATGTGTGTGCATTGTCTTCTATATATCCTCTGATGCTAATGAGGAAAAAGTTCAGTTCAGATGATTCCCCTCCGTATTCCAGTTTGAGATCTTCCCTCCTTTGCATCCATTCTGCGGCCCGTTGATGCTGTCTGGGAGGCATGGGGAAGGGTTGCATCGGGTTTCCTTGGACGGCCCCTTTGAACACGCCGCGCCCCACTCCGGCGGTTGTCCTGCGCGGCTCCCGACATTCTGCCGCTGCTGTCGGCCCTTCTACCCATCCGAATGCGGGCCTCGCTGTAGCCCCCGCACCTCGCCTTCCCTCGTCGTACGGCACATCCTCCTCCTCTTCCTGGATCTCCGGCTCCTCTCCGCCTTCGTCCGCTAATCCACTGGACCCGATCCCTGGCCTCAGTGGTCTTTCCACCCCGACGCCCATTCGGGGGGTTGGAAGTTCTGTTGGAGTTGGCGGCCTCAGAGTTCCCAGAGCTTGCTGGCGCTCCTCTTCACGCGCCATTCTGTCTCGGAACTCCAGTTCCTGCCAGTATTCCTCATCCCCCTCGCTCCTCGCCGCCACGGGGCTCTGCGTTGAGGCGCGCTGGCCCCTCTGGCTCCAATCTTCTTCCTTACGTGGCTCTGTCTCGGCGCCATATCGGGTGGGCTCCTTCTGGAGATTCTCTTCCAATAGTGGCACCAACCTCCCCACGGTTTCCGACAGCCTGGATAAATTAGTTTCCAGGATGGATAACCGCAGGGCCACGGTCTCCGGCATGCTTCCTCCAGATCCCCAACTGGTTTCTGCAGCCGCCGAAACGCCTCTTCCTCCTCTGGGAATCCTCTGGGTCACGCCGTTCGGCCTGGGGTACCCCGTAGAGGAAGCTATGGCTTGCATCGTCTCTTCCCCCAACGGCCGGGCCCCTGGCAAAGGCCTCTCTGCTCCATTTAGGCTTTGATCTCCTTCTCCACTCATTATCACTTCACTGCGAATTCGCAGGAGGGTGAGAACGGGATTCTCGACTTAAATGTCAGGCTCACTTCAAAGGACCAGTCTGAACGCAGATCAGAGATAGCTGCTCTCAAATCCAATCTTTATTGAAGAATACATGACTTTGGAAAAGTCGAGAATGACCTAATGTTTACATACACTCATTTTTATCACCTCTGATGCAACGTAACACCACACGTAAATATCATCATCAAACCCCACCCCTTGTATCACATTTCTACTATTCCCACACACTATACCAATTATAATTGTTTATACTTCCAACCCCGAGTTCCCAGGCTCATTCTATCTTCTTCTGCCAGGTGCTTCCAGGGTTATTTATGTTATGACTCCAAGTCCAGGGCTTGGAAATTCAGCCCTGGGACTTGGTTCCATATACAAGAAGCTACTAGAATGGTCTACAGAGATAGAATACGTAAAAATATGTGCCACAAAATGGGCAAAAAATATCGGACGCTCAATTATGATGTCAGAATGGGAAGCAATATGGAACATAAAACAAAAATATACGTACGCCTCAGACCTACAGGAAAACTGGCTCAAAATGTTCCATAGATGGCACATTACACCAAAAAAGATAGCAACCATGTATAAAAACACAGACAATAAATGCTGGAAATGTAAAAAGCAGGAAAGGTCATACTTTCATATCTGGTGGACATGTTCAGAAACAAAATCATATTGGAAATCAGTACATGAAGAAACACAGAAAATATTACAAAAATCATTTTCAATGAAGCCAGAGTTTTATTTACTTGGGTTGACAGAGAGTATAATGAATTTGAATTCAAATGAGGACAAAATATTTACATACGCAGCGACAGCCGCAAGAATAACCTTTGCTAAATACTGGAAACAAAGAGAAATACCAACAAATCAACATTGGTTGGAGAAACTGAATGAGATATATGATATGGACAAATTAACATACTTAATGAAAATTAATAGGGGCAATATAATAAAATCAACTAATTGGGAAAAATATGAAGAATACAAGGAAAAGGCAAAGGAAAAATAAGCAAAAGAAGAATCCGAGGACACTTACAATGACCAAATCTAGTCCAATATATGTAAAAAAGAAGGAAATGGAACAAAACTTAGCCCACAAAGAATAGAAAGCGGAAGGACTTCTGTATCCCCTCCCTCCCCTGCCCCCCTCCCCCCTCTTCCCCCTTTTTTTTCCTCTCCCTTACCCTCTCTACCAACCCCCGTGATTTACTTTTACTTTTATTTCAATGTATGTATGTGCAAGAAAATCTGAATAAAAATTTAAATTAAAAAAAAAAAGAAAGTGTGTATCTCATGACAGCTACATTTTACCAATGTGATCATAAGATCTTGTGAGTGCATGGATTGAAAGGAACTGAATACACACTGAGGTCTTATGAATTCAGCATCCCCACTGAGATTTCTGGCTTTCTCAGAAACAGAGATTTCCTAGGGAAGTCCTTTTTCAAAGAACTACAGCCTAAATTCTTTCTCCACTGCTTAATAAAGTGTAATACTCCAAATATAATAAAGCAATAACCTCCTTTTCCCTCTTTGATCTCTCCTTGGAATATTCCTTCTCTCAAGAGTGTCTGCCTTTTCTTTTGTGACAAGCTGGATTTCCCTGTTTAGCCAAACACATTCCTTGAAATAAGAGGAAAGAGGTGGTTTCTTTTTCAATTCTAGCTTTCTGCTATGAATAGCTTCTTTCCTCATAGCTTCATTGGATATTTATTGCTTAAGATGACAGACTGAAAGTCATTGCTTAGTGACTGGAATAATTTCTCTGGTGGTGTAGTAGTTACTGCCAGTGATCACAGATTGCTAGTCTCTTCGCTTGACGGACAGTGCGTGGACAGTAGAAATGAAGCTAAGGGTTGGATCCAGCTTTAGCTTCTCCTTTATATTTAAACGAGACCCACTGAAGTCAGTGGGATGTAAGCTAGTAATTGTTAGTAGAAATTTATTTCAGGGCCTGTAAAAAATATTCAAAACAGCATTAATAGCCCAGCTCCCATCAATTTGTAAATGCCTGGTGGAACAAAAATGTTTTGACCTGCAACCATAGGGAGAGGAAGGATGGGGCCATCTTGGCCACTCAAGGAAAGGATTTCCAAAGTCTGGGAGCAGTCACCAAGAAGGTCCTCTCTTCTTCTCACAATGTGGGCCTGAGAAAACATTCTCCAGATGATCTGAGATCCCTCATAGGCCATCAAACAGCATGAACTCAAGGTGTCCAAAAAGTCCAAAAATGAATCTTTTCTCTAGGCTTTAATAATAATAATAATAATAATAATAATAATAATAATAATAATAATCTTTAATTATACCCCGCCACCATCTCCCCAACGGGGACTCGGGGCGGCTTACATGGGGCCATGCCCAGAACAATACAATATAACAAAATATAATAGAACAACAAATCATAGCACATTAAAGAACAATAAAACAACAACAATAAAATAAAATATACACTACATTAAACAAGATCAAAAGAACAATAAAACCAAGGGCGGGCCACATGAACACTAGGTTAAAACTCGGGGTGAGAAAGGAAGTAGGAGTAAAAACCACAGAGGACAGGGTCATAAAGTGGCGGTGCAATCTGGAGGACAAATATGGAAGGAGAGCAGCAAAGGGGATGTATGTAGTGATTACTCTCCAAAGGCACAACGGAAGAGCCATGTTTTCAGGTCTTTCTTAAAGGCTGCTAATGTGGGGGCTTGCCTAATCTCACCGGGCAGTGAGTTCCACAATCGGGGGGACACAGCAGAGAAGGCCCTCTCCCTTGTTCCCACAAGGCGGGCCTGAGATATTGGCAGTGATGACAGGAGAGCCTCCCCTGACAATCGAAGGGATCGGGCAGGTTTATGATAGGAGATACGGTCACGAAGGTAGGTGGGTCCCAAACTGTTTAGGGCTTTATAGGTGATAGTCTGCACCTTGAATTGGGACCGGAAAATAAACAGCAGCCAATGGAGCTCCTTGAACAAGGGAGTGGATCTCTCCCTGTAACTCGCCCCAGTTATTAGTCTGGCCGCCGAACGCTGGACCAATTGTAATTTCCGGGCCGTCTTCAAGGGAAGCCCCACGTAGAGCACATTGCAGTAGTTCAGTCTAGAGTTAACTAAGGCATGGACCACCGTGGTCAAGTCAGACTTCACGAGGTATGGTCACAGTTGGCGCATGAGTTTTAGTTGTGCGAAAGCCCTCCCGGCCACCGCCGACACCTGCGCCTCAAGCGTCAACGCTGAATCCAGGAGGACCCCCAAACTGCGGACCTGTGATTTCAGGGGAAGTACAACCCCGTCCAGCACAGGTTGCCACCCGATACCCTGATCAGACGGGCGACTGACCAGGAGGGCCTCTGTCTTGTCAGGATTGATCCTCAGCTTGTTCCTCCTCATCCAGTCCGATTTAGTTAATCAAATGCTGACATGGGGTGGTGGGGATCGTCACACCTGAAAGAAGAACCTCATATTATTTCACTGCAATTTCCAAGCCATTTTCATGCTAATGAAAATCAGGATAAATTTCAATTTTCTGTTGGCTTCAGGTAGGAAGTGCAGCTTCGTTTCTTGAAGCCCCACCATGGACCTTATATTCCAACTAATGTAACTGAGAGTGGCAGTTACAAAAAGAGATGTTTATATTACACTCATTAATTTGGTTCAGGGCAGCAGAGATGCAAGAATGTTGCAAAACAAAATAGTATAGAAGCTAGAGGCACTGGTTTACTATTTGCAAAGTCCCTGAAATCAGCACCATTTCAGGATAAGATATAGCTAAATAGTCAGCCTCCTATGGGTCGATGATTTTGTCCAGATCCGGTAATAAAGGTTCAAGGTTTCTTTTTGATCCTGGTTTGATATTACAACATACTGTTGACCTGGTGAGTCTATTGACGCAGCAGTGAAAGGGACAATGGCAGGAAATATCTTGACTTCAAACAGGCTTGTCCTTTGCACTCCAGCAATTACCCTTCTGCCCTTAGTCATTTTTGGTTTCCGATATAATTTGGAGTGTTCTCTCTTCTTCTCTCTCAGAATGAGAGAGAAGGGGAGGGACTCTTGAATCTCACTGAGTGAGTGGCACTGCTCAGAAAAGTTACTTAGTCCTGGATTTTCTTAGATGGCATGAGCTGTACAAATAAAAGGGGGAAAGATAAATACAATAATTAGTGTGTGTATGTAATCAATGTATGTGTTAAAAACTATCATGCACATATAATAAATACATTACTACTTGCTGAATAGGCACCATTAACTGTCAAGGCAGAACAACTTACTCTCAGATATGTTGGGAAACTTTGGAATGAAGGATGTTTTTGAGTCAACTTTGACTTATGACGACTCCATGAATACATAACATCCAAGTTACTCTATCCTCATCAGCCCTGTTCAGATCTTGCAGAAGCAGAGCCATGGCTTCCTGGATTGAGTCAATCCATCTGGAATGTGGTCTTCCTCTTTTGCTACTGCCTTCTACCTTACCAAAATTACTCCAAAATTATGCATTATGACACATGGATCCATTGGGAAATATAGCTAGCTAGCTACATGGTTATTTCTGATTGCCCTACAGTAATCTTTCTATTACATTCCCTGGAAATTCCCTGGAATGGTACTCCATCTTGCCCTCACCCAGAGTAAATTATCATAATTCTCACACAATGAACTGGGAAGAATGGGAAAGACACACACAATGAATTTTCATTTAGATATCCTATACCCTTTGTCTGCTTTGCCTGATATGATCTGGGCTAGTCTCCCTTCCCCAGGACTCTGTATTGGACCCTGATGGACAGACCTATTGACAAGGTCAATATCTTGAAGCACCCTATTGTTCATCAAACCTAAAACCATTCTCCATACCAGAGTGAAAGATATGGGGAACTCGTCCCAGCCCATTATAACCAGACTCACCACATTCCTGGAGCCCCCAATGGCTTAGTGGACTAAAGCTTCGTGACTTGAAGGTTAGATTGCTGATCTGAAAGCTGCCAGGTTCGAATCCCACCCGGGGAGAGTGTGGATGAGCTCCCTCTATCAGCTCCAGCTCCATGCGGGGACATGAGAGAAGCCTCCCACAAAGATGGTAAAAACATCAAAACATCCGGGCGTCCCCTGGGCAACGTCCTTGCAGACAGCCAATTCTCTCACTCCGTCGGATGGAGTCTTGAGCCACTCAGGATGCTGATCCCAGTTAGACAGTTTCTAAATCAATCAGGAACTTGAATCAATCAGAATGAAATAAATATGCCCTGTGTTCACAGCTATGGCATGCCAGTTCTCTGGAGTGCTGATTTTGCCTTTGACCCATCTGTGTCCCATTCAGCCCTCTGGAAAGCTTGATGTCCTAGGCCTCTGAACCTGCAGTTCTTGCAGATGCTGAAATCACATAACATGGCAAAGAATATCTTCAAACAGTGGACTGGCCGTGGTAAGGTAGGAGACATGGCCATTTGCTGTAGACTTCCTCAGACCAAACTGAGGAGCAAAACGTCCTGCAAGCTCCAAATACCTGGGGGGGGGGGGGGTGTGCTTCTTTTTTCATCCCCCATCTGTACACCCTCACCCCATTCTTTTATCCATTCTTAGAGGTTTATTTTATCTTCTGTGCAAACAAAATGGTTCTGCTTGTCCATGGAGACCAGGGCTAAATATGCTAATCTTTAATGTACAAGGAAATTCAAATTAAACAGAGACAAGAGCCCAAAAGAGCAGCTCTGAGCACTTCCCTTGGGGATGCTGGAACACAGGAGTGGAATTTACATGCCTCCTTAACTTCCTATTCATTGGTTTCCACAGCAATTCTCTCTGTCTCTTTCTCCCTCCCTCTGAAGGACTTCAGAAAATTATTTAGCATCTCTCAACAGCACTATCTAAGCCCTCTGGCTCAGCGAATGTCTGGAGTACCATTCTGCAGGTTGATGAGGACTAGATTGTTCTCTAAAATCAGTAATCCAGATGCTGCTTCGATACAAGGGGATGTGCAGTCTTATTTGTGCTAGAGAGACAAATTGGGGGAGGGGGGAGATGACCATTTAGTAATGTTATTATGACTGTAAGACCAGTATGATGCACATTGCCTCATTGTGGGAGCTGGTTAACTCTATTTTACATCCAGGTGAAAGGGTAACTAAATAACACATAATTATCAACAAATGGCTCTCTAAATTTCTTCTTTCATGGAATTTACTGAAGGCTTGTGACATATGGATTGCCAAAACTTTTAATTAAGCAAATTTCACACCTATTTTTTGTCATCAAATGCCTATTTGTTGTTATTTGTCCACAAGTTGACTTCAACGTATGGTAGCCCCATGACTGAGAGACTTTCAAAAGTCTTAGAGTGCATCTATACTGTCACATTAATGCAGTTTAACACTACTTTAATTGCCATAACTCAATGCTATGGAATAATGGGATTTGTGAGGCATCCGCACACTGGCAGAGAAGGCTAAAGACATTGTAAACCTGCCGCTCTCAAAATTCCATAGCAATAGACCATGATAAAGTGGTATCAACCTACATTCATTTGATAGTGTAAATGCACCTCTAGACATCAACCGTCCTCTTCAATTCTCACCAAACTAGGGGCTGTGGCTTTCTTGGTTGAATCAATCCAACTGTGCTGTGGTCTCCTTCTTTTTCTACTGCTATTTTAAGAAAAACCTTATGAAATGCATGGGTCTGCCAGAAGTCAATAGGTGACTTGAAGGCCCATGCATTCACACTTTACTATTCTTGTCTTTTCCAGTGAGTCATATTTTCTCATAATACATCCAAAGCCCAAGTTTAGTCATTCCGGCTTCTGGGGAAAGATCCGGCTAGATTTATCCTGCCATCCGTTTGTTTGTTCATGGCCCATGATATCTGTAAAACTGTTCTCCGGCACGACATTTCCTATGGGATGATTTTCTTCCTGCTAGCTTTCTTCACCACTCAGCTTTCACAACCATACATAGAAATCGGAAATACTATGGCCTGGACGAGTCCTACTTTAATGATACGTCTTTACACTTGAGGATCATATCTAATTCCTATACCCTGCTGTACAGGAAGTTGTGGATTTACATGAGTTGGAAACAATAGCCACTCATGAGTCACTTCCTCACCTTTCTCCGAGTCTGGAATTTCTCCCTGCCCTTTTGCCCACAGGCCTCACCCTTTTGCTCTCATCAAAAAGATCAAAAAATTCAGTCACCGCGCAGTTCTGTTTGCAGCTTTGATGATATTCATTTGTGAAGCTTTGTGATTTCCTTCTTCTCTATCCAGTATTCTGATATTAGAATTGGGTCTTGTGTAAAGTTTGGGAAATCATTTGCAAAGCAAATAGTTACAGTGCAATGTTGCAATACAAGGTGAGTATCCATTATCCAAAATGTGTGAGATTAGAAGTATTTTGGAGTCAGAGTTTCTTTGGAGTTTGGAATACAGTAGAGTCTCACTTATCCAAGCTAAATGGGCCGGCAGAAGCTTGGATAAGCGAATATCTTGGATAATAAGGAGGGATTAAGGAAAAACCTATTAAACATCAAATTAGGTTATGATTTTACAAATTAAGCACCAAAACTTCATGTTATACAACAAATTGGACAGAAATGGTAGTTCAATACGCAGTAATGTTATGTTGTAATTACCGTATTTACGAATTTAGCACCAAAATATCACAATATATTGAAAACATTGACCACAAAAATGGCTTGGATTATCCAGAGGCTTGGCTAAGCGAGACTCTACTGTACCTGTAAAGACATCTTGGAAACTGGCCTCAAGTTAAACATGAACTCCATTTATGTTTTATATATGCCTTATACACATACACATATCATATACACCTTGCACACATAGCCTTATACACATGCAGTGTGTTTGTAGTGGCTAGGGCTGTGGTTAGAGAGTCTATGCCTGGCAAGCATATGCTAAACCTTGTTCCCAAGGGATTATGCTTACAGGATCACAGGTAAGTGGCTGCCTTCAAGTTACATTTTGATACCTTCAAGAAACCGTTTATACACTTCATATAGGACATTAATACAGTACACTGTAAGAAAGATACAAGTTACACAGAAATCCATAGGTTGCTACAATTTATTTAAGGGTTTGACATGATAGGGTTTGAGGGGTACAGCTGCTGCCAGCTCTGTTCCCAATCCTCAAAATCTTCAGAACTTTGCAACTCTGGACAACCGGAAAAGGTTTTTAATAAAAAGAAAAAGTCGTATATTTATTAAGCTCTTATTGAACTATAAATCTTCCCGGGGGAGGGGTATTGTAGTTTGATAACATTTTGAATAATTTTGTGTATGAAACAAAGTTGGTGTACATTGAATCAGCAAAAAAGCAAAGGTGTCACTATCTCAACCACCCATTTCAGATTTCAGAGTTCTGGACAAATGATGTTCTATATACACACACACACACACACACACACACAAAGCTTGCCATTGTTTTTCAGTCCAATTTGGAAGGGATTTATTTGCCAGATTATTTGATTTATTAATTGCTAGTTGTTATTGTCTATTTCCTTTTTTGAAAATCACATCAGATAATTAGGAATGATCTAAAATTAGGTGGGTTAACTTGAAGCAACCAACAAAATATCCACCATACAATGGGTTTTTTGCCACAAAACCAATTAGTATAAATTACAAATAAATGTTATTTTTGATCTGGTCACAATACAATAAGGTTAACCATTTTATAATATTTGAAGAAGGAATGTTGTTAGCTGTCTAGTTTCCTCCAAAAAATAATATCTTAAAAATGAGCATACTTATATGCAACATATTCCTTCCACGCTCTGTGAAAAGGAAACATAAATACCTCATACCCCTAAAAGCAGAATTGTTTATCAGTGGTACAGTATGAAGGATCCCTTGTTTCACTTGCTAGCATCTCCAGGTATCTTTACTCAGAGAGAGAGATAGGTAGATCATAAAATATACATAAAACAATCACCTTGTATACACACACAATAATATGTACTATGTATTACCAATAATTAACCACAAACTACTGACTACTTCAGCATAAAATTACATATGCCAAATAGGAACAGAAATAGAAATAGAAAAAGCACAATCAGAAAGCATTTCAACGAGAAAGATAAGCATGATTAAAACATTTTTTGTTCCAACCTTTTTAGTAATGGTATACCTGGTGGCACAGTGTGTTAAAGCGCTGACTGCTGAACTTGCGGACCAAAAGGTCCCAGGTTCAAATCCCGGGAGTGGAATGAGTGCATGCTGTTAGCCCCAGCTCCTGCCAACCTAGCAGTTCGAAAACATGCAAATGTGAGTAGATCAATAAGTACCACTCCGGCGGGAAGGTAACGGTGCTCCATGCAGTCATGCCGGCCACATGACCTTGGAGGTGTCTATGGACAACGCTGGCTCTTCAGCTTAGAAATGGAGATGAGCACCAACCCCCAGAGTCAGTCACGACTGGACTTAACATCAGGGGAAACCTTTACCTTTACCTATATGTTAGAAAATGAACAAACAACGAAATCCTGTTTTCTCTAAGTTCCAAAATCTCTTTCCACTTTTTCTGTTTTTTAAAAAAACTTTCCAAAAGCTAGAAACATTTTCTTTGTTCTTAAACAGATGACTACGTTTTGAATCAAAGTATCGCGCCATACACAACAATGCATGTCCTTCTAGGAGCAAAACCCTCCAGGCATGGCTTCTTCAAGATAGTTTGTTACTACCAGCAGCAGCAAAAGAAAGCAAAAACCATCATGGCACCCAACTTCCATTCCACGTAGAGATGATGACTGGAATGATAGTGGAATTTGTACTTCACTATTGGCAGTGGGGTACCATCTTTTGTTGCCCTTGATAGAATATCTTAGGGAGGGCAGGACCGACCCTGTGCCACTCACATGTACACAGCATCCACTGCTCAAGGCATCTGCCTCATACAGCTTCATGGCAGGAATGGTAGCAGCGATGCTCCATGGCACATTCAATGAGGCGCTAAATCAAATCTGGGTTTTCATATAGAGTTTTAAGGAGCTATCCAAGGAGATAAATCTATTTGAGTGCCAAGGTTCAACATCTTTGATATTGTAAGGTTCAGACTAAAATACAGAGTGGGTTCACACATCATTGACATGGAAGCTATAATGCAACACTGGAGGGTGAGGCAAATAGAAAGTCTTGCTACCAATCTTACTCCCAAAAATCTTTCTAACAGAGATACCATGGATGTTGCACATGCTATCAATTTCCTGCAATTTGCTTGTCCATCATGGGAGTAGGGAGTAGTTTGGTTGTGGTATGGGAACCCATTCAGTCAATCCTAGCATTATTCTCTTCTTTTTTTGCCTCTTCTGAATGCAGGAAGAGGATCACTATGGGTTTAAAAGCATATAATCAAAGGTTGCAAGGCTGTTTCAGGCACTATATGAATTTTTAAAATGTTGCTGCCATGAGATTCCTATTACAGGTAACCCACGTTTGCTGGGGTTGGGGTCACATGACCATGATAGTGGGAAAATGCTGTTTAAAAAATTAAATGTTGTTTTTTTATTTACAGCACTTATATTCCGCCCTTCTAACCCCGAAGGGGACTCAGGATGGATCACATTGCACACATAAAGGCAAACATACAATGCTACGACACAGAACAGAGACAGAGACAAGACCCAGGCTGGCCTCGAACTCATGACCTCTTGGTCAAGTTTTTTTAACTTGAAATAACATCTCTCTAGGAATCTCTAGGTCCTCCAGTGCAGTTGAATGTACAAGAAGCATGCACGAGTGGTAGTGGTATTTCCTTATGTTTAAGCTTAAGATAATTGAAAAGTTTCATTCTCAAGATCTTCCAAGTTGAAGAGACAGGAAAAAGTTTAAATTGTGTCCAGGTGCATGCCTAAGCTATTTGTATAGGTGCAGATGAAGGAAAGCTGAGAGATATGAATCATTGGTTCATCTGACTGCTACCTGTATCTGCATATAGAAAGTGGCTTCGTGACAGTATTGTCTGGAGAAATGACTCATTCAAGGTGCCAGGACAAAATCCGGTTTGGTGCACTAAACTAACAGCTGCACTTTTTCCATGATTGTATAGTGGTAGCAAGGGAAAATGGATATAAATGTGTCAGCTCTAAGCAGTATATTACGTTGAAGTCTTATTTCCATGAACGTCATCATAGTCACATTTTTTTCCATCCTGTCATACCATTGACTTGGTGGACCAACAAAATTTTGGCTATACTCTTCACTGAAGCTATGGATTCCACCCTCATAAAAGAACCCTTGTGCTGACAGGACTGCTGACCGAGAAGTCAGCAGTTTGAATCTGGGAGGGAATGGGTGAGCTCCCTCTGTCAGCTCCAGCTCCCCATGCGGGGACATGAGAGACGCCTCCAAGAGGATGGTAAAAACATCAAAACATCGGGGCAACATCCTTGCAAACAGGCAATTCTCTCACACCAGAAGCGACTTGCAGTTTCTCAAGTCACTCCTGACATGAAAAAAACCCCTCATAAAACTTTTTAAGAGGTACCATTCAATGACTACCATAAATATTTTGTCAGGAGGGAGTGGAAAATGTAATCTAACAGAATGGTTTCTGAAGATTCTCAGACAGTATATTTGTATTAGTTCAGTCATATATAGAACAGGTGAGGGATAGAATGGCTCAGCTTATTCAAAAGAATCCAGGCCCAGAATATTTCCCTTTGGGGCTTGATCTTACAATAGTTTCACTTAGACACCAAGTGAAAATATGTCTGTTTAGTAAAGCTTCACTGATTTTTCTCTAAATGCTTGTGCACATGATTTTCAAACTCTTGGAATTCTTTGTACCAGTTTTAACAATCATATATAAGCCAATTAAAATTCTATATGTTAAGCCTATTGAAATTATTTTAGTTCATTTTAGAAACATATCTACATTCTTTCACTTGTACATTGCCATGAGATCTTTTGATTTAAGATGTCATTGAAATGTTTTAATAAATCAAAATGAATAATGGCCTTTTCAGTTGCTGTTCCCAGATTTTGGAACTCTCTCCCTAGAGAGGCCAAGATGACCCCATCCTTGCTCTCCTTACCTCAGGAAATGAAAACATTTTTATCCCATTGGGCTTTCAGAAACTGCCTGGGTGGGGTTTTAATACTGTGCAGTGCTGGGTTTTACAGTTTGGATATAGTATTTAATGAATTTTCAATATTTTAACTTTATACATTGTATATTTTATACTTTTCATTATCAATTCACCGTATACAGTTTTTAAGTTGTATTGTTTGTGTTGTTATCTGCTTTGATATTGGGAGAAAGTTGGGAGGGACCAAAGTAAAATAATGAATGAATGAATGAATACATATAAAAAAGAAGCCCTACTGATATCAAATATTCCAAGTGTTTTGGACTTTAACTTCCAAGATTCTGGACCACCAGTCATGCTGACTTTTGAAATGCAAAGTATCTGAAAGACCAAAGGTTAAGAATCTTTGGTCTAGAGAAGAGGTTGGGAATGCCTAGCACAATGCCAGATGATGATACAGTGAAACTCCCATCAGCAAAGAACAGCATTGTTGTTGTTCTTATCTCTGTTGTGTGCCTTAAAGTTGTTTCCAGCTTATGGTGACCCTAAGGCAAACGTATCCTGGTGTTTTATGGGGCTGAGAATTTGTGACTTGCTCAAGGTTACCCAGTAAGCTATCTGTGACTTCCCCAAGGTTACACATAAAGCTGAGTGCGGTCTTGAGTCTTAGTGCAGTGCTCAAGCCAAGTGAGATGAGAGTTGCAAACCAGCAACTTTTGGACGGCCAAACAATAACAAATTGTGCCTTTGAAGGTCTATGCTACTCAATGATTTAATTATTGCTTTAACTGCCTTTGTACAAGAGGTCTGAAAGTGAGAAGGCAAAGACATTGTCACTTTAGCATAAACACCCATTTTTCTGTCCCACTAAGGTAGCCAGTATCTCCTCCCACCAACCTTGTTCCTGTGCCTTTGAACTGCAGTCTTGCACAAAAAGCTGTTCCTGTAACTTGTTATCCATTAAGAGAATTTCCTGCAGTTACAGACAGAAAAATAGGATCAGGGGGGAAATGTTACCAATCTTGGTCCCACTGTGGTGTTTGCTTGAACAAGCTGCCTCATGATCAGGATGCTTTATGAGGGATTATTATCAGAGCTAAGGTCTGCTATCCCTTAAATGTGATAAAGGACAGATAAAAGTTTCCAAAATATTTGTATTAAAGAAATGTATCTGAATCAGCTTCTGAGCTACCAGCATCTGACCTTGCCTCATGCTGCCCTGCTGTAAAGTTGGGTGTTTACTGTTCGATTACTAATTGTACTGAACAGCTGGAAACTATGTACACTTCAAATACCCACCACCTGATGAATGACTGTGGGGCAAATGACTGTCTGCATTCGTTTGCTGAGACGTCTCCCATGACCTCCGTGTGCAAGGAATTGATTGGCCCATGGCTTTGCATCTGACCAAGGCCTCTGTAGTCCTAAAGGCCGATTAAACCAAAAAGGCTGAGATCCTTAATTGAGGTTGCACAGTGTAAGCCACTGTGCTATGCTCCTCTTTGTGTTGAATGGCAAAGTTGCACAAACACATGCACAAGTGCATCTATGTGCAGTGTACAAGGGCATCCTGTCACAATTCACAGCATGCATCTATGTGCAAATGTAGCCCATGTATAACTCTGCTTATGCAACCTTGAATAGAACATAACCTTTCTGCATCAGAAAAAAAATTGGGAATTTACAACACATGTAAGATACTAGCAGTATTCATACCCATATTTTGTAAGGATGTTGTATCTAAGAAAGAATGATGTGCATGAGTGGGACTTTTCTTCTTGTGGATTAATGGCAAGCAATGATGGATTGTTGGTCACATAAAACTTCTCCATATGCCATGCTGGTTAGGGCAGATGGGTGCTATAGGTCAAAAACTTCTGAAGGAGCAGGTTCCTATTCTGGTTTTAGATAGACACCCCCTAAGAAAGTCATTGCCTCCCAATTCACTTATCTTGCAGGAAGGGTAGCACTGCATGCATTCTGCAAAACTCAATGCCACCTTTCCAGTACAATAAATGCAAAGAAGGGACCATTCGCTATATTGCTGCTGGTGTGTCAAACAGCATTAAACTCTGTACCCCCTCCAACACAACATCAAAAATGTAAAAATCGAAACTTACCCCATACTTTTAATTTTAGTTTTGTAAATCTCGGAAGGCTCCTAAAGTTTATTTTCTTTTTCAATGCAAGAAAGCAAAGCCAAAAGGGTTGCCTTAGTGCATTGCCTTACCTTTTCTCTCAGAAGTCCCAGCATTAGGAGCGGAAAAAGAGGGAACAGTGTTTGCTGGGAACAGCAAACACCCAGCTGGACGTCAGCAGGAAAAACAAAAGACTGTACTGTATACAAATGTTTGTTTTACTTGTATCAAGCATGCCAGCTTCTTTGAGCGACTTACCACTAGCTGTCATCCTTTCTGGCCGGACTGAATAAACTCCTCAGTGGCTTCTTCAACTGCCGAGATTTCTTTGATTGGGGAACATTGGGTTACAGCTTTTTGTCTCGCCAGGCATGGACTCTCAGCAGCTCACTGCCAGGCTGCATTATCCAGAGATGGAAAGACGCTGGGTCTTTCCATCTCTGGGTGCAGATAATTCTTGCTGCTGTAATTACGTATAATATTAGTCTTCCATGTTTTCTATGAAGTTGGTCTTACCTCCCCAAGTCCAACCCATAAATTTGACCCTTATGCATTTTCTTTTCTAACTATGCTCTGCTCTTCTGGAAAAATGGCCTGAATTGGTGCTATACAGCTTAATCCTATGCAAACATCTTGTTGTGTACCTTTAAGTTGTTTCCAATTTATGGCAACGCCATCATAGTATTTTCTTGGCAGGAATTGTTTGCCTTTTCCTTTATCGAAGGCTGTGAGAATGTGACTTGCTCAATATCATTCAGTGGGTTTCCACGGCTGAGTGGGAATTTGAACCCTGGTCTCCAAAGTCATAGCCCAGTATTTGGGCCAATGCACCAAACTTAATTTGGAGTAAATCCCAGTAACATTTTATAGCCGTGCTTCTCAATTTAGTTTTTTAAAAAGGTAACTTCTCTGTACTCTGGAGTACTCTTAATAGCACCCATTTCTGCCTAATGATAGAAGAAACCTTTGTGAAGTAGAAGTCTAATTCTACCCATCCTAATATTAGCGTGCGTGTGGATATTATTCAGTGCCTTTCATTCCAATATAATATTCAAACAAGGCTGACTACTGACTAATATGAATGCAATATTAATGACATTAATTTGTAAAAAGAACTGGCCGTTTCAACTCGCTCCAAGCCATGGAATAATTACTGAGTGTTCTCATTCTGTGTATTCGTGTTAGAAAGCATGCTTTTTTCAGCCTCCCTATCTCTCCTTCTCTTTAATAGAGTCAGCAATAACAGCTGAAGGCAAATACTGCACTATTTTAAGGCAGAATCCTGCAGAACCAAGCACTTCATAAGTTAGCCCTTTAAATCTCTTCATATAGTTTTGCTCTTTAAAAACCACTCAGAGGACCTTAACCTTGAAATACTTTGTCTTCACCTTTAGTACTTGCTCAGGAGACAGGTAAGTATCAGGAGACATTGAGATGTTGTGTGAGGAGACCAAGTCAGAAAGTTGGCAAAGGCAAATGCAGTAAAAGGACCTTTTAAAAAAACATCTCTTAGATGCCCAACTTCCTTTTGATCTCAGTAAAGATATAGTATGTCATCTTTTGTGTGGTATCCTAATACTATAGATGCTCCTAGAATTAGATACATATGTATATTCACTGTCTTTTTAGGGAGATTAGATGAATTTCCCTCCTTATTAGGTATAACTAATTGTGGAAAGGAACATATGAAAACACTTATGGTCACATTGAGAAAGTACCTACGGCCATACCACATTGAGAAAACAGAAGGCATTTGGGACTGTCCACTTAAGATCCAAGTTTCTCCCTTGTTTGGTTTCCTTTGCCAAGGTTTTAATCGGAACCTGACACATCGGATGAATCTACGCTGTAGAATTAATTCAGTTTGACACTGTTTTAACTGCCATGGTTCAATGCTATGGAATTGCAGTAGTTGTCGTGTAACAAGGTTTTTACCTTTTTTTTTTTGTTTTGTTTTGTTTTGCCAAATGGCGCTTCATCAAACTACAAATCTCAGGAGTCTGTACCATTTTATTCTTCTATTTCTCATTTCTCCAAATACATTTCAAATATTTGCCCCTCTTTCCCTGACCTGATTCCCGTCTTCTTTAGTTAGAGCAGGTCTTTCATTTTTCTGTCATGGACTTTGGAAACATTTGCCTGGAAATTGGCTTGACACAACCGCTACTTATCATATGAACTCCAGGTTACTGGGTTTTCTGCAAAGACACGTGGCCTTGATGTCAATCCAGAGGAGCAATAAATACCAACCCACTTCTTATCAGTTCAGCATTTCACCATTCTTTCCTTCTCACTTTCTCTCTGTACATATGAGGGTTGCAGCACTTGATTTCACTATGTAACGTGATCTTTGTTCCTGGGTTATAAATATAATTTCCTAATTGGTTCTATCATAAAAACATGGAAGAAGTTTATTAAACTGCAAAAACCTTGTTTTTGTGGGACATCTTGCTTTAACATTTTGTTATCGTTTATCGATGACTATCTCATCCAGTCTCAACCAATCAACATAGGGTTGCTGTGAGTTTTCTGGGCTGTATGGCCATGTTCCAGAACCATTATCTCCTGATGTTTCGCCCACATCTATGGCAGGCATCCTCAGAGGTTGTTAGGTCTGCTGGAAACTAGGCAAGTGGGGTTTATATATCTGTGGAATGCCCAGGGTGGGAGAAAGAACTCTTGTCTGTTTAAGGCAAATGTGAATATTGCCATTGGCCACTTTGATTAACATTGAATAGACTGGCAGCTTCAAAGCCTGGCTGCTTCCTGCCTGGGGGAATCCTTTGTTGGGAGGTGTTAGCTGGCTCTGATTGCCTCATGCCACAGTTTGTGGCAGCCACAAAAACAAAATTTCTGGAGTATAACAACTACTTTCAAAGTAAGTACTGCACAATTACACAAGAAATAACACCTTCAAACCAGAAACTTTTTTTTCAAATTTTGTTACATAGTGTTTCTGTATCAGATTCAGAACTAATTTTAAACTTAGTCTAAAGGGATATATCTTAACTTAGATCTATATCTAAGAAATTTGGGCTGAGGTACTGGTTCCCTTGGACTATGGATGCAGCTACACTGTAGAATTAATTCAGTTTGACTTAACTTTAACTGCCACGGCTCAGAGCTGGAACTTTCTATTCAGGCAGACTTTTGTAGATGAAGATGTTTAAGACCATTAAGGGCTGCTGTGCTTTTGCGATGTGATTTGTATGTACTTTTATGGTTTTAGTTTGGATTGTTTTAATATTAATGTTGTTTAATACAATTTTAATATTTTTGTATATTTTAAGTTGTACTAGAATGCTTTTAGTTGTGAGCCCCTTCGAGTCTCCATGTGGATAGAGAAAGTGAGATATAAAAAACATAATAATAATAATAATAATAATAATAATAATATTGCACAGAGATCTGAGAAGACCTGGCTCTTGAGCGCTCTGTCAGCGGTGACCAGTAGTGCTCTGGAATTTAAAGAGGCATGAATGGAGAGTGAAAGGGAGAAACGTGCCAAGAGGAAGGTGCATCGAGCCAATTCTGACTGGGACTGCCTTCCACTTGGAAACCGATGCCCTCACTGTGGAAGAACATGCAGATCAAGAATAGGTCTCCATAGCCACCTGCGCATCCACCACCAAGACACTACACTTGGAGGGCCATCCTCGGGCTACGAGGGATCACCTAATAAGTATAGGGCAGTGTAGAAGGGCCTCAGAGACTCGACAGTCCTGCCCCTTACACTCCCTTGATAAATCTTATTATATGTCCTGAGTCCCACATTTTTGTCTTTCTCTGTATATTCAGGATTACTTTCTGTATCCATCGCCATTGCTTGTGACTCTGGGCCAGGAATAAGGCTCTACAGTCACCTATGTATCCACCGCCGAGACACTACACTTAGAGGGTCATCATCCTCAGACAAGGAGGGATCGCCTAAGTAACTGCCTCATCACATTAGGCATGAATCCACTTTAAATACGGTTTCTGCCTCCTGCAGAATTCTGGAGTTTGTAGTTTGGTGAGGCCCAGGACCTATTTAAAGACCCCTCCCTAAAGTGGATTTAAAGTGGAGCCAAGCTCTGCATAAATAGGAGTATAGTGTCTAGATCCAGGGAAGTCATGCTACCCCTCTATTCCGCCTTGGTCAGACCACACCTGGAATCATACTGTGTCCAATTCTGAGCACCGCAATTGAAGGGTGATGTTGACAAGCTGGAAAGTGTCCAGAGGAGGGCGACTAAAATGATCAAGGGTCTGGAGAACAAGCCCTATGAGGAGCAGCTTAAAGAGCTGGGCATGTTTAGCCTGCAGAAGAGAAGGCTGAGATGAGACATGATAGCCATGTATAAATATGTGAGGGGAAGCCACAGCTTGTTTTTTGCTGCCCTGGAGACTAGGACACGGAACAATGGCTTTAAACTACAGGAAAGGAGATTCCACCTGAACATTAGGAAGAACCTCCTCACTGTGCGAGCTGTTCAGCAGTGTGGTGGAGGCTCCGTCTTTGGAGGCCTTTAAGCAGAGGCTGGATGGCCATCTGTCGGGGGTGCTCTGAATGTGATTTCCCTGCTTCTTGGCAGGGGGTTGGACTGGATGGCCCGTGAGGTCTCACACTGATTCTAGTGTGATGAGGTTCTTGCTGCTGCTCAGACGTTTAGTCTTCTCCGACTCCTCGTGACCGCATGGACCAGTCCACACCAGAGCTCCCTGTCGGCCGTCGCCGCCCCCAGTTCCTTCAAGGTCAAGCCAGTCACTTCAAGGATACCGTCCATCCACCTTGCCCTTGGTCGGCCTCTCTTCCTTTTTCCTTCCATTTTCCCCAGGATCATGATCTTTTCCAAGCTTTCCTGTCTCCTCATGATTTGGCCAAAATACTTCAGCTTTGCCTCTAATATCCTTCCCTCCAGTGAGCAGTTGGGCATTATTTCCTGGAGGATGGACTGGTTGGATCTTCTTGCGGTCCAAGGCACTCTCAGGATTGTCCTCCAACACCAGAGTTCAAAAGCATCCATCTTCCTTTGCTCAGCCTTCCTTATGGTCCAGCTCTCGCATCCATAGGTTACTTTGGGGAATACCATTGCTTTGACTATGCGGACCTTCGTTGCCAGTGTGAGGTCTCTGCTTTTCACTATTTTGTCAAGGTTGGCCATTGCTCTCCTCCCAAGAAGTAAACGTCTTCTGATTTCCTGGCTGCAGTCTGCATCTGCAGTGATCTTTGCACCTAGAAATATAAAGTTTGTCACTGCCTCCACGTTTTCTCCCTCTATTTGCCAGTTATCAATAGGTGTAGTTGCCATGATCTTGGTTTTCTTGATGTTTAACTGCAACCCAGCTTGTGCATTTTCTTCTTTCACATTGGTGATAAGGCTTCTCAGCTCTTCCTCACTTTTGGCCATCAGAGTGGTATCATCTGCATACCTAAGGTTGTTAATGTTTCTTCCAGCAATTTTAACTCCGGCCTTGGATTCCTCAAGCCCTGCATGTTGCATGATGTGTTCAAGTTGAATAGGGAGGGTGCGATCCCCGTGCGATGGATCGTTACCTTGACGTGGTGCTGAAGCTTGAGTGCCTCGATGAAGCCATGAGCTATACCGTGCAGGGCCACCTAAGACGGGAAGGTCATGGCAGAGAATCTTAGAATAGTAGAGTTGGAAGAGACCTCATGGGCCATCCAGTCCAACCCCCTGCCAAGAAGCAGGAAATCGCATTCAAAGCACCCCCGACAGATGGCCATCCAGCCTCTGTTTAAAAGCTTCCAAAGAAGGAGCCTCCACCACAGTCTGAGGGAGAGAGTTCCACTGCCGAACAGCCCTCACAGCGAGGAAGTTCTTCCTGATGTTCAGGTGGAATCTCCTTTCCTGTAGTTTGAAGCCATTGTTCCGTGTCCTAGTCTGCAGGGCAGCAGAAAACAAGCTTGCTCCCTCCTCCCTATGACTTCCCCTCACATATTTGTACATGGCTATCATGTCTCCTCTCAGCCTTCTCTTCTGCAGGCTAAACATGCCCAGTTCTTTAAGCCTCTCCTCATAGGGCTTGTTCTCCAGACCTTTGATCATTCTAGTTGCCCTCCTCTGGACACATTCCAGCTTGTCAACATCTCCCTTCAACTGCGGTGCCCAGAACTGGACACAGGTGTGGTCTGACCAAGGCAGAATAGAGGGGGAGCATGACTTCCCTGGATCTAGACTCTATACCCCTATTGATGCAGGCCAGAATCCCGTTGGCTTTCTTAGCAGCCGCATCACATTGCTGACTCATGTTTAACTTGTTGTCCACAAAGACTCCAAGATCTTTTTCACATGTACTGCTGTCTAGCCAGGTGTCCCCCATTCTGTATCTTTGCATTCCATTTTTTCTGCCAAAATGAAGTATCTTGCATTTGTCCTTGTTGAAGTTCATTTTGTTAGTTTCAGCCCATCTCTCTAGTCTGTCAAGATCGTTTTGAATTCTGCTCCTGTCTTCTGGAGTGTTGGCTATCCCTCCCAGTTTGGTGTCGTCCACAAACTTGATGATCGTGCCTTCTAACCCTTCGTCTAAGTCGTTAATAAAGATGTTAAACAGAACCAGGCCCAGGACGGAATCCTGCGGCACTCCACTTGTGACTTCTTTCCAAGATGAAGACGACGCATTGGTGAGCACCCTTTGGGATCGTTTGCTTAGCCAATTACAGATCCACCTAACTGTAGTTTTGTCTAGCTCACATTTTACTAGTTTGTTTGCCAGAAGGTCATGAGGGACTTTGTCAAAGGCCTTACTGAAATCCAGGTATGCTAAATCCACAGCATTCCCTGTATCGACCCAACGCGACTAAGCACGATCCCTGGGGAAGGTAATGGTAACCCACTCCAGTATTCTTGCCATGAAAACTGCATGGATGAGGTCCTTAGTAACCCTTAAAACAGGTGGGAATGAGCTATTCCATGCGGTAGAGGGCGCCCATAGAAGCCTGTCATCACCATTATAGAAAGGGGGAAAACCAGGCATGCCTTTGCTCCCTTTCACTTTTCCTGGATGTAAAGTCATTATTTCTTGACTTCTTTGGAAATACAGTCAGCCTGTGATGCTGGCGTTTCTCCATTCTGTGATTCTGGGCAAACTTCAGCGCTCCCTCCGGGTGTTTTGGACTTCAACTCCCACAATTCCTACCAGCCTGCTGGCTGTTAGGAATTGTGGGAGTTGGAGTCCAAAACACCCGGAGGGAGGGCTCAAGTTTGCCCAGGCCTGCTCCGAACGGAATCCTAAAGGCCTCCAAGAGACTATAGATCAGAGGTCCCCAAACTTTTTAAACAGGGGGCCAGTTCATGATCCTTTGGACTGTTGGAGGGCCAGACTATAGTAGTAGTAGTAGTAATAATAATAATAATAAGCACTGAAAGCACAAGCAAAGCACCCCTGACAGATGGCCACCCAGCCTCAATGTTAATAATAATAATAATAATAATAATAATAATAATAAAGAGGGTTGGAAGAGACCCCTTGGGCCTTTTAGTCCAACCCCCTTCTGCTTTTGTGCACCAAAAGCACAAGCAAAGCACCCCTGACAGATGGCCAGCCAGCCTCAATGTTAATAATAATAATAATAATAATAATAAGGGTTGGAAGAGACCCCTTGGGCCTTTTAGTCCAACCCCAAGCACAAGCAAAGCACCCCTGACAGATGGCCAGCCAGCCTCAATGTTAATAATAATAATAATAATAATAATAATATGGGTTGGAAGAGACCCCTTGGGCCTTTTAGTCCAACCCCCTTCTGCTTTTGTGCACCAAAAGCACAAGCAAAGCACCCCTGACAGATGGCCAGCCAGCCTCAATGTTAATAATAATAATAATAATAATAATAATAAGGGTTGGAAGAGACCCCTTGGGCCATTTAGCCCAACCCCCTTCTGCCCTTGTGCCGTGGGGGCCGGATAAATGGCTTTGATGGGCCGCATCCGGCCCCCGGGCCTTAGTTTGGGGATCCCTGCTATAGATAAACCCTTGCTTAGTTCCCAATATACCTCACAACCTCTGAGGATGCTTGTCGTAGATGTGGGCGAAACGGCAGGAGAGAATGCTTCTGGATCATGGCCAGGCATCCCGGAAAAGCCTTCCACAAACACATTGAATCCTATATGAATGGGTGCAGCGGAAGCCCCGCCCCCTTTCCGGACGTGACGCCCCAGCCAATGAGAGAGCGGGCTGCGTGGATGGATGAGGTCAGCGCGGCGTCGTCGTCGTCGTCCGCGTCGTCGTCGGGGGATGGAATGCGAGCGTGAGCGTTCGGCGCCGTTCCCGGGGAGCGTTCGGGAGGGAGCTCGGACGTGGCGGAGGGCGGCGGCGGCAGCAGCGGCGGCGGCGTCGGAGGAGCGAGCCGGCGGCGTCCCACCCCCCTTCCCTCCCTCCTTCTCCCTTCCCCATCTTCCCTCCCACGTCCTCTGCAAGTGAATGACTGACTGAAAGGGGCGGGGGCTAAACAGAGGAGGAGGAGGAGGAGGAAGGAAAGGCTTCGGCTGAGGGGAAAAGAGGAGGATCTTGCGCCGCTTGGCCGTCGTGGGAAAGGGAAGCCCTCCTCCTCTCAGGCTTCCCTCAGATTTTGGGAACTGGCTGGAGAGAGAGAGAGGGAGATGCAGGGATTCGTCAGGTTACGGCGCTCGGGGAGGATGTGATCCGGGCGCGGGCTGCATCCCAAGCCTCTCTCTCGAGTAAGAACATGGAGATGATATTTGCAAGGAGGTTTGAACCCTTTGCGCCCTGATCCGCGTTGGTGTGTGGTGTGTGTGCATGAGAAGGAAGGCAGAGAGAGAGAGAGACCTGGAGGGCGGGACGAGTTCCTCCGTCGGATTTAAGGGCCAAAGGGAGACCGGGTCGTCGGCTTATTCCTTGGCGGGAGGGCTCTCAGTGAGTGCCTGCCTTCCTTCCTTATTTCCTTCTCTCTCCCTTGAAATCCCAGTCTCTCCTTTGCCCACAGCACTCACCGGGCGTGCTTTCTTTCCCTTCAATTCCCAGCCCCTTGCTTTGGGGTCTCCCTCTTTTTCTCCCCTCCCAAAAGCCACCTTATATTGTTATTTTGTTATTCTATTCTTTGTCTTGGTTCCCTCTTCCTCCCATCCTCAGCTTCTCCTTTGGGCTTCCTTCCTTTCCCAAACCCTTCCTTTCGGGTCTCCCTCATTCTCTCCTCTCCCAAAAGCCACCTTATATTGTTATTTTGCTGTTGTTTGTTTTGGTTCCCTCTTCTTCCCATTCTCAGCCTCTCCTTTGCCCAAAGGCGTGCTTTCCCTTCCATTCCCTTGCTTTGGGGTCTCTCTCTTTCTCTCCTTCCCCAAAGCCACCTTATATTGTTGCTTTGTTGTTTGTTTTGGTTTCCTCTTCCTCTCATCCTCTCCTTTGCCCAAAGCAGCACTCACTGGGCGTGCTTCCCTTTCCTAATTCCTTACATTGGGGTCTCTCTCTTTCTCTCCTTCCCCAAAGCCACCTTATATTCCTATTTTGTTGTTTGTTTTGACTCCCGCTTCCTTTCATTCTCAGCTTCTCCTTTGCCCAAAGCAGCACTCACTGAACGTGTCTCCCTTTCCCAATTCCTTCCTTTCGGGTCTCCCTCTTTCTCTCCTCTCCCAAAGCCACCTTATATTCCTATTTTGTTGTTTGTTTTGACTCCCTTGTCCTCCCGCTCTCAGCCTCTCCTTTGCCCAAAGCTGCACTCAACTGGGTGTATTTCCCCATCAATTCCCAATCCCTTTCTTTCGGGTCTCCCTCTTCTCTCCCGAAAGCCACCTTATTGTTGTTTTGTTGTGGTTTATTTTGCTCCGCTCTTCCTCCCTCCCTCCCTTTCCCTCCTTCGCTTCCCTTTCCCCCAAAGATGAAAGACCGGCAGCAGCAGCAGCGGAGAAGAAGAGAAAGTTAACGACGAAGTCGCCCACATGCGCTGCTGCATCAGCCCAAGCCTTGGGGAAAGGAATCCAGAGGTGGTGGGAAAAGAGAGTTTGAAGGCTCCGCCTGAAGTGGTGGGAAGATGGCGGACTCAAGCTGAGAGTGTCCCCTGGCCGACCCTTGGGGCCCGGAGGAGTTGGAGTCGCGCTGCCTTTCTCCTCGACCCCCTCGACGACAGGACACATGCAGGCCAAAAAACGCTACTTCACCCTGCTCTCGGCCGGCACCTGCGTCGTCCTGCTCGCCTACTTCGGACTCGGCGGCGTGCGCTTCAGAGCCTCCCGGAACCAAAGCCGGCGCCAAGCTCCCAGTAGTAGTAGTAGCAGCAGTAGTGGCAGGTATGGCTCGCAACAGCAGCAGCGATATTGGCCCCGCTTCCCGGACGCCCTGCGGCCTTTGGTACCTTGGGACCAGCTGGAGAGCGAGGACTACAATGCCCAGGCTTCCCCGCGGCAGAAGCGGGATGCCAATGCCAGCGTCTACAAAGGGAAGAAGTGCCGCATGGACTCCTGCTTTGACTTCGCCCGGTGCCAGAGGAACGGCTTCAAGGTCTACGTTTACCCGCAGCAGAAAGGGGAGAAGATCGCTGAGAGTTACCAAAACATCCTCGCCGCTGTCGAGGGCTCCCGCTTTTATACTTCCGACCCCAGCCAGGCCTGCCTCTTCATCCTTAGCCTGGACACCTTAGACCGTGACCAGCTCTCCCCCCAGTACGTGCACAACTTGCGGTCCAAAGTCCAGGGCCTCCACTTGTGGAACAATGGGAGGAACCACTTAGTTTTTAATTTATATTCCGGCACATGGCCCGACTACACTGAGGATGTGGGCTTCGACATTGGGCACGCCATGTTGGCCAAGGCCAGCATCAGCACGGAGAACTTCCGCCCCAACTTCGATGTTTCCATCCCGCTCTTTTCGAAGGATCACCCGAGGACAGGAGGGGAGAAGGGCTTCCTGAGGTTTAACACCATCCCGCCCCTCAGGAAGTACATGCTGGTCTTCAAGGGGAAAAGGTACCTGACCGGGATAGGATCGGACACCAGGAATGCCTTATATCATGTCCATAATGGGGAGGATGTTGTCCTCTTGACCACCTGCAAGCATGGCAAAGACTGGCAGAAGCACAAGGACTCGCGGTGCGATAGGGACAACGCTGAGTATGAAAAGTAAGTGGGCCTACTCGGCCATGCCTTTTATTGCTCCATTTTCTCCTTTATACGCGTCTGTCACAACTTAAGGTTGTGGTTCTCCATCTTTGGGATGTAGCTGGAGGACCAAAGGTTGAGGAACTTTAGCTGAACGACTCCTACGCCATTCTGCCTGTCTCTTGCTTTCTTTCTCCCATCTGCAAAGGCCCAACTAAGTAAGGCCCAACTTCAAAAACTCAGAAAACACTTATACTGTTGCAGATTGTAAGTGGTGTTGAGGAAATTCATTACTGTGGCATAAGGTTGAAATATGAGATTAAGTTTCCCTGCTTTGCTCCAGCCTGGAGCTTTTGGGCTATAATCTCTGAGATTTTTGAGATTTTCTCTCCTAAAATTGCTGTTTGGAAATGAGTAAGACCCATGTGTATTTAAGTCAGGAATGAGCAATGGGTGGCCCTCAACCCTTTCCCTGGTCTCCAAGGCGACATTTTTTATTGTTACATCAAAGTGAGAATTAACTCAAGTGAAGCTTCCAGGAGGGGCAATGATATTTTAAATAGGTATCATACTTCTTACATGTTTTTAACATGAAATACTTGTTTTTTAAAGCTAGGAGTGGATTTGTCCCTTATTTCTAGATATTTTTCTCTCTTTTGGTAGCACTTTTGATACTCCAGGTAGAGTCTCTGTAACAGACAAATTGATCTCTAGATCCACCACAGTTGTGAATTGAATTGTATACTGCAGAAATTCTATTGATATTTCTTTGGGAGTGAATCCCATTTAGCCCTTTGGAGCTTGTTGCTGAGAAAACCGTGGCTAGGATGGTATTTTAAGTCTAACCAGATTTCTCCAGGATATTTTTCTGAATCTAAAAACATGAGAACATTTCATCAGCATGTCTATTCAGACCAGATTGCTCTAGATCACAGCTTTATTCTGAAACTTTCATATTTTCCTGGAGCTAGAAATTTGTAGTTTACTTGTTTCAATGACACATAACCAACTATCAGTAGTATCTTGATATCTTTCAGTTATTCACCTCCCCTTCCTGCCATAGTTAAGTGTTCTCCATTTTCGCCCCAGGTGCATATTGCCTAGAACAAAGTTCAAAGAAATCTGATGACTGGCTAAATCTGTGGGTGTGTGTACATTTATTTAGATGAGTAAACCCTGACTTGCTTATCTGAGATTTCTGACTCAGTAACAGAAACAGTTCAGGTTCAATTGATGTGTGTAAGTTGAAATCTAGCCTTTGCATTTATTTTTCTTTCCCAACCCAGCTGTAAAAATCAGTGGAATTGCTGTGGCTTCAAAGCCCTTTGAGTGTGTTTTTCCATGTTGACAATTATTTCCAGTGATATAAACATTTCCTGTGGCTTTTCCACAGACGTGTCTGGTTTCCCCTCATTTTTTAAATCAGCCCTCTGGAGTTAATACAGTTAAGAAAATAGAGAGTGCCATTATATCGGGATGGTACCTTCTAGGGGCACTTAGGTTTGCAGAATATAATCACAAGCTTTTGAGTTTCACAGAAGTCTTTCTTCAGATCTGAAGGCTTTTTTTGCAGTTCAAAAGCCTTCTATATTGTCCGTCCAGATGCTTCAGTCTTATCTTCCTTCCTTCCTTCCTTTTGCATCCAAGCTTTCCTTTGCTTTGGAGTAACATAAAACGCATCCTTGCCTCATTGTTTGATTGCTTCAAATGTCTATATATTTTCCAACATAACTTGCAAATTGTGTATTTGTCATTTTTCCACATAGTTGCTGAGACAACAGTTGTGTTGGAATAGCCATAGTAGGGCTGTAGTGATAATGAGCCAGTTCGAAACTAATTACTTAATTTAAATGCTGGCCACAGCTGCGTTTGCACAGTGGAGATTTGCACGTTAAAGGGACCCTAATTCTATGTGAGGAGGAAACAGACTTGGACCCATATCTGTTGATCTAAAGTGGCGTTTCCTCAGGATGATCTCAGAAATTTGGCAATATACATTGGAAGGGTGTACGTAGCTGCAGAAATGTATTATTTGGCCTACAGCCTTTTCAAACTGGCTATCACCAGCTAAACACTAAATTACAAGAATGAATATCACTCCTTCTTGCATGAAGAAACATTCTTACTTGTCATGCATCTGGAACCAGTTAGAATGACTGTGTATGGAGCTTTGCAGAGGTCATGGGACTATCATGCCTGTGTGATCAGATATCCTGACCCCTAGTTAGTGTATAACTCAGGAACCTTTCACTTTAAAACTTGTGTGAATGGAGTGTGCAAGGACAAGTGAAACACTTTCTAATCCGAGGTTAGCATATACCTCTGTGCATATTGGAGAGAGGGAATGCATCGGATTTAAATGCCTGTAGGTTTCCAGGAATGTCTTTGTTTGAAAAAGTGGCTTGGTGTAAGGGCCTGAATACTTTAAAGGCAGCCATTCTCTTCTGATCTGAGCAAGATTAGCCCTGGTTAGAACTTGGATGGGAGACAGCCAATGAATATTAGGTGCTGTACGCTATATTTTTTGGGAAAGGAGCGAGCCAAACCATCTCTGTGTATTCCTTGCCTAAGAAAACCGTATGAAATTCATGGGATTGCTTTAAGTCAACAGGTAATTCGAAGGCACACCTGCATCCTGATAGAGCAATCTCTGACTAATGTTTCTCAGCTGTTTTGGCAAAGTTTGATGTGGCATAAAGTTTCCTTCTGTTCTTCTGTGTTGAGAGATTCTACCCCAAAGATGTAATGCTCTGATGTCTCTGTCCTGTATGTGCTTACGTCTAAGCCAAAATTGCATTCTGTGTTGAGTAAGATTCATCTTTTAATGGCTTGTCTTTTCCTTTCCTTGCTGTAAAAATGCAGCCATGTTTGAAGCAGAGGAGAATACTCCATTGAATGCCAGGGTTTTAGATAGAATTTGTGAGATCTAATTTATTTTTTTCACTGCAAGCCCAAGGTCTGTAACAACCAAAAGCAGAATCACACATGCAATTGCAGAACAAAGTGCTTTGGAACCAATGTTCACCCCAAGAGTTTTATTTTCAAACCCAGTGCTGGAGCTGAAACACAAAAGCTCTTTTTTTCTTGTACATGCAATTTATTCCTGTTCTTCTCCAGTCCTTTGTAACATCTCATTTGAATAGTCTGGGGTGAGTAAAGAGGGAAGAGGTCTAGTTGTCAAAATCTTGGTGATTTACCTTAAGACTGCTAGAAATCGGGTTGATCTCGACTTGGTGCCTGCCACCACAGGTATGTCGTTCTTTCAAGTCAGGTCATTGTTGATTTATGGCCTTCCGGAAAAGGTTAGGGCAATTACTTCTGCAAAAGCTGCCACAGATGATTAGGGCTGCACTTTGGAAAGACTGCACCTCTGAGAGCATCTTTTTGCAGCCTTAAAAATCACACAGAAGCACGGAGTCAACGTGGATTTATATATTTCTGTCATCTGCTGTGCAGCTCTCCCCCCCCTTTTATCTCTCTTTTTCCCTCTCCCCCCATTCAAGTCCTGTCCATGCTTGGCTTTGCACTTAGTTTATGAATTCTGACAAGGCCATGTCCTGCGGGAAGCGTGACTTCCAGAATATTGGCCATATCTCTTTACAAGCACATCAGATTGATTCTCATACATGAAACAGTGCTTTGTTATCATTCTTTCCCTGTTTGGAGGGAGAAAAGAGAACACTGCTTCTTATGAAAATAAGAAATGTGACAGTTCTGGAGCTTTTTTTTCAAAGTAATCTGAAGGAAACCAGTATTTAATTTAATCTAAGGGTTTGCATCTACACTGGAAGAATAATGCAGTTTGACTCCACTTTTAATTCCCATGGCTCAGTACTACTGTTTATAGTCATAGGAGTTGTATTTTGGTGAGCCATCAGCACTTTTTGGTGAAGAAGGCTAGAGGCCTTGTAAGACTAGAACTCCTATATTACATGCTTGCTGTGGCATTTAAAGTGCCACCAAACTGCATCATTTCTCCATTGTAGATATCCCTAAAGTTAAAAGACGTTTCTGGGAAGAAGACTGAGAATTAGCTTGTTCTACTCTCAGGAAAAAAGGTTTTTGTGGTTATTATAGCAACTGTAAACCTCTATAACGAAAGGCAGTCTATCCCTCCAAACTAAGAATTGTAGATACAGTGCCATTAGCTTTCTGCTGTGCACAGAGCTGCCAGGAGAAATATGACTTATTGGGATATTGAATGAAATGGACTTTAGTTCTGCCAGTCTAACAAGGCAGTTCCTGTTGTCCCATGGCATGTTCAAAATAAGAAAAGAAAAAAACCACCTCAACAGCATTGGCATGAGTTGTCTGGTTGTCCGCAGTTTTGCAAGTCAGACATTTCCCTGCTTTCCTTTCTCATTTGAGCTTGAAATTTGCAGGGGAATTTATCTTACCTTGTTTTCTTCTGATGGACAGGAGTGCGGATATTCAGCAAGTGGCCTGTTGGCCTGGTAATATTGATCCTGGCAAGGCAGGTAGCGAGCGGCTGGCTGAGATGGAAACTATCGAGCAGCAGTATGAAACTGCCAAATTAGACCTTCTCCCAGTCTCTCAAGAAAGAAAAGGTTGGTATACTATTAGTAAGAGGCAGCATGGATTTGTGTCAAACTTTGTGTCAAAGATCAGGATTTGAATCCTCACTCAGCCTTGGAAACACCCTGGCTGCCCCTGTGCAGAGGCACACCTTCTCTGCCTCAGAGGAATACATCTTGCCAAGGGAAGTCTATGGTAGGGATTTGCATCAGTCAATAGTAGACGTGAACACACATAACAAAGCAACAAGTAGAGCAAATCTGCAGTCTCTGGGGCTTTTGTGGGATTAAAATCTATTGAGATTGTATGTGCGTATAGAGGAAGTATTCTAGATCACTGCTTCTTAAATTGTGGGTCCCCAAGATCAATTGTGGGTCCCCAATAATTTAGCAACCATTAAATTTAACTGAATGCCACCTGGTGGCTGTTTTAGGCATTTACACTCACTTGTTGTGCAGTGTTTACAGTGGACTCTGCAGAAGATGCTTTAGTTGTACTTCATAAAAAGGAACATCAGCCTCTTTAGCGAGCCTTGCGAATGTTGGTGTGTTGCCAGTAGATATTTGGTTTTTGTAATTAATTTATATACCTATGTTCCTGGGGTCCTGGTAGAGTTTTAGAAGCCCTGTTCTAGGGTGAAATTGACCAGCTACAATCTCTCTGATAAATTGGATTACATAGTTAATGCCTCAAAGGGACAAAGTGAAGGAGAAAGCTGAGATAGTTAGTTGCAATTAAGTGCTGTGTAAAGAGTTGCTGAGAACCCCACATTTCTATCTATCTTTCTTCCTTGCTCTGTGCCTTGTATCCCACTTCAGCTCTGCTGATGAATCTTCTACCTTATTTGCAATATGCTCTGGAGGGTTTGACATGTTTTGGCTCAGTCTTTCCAAGTTCTATTAAGAAATCCATCTGCAGGAGCGAACTAATTAATTTCTATCAAAGTTATGCATCTCAGCAGATAAAGCTGATGCTGAGCAAAATGAATTGCATTACCTTGATTAGAATACTTGCAAATAGGGTTTAAGGCTTGGCTTGTTCTCTCTTTCTGCTTGTGCATATGTGTAATAGACATTGTATCACCTTACATGGTCTTTGGAGTTGTAGGGGAATATAGATAAATATGTTAATTGTGGACATTTTGAATTATTTTTTTTAAAAAAATGAATTGACACTAATTTTCAACATTTTGGATTCCATATCATTGAGCCTTGGCAGTTAAACTGGTGTCAAACTGCATTATTTCTGCAGTGTAGATGCACCATAAGTTGATCCTTTTTCTGCAAAGCATACATTCCAGGATTTTGTGAGGACATTTTAATAATAATAACAATTTTATTTCTTACCTGCCTTTCTTTGTGAGTAATAGTAACACCTGCTATTTTCAATGGGATAAACAATGGAGGTATTGAGGAGAGAGCGTATAGGAAGCCCAGAGAATAAATGGAACTGTGGGTAAGTGAAACAACAACAGATAAGTTCAGTGGATACTGGAGTCGCATTGTATTTAGATTTCACAAGATTTGTGTTTGGGATCTAGCTGTAGAGAATTGGCAGTCATGCTGCTACCAGAAAGTATGAATGGGTCTTCCTAGATTATTTTGTAGCAAAGTGCTGTTTCTAAGATAAATAGCTTCAAGCATTTACTTAACTTAATGGATGGGTGTTTTAGACTGCTTGCTGAAATCTGATTTCCTGAGGTTTTCTGTATTCGTTATCTGCTTCGAAGCTGTACCAGGAATACCCAAGGAGTTTTCTGTGGATGTAGATATCCGACCATTTCCATAATAAGAGATTCACAGCCACACACTTCTCTGTGTAGCTAAACAGCATTCTTGGTATTGTTAAATAGTCTGTTCTATATAGAGAGTGTTTTGTCTGTAGGCTGTAACGGTTTCCAGGTCTGGTAATGCAATAAGTATTCACTGCATCAGGATTACTTAAGAGCAGAAGAATGAATGAGCATAACTTTAAGTTATGTATTGCATTGTTACATATTACAAAATTGATTGGGAAGGGAGGAGGAGAAAAACCACTCTCTCATCTGGTTTCACTTTTTCCCTTAAAAATTGTTCACTACATTAGATAGGAATGTTTTGATGCAAGGCTAGGTTTAGGATCTGCTTGGACTGTAGAATTAATGCAGTTCGACACTACTTTAACTGCCTTGACCCAATGCTATGGAATCATGGGAGTTGTATCTCTGCAAGGTCTTTACCCTTCTCTGTCAGAGTCTGTTGGTGTCTCACCAAACTACAAATCCCAGGATTCCGTAGCATTGAGCCATGGCAGCTAAAGTGGTGTCAAACTGCATTAATTCTACAGTGTAGATCAATCCTTTGTGTCCCTAAAGTTATTGGGATCATGTAGAAGATCATATGGAAACAGTAAAAACCAGTCAGAATAGTCAAAAGTGGGCAAGATGGGCTAATCTGGTGTAAGGTAGATTCTGGTGTAAGGTAGACATATACAGACGGAATAATAATAATAATAATAATCTTTATATTCTGCTTTATCTCCCCGAAGGGACTCAGAGGGGATTACAATACACATATAGGGCAAACATTCAGTGCTTTTTTATAATGAACAACATACAGTAGAGCAGACAAAGGTAAAGGCTTCCCTTTTTCATCTCTGGCGTTTGGAGGCGATGCTCACCTCCGGCCATGGGGAGGTGCTCTTATTCCATTTTCCATGCTGAGGAGCCTGTTGTAGACTTCTCCGATTGCTGGCATGTCTGCATAGGATGCCTTTACCTTCCCTCTGAGGCAGTATCTATTGATCTACTTGCATTGCATACTTTCAAACTGCTAGGTTGGCAGAAGCTAGGGCTGACAGCCAGAAGCTCACTCTGACTCGCGGCTTTGAACTGCCAACCCTCCGTTCAGCAGATCTCCTGCAGCTAGCTGTTTAACCCGCTGTCCTATCGTGGCCCCAAATGCATATACAGACACACATATATTCATATGATAGTAAGTTATCGTGGTTCTTAGGTTTCATAGACTTTTGGAAGTGTGCCTCACTTTATGTTGATTTAATCCACAATATGGATAGCCTGCTTTTCTTATGTTCTGTTTTCTCTTTCATTGTTTATTTTTCTTTTTCTATAATTGGCCAGGGAATTATTTTGACCAAATCCTATCTTTGCCTAAGACCTAGCAGTCCTTATGATTCAAAATACAATCGAGTATGGAGTCATGAAAGCAAGCTGTTCTAGATCGAAGAACTTAAGGGAACAAGGCAGCTGGCCAAGTAAGAGTTGACATGCTTCCTGTACAAAAGAGACACAGAAGAAGAAGAAAGACGTGGGAAGGAATTTTAGTTGACAAAGAGGCCTTGATCCAGTAAAAGACTCTACCTGGCTGTGGATAAAATAGGATCTGGATAAATATTTGTAGCGAGATTAAGTTCCTTTAACTGGGGAACAATGAAAGCATCATTTTTCCTGGAATTTTCTTTTAATAACAAACCCACAGTTTCCAAACAGCCTCAAAACCTCTTAATGTGATAAAACTTGAGTTTATTAATATGCATTTGATCATAGCTTTTACCTCTTTTTGAACTTTATATTATTTGATTTCTTATTTTATTAGGATATAAGAACTCTGACGTACAGTACATGTACAACTGGTTAAGGTAAACATTTTGGGGTTATGCAGTCATTGTTCATTGTTTGTTCAAATTTTGGAGTCTCCAAGACTGAGGTACAGTAGCAATGATAGCTGTTCATACTGGGATATCAGTTTTCACATCTTCTGCAGTTTGCAGGAATATTTGTGATTTTTACATGCAACCTTTGAGGAGGAAGCATTTTCATTTCTTGATTTTTCTGTTTTGGAGAGGTGATGCCTTGCCAAAGAAGCAACAATCAAACTGGGTTAACAGGCATGAATCTCATGAATACTATACATATTCATATATTTTCAAATTAAAAGCAGGTAGTTTGATGGATCCCTAATATAACACAGTAACACAGCAAAAAGTATTCCAACCAAGAACAGCTGGTATGATAGTTGTAACTGCTGTAACATGTTTTTCATGTAAATATATTAGAAAAGATATGGTTGCTTCAGCAAGGCAGATGATGATGTTCTGTATCTCAGTTTTAAATTTCCAAGTACGGTATAACAGTGGTAGATAACGTTGATGGAACATTGCAAAATAGACAGAAACTGATGGCAAAAGATGGTATCCAAAACTGTAAGTTTGTGTTAGAATATGGAATGATTTCAAAAAAACACCACACGTGCCTATTCCAAAGTTTCAGAGAGACACCAGTGTTGATACCAAGTTTGAGCAGTGAGCCTAAATCTCATCTGGATAGTCTGAAGGTACTAGATACCTTTTGAAAGAATTCTGCCAAGAAAACACTTGCCGTAAGTCAGAAGTGAATTGAAGTCACACAACAAAATAGACTCAATTTGTAAAGCACTGCGGCTGTCACTTTCAAGCCTTTAGAGCAGGGGTCCTCAAACTTTTTAAGCCGAGGGCCGGTCCACAATCCTTCAGACTGTGGAGGGGCCGGATTATCATTTGAAAAAAAAAATACAAACAAATTCTGATGCACACTGTACATGTCTTATTTGTAGTGCAAAACAACAACAACAAAAGAACAATACAATATTTAAAAATGAAAACAATAGTAAACAACATAAACCTATCAGGATTTCAATGGGAAATGTGGGCCTGCTTCTGGCCAATGAGATAGTCAAGTTAATTAGGATTGTTGTTGTTGTGTGACTTCAAGTCATTTCAGACTTTGGGCGAGCCTAAGTCTAAAATAATTTATTTATTCATTTACTACATTATTTATTACATTTATATCCTGCCCTTCTCACCTTCTCACTCCAGAGCAACTGTATGTACATACAATATATTATATTATTAGCATAGGACAATATTAGCATTATATATTACTATATTGAACTATACCACTATACTGTAATATTATATGTAATATATAACATATAATTAATATTATTATATGGTATTATTAGTATTATATTGTATGAAATGATAATATTATTATTGTATATGTATATACAATATATTATATTATTTAAAATGATATAAAAATATTCTATTATAAATGAGGGCGGGGGCCAGGTAAATGACCTTGGAGGGCCGCATCCGGCCCCCGGGCCTTAGTTTGGGGACCCCTGCTTTAGAGGCATTGCTGTAAGCAGCCAATGCAATAATTACTGTAAGACAATTAACAGTAAGCAGTAGCTTATTGAAAGGAATTACCATCCCTATTGTCCTCCACAATATCTCTTATAAAATGGGTTTGTACATAAAATCCCTGGTTTGTTTACTTTGTTGTATCTCTGGTTCTTTCTGTGCAGTTGAATGGAACAGAATTAGCCCTGATTTGGTTGATTATCTGGCTATGAGAGAAAAATATTTAGTGCATGAAAAATGTTAACAGGGAAGGCTTCCAGATCATGTTGTATCATTTTCATCCCCTTTCCATAATTGAAATGTCCTATAATTATATTCTTGGATTTGTGCCCTTTGATGCACGGTTCACTATAAACTATGATCACATGGAGATTTCTGTTGTTTGTGTACATACAGTTAAAGTTCCTGGAAGGCATGTATGTGTTGAGAATGTGATGTCTGGTTTTTATAACCCATTTTCTCTTTGCTGCATGTCTTTTTCCCACTTAGAATGTGCTTTTGGTTAGTCTCTAAACACTCCCATTTGATTTTTGGAGAGACAGTAGTTCTGTGCTTGAACATATGAAGAAAGGTCCTAAATTTGATACCTGGGCTTTCCAGGAAGGGCAGAATACAAATCTTCGCTAGTTGATGTTGTGGCCCATGCTGCCTGTCTGTCTATATATACACCTTCAAGTTACTTATCCACCACATTTCATAGAGTGTTCTTGGCAAAATTCATTCAGAAAAGGTTTATCATTGCCTTCCCCAGAAGGGGGTTTGGCCACCCAGTGGGTTTCCATGGCTAAACTGGGATTCAAAACAGGGAATTCTAGTCAGACATTTGGACCATTATACCACAATGCGTGCATCCTGTGTTATATTACAGTATTTCTTCAATTGTAAAATGTCATCAATTGTAAGATGCACCGTAATTTCAGTACCACCAAAAGTACATCAGATACACCCGCGATTCTAAGACACTTCCCATTTGTAGATATGTTTATATAGGAAAAAGTGTGTCTTGGAATTGAAGAAATACTGTAGGTCCTTTTCTCTTTTGCTCTGTATGATTCAAATGACCCTGCCTACACATGCCTTGTTTTTTTTTTTAAGGATGAATAGTATAGTTATTTATTGATACTATTTACCATTTATTTTTCTTGCCTTTCTCCCAGTTTAAGGGGATCTGGATGTCTCATTTTTGTTTTCCTTCCCTATAGAATTGCTGCTCTTCAGGTATGCCCCCTCTTCACCCTCTGATAACTGCCGGCACATTTGATAACGGTATCTGATTTACAGGTGCAGCCAGGGAGTTTGATGTTCAACTGTTGTAAAGTGTTCCATCCAAATTGCACCCGTTATCTTCTGCAGGTGCCAAAATCGGAGTCTGCCTCTGCAAATCAAACTCATTATTTGCAGATGAAGGGGAAGAACAATTCTGGGTGGGTAGCAAAGGGAGATTACACTTCAGAAGGCAAAAATGCTTTGCTTTATGATTGATTCTTTGGGAGTCTTTCCACGTAGGCAGTCCATAGATGGTATTTGGGGCTTTGAGGCATTGCTTTTCCATTTGATTTGGCATCTACTGTTGTGTAGGGTTACAGTGCATGAAAAATTAATGATAATTTTCCTAATCCAAGGGAGGGGGGATATAAAATTATAGGATTTATTTTTCATGTTGCACTGCTCTTTGGTTTTTAAAAGACTGGTCTGCGTGGGGATGGGAATTAAACTCTGCTGCTCCAAGGCAGAAGACAAAAAAAGGAGTTTGATTAACATCTGAAATGGCAGAGCGTCAATAAAGGGAAGAATTGATATGAGCATACAGCTCAGAGTAAAGGACACTAGACTCATTATGAATTTAAGGAAACCTGTTTGTAACTTACTAATTGTCAGATTCTCTTTTCTTCTGTGGTAGGAAATGAAGCAAGACCTGTGGTGCATACTGAAGCAATGATAAGAAAAGAGGGAAAAAGGGATTGCTCAGTGATCAGATGAAGAGAATGGGAGAATAACTGACACCCCCCCCCCCCGCCACTAAATTTAGCCACAAACAACCAAGGGCCGATTCGCATGTGAAAGCAGCATTTAGCAACTTCCAGCTGTATACATGTGAACGACCTCCTTTAAAATGCAGTGTCACAACTGGAAGTAGTCCTGTAGTGATTTTTATCTATGAAAAATGCTTCCAGATGCAATTGTTTGGGCTGGTTTTTAAAATCTTTATGCTTGCTAGGCAAGTGATCCTTTTCATGTAGCAGAAGCATTGGATGTATTGCCTTCCTCTCAGGAGAGCTTTCACACTACACAGTTATAGCAATATGATTCCACTTCTGCTGCTGTGGCCACATCCTGTGAATTCCTGGGGTTTGTAGCTTGAAGAAGCCCTAGAACTCTCTGGGCGAGAATTCCAGATTGTACAGTAAAACTGACACAAACATCAGGAATTGCAACAGTGAAGAAACTGAAATATCTAGGTATTACAATTTCAGATTTTAAAATTTTTAAAAATTTCATGTCCCTGTCATTTATAGTTATGGCTTCTAAGACAATAGTGCCTTTTACATGGGTATTTCATATCATGGGATGATGCAAATTCATGTAAGAAGCCCTTCTTTAGTTGTTCCACCTATGGGATGCTGGTCTGTGTTTTTAGGGATGGAAACAAAGTAAAGATAACGAGGAAACATTTCCTTGATCATCAAACAGCAAGGAAGCGATTCAGACTTCAGACTTTGATCCTGCTCCTGTAATGACTGTCCTGCTTCAAAGTAGCTGTTGGCTAAAGAATCAGAGGACAAAGATAGCAAAACATTATTGTCTGTATACTTGCAATCCTTTGTGTGCTTACTTCATGGAGCTCAACTCAATTCTGTGGGTATTTCTTCCAAGTCCAACTGTGTTGTTTCAGGTTCAACCTTATTATTATTCTACCTGGAGCCTATGAAAGGGTTGGATAGTTCTGTGCAGTGAAGAAAATCCCACCTTTTGGAAGGATTCCTCATATAATTGCTGGATCTCCAAAACCTGGCTCTCCAAGGTGTGATGCTTTTATACCTGAGAACATACATAAGAAATGGCATGTTACATTGGACCAAGCACATAGCTAGTTCACCATTCGGTTAACACAATCACTAGCTAAAACCATATTGGAAGTTCATTGGAAGCAATCTATTTGCTCACACACAGAGGCATAGTAGTCATAATTATCAGTGGCTGTTGACAGTCTTACCCTCCTATTTTCTGCTGCAGAATATTCATGACTTCAGTCCTGCTGACTGCTTAATTATAGTGTCCATCATGCTGTTCTCTCCTGAAGCTGTTGCCTTCAGAGCAGAGGGAGGGCTGCATTCCCTTCTCACCTTTTAAAGCAATTGTGGGAGAAGGAATATTGAACCAGTTGCTGTGATCATGTGAGCTGAACATGGTGGGACCTACTCTCCAGGAAACTTGCAGAAAGTTGGGGTTTAAGCAGGTACATATGAATTTTACATTGCTACCGATTTTCACCTGCCTCTTTCCTCAGCCCATGTCTAAATTTAGGATGGAATCCTGTGCGTAATTAAGTGTATCCCGTTGAGCACTGCAGGATGTATTTCCGAGTAAATATGCATAGGTTTGTTCAGAAAGATCCGAATCTTGCAAGCAAGGACCTGTCTTCTGCCTTTTTACTCATTTGACGCATTTACTGGGGTTGCAGTTTTTACGTACAATGAGCAATTGTTTCTTCTCAGCATGAAAAACCTGTTCACTCTTCAAAGATCTTGGATAGCATTTCAAGTGGAGTAGTACATAGGTAGTATTTTGGGCATTGCATTTTCAGATACATGCCCATAACCACCAGACTAGAAACTATTTTCTTTGTAAACAGCAGTGGGGAATGTGGAAGGAGACCTTAATGAGACTCCCGGTTATTTCATGCAATGACTATAAGCAGTGCATGCTGATTGCTCCAGCTGAGGATATAAGACACAATCATATTCCAAGTTTTTATTTGTATTGTCATTGGAAATATGCATGTGCAATTTTTCATATTAAACTAACTAAAGCTTATTCATCTACACATGTATACATGTGTGTAAGATTATTATATACGACCAAAATTCACCATTTAATAGCAGAGTCAGGAGAAAGAGAATGTTTGACTTTCCATTGTGCCTGAAATCAATTCAGTTCGGGTCAGATCATATGCCTTTAACCTTTGCTCATCACAATACAACATAGGAAAGATGGACACCCTGAAGAAAAAAATTGAAAAGGTTGACCTAGCTGTGAATCCAATAAATAAAAATAATTAAAGATGTTACTTCCAGATTTAGACATTTGTTTCAAATTCCATTGTCTCTCCTTCTTCTCTCCTGCTTGAGATACCATCTCTTGGTAGTGTATTGCTAAAGTATTATAAAACACAACCAAAATACATACAATACATCAAAATAGTGTGATGTCCTAGTGGGATCTTAGTATTTTTAGATAACCTTTGGTCACAACCAAAAGTAAAATATGCAAGAATGTAATTGAAATAATGAAAACAATCTAGTTTCTACAGTACTATTGTTTGACTGATGTCAATGAGAAAGAGGTTACTTCCAATATTTTAGGATGCTTGTATAAAAAGTTGTAAATGTTTTTTATCTTTATAGAATTGAGTTGCAATCCTATGCCCACCTGTCTCATCTGAACAAGGGAAATCAGTTCTAAAAATTATATACATAAGAGCACTCTGAAAATTGCATCTCTTTTGGCATCTGTGAAATTAATATTTCCAATGCATTGCTTCTGCTTAGAGGCATATTTGATGAAATGATTTAGACTGTGAAGGATTGATTGACCCTTGTTTTGAAAGTTAGGATTCCGTGTATTCCAGTATTGTAAATATTATCTGTTTTAACATGTTTGACTTCATTATTTTCAAACATGTTCAAAGCTTTTGTAAAAATAATTTCATTGTAGGAATGTAAAGTTCCATTTCAAGCTGAGGAGAAAAAACAGATTCAGTACAACTAAATGAAGTTTGATTTTGCTAAAGGATGTACGTGACTCTTGAGCACAGGCAACAAATCACGAATTGTCTTATTTGTATTTGTGATGGATTAAGAAGGAAAAAATTTGTGAAATAGGTACTAGTTTAGCAGTTCATCCACCAGTTTGCTCCTTTGTCAGTGCTTGTCTCAGAAATATAACTAAAATGGTGTATCCTACATTTAGGCTATCAAACACAATTGATTGCAGTATAACTATGGATCTACTGTATCTATCTGGTGTTGAAAATATTCCATGGAAATCTTGTTGAAATTCTGTTGAAAGGTTCTGTTGAATTTCATTAGAAAATTTTCACTCCCAGGAAGGGTCATTTTACCATTTGTGGTGGTCATGCGGAAAAATACAAAAATTTTGGAAAATGATTCATGAGGAGACAAAAAATACTGAATAAAAAATTTCCTATGAAGCCTGAATATTATTTATTAGGAATTTTGGACACATCATTTGAATTAGATATAAATGACGATAAATTATTTACATATATCTCAACAGCTGCAAGAATAACTATAGCAAAAAGATGGAAAACAGAACAGATCCCGCAGTTGGAACACTGGTTGGAAAAATTGGAAGAAATAAAGAATATGGACAAATTAACTTTTTATATGAAAGAAATCAGAGGCGAACCGATTAGGAATACAAAGTGGGAAAAACTGGACTTATACATTAAGAAAAGGACTATAACAGAAAAATGAACTGGGACATGGACAGAAATGTATATTACAGTAATCTTTCCGAGTTGGGGAAAGAATGGAAGTTTTCAACGTACCCCTACCCCTTCCCGATTACCTCTTTGTGTTTTGTCCCTTCCCAATTCCCTCACTTTCCCATTTCCCTCCCCGGCTTTCCTCACTGTTAGCCTATATGTCATTTTTGTTTTTAAACTATATGTATGTTTGTTTGACTTTCACTTACCCCCTTTAGTAAAATAAAATTATATATATATATATATATATATATATATATATATATATATATATATAAAGAAAATTTTCACTCCACATCTCTGGTGGCCTATACCATTTAACTGTTCTTTGGGCAAACTACTGGTATGTAGGCTGTGAGGAACTCCTACTGCCGAAAAATCATATTGGTTAAAAAAAAGTTGAAAACGCCCAAGATCTATCGTTCTCAAGCAGCTGCTACGTTAATATGTTTTAATCAAACCTGTTGGCTGTGGCTCCCAGGGCAGTTTTTGAGATGGGATAGTTATTCTCTTCATCATGATCTTCCTTCTGCAAATAAGATCATGTAATCAAGAAGTCTGCATTCTTTACTAGAGCTTTACAGCTTTCTTCTTTTCCTTCTCTGTTGCTTTTGTCAGGGGTATGAAGGAATTCTCAGTCACCACTGCAGAGGCAAGGCAGAAAAGAGGTGGGTTCATGTTTAATATTGCAGGCAGTTGAGCTATGTTATTTATTTATGAAATCGTATTGCTGCTGTGCAATGCAACCAGCATTAAAATTGTGTAGAAAATAAGTCAATAGGGTAAATAAGCTATGACTTATCCATAAGAATATTGAAGGTGTGACATGTTTTTATCATGACCTTGCAGGAGTGGAAAAACAATAACACCAACCAGATTTGCTTTGCAGGAAGGTGTTCCTCCACTGAAACCTGGCTCTTGGTAAAACTGAAGTTACTTTCTCTGCTTGGAAAAAGTACATCTCCAATCTTTCTCTATATATGGGGTGATGTTAACTTGTAGAGAGTCAGTTGGACCACGACTCTGGAGACTAGAATTCAGTTCCTCACTTGACCATTAAAGCTTATGGGTTGATTTTGGGCATGTCACACGCTCGTGATAGGATTGCCTTAGGGTCACCATAAGTTGGAAATACAGTAGAGTCTCACTTATCCAACACTCACTTATCCAACGTTCTGGATTATCCAATGCATTTTTGTAGTCAATGTTTTCAATACATCATGATATTTTGGTTCTAAATTCGTAAATACAGTAATTACTACATAGCATTACTGCGTATTGAACTAATTTTTCTGTCAAATTTGTGGTATAGCATGATGTTTTGGTGCTTAATTTGTAAAATCATAATCTAATTTGATGTTTAATAGGCTTTTCCTTAATGCCTCCTTATTATTCAACATATTCACTTATCCAACATTCTGCTGGCCCGTTTATGTTGGATAAGTGAAACTCTACTGTACTTGAAGATCTGCAACAATGAGATTACTACAGAATGTATTTCCATTTACCAAACTTAGCTCATTGTCAGTTAAGATTTTGAGTTAACCATTCTTATGGGCTTCACTACAAAGCGTGAAAAGAGAAAGATTATTTTCATCTCTGTTGGGAGACCAAAGCTGCCCTAATTCCAGCAGATTTCCTGACCTGTTTGTTGCCATCTAGTAGTTATCATAAATGTATTCTGAACTTGCTTTTCCCTGCTGATCCTTCTCCGTCCCTTTTCCCTTGTGTGTCATGTCTAAAATGTTTATTGTAAAGCTGAGGGCATCTCTGTGGTCATGCTATGTATCTTTGCAAGGCATACTGGGAGGCCTTTTAACTATAGGACTTTTAAGTAGGTAAGTGAATAAATAAATACACACACTACCTCATGTCTTTGTAATCAGATCTTCAGCATGTGTGCACGGAACATATATTATTCAGTAAACAAGTCCCTGTCGTGCATGAGTAGGAAATTTCACGTAAGTGAAGTCCAGATAATAGGTGCCTAGGTCCCTGTAGTATGCCAGTGAAAGTGCAGACTTCGCTGGCGCCTTGGTCTGTCTGCATGTTTTTGCAAAGGCTCCTTTTATCTCTTTGAAGGAGGATGCATATGAATAAAAGTATCAGAAAGAGTCATTTCCTGTGGAATTAAATCTCCAGTTTGCCATCTGATTGTACTGCATACAAGCCATGGTTCATTTTGGTCCAAATTTACAAGAATCAAAAATGAAACCTTAGTTGAGATGGGTGAAGATGAGAAATCGTGGTCCAGAATATCTGCACCCTGCTGCTAGTTTGAGAAGTTATGATGAACACCCCATTCATTATGAAGATATAGTGTTTTCTTGGCATCTCATTGTATATACAACTTCATATATATGAGGACTTGGAATCTGGTCCCCTATCAAGGGCGTATGGAATGCTTCAAATCCCATATTCCATGAACTGACAGTGAGTGCCAGTTGTGTTTTCAACATACAAACCACGGCATTTGATACACAGAACCCATGTATTCCTTAATGCTGGTGGGTCGATCCATGGGGTTAGTAGCTGAGGTGGTGTTGCTATTTCCAGGCTGTGAAGGCTGTCAAGCAGCAGTGTGACCTTTTTATCTTGTGATAGCTGGCATGCCATTGTGAGATGTCCATGGATTTTCGGTTCTTGTGAGATTTATGTATTCTGACCAGTCCTGAACTGGCTAGCAGTCAGTGGAGGAATTTATCCAATATTGCTTTGCAGAAAACTTGACAATTCCAGAACAAATCCTTTTTGCCGGGCTGTGGCGCAGCTGTTGAGCAGCTGCCTTAAATCACTCTGACCATGTGGTCATGAGTTCGAGGCCAGCCTGTGGCGGGGTGAGCACCCGTCAATTAAAAATAAAAAATAGCCCCTGCTCGTTGCTGACCTAGCAACCCGAAAGATAGTTGCATCTATCAAGTAGGAGATAAGGTACCACTTATAAAGTGGGGAGGCAAGATTAACTAATTTACGACCTGGAATGAGGAAGTGCCGTCAGTGTGGATGATGAAGCAGCTGCTCCCCCCTGTGGCCAGAATCGAACATCCCCTCAGAAGAAGGTTAACTTGCCTCTGCGTGTGTCTCTCAGTCTCTGTTTGATGTGTTTATGGGCATTGAATGTTTGCCCTATGTGTGTTATAATGTGATCCGCCCTGAGTCCCCTTCGGGGTGAGAAGGGCGGAATATAAATACTGTAAATAAATAAATTTGCATGTGGAGCTTCCTGAATTTACCACCATGTTCCATTTTAATGCTAGTTGCACTACATTCCCCACTATCACATCATCTGGCAGTTATTAATGTTTGACCCCACAGTGAGACGTAGAGTATTTAGATGGAACACACCAGGTTCACACCAAGATAATTGGAAAGAGACTACCAAGGAAACATGGGTGTAGCTACACTGTAGAATTAATGTAGTTTGGCACCAGCTATGAATTCATGGAATTTGTAGTTCACTGGAGCACCAGCACTATTTGATAGAGATGACCAAAGACCTTATAAAGCCACAGTTCCCATGATACCATAGCATATAGCTGTGGTGTCAAACTACATTAATTCGATAGTGTAAATGTGCTAATGGAGCCCCTTAGGGCAACAGTTTTCAATTCTGTCCTTTCATAAAATATTTGGAAATTGTTGAAGGTCTTAACAGACCTCTTAAAGTTTTCCTTACTCCTTTAAGATGAGGCTCACAGCTCTTAATGTAATCTTGTCCCCTGCAGTGGCAATGTTTTCATCAATATGAGTGTATCATGAAAACCACAAGGTCTAGGCTAAGTCCTTGCTAGTCTGGTGATCTGACTCTGATCAGATCATCTTTAGTTTTCACTGTGAAGGAGACCGACCCATCAAGTATGAATCATGTGGCACCTTAAAGACTAACACATTTTATTTGGCATATGCTGCCATGGACTCTAACCCATTTCATCAGATGCCTTGTGTGAAATCTATATGGAGACAAAATCATCAAGTTCAGGTCTAAGTAAAGACATTCTTGGTGGTTTTGCAACATTTTTCACCAACCTCCTAACTGCAGTTCTCAGTTTGAGAATCTTTGTAGTAGGTTAAGGAAATCCCATGATGGCCCCAGACTTTTATAAAAGCTTCCAGGTCAGGCGTACCATCTCATCCGAGCAGCAGTGGGGCTCAGCTGCTCTCTTCCTTCCCTTGCCCTCTCTGTTTTTTGGCTTGATTTCTGGAGAGACTTGCATAATTCTTGTTTTCCAAACAAAACAACTGTGGAGGGAAAAAAATCTTTAAATGACCTTGTCCAAGAGCAGTGGCTTGGCACAGCAGTAAGAGGCTTGTAGGTGTGCTCTGTAGCCTTGCTTTTAGAGGAGAGGGAATATTTCTCCGTTACACTTGGATAAAATTGTTTCCTACCTGCTGCTTTCCAGCAGCTTTCATTTTTATGTTCGCGTCACGTATAGTGTTTAATTAAAAGCAGAGCTGTTTGCAACAGAGAGCTGTTTCTAGAGTCATTCCCCCCACTCTTGCTTACCACCCTTATTCCAACGAATAAAACAAATAGACATCTGGTATTTGTTTTGTTCTAACACAATCCTCATAAAATGAAGACTAGTAAAACATAATTTTCTGTAATAGCTGGTGGTATGCCCATGTGTGTTGGAAGTTCTCATACCATAAAGAGTTCCTCTTTAGAGTCTCCTCTTCTTTACTCATTTTGAATGTCCATAATGAATACTTTTCTCATAGGTAAAGGTAAAGGTTTCCCCTGATGTTAAGTCCAGTCATGTCTGACTCTGGGGGTTGGTGCTCATCTCCATTTCTAAGCCGAAGAGCCGGCGTTGTCCGTAGACACCTCCAAGGTCATGTGGCCAGCATGACTGCATGGAGCGCCATTACCTTCCCGCCCGAGCGGTACCTATTGAGCTCACATTGGCATGTTTTCGAACTGCTAGGTTGGCAGGAGCTGGAGCTAACTGGGCGCTCACGCCGCTCCTGGGGTTTGAACCTGGGACCTTTTCTCATACTTTTGATTTATCCGTGGGTCAGCATGAATGAGAGAATGGACTCAAACATTTCATAGAATCGTAGCACTGGAAGAAACTGCAAGCTTATTTAGTCCAACCTCTGCCACTTATTGGAATATTAAGTTAAAAGTGACTCTCTCTCTCACACACACACACACACAATTTTTATATCTCATACAAGCTATTAGTGTAGGATTCGAGTTATTTTCATATTGTGGATTGAATGCTAAGCCTGTGATGGGAGATGGTTTGTAACAAAGATTAAATTTGAACCCGAGCCATCCTAGCTTTTGGCTTTGTCTCTGAAGCATCCATTATTAATTGCTTTAAATTGCCTTGAAATCAGCAGTAAATGTTGATATTACAAATGCTTTAAATAAAAGGTGTGTGTGTATATTATGTATCTATATATATAGAGAGAGAGGGGGAGGGCTGTCCTCAGGAAATATGGGCATAGATCTCCCTGATTTATCCATTTCATTTCATCTCTTGTGCTGCCAGCATTTAATCCTTCTGATACTATACTTTTCCCGTTGTAGGATTGAAGGAAAAACTACCACTGAGAAGGTGTTCCCTCCTAATATCTAGTAGCTTCGCCTTGGTTTTAGGGCTGCCTGTGGATACCAAAATTTGTAGGTGCTCAAGTTACATTATATGCAATAGTGCAGTAAAATGGGGAAAAACACCTTGTTTCTGGATTTTTTGAAGCCACGGCTGGTTGAATCCATGAATGCAAAATTTGTGGATACGGAGGGTCAACTACCACTTTTAACTGTTATGTTTCCATCTGATAGAATCCTATAGAATCCTGGGAGTTGTTATTCCATGAAGTATTTGGAATGCATTAATGCCTCTCACAACAACTGAATGTTTAAATTACTTAGGATGGAACCATGGCAATTAAAGAGAAATAAAAGACCTGCAGTTGTGTGATGCAACAGCCTTTTAGTTAAGCAAAAAGATGGAAAAAATCTCTGAAAGACTTTGGGAACTCCAGGTCTCTATAGGCAGAATATTAGGGGGAAAGGTGTGAAGGGTGTGTATAGAGATGTATGTGCCTTCCACGTTGCATGTTGATTTACGGTGATACCATGAATAGCGTAAGATTTCATCCTTATACAAAATGCAGGTGGCAAAAGTTTTAAGAAGTAATGAGGAGGAAGGGTCTCCAGATTCCCAGATATTATATTCATCAGGTATTTGGTTTCAACCCAAATGGCCCTTAGGTTAGCTGGGAGCAGGAAATGCTATAAAAGTCAAATAAATCTTGATTTTCTATTTTGACTAAGAGCAGTCGTAAACCTTTTCAGACCTTTACAGTGCAATCTATGAATGTTTACATGAATGTGGAATCCCACTGTAATCAGTGAGATTTATTCCCAGGCGTACGTCTGCAGAACGTTAATGCTGCAGGCTCAACCTCCAGACTTTTACTGTACATAATCAGCACTCTCTTTGTTTGATCTACTTTTCGTTTCCGACTGTGCGATAATAAAAAGGTGGAGGAAAAAGACAGCAATGATGGCACACTACCTGAGGCTCATCTTAGTTTTGGGAGGCTGCCTATTTATGGGATGCTGTCATGCCAGATAAATGATCAGTTAATTGGTTAACTGGCAGAATAAACCAAAGAATAATGTGCATTTATACTTATAATCAAAAGGATTGCTATTCAGAAGCACTCATCTCAGTCTTGAGAACTTGAGAATGCAGAGGACTCCATATTTCAATTTATTTGTACAATGCATATTTAAACGAAGACATTCTCTGTCACAGGATACAGTACTACCATCTTATTAGACTTTAAAGGGGAAATAGATATAGAGCCACCTCAATGTTTGTGGGTTTAATTTTTTTTGCATATTTGTTAGTGCATGGATTTTATTAATATATATATTATACTCTGTAAGAATTTTCCAAGTCCCTCCATGTGACTTTATGTTCAACTTCCGAGAGAACGACAGATAACGAGTCCTATATTTTGACTATACTTTAGCCAGAAGCATACCATAGAATTACACGGCAGACCATGAATATGGAATTAACTCCTTAGTTCCATTTTACAAAAATGACAGGAAGAAATATGGGTGCCATTCAAGTTCTTGCATGGTTAATGGGAATGGACTGCTTAGAGAATTGCCTGAAAATAATAGAGAGGAAAGTATTGCATCTATTCTGATTTTTCTTCACTATTTCTTCTTCTCTCTACAAAACAGTGTGTTAGAACAGGCAAAAACAAAAACGTGCTCACTGCTGAAGCTTGAAGGCAGACTTTATTATCGATTTCACTCCCAGGTTGGGAATCCAGCTGCAGCTTTTGCCAGTGGTCCGTTTTATATCAATGACACATTGCATGATCCATTTGAAAATTAACGTGGTCCCCTTTTTTGTCACCTCTGCCTTGAAAATGCTTTTAAAAATAAATATATGCCGCCCGCTTTGCTGGTACTTGGTGTGCCTTGATGTCGGATGATGCAAGGTGTGTCATGAGCTGCCCCAGTTTCTCATAGTTGGGAGCCTTTGATGGTTTGTTCAGTTTGGAGTGCCACCACCCCCCTTGCCTCACCCGCATGGTGGGGCTTAGCTTCTGCCTGGCACATCTGCTCAGAAATGTTGATTCCTTCTGTTGAAGTCCTTTGTTGTGTTAGCTTTCTGCATTCTTTCTAAAGAGTGCTGCAGATCTTTAGATTGGGGGAAAATGGCTGAAAATGTGCACACTCTGCATAGCTGAAGGATGTTGCTTTAACATTGAAGTGTTGGCCTTCAAAACCTGACAAAAAGGGTCCCTTTTGAGTCAAGAGAAAATGCTTATGAGACTTCCACCTTCTTTTGGGTTTAGCATAAACTAAAGGCATTTCCATCCAGATTAAGGCATGCAACGCTATTGGCATTTAGTTAGAATTTAAGTTTGCAGCTTTTCAACATCCACTTGTGGGTTGGTCTGGTTTCTTTCTCTGGAAACTGGCAGTATTATATACTTCATGGATTCCTGGTTGGCATTTGTAAAAATGCAAGGCTTATTTTTCTTTCTCTCTCGCAGCACATAGCTCCATGTTTCCTGCTCTATCTGCCAAGTGTTCATGCTTTTAATTTACTAGGTGCTATGATTGATATCTGATACACACACAATTAAAATCTTACATTTTCCTTAATTACCTACCATATTTTCATTTAAAGGGCAAAAGGAAAACTTTTTAAAGAAAGTATCTTTCCTAGTCTGGTGTCAGATGTTTAAAGGTGTAATCTAAAGCTTCCCTTAATAAGTCTAAGCCAGCCAAAATGTTCAGGTGTGGAGAACAATGTGGCCCTTTGTTGGACTGGGGATAAGGAAAGAAATGTGTGTTTTTTTACAACAAAAAAAATCCCAGCCTCAATCTCATATTACAGCATTAAAAAAGAGATGACATTGAAATACTGCATAAAGAATCAAGGCTTTGATTCAGTTGCTAGGCAAACCTATTCAAACCCAATTGCATTCTGTTGTAATTTTTTAATATAACATACTTCAGTGTTCTCAAAAATCCATTTCCGTGTTGAACTATTTTGCTATATTACACTAGGATCAATCCACTTCTGTCATTAATGTGCTGATGGTGCTGTATTTGTAAATTGCTAAAACATACTTATTTTGCTGGTTTATAAGGTTAGGGAAATAACTATATTAGTAACCCATTCTGCTAATTGCATTGTTTTCTGCTTCTCTCCTTTTCTTGTCCTTTAGCAGGCTGTGTTCTGGCACATGTTCTAGTTCAGTAGATTTTGCCACGAAACATTTATAAACCGGTTATCAGTCCACTGATATCAGTGCTGTTGATCTTCATTTAACTGTTGCAACGGAAAAACTGATCTAATACTTTTCAAGCTATCAGATGTGGCAGACAGAACTTTTCCTTTACTGTGCCTGGGACCAATACTATATTTGTGCCACATTATCATCGTATAGTTTCCTGGAAACTTCTTGTGGTCTGAGAGCTAAGAGCTTGCAGACCAACTGTGGTGTGTGGACCAGCATGTTTGAGCATTGCAATAGGCTGTGTTTGAACTAAGATTGGGTTACCGTAAATTGAAATAATAATACAAAATAATAAAATTATATTTATTGTCAGTCTCTCCTTACATCCAGCTCGAGGCAGAACACAACAAAGTTAAAATACATCCATGAAAGACTCCCCTTACTGAATAAGTCTCAAATTTTAAGAGATCCTCACTGCTCATTCCATTTTTAGGAGCAATTACTTTGTGGAAGAAAGATGAGGGAAGCCCATATCTGGATATATCTAAATCTACATCTAGTCCTAACAGGTATAACTGGATGCTTGATCCATTGAGAATTCAACATACATTTGTTCAAAAACTATGAGTTGGCTGTCATGTCCTGCTCCTCTTCCAAGGACATCACAGTCTGCCTTAGATATGTCCAGAAGTGTGCAGTAATAATTTGCATTGTATGTGTATGTCCTCGCAACAGTTATTTAAAAAATATGGTTAATGAGTGAATAAAAATACACTAGCATTCTATAGCTATGAGGGACTTGAAATGAAGTACTTCCGTTAGTGTTGGAGGACCTTGAAAATGTCTAGAGATTACATATTTTGCCATACGTGGATTAATGAAACTGCAGGTACAGATCCCATGAATATGGGGATCATACTGTAATAGCAAGTAGCAGCACCATGTGACAAATCAAGATCACCTGTCAACATGCATGGGAAGTTCCAGATTGTGTCATTCTGTCTCTCCTTATAATTGATAGGCATGATGGAAGCTCCAGCCCCACAGCAGTACATACTCTCATGGAACACATGCACACACATGAATTTGGACCCATGCAAGAGCATTCACTAACCTATTTTATTTCAAGATTTAGAATTACTAGGTCATTTAATTTTAAATCAGTTGATTGATGGAATCTTAATATTTTGGAATATGGCTTAAATGAAAACTTCAAAGAAATAAATGATTTTTCTTTGAAAATGGCACATGCAGTATTGATAAAAGTTTTTTTGGGCTACAACTCTCAAAATCCACCATTCAGTATTGGACCACATGGCCTTGGGGATTCCTGGGTATTATAACCTGAAAAGTAATATTCTATAGCTGTAGCTGCATGCAATGTTAGGTCTTAGAGGCATTCCCTTTTGTGTGAGAGCAAATGAGAAATGTCTACTCTGATATGGTGCCTGCCTTTTTTGAAGTGCTTCTGAATTAATTGGTAATGACTTTTTAGACAGCTGAAAGCAGCTTTTAGCCAATTACTCTTCAAAGGCAGTATTGGATAAAAGTATATGCTATGCCAAGCTAGTGTTCTTGGACAAACTGAATTGTTGTCAGAGTTTTTTTGGGGGAGCACTTTATTTTGTGGGGGGAAAAAACAAGAATTGTCCCAGTCCTTTACAAAGTAAGTTGAGGGCAAGAGAAAAAGGATAAGCAGCCCTATTTGTAAGTTGCAAAGTTGATCTTGGCAACTTTTTATTGTTGGGATCTGAAGGTGCTTGATCTTATACACGTCAGGGAACCTCACATGGTCTTCTTCAATCTATAGACATATTCAATGGAAAGGATATACAGATTGGGCATCCCTTATCCAAAATCCTCCAAAATTGTCCATAAGGGTGACTCTGTGTTTCATGCACAAAATTAATTTTTAAAAATTATGTAACATTCCCTTCAGGCTATGTGTATAAAGTGTGTATGAAACATAAACAAATTCTATACTTGGACTTGGGTCCCATCTTCGAGATATTTCAATATGTATGTATATGCAAATATCCCAAACCCTTCTGGTCCCAAGCATTTTGGATAACCTTATTGCCTTCTCTTCCCAATAAACAGTTGCCCTTCCTCCCCCCCCCCCAAATATAACTACCTTCCTACCTGCCTTTTTTACAAGCTTCCCCATTTTTAATAATCTCTTCCTTGAATTCTTAGAATAATTGGTATTTAAGTACTTTTTGAGCATGGCCATTAGACTGAGCAGAGAAAAAAAGTATAAAACAAGGATGATGTGCGGGAGCAGAAGGTAGCTTCTTTGCACCACAACTTCGCTGAAGTGTGTTGTTGAGGGACTGCCAACCTTTGGGCATTGCTTTGATGTCAAAAGATAAAATGACTATTCAGGTATCAGTTAACCACAGCTATTGCTGGGGAACCTGAGCCTTCTGGTTAGACTCCAACAACATTTTGTTGTGTATGTGAATACCATCTGAAGTGTAGAATTTCTGCATGGTAGCATATACACAGGCCTTTGTGATCTATTGGCAGAGAGAAAGAGGAATAGAAGAGGACTTCGGGGTGAAGAAAGGAACTATTCAGGATCCTTGAATCTTAAACCCATTTCTGGATGTGGATGTTGTCTTCCCCATGATATGTAAGACTGGGCATTAGTAAGGACAGGGAATATCTGAGAGTCCAGATTATGTTGGATTGAGTCTGCAGTAACCCTTCACCGTTGCCTGTGCTTTCTGGAGCTGATAGGACAGCGCCTTTAGGTTCACCCATTTCTAGTCTCTGGTATACAACATGGATTCTGACATGAAATATTGGTTATGTGGATTGTAATATATGTCTATGCCATTACATGTTTACTGTGAGTATATATAAGCTTCAGAATCCTTTCTATGGCCATTTGTGTGTACAGCTGTTGGCGTGTCACATATTAATTCCCTGCTCCAGATTAAACCCATAGGATTCATAGTGAGGAAAGCCTAGGTACAAACCAGATGTCTTATGGCTGTAGAAATGGCTTAGTAAAACTATTTTGGATGATTCAGGTTGTAGTTCATTAATGGGTCTTACTTAAATTTATAAATATATACCCTTCTGTGTTTGAGCTGCCAGAAGATATACAAAACAGCAGCACTGTATTCTCTCAATATCAAAGAGTACTGAAGCTATTAACAAACAAAGCTAAAATATATTTTTAATGAGCAGAATATGTCAGCTTCCCATACCAATTTGTGGGTGCTTCCGTCTGTCCCATTTCTGTCACCAAATAGACAGGTTGTCTACTGCTTCGCCACTGCCATCAACTGTGAAGACTACCATGATACTTTTGTGGTTCCTACATAATAATTAATCTGATTCCACCACTTGACACCAACACCCTTGAACAAGTGTTTGCCAATCCCTTTAATAAATACATTTTTAATTGATTGACTGTATCTTTCTGTGATCAAGAACAAACTTAGGAGAAGTGTTGTTCGTTTGTTTTTAATCATTCTGTATGTGTTAGTGAGTTTAAATCATAATTGATTTCATGGGTCTGCTCTACTTATGATTAACAGTTGGATTTAGGTCACAAAAAAGGCAGAACACGGAAAGAAGCCAATCTGTGGGTTAGGAACTAAATTCTTCTAACTTGAACTAATCTTTTTGTAATAGATCAGGTCATTGCTGAACTTGTTCTTTTAACAGAAAGCTCATTAATTTTCTGTAAATGTTCAATCTCAGTACTGATCCACTGAATGCCTCTCTTACTCCAGCAACATGGTTCCCCCTATTAAAATGCAACAGTGCAAGACCTAGGCTGGCATAGTGGTTAAACAGACCCACGAATTGGGAAGTCCCTAGCTTACATTCAGTCCCTTCTGTGAACTCATATGATGCTCTCACTTTATTCTATCCCTCACTGTGAGAGCTGTTCGGCAGTGGAATGTGGTGGAGGCTCCTTCTTTAGTGACTTTTAAGCAGAGACTGGATGGCCATCTTTCGGAGGTGCCTTGAATGCGATTTCCTGCTTCTTAGCAGGGGGTTGGGCTGGATGGCCCATGAGGTCTCTTCCAACTCTTAAGATTCCATGATTCTGTCATCTGCAATATGATGCAGCATCATGACCAGCAACTCTGGCATATTTTACTGGGTTGTTGTAAGAAATACACTTAGAAAGTACATGAGAAATGTTTTCAAACCTTACAATTCCATCAAAATAGGAAGAAATAGTCCTAGTTTTTTTCATCTAGGATTTACCACTTAAGGTGTGAAGAAAGACTTAGAAAAGTTATGTTCTGGCCTCTCAGCTCCCAGAATTCCACAGGATAGTGGATGGCTCTGCTGTTTTGAAATTCTGGGAGCTTCAGTTCAATAAAGAAAGCTTCTAATCTTGGAGTAAAACCTGAAGCTGTTGTCCTGCAGAAAAAAAATCAATGTATATTTTGTACATCTTCCTTGCAAATGCTAAGCGAGTTGTTGTTTTGTTAGCTTCTTAGGCTAAGCAGCACTTCATTTCTCTGCCACAAAGAGAAGAAGCAAAAAAGCTGGGAAGGCCAGCTCTCTCCTATCAGCTGGTGATTAATGACAGACTCGGCTGTAATGAGAGTATTGTTAGTTAGCATCTTGGCACCATGTTATTTCTTTATTTGAACTCATGTCTGTGGTTGCGCATGAAAGCTGTGATGGATATTGACTAGGCTAATCTTGACTGTATGCTTAATCACAGTGCAGAGTGAGGCAAGTGGATAGTATTTCGGAGAATGGCTGTGGGGAGAAGGAGTAGAGCGACACGGGTAAACCGACCCCATGTAATTCTTTTGGGGATGCCATCCAGGATTGTTATTGCATTAGAGGGGGAGGAGCTGCCAAGGAAGTACGGCTGTACAATTAAATGGGGCTGTTAACAGCATGACTGAGTCAATTCATTAATGACAACGGATTACTCGGCTTTCCCTTTATGGCTCCCCCCCCCCAGGATGCGCGAGGAAGACAGACAGAGAGGGGGCTGGTGAGGATGTAGGGCAGAGGTGGGGAACCTTTGGCCCTCCAGATGTTTAGGACGTTTGACTCCCAGAGGTTCCAGCCAGCAGGGACTTTGGGAATTGCAAGCATTTGGAAGATCAAAGGTGCTGCACTTGCATGCTATCAGATAATGGTTTAGAAACATAGAATCCTTGAATTGGATGAGACCAAAAGGGCCATCTAGTCCAACCTGCAAGAGCATATAATCAAAGTACCCCCGACAGATGGCCATCCAGGCTCTGCTAAAAAGCCTCCAGAGAGGGAGACTCCACCACACTCCGAGGCAGTGAATTCCACTGCCAAACAACTCTTGCCATCAGGTAGGGCCTCTGAATGTTTAGATGGAATCTCTTTTCCTGCTATTTTATCCATTACTCCAATTTTGCTCCTTTCTCAATATAACACCCCTTCAAATATTTAAACCTGGCTATCATGTCCCTTCTCGGTGCTTTGAATGCGATTTTCTGCTTCTTGGCAGGGGGTTGGACTGGATGGCCCATGAGGTCTCTTCCAACTCTACTATTCTATGATTCTCAACTTTCTCTTCTTCAAGCTAAACAGACCCAGTTCCCTAAGCCACTCTTCTTATGGCTTGGCTTGCAGACCTTTGGCTATTTTGGTCATCCTCAAGTATTGTTATACCAACCCTGGTACTATATGTAGTCATGAATTTTTGTCAAAAATCACTTACATCCCCTCCAAACAAAATGGGCCAACTTGTCTGCAGGGCAATGAACCATCCCCTTCTCTGAGCAGAATTACGAATGCTGGGAGTTTAGTCTATCCTGGAAGAACTCAAAAGAAGCCCCAGCCCTCTACTCTCTCCACCATGATACCACTCTGGCCTTTTTTAGGTGCCCATAAGGGAAAATGCTGCCCCTTTGAGTTGGCACTGACCCTCAACTTATCCTTGGGTCGTATGAAAATCCATAAGTTTGGACCAAAAACGTGCTCTCAACTTCATGCATGCATATATGCGTTTGGCTATACTAAGAAAGTGTGAACAACTCATGTTCTTGCAGTGACCTTGATGACTCAATGTGGATTAGAATCTGGTCTCCCCAAGTTCCTGTCCAACATTTGAAGTATTATCCTAGTATGTTTGTAATCGAGATTTTGTCCGGGCTGTGATGCATCAATCAGAATGCAGCCCCTGAATGGAAGCTCCACATGGTTCTTCATAAGCCTGTTGTTTTTGTTGCCTCCATGAACAACAGCTGGTAGAACTGTTGCCAAGGCCTGGGCATGCTGTCTTGAGTGGCTTGCTGAGTTTAGCTTGGTGGCTCACCAGTGTACACCCATGTTCTAGTGCACATGCATGCAGTCTTTTCACCCTGTATGCCTTTTGAGGTTTATGCAGGGGTGGTGTGGAAGCCTTTGTAGTTTTGAGGACTGCTGAAGCTTATGTACACACAAAGCTTCATTGTATTTTTTTCCCTTTCTTTTAATTTGCTTTTTGGCGCTCAGGGCTGTTTAGTACTGGGGAGGAATTGTAAACACAACATAAATAAGGCCAATTTTCAAACTGTAGAATTCCATAGCCAGTAGTCCTTTAATTATTGCTGCTAATAGCCACCATGAAAACTGTAGTAAATTGCATCAAAGGTTTATTGAGGGTATAAAAATGAGTAAACAAAACAATGTGCCTTCGAGGCTTTTCTTTTCTTGCAAAGTTGGATCTGAAGCAGAAGTTTGAACCTGATGTGCTGTATTTCAAATAGGTATTAATTGCAAGGTTTCCTTGGAGGCAATCTGTTTTCCAACAGAATGCCAGACTCTTTAGATGGAGGGCATGTTAGATGCCTGAAAGAAATTCATTCATCTAGTTTTATTCAAAAGTGATTTTTCAAGGGAAAGAGCAAAATTGGGAAATCTATTATGGTTTTTTTTTTATAGCATAAGGAATAGCACCTGAGGCTTAGAATAGCTCCCAATCCACAGTATAGAAAAGGTGATCCTTCAGTTTTTTTAAAGGATGCGGGCTATATGTTTATGTAAAAGGTGAAGATTTGCATGTCAAATTCACACTCTCCGTTTAGCATATCTTAAAGGTCAGTGTGTCAGGATAGCAATCAGAGTCATGTGTTCATGAAAGGTCTGGGTATCAAGATACGAGGACTGGGTTTCCGCTGTTAATATGCTTTTGTTGGATTCTTTATTACTCAAAGGGCTTTCTGCATATGATCTCAGTAGCTCTTATTGCAGCCTGGAAAGATAGGTCAATGTTATCCCTTGTGATGCACATAGATGTGTTGATGGCCATTGTGGAGTTTTGATCTACAGACCTGGTAACTCACAATTTGCACCAGAGCAATGTGATACTGTGTATTTGATAAGTCTTCCTTGGTTCACTGAGGCCTAACAAATTACTTTTGTGATTCTAGCCTTTAGGTTTAATCTGTCTTTGGGTCCCATGAGACTGTACATAGCAATCTGGCCATAGTGTGTGGTGGAGGTGCGTCCCAGAGGACGGGACAAGAATCCAATTGAGAAATTGGAGAGCAGAGCCAAAACTACCAAAATGAATTTCATCAGTGTCTAGGTCAAGGGAAGTACGTTTGCCTGATCCCCCAATTGTATGAAGCCTGTCTCATCCAAAAGTGTCTTAACTGAGATTTTGTCTTTTTGGGAGATAGTAGAGCCAATAGGGAGACCAAATGTGTGGCATGTGTGAAGTTCACTGAAGGCATCTCCAGTTAGAGGTAACTCTGGTATTAGGAAGTATGAAGGATCTTTTTGCCTGTGATAAACACAGAGTAGAAGAGCTTTCCTTGGTTTGAACTATGAGTGCCATCATCTCTAACAAGCAGCCTACCCAAGTATGTTTGGGTGACTGGCTCCCATGATGATGGTAAGTTTTTGTCCATCTGACACATCTAGAGCTCACTGGCTTGGCAAATAGAGATAGACCATTAGGCTCTGTCTTCTCCTGTTCTGGAAAGCTGAAAAATAGTAACTGGATTGGATACAGACTTAGGGTGCATCATTCTAAACCATAGAATTAATGGTTTGGTACCACTCAACTCTATGGAATCCTGGGAGTTGTAGTTTTACAAGGTCTTTAGTCATCTCTGTCAAAAAATGTTGGTCCCTCAGATAGCATTGAGCCATGGAAATTAAAGTGATGTCAAATCACATTAATCCAGAGTAGACCCACAAGAATTAATACAATATTGCATTATTCATGACGAATTGCAGTTTCATTGCTTGCAATAAAATCTCTGGATCAGGCTCTGTGGCTTTATTTTCTATTTTTGTCAAACTTTTGGTCACCAGTTTATACCTTTTGAGTGTGAGTGTGTGTGTGTGTGTGTGTGTGTGTGTGTGTGTGTGTGTGTGTGTGAAGGCTTGGGGAAAAATATCATTTGGCTGATTTTTATTTTATATTTACTTATGTACAACAGAGTGTTTTGCTTTTACTGACTCTTGTTGAAGCAATTATCCCTATGTGTCTATCCTATAAGGCAGGCATGGGCAAACTTTGGTAGGCTGTTAGGAATTGTGGAAGTTGGAGTCCAAAACACCTGGAGGGCTGAAGTTTGCACATGCCTGCTATAAGGTGTGAAAACTATTATATTAAAATACCCCTGTGTTTTGTTTTAGCTAATTAAGCACCACCTCATGAAAGAGCAAAAGAAAGGAGGGGAATGAGATGGAGAAAATTATGAAAAACGTATATCCCTGGTCAGAAGAAGTGGCAGCCACATGGCGCAAGCCCATATCCACAGGACAGGCTTCAGTTACTTATGTCTGAAAGAAAACAAGAAATCCTCTCTAGGCATTTTCTAAGCCTTCCAGCACAATTCTATGGCAGGCATCTGCCAGATGTTGACTATAAAGTTGTACCAAAGGAGTTAGAAATGCTAGAAAGGTGTTCTCTTCAGGCATTTTCAGTGCAATTCTTTAGTATGCATAGAGTCTTCCCAAAGGACGTAGAAATGCCCAAAAGATGTTTTCCATGAGCATTTACGGTTTCCCAGTATTATTCTATGGTATGCTTCTGCTGAATGTGGTTTATTTTAGTAGGGCTCACTATCACCTACAGTGTTGCATTTCCACAGTAAGTCCAGGAATGTGTCCCCTGAAGATATGGTATTGGGTACTGTGTTTCTTCATGCAGCCTCAGGTTCTGTTTGGTCCTGGGAGCAAAGGCACTTTGGTAGAGGTGGCTTGGAAAATGAACTATGTCTTGGCATTAATAGCTGGCTCTAGAGAGCTGTCTGTAGGAGCAGACAACAGCAGCATCCTTGCTGGATGCTGTGAATGATCCTGCATAGTTGTGTGGATGGAACTTCCTGCTCTGCTGTTTTAGAATTGCCTCATGACCTCATCTGGTGAATGCTGCATTGCATTAAAAGTAGGATTGCCAACATCGCATGTGTAGAAAAATGAACACTATACAGTTAGCCCTCCACATTTGAAAGTTTGGCTCTTCATATATTTGAATAAAAATGTTCTCTAGAAATCTCTAGGTCCTCAATTATTCCTCTATGTTCAACTTCTTCCAGTCAACCTGGAGGATCTAAAAATGTCTAGGGAGAATACTGCTCTAGGAATCTCTAGATCCTCCAATGTGATTCTATGTTCTGCTTCCAATGGATGACCATAGAAGACCTAGAGATTCCTAGAGAAATGTTCTCTTGTGTAAAAAAAATAGCTATTTCTTTATTCATGATTTTTCACTTTCAAGGGGGCCATCTTCTCTTATATTACTATGGGCAATTCCTTGCGGCCAGGTTTGATCATCTTCGAAGGGTAGACTCTTGACAGTGGCCCTGTAAGTGACTGTGGATACCTATTCTGGATTTACATGGTCTTTCACAATGAGGACATACAGTTCCCGATCAGTGACAGTTCCGACAAGGGTTTGCTTGACGCGGCTTCCTCTTCGCACATTTCTCCTTTTTGCCCACTATGTGTGCCTCCTCAAAATCCATAGCACTGTTGGTAACAGCTGACCTCCAGTTAGAACCCTTGAGGGCCCGGAGTTCTGAGTTCTTGGTGTTTAATCCACATTTTTAAAGGTTGGGTTTAAGCCCACCTTCTCCTAAGCTCAGTGAGTATGGAAGACTTACTGTATGCAGCCAAACATTTCAGAATGGCTCTACCCTGTCCCTTCCTGTTTCTTCATGATCTGGGTTCTGCTTTATTTGCTGCTACAAAGTTAGGTTCCTCACTGCACATTGTTATTGCTTTTAAGCCTCATCTGATTCTTCCAAAAGAAATAGAAAACTTTGCTCCAAATGCCAAATTTCCAAAGTGACATTTGTCTATGCAGATCATGTAAATAGGCTAATTTTGTTTGCAGAGTGTGTCATCTTCCCATTTCTGGACACAGACGGTGAGTTTTGGTAATAGTTTGTGAGGTTGTTTTTTGTTTAAACCCAAATAGCGGGTGCATTCTTCTCTCCATGGACGCTGTACAAAAAAGCCCATGGGAGCAGAACTGCTCAGTTTGTTTTGTTTTTCTTTTGTATTACGTGACCCTAGCTCTCATTTGCACTGCCTTTGTACAGAATGTTTAAAGCCTTCAGGAACACCAGCCGGTGGTGTCTAGTCTTGAAACGATTCTTGACTCATTTATAAATGTGCTGTCTCTGAATGTAAACAGTGTGAAAGGTTGAGAATGCAGAAGGTTATTAATGCCCAAGGTAAAAATCCATTGGTGACCTCCTTCTCTGGGTAAAATAAGGTCTGGGAATGCGGTCCTACCAACAGTTGCTACATTTCCAGAAATTGCTTTCTAAGAATATTTTTTTTCTGCAATACTTAATTTTTACTAAATTCTCATGCCCCCCTTCACTTATGGATTAGGGGCCCATAGCTCAATGCAAGTGCTGTTTTAGGTACAGTGTTCCCTCACTACTTCACGGTTCACTTATCACGGATTCGCTGTTTCACGGTTTTTCAATAACCTCTAAGACTATTATAAATCATAAAAATTACAATTTACAGCCTAAGGAAGGGAGGAAGGAAAAGCCAAAGGGAGAGAAAATGAGCCCAAGTGGCAACGGAAGGAGAAGAAGGCGATTTATCAACACACGATTGGTTGATAAAGACTTAAAATAGTATATAACTACTAAAATAATGTATAAATATTAAAATAAATATAGTGTCCCTACTTAGGATTTTCACTTATTGTGGGTGTTCCTGGAACCTAACCCGAGCGATAAGTGAGGGAACATTGTACTCAGTATTTCTAGCATCTCTATTTACAGCACTGACGTTCTATAGAACAGCAGACAACATGGTGCAGTGGTTAGATTGTTATCCAGTTTGAGCTCAACTTAGCTGTGGAGCACACTGGCTGACCTTGGTTCAGTTATTGACTGTAGGATTAATGTGGTTTGCATTACTTAAACCACCATGGCTCAATGCTGTGGAATCATAGGAGTTTTACCTTCTCTGGTATCTCATCAAACTATATCTCCCATGATTCCATAGCATTGAGCTGGTGTCAAACTGCATTCATTCCATAGTGTGGATGCACCCTGAGTTGAATTAGCCTATCTCACAGGGTTGTGATGAGGATAAAATGTTTGGATGGGGATTATAGATTCCTTCTCACAGCATTTTTCAACCTGGGGGTCGGGACCCCTGGGGGGGTCATGAGGGGGGTGTCAGAGAAGTCGCCAAAGACCATCAGAAAACACAGTATCTTCTGTTGGTCACGGAGGTACTGTGTGGGAGGTTTGTCCCAATTCTATTGTTGGTCAGGTTCAGAATGCTCTTTGATTGTAGGTGAACTTTAAATTTCAGCAACTACAACTCCCAAATGTCAAGGTCTATTTTCCCCAAACCACACCAGTGTTCACATTTGGGCATATTGAGTATTCATGCTAAGTTTGGTTCAGATCCATCATTATTTGAGTCCACGGTGTTCTCTGGATGTAGATGAACTACAACTCCAAAACTCAATGCCACACCAAACCCTTGCAGTATTTTCTGTTGGTCATGGGAGTTCTGTGTGCCAAGTTTGGTTCAGTTTCATTGTTGGTGGAGTTCAGAATGCTCTTTGATTGTAGGTGAACTATAAATCCCAGCAACTACAACTCCCAAATGACATTTCTGCCAAATTTAGTCCAGTGAATACATCCTGCATATCAGATATTTACATTACAATTCATAACAGTAGCAACATTACAGTTACGGAGTAGCAACAAAAATAATTTCATGATTGGGAGTCACCACAACATGAGGAACTGCATTAAGGGATCACGGCATTAGGAAGGTTGAGAACCACTGCCTTACCGAGTCTTTGTGGGAACATGCAGGACTTACATACCCTGTATGTAAAGTAAGTTTTAAGAGATAACTGTTAGAAGGGGCAGTATTCTTTCCATGCAGAACTTCATTTGGTGGAACAACATATTATACTATTCCTTTTCTTTTTTTCAGTTACCTTTTAAAGCTGTAAGTGACCCGAGCTGTTTATTAATTTTATTGAATACTTGCATGTCTCTCCACACTCTTGGAGATGTTCTGCCATATTGGAGTGCCCCCTTTTAACCCCGACTGTGCTCGATCTTATGGGGTTGAGGTTTTAACAACAGCTGGAGGGCCACACATTCCTCACCCGTATTTTAATTATGTAAATGCATCGAAAAAGGGGAGCACAGGGGCCTCTCTCTCTTATGGCATCCACTTTGTAGAAAGCAGTCTGGAGAAAGCTTTTCCTAGTACTTTGAACTCACAGAAGATGCCTTGCTGACCTGCTGATACGTTTGCTGGTAAGCTGTTTATAACTTGAAACTTAATGGAAATTGGAACTGCATCATATATAGGTTTAACACTTTAATTTTTATTGAGTTTTATAATGCATTGCTCTATTTCTTTTTTTAAAAATGTGTGTGTTTTGGTAATTTTATTTTAGTGAAAGCCTAGCAAAGAGGTTCAATAAAAGGCACTATTGATTGATGCTTAAATACTTCTTTCACTGTGCTCTAAAATCCACTAGAGCCAGTGTACTGTAGTGGATAAACTAAGTTTGAGGAAACCTATGTTCAAATTCCTGAGCATCTCTGAGTTAGGTGTCTCATTGGCTGATCTGTTGCTGTTAAATGGGAGAAGAAGGATTGGCTTTTGAGAGGAAGCATGGGATTACAATATAATGAGCAACAGAATGTATCATGTAAGTGAATTTCGTCTCTCTTCAACTTCTACTTCCTTCTCCATTTTAAAAAAGTTAGGGTGAGAAAGATCTGAGAACATCCTCAGTTTATGCAACAGACTTCTATAGAGGTTTCTTGCAGTAATTCTACATTTCTTGTTGAAAATGAATATAATGTGTCTGGATGATGTTGGATTTCCAAAAGAAATCTATTGGCGCTCCTCTTTTTGACCCCTGCGATTTTGCAAAGTTGATGCAGCACACTGACTTTAAATCTCAATTTTTCTTTTTCTTTTAGTCTCTTGATGGAAGTCTGCAGGTGCATCTACACTGTGGAATCAATGCAGTTTGACACCACATTTACTGCTGTGGCTCAATACTATGGAATCATGGGGACTATAGTTTTACATAGTCTTTAGCCTTCTCTGCCAAACAGGGTAAACCCCAGGATTCCATAGCGGTGAACCATGGTAGTTAAAGTGGTGCCAAACTGAATAAATTCCACAGTGTATCCTGAGATGAGTGGGAACAACTATGATGGGGACATCAGCTTTAGAACTAAACAAAATAAAAATAAAAGCCACATTGCTTGTCTTAAAGAAATGTGTGCATGCGGAGGTTGCATGATCCCTGAGTGTGGAGAAAAGTGATTAGTTAGTGACCCCTGCTTGCCTAATACCTACATTTAAACTCTTAACTTACTATGGTGGCTAGATTTCAATAGATGTGTAGTGTGGTTTTTAATTGCTTTTGAGCGGTGGCGATACTTTGCCGTCCTGATGATTATTAGTTATTTTTAATTCAAGAGGCTTGTAGACCTCGGGGGTTCAAGTTAGAATGAAGACCCCTTTGTGTCGAGGTACTGATTAAAAATCTCATCTCGATTCTCAAGGAATAGGCGGTCGGAGTTAATAAGGAGAAGAATTCAGCTGGGCCGCCCCTCCAAGCGTGAGGAGACAAAGAAGGAGAAAAAGGGAGGGAGGTATGAAGTAGGGAGGAAAGCTGCCTAAGTCTGATCTACATTATTCACATTCAGATTTAGCGTCAAATACTTTTTGAATGCAAAGTTACGGAGACCCATTAGATGACTGTGGGCAAGTCACAATTTCTCAGCTTCAGAGGAAGGCAAAGGCAAGTCCTTTCCCAACAAATCTTGCCAAGAAAACCTTGTCATCGGTTTGCTGTAGAGTCTCTATAAATCGGAAACAACTTGAAGGCATACCTTAACGACAGTGGAGGAAACTCCTGTCACAATTTCTCAGCTTCAGAGGAAGGCAAAGACAAAACTGAACAAATCTTGCCAAGAAAATCCGGTGATTGGTTCACTGTAGGATCTCCATAAGTAGGAAATGACTTGAAGGCCTATGGAGGAGACCCCTGGGGTGGGGTTGGCGTCAGGATGATCCCCACATGTCTTCCCTTATTGTCATGCTACAAAATTGCTCACGATCTTCCCCCAACGTGCACCATGACCTCTGCCAACCTTGGTGCATTAACAGTGTTGTGTTAAGGGCTCCGGGAACACTTTCCCCCATTAGCCTACTGTAGCTGCTGGTCATGAATATTTAACACAGCAAGCCGGTCTCCTTAAACGGTTATTTTCTTTCCCTTCCCTCCCTTGCCCCCTTGGGAGCAGGGTAGAGAGCTGATTTGTTCTGATAAATGTGGAAATGCAGACTTTCCCCACCTGTCAAGGCCTTGGAACAACAAGAGTACAAGCTTGCTTTTGCCAAAAAAGCATGACCCTATTTTGGTTTCCTTTCTTTCCCTCCCCCTATGGACTGCCCCACACCCAAATCTTCTCCCCCCCCCCTTCTCAGTTTTCTGCTGCATCTGTGAGAAAGTTTGCTTTCATGCCGTTGTAGCCTTGCTCTTTTTTCCCTTTTCATCCCTGTCTTTGGCAAAAGCCTCCACTTTTTGCTCCCCCTCCCCAATTCCTTTCCTTCCCGATCCCCCTTTGCTAGTGAGGAACCAATGAGCGCAGGCATCTCGGATGGGGATTTGCGTTTGAACTTCACTTGAGCACAATGGATGCCCTGCGACTTTGCCTGAGCTCTGTTTAAATGAATTCCGGACATTTCATGGGTCGCTGGCCCCTTTTTAATCCACCACAGGGGAAAGAAATGGAATGTCTGGAAGGCAGGATGACTTTTTGGAGGGCGCTAAAAGATTTACTGTGTCTGGGGCAACCCCCTGAACTTCTTGGTTTTTTAAAATACTTTTTGACTGTAGGGAGGAAAAAAATAGGTGAATGTTTTGATATTTCTGACAGCAATAACAAGAACAGCAGCAGCAATTTTTATATTTCTTTCCAACTAACGTGGTTTGCAGAAGACTTCTCAAAACAATAAGGAAACAATAAAATGAAGGACATAAGAAGGAAAATATTGGAATATGAAGCAAATAAGTAAAAACACATTTTTTATGGATAAGTTGTGTGAAGTGCATTTTGGAAGCAAAGGTCACTAAGGAGGGATGAATCCAGATGCCCCCAAAGCATGACTTCTTCAGAGAATACAGAAACCCTGCAATGTTCCAGACCTATCCATATTTAATTCTTTGCGCCAAGCCAGCTACAAAATTATGGTTTGAACACCAACTGGAAAGCAGTTCTGAAAGTTGTGAGAGATTCCTCTTTGTATAGAATAAAATGGATCTGTGGTTTTGATCTGATGCGTTCTTACTAGGGAATGAGTCCTCCTAAGTTTGCATTGTTTATTTGGTGACCTCTTGGATTCATTACTGTGGTATGTTTTATGAGGGATTGACTTGAAGACGGTTTCAAATAAGCTGCTAATCTGACTCACTCTGAAACAGAAGTGGAAATAAAATGACCAGTTCAGCTGTTTGTACATGACCATTCCTATATTAGACAGAGAAAACTCTAAAAGTAAGACATAGAATTGTACCTGTCTTCAAAGGGGATGATTCTCATCTAAAACAAGATATTTCCTTCTGCTGCCAAATCGTTAATTTAATTGCTTCTGACACGATAAATAAATATATTTATTTAATTTGTATCCCACCTTTGTTTCAGCTTGGAATCCAATGTAGCTTACAACTCTTTACCAGCACAATGCAACTAAAATAACTTTTAATACAAAAGCTAAAATGCAAACTGCAGGTTTTAAAAAACTAGTTAAAAACAGCATTAAAATATGCTTAAAAATAAAATAAAACCCCACATATTAAAAGCTTTAACTGGTGAAACATGGCATAACACCAAAGCTTCCTTTAAAATGTCTTTACCAGCCAAAGTTGTCCAGAGCAGCCCTGAATTAATAAAGAAGGAAGTGTTTGCAAATTGGAAGGGTGGTGGTCCTTTTTATCCCTCCATGCAGTGGCAGAAATGGATGATAAAATAGTTTTAAAAAATTAAAATAAATCCTTTTTTTTGCAAATGGGTAGCACAAAGCTGCTTTAATAAACATAATAGCAACTGGTTATTTATGTGCCTATGTATGTGTCTGTGACTGCAGAGGGTCGTAATAGAGGAAAACCTGTCTCCCATGGGACCACCAAATGATTTGAAATACATTTCCAGAATGTGGGTTGCAAAAGGTAGCCTTAGAAATGGCCCTGAGCTGCCCTTGCTTTTGCAACTGCATTTCCAATGCTCTGTGTTCCACAGGTTTGCCAAGCCTGACCACCACCGCTGCTTTCAGTCTCCCATGCTATTTTTGGAATGTGTTTGTTCAGGCCAGATGTACAAGATAAAAGGATCTCTCCGGAGATCCTGCGCAGAGCTGACACCCGTAGGCAAATCTGCACAGGATGCTGGGAGCGTAGGGATATTCCCAAGAGCTGGATGCAGTTTGCAGGGAGGGGGGAAAGAATTGGAAAGGAGAGAGGTGAATGCTCAGCCATAGCTCATATGCGTTGCATGTAGAATATCTTGGGCTTGATTCCTGACTTCTTCAAATAAAGTATCTGAAATTGCAACATTTGTAAAGGTTTTCCACCCAAGGCTTTGGACTGCCACTAGTTAGATAATCGAACAGGTTTGGTACAAGGTTGGTTTTTATTTGAACAGATCTTCCAAATGGCTTCAAGCAATCTTGTACATACCCTTTTATGACCCTGTGACTTTTTTCAGCTCAGCTGTTTTTCTGAAACACAATGTGCAAGATATATATCCCGGGGGAAGACTGTTCCTGAATAAAGGTGCCCACCCACACACATGCCTTGTCTTGATCAAACAGGTATCTGAGCTAACCAGTAATTAAACTTTAGGGTTTTTTTTTTAATCTCCTCCTTTAGAAATGTCAAAGTGTTGTGATACACACAAATTTTAAGACAATAAATCAGGAGCTAAAATATATAGAAACAGAATTATTCATGTTTGGGACACTAGGTGAAATTAACATAAAGCAAAGTTAAATCATGCACACATACACCTCTAATTAACTAATCACCTAATTACATTTCTATCTTACCCTATATTAAAAGAGCTTAGAGTGAAATCAGAATTAACAGGTTTAAACAATGTAAAATAATATAGACTAAAGGTATATTGAGCATGTTAGCAAGTTAAAAGAGGGTTACAGAATGAAAACAGTTTAAAAATCCTTCTGCATTTGAAGTAAATTAGGGAAGCCCAAAGACTTGAATAATTAGCCATATTTATATTTGGCATCTGTAAAAACCTAGCATTTGTGCCTGTCTGGCTTTTAAAGGAAAGGCATTCAACTATTAGGATGCACCAGTATATTGACTTCACTGGTGGGACATAGAACATACATTAGTCAAGATACAAATAAGAGATAAACATGTATATGTCTTCCCATAATGTGTGTGTTGTGTGCCTTCAATTCATTTCTGACTTATGGAAACCTATCATGGGTTTTTCTTGGAGAGATTTGTTGAGAGCAGACTTGCCCTTGCCTTCCTTTGAGGCTGAGAGAATATGACTTGCCCAGTGTCTTCGTGTTGGGAATGGTTTGAACATTGGAGTGCTACTCTGGAGACCAGAGTTTGAATTCCTGGTCCGCCATGGAAGCCCACTGGGTCAACCTAGGCAAGTCATACTCTCTCTCAACTTCAGACGACGGCAAGGGCAAACCTCTTCTGAGCAGATCTTGCCAAGAAAAACTCATGTGAGGGTCGCAGTAAGTTGGAAATGACTTGAAGGGGTCATCATAGGCTATCACTCGTGGCTGAGTATGATTCAAAGTGTAGGGTCTTGGTGGTGGGTCCGTAGGTGACTGTAAAGACCTATTCGTGATCTGCATGTTCTATCACAGTGAAGATATCGATTTCCAGATGGAAGGCGGTGCTCAGAAGTATCTGTTGCCTTCAAAACAGAGGCTGCATGGCCATCAGTCAAGATACTTTGTGCTTTTCCTGCATGGTAGGGGGTTGGACTAGATGGCTCATGTGGTCTCTTCCAACTCTGATTTTATTATTCTAAGTAGCTTCTGACTTATGAATCTCTAGGTCCTCCAGTGTGACTTGTCAACGGCCTCTGGTCATACTGGAAAGCCATCTCTGGGAATCTCTAGGTCCTCATGATTGTGTGGTTAATTTTCAGTAAAAGCTGACCAATAATGCTGGAAGACCTAGAAATTCCTAGATAGGGTTAAAATTGCAGTGTCTCTATTCACAGTTACTCCGTGTTGCTAGCCCCAGTCAATGTGTAGGGCTGACTGTACTATACTGTCTCATAGCATCTGAGGACCGGTTGTTTATAGAGCATCTGGATCGTTAGCCATGCTTTCTTGGGAAGCAGATACAAGCTAAAATGGAGGTATACGGTAAAAACCAGGTTTTGGATCATCCTAACCTTGAACTGGCCCATCCTGGTTATTATCCATCATCACCATGATGCAGTTTGAAATAATATTGAGTGACACTGTAACATGGTTGTGTCAGGGAGCAAACAATGAAGGATGTAATTCTATCTTTCATTAATGTGGAGTGTCACAGATGGTGCTATCATTATGAAGCGATCTATAAAGGAAGACCCATGAGACAGACAGGACTGGCACAATTACTTATTCCTCAGCTATTCAGCCCTTAAGGATATGGAATGCTGACAGACAATGCAGACTGGACTACCTATCAAGTGACAAACCCTGACTGTCTGAATTCCCAGACCTCATATACACAAATGTTGACATGTTTTTCCTTTTCCAAAATCCCACAATCCCAATATTTTATTTTTCCAGCCTTGCACATCTGGTTCTCTTTGTCGCTCCAATTTTGCTTTGCCACCACTTCTGCATTTTGGTTTATTGTTGTTTTTGCTCCAGTGTGTTATATGGGTGGCTTAGTTGTTTGTTTGCAAATCCTCCGTTCCTTAGCACAAAAAAAAAAGGTTCAAATCCCAGCAGAGATAATGTCAGCCGTTCAGATTTCCAAGGTAGACTAATTGGATCCAATGATGCTCTGCCTTTATGCTCCTCGTCAATTCCCAGACAACTCCCATCATGCCCCGGGATTAATACAGCTGCAAATGAGCAAAGTATGAAGGCTACCGAATGAAGGTGGATAAAGCATATATGTGTTCGGTTTTGCTTTCACTAAAGCTTTCGTACTAAGCATGCTATTTCATCTGTGGTTTATTCTGCCGACAGAGTAGTTAAACTGCTTTGGAACAGGAAAGGTTCTGGATTCAAGTGACTGGTGCTTCCCATTTTGAAACCCTGGAATGGCGTCGTTGGGTGAAGGAGAACCAGATCAATGCTGTTCCACTCAGACGTTACATCTCATTGAGTTCTTGTTGCACCAGTTAGGATCATATGTAGGGCCCTGTCTTGTATGATGTTTGCTAGGCAAAGTGGGAACTAACATGATGATGTTGTTGAGGTTGTTGGACTAGGACTAGCAAGACATGTATTCAAATGCAGCAAGACTCTTGTATTCTTGAAGAATATTTTCCCAGCCAGAGAAATATAACCAAAAGCCATTAAATCATCATACTTCTGGTCTCATGGTACTATGGAGTTGCATTGGATCAATTTGCTACATCCTCCAAAACAACTCTGTGGTAACTTCTGGTGGAAGCATATTGTTGAATTGTATGGGGGACAACAAATTTCTTCCAAGCTGTGAGTAACTGAAACTGTGGATATGGTGTTTGTCGTTATAGGTGTCTTACTATATCAACTTGGCCATGGGGTTTATTGGGCGGTCTTCATATCTCCTGGGAAGTGTTGTGTGGATAGAACTGAAGAAGACCTTTTAGTGTGCCTTCAGTTCCTTGGAAGGAAATCAAGACAACGTTGTACTGACTTATCAAGAAGGCTAACCTGACATTTATTCCTGGAATTTGCATGTTCTATATTCTGTTGCTTGAGAAAGAGGCGTAGTTCTGATTTACAACTGTTTGATCTTTGGTACCTGTGATATCTCCAAATCCTTCTCATCTCCTTTTGCTTCTCTTCCTGCAGTTTTATGTAATACAGTTGACAAGTTGCAATCCTTGAATTTGAAGGTATATATTATGCCTTCAAATTGGTCTAACTCACCCACTTATTAACAGATGGAAACAGATCCCTTAATGGGATGTAATCAATAAAATGCTTCCAGCATAAGATCACCACAACATGAGGTTGTAGTAATTTATTCACTGACTATATTTTCTTTTCTTTTTTGTCTTTGTTTTTCCTCTTGAACCTGCCTCAGTAGGTTGTTATTGGAATATATTTTCTATTTTATTGTATAAAGGTAGATCAATAGATACATACATTGGGGGAGTTCCAATCTGGCAGTAACCAGGAGTGAGTCATGTGAAAACTGAACTATGGGCAATGAAACCCAAATATTTGGGAGAATAGTCAGGACTTAGCTTAAGGGTGAACTGTAACTGGCATCAGCCAGATCTGCAGAAGAGATGGGAAGGCATTCTATATTTCAAATGCCACAACTGAAAAGCCCCTGTATTGTAATTTCTCATGATGTACATTTTGCAGTGGTGGGAGCAAAGAGAAGTCCTATTGGTGGATCTTAATACTCAGGAATAGATAGGGATGAGGGTGATGTTTTAATGAAGTTTAGATTTATGTTTGCAAACTAATTACAGTACTGTCCTCTGGCTCTTACATATACAAACATTCAGTGCATTGTCCTGTAGTTTTTTAAACCTTGCATGATGACCTGGAGACAATAATATGAATCCCTGCTTAACCATGGAAACATACTAGATGACCTTGGGCAAGTCCCACTCTCTGAAACTCAAGAGAAATTTTAGAGCAAACCTATCTGAACAGATCTTACTATGAAAACCCTGTGATAGGGTTACGTTAAATCAGAAATTACTTAAAGGCAAACGGCAAAAACACCATCCATGTATTTAGTGGGCTGTCTTGGTTCCCTGTAACACTTAAATTGTGCATGTATTTCAGCTCTCTTGTGTTTGGTTTCCATGTTACTGGTAGACCTGTATAAAAATGGATGATTGAAGCTGACTAGTTCATCAAATTAATTGATTCATTGTTCCAGAAGTGCCTTTCCTTTTATTCCATCTCTGCTCTTCTGGTATATCAGATATTTTATGGAGAGTAGCCAGGTTAGTCTCTAATAACATGAGACATCCTTAATTACCAGACTCATTATAGCATAAAATCTCATAGCTGGAGCCTTTTTTATGCAATGTATGTAATGGCATTCTCAGTTGGCATAAATGTATATGCATACAGAATAAGAGAGTAAAATAATGAGATCCAATAGCAATATTCTGCCAATTCAATCTGCAACAAGTGCATGCAAAGATTTAAAAAAATAATTCACATTGGCCAGAACTAATTTATTCATCTGTTTCCATCATTTCTAGATTAATACACATTTGGGGTTGGATGGAAAACCTTTTTTGCAGTTAAACCTGAACAGATGGAATCAAATTTATTTGATTTCTTCTAAGTCAGTAGTTGTGCACTGGAGTTGGCTTTTAAATTACTTTAAAAGAGAATGGCCACTTTCAAAATATAACTGTAGTTGGATAGTTTCATCCTTTCTTCATTTCTCTTCCCTCCCACCCTGTGTCTCTTCCCCAGTGGTTTTAAGCAGAGAGTGAGAGAGCCCATGCGTAGATACTTGCTATTTGACACCACTCTGTGAATCTGGATTGCCACGGTTACTCTGCTCTGTGTATTGGTGTCATTCAGCCATTTACTTAATCTGCCTTTGTTTCCCCTTTTCAGAGGCTAGCTGGGGTCTTACAAGTTTGCCTCTGCGGAATTCATGGCGGGTGTTCACTTTGGGGTGGCTGGGGAGTGTGGGAGTGATATATAGTTTTACATTCTTGGCCTGCGTGCAGCTACAAGGGAAACGTGCAGATTGCTTTTTTAAAAAATATGCGCCCTGCACATACGTGGCATGTCTAAATGCACAGCTTTCCCCATTTCCAGAACAGCCTCCTAGGACTTTGCGTCCGTCTGGCTGACATTAAAGAACTTCATGGTGAAGCTTGCAAATCTTCGCTGACACCCTTGCCTTGACGCTGCCATTTCTGCCAAAAGGCTTAATGGTGGGAGAGAATGCTGGCGTGTCAGCACTAATTTTCAGCATTAACTGTGAATTTCCTGGCTTTTGTGTGCCTCTAAGTTGGAGCTCTTATCTTACTAGGCTGATACCTCCCCCCACAAACACCCGTCCCTGCCAAAGGAGCACCACGGGACAATGGCAGGGGAATTAACTCCTGGCAGACTACTACAGGGTGCAAAGTACTCCTGCATTTTTTTTCTTCCAAGAGTGAAATACATTTTTCTTCCTTTCCAAATGAGCAGGAGCTATGGGTGTTGACATGACTCACAGTGCAGAGGTTCTGCGGATGTTGACCAGAGCAAGAAACAAGCCATATCTTGCTGCTCCAATATTTATTTCTGTCTTTAAAAACCTTTATGAATCAGTTCTTGGAGGAAATGGGCTGCACAGTGTCAGCAATGTAATGGTTTGAATATTGGACTGCAACTCTGGAGACCAGGGCTCAATTCCCACTTGGTCGTGGAAACCCACTGGATGAACTTGTGTGAGTCACTCTCTTCCAGTCCCCAAAAAAAACACCTTGTCAAGACAAACAACAACTACAGTGTCAGGATCCAGGCTGCAGAGCACCAATAACCTACACAGAGGCCAGATTCTATCTAATATCTTTATTAAAGAAATATATAAAGTCAATAAAAACAAGTGAAGAATATAGTTCAGAAGCAGACCTTTCAGATGAGGTCAAATATAGTCCAGAAATGTATTGTCCAATATAAGATATTAGAGTCCAAAGTTATAATCCACTTGACCGAAACACACACCTTGCCAAGCAATAGTGTGGGGAATGACAGGGTCTTTAAAATCCAAAGTAGCTTGACAACAAGGCTGGAAAATAGACTTGATTCTTGGCTAGATCAAAGCTTGAAACGAGGCAAACATGAAACAAGAACTGAGTCCAGAGAAGTCCATGAAACAAGGCAAGGCTGGAAACTTGATCCGTGAAACAAGACAAGGCTTGGAACTTGATCCGGGAAACAAGGAACTGGGGTACGAAGTCCACACACGATCTCTCTCCTCAAGCTGAACAATTGACTCCGCAAGGTTCCCCTTGCGGCAAAACCCCTATATAGAGTCTTGTTTTCCCGCCAACAGAACACTTTCCCTGGAGAACAAGAAGCGAAACCCAACTCTGTCCAGATGCATGACTCCTTAGAATTTCCCAAGGGAAGCAGACCTAATCAGCTAATTGTTTGGCAGCGATTCTGAGACTCCGGCGATTTGCCTCCCTGACTCCTCTGTCTCTATTATAATTGTCCTTTCGGGAAAACGGGGGAGAATTCTGCCCAAGGCTTGTTTGGTTAACTTCCTGAGGACAAACATCCTCCAGGTGGAGAGGCTCCGATTCAAGTTGAACCGGTGGAAATCCCATGTTTTCCTCCTCGTCTGCCACAATAGCACTAGGAACAGGACTACAAGGCCCATGAGACATCACATACAGTGAGCTACTAAGATTTGGATATGCATGTGCTGAGGCTAAAGATATACTTTTCTAGATGAAATATATATGTGAACTAAGGTCGCTGAGATGTATAGGTGGGCAAGTAAAGACAATGTTTTCTATAATGTGTATAGATGTATAGATTCTGTCAAGGTAGTCCTGGCTCTAAATCTGTAAAACCTGAGCCTGGTTTTTGAAGGTAGAATGACTTGAAGGTGCCTCTTCATGGGCTTGCCATGAGTCGAAGACAACTTGATAGCAGCTAAACACAATAGTTTGAAATCACAAAGCCTTATATGTTTTACATGGGGTAGCTGTGTTGGCCTTGCAATAAAATACAGCAAAACCTCCATAAAAGACTGATACCTCTGTTGATCATCCAGAATGCAGAAAGTACATCATGCAAGCTTTTGAAGCTCCACTGGCTTCTTCATCAGGGAAAGACATTAAAACTACAGAAGAAGAAAAGTGATATTAGAGTTTCAGGCCTATATTTTGTTTCAGATGTTATTTGTGTTGGCGGTTAAAGATGATGTAGAGGAGTGTTTCTCAAATTGTGTTCTTCGGCTCCCAGAAATGGCCAGATTACCAGCTGTTAGAAATTGTGGGAGCTGAAGTCCAAAACATGTGGAGGATCACAGTTTGAGAAACACTGGTCTAGAGTGGTTATGTCCGAACTTTTGTCCTCCATGTGTTTGGATTTCATCTCCAAACCACTTCTGTCACTTTGGCCAAAGGTTTGAGATTCTTAATTCACACTTTAAAAATGACTCTCCAATGGGAGGAGAGGGGACATAAAGCCCACACTGAGCAAATAAATTTACAGAGGGAAGGGGAGTGGAAAAAACAGTGGGTTTGGTACAAAGGTGGAGGATGAATTTGGCATGTAGAAGCTCTGTAATGTGTTCCCTGGTATCTCCAGGTGGGGATCTAGGAAATAAGGTGGTCCCAAGCTCCAGAGAGAAGTTGCTACTAAATGACAGCAACATTGATCTAGATCAGTAGTTTCCAACCTTTGATCCTCCAGGTGACTTCAGCTCCCAAAAGCCCCAGAGCTTGACCAACTGTCAGAATTCTGGGAGCTGAAGTCCAAACCACCTGTAGGACCGAAAGTTGGGACATAATAATCTAGGATGGGCTTGCCATATGATTTTTGTATATGGTCACTTTTTAAAAAGCCGGTTGCCTCTTCCTCATTTTTATTTTATTTGTCAGGTGTCTATCTGCTGTGTCTATCTGCTCAAGTGATAATATAGTTTTAAAAATTGGAAGCAAGTCCTTTGTCTAGACTTCTTTCTGGCTTTAAGTCTTACCATCTGTCGTTTGTTTCAATTAATTCAAAATGCTTCTGCTCATGCCTAAAAATGTCCCCTTTTGCTATGATCATTTTGTCTGTTTCCATTTTTTGTCTCCTGTTTCTTCTGCACCATTTGCTTCCAGCCTTAACTGTTTGTTCCACGTTTTTTGGCTCCCCAAGCAACTTTTTCCTTTTCTTGCAGTTTCTTCACCTTCCCAGCATATTTTTATTATTATTTCTCTTAGTCTTTTTGCCCTGCTGTCTCTGAGCTTGCCACCATACTGCCTGTTCTTCAAACAGCAGCCAGAATGCGTCTTCACAGCAGTTATAACTCTTTCATACTACTTTAGCTCCATCCTATAGCTCTTGGGATTTGTAATTTGTTGAGGTCTTCAGAATTCTGTGTTTGAGTGTTTTAGTGCATTTCCCCTTGCTTATGCAGGTAAAAAGTTAAGAAAAAGCAGCCAAAAAACAAAAAACAAAACCAAAACCAAGGTTGTGCTTCTGAGATCGTCTTCTTGATGGTTGTGCTTCTGAGAGTGTTGGTTGCTATTTATTTGACCATCATTTTATTCAAAGAGAGGTCCAACAGCAACCAATATCTCTCCCCACCTAAGGTTTCTATTCTTTGGCAAGATTTTTAGCCCTGATTTTCCAGGAAGCTGCGATCCCCTCCCCACTGTAATAACCATCCAGATGTTGAGAGATCAAAGGAGATGTTGCTTGACCCATATAAATGCATTCTCTTTTTGTGCTGCATGCAGAGTTCAATTTGTTTAAAGCTTCTTTTGACTTAATGGAGCACAAGAAAGTGCTATAAACCATTAACACCTTGAGTGAAGGGGGGAAAGAAAGGAAACGACTAAATGGATCATTTCTGCAAGAAAGCAGCACTATAAACAAGTGTTTCTATTTTTATTGTTTATTGGAGGCGTCATCACTGTACAAGGATGGAAATGTAACCATCTCTTCTTTTACCAAAGGAAATTCTTGTGGAAAACAGGGATCCTCCCTGTATAATTTTAGCATAGATTGCCTCTCAAGGAAATGTAGGTTCTTCATTGCTTCTTTCCCCCTCCTGAGTAGCAATGTCTCTGAAAATGAAAACATTTTTCAGATAAGAACAGCTTGCAGCTGGTGAAATTTCTAATTGTCAAGTTCACCTTCATGATTTGTTGTAGTATAAATATCCAGCAAAGCAGTCTTGTGAAATTTCAGTGTTGCTGGTTACTGCTTTCAAGGTACCATGTGAAATTTCAGTGTTGTCTGTTGACATTTTTTTCAAAGCAGTTTTTTGCAGACTCTGATAATGGGTTATGCATGGTCAGATGGGAGATTGAATGTGTTTTACCAATTTCGGATAAATGACCCTGGCCATTTTGGTTTAGGCTGGAGATGTTAAGGAGACCATTGAAGAAGGCAATGTCATACTTCTAGATATTTTGGATTGCATGTCTCATCAATCGGTAATAGCAAGTTCAGTGATCTGGAATCATGAGATCTCTAGTCCACAATATTGAGAAATTACCAATGGCCTGCTTACTTGTATAAGGAGTCACAAGTTGCTGAATACTAAATCTGTATAGACTGCTGATTTCCACCTTAGGCGGGCCATGAATCTACTAGGGCATTCACTTGAGCTTTATAGGGATAATTTAGACCACTGAACCTATTCAGGGAATTGGGTTCATCCTCCATTAAAGTTCAGACTAAAATCCAGCATGGGTTTCTGCTGCTGTCTGCCATTTGCATCTGCTGTTCACATTTACAGGATCTTCCATCGCAGTTAATCTGAGAGATGTCAAATAATGTGTCACTCATTCATTGAGATGGGAAACTGTCTTGAACCTATTATCATCTGACCATAATATCTGTTGATTGCATATGTTGAGCATATCCTATCTGGATATCCAAAATCTAAAATATTCCAAAATCCAAAATTGTAGATGTGAGTGGCTGTGATAGTGACATCTTTGTATTCTGATGGTTTGGGGTACACCCACTTTGTTTTATGTAGTAAATTATCTAAAATATTTTATAAAAATATTACCTTCATGCTGTGACTATAAGGTTTTTATCAAACATCAGTGAATTACATATTTGGATTTGGGCCCATCTCCAAGATACCTCATTACATATACATAATTCAATAGAACACTTCTTGTCCCAAACATTTAGGATAACAGATTGCCAGCCAGTGTTCAAAGAGAAGGTCCTGACTAGCGAATTTATTGAGATGTCCTGGTCCAAGACATTCCTGTAGTTACTTTCTTTGAGCAACCAATAGATTAAGATTTTGTTTCTCCCCAACTGTGAAGATGGCCATTGCTTTGCTTTATTCTTTTGAAGAATGTCTTCCAACATATCACAGACGTTTTCTAACTTATAATTATAATGCAGAAGTATTTTTGGTTTCTTTTTTGAAATGTCTAGAGCTGAGCTGTAGCATTCCCTCCACATACACAACTTTGACTTAGTTTGGCTTAAAAATCATAACTTGGGCTGTCTTTGTAACTCGAAATCTGTATGCTTTACTGCCTCTGATGGGCAATTGTTCATCACTGTGACTTAAAGTGGCTGAAACATTTGTTCATAGGTTGCAAGTTATAGGGCTCTGTAGTTCTGATACAATATTGAACCTGCTGTGTAAATAGGTGATATTAAATACGGATGGGTGAATGAGGTATTTCTCCTGCTACTAGTTGAAACTCCCAAGTTCCAAAACTGTTTTTGACCTGTTATTTTAAAGCCCTTCTTGGGGTGATTATGTTGGTATAACTTACAATTAAATGCAATGAGAAGGCCCGCTTCAACCTGCTTGGATTGTACAAAATAAGACTTTCTTTAACTGTGCAAATGTCACTTCTATGAAGTATTTTTAATAGCACCCTTCACCTTTTTGTAGCCTGACATGGCAGGTGAAATAATTACTGCTTATTCCCCCTTCAGCCCAACTTAACAGGATATTGCCAGAGTTCTAATTTTGATGAAAAGACAGAACTCTGAGCCTTAGAAGGCTTCCCCACTGTAAATCAACTGTGTAAAGATAACCTTTTTGTTCCAGTGTTTCAACACAGAGAAGCTATTATTTTCCTTTGTTTGACTCTTGACAAAAATGTTATTATTGGTGTTGTCATTTTTGAGAACGGTGTAATAGATTTACATGGTCTAACACTAGGAATATGTATGTTGCCAAACAGTCCTCCACCCTGGCTGACATCCTTTTCAGAGCCTGGAAAAAAGAGTTTTTTGGACCGTAACTTCCAGAACCTTCCCAAATAGAGTACATTGTCCAGTTTAGTTGTTGAAGTTGTAGCCCAGCAAAGTACCTTTTCCAAGTTTTGTGCCATCTGTTGGTTTCTCTAGATTTTTAAATTCTTGTTGCTGTTGTTTACAAAGTCTTTAGCTTTCTCTGCCAAAAAGTGCTGGTACCCACGGAACTACAACTCTCAGGATTCCATATCATTGAGTTAAAGTGGTGTCAAACTGCATTAATTCTGCAGTGTGGATGCCCCCTAATGCACATGTGTAGTCTCTTTTAGCCACTTTGAGTCTTTTTTAAGAGAGAAAAAGCATCATCATCATCATCATCTTCATCTGAAAGAGGGATGGGAAAAGCTTGTATACTATAAGGAAAGAGAGTTAAACTAGAGATAAAAAGAAAGGGAACAATGGAAAGTGATGGGAAAGCTTGTCTGGATAGATTTCAGTATGTATTGGAATCTGCTCACTGGTTCCTCTTTAAATAGTTTAGTTCAAATATTTTTCAACATTGGTTCTTATCAGTCAGAAACTTTCATTTAAACGTCTTTAGTTAAAATCTGTTTGACTTTTCTCTTTATCAGTTTTTTATCAGTTGTATCTAAACAAAGCATTGCCAGGCAAGACAAGGCTTCCTAGAAAGCAGAGTATAAAGAGAATTCTCAAAAAGATAAGAACTGATATGTAACTCCTGGTGCAGTTTAAGCAAAAAAAAAAAAAAAAAAAAAAAAAGTTTAAAAGCCCACACAAAACTTTTAAGTATTGATTTTTGATGTTATAACTAAGATCTTGTTCTTAAAGTCTGCTCTTTGAGAAGTTTCTTTGAAATATTTCTTGAAATGAAATCCTGTGACCACTTACGGTAAATCAAAATATTTTCACAGTGAGTTGTTAAATTTTCCTTTCTTGTGAAGCTGTCTTGAATTAGTCATGAATTACATTGTATTGAACTTGTATCTTAGTACTTGTGAATATAGTGGGGCCCTTGGTATCTGCTGGAGTTTATTTATTATTTATTTACTACATTTATATCCCGCTCTTCTCACCCCAGAGGGGACTCAGAGCTGCTCATAGTTTGGTCCCTTAACGCAAAAATCCATGACTGCTCAAGATCCATTATGTACGACGACATAGTAAAAAGGTGTCCCTCTTATGAAATTCCAAAATTTGCTTTTGGAAACATTTAAAGAATATTTTCAACTTATGGATGGTTCAATCCAGGGATGCAGAGACTGTGAATATGGTGGACATGTCTATGCAATTAAACTTGTCCCTTCCTTCCTTTCTCCTTGCATGTTTATAACATTGTACCCATACCTTCATGAGCAGTGTTTGTAACCTGCAAACAACGTTTCAGATTTTCCAGGCAAGACATTTGTATTACGTACTTGAAAATTTGCACATCCCTAGATCTATTAAAATCAGCATGATAAACAAGAGCCATGTTACCTATTTTTATTGTCATGTAAAATGTATCCAAACCAATATTTCTAACCCTTAACATCAAAAGGGGTGTCTGTAATGAGGGGTGCATCTACACTGTAGAATTAATGAAGTTCAACACCACTTTAATTGACATGGTTTAAGTGAGCGCCCGCTGTTAGCTCCAGCTTCTGCCAACCTAGCAGTTCGAAAACATGCAAATGTGAGTAGATCAGTAGGTACCGCTCCGGCGGGAAGGTAACGGCGCTCCATGCAGTCATGCCGGCCACATGACCTTGGAGGTGTCTATGGACAACGCCGGCTCCTCGGCTTAGAAATGGAGATGAGCACCAGCCCCCAAAGTCAGACATGACTGGACTTAATGTCAGGGGAAACCTTAAAAACTGCATTAATTCTACAATAGAGATGCACCCGAAGTCTTGAGGTTTGAAGAAAACAGGACTCTTTATTTTGTTCAGTAGACCGTGTTATTGCGTAGTTTATCTTATTTTCACCATGCTGACCAGTGAAGCTGAATCAGTATAGAAGTGTGCAATTACTTTTAAGCTGTTTACTATAAACTACATAATTCAGATACCAAAGTTAAATTGTGTCCCCTTCTACCAACAAAAATATTTTCAATGCAGAACTGTTAAATTCTCTCCTTAGCTATCTTCTTTCTCTGAGCTGTTAAATGCAACTCCTCTGCATTTTAGCAGGGAACTTTTCGATGTCTGGTATAATTAGCCAACCCAGTTTCTCCCTCCTTTGCTCTACTTTAACTTGTCAAGGGGAGTGATGTAACCAATGCTGACATGCTATCCTGTTACTTGAATGAAAGGGTAGCCAAAAGTCTGAATCATAGCAGCTTCCTGAATGCCAGAATCGCGGCTGTGGCCTTTCTGACCACTTGTGGGCCAAACAACTGACCGTTTCTAGATTAAGGAGGAAGGAAAAAATCACAATATCCAAACCAAGTGCAACTATTACTTAAGTGCATAACCTGTGGGCAGCCCAACAATTTTTCCCCCTTGATGCCTTGGTTTTTATGCCAGTCTCTGGGTTATTTGGGATATTGATTCAGAAAATTGCATTTTATAGACCACAAGATACGGTTATCATGGGTTCTGTGGTTGAGCAGATGCCAACTGGTAGATGGCATATGCTCTGTATCTCAAAAGCTAGGGCTGAGAAGGGAAACGGCAGGTCAAATATACCCAGAAACGGAACTACCATTTGAGGTACCAGAATGTTTGTTGTCCAGTGTTCTCTTTAGTGATATTTGCAAAACAGAGGGAGAACCTGTTTTGAATTTTTGTTGTTGTTGGGAATGAGGTTAGACTGCCCCTGGGTGTATCTACGCTGTAGAATAAATGCAGTTTGACACCACTTTAACTACCACAGCTCAATGCTATGAAATCAGAGGAGTTGTAGTTTGACTAGGTCTTTCACCATCTCTTCCAAAGACTGCTTGTGGTTCACCAGACTACATAAGCGACAACTCCTAGGATTCTAAAGCACTGCGCCATGGCAGTTAAAGTGGTGTCAAACTGCATTCATTCTACAGTGTAGGTGCACCCTCTGTCACAGAGAAGAGGTAAGCTTTGAGTTAAAAGTGTTGGGACACAGCCTGCAGAGAACCTGCAGCAGAAAATAGCAGGTCAGCCATGTGGAGAAATAAAAGCAGAAGAAGAGAGTGTATTTTCAGTGGCAATTTAGTGCATGATTGATTGCCTTGATGCTGTTAGTGGAGTGTTCATAGCTGAGTGAGCCCACCAGCAAGTCCCTCTTGGCCCGTATGTCTAGGGCTGGGAGGATTGGGGAGAGAAGGGAACTACTTCTGGGTTTTCTTTTTTCTTCCAAGTACAATTCTGCTTGTACTTTTTTTTAAAAAAAGGATTTCACAGTGCACACTGTTTCATGTGAATGTCCTTTCTGACATGAATACCAGGTGCTGTGGGCTGTATTTCAGAGGAAGGAACTGGTAAAATCACCTCTGAATACTCCTTGCATAAGAAAACCCCACAAAATTAATGAGGTCGATAGGTGACCTGAAGGTGTATCCGCACACAGATATAAATCAGTACTTGCTGTTGTGACTAATGTTCACTGTACCCATTTTGCATAATTTCACATTTTCATTTAATTTTGTCATACTGTCTATACGCATAATAAAAGTAAAAGTCTGTATGTGTATGTGGTAGGATGTCCATTTACACAGACAGCCTCCAGCCTCCACAAACGGCTATAACCCACAGTGCTGGGGAGTCACCAAAGCCCTTCCTCCAAGGACATGGCAGGTTATAGTTAGCCACGTCCCAGTGTTCCTTTCTCTCTCCATTGGTGTGGAATTTGCATGACCCCACCCACTGCCTCTTCCTTAACCCTTTCCTATTCTTTTCTATAGCACACAGCAATTGAATATACTAGAGAGAGGTTTGGGGAGAATTCACCATGATTTATAGGAGTTGTAGGGGCTGAGGTGTATAGTTCACTTGCAGTCTTAAGAGCACTCCGAACTCCACTAACGATGGACCTGGAACTAATTAGGCCACACGGCCAACTCTGCATACTGGTGGGATTTGCTGGTGATTGACCTTGACATCCAGCAGTTATAGTTAATTCATATTCAGAGAACATTGAACCCATCTGATGATGGATCTGGACCAAACTTGGCACACAAATTCAACATGGCCAACTGGGAATACTGGTGGACTTTGGACCTTTAACTCTAGGAGTTATAGTTCACCTGTATTCTGTGAGCCCTCTGAACCCTACCAATGATGGATCTGCACCAAACTTGGCACACAGATCCAATGCTGCCTACTTTGCATACTGGTGGACTTTGCGGGTGATTGACCTTGACATCTGGGGGTTATATTTCATCCTTATCCAGAGAGCACTGAACCCATCCGACGTCGGATCTGGACCACATTTGGCATACAGACCCAATATGGCCAACTGTGCGTACAGGCGGGGTTTGGGGTTGATTGTTCTTGCATCTGGGAGTTGGGAGTTGTCGTTCAAACACATCATTATGTATTTTTAATAGGAGCATTCATAAAAAAAACAAAATCAAAGACTGGCTTTTTTCTAATAAACAATGTTACTAATTAACTAAATTATATTACCTAACACCCCAAAACAAACAATGCCTTTTTCAAATTACCCGGGCACCGCCGTGTACCCAAGCTAGTTTTAAATAAAAATCAACTGACATCTGATTTCCTTATCTGTGTTTTTCTCTTTAAACCTCTGTATCCTTTGTCCTGCTTCTCTTGCTATCTAATCTGATGGACCAACAACACCCCCCATGTGCTAGCAACCAGTATTATATTTGTGCCATGAGATTATATTTGTATGGTTTCCTAGATATTAATCATGGACTGTCAGCCAGTGATTCATGTAATGTTATACCACCTCTTTGAGCAGCACTGTTCCATGAACACTTTTGTCTGATAAAATCTTAATGGTTTTATTCTGAAAGTTCAGGGTTTTGGAAGTAGTTGGTTACTTGTGATTATTTCCCCTTTGCAGTAACTAAGACGTAACTATGTTAGAATCATAGAATAATAGAGTTGGAAGAGACCACATAGGCCATCTAATCCAACCCCTTGCCATGTAGGAAAAGCACAATCCAAGTACCCAAAATTATGCTGTGTTTGTAATAAAGTGATGCTTTTCTTTCTTCACAGTACAAGGATTTAGGTATAATAGTATGGCCTTATTAAATGATGGAGGAGGTTCCATAAGGTTTATTTTCTGCTTCTTAGCTGGGTTCGATAGCATTGTGCATTTTTAGAATCACAATTTTGGTAGTTAAGTGATTGCTAGTGAAAAAGAGAATCAGTTCCAACTAGTTACTTGCAAGAAGTAAAGCAAAACGAGGAAGAAAGAGGGATCTAGCAGAACCTTGAGATTAATGCATGTGTTGGAATATGTAAGTTATATGAAATATATCTCTGTGTTGAAGATTTATGCACTCCAGTCTATTTCATTCAATGCAGCAGGTGTCTGTAAATAATTCCTTCTAAGTTCTGTGTGTGAGCCCAAAAATCACATGTCAACTTATGGCTGCCTTATGAATTTCATAGGGTTTTTTTAGGCAAGGAATATTCAGTTCTGCCCCAGACTGAATCAGATATTTTAACCACTGGGCAATGTTGGGTTCCTCTTGTGTTATTTTTGTATTATTTTGTAATAACATAAGGCTATGTTCTTTGCCTCAAAAAGGACACTATTTTTTGCTGCTGTGGTGCATTCATCCCATGATGGATTAACCCAAAGCTAATAAACAGGATTTATGGACAAAGTTACCCAAGATCTTAGCTTGATCATTTATCCCTTAAATAAGTGAGAAGACAAGTAATAGCTAAGGTAATGGGAAAAGAAAGAGTAGAAGATAGATGTTGGGATGTGACCTTACAGCCTCCCGTCTTCAAGCCTGTAAACATCCCAGTACTAAAGAGTCGAATAGCCTTTCTTATCCTTTTTTTGTCTACCATCTAAACATAGAAAATGACTTGGTCCCTAAACAAGGCAGCTTTTATGGGGTGCTAAAATTGAAGCATTTTCCTACAACTAAGGTTTGCATAAAAGCAATGTGCCCATTGCCTTATCTTTGTGTTTGCAGTCTGGCAGCCCCATTCTTTCTACCCACTGCCATTTTGGATTAGTTAATTGAATGCTTTAGAGGTGATGAGTCTGTTAGACAGTCTTTTTACATACACACAACACACACACACACACACACACACACACACACACACATACATCCAGGCCTCCTCTGGCACTGGATGTTGGAGCAGATTTTAATGACTGCTATTGTCCAAGAATGTTGCCAACTGTATTAAATCAGTAGTCGGATGTTGGGCTGTTATTTCAATCTTGGCACTCTTTGGGGTTTTATCGTGTCTATGAGTTGGTGTTATTCAGAATAGTCCTTTCTAAGGTAAATTATTCATATTTGGTAGCTTTATTTCTTATTGAACTATTCATTTCTTGGGTAAGACCTCGGCCAGTGAAACATGGTTAGACAAATGGGTTCTTGGTATATGCCAGAGTTGTGGAGTGCTGGTGATGGCTTTAGCATGTAAGTATAGCAATTCTTTTTAAATGTAACTTCCCAATCCCCCCCCCTTGGTTTTGCTGTTTGTAAGGGTGTTATGCCTGAGTCAGCATGAATAACGATTTTATCAAAAACAAAAACAAACAAGATGGATTTTAGTCATTAATTATGTTTATAAGATACCAATAAATCCAAATTACCTTTTAGAACAGAAAAATAATACAGTAAAAGGGCAATATTTTACCTGAACACTTCCACTCCATCTTACTTTGGAAGCTAGGATAAAATTACTACTTGGTATGGGATTACCTGGATGGGAGTCCATCAGGAGATACAGAGGTCCTTTTGTCTTTGTTGTTATTGTGCGCCTTCAGCCATATCTGATTTTTGGTGACCCTAAGGTGGACCTATCACATCTGAACTACCAGAAAGCAAAGCTGCCACTACCCATGTGGACAATTCCAGATATTTAATTATTCCCCAACAACTAGTCAAATGCCAAGATCAGGATTCTCTATTCTATAGTGTTTCTGAATTTTGTGAGGGGCAATTTAGGAAGTTGATAGGAAGAGAAACTTATTTGAAATGCTGGAGAAAAACTCTGTGAATACTATGGCCAAATGAAAAGCCACATGAATGGATCTTTGAGCAAACAATTCCAAACTCTCTCTAGAAACCAAGATACACGGGTATATAGGGTAATCAGCTGCAAACGGGTTACTTAGCAGATATGAACTTTATAGAAGGTGATAATATAAAAGGGTCAATGCTTTCTTTTCTTTCCACATCTATTTAATTTTAACCATTTTCTTTTTAATTAGGGGGGTCTATACACAACCCTGTGTTATCTGTGCTCAGTAACTTAGGGTAAAGGTGCATTAGCATTGCATAAAACTCTTTTCCATGGAAGTTATTAGTTCTTGGAAACTTTCTGTAATCATGTCAGACTCTGCTTTCTTAAATCAATTGGGCTTTCTGAAGGGGGCTGAGGGCGGGGTAAAACTTGGCATGGTTTTGAGTATGTGCTGCCTTTTATTCAACATGAATAAGAAGGCTGATCTGTGTGCATTTGCAGAGAAGTTTCAATTTTTCTTCTTCTTTCTTTTCCTTTTCTTTTTTCTTTATTTTTTGTGTGGCAAAGAAACAAGGGTTTTTTGGAATTGCCAAGCTGGGCTGTCAGTGTAAAAAGATCTATAGCACAAAAGATTTGTTTATTTACACTTTTGCAAGGCTTGGGAAACTGTGGTAGACGTTGATTGTTCTGCCTGTTTATCCTTCCTTGTTAGTAAGTGTCTGTTACTTCTTGGGTTTGTTATTAAACTGTTAAGTTGCCAGCCTCAGATCCCAAACAGCAGCCCCTTGGGATGTGATGCATAGTATTCCCATATATGTCTGTTCTGAGTGAAGCTACCTGCCCCTTTCTTAAACAGGGAATATTGAGTATTATAAGAAGCAACTGTGCTATTGTAGATGAGAAAAATATTTTAGGTGCTGTATTGGTAAAATGCAACCTAAATAAAAATGTTTTATCTTTGTTTGAGGTTAAAGCTTCAAAGCATTAAGTTCCTGTGTGCAGGTACACTTTAGAATTAGTGAAGTCTGACACCACTTTAACTGCCATGGCTCAATTTATGAAATAAGGGAAGTTGCAATTTTACAAGGCCTTCAGCCTTTTCTGCCAAAGAGTCCTACCGTAGTGCCTCACCAAACTTCAGCTTCCAGGATGGCATAGCACTGAGCCATGGTAGTTAATGGTCTCAACCCTCCTCATTTTTGGCAATTTTGGCAGACGGTCCTGAGTCAGACCCTCATCCCAGCTGCAGTTGCTCATAGTTTGACAGAGTCATATATTGGAACTAGCTTAATAGATTGATCCTTAATTTATTTCTGTGTCTCTGTGTTACACCTCTTCATTTTTCCATCCTTTCTCTGTGAAGATGGTTTGGCTCATTTTTTAAACTTATGAAAAATAGCAAGTAGAGACTACTTACAATAATAGTTTTGGCTCTTATTTGGTCTAATACTGCTGCTTTTCTCTGTAGGTTCATGGGCTTTCTGGAGGGGAGGGGTAGAATCACAATATACCTGCAGTATTTTTGATTGCATCCTTGTGTATGTATCCACTGCAGAGATTGTATATCTGCAGTGGATACATAAGGTAAAATAGATGAAATTCCGTGCAGCCCGAATAAGGTGTCATGCCGTGATTTCAGTCTACAATGTTTGCCAGCTTTATACGGAGATCCCAGGAATTGTTCCAGAAAACCACAGGATAATCCTAATTGAGTCTAGTGAATTGGATATCATTTGCTTTTAATGTCTTCTCTGCCAGGTTTTCAGAATGTAATACTTTGAATGTTGGACTAGGACACCAGGAGAACCTCGAATATTAATCCTTGCTCATGGAAGCCCGCTGGATGACTTTGGGCAAGTCATACTCTCTCAGCCTTGGATGAAAGCAGTGGCAAGCCTGAATAAATCTTGGCAAAAAATAATATTCAAGTTGATTTCAGCCTATGATAGGATCTCCATAAGTAGCAGTCATTTGAAGGCACATGAAAGCAAACCTAAAGCAGAGTAGGCATAATGTAAATTATAGTCCACTGGTAGATCTCTGAGTGGTTTGCAGTTGATCTTGCAGGATTTCAGATTTAATGACAGCATAGGGATTGAGAAAGACAAAATAAATCCAAAACCATAGTATTGCCTGGAGGACCTAGAAAATGCGCAGAGGGGACATATTTTTAATACACAGTGCCTTTTATGATCTCAAACATGAGAAAGTGAGAGAGGAGACTAGGGCCGCAGCTGCTCTGGAGGAATAGTTTAGTTCCTGGGCATTATGGATACATGTGATTGTGAGGAAGGAGATCTAATTATTTGGATTTTCCAGGACATGATATCTGCAGCATGTTTTAAGGTATGTTTGCAGTTCTCCTGGAGACTAGTGGAAGGGAGCTGATTTATATGGTTTCCCTAGTGGTTTCTATGGCCTGCTAATTAGGTCTCATGGTTTGTGTAAAATGTTACAGTAATATTTTTATTTTGTAAAAAGAAACCACAAAACACCGAAAGGTTTATTTTCATAACAAGATAATAGCTTTCAAAGGTCAGGTTTTGTCAGTGCCTTCCTTGCTCAGGTTTGGGGGAGGGTTGATGTTGCTGGCAGGGGAGGTTTATTTTTGCTAAATTTTATTTCTCTTTCTTCCATCATTTCAATCATTTTCAGTTTTGTTTTCATTAAACATGATTAAAAGTTAATGATACTATCTGCTCCAAACATGTTATGTGAGGGAAGGTTCTTGTTAGCATTTAATGTTGTCTTTGTTTGCATGTATCCTTAATCATGGTTGAGTACTCCAAGAATAAGATGTGTTCATAAGACTGTCTTGTTTTTTGATGTTCACAAACATTTTGGATGGATTTCTTTATTGTGATACAGTCCTAAAACAATTTCATGTTTTGGCTACATCTGGCGCAATGGGTTAAACCCTTGTGCTAGCAGGACTGCTGAATGAAAGATCGGCGGTTCAAATCCAGGGAGCGGGATGAGCTCCCGTCTGTCAGCTCCAGCTTCACATGCGGGGACATGAGAGAATCTTCCCACAGGATGGTAAAACATCCAGGCGTCCCTTGGACAACGTCCTTGCAAACGGCCAATTCTCTCACACCAGAAGTGACTTGCATTTTCTCAAGTTGCTCCTGTCACGGGAAAAAAACCCCCAGATATTAGATTTGGTCTTCGTCTAGATGTTCCCCTTTTTTCTTTTTAGCAAGGATAATAAATATTTAGCTACCAAAATATTTTGGAGACCTCATAAATTTCGTAAGGTTTTCCTTATGCAAGGAATACTCTTCGGATGGTCCCTTCCTTTGAAATATAGCCTATAGCACTTGGTATCTCTGATATCCCTTGGTGGTCTTCCATCCAAGTAATACTGAGAACTGATTTGTTTTACCTTCCAAGATCAGATAGGATCCAATGTCTTCAGGATATTTCCTCCACTCTTGTTTGAGAACAGTTGGTCTGTACTGATGGGCAGAGTTTATTTTGGATCTTTCCCCAATCCTACTTGAAGGTACACAAAGGGTTTTTGCAGTATCTTTGAGATGAACCAAGAGAAAAAAGTTGGTAAGACAAGCTTTCATAAACTTAAGCCTACTTCATCAGATGCATGGATTGAAGTGCCTAAGAACAGGCTTTTATAGTTATGAGTGGGCAGGCAATCAATGTATGAATAGCACTAGAAATATAAGACTTTGGGGTATGGGGATGAAACGACAAGTTCAGTTTTCATGACAATTATTAAGGGAACAAAAGCAAAAGTATTGCCTAAGGCCAAGGTGAGTAGATAACCATATGAGTGGTAGAAGGAATTATTGGAATTTAATATGCTTCTGGCTAGGAACCAGAAACGAGGTGTGAAAAACTGTGCAAGAGATTCCCCCCTGAGGCTGGGGTGTCAACAAGTGTTATAATATGTATAGTGTGCCAGGAAACCATTATCTCTGTTTGACCCACTGTTGAGGGACTGGGGTTTGTGGATATGTTTCAGTTAGTCTGTTTCTCTTTCCAATCTTATGCTACCATCTTCTTTGTTTCACTCAGTCTCAAAGGTATTTCAAGATCCTTTCTGTATTGATCAGGACTCATGACTATGAATTCTGCTTGAAGGTATTGGGGATTGAACCAGACACTGACCATGCAAAACATTTGTCCTATTTGAAATAGTGGACTCTACAAATTCTGCTTCTAGATTTTTATATGGATCGAAAAAGTTACATCATGGGGCAGAAATACAACTTTCAAAAATACTATTTTGTTTCTTAATCTTATATAACAAATGGTGCTTTTTAAAAGAAGAAATGATTGTGATGATAACTTCAGTGATGGTTCCTTTGTTGGATGAAGATCTAGGTAATTTTAAGGTTGATTTGTGTAGATTCCTTGCCTATGCATGCATTTCAGTCTCATTTAATAAGGGATTCTTGACCAGATGTAATTGCCCAGTATATGATACTGACTTTACTTTGTAATAGTGGTATGTATAGTGGCAAATCTTACTTCCTTTTTGCACCAAGAATAGTTGTCCAGATGGTAGTATTTTGTTTTGTTTATGCAAGATGAGCAGGCTTTGCATAGGTATGAAGGAAATGAGTTGTAAACCTTATTTTGAGTAGAAATGACCATGATAGGTTTACCTTAGAGAGTTGAAGGCATATATAGCACATTACACTACAAGCCATCTTTACTCCCGCTTTTGGTATGCAATTAAGTTTGATGATGATGATGATGATGATGAATGGTTGGGATATAAATATAGTTTGATTATGTTGATGATGTCTGTAGTTCTTTGTGCTCTCTCTCTCTCTCTCTCTCTCTCTCTCTATATATATATATATATATATATATATAAATGTGCAGTTAGAATAGCACAACCATAATACTTAGAAGGATAGAGAAAAAAGTGATCAATAAAAAAACAACTGATGGAAGAGAAATAAATATGAAAATGAATTCTACTCTTCTCCTCTGCATTGTACAAATTATAAAATCCATCAATATTTGTCCCCATGCCATTACATCCTTTCCTCTTTTCTATAATTGTAAAATTAGATCTAACTGTACTCCTAGCATAAAGTCCCAATTGTTTGTATGTATGAAATCCAGGGATTTCTGGATGAAACAGATTATCTAGATCCATTTCACTCTGGTTTCAGGGCTGGCTATGGAATAGAGACAGCTTTGGTCGCCTTAGTAGATGACCTACGAAGAGAGATAGAAAGGGGGAGGGTGTCCCTGTTGGTTATCCTGGATCTCTCAGCAGCTTTCAGTGCCATTGACCATGGTAACCTTCTGGGCCATCTCGCTGAGATGGAACTGAGAGGCGCTGTCTTACAGTGGCTCTGGTCCTTCCTGGAGGGCCGTTCCCATAAGGTGGTGCAGTGGGACTCCTGTTAGAACTTCCAGCCATTGACCTGAGGAGTTCCTCAGGGTTCCATTCTGTCCCCCATGCTGTTTAACATATACATGAAACTGCTGGGAGAGGTCATCTGGAGTTTTGGAGTATGGTGCCACCTATATGTGGATGACACCTAGTTCTACTCTTTTCCATCTAATGCCAGGGAAGCTGTTTTGACCCTAAACTAGTGCCTGTCATCAATAATGTACTGGAGGAGGGCAAACAAATTGAAACTTAATCCAGACAAGACAGAGATACTCCTGGTCAGTTGGAAGGCAGACCAGGGAATAGGGATTTGGCCTGTGCTGGATGGGGGTTACACTCCCCCTGAAGACACAAGTTCGCAGTTTGGGGATCCTCCTGTACTCTGCGCTGAACCTGGAGGCCCAGGTATCAGCAGTGGCCAGGAGGGCCTTTGCACAATTAAAACTTGTGCTCCAACTGCATACATTCCTTGAGAAGCCAGATCTAGCCATGGTGATACATGCCTTAGTTTCATCCTGTCTTGATTACTGTAATGCGCTCTACATGGGGCTGCCTCTGAAGAGTGCTTGGAAGCTTCATCTGATCCAAAGAGCTGCAGCCAGGTTGCTCACTGGGGCTGACTACAGGAAGTGGGGAATCCACCTGTCGCAGCAGCTCCACTGGCTTCTAGTCTGTTTCCGGTCACAATTCAGAGTGCTGGTTATGATCTTTAAAGCTCTAGACTGTTCAGGTACAGGCTATTTGACCAACTGCATCCTTTTGTACAAACCTGCCCGGGCCCTGAGATCTTCAGGAGAGGCCCTTCTCTCAGTCCCACCTCCATCTCAAGCTCAACTGATGGGAACGAGAGTGGGCTTTTTTGATGGCTGCTCCTCGACTCTGGAACTCCCTGCCCAGGAAAGCAGGATGGCCCCCTCCCTGCTGTTATTTTGGTGGCAGGCTAAAATCTTTTTATTCAGGCAGGCTTTTAAAGATGAAGGTGTTTAAGGTCAGTTCTGGGGGTGCTGTGGTTTTTAACTTTGTATGTATTTTAATGGTTTTTAACTGGAATTTTTAAAATACTGGTTAAAATTTATCCTGTTTTAATGTTTGTATATTTGTATGTATTTTTAAATGGTTATACTGATACTTTTATGTTAGGCTGCTTTGAGTCCCCTTCATAGGAGATAAAGTGGGGTATGAATAATTATTATTATTATTAATAATAATAATAATAATAATAATAATAATAATAATGTGTAATAATTAAAAAAACCTTAGTAATCATTATCCACTATTTCTAATTTATATTAAACAGAACAATGACATCTTGCGTGTTAAGTATGAATATAATTCTCAATAGCTAATGCATTGGTCTGAATTTCATGTAAAGACAGAGCTCATAATATGCACTCATTGAATTCAACTTACTTAATCAGAGTTTTTATTTAGACTAGGGCAGTGCTTTAAAAATGCAGTTCTATCTTTCAGTGAATGAAACAGAAGCATTTTTAGCCTACATAACAGAAGAAAGAAATGGTAGGCAGCTGTTAGGCTTAGTGGCTTGATGCATATGGAATTTACAATCCACTTGTACAGCAGCTTGCAATTTACTGTGTGGAACGGAAAATTGTTTGCTTGTTTCTTGTCCTGGTGAGGCGCGTTTTAGATTAAAATAAAACACAAGTGTGTCATAAATGGCTGGGTTATTATGCCTGTTCGGAGTGTTGCCACTTTCTTAACCTTACTGATAGGAAAATGTGGTGTCTTATTTCAGATAAACCATGTTTTTATTTGCGGGTGCCTTATCTCTTCTACCTGGTTGCTGGGATTTGCCTGCGATATTTTCATCTGGATGACTTGAATGCACTTCATCTTAAGAACATTTCTAGGGTGGCAAATATTTCTTTCCTTTGGATCAGAAATAGTTGTCTCAATACTAGTGTTTTGTCTATATTTATGGAAGCTGAGCAAGCATTGCAAACTCATGAAGAATATGAGCTGTAAACCTTACTTTTCTTATGTCAGGTCTTAGCTCATCTGTGAGCTCACTTTGTATTGTATATGAATAAATGAATAAAAAGAGACCCTTGATCTTCTCTTGGCTCTGAACCCATTAAACAGTGCCAATTGTCATTTAATCAAACGTCATTGATAAAGTACTGAAAGTGCTTTGACAAAAATGCTAAAGCAGGAGTCCATGCTGAATTTGTTGGTCCTAGGATTTTACTGACTGAATTGTACAAGGAGAGCCAGTGTGGTGTAGTTGTTTGAATGTTGGACTATGAATGCTAGGATTTGAATCCCCCACTTAGCTATGGAAGACCACTGGGTGACTTTGGGCAGGTTACATTCTCTTAGCTCAGTGGATGATAAAGGCAAATGTTGCCAAGAAAACCCCATGGTAGGGAGAAGTTACTAGAGCTATTTAGCAGAGACTTTTCCCACCAATTGAGGACCCCACATTTCCTACATGGAGATGTAGGATAGAGCTGACTTAATTGTAACTCCCCACTTGCGCAGTGTTTTTTTTTTATCTTTGAAGGCCCAATTGGCACCAGCATTGCCTTTAATTTGATTCTAGGTTAGAACCTGTGTGTTTTCCTAATTACAAGTTGAGTATGACTTATCCAAAAAGCTTGGAGACTTGAATTGTTTGGAATTTTGGTATTCCTTTATTTGCATATGTATGAAATGAGATGTGCTTCATATGCAGGCAGTCCTCAAGTTACAAACATCCCACCTACAAGCGACTCATAGTTAAGAACAAGGATGAGACAAGAGGAAGTGAGAGAAATCTACCTCTAGGAAGGGAAATTCATTACTAGAAGAGGTATCACAGGGAAAAGGTGTATTGACCGAAGCTTTATCACCAATCCTCATCTCCACAAAAAAAAATTCAAAATACAATTATCACAGGGACAGATAGTAAGGTGAAATCTTCTGAATAGGGGCACGGGCACCAAAACAAACTCCACAGGGGTGTTAACCTTTCCCTGTAATCACAAAGCTTAACTGGAGTTACACTTTAAAAATGTATCTGTTCTAACTTACATACAAATTCAACTTAAGAACAAACCTACAGACCCTATCTTGTTTGTACCTTGGGGGCTGCCTGTACACCTTATATGTGTAGCCTGAAGGCAATTTTATACACATTTTCAACAATTTTATAGATGAAACAAAATTAGTATACATTGACCCATCAGAGAGTAAAGGTGGGAAGCACGCTTGGGCTTCATATATGTTTGGAATTCTTTTATGTAATATAAAACTCATAAATAAAAAGTTTAAAAAAAGAGAGTAAAGGTATCAGTTTCTCAGCCAACCATGTGGAGAGTTTGGGATTTTGGAGTATTTTGGATTTCCAGATAAAAAATACTCAACTTGTAATGTGGCACTTTGTAGTTCTCTCTCCAGTCTTTCGAAGTTCTGTTTTTTCTTTTGTTCATTTTGATAAAGTTTTCTGAAAGTGTTTAAATAGAGTTATTATAGATTATTTTAAGGTTATTTCATATATTATACTCCCACCCCCACCCCAGTAAGATTTGCTGATATAGGGATAGAATAACTTTGCCAAGCAAACGAATAGAAATCCTATTAATAGCATTCTGAAATGACTGGATTCTTTTTGTTTCTACTTCTACTTTTATTATAAGATATTGCTTTCCTGTGAGAGTAATTTTGTGTACTTTTGGAAGGATGTGCTATATTGGACTCAATTATAATTATAGATACTGATAAAAATCGGTTTTCTTTCATGGTAATATTGGTTTGTGTGTGTTTCGGCACATTAATGACTTCAGATACAACTCTAAAGTTCTCCCAGTGTACCAACTTTTTGTTTTTCTGCATGAAAATATCATTCTTTTCAAACACCTTATGTGTCAAAAGATGATGGTTTGCTCGTGTGATGTATGGCGGTGATTGTCAGTAACTTTTGAAGCCCATCTAATTTTGGCACTGAGGCATTCTTTTCTTGTCACATAAGACATACTTGATAAATTTTCATGGTCTATGGACATGGCTTGGTAATTTTCAAACCTTCGATCCGAGGTGGAATTTCTGAAGAATTATTGAGAGGGGAACAAAAATGTGCTTCCTTCTTGCTCCCAGTTGATGCTTGCTTGGCACGTTTTTCATCTTCCACAAACTGATCGCTTTAGCGTTTTGGGAGCGGAAAAAAACACAATTCTGTTACTTTTTTATATTCCTCATTTGAATGTTGTCATGTACTAGATAGACTTCGGAAGGGCAGACAGGAGTAACACCATCAGAATTTCTTTGTAATGCAGATTTTTAAACTTCTATTGTTTGGATGAGTAGCCCGTGTAGTGCTTTATAGTGGTAGGACTATGAAAAATAAGGATTCAAATTCCTTTTCAGACATCGAAATGCATCAAATGATGATCACTCTTTTTCCACCTCAGAAGAAATTAACGGAGAACCTTCTATGAACAGATCTTCCCAAGAATATCCTATGATATTATGCTCTTAGGGTTGCCATAAGTTGGAAATGACTTGAGCACATACATACATAGACATTTTGGATGGTGTGGCATTTTGATGTTCTTATCAAAGCCTCTTCCTTATTGAAGCCCTTAGATGTGGACTCCATGAGAATTTTCTGTTCCCATCTGTGGCCATATCTACGTTGTAGAATTAATGCGGTTTAACACCACTTCAACTGCCACAACTCAGTGCTGTAGAATCCTAGGATTTTTAGTTTGTTGAGGCACCAGCAGTCTTTGGCAGAGATGGCTAAAGACATGGAAAAACTATAGCTTCCAGAATGCCATCGCATTTTTTTTTCGTGTCAGGAGCAACCGGAGTTGCTTCTGGAGTGAGAGAATTGGCTGTCTGCAAGGACGTTGCCCAGGGGACGCCTGGATGTTCTGATGTTTTACCATCCTTGTGGGAGGCTTCTCTCATGTCCCCGCATGGAGCTGGAGCTGATATAGAGGGAGCTCATCTGCGCTTTCCCTGGGTGGGATTCGAACCTGGCAGCCTTCAGGTCAGCAACCCAACCTTCAAATCACAAGGCTTTTATCCCCTAGGCCATCGGAGCCTCCAGCATTGAGCCATGTCAGTTAAAGTGGTGCCAAACTGCATTCATTCTACAATATAGAGACCCTCTGAGTCTCTCCATTGTCTGCCTTCTCATTAAGTTGGCACATCTCACTTCTTCGTCATACAGAATACTTCTTCCTTTTTGGAAAGTAAGATATTATCAGGATCACATCCCCTTCCCCCAAGTAAAAAAATCCCTGGTATGTGGATGGGCGGATGCAACCCCAGACCTCTGAACCCATGTCCCCTGTAATAAGTGGGTTTGAAAAATGTGTTCATCCTCTGTCAAGGAGAGGGCCTTTTGTGTGGTTTTGAAGCAACACTGGAATGCCTTCCCCCCAAAAGGTGTGACCTGCTGTATCTCAGCCTTATTAGTGGCAGACCTTTTTGCTTTTCCTGTACTTAAGAGCCCATGGTGTTTCAGGCTGCTTTAAAGTTTTATATCCAGCATTTTTTTTGGTCAGCCTTCAGTAAGTTTTTAGCAAGGATATTATTTTGTGGCATACACATTTTGCTGTATGTTGGGCACTGCCCTGGCATCCATTGGATGAAATATGCTTTAGCAATATTTTAAATAGAATAAAGATGATGTTTTGCTTAAACACACATCCTTCCTGGGAAATGAAAGACCTGCAACCAATTATTTTGAATAGAAGATGGCTAGAATACTTTGGTTAAAGTGTAATACCAGCTGCTTGGAAGCTTTTGGGCATGCCAAAAGGCACTGGGGGTCTTTTTTTCGATGTGATTTACTCAGTTTTGTAACCCTCAACCACATATGGACAGAAAATATGTTTTTGCCATTTTTCTTTGGGCTTTGGGTGTCTCTTGTATACACTATTCAGTAGATTGCAGCCCAAATTTATTGTCAAGGACATTAAACCATTAGCTAACGTTGCTAATCAATGAAAGATTAATCTATAATCAGTTTAGAAACAGAGGTCTTCCAATGTTAAAGCAGTACCCACATTATCTTAGGAGACTGAAGTATCATAATAGTAGATTAGCTGTGAAGATAACCTCTTTTCTTATCTGTGGTATGGACCTTGTGTGGTGGTAGATCAGAAAATGATTTTTGATACTATCTCAGGTAGATATTGGCAATTTCAGGGTGGTGGGGGGGAGGTCTGGAAGCCAGTTTTCCCCTCTTATCACATCCTATGGGAGGCACTCTTGCCAAATGTCATTGCCAGACAGGAAAAAATGTTTATTTTAAACACACTATTCTGCTTTGCCCTTGAAAATTTGTGAGCTTTAAATTCTTTGTAGCGTATTGCTGCCAACATTCAGCCACAGATCACTACAGGCCATATAAAACAAGCATCTGCATGCTTTAAATGGCATTTTCTGCTCATTTTGTTGGCTGCCATATTTCAGTGGCAAACTACTATGAGGCATTGAAAGGAATTGAAATGCTTACTTTAAACTGGAATTTCCCCTTGTTTCTGTTGATCTTGAGTGGCATTTTTAGTGGTGCTTCAAAAATCCCTAAAGTCGCTTTTGTGACTCTTACCTCCCATCAAAGAGGATAGAGAAGGCCATACAAAAAAGGACTCTTACTGGCTAATTCGACTGTTTTACTTTTGTTAACTTGGTTTGTAAGGTTAGAAAGGCCTTATCAAAGTCTCTCCTGAAGTTAATGTCTGTGGTGATTTGTAGAAATCATTACAGTTTTAATTTAAAGATTACTGATTGTCCCAGCTTTAATCTATTACAACTCCAATGACCAGCCCTTTACCCTTTAAGCTGACCGCTTGCAAATCTAATTGAGGAAGGACATTTCAAGGCCAGAACAGTGTCCCTGACTTTCCCCTTCCTTTTCTCCATATCACAACATCTGCCTGCATTGGCTGCCATTAATTAGGGTTGATGAAATGGAAAAAGAAAATGCAGACGAAGCTGAAAACTGTTATTTTGATGACTTTGGGGATGGATAAGAAGAGTCCAGCATTCCAGTTCATGTAGTCACTTCTGAGATGTGGCCAAACTAAGCAGACACTGTAGGAAACATTGGGAGGAAGGAAATGCTGTGTTTTATCATTTACATGCAAACATGAATGATTAATATCTTACTCTTGGGGGGGGGGGGGGCAAAATAAGTTTGCCAACTGATTGTTGTCCAGTGGAAGGTTCTGCTAAAAAAGTGAAATAGAGTTATATCTTGGGGGAAATTATGATTGAGATGGTGTAGAAAAACTGAATCTGAATCCCAACTTAGGAGGGTGTGAGTGATTTAGAGTTTTGGTTCTTAAGTTGGGGTACTAAGGTGTTTTTGGTGATTAGACCTTCTGGGACAATACTGGAAATAATCTGGTTTGGAGTCTGTTAAGAAAGTGCTTGAAAACTAGACTTGTTGAAAGAGATTTGATTCTTGGGAAGACAAAGTTTACGAAGTCCCAAGGTCCTGTTTCTGGGATCCACACCCTACGCCCTATTCTCCCCTACCCATTCTCTGGGAAAATGTTTATCTATAATAGGATATTTCCATAAATATTGAATCAACTGGTGATCGGGTGGAAGCACTAGTTCTTCTGTGAAATAAAAAGCATAGTTTAAGGAATGAAAACATAAGTAATACGTTCTCAGCAAACCTAAAAGCTTCAGCAACACAGTAACTCATGTTATAAAACTGTATTATTTGATATTTTATGAAATGTACTCAGTGAATGGCTTTTTGTTGTTGTTAGAACTTATAAGCAGAAAAGCATGCATAGCATTATAGTCTCAGAAGTCTAAATGACTTAGTTTTATGTCAGCAAAATGACAAGTACACACAATATTAAAAGGAGAGGGGATAGATACAATCTGCTGTGTAAGTACATTTATCTTAGGTTTGCCAACAGAGAATTGGGTGGTGGTGGGTAGAAGTGGGAAACAAAGCTTTAGTTAAAAATAGATCTAAAATAGGTCCCTTCTCTTGAGGCACACTTAAACTGAAATTGGTAATAGGGAAAACAAGAAAGGGGAGAACAGAACCAATCTAGGGTGGCTTTGGATGAATGCATGCATAAGAAGCTATAACATGTTTATGAGAATTTAAAAGCTGAGCCAAAGACCGTAACTCTGCTCAGGCATTATAAAACTGTTTGGCCTAACATGGAAGTGAGAGAAACATACTAGCTCTGCCTCTTCAGATCTATCGTCTTTCAAATGCAATGGTTGACTCCTTGAGCCTCTGATATCCTCTTTTATCTGTGGGGGCTCTTCATATTATTTGGAGCTGTGATTTTGTGTAGTATCTGTAGGTTGTAGAGGCTCTCTACTTCAGCCACGTTGCCTCCATACATAGAAAATGATGGAAATGACAGCAAAGAAGACATACTAGTATGCTTTTCTTCTGGTGATGTGTTGTTGTGTACCTTCATGTTGTTTCCACCTATAAGGTGAACCTGTTATGGGGTTTTCTTGGCATGATTTGTTCAGAATGAGTTATCTTTTCCTTCTTTTGAAAGAGAGTGATTTGCCTAAGATTACCCAATTCATTTCTCTGGCTGAGCAGGGACTAGACCCCTGGTCTTCAAAGTCTTAGGCCAATGTTCAAACCATTGCACCATGCTGATTCTCATCCCAGTGGCACAGTCTTCATTTTCCACTCATGTCCTATTAAAAGAAGACTCTTGCAAGATTGTCTGTGTATTTTACAGTTGTAATCTGCTCATTCCATTTCTGCAAAAAGTATGTTAGACAGTAAGGTGGAGAAGCACTTGGTTCTAGGAATCCTGCTGCAATGGTGTAACCTTCAGAACAGCACTTAATGAGAAATAGTTTTAGGAGAAATAATAAATGAGGCACATTGTTCAATGAGGTTTGTTGATGTTTCCTCCCCTGGTTACAGATCAGGCCATCTTTTCTTATGTTGACTATCAACTATACAATCTGGGTTGTTAAGATACTGAAAGAAATACACACATAGATAAATATCATTTTAGTAAATACAGTATGTTTTTATGAAATCTGACAGTGAGAAAAGTTGAGAGGAAGGAACATCAACACATTTGAAATGTGGTGTAGGAGGACAGTTCTTCTGATATTAAGGATGGCCAAAAAGAGAAATAAATAGTCCTAAGAGCAAATCAAGTCTGAACCAAGGCTGTTGTCCTTTGGATATATCATGACACAACATAACAGATTCAACAATAAAGTAAGGGAGAAGGAACTAAAAAAAAGGGGATGACAACATCATGGATAGATAGACTCGATGGAGGAAGCCAGAGCCTCAAGTTTGTAAGACCTGGGCAAGGCTGTTGATAGCAGGGTGTTCTGATGGTCTGTTATTCATAAGTATTCTGTATATTCCAAAATCAGGGTGTATCTCTCGCGCACCATTTCTTTACTTCAAAGACATTACCCTTTTTTTGCATCTGAATTCCCCATAAACTGTGACTTTTTCATTTGTGTAGGAAATGTCATTACGGTATCCACACAGGCCAGTCCATACAGGGAGATGAATGTTCTCTTATTGACAGTTGCATTCCTTTAATTCCTAAAAAGCTAGCTAATCCCTGCAGTTTTATCCATGCTGATGGAGGTTGTAAAATTGCGGCACACATTTGCTTATCTTCTGGCATTCTAGAATGTTAAAATGTATTGAGGCTGTGTTTATGTGCATATTCTGTCTTCATTTAGAGATTGCCTTGCATGCTTGTAAAGCCTCTTTCTGAAGGTAATGGAAAAGGGGCGAACATCTTGCTTTTTACAGTGTCAGTGTTCACTAATTCGGAATGAAAATAATGCTTAATGGCTCGCACTTGCTCAGGGTTGCCATTGGTGTTGGGATTAGGTTGAGAGGATAGCAATTTACTGCCACTAGGCTGAGCTTGGAAAGTTACTTTTAGCATAAATGTATAAAATGACATATTGAATGGATCCATAATTGAGCAGTGGGAAGATTTTGGCTTGGGAGCATCCTTGTGACACTGTGTAGGTATGGATGGCATTCTTCTTTCTGTATAACCATTCTTGTTAAAAGTAATTTGCCTAGTTTTGTTGTTGCCAGGATAACAAAACATACATTGGTTCCAATCCTATGAACACTCAGCTGAACTCACTGGGTTTTGTTTTTGAGTTAATATACATTCTCATTACCAGTAATTTTACTTCACCTTTCCCTCAAAAGGGAAATTCCAGTGCTTAGGGGCAGCCATTGAGAAGACACTATTGTGGGCATGAATGCTTCCTGCCCTTACAACTGTATTTCATGTACTTCCCTTTGTATCTGTTTTTGTGTTACAATTTTCTTACATCTCAGACTGCAGTGGATTATATGAGTAACCCCCCCACCCCCAAATTTTTGAATTGTGTGTTTGTGTATGTGAAAGAAACTGACAAAAAGAGAGGCTGACACACAGAGAGATTAAGTGAAGGAGAAAACTGAGATAAAATAAGGGGGGGGGGGAGAGACTTACGATAACAAAAAAATAGAAGGCACCCCTGATCCTTGGGAGCCCCCGGTGACGCAGTGGGTTAAACCGCTGAGATGCTGAACTTGCTGAGCAAAAGATCAGCAGTTCTAATCCAGGGAGTCGGATGAGCTCCCCGTTACCCCAAGCTTCCGCCAACCTAGCAGTTTGAAAACATGCAAATGTGATTAGATCAATAGGCACCATTCTGGCGGGAAGGTAACAGCGCTCCATGCAGTCTTGCTGGCCACATGATCTTGGGGGTGTTTACAGACAACCCCGGCTCTTCAGCTTAGAAATGGAGATGGGCACCAACCCCCAGAGTCAGACTCTAGACAATGTCAGGGGAAAACCTTTATCTTACCTATCTCAATCTACCCTAGTGTTGAGATTATGGACTGGTTAATGTTGACGTTTGAAATTAGGCATAATGGTCCCAATTTAACCCATTGTAAAAAAATACACCAGTTTAACTAAGGTGAAGTTCCTCTATTGCACCTGATTGCATAATAGGCAGGGCATCAATAGTCTCTCCTTTTGGAGCAGAATTTTAGCATCCACTTGGTATTTTGACACCCTAGGTTTTCAAAAGGAAATTGTAGAATTCCTTAGATATCCATTGATGCTCTCTTATTACCTTCTGGATTTTAGCACAGTGGGCTTTCAATTTTGTTCCAGGAAATTGTGGGATTCCTTAGAAGTTCATAACAGATCTCTTGTGAGCTTCTACAAGTTAGCACAGTGGGTTTCCAAACGGTCTTCCAAGAAATGGTTGGATCCCTTAGAAAATCATTGAGAGTTGCTTGTGAGCTTTGACACATTAGAACAGTGGGTTTTCAAACTGGTTTCCAGGAAACTGTGGAATTCCTTAGAAGCTCACTGAGGATGTCTTATAAGTTTCTACATTTTATCACAGTGGGTTTTTAAACATGGTTCCAGGAAATTGTAGGATTCCTTAGAAGTTCATGGAGGATCTCTTGTAAGCATCTGCATTTTAGCACATTGGAATTTCAAATGATATTCCCAGAAATTGTGGGATGCCTTAGAAGTTTTTTGGGGATAATAAATAAAGGTGGTTGATCTGTTGCTACAGCTGAGAGAGAAAAGGGCAAAGATAGACATGTGGTAACTAATTTAAAAGAAAATGCTAATTCTAGCATTGTTGTTAATAGCATTTTCTATCAGATAAGCTTGACAACTGTTAACGGTTGCTGTAGTGCTTGTATAAATGGCTTTACTAAGGTTAAGAAGTCCAATGTTTTTTGTATGAGTTAAACCTGACCCAGGTAATGCTATCCAGAATTGATGGCCATGCTCAAGATGAATTGGTAGACCATGTGATTGGGAAGCAGCTTGAAAGAGGAACAAAATTTGAAAAACATGATTATATGACTTTAAATGAGTTTTCTTCCATGCAGAATGTTCTGCCAGTACGAATGCTTCTTCTGTTAGCTGCACAAGCAACTTAATTTATCTTACTTGAGTGAGCTTTCCTTCCTTGCTGTGGTGCATTCCCATTTTCATTTGTGAGTCAGCTTTGGATCACTGTTTTGTGCAGAACTTATCAAAGGACAGTTCATTCCCTACTTGTCTCATCTGTGGTAGCTTTTCTTTTTCTTCCTGTCTGGTATTTTGTGTGTGTGTGTCCATGTTAGGTTCTGTGAACAGCTTTCAAAGGGAGATGAAGATCAGACGTTTCTTTTTGTTATGTTTTGTGGTTGATCACAACAGACTGGGCTGCAGACCAGATGCTTTGCTCTCTCCTGTACTGCTTTGCTTGCTCTTCCATGTGGCTCGCTCTTACTCCTTTTTTGGCCTTGTGCTAATTGAATAGTTAGAAATGCTCAAATATCAAAAGATGCCTTGTTGCTGCCAAAAAGTGTACCATGAAATAGACATCAGGCACATTATAGCAGAAGTGTTTTGAGTGAGCAAAATAATATGTACCTTGGTAGAAGCAGTATAGGTAAGGTATTATTTATCTGAAATTTTGAAATCCAAAATTGCCCACGTGGATAACTGAGATGGTGAGACCTTTGGTTTCTGAAGGTTCAGTCTTCAAACTTTTTGTTATGCACAAAATTATTAAAATATTTTCAATGAAATCCCCTTCAGGATGTAATTAAAATATAAAACATCAAAATTTTGTCTTAGATTGGGACTTATCTCTAAATCTCTAATTGTGTGTAAAATGTAAATGTTTTCCCCTGACATTAAGTCTAGTCGTGTCTGACTCGGGATTGGTGCTCATCTCTATTTCTAAGCCAAAGAGTCGGCATTGTCCATAGATGCTTCCAAGGTCATGTGGCCGGCATGACTGCATGGAGTGCCATTACTTTCCCGCCGGAGCAGTACCTATTGATCTACTCACATTTGCATGTTTTCGAACAACTAGGTTGGCAGAAGCTGGGACTAATAGCGGGAGCTCACTCCACTCCCCGGATTCCTATGGGGAAGTCATAGGGAGGAGGGAGCAAGCTTATTTTCTGCTGCCCTGCAGACTAGGACACGGAACAATGGCTTCAAACTACAGGAAAGGAGATTCCACCTGAACATCAGGAAGAACTTCCTCACTGTGAGGGCTGTTCGGCAGTGGAACTCTCTCCCCCGGGCCGTGGTGGAGGCTCCTTCTTTGGAGGCTTTTAAGCAGAGGCTGGATGGCCATCTGTCGGGGGTGCTTTGAATGCGATTTCCTGCTTCTTAGCGGGGGGTTGGACTAGATGGCCCTTGAGGTCTCTTCCAACTCTACTATTCTATGATTCTATGATTCTATGAAACCACCGACCTTTGGGTCAGCAGGTTTAGCAGCTCAGCAGTTTAACCCACTGCGCCACCAGGGGCTCCTCTCATTGTGTACATGCATGCAAATACAGGTATTACAAAATCCAAAGCAACTCTCAGATCTGAAGCACTTCTGGTCCAAAACATTTTGAATATGGAATTCGCAGCCTGTCCCAAAGAAAGACCCCTTTTCTATGGTTGGAATTAATAATCTCCTTAATGGACACAGATTTCTACAGGATTCATTTATTCCAGGAAAGTTTTAGAGACTGATTTGGTAGAAAATTACTTTGAATCACTATGCTTTGACTGCTGAATTTGCAGAATCTTGCTGTCTGCTGCAATTGCCTACTTGGTTTTATGCTATTTTTAAATATGTATATAAACTGCCTTGAGCTTGTGGAAGGCAGTATATAAATATCAGAAGTAAATATATAGTGAATATGTATCCTTTCTGTCTGCCAAAAACAGTGTATTATTTTGCATTGCAGTAAATGTGTATCCTTTGGCTGTGCGTGTCTGATAATGCATTAAAATGAATAACTAGCCAGTGATAGTGGGAATAGCAAATTTTTGAAGGCTTAGATGGCATCATTACAAGAGGATTGGACAAATTTTTGCAAGATGACCCTATCAATGGTTATTGCTGCTTTAATTAAATGTCCGTGCTCAGAGGCAGAATCTTTTGCTGGGAAAACAGCTACAATGGGCAAAAATGATTACCTTTAGAAAATAGAAATGTTCTTTCTTTGAATTACTCTTCAATGATCCTGCCTTTTGAGGTGCTATGAGAATTTGAGTTTTAAAAAACTACTACCTTTACCAAACTTATTTTCTCTGCTTAGCATCTATTTGGTCATAGGATGGTTGTTGTAAATGGGTCCATACTTGGAAATGTGAGTAGATTATGAAAAGTTTCAGTCTTGATGCTAAGAATAATGAGAAGATATGGTCCTGCTACAGAAGTCAGAATAGTCTATCCATCTACTGGAACACGGAAACTTAGAAGCCTAATACTGTGTGAGTTTTCTGGACTGAAATTGAATTATATTCATAGATCCCAATCTAGTAACAGAAGTATGAACACAGAGACTTTAGTCTTATGGCATACTACATATGTTTACATATGAATTCCTGCGGTTGCACATGCACTTAGTCCTCTGCACCCACAGATTCTGCATTCACAGATTCAACTATCCAATACTTGAAAAGATTTAAATTATTTTTTTAAAAAAATCAAACCTTTATTTAACCCATTTTATATAACAGATACCATTTTGTTACACCATTGTATATAATAGAACTTGAACGTTCATGTATCCTGACACGGAAAAAAAAGGATCCTCAGAGATCCTGGAACAAAACCCAGACATTACTGAGAGCCCACTGTATAATGAAAGAAAGGAGTTTTGAACCTTGAGAAATTGACTTTTGATAAGCAGATTTATTGCTTTCACACATCAGCACTAACTGGCCACTATGAGATCTGAAAGACTTGTATTGCTTCACCCAAGTATTTGAAAATGGAAAATGTAGGAGAAGGGACATGATTTGTCCTTTGTCCTACATTTTTCTGGGTATTATTCCATTCTTTCTCATTCTCACAATTGTATAAACATCTACATTCTCTGTAACCCATCTTAGTAAATGGATTTTTTCATATGTTATTTGCGTGATTATATTGCTTCTATTTATGTGATCGTTTTAGTCAATTGTTATGTTTGTTTGTTTTTTAATTCTTATAGCGTTTTATAGTGTTTTCAGTGTTTTATTGTACAATGTTTTATGCTGAATTTATATTGGAGACCGCCCTGAGTCCCTTTCGGGAGAGAGGGCGGTATACAAATAAGCTTTTACTTACTTACTTTTTCCAGTTAGTTTCTGATTGTGTTGGATTTCCTAGCTGAATTCTGTAACTAAAAAAGCACCTTCAGATAGCTTAGGTTTCAATGGCTCTTTTTCATTTTTGGGTCAGAAAGTCTTACGCCAAGAAGGTAGTTCAAGCCTTACCAAGCTTTCTAACCCTTTGTGCTTTGTGCTGACAAAATATGTCTATATGAAGGCATACATTAAAGGGCGGAATACTGAGTTCAGTTCACAGTCATGAAATTTCTAGTGGTTGGGGGTTCTTAGTTTCATGAAAGCTTACCTTTTTCCAAGTGTGTGTGTTGAATGATTTATGGGTAGGTCTTTAATGTATTGCTTTAAGTACTCGTCAAATCTTTTGACTTTGCTGCATAAAATCAGGAACCTTTGAAATGAACTCATAAATATTGCTCTGCTGTTCACATTCATTGGCTTCTGTTGAATCTGTTGTGTGGTTTATCATCACACAGCAACAAGGAGATATTTAAAGCATGTAGACATTATAACTTTTAACTCTCTAGTAATGTAATTATTCCATCAGTCACAGCGTCCCAAAATAACCTCAAGCTTCTGGGACCAGAAAATGTTAATGTTGTGGAGCAATGTTGTATTTAAACGAGGAAAGCTCCTTTCAGACAAAAAAAAAGACAGGAGCTGTTGGCACACTGGCCTTTCTTCCAAAGTGTGTGCAGCCAAGCTTTTGAAGGAATTTCATATTTGTTTGATCAGAACATCATGAGACTTCCATGTTGGGCTTTGGTACCATGGCACTGTGTTCACTTGTGTAGTAAAAATGAATAAAATTTCCAAGTTCTTGATTTATGATTTGGAATATTATAGAGAGCCTTTTGGTTTGTCAATTTTTAAAAAATTCTCCAAGACTAAAACAAGTTAGAAATATCAGTGTGCTCTTATCAACAAACATATAGATTGTATAATTAAGCAATATTACCTCTGTTACCTTATTAGACTACTTTTCATAAGTAAATTGTCAGCATACCACATTTGAAATCTAGAACTACAGAATTATTAACTGCCTGTATAGATTGTTCTTTTGTTATTTGGAAATCATTACAGGGTTCTGACAGCATGAGATTCATGTTTGAATAGTTTGGTGAGAAAGGTAAAGGCAGCCTGGCCTTTCTTCATCAACTTGTTAGTATAACAAATATCTAAGAACACTTATCAAGTGCTAGATCCTGGAAATGTGTAAGATTTTCTCTTCCCAATCAAAAAGGTGTTTGTAAAATTGCCCCAAGTACCAACCATATAGTGGTCTTAATGCCCCTGAAGCCTGTAATGTTGAAAATAAAAATAGAACAGGTCAGAAAAGGCTTGGATTGGAGGTTTAACTAATTTTTAATGTAATTTTTGCCTTAATTTTGTCACAGATGCTGTTATGAACCTGCTTTGAGTCCTGTATTGAGAGAAAGACAGAATAGATAGATAGATAGATAGATAGATAGATAGATAGATAGATAGATAGATAGATAGCCTGCTTTAGAGTCATGGGATGGAATTTTAGCCATTCCACAATTGCCCCACCATTGCATTAAGACATTGAGGCAGTTGAGAGCCATGCTGTAAGTGGAAGTGAAGCATTTAGCAAGCAGCTTTTAGGAAAATAGAGAGGTGGCTCATGACAGGTGAGATCATTAGTTCATCAAGGTCAGCTTAACATTTGGAAAGATGTGTTTCCCATACCTATTTGGAAAATGAACCTGGGACCTTTTGGATAGGAGGCCCTTTTCTGACTGTTGATTATGGACTTCGTTCTTGAGGTTAAGTGTCACTTGAAGATATCCCTGTCTATATTAATTTCCTGTGGAGCTTGTCCTAATATAGGCATGGCATTTTTAAAAAGTAATCCTTACTCATCATGTCTTTTGAAAAGAATCCATCTGCTAGTGCAATCCAATAGACTCTTTTAAAACCCTTTCTGAAAATAAGGCTAATTGTTTCTTTCAAAATATCTCCTAACATAAAAAAGATAGCAGCATTATCCAGTTGCTGGATTCAAATAGCAGAAACTCATTAAAGTGGTGTAATTTACGCAAGTGTTCACCTATCATTCAGCAGTTTATTCAACCACTCTGTTGTGGTTGGCATTAGTATTTGGCTAAGTCATAAATGTAAAAAAAAACCCAGCAGTATTGAAGTGTATGTGATATTGTGGTGCTTGCTATCAACTTTGTGAGAGCTGAGATGGTATAGTAGTTAGAGTCCTGGGCTACAAGATCCCAAGAGACCCTACATGGCTATAGAAATCTACAGAGTGACCATGGGTGAACCACATTTCACAACCTAAGAGGAAGGCAATGACAAATCTCCTCTACACAAATCTTGCCAAGAAGATCCCACGATAGAATTGCCTTAAGGCACATGTGCTCTACATAACTGATGGGAGTTGTGATACAGCAGTATCTGGAAGGCTGCAGTTGATTCTGTTTAGTCAGGAAAGTGGGACTTGAATTTAGATACAAGACTAGTAGATACGATATCTGGCTTTAAATTGCCCTTTAATCTTTCTCCAACCTCAGAGCCCCAAGTGCTGTTGGGTTGCAATCCCCATTATCCAACATGGCACGTAATAAAAAGTGATGGGAATTGTCGTCCCCTAACATCTGGGGACCCAAATCGAGCAAAAACTAGAGTCCCCAAAAAATTACAGCTGGTCCTCTGTATTCAGGGATTCTTTGTTCATGGATTCAGTGGTCTTTTGAAGGCAACCATAAGGCTGATGTGACCCTCGATAAAATGAGTTTGCTTTAAGGTCATTCTGAGTTGCACCAAGCTTGCTAAAAACAACAACAAAAGCCTTACAGACACTTCAAGCAGGGGTTTGCCGCAGTTCCATTAACTCAGGTAAACACTTGTGAGATAAGAGGATTTCTTGAGAATAGGTGATTAATATATGGTATCAGCATTTCTGGGACAAAAGGGTAAATATGTCATAGCAAGATACTTCCCACTTATACGTTTTTGCTCTTTAAAAAAATCAACAAACTGCCAAGAGTCCTCTGAAAAATCTACTAAGATCTCCGTGTTGCTAGTGAAACTAGTTTTCTCATTATGTGTTGTACCGAAGCAATCTGATAACCACGAATGTTATAAACCAAAGCACACAATTTCCTCAGAGGAAGTTTTTTCCTTGTATGGGGTTCATTTTTCCCAAGCATGCATGCACACACACACACACACACACACGCACGCACGTAAACACCCTCTTGAGTCTTGACTGACTGCACAGAACAAAATCCAGATGCCAGAAATGCCAGGTGGCGAGAACATGTGTGAACATGACTGAAAAGCAAGCAAAAGCCTAATTGAAAAATGTTCCTTTGCTTGCCATACTTTGGCCAGTTCAGATTGTCTTTCAAAGTTCATAAGAACTACAGGATTTGAATCCCTTCTTCCACCCTAATCTCCAATATTGACTGTTTCACCCTTCTCTGTGCAACCACACACCCCTCTTTTTCTCTTGCACACAAAGCTTGGAAGAAAAAAAAAAGGAAAGCTATGTTTCAAAAGAAATAGGTTGCTCCCATTACTTGTTACAGTATTTGAAAGGAATTGGCTGATGATCCTTGTTGCATGGCTTAAAAAACCCCAATTACACCCCTTGTTGTATTTCTTGTCACTTTGCCATTACATCTTCTTGTCCGAATGGATTTGGGGTTGATAAATGAGAGACACAAAACTTCCCATCACAGTCTCTCTTAAATGTCTTGTTCATATAACTAGAATACAATCAGTCCTCTATATTTTCTGGAGTTAGGGGTACATGGCTCTCGTAAAACTGGAGGGTGGGGGAGAAAGAATAATAACATACTTTTTAAACCTGAGACAACACTTTTCTAGGAATTCTAGAGTTCTCCAGCACAAATCTGTGGTCACCTTTAACCATAGAATCACATTAGAGGACACAGTGAGTCCTAGAGATACATTTTTTTTTTTTTAGAATCCCTAGGTTTTCCAATATTACTCTATAGCCAGCATCTAGCAGAAGCTGACTATAGAGTCATATTGAAGGACCTAGATCTTTTCACAGAGAAAATTTTAATCTTTGAATAAGTAAATTTGCAAAAGTCAAACCCGCAAATGTGGAGGGCTGGCTATATATTACTCACGAGCCACTGCTTCTTCTCTGCCCATCTTTCTTTCTCTGAGAGTGCATCTCGACTGCAGAATTAATGCCGTTTGATACCCCTTTAACTGCTGTGGCTCAATGTTATGGAATTATGTGAGCCTTTAGCCTTCTCTGTCAAAGAGTTTCTAGTGCTTTACCAAACTACAACTCCCATGATTCCACAGCATTGAACCATGGCCATTAGAGCATCAAACTGTATTAATTCTGCAGTGTAGATGTCCCCCGAGTGAATGCTTCCTCTCTTTCCCAAGATTTTCCAGACTTCTATCCCCTTCTTGAATCCTTTAACATTTAATCATACATTTATACCAGTTCTAAGCAAGATTCTTCTCAACTTGAGTTGGCCAACAACATCAAACATTTGTCCAAATTTTGTTTAAGGAAAAGAGACCCCCCTGGGGGATTGTTCTCTGCAGTGATACTTTATGGAGTTGTGCTGGTGGACTCTGCGTATTTGTAATCCGTGCTTTGAGAGGTAGTAATTATTGAGCAGATGTAGAGTACAATGGTGGTGTGGTTTTTTTTAAGCAGCTTACTGATACAGCAGTTTAGGAAATGTTTACTGGCTGTAGTAACATTATTTCTGGTTGCCTGTCTTAGTTCGTTTCAGATTAATCCGTCTTTCCCAGGGAAGGGAAATGAATTGAGTCAGTAACGTCCAGGAGTTATGTAAAACCTGTTACCGTGCAAAGTAAATGTGCAGAATTTTATGTATGCTGTTGAAATTGGAATGTCAAATTGACACAAATTGTCCCAAACAGGGTGTTGGATGATTTGATCTGTTTCTCAAATGAGAAGAGTTGAAAATGGCCATTTAGGTAGGAATCCAGAGCTGAACTGCCCTGTTCTCTTGCTAAGGTTGTATCAACTGTATTTATTGTGCAATAATGTATCTGGATAAATCTGATCAGGGAGGGAGCACCTTTTTTTTCACATACAAGTTGCAGTTCGTGCATAAATCAAGAGCCAGAGGGGTACAGCATTTACATCTCTCTGACTGCTATGACATTAAAATACCTTGTCTGAAATATTAATGAATGTGGTGGATGCAGAGGCACAGTTGGTTGGAAATTGGACTTGAGTCTACAAAAAGCTGTGCTCTGATTCTTACCTACCACACTTTTGGTTTGTTTGGTTGTATCTCATGTTTGTATATAGCCATTTGTTTGTTTTTGCAGACCTCCTGACAAAGCATCCTATATTTGTTTGCATCAAGAGATTAAGCAATCATTCAACCTCTATTGTTGTATTAATCTGCCAACTTCTTGATGATGTGTATAATAGTTGTATAGTAGTGCAGTCAAATGACCAAAGACAAATGGGTGGAATGATGACAACGACAACATATTTCTTGTTTGCCTCTCCCCAAGGCTCAAGATGGGATACAGCATAGATGAAAATACAATGTATAACTGAAACACTTTAAAAAAATTTTTTATTTGATACATTACAACAATTAACAAAAATTTTGTGATGCATGTCTTATTTCAATATAAAGTAAAGGCAAAGGTTTCCCCTGACATTCAGTCATGTTTGACTCTGGGGGTTGGTGCTCATCTCCATTTCTAAGCCGAAGAGCCGGCGTTGTCCGTAGACACCTCCAAGGTCATGTGGCCGGCATGACTGCATGGAGCGCCGTTACCTTTCCGCCGGAGCGGTACCTATTGATCTACTCACATTGGCATGTTTTCGAACTGTTAGGTTGGCAGGAGCTGGAGCTAACAGCGGCTGCTCACGCCACTCCCGGGGTTTGAACCTGGGACCTTTCGGTCTCCAGCTCAGTGCTTTAGCGCACTTCGCCACCGGGGCTCCTATTTCAATATACATAATACCAAAAGTAACTAGTGCTTAAATGATATTTTAAACGATCCTTTGAAATGTACCACCCATCCCTCTACCCTCTCCCCATTCCCCCTCCCCCCTGGAACAGCAATTTAATATATTATCGTTGTATCATTTTAACCGTGTGGAACGCCTGGTTCAAGGTGGTGTATCTTTCATCTCCATCTATTTTGTCAATTAGGACAGACCATTTCCTGAACCAGTCTTGTTCTTTTAGGCTATTTGTATATTTTCTTTTCGTTTGATTAATGAAATCGTTGATTATATATTCTGATATATAAGACCACCAAGTTTCTACATTCCATTTTGTCTCATCCCTCCATCCTCGGGCTATCGTGGCTTGTATTGCAGCTGTCATATCTTTTAGAATCTCGGTCCAATTACTGTTATCGTCCCATACCTTTATTGTGAGAGACATATATCTGGCTTTGTCCCATATTAATTCTTTCCCTATTATTTCTTCCATTTCTTTTCTTATTTTACTATAAAAGATTTGAATTTTTCTACAGTCCCACCACATGTGGTAGAATGAACCTATTCCCCCACATTTGTGCCAACATTTGTTCGAGGTATTTCCCGTTATATGAGCTAATTGGAGGGGGGTTCTATACCATTTAGAGATTATTTTCCTTTGTGTTTCTTTGATTCTTTTATGATTAATTTTATGAATATTATTGATCCAAGACCCGATTAGTTTCTCAGTAAAGTTTTTTTTTCCTGTTTCCAGTTCTCTATAAGCGTTGTTTTTGTATTATAAGTTAAGGTAATTAGTTCATCATACCATAGCCCAGTCATTCCTTTATCTATTTCTAATTTCCTTCTAATTATTCTATCCAGAGGGGTTTCACCTGCTTCTCTTCTTTTCATGGCCTGAGCTTTACTGGAGAGACCTAACCATGCTATCCAGTTCCCTTGGCCACATTTATCTTTTATTTTATCCCACTTTAATATTTCTCCTTTGGGGTCCATGAGGTCCCCAATCCTTTTAATACCATTTTCCTTCAATGCCTTAATTATATTCCTGAATGTCTTGTCCTTATTTTCCAATGTTTCTAATGGGAAAGGGTCAATTTTATTTATTTGTAATTTAATTTGCCATTTTTTCCAGATTGACAACATTGTTAGGCAAGGGCCTGCTTTTATGTTCTTTAGGTCTTTTCTATCTATTCTCTCTCCATTTTTTGACCCTTCCAGTTCGAATTCTAGTAACTTAGCTAGTTGGCTTGTCTCATAGTATATTCCCAACAAGGGAGCATCCACCCAATTCTTGTTTACTATAATATAGCAATTCTGTTTTTGTTTCCTTCCACTACCCATTATTCTTGTTCCAAACCCTCCCAGTGAATATCCCTACCAATTTGTTGAAGAAGTGGGATAACTCTTTCAAAAAATAACTGAAACACTTAAGACCATTTAGATTAAAAGCACATACATTCAAAGCAAGTTCAATCTTGAGTAACTACATCAGGGTATAAAGCATCCCTGTTTGAAATCGTGAAGGGATGCTTCCAACCAATTTTGACAATACAGGTTGAGCATCCCTTCCTTGTCTGAAGTGCTTGGGGCCAGAAATGTTCCATATTTCAGATTTTGGAATACCTACAATGAGCTGTCTGTCTAAACACAAAACCCATTTGTTTACATAGCCTGATGGTAATGTTATGCAGTATTTTTCTGCATGAAACAAAGCATTGAACCACTAGAAGGCAAAGGTGTCACTATCTCAGTCACCCAGGTGGACCGTTTTAGATTTTGGAATGTTTCAAATTTTGGAATTCCTGATAACAGATTCTCAACTTGTCCTGAGCTTGATGAACCAATGTTGGTTTTCTCTCTGTCCCACCATTGTCACAGAACTGTTTGGTGAGGACAAGGAAAGGGAATCTTCTCAGTGGCTGTACCCAAATTTTTGGATTCTGGCAGGTATTTGGTTTTTATGTAACGATAGCAGAATGATGTATTTCATTATGTCTATTATGTTTTCCTATTTTCTTGCATATAATTAAATATATTTTTGAGTCTAGGTATGCCTCAATTGAACTTTAATCTTAATTTATAAGTTCAGTTGAGCCAACATGATATAGCAGCTTGAACATTAGGCTAGAACTCGAGAGACCAGAGTTTAAATCCTGCTTTCCCATGGAAACCTACTGGATGACCTTGAGCAAATCACCCTCTCTCAGCTTCAGAAGAAGGCAATGGCAAACTTCTTCAGAACAGATATTGGAAGGAAAAAAGCTGTGATAGGTGTGTCTTCAAGTCAGAAATGATTTAAGGCACACAACAATTTTAACTTGATGTATGTTGCTTTGGGTCCTGTGCTGGAAATATGTATGTATGTATAACATTAATGATCCAATTGGCCAGGTGTTGTGCCTGGAAGTCTTGTTCTCAAGCAAAGCCTCAGCTCTAACAGGAAACTCTTTATTGCCATTCCTGTCTCTGATGGCCCAATCAGAGCATAAAATCTGCATTTCTCAGAAAGATGCTCCAGAAAAACAGCTGCACATAATGTTGAGCTACACACAGTTGTGCACCGATCTGAGGCTCTCTGGTTGCAGCCCAGGTGGTTTCTGACATGATAACATTTCCTGGATCCAGTCTCTCCTTGGACACACAGGCACACTTTTTAATTGAATTGAAAAGGACACAATTGTTTCTTCGTCAAGTGATATATTTTTTTGCAGGCAGTGGTGTTATATTGAGTGTTTGTAACAGACTGAACTAGAAAACATGCTTGGTACACAGCTGTAGCTAAGTGTGCTGAGTTCCTGGCCATGCGTTGAGGTTGAGCATTTGAGTGCCACCGTTAAACTATATTTGAGTGGGTTTACCTTTATCACATCAGAACATCCACTAATTTGTGAGTTACACAAATGCCTGTGCATTCAAAACCTTGTATATTCATGATACACTGCAGAGACTGGAATTTGGCATGGATTGGTGGAGAACAAGCATTTGATGGGTCTCATGTGGAAGGATTAATGTATTTCACTTATGTCTCCACAATACTTCACTGGATGCATTTATTTATGGTAGAACAAATGTGGCCCTTCAGTTGTTGTTCACTTGCAAGTCCAAACAGATTTAGTCAGCAGAGCCATTGATGAGGAAGGCTGGGAGTTGCCGTAACATAATATTTGGAGGGTTGCATGATTCTCACCGAACTTCATACTTTTTACATAAAATCACATTTTGGCTTTCTTAAATGTCAAGAGAAGTCCTCAGGCTGTGCAGTGCCTTCCTTGTTTTTGTTCTTTTTCTCTGGTTCGTATTAAGTGCAAAAAGCTACATCCCAAATTTGTTTATTAATTTGTTGTCTTAGTTTTGACTTCATCTTACATTGGTACAGTCTGCCATAGAAAGGCAACTCATTACAATTTTTAAAAACGTTTGGTGTTGAAATGAAGTAGATTTGAACAAGTTGCAACAAAGTGAAAAAGCCTGTTCCCTCAACGTACAAGCCTAGATTTAGATCATGCCAGGAAAATTGGATTTTCTTTTTACAGAATTTACTTAATGTTGGCATAATATTATTAAATTCAACTGCTTTTTTAAAAAGTCACATATTAAAATGATAGAGGGAGAGTTTTAAAATATAGCAGAAGAATATTTCCGAAGAGGAGAAGTGGCCTCTGCTCATGTGTCTTAATCTCCTCTTATCATTTTCTGCATTTTTGCTAGGATGGGAACATTCCCTAAAATCAACTGTTTGGAATTTTGGGAATGTGAACCACTGTCTCTGGTTGTGGGCAGGGTGAGCTGTTTTGTGTCAAAGTTACCTTGATGTTTCATCTCCCTTCCCTTCTTGGTTTTTGGGAGAGAGAAGCGAAGAAGAAGAGAAAGGGACATATTGAGCTTCCGCCATGGTTCCCCCTCCATTCCCATTTACTCTGAGACAGCGCCAAAATGTAACCTGTGATCCTTGTACAAGACAGCGGTTTTGAGTTTGATGCCTCATTTGGGAATGTCGTTTTAAGCAATTACAAGATCTTGAGCTGTGGATGAGAGATCACAAGTAACGCTGAGCAAGTTGCAACAAAACTTCTTGCTTTTGGCTTTTGAAGTGCCTTGTGCCTTTAAAAACCTGATCTTTCAACACTGAAGCACAAGCTTCTCTGACTCCCATTCTTGTGTCTTTTTTCTTTTTCTCTTATTTAAAGTCTCCCTGACTATTAATGCTTTGTTATAATTCCACAATAAAAAGAGCTGAAAAGGATGCTTCAATGGTGCTTGTTTTTTAAAGCAATGGAAGCATCAAAGTCTGCAATCCTGTCTTTCCTTTTGCTACTATGATAGCTCATGGGAATGTGGCCAGCTTCTCTCTTGCTTTTTATTTTTGGTATGTAGAAGACCCATGTGAGACTGTTCTTTTTTTCTTTTTAGCCCACCTTGATAAACTTCTTTTTAAAAAAAACACCAAGAAAAATGGTTTGTAGGTTTCAAGATTCTTTTTTTGCGACCCCAAAGTATTTATACCCTGTAAATGTTCCTTAGCCATAGCTGACATGTAACCGTGGTTTGAAATATTCTTGTTGAGTCATGAGCAAAGATAACAATTTATTCTTGTGGGCTGGTGATGTTTTATGTTTTGCATAACTGCAAGTCTTGCAGCCATGGGTGAGTTTGGGCAAGTCATTCTTTTCTGTGTAAGAGGTAGACAGTGACATACTCTGAGTAACAGGCTTTTGAGAATTGAAGGTTTTTAAAGAAAGGCCTTTGAAGAGCATATTGCCCTGTTTTAATTGTACTTTATTTTTTGAAATGCATTTTAACCCTTCAAATGGTAGGTTGTAAATTATGAGTTACAAACCGTTTTAGGGATGTCAGTATTTTTAAATCCATTTTAATTTTCCTTTCTCGGTAGATTTTATCTATATTGCATTTGCTTTGATTTGTAATCTTCCTTGAGTTCCAATTTTGGAATAAAGACAGGATATAAATAGTTGGAGTGATAATGATGTCATAATAATGGGAACAGTAGAATCAAAATGTTTGGCTTGCCAATAGAGACATCTCTTGCGATGTTGCTGCTACAAGCTCCTGTGTTGAAATATGTCTCATTGTGTAGGTTATCATCCTTAAGGGAATTAAACATATGGGAATTTACTGGTGGGGAAAACGTTAAAACAGGTATACTTTTAAGGGGATAAAGCAGAGTGCTTGATCTTAACAGTTGGCCCTCCATATTCACACATTATGCATTTATGGATTCCACCATCCACAGTTTGAAAATATTCAAAACATATTCAAAAAAACAAACCTTGATTTTGACAATTTATATAAGGGATACCATTTTATTTTGCCATTGTATGTAATGGAACTTGAGCATCCATGATGGTCCTGGAACCAAATTCCAATGAATACTAAGGGACCACTTTCTCTTCCTCCTCACTCTATCTGTCTTTAATGTTCACTGGTGCTATTGTTAACATTGAATTATAGTGGATTTATATAGAGCAGGTAAGAAAGTAAAAAGCTCAAATAAATGGGATGGTTGGTTTTTGGAAATAAAACATAGTTAACATTTTCACCATACAGCTGTAGTGCTAGTGAGAACGACTTGACGAACTTTAACTCATTGACAACACATTTTTCTGAAACACACAGCTTTGAAAGCTGGCTTCGCTGTGACCCCTTATAAAGCTTCCATTTGGGGTTTCAGATATCTTGTTGCTGCAGCATATTGAACTAAAATTTATGTTGCCAAACTAAGAAACAGATGGGCCTCAGAATGCCTTTTCAGCCATCTGGTCAGATGCCAAAAGTTCTCTGAAGGAGAGAAAAGTGGCTGTTGAACTGCACACTCATCCTTTTTTTTCTTTGTCAGTTGAATTCCATCGTACAGATCATTACATGCTAAAGTGAAGGATGTAGAAAATGGTTTAAAAAACAACAGCACACAAACCACATGTAGATTTGTTAAATGCACATAGTCTGTATCAGGATCAACTATGATTGTTACATAAATAATATTAATAATAATTTACATAAATTGCACAATATATTTGATGATACTATGATGTACATAGTGTCATCAAATGTGCAAACAAAACCTGTAGGTCCCTGATTTTTACCCCATATCAATGGGGGATATGTTTCCAGACTTCATGTAGATGCATAACACTGTGGGTGATATCAGGCCCAGGCCCCATTGAAATGAAGGATCTCTGGCTGAAGGATACTATAGTGTCAAGAAAGAGGACCTAGAACAGTAGTTCTCAACCTGTGGGTCCCCAGATGTTTTGGCCTTCAACTCCCAGAAATCCTAGCCGCTGGTAAACTGGCTGGGATTTCTGGGAGTTGTAGGCCAAAATACCTGGGGACCCACAGGTTGAGAACCACTGACCTAGAAAATACCTAGAGAGATACTTTTGCATTGGATGTGCAGAAATGAAACTGTGAATATTGGTCTGCAGATATGGAAGTTGTTTTCAGCAGGATCCATGATTCAAATAGTATATTAAAATCCTCCATGTAAGAATATGTGTACCTAAAACATATCCAGACTTGTCATATATTCATTGGCACTGTGTAAACATGTGTTGGTTTTGTGAAGATCATTCTTGAAACTGGAGATCTGCACTGGGCAGAATGAGGAAGAGCAACATGTTTTTGGTGTACTTGAACTCTCTTTTCTACTAGAATGAGAAGTGGTTAAGGAGTTCTTCAGGGTTAGAAATTAGGAGCTCAAACAAATGGTAGAATTTGAATTCTGGAGGCCAGCTCAGCAGGGTGACTGGGTGGGATACGGTTTCAATTGTCAATCTAAAGCCATGTAATTCCTTCTCTGAACCAGAACGAAAAGGGCTTTGAGGGAAAACACTTCAGGAAAAATCCTTCCACTCATCTTTTCTTGCTGTTGCAGGTGATGGTAAAGTGCTGTGCCCTTAAACAACAACACCACTTTGAAATGAAAAAGCAGCGAAACAGACAGCATACTTAACAACACCCAAGTTGGGTCAAGTGTACACTTGTGATATCTCACTCCCACAACTAAACAATTGAGAGTTTTTTTCCCCTTGCAAATATGGAAGGACATCAGGTAGTCTGTTTTATAAGCAGTTCCATGTATCTTTTGCACCTTGATGTGGAAGTCTTCACAAGGGAAGCCACAGTTCGAAACATCAAACATTAGTAGAATTTATGGTCTTTGGCTTTAAAAATAAAAGGGGGGAGGCAAAGAACTGAATTTCATATCTTCTCAACCATGAAGGTTATTTGAGCCCTGTCACATTCTCGTCCCAATAAGTAATCTGCTATCTTTTAACTGCTAGAGGAGGAATGGTCTTGGTTCATAAAAATTCAGTAGTGTCAACATCTCATGCCATTTTTTTCTATAGTTCTAATTGTTTTGAAAAGAAATTCTAAATTATACGTAGACTGATGGATTCACATCTTTTACAAAACATTTCAGGAATTTTATCTTTAGTTTTTATTTTAAGTCAGTATGTTGTTCTTTTGAGCAAAGGTAAGACCAAATGTATTTTTGGGGGTTGTTGCATTGATGAGTTTAGAAAGAGTGTTTTTTATGAATGTGGAAATGGACCCTTATCCTTAAGAATTGAAATTATCAGCATTCCTTTGCAAGTGGGGAAGTGATGCTATTGGGGGGAAATCACTGGATTTATTTGAACACCTGCCACAGTTATGCATCTGCATCTGTGTAAGACTGATACTTTATAACTTTTAAAATAATGTGTTCTTCCCAAATGTTTGAAGAAATTGGTATTATAGTGGGGTCATCCAAACCTGTAGAAGTGCTTAAGTATAAATTGAAACAGGGCTCTTAATATCCATTACATTTATAATGTAATGTTTGACCAATCACCCATTGAGGGTGCTCTGACTCATAGGGTGGTTGTGAAGATACAGTAAAAGCAAGTGTGTTTTCTTAAGATGTGTAGATGGAAAGCCAAAAGATATTTGTACATCGCAACTATCTTCCTCAATGTCTTAATTCACTATTTTTATTATAAATAGTTGTTGTTATTGCAATTATCATCATCATTGAGTTCCAAGTCTACCAGGCATAACTGATTTGAGTTTTGAGTTTTAGACCATCCTAGATTCTTGGATAGAATCTGAAGCATAGATGGTTCCAAACTGTGAAGCTGATATCCTTCTTCCCTTCCTTTCCCACTCAAGAAAGTTTACAGAAAGATGAGAAAGAAATAGGTACAGCTAAAAGTTCATATCATGCAAACGTTAAAACATGTAATTTAGCCAGTAATATTATTAAAATCAGTTGACCTAACAGTAGGATAATGTCATCCAAAGTATCAAAAAGTAGCAAGAAAGCTACCACTACTGTTGTGACTGCGCCTTCGGGGATTATGGTTGATGGTGATGGAATTCGAAGAGGAAGAAAAAACCCTCGTGATGAGGGTTCACTGGAGGAGTTGCGCAGGAAGCGACTTAGAGAGCTATATGGGGGATCTTCTGAGGAAGATTCAGATGGGGAGATGGATGCTGAGGAACAGGTGGTGGCTGGGGAAGCGGGCACTGAATGGGCACAGCCACCGGAGATGTCTGGGGATTTGGGGCCTATGGATACTTCTGAACCTGGGGTTTCTGCAGGAGCTGATCCCAATTGGGATGCTTGGAGAAGGGAGGATGGTTCTTTAAGTGTTCATGGGGCTAAGTGTGGGCAGGATGATTGGGACTCCGACGAATTGCTAGGTACTCCAGATCCACGAGCTCTAGCTGTGTGGAGTTCAGACTCTGAGTAGATTTGGAACACCTGGTGTTTGGGTGTGAGTGTTTGGTCACCCAGGAGGAAGGGGAATAAAATGGGAATGTTTGGCCACTGCACTTTGCGTGTGGCAAGGTGTTGCTGAGGCGCCATTGGGATCTCTGTGTTTCCATGAAGACTGGACTTGGACTATGATTTGAATCTGCTGATATCACCTAGCTTGGCTCTCGCTGTGTCTTATCGTGGACCTGTTTTGGATGATTGCACCCTCTTCGGACTTTGGATTGAATTTGACCTGGCTTCTGTCTACTCCCTCTGACGGCTACTCCCGGCTTCTGACTATTGGTTTGTCTTTCGGAATTTCTGCTGCCTCCTGACTTGACCTTGGATTCTTCTTACGACGGCTATTCATCATCCCTCTGAGGCTTTCGGCTTATCTGCACCGTGGAAGCAGCTTTATTGCTTTTCTAGTTTGTTTATTTTCCAGCAATTAACTATATTTGTTTTCCAAAGCTGAATTGAAGCGTTATTTAGTTTTTTATTGAATGCCAGCATGAGAAATTAGCGTGACTCGTTTTTGAGTTATTATTGTCCAATCTACTCTCAAAACACTGAAAAGTGAAGTGTTTCAAGGATATTTCCTGTGTTTATGTTATTTTCTGGTTTATCTTCGGAATAAACTCTGTTTTGTATGTTAACTGGCGTCTGACTCTTGACAACTACTCTTGGAATATTGCACACACCAGTAGAAGGAAATAGGTACTTACTAATTTTCCAGTAGTTGCAGATGGTTATAGGACAGGTGGATTGATTGATAGATAAAAAGATAGATCAATATCGGCTGAAAGCTAGTTTTGTTTGTTCTGGGTTTAAAAGAATGACATGACATGCAAAGTGGCAACGAGGTGAAGATTTAATCTTTACTTCTATAAATCTGTCCTGATGGGACTTCTTTCAATCTGGCAGGGTGGAGGAGAGCCAAAATCTTTTTTAATTTTTTTAGTGTTTGCCCATATAAAATGCTTCCATTCCTAGCGTCCAGATGTGATCATCTTTCTTCTCCTTTAATTACAGCTCTATTTGTCACATTACCCCACTGGCAAACTCTCCAATACATTTTTAATGCCTTGGCAAGGTCTTGGAACTGGGTAGCTTTCTGGCTCTTGTTCTTTTTAAACTTTATGATATGTCTGTTTTAAATAGATTCCCATGGGTTAAGATGGCAGGAAACCATTAACAGTTAAATCTGTCTTCCTTTTCTTTTGAGGATTATAAATTTAAGGATACTTCTTAAATTTGACTGTTGACTGTATATGTATACAGTCAGCCCTCTGTCCCCAAAGTCTATATCCATTAATTCAACCATCCACAGCTTGAAAAGATAGAGTTGTAAAGCTAAGAGGGCAAAAGAGAGAGCCACTGGTGTTCCTCCTTTGCCAGGAGTAAAAGCAACTTATCTAGAGCTGGCTTAACTTTTCTCTTGTTATTCTGTTTTCCTTTCCAATTGTGTTTCTGTTTTAAGATGACCACATTGAAAAGGATTGCCTAATTTTTCTGGACAACGCTTACTTTTTCACATGGTTTATAACTTTTGCACATTACAAACAAAATAAATGTGATAGCCTTGGAACAACAACCTGGCACTTTATATCCATAGCTAAGGTTGCCAAATCTCAGGGCTTGGCTTTGAGCCTTCAGGTCTTTGTATATATCTCCAAGAAGGAGACAAGAGTGCAAATTGTCCTGCTTAAGTGAGCTCACTTCCAGACAAGAGGAAAAAGAGCTGTGTACAATCAATTCAGCTAGGAACACACAAACTTGTGAAAGTTTTCCAGGCTTCATTGACTTGTTGCTCCAACTTGTAAAGATTCTGTAGATTCAGTAGGTCCTCTGTGTCCATGTATTTTCCGATCACAGATTGACCCATCCATAGCTTGAAAAACAATTTTGTACAAAGGACACCATTGCTTATAATGGGACTCAAGCACCCATAGTTTCGGCAACTCATGGCATGTCCTGGAACCAGACCTTAGTCCCATTGTATTATTATTGTTGTTGTTTTTGATATATCACTTCTGTCTTAAACAAGAGTCAAAGTAGCTGAATGTATATGCAAATGCATATCTTTATGTATATGTAAGAGAGGGTGAAGAGTAACTCATTTTTTTCCATGGAGGAGATGAATGATGGAAATGTAGCAATCTTTTTAAACCAGTAACTTTGCCATAGATTTGGGGAAATGCACAGTTTGACACCCCCTGCATAAAGCAAATGTCTGTCCTAGACATCTGTTAGAATGGAGCCAGGAACTATTTTGGTTCTCAGAACTGGGAAACTGGGTCAGAGTGAAAGACCTGGTCAGGACATGCCATAGTGAAGAAGAATCCTTGCTCTGAAGGTTTAAAAAAAGAAGAAGTAAATACTCTTTTTGAAAGAGCAAAGATTCTTCTTCACTTTCAGATAAATAATAAGGAATTGTAGGGTACCTTTAAGACTAAGTTATTGTTGCTAGAAGGTCTACTTCATTCAGATGTTTTGAGTATAATCTTTATACATACACTCACTCACACACATATGTGTAGACATCAGCCTGGAATGTATTTGGCCAGAGTCCGGTTTCTTTTTCAGTTCAGTAACTCCCTGAACTCCAGCCTATGTTTGCCATTCAGCTCAACACATACAGGCTAGAATTGTTTGTGGGAAATTAGTGTGTCTTTTCAAATGGCCTTGGAGGTATCTCCACATAAGGCTTGTAAGAAAGAAACACAGGAGCGCATAGTTGGCTTCTGGTAAGCGGGGAGGAAAGGGTAAGCAGCCTCAGGCTACAAATTCCAATGGCTGATTTTTTTTTTACAGTAAAAAACCTTTCCAAAAACATTGTAGTAGTTTTGGCCTTGACTACACAATATATACTTAAGATGCCCCAAAGCTCTGTGTTTTGAATTTCTGAATATTCTGTACATATGTGCAGCATATAACCAAATATTGTATGTGTATGCACATGTGTGTATTATAAAAGGACTTATAGCTAGGATTCAAAGCCAGGATTGTGCAACTAGCATTGGATATGACCTTGGACTTAAACAGCACACCAGCCAATGTAACACTGGCTTAGTGTGTACCTGAAGGGCAGATAGACCCACTTCAAGTTTTTTTTTTTACTGTTCTCCTAAATAAAATCTATACTCCTTTTGGACACTGTGTCTTAATGACCTGAATTTAAATCTTAATAGAATTGGCAGCTTCCCTCCCAACAGAATGAGAGTTCAGATCCACGTAAAGACTACTATCCATATAACTGTACTCAATTTTATTTCCCTCTGTTATAGTGACAGTTACAAACTACACGGTGTGAGTATAATATCTTTGCCAAAACAAATGGATACCGAGCAGGATATTTATTCATGTATGACTAAGGTATTGCATAGCCAGTAAGAAAACAAGGAAGGAAAAAAAGAGAAAGAAAAAAAAACACAAATTAATAAAATAACAAATCACTACAGGGAGGATGTTATTGAAGACTTCTGTAGACACCGCAGACTCACCATGATATCAAACCTAAACTCTTGCTACAAGCCAAAATGGCAAGGCTGAAGCTATCATACTTTGGTTCTATCATCAGACCATGTAATGCATTAGAAAAAAAGTTTAATACTTAGGAAATGGGAGACAATAGGTAAAAGAGATAAACCACATTATAGATGGATTAGACTCAAGCAAAGAAGCTAAAGCCATGAGGATGACATCAAAGCCATCTTGGAGGTCTCTCTTTCTTAGAGTTGCTACAAGCCAAAACCAGAACAACAGCATGTAGGGTGTTTGGGCAACAGAACCTGTTGATAGTACTTGCAGTCATAGTTGATGCATATCACATGAACATACAGCATGGTGCATGTATAGAAAGGGGTAAGTGGTAGATCTGCCCCCAAGCTATGTGAAGTTACTTTTCAGAGCTATAAGTTTCTAAACCTTCCTAGTAGGATGGCAGAAATTGTAACTTTCCCGAGTTCTAGTTATTGTTAAATCTTCTTTCCCTGAAGAAAGTCACGGTCTAAGGATATCTTTTTATACACGGTGAGCCTTTGATACCCATTTGAATTTGGTTCCTAGACCCTCCATAGATACCAAAATTATGTCCCCTATATAAAATGTCGAAATCAAAGTTTACCTATTGGGTTTTCTGGAATATTTTCAAACTGTGAATGTTTGAATCAACCCATGCAGAATGGATATGGAAGGCCAACTGTACATTTAGACACATTTCTGGATAGTTATCAGAGTAGACACCGAATGCACTAGGTAATCACTGTCATTCTTGCAAGTTCTGTTTTAATTTAGCCAAGTTTAGAAATACATACTGTTTTTTAAAAGAAGCAACATCTGTTTGGAACTATAAATGCTGCCTTAAAGTCAGTCAGAGCTGTAGCAATAAGAAAAGAAAAAAATCTGACATATCTGACAAACTTTCATTGTAAAAGTTTGTGTTTGTTGTTCTGTATACGATCGTTCATCTCTTTGCTGGTTCATATGGATGTTGGGGTAACTAACTGGTGGCAGACGATGGGATATAGAAAGAAAGAATGCAGCTTGAAAATAGCCTGTTTTTTCAGCTGGAACATTTTTCTCATTACTGTTGCTTGGCTGGAAATAGTACAGTGGATTAAGTTCATGTGATCATCAACACAAAACTTTGTCCAATCTGCATTCAGGACATTTGTAGGAGAAGGGGCTTTTCTATGGCCGGCTTCCCGGTAGCAGAACTTTCTTGTTCACTAAAATGTTGAATCTTTGTCAATGATTACTTTAATTTATTGCACTATGTGCCTGTAATGTGCCTTTAAAAAAGTAGGAATTGGAGCCGATCAGAATGTTGTATCAAGAAAAGAATTTACTCCACAAAGAAAGAATAATTCACATCCGAGAGCCCCGTCTTTTATTTTATTCGTCATGTTTATCAGAAAGCCTTTGGTATAAAACCACAGTTCTCATACTGTATACCACCCCACCACTGAATTTTTCAGAGGCTTGCTGTATCAGGAGAAAAGCAGGATAAGGTAGGTAGATAGATATGCGCATATTGAAAAGGCAGTCATTTGGTTGTCATATCAAATACAGGAGCAGAATAATCCTTCCACTTAACCTGTGCACTGTGACCACGTGCCTTGTTTTTAAGGAAAATTGTGCATCTTGAAAGCTTTTGGGGCTAGACGTCTATTAAAAACAAGGCAAGCAGCTTCCCATAGGTTCATGGAAGTGTGATTTTTCTTAAAAACAAGGGAGGTAGTCCCTGTGCCATATTTGTATTTGTAAAACAATAATAATGATATATTGCTGCCTCACATCAAATTTGGCTAGCAGTGTAGCAGTGGGGTACAGCACCTGTGAGGTGTCGTGTTATTCCCTTTGTCACTGAAGCTGCCTAGTCATGCTTACATGTGATTCGGCCTACAAATAAATCTAAATGTGTTTTGATATAAGCTATAAACACTGATTTCCTGTTTATCCTTGTTTCCTTTTCTGGTCCTTTTTTCTTTCCCCTTTGCGTCAAATTTTCATTTTGTAATTTCTCAAGAGGAGGGGCTTGTCGTCTTGTCCTCTGTGAAACAGAATTATAAAGAATATAACAAGGTAGGATTGGATTCTGTTACAGGAAGAGAATTTACCTCCAGTTTGGCATATCTTTGGTGCTATGCCTAATTAAATTTTTAAGAAATCCTCTACTTCTCATTATTGTTGAAAAGGTCAATGTTGAGTTTATGAGTTGTGTTATGACAACCTTTCCGTATGACCAATGTTGCGTAGGTATTCTGAACTGCTTTGTTCTGTTTCCCATTTCTATCTTCTCTTTTTATATCAAAGCAATATTGAAAGAGATCTAAGGCTTTGGGTGTGTTAATATAGTTGCATATCTCAAAATACATTTAGTGAGCATATACCTTTTTCCACCACTAGCCATGGAAAATAGGTTTGACCATCACCTATTTATTGTAGGTGGAAGCAAAAGACAACAAATGTGCTTGCACAAAAAAAGGCTTTTTTTGTGTGAACATTAACACACTTGCATTGAATACAGAAAGTCCCAATAAAGTGTACTGTGGTTTCCTTCACTAAAGATGCTGCCAAGAAGAGAAAGAGAAAAAATAATCAGGGTATCATCTGTAGCTCAAAGAAAACCACTGTTTCTCCTGTAGCATCATCAAAACCTATTGCAAAGGCCAAGTGTGCCTATTATGCGTTTCAGCAAATTATCTCACAATTGACATATTCCGTCTTCCCGGTATCAAGAGGAATATTAAAATAAATATGTGTTTAAGCTTAAATTGCACTCCAAACATTTTACTATTTACAAAGAAAAATTATCCCTCCCTCCTCCGACATTTTCCTGATAAGAGAAGAAATCTTTCTTTTGCCAAGGAGAATGAATCAGAATATAACGCTGATGGCTGGAAATTCAGGTTTTCCACATTAACAACTGATGCCTCTGTTCCAGTAGGGAGGCGAGTCAGTTTTGGAATCTTCCCAGTTACTTATTAGTCATGGTTTCCAGCAGCCAGGGAATATTGCCCAATCTGTTCTACACACCTCCCATATGGAGCTTTGTGGGGTATTTTTCCCAGCATTAACAATGTTAATGCCTTGGGGTTGAACAGTCACTCTGAAAGGCTCAGGAAGGAAACATAGTGCTCCTTGGTCACTGGCCTGAATACTTCTGTGGTTATGACAGAGAGAAAAGAATGTCTACACTATCTTCCTAAGATGGGAAAATTTATATAATCATCCCTCCACATATGAGGTTTTGACTTTTGTAGATTTGATTGTTTATGGATTTAATTAAAACATTCCACCCAGGAATCTCTAGATGTTCCAGTGTGACATTTTCTAATCATGCTGGAGGACCTTGAAATTTCTAGCAAGAACAACTCTTTAAGAAAAATCTAGGTCTCTCAATGCAATTCTGTGGTCAGCTTTCAGCAGAAGTTGACCATAGAGTCATTCTGGAAGACATAAACATTACTGACGAGGTGTTCTTGCTGGTAAAAAAAATTGCAGTTTCTTTGTTCACAGTTTTTCACTTTCAGGGGGATCTCCAGCAATTGTGGAGAGCTGAATGTATTGTTACCTTCAATGGAGCAGAATGTGGACCAAGTGCATGTCAGGTGTCAGGCTATCATTTCCATTTCAATTTTTTGTCCTGTTCAGATGTCGAAAGTAATCTAACAGTTTGGAAACCCTGAGATATTATGGGATGCAACATCACCATCTTTGATGTGGAATGTCAGCTATCATTTGTTTTGGAATTGTTGACAATGAATTGGAATTCAACTCTATGATTCTAACTCTTCTGTCTTTAAAGATTTCTTCTTCCTCCTCCTTCCCTCCCTCGCCCCCTGCATTCCAGTTCATTGTTCAGTTAGTTATCCATATCTGGATGTCTTTAAAGAAACCTCTCCACTCTCCACTATCTCTCCACTGTTCTGCTCCACTATGATGTAGTGAATAACCGGAATTCTGCAAATATAAGTGTCCTACACATATCTTAAATTTTGTAGAAGGTTTTGAAGTAAGGCTTGAATTAATATTCTGGAGGAAGTGTTTGGTGCTAGACATCTTGATTTCATTCAGGAAAAGGAAAAGAAAAGGGGGATATGGATGAGTCTTGGTCACAATATGGCTGCAATAATGGATGCGTCACAAAACACACTTTTGACAGGAAGGCCAACTGGTGATGGGAGAGAATCCATTAACCCCAGACCCTGAATATAAGAAGTATGTTTTACTTTCTTATTGGTTTGTGTGTGTGTGGGGCGGGGGGGGGGGTACATTTCCCCTCTACTCTTATTACTTCAAAGTGTCTCTTTGTCCACCCGGTATCCAGAGACATTCTGGGGAATAAAAGAAACTAGCTACTGGCTACTGGCAGTCAGTGCTGTAGATTTGTGCAGATTTGTCCTATGAAAGTAGAAAAACTGCAAATTAAAGGTGAAGGAACCTGTGAAAGAGGTAATACTGCAAATTTTTAAAAAAACCAACTCTTTTTTAAACCTGAGACAACAGCTTCCTCCGAAATCTTTGGGTCTTCTACTGCAACTCTGTGATCAGATTCCTATGGATTATAATAATAAAATTTGCAAACGTTCAACCAAAAATGTGGAAGGTCGACTGTACTTTTAAGAGTTGTGAACCTGTCTAATCTTGTCTTCCATTAAATATAGTGAAATCATAGGAAGTTGATTTTTAAAAGGGTGAGGTATCGTTGGCTGAAATGACACCTCTGGCTGCTTCCTATCTCCTTGTTCCCAATTCAGATGCCAACATATCCCTGCGATTCAAAGAGAGAAATGTCCCTGTGATGAAATAGTACAGAAGGTATTGTTGCTGTCTCTCTCAAAGAAGGTGCTGTCCTGATCTCTCGGAAACTTTTGAACTTTTCAGAGTGACAGCAAAGAGGCAAAAACGGCTTCTTGTCATTTTTGGACAATTTCATCACAGCAGGGAGAGGAACAATCTCTTGAAGGGGAAACTCATAGATGGGTCCAAGGTCTACAGCTGTCTGTTCTCATGTCATCAAGCCCTCTGCAATCTCATTGCTATTGCAGCCATCATCTCCTGGACTAAGAAGCAGCTTAACTTCCTCTCTCTGTCTTTCTCTCTCTCAAGAGGTTACCTAGCTTTTGCCGATTATCTTGTCATAAGATAAAATAGGTCCATGGGAAAGGTCAGCTGCAGTCACTCTGCTAGGAATTGGGGTGCCAAGATAATTTGAGAAGGGTAATGCAATCCTAGGTGTATGTAAAGAACTTTAAAATCCTCTCATATTATTCGTCCAAACACGCACATATCATGTTAAGTGACATAATTGGGACTAAGAGGACTTTAGGGTCAAATTTGTCATTTTAGTTTATTTGCAACCATCCTCTTTACAAAAGTTAGCAAGTCTTTAAAACATTGTTCTTAACACACACTTGTCTGTAATTTTGTATCATGACCACATTCCAGGAATATTTAATGCAATGTTTAATAGCAGCAGCAAAAACAGGAAACAGATTATTCCTTTACCTTTCCAGCTTGTCCTCTATTTTTTGACATCTGAAAAACTCTGTTGCCAATAGACAATCCAGCATGTGGTTTTTACGTGCCTCTTTTTTATAAGGCTGTCCATGTACATGGACAAAGTCTATTGACCAGTATGTGCAGGGCACATTTTGTGAGTAGGCTAGATTGATAGAAACAACCCTCTTTTTTGCCAGTGTATGCATCACATATTTCTTAACTCTATGGCAAAAGGATTGTATGCACACCTGTTTTTCTACCACGTAAACAAAAATTTGAGTGCAGTAGATGTATAAACTAGCTCAATTGTGTTGTATTCCCAAATGTAGTTAATGCAGCATCCTCCAGTGCAATTGTGTCCAGATGTTTGGGGCTACAGTTCTCATTTATTCCGCCATGGTCATACTGGCTGAAGTTAATGAGAATTGTAATTTGGAAAATCTATAGAGACCAGGATTGGGAATTCCTACAAGTCTCTCTTCTGTTTTTGAGAACCATCACATAATAGCATGCAGCTAACAATCCTAGTGGACAATGTTGTTGACTTCATATTGTGGATGTTGTGTTGAGAATGCTCTTTGCGCTCTCCTTTTTACTACAGGGAATATTTAGATCATTCCCTAGTCTAGCATGTAAACAACTCTCCAGTGAGAAGCTGCTTGTAGAATTCCCTGGAAGCTTGATTGAGTCTTCTTAGGTATGCATTTATGCTTTAAATAGCTGTTTTCAAGAAAGCTATTTATGTGAATAATCCACATAGGACCACATTTTTATTTTTAACACAGCTGTCTTAACTTTCAGAGGCAAGAGCTAAATTCAAAGTGCAGGTCTGTTCTTGTACAGTACAAACTAATAGCAGAAAAATACATGGAAGTGACTACTTGTTTGTGAGATGGCCACCTCAATCTGATTTCCAGGTTTTGAATGTTTGGTGACCTACTGATATGCAAATACTAATATGGTAGCATATTAGTAGCATATTGGGCCCCTGGTGGTGGCACAGTGTGTTAAAGCGCTGAGCTGCTGAACTTGCAGACCGAAAGGTCCCAGGTTCAAATCCTGGGAGCGGAATGAGCGCCCACTGTTAGCCCCAGCTCCTGCCAACCTAGCAGTTCAAAAACATGCCAATGTGAGTAGATCAATAGGTACCGCTCCGACAGGAAGGTAACGGCGCTCCATGCAGTCATGCCGGCCACATGACCTTGGAGGTGTCTACGGACAATGCCTGCTCTTCGGCTTAGAAATGGAGATGAGCACCAAGCCCCAGAGTCGGTCACGACTGGACTTAACGTCAGGGGAAAACCTTTACCTTTACCCTAATATGGTAGCATGATATATTTTCCCCAGGACTGTTCTTTCTATGTTTTTAAAGCATCGTAACCTTCCAGCTTCTCTTCCTGCCTTCCTATATGAAAGTCTCTTGCCATTTAGCCTTTGAACGTTCTGCTAGGATTCAGGGTGATTCCACCCATCTCCATTCCCCTTTCTTCGCAAAGTATCCTACTTGTTAAACCGTCCCCCTGATCCAATCCGTCAATTTACTAGGTTTTGAAAGTGTGTATGCGTGTGTAAACCAACAGTAGGAATCCTGAGCCTTAACACAATTTTTCTGGACCCTTCAAAAAACCCTGGTTCCTCTCAACACTTTATGTAGCAAAAAAACTGAAATCCTTTTCGAGTGACATGTTTGCACTTCCCTCCATGAAATCAGAAGTGGATCCATTTTTAACTCTGGTGTCCCAGCCCCTCAAGTTCTAAACTTGGTGCACCTCCAACCTAGCAGTCTGGTATGTTGGCTGGTGGGTCCTGTTATGAAAAAAATAATCCTTGAAATACCGGTATGTCTATCCCTAGTTTAAACCCAAATAGTGTGTTTGTCAGGACTGTAGGTGGGACTTTTCTGCTCACTTGTTTACAGTGAGAGCAGCTGGTCAGCATGCAGTAGTAATGATACCCACTGTATTGGTATACAAGTCAGGAGGAGACCAAAGACCTTGCAACACAGAATTTTGACCTTGGGCTGTCCTTTGTCCTTAAATTATGGCGATAATGAGTGCCCATTACTCAGCTCTTTGAACTCCATACAGGTGGGCTGGGTAGGTTAGTAAGAAATAGAAGCTTCAAAGGCAGACTGAGAAGACTGCATGCTGGAAGAGAGTGGGTGAGTTTGTTCTCCTCACGTTGGATAATATAAATATTTTATATTGGAAAATAACCTTTTGAAGTGAGAAGTGACAGCTGAAAAAAGCCCAGAGGCGTAGAACTGGAAGGGAAAAAACACCTGGTATTTAAGCCGTGTTAGTAGATTTTAAAATAAATCAGTCATTTCACTTTGTGCTTTGGAATGTCTGTTGCCCCTTCCCAATGTCTTATCCATGTGGGTACAGAAAGAAAAAAAATAGTAGTGGGGCATACCTGAAGAGGTGGAGTTCTTGCAAAACCATTCTGTATTTCAGTATGGATGTATCCACCTGTAGGCTCTGTTGCTAGTTGGAGATTGTCCTCTGTAAAATGTTTTCTAAAATAATTTGAGAAAGAAAAAAGTGCTACCGAAATCCGGAGTGCATCTGGGGGTGGCCGGGGGGGGGGGGGGCGTACTTACTATCTAAGTTAAACACATTCAACATTTATTGGAATGGCATATGCAACCAGGAAATCAGAAGACGTCTACTTCTTGGGAGGAGAGCAATGGCCAACCTTGATAAAATACTGAAAAGCAGAGACATCACACTGGCAACGAAGGTCCGCATAGTGGTGAAAGCAATGGTATTCCCCATAGTAACCTATGGCTGCGAGAGCTGGACCATGAGGAAAGCTGAGCGAAGGAAGATAGATGCTTTTGAACTTTGGTGCTGGAGGAAAATCCTGAGAGTGCCTTGGACTGCAAGAAGATCCAACCAGTCCATCCTCCAGGAAATAATGCCCGACTGCTCACTGGAGGGAAGGATACTAGAGGCAAAGCTGAAGTATTTTGGCGACATCATGAGAAGACAGGAAAGCTTCGAGAACATCATGATGCTGGGTAAAATGGAAGGAAAAAGGAAGAGAGGCTGACCAAGGGTGAGATGGATGGACGGTATCCTTGAAGTGACTGGCTCGACCTTGAAGGAACTGGGGGCAGTGACGGCCGACAGGGAGCTCTGGCATGGACTGGTCCATGAGGTCACAAAGAGTCGAAAACGACTGAACGAGTAAAGAAGAAGAAGATGCATTTGATGCACGGGGATATAGTCTCGTTTTAGCAGACTTTCGTAACATTTCCTTAAATAAAAAAATGCATACAGGTGATTTTGACTTTCTCTGAAACCCCAGAATTAACCAGAAGGGACTTCTGGTCACCCCTTATTTTGAAAAAAAAGGTCTCTCCTGGGCCTAGAATGGACTTTGTGTATGTTAAAATGTAGCAGAAATGCTCTCCATGTCTCCTCAAGGGAGCATTTGCGGCAAAAATAATGAGCGTCTTTTGGGGTTGCAGTAAGTGGCCCTAAGACCCCACAGAATTGCCCATCTCTGATATAGATGTAAGTAGAATGATCTTGCTTGACTGTTGGATATCTTCACTTACTTAATAATGGTTGGTTTGTAAAAGCTGCAGCATGCTCATCATTGAATATCAAGATATTGAACTTTCATATAAACATTTGTGTTTCCTAAAATGCTTCAGTGGATGGTGGGATCTGGGCTCACTTTCTGGGTTTATCCACAGCCCTGAGTTTAAAAAGTTTAATGTGTTGCTTGCTTGTTAGAAGGCACCCTATTAGCTTAGTTCACCATGGATTTTCAGTTTCCTTTTACAAGTGCTATTTTCCCTTCAGTCAATGCCCCCTTTGCTGCAACTTTATTTATTCCTCCCTCTCCCTCACTCTTTTCCTCCTGCCAAATTGCCTCACCCTTCAGTCATAAGCTCTTTTGTCTTCCCTGTTGGGAACAGTGATGTTGTCCAGCTGTGTAAGCATTTCGTGGGATTCAAACGCTCCCTTGCTAGACTCCCCTTTTAAGGTACAAAAATCTTCAGAGAAGCAGGATCTAGTGTTCTCAAATGCCTTTGGCTACGTTATGGAATGCCTACATGGGCTTTTGATACCCCCTTTTTCAAGGTCACGTAGACTTAGCAGGTGACTTCATCCCACATCACTTCTAAGTTTTGATAGGCATGGTGAGTAATAATAGGCCTTGTGGTATGTTTTATATACAACAGTGCAAGATTTTCTCCCTTGTAGTATGTAAGTAGGGGGGTATCTACACCACAGGTCAAAACTGATTTAATGGTCATTATTACTCAGGAATCCCCAAGAGCTGCAATTCTATCTGAGTTTCAAGTTTCTAACAGAGAATTCTTATTTAGTACAATTCTTATTTATGTCATTAACTGGGGAGTCTGTTCTAAAAACCTGCACCTAGAAAAACACTTCTGTTGGAAGGCACAGTTTGGAGCACAGAAAAAATGCTATGGCTGAGTAGAACACAAAAGTTGTGATGCACACATACACTGAGAAACCAAGAAGGGCAAAAAAGACAACTGTGTTTATTCATTTAGCTTCAGTGCTATCTGCCAATTTTACTGCATTGTGGGTGAAGTGATGTGGGAGACACAGCAGCATGAATTGAGAGTGGCATTTGAGGCTGGGGGGAAAGATAATTAATAACAAATGGCATAACTTTCCATGTAGAATATATTTGCATATATCATGTCCTCTGTAAATCTTCTGGCCTCTCAAATGAATGCAATGCCTGTAGCTGGCTAAATTTTCTTTCCAGTTTACTTCATAAATCTCATGAGGATGCTTAGTGCACTCTGTGAACAAAATATTCATTCTCTTTTTCCTTTCTCCCCCAAAGGTCTAATATTGACTCCCTTTTCTTAGTTCAAACTGTTCCTCAACCTAAGAGCATGTATGGGTCCCTCATAGTGAGTGTGATTCTTCCATCTTGTATGTAAAGCTCTTCATGTAGACCTTTTCTCTCAATAGCATGTATCTGAATTGGCCACAGTGACACTGGGAGCTCCTATATGGAGTAGTGATTTTGCTCCTGATTTTAGTCTAAACATTAAATAAGCTATTCAAGAGGCTGTACTCTATTCCCAAGATGGTTTGGCATACTAAATTGCTCCTTTAAAGTTCAGATGAAAACCTAGAGTGGATTCATTGCCCTACTGAAATTACCAGCTATCTGCAGTCTAGCAACTTGGTGGATCCATGTCTTCAAAAGGCAGAGTTTGAAACTCTTAGCAGTAGCTCTAACTCATTAATGCTCTACCTTCAGAAGGGAATTTAGTCTGTTGATCTTCAAATGTTAAGAAATATAATTCAGTAGTTCATTTGTTAATTAATTCATCAAGCTGTTAAACTTTAAAACTTTGCCTAGAATTGCTGAATATGACAATAACGAATAAATGTACCATGAAATCTTAAAATAATGACAGTTGGCATTTTACTGATTAAATGCCATAGTTTAAATCATTGCTGAAAAATTCAATGAATTAGGGTTGCAAATTAGTTTTAATAGTATGCTCCCAAGCTCTGGACATAGGTACCTCTGTTTTAGATCTTACCCTCTGACATTCAATGAAGCATTAGGAGAAAAGAAATCTGAAATAGAGCAACGATCTTCACAACAGCAAATATGAATGCCTTCTTCTGCAATGTCACTTGCTTTGTAGGGCTATTTTGGAAATACGATAGATTCCTTTGCCCATTTGTCAGTTCCCTTGGAAATACTTGTACGACTTGGAATATAAAGCAGGATTCTGCCCATGGATGGTCAACCTTCAGACCGCAGTCACATACCAACAAGCGTTGGTTTCTCAGCACTTGGTTAATTTGTTGCAAAATATGTGGCCAGGAACAAAGAGGAAGAAGTCTCTGAAGGTATATTTAAAGCAGTTCCCTTTTATATCTGTTTCCCTGGAATCTTAAGAAGTAGCCTTCAGGGACATTGTATAAGCTCCATCTGAGCTGCAATTAATGTCTGGAACTTGGATGAAAAATAGTCAGAATTTGGGAGGGCAGTTAACAAATCACAGAAAAATGGAGATACTTTTTGACAATCAAAAAGAAGACAAGACTTAAAAGACTGTTCTGTGTTGCTCTTTGATTTGAGTTTTGGATTGGTTTTCTCAGTTTTGCTTTTTTTCCGCTCCTTTCATATCTGTGATTGTTGCCTCCCTTCCACTTCCAATTTATATCTAAAGCCCTCCCTTTGGACTGCTTATATGGCTGGTGCCAGCAGTGATCTTTCTTGGAGAACAATACATTAAGGCAATTTGGGATACATGCATCAAAGACAGAAGCAGAGAGGGAACTCTGGGGAAGGGACAACAGGCTAGCTCCCTTCCAATGCCTGCTGAGAGAGATCATCAATACTCAGTTAATTTAGAACGGAGCCTGAGGGTGTTATTCATCAATCGAAAGAACACATGCCTATTGATAAGTGACACTGCATTGCTAGATATGGAGCTTTTGTGTTCACAACAAGGCTGTGGAACATCCTGTCTAGGAATATTTGCCTAACATTATTGCAGAGCCCTTTCAGTGTTAGTTCAAAGGGTGCAAGTCTTTCCATTATATAATTGAGCTTTTTATAACATTGGCTTTACAGTCAGCCTTCCACATTTGTAGTGGGTTTCACTTCTGTGGATTTGATTATTTACAGATTTGATTAATATCTTCTACTGTATCATCATATTATGTTCTAGGACACATGAAAGGGGATATTAATTCTGCATCTCTGAGTTTTGGCAAAGTTCTCGCCTATTATAGGAAAAGTCCAAGTAGCAGAATCTCCAACCAATTGTCTCCTTCTCTTCTCAGCATGTGAGGGTAGTGGCATTTCTGTGTGCTCACAGCTAGTTGTTTCTCCTTTGTCTCCCAATGTTTTCTGTGTGCTCATTGCTACTATCTTTTAGTGGCAGAAATTTTGCTGAAATGAAATATAGTACAGAGAGGTTGAGATTTGATTGACCTTTTCTTCTAGAGATCACACTGAGTTCAGAGAATTCAGAGACAAGAGTCTGTTATATTCTTATTCCTGAACGGTTATTTGAGAATATCAGAAACCAAATAAGTGAACCATTGGGATGATTTCCACTTGTATATTTGTTCAGACAATTTTTATTTTAAATAGAAAATGAAACGTAAAACAAGTCTGGTTATAGAATTCAGTGTGTAATATCATGCTTGCTTTTTCTTCCTCTTCTCTCCTCTTCCAACTCTCCCCATTTTTCCTAATTTTAAATTATTTATGTGCCTTTACACTGCATTTTTTGAATTTTGTACTAAGAATGGGCTAAAGAAAGTGAAAGATGCCTTGCTGTTGACATCATAAATTTGTAGAATGGAATTGAAATGGCAGCACCACATACTCTGGATTTCTTGGGTTCACTGGGTGCAAATGCCTTACTCAACAATATGTATGTTGTTGTTATTTGCAGCTGAATATGTTGCATGAAAAGTGTAGTATCTTCAGTGAGACTAGTTATGGTGACTTAGCCCTCCTTTTTGTTCATGCACAATGATGTTAAACTGGCACAAATTAGGACCTGTTGATCCAAGAAAAGAGATTCTAACTAATCATTAGGAAAAACATCTTTACTGTAAGACTGGTATGACAGTGAAATAGATTTCATTTAAGGGTTATGTGCTCTCCATATTTGGGGGCCTTCAACAAAGGGTGAATGGGCATCTTTCAAGGATGCTTTAGCTGTGCCTTCTCACGTGGTATGGAGTTGAACTAGGTGACCATTGTGGTCCCTTCCAAGTCTGTGATTCTATGAGCCAAACCTGATCTATCAAACAACAGTTTGCTAAATCTTCTGTGCTGCTTCCTCTTCTAATTGACATAAATAAAAAGTGACAGATCACTTAATAATTGCCTCAAATACCTTTGCTCCTTTTTTTCAAGGGATCTGGGGTTTGGGGTGCCCTTGGGAGCTTGAGAGCTTTAAAAATTATGCTTGGTACTCACATCATGATTCCCCTTTGCTATATTTTCCCTATTCTTGCTTTAATCATTAAATGAGTGACTCTCAAAATATATAAAAAAGTATATCTAAATATCCAAAAGGCGCCAGATCTTTTCTAATCTTGGAAGCTAAGTAGGGTGAGCTCGGGTTAGAACTTTGATGAGACTCTTCCAAGAAATACTAGCTGCCGTGGGCTATATTTCAAAGGCAGGAACTGGCAGAACCACCTCTAAGTGTCCTTTGCCTAAGAAACCCCTACGAAATTTATGAATCCACCATAAGTTGGCAACTTGAAGGCACATAGACACACATATATTTGGTGGGATTTTGATAAATAAGTAGGCACAAGAACACACATCTGATTTTAGGCCTAGATGCTTCTGGTAATATATCGTTCTGGATTGTTTCCCTGAAAAAGTTGGGGGCAGGGGCAGAGATAGTTTGTGTATTAAGAATTGTATGTAAGGAGCATAGCAGAGACAAAGCCAAATGTTTTTAATCATCATTGATTTCAATGGGAACATTAAGTAACTGCTTCATTTTTTCATTGCAACCAGGAGGACTTGAAATTGCTTCTCTTTGATTTATTCCTGCCCTTCAAATCCCCTTGGGCTCAGTGGCAAGAGAGTTTAGCAATGGCTTAATTATCTCATTGAAGCCAACAGAACTCGAAAGTGCTTCTTTGCCTTGGCTAAATTATACCCATTCCTTGGCAATCCAAGAGACTAGTATATTTAATGGGAACTGTAATGGCAGTGAAATATTATGGCTAAACTATCCAAGTGTGCTGCTTTTTTCTGCCCGCAATATGCTTGATATGTCCACTGGACTTAAGAGAGGATGGTTCCAAACAGGCCTGCATCTTGAATGAACAGTGAGTCTGTTTATATTAGGAAAATAGCAGACAACTGTTCCTTCTGCTGCAGCATGATGCTCTGCATGGGGTTATCCTCTCAGCATGAGCATGTGTCTGCAAGGGCTATAATGAGACATAGCTCTGTCTGTTTTGTTTATGAGTTAGGTCAGTGCTCCCAGTTGGGAAAGGGGCAGAGGAGAAGGAAAAAATAACACTTGCCAATGGTGAGTGGAATGCTTTCTTTAGCAACTCCAGTGTTGGAAGGAACAGCTAGCTGCAGTTTGTCTACCAGAATTATGATGCTTTGTAGCAAGTTCAACCCTCAATTAATGACCTGCAGGGGAAACTTCCCTCATTAAGCATGCCTTATTTATGCAGAAATATTTTGTTAGGATGAGTGATATAAAATATATAAATGAAGACGTCTTGTAGAGTAATGCTACTCAAAGTGAGTGCCATTCCATAAACCATCAGCCGCCAATCCCTGGTAAGTTGACAGGAAGGAAAGAAAATTTTTTGCCAATGGGAATGAATATGGTGCCAGTCTCTGGCACATTGGATGGGAAGTTGTCAGTCCCTCACATTAAATGCTTTATGCAAAGAAAGGATTTGCGTTTAAACTGAAATATGAGTTGTGTCAAAACTATTTCAGCCCCATCCTATAAGTGTCTATCAGTTTAAATATGTTTCCCAAGACAATATTGCAGTTGGCAAGGGATGATGATGGTTGTTGTCCATCCATCCTCGGGGGAAAGATATGGTGATTATATGTGTTTGGGCCTTCCTTGATAAATGCAATCAAATCCTTGACTGTACAGCAAAATCAGCAAACTTTAAAAACTTGGGTTATATTAATCTAGGGAAAGCATTTGCCTTTGTTGAACTGTTCTCGATCATTCTGTTGTCCGTATATTTGTTTTGGCTGACTCTTGTCTTACATTATTCAGTTCTCACTCCACCCTGTTTGGATTACCAGATTGCTTGCCTTCTCCAACAAGAGTGACGAGCTATTTCTCGAAAAATATAAATGTCTCTCCATGGATCTTTTGCAACAAAGGCTATGCTCTTGTGGCCACAACATTTCTGGAGTTTTCAATTCTGTGATGTAAATTTGTAACAGCGTCCAGCTGGACTCCGAATCTAGCAAAAGTAGATGGATACACTGCTGCTAGGGAAATGAGGACCAGCGGCAAAGTCAGAGACAGTTTTGCTATTGGATAACAAATGATGTAGGGTAGATGAGTGTGCCATTATTCCACCTGGCGAGTAATTTATAGTTTAGACCAAGAACAGACACTATCTGTCTGCTTCTGCCTATTTAGGAATATCAGACAGCATAGTTATGCTAACCAGGCATCTTCAGGTATCTGAAAGCCCACAGTGATGTGGCTCACAATGCAAATTTGAAGGGAGTTGTTGATAAAAGGCACATTTCCTGGGTTTTTTTCTCTTGGAAAACATTCACGAGCGCGATTAAACAATATGAACCTTTCTTAAAAGTTAGCATTAATATCATACAGATCTATTCAGGATTCTCCCAGTTGGTGCCACAGTGGGGTTTGTTTAGTTTTTGAGTAGTTTAGCTAGCAATGTACATTTTCTGTTAAATTTCATTCTTGGACTAGCTAAACAAAATGAGCAGCTGCAGATGTATTTTGTTTTTGGCGTTTTGTGTGAGTGAGTGAGAAATTCCTTTTGTGCTTTCAGGTGCTTATAATGGTTGCTGGTATTAAACAAATGGCAAACACCATAAAATGCACTCAGTATTTTCTCATAATGGCTCATGTCAATTTGTCAAAAGTAGGAGTAACCAAAGGAGTTTCTATATGCTTGAATTTTGCCTTTCAGATTTAAAATTTCTATTTCTTCAGATTTGTTTGTTCTGATTTTGATTCAAGATAAAAGCATGAGTATAGGCAGCCCCTCCTGATGTGTCAATGATAGGCTGTGCAAATTTTGTTTACTGCTTTAACGTATCATTAATAACGTGAAAAGAAGTTTCCTGCATGGCTACGACTACCTGTTGCATGTGCCAGGGAAACAAACAAACACACTCGCTCTGAATTGAACAGTAAGTAACCTGCTGCTCTGTAGCAAATGTTTATCTTTAAGAATCTGGTACAAGATTAGCAGCTTTGCTGCCTCGTTGAGGAGCTGGCTTGTTTCCAATATGTTCTTTTTTACATAAAAGATATTTTGTAAATTATCTGATGCTATGAATCTCCAGTATGCTTTCTTACGGTAAGGAAACTAACCTTAACAATGAATCCCAACTCTGAGATACCAGTCACTGTGAGAGAATAGCATGCATACACATACATACACACACGCACACACATGTTTAAGTCAAGGACATGTTTTGGGGCAACATTATGGATTTTGATTTCACTGGCAAATATGATGAGGGTTATTCTGCAGAAAGAGGGAAGCACCACTACCATTTCCCCATCCAGAAATTCGAAAAGGCTAGAAGCAGCGCCATGGCAGTGGGAATAGAGGAGTCGGTGCATCATAGTTTGGAGATTTTTCAAACTGATCATAAACCAACATTGTTCCTTGACATGGGGCATTTTGAAAACCCTCTCACTCTTATTTATTGCTTATTTAGAGTTCACCCTTTATTATTCACTAATTATAGTTCACCCTTTAGCCAAGGAGGACTTAAAAACATTAATTTGACAATTCAGTGTCCCCAAGGTTCCATAGTTTTAATGAGACAGAATGCACAAGAAATAGTGGCAGTGAAATACGAGAATTAAATCCCACAAATGCTTGCTGTTCTTCTCTCCTTCAGAGGCCAGAACAATGGCAATTAAAATCCTTTTGTGTATTAATGAATTACTGAATTAACAATATTCCAGTTAACTCTTTGAGACAGGAAGACAGAATCCTCCTCTGCACTGTTGGGGGTCCGTATGTTATAGCCCAGCCATGGTTTTTGTTAGCAATGTCTGCAGGCTATATATGATGGCCCAGCTCCCATTTCATCAGTGGAACATCTGGGTTAACTCATGAAGTTCTCCAGGTTTTGGAATGAGTGTGAAGCAGAAATTGACTGAAACAAGTCTGCTTCCCAACTCTTTACAGATCAGGCAGGATTATAGTTATTCATACAAAAACTATTATATGTAACAACCCCAAATGCTTTAAACGCCTTTTCCCCCTGCAGCACTCTTTGATTATATTACTCATTGTTTGGGAGATGAAAAGAATCTCCTTACTATCAGTCAGAAAGCAAACAAAAAGAAGTGGGAGCAGCAAGGCTCTGGAAAATGGGTTGCGATATTGTAAATCTGTTTCATATTGTAATAGAACATTGCCCAGTGTGTTATAAAGCAGTTTAAATATCATGGCCTATATAGTGTTATCTGGATGAAATGACTTGGCATCTAATTGACTGCAAAGATTGGAATTGTTATAAACCCTAGCCTTATAGTTGGGCTTATGAAGAATGGGGAAACAAGGTTAGATGAATTCTCAAGGTGCATTTTTGGATTTCCAGTATAGTTTTAACAGTAAAGTTTGGGTTCTGTTTAAGGGAATATGTGGTAGTGATGACTTTCTTCCATCTATAAGAGGAAAAATTGGGCCGTAGCCAGTGAAAATTCACAAGGAAATCTATTACTCTGGTCTCAGCTTGAAAGATGGTCTTTAGTTTGCCAAAAATTCCTGATGTCATGTGTTTATGGCATTCATTATGTGTTGTACTCTTATGATTTTCCTAATATTTTATTTGTAGAAAGAGAAAAGCAAAAGCTTGTGTATCATTTGTTAATGTGGGATTTGTGTATTGGTAGTGTTTAAATGCAATTTGTGTCTTGGTTTGTATTGCATACTGATTGCATCATCCAGAGTGTACTATAGTCTGTAAAGAGTTAATTACTGAGAAGCTGTGATGACCTTGATGTGTGGCTGGAAATGGGGAGTGTCCAGACACAAGTGTTTGTGCGTTACTGATTGCATCAGTTCTGTTCTGTTCTGAATTGAGTCAAGTCCTGTGTTCATCTGCAAGCCTGTTTGTCTTGTACAGTAAAACTTTGTATATAGTTTTACCAACGTCTCTGGGTGTCTCTTCGTTCTGCGTTCCACTGACTCCAACTGCTGCGCTGCTATTACTCTGACATCATTTACATTGTGTAGGAAATGAAAGAAGCTGCCTTATTTCAACTCAGATTATAGGCAGTAAGTTTCTGAAACCACTTGCAACTATCTCCCATATCTGTACTACAACTTGGACGTAATGTACAAGCAGTAAGTGTTCATGGGTAATGTTTTACTTTGAGGATTCATGGACCATTGTTGTTTGCATTCAAGTAATTTTTGTCATGGTGACTCTATCACAGGATTTTCTGGGACTGAGAGTCCAAGTGGTTCACATTTTTAAAAAGACCACCTCCACAGCAATGATAGTTCTGAAGAGCTCTAACGTCTTACAGACATATGAATATTGATGTTTATACAGAATTTGAAGTACTTGTACTCAAATGTATTTAAGAATTTGTTGTGTTACACATTTTCTTTAAGTGTTTATATACATATTTTGTTGAGGATAACTTTTGTTAATGGTGTCTTTTTGGTTTGATTAAGTTTCACATAGTGGTTTGACTCACATTTCTGCAGTTGCTTGGTTTTAAGTTGCATCGTGTGGTGGAGGCTCCTTTTTTGGAGGCTTTTAAGTAGAGGCTGGATGGCCATCCGTCAGGGGTGCTTTGAGTGTGACTTTCCTGCTTCTTGGCAGGGGGTTGGACTGGATGGCCCATGTGGTCTGTTCCAACTCTGTCATTCTATGATTCTAGGAAATAAGTATTAACCATTTCAAATTAGTAATAATTAAATATCTAATATAATTCAACAGCCAGTTCAAGAAAAGTATGTATTCGTGTGTGTTTCTGTACCTACAAGTCGACTGTCGAGGTATAGCAACTCCATGAATTTAATTGGGTTTTCTTAGGAAGAAAATAGTCAGGATGGTTTTGCCAATTCCTGGAAATATAGCATATATAGCACCTGATCTTCATTGGGGATTTCCTATCCAGGTACTAACCAGGGCTGATCCACCTTAGTTTCCAAGGTCAGTCAGATTCTGGTGCCTTTGTAGTAATAGGGCCAAACAAACAAGTTACCTAGTTATACTATATATTATTGTATCTTTATATTTGGGGTAATGAATGGTGCATGCCCCACATCATTATGAAATTGGAGAGAGAGACATCTAACGAACTCATGTAAATTGTATGCACCACCCAAAGTACAGTAATACCAAAAAGCTTGCTGTGGGCTCAAGATATACATATACAATTAATGATGTGCCATTTAGATTTGCTTTTATTCAGTAACCTTGGAAAGTTGACGTTATGCAGCCAATATTCCTAGGGCAAAAGTTTTGTCCTTTCACTGAGAAAAAACACTTAGGATTGATATGTGGCACTCACAGGTCATTTTCCCCCTGGCTTTTCAACTGCTATTGCCTGAATTGAAACCAGTCTGAATTGCTTGTTGCTGAGAGAAGATCTATTCTAAACCATTGCAGAAAGCAAAATGACTATCCTACATTACTGATGATTGTGGCTTCTGGACTTTGTCTCAATATGGCTACTTAGGGAGAGTCTGTCTTCCTCAATGAAATTAAACAAACGTTTGGGAACAGTCTCTCCAGGACTCTTAATTAGCCTCTTGCTCAATATTGTTCAATACACAATTAGAATTAGTGTGGAAGTAAAATATGACTGCAGTGCAGAAGGGCTGCCTCCCACCCGCTTCCTTCTCTTGCTGCACCTTGCAGTCCGTAAATAATGTTTAGGAACAGGCGAGAGACTTCTCTGGCAGATGCTTTTTTTGCTCGGAGCAAATCTGCCAACTATTTGTTTCTTGCTACAAGGAAAAGTCGATTTGCTGTAAACTTCTGACAGTATGTCCTTTATAATTTAAAGCATGGGCAGAAAGTTCCAAGGGATCGTGGCTTCTCCAGAGGCTTTTTGCATCGCCTTAAGCATATCATTTAACCCAGCTTTTCTTTGCCATAAATTGAGAGGTATATTACTTGCATTGGGAATTTGTTTACAGGTTGAAAAGTCCTGTGTGGATGCAGATTCATAAAATGGTAGATTTGGAAAGAGGCATGTAGACCATCCATTCCAGTGTGGGATATACTATCAAGGTCTTCCTGAGAGATTGTCATCCCAGCCTCTGTTTAAAAACCTCAAAGGAAGGACAACCCACTGCCCTTCCAATGCAGTCTATTCCACTTGGAACAGCTCTTACTGCCAGGAGTTTCTTCCTAATGTTTAACAGCATCTCCTTTCTTATGATATGAATCCATTGGCTTAGTATCTAGTCTTATATATTCTACTGCAGGGGTGTGAAGCTCATTTTCACCATATCAGCCTTATGGTTGCCTTTCAAAGGGCCATTTTTAATTTGAAGACAAATTTTAAGGCACTACCCACTCTACCAAGCACTGGCTACATCCTCTGTGTTCGCTGCATTTGAAATGCAGAGAGTATAGCCAGGACTGAAGAGAATGGAAATTGCAACCCAACAGCACTTGTTGGTGGAGCAAGCTTGTTTTTTGCAGCTCTGGAGGACCCAGAGCCATGGATTCAAATAGGAGGAAAAGAGATTCCATCTAAACATTAAGAAGGACTTCCTGATGGTAAGAGCTATCCAGCAATGGAATATGCTGCCTCAGAATGTGGTGAAGTCTCCTTCTCTGGAGGTTTTTAAGCAGAGGCTGGATGGCCATCTGTCTGGAGTGCATTGTTTGTATGCTCTTGCATGGCAGGATGGTAGACTAGATGGCCTTTTGGGTCTCTTCCAACTCCATGATTCTAAGTAGGGTGCCCCAGCAGATCAGGCCTTTCCCTACATGTTCCCTACATGTAGCACACGAAGGGGAGCCCCTTCGTGGTTCAGCCACAATCCAAATCCTTCTGTCCCAAAGAACCAGCAAGTTAGCCAAAGCAAGGCACTTCAGAACACACTTGGGTGCATGGCACATGGCAGCAGAGAGTCTTAGGGTTCCCTGCAGAAGGACACCCCATGCCCCACCAGAGGATTTTGTGAAAGGGAGAATTGGGTGATGTATTCTTTGCTGCTCCTCAGCCTTGGTACAGCTTTTCTGCTCATTTTTTTTAATCGATGGGAGGGATATTTCCTCTATTTCCTCAATTTTTCATCTGTTCCTGGCATCCCATAGCCACGGCCTTCCTTGCTTCTTGCCTAAGTTATTCTACTTGGAAGTCTTTAGAAGAGATCAGCAGAGTTTTAGCCCAGCAACAGCTGGCGAGCCAGCCGCACATGAAATTTTCCAGGTGTCAGATAATGACACTGAGAAACACAAGAACATATGCCACAAAATCGAGCCTCGGGGCTCCTTCAGGACTTTCTGATTCTGGTCATTTGTACTGGTACCCTCTCCCCACCGCTGTCTAATCTAATGGTGAGGCGGGTATGTATAAGGCTGTAATAACTCCAAAATACGGTTATGCAAAATTTATTCAGTTTTGGCCCAAGTGGGCTAAGCTTCAAAAGACAGTCATTAGAGCTTGCAGCTACTTTTGATATTGCCCCTCCCCAAATACTGCATTCATCAATGTAATCTCTTGCCTTGTGTCTCCTGGCACAGTGTTGAGGCATTGATTTTGCCAGCTCCAAGGGGAATCTGCTGCCAACTGAATTCCTAATAACACTTCCGCTGGCAAACAGGTCCTGGCCGCCTCCCCAAGATTATACCAAGCATCCAATTCATTGTGTCTACTCCATTTCTGATGAGTGTTTATGTGTGAAATTGCCCTGAAAGTTGGAATGTCAAATAGATGTTTTTCTTTCTTTCTTTTGCTCCTGTTGTAGTTGTTCCCATCAACGTTCTTGAAAAGTTCAGGAAGTGAAGAAAAAAACGAGTGATTGAGATGAATTCTAGAAATCTATAAAGGGATTTGCTGCATAAATAGAATGTGTCCAGACCTGATTTGAAAATGTTCTGAGAACATGAGGAAATAGAAAGTTAAACAAAAGCTTGACAATTTTTTTATTAAATCTATATTAAATATTCTGTATTGGAGAGATGCTGATGAACAGACATTTAAATGAATCCAGTGCCTTTCTTTTTAACTTTGGTGGAACTTGTTTATAGTGAGTAGAAGTTTAACTATACATCTGATTTAAATTTTTTTAATTAATATTAAATTCAGAATTTCACAATCTGCTCATAAGTTCTAATTGCTTAACTTGAAGTCAGACACAGAACATTTTGAATTGGTAATATTCATTTATAGACAGGGCAGAAAATCTGCTTCATAACCTATCAATGGAAAATAAATTTTGAGTTACCCAAGTAAACAATTCAGAGACAATAATGAAAGCAAATCTCACTCCTACTTCTCTTTCAACCTCTGTTTTTCAAAATCCATTTATGAGTTGGTCAGCCCTGCATATCATAGAATCATAGAGTTGGAAGAGACCCCATGGGCCATCCCCCTGCCAAGAAGCAGGAAAATCACATTCAAAGCACCCTGGACAGATGCTCATCAAGTCTCTCTTTAAAAGCCTCCAAAGAAGGAGATTCCACCACACTGCAGGGCAGAGGGTTGGATGGGATACTGCTTGCAAATCCCAAGGGCTGTAGGATATAGTACACCACCTTTGAGTGGTTCCTTCCTAAAAAAAACTCTTATTAAATTCACCATGGGTTGACAAGATAACTTGAAGGTGCATAGACACTCACACATGTTCTCCAGGGGCCTATTCACACTATAAAATGTGATGTTTTATTTTACTTTAACTTCCTTGACAGCATCATCTGAAACCACTGAGTTTGTAGTTAGGTGAGCCACTAAGAGTTGTCAGACTGACAGTGTTGATATGATCCTCCCCCTCAAAGTTTTAACCAGTTATTTCCTAGACAATCCAAGTTCTTGGGTGAGTGACTAAGACTGGATCTACACTGCCATATAATCCAGTTTTGAAATCCAGATTTTCTGATTTGAACTGGATTATATGAGTCTACACTGACATATAATCCAGTTCAAAGCAGATAATCTGGATTCAAAAATTAGATTGTACGACAGTGTTGATGGGGCCTAAACTATTCTTGGGCATGGGATGACATGGAAAGACGAAATTCAACTGATGAGTAGCAAAACTTATAGGATAATTACACAAGCAAAACCTAATTGCTCTGCTTTAAGGGCCTCTTGTTATCATTATGCCTTGTTCATCAGATTTGAAAACCACTTGCTGGTCTACTAATCATCCCTAAGATCTCATGGTACATTCAAGATCTACTAATATGGGTTAAATATCCTTTATCTGAAATGCTTGGTGCCAGAATTCTTTTGGATTTTAAAAATAAAAAATGACGAATCTCTGTATTTTCATAGATTTGGTATCTTGGAGATGGGACCCAAATATAAGCACATCATTCATTTATGGTTCATATACATATTTTACACTTAGCCTACAGGCAATTGTATATAATATTTTTTAACAATTTTGTGCACGAAAATTTTTGTGCACGAGTCCCCACGGGGAGCTAGGGCAGGATATTAAGAAAGTGTTCTTGTTATTGTTATTATTATTATTATTATTATTATTATTATTATTATTACACATGTTTTTGTACATTGAACCATTAAAAAGCAAAGATGTCGCTATTTTAGCTGCCCTTGTGGACAGTTTCAGATTTTGGAAAATTGGGGATTTTGGAGTTCCAAAAAAAAAAAAGATGCTCAACTAATGTGTTTTGACCCTTCCCCTTTAATAGATTTTTGGGGCTGTTCTGTTTCAACCTTGAGCCTGGGTCCTCTCTAAAATTTCAAATTCCCCAATTCAAAGCATAACCCCCCAAACTACTTGTTGTGTCAGCTTTCTGTGAGATGGAAGTTTGTTGACATGTGGACACTGCTTACACATGGAATCAAATTAATTGATTCTTACTAGAGATCTGGGAAGATGGTTGGAATAGAGAGATCTGGTTATCTTTGGGAACCCGCTCAGCTATTAAAGTCAATTAGTGTGACGTTTTAAAAAGGGTAATCTTTTAAGCTTTGTGTATATTGGAAAGAACATTGGCAAGTGACTCCAAGCGCATATACCAGATGTCACTCGGAACTCATGTTTAGTGGCTGTTCAAATATTGGACACAGAAATGTATACACAGATAACTAAAGAGAGTGCCAAAATACTATTAACGATGATGATTATCATGTTTCCTGGTTTTAGAAAGACTCGATTAACTAGCCAGATGTTTTTTGAATAGCAGTCCAAAATGGGAGAAACCACAAGTTTTCTTTTTTCAGTTGTCCCATTGCTTAGAGAAAAAATGTGTAAACATATCAAAGACTATCTCCTATTTCCTTTTGAAGAAGGAACCATGATGATGTTGCTTTTTGAAAACGGAATTTCACAGACCCTGTCATTTTTTGGGATATTTCGTTGTTCTGGTGGTATTAATCCTAGCTGTGGAAATATTTATTACAAGACCAATATGCATTTAAAGTAAGAACTTGTAGCTGGGATGATCATGTAACAGAAAACAGGATATAGAAGTAACTAGGTACAAATAAGTTATTTATAATTACTTTTCTCAATAATGTAGGCATAACTACACTAAATTACATCAATGTAAGAAAGGATAGCGTTACTCCTTTAAGTGAAATAAGTGAAAGTTGAATGATGAACGGAATATTCCTATGCCCAATATCTGGATCACTGTGAAATCACAACTCCTTTGAAGGATTTGGATAAGTTCCTTTTTGATTGTGTTACACTAAATCTCTCAACAGCCCATGCTACTTGGGGAGTTCTGAGAATTATAGCCCCATTTCCCAAATTATGTTCCTTTCTGTAGTGTTTTTTATAATGGTCTGTGTATATATGTGTGTGTGTGTGTGTGTGTGTGTGTGTAAAGTCAGTTTTAGCTTTTTCATTCCCAATGTTGCCATATTTATCATTGCACAATTTTACTGAAACAGCCATCTATGTGAGAATACTGAAGATTTTTAAAAAGTGTATTTAGCATCATTAGGAAGGAATAGAAAGATGCGGGATATCAATTATGTATGCCAAAGAAGGTACAAAAAATATATACGTATTCATAACTACTGTTCAGCATGGCCAAAGTGGGAAGGAGGGCATAGGGAGAGAGTACAAGGGGAAAGTAATTTTACACAAGAAATGCTGATTGTAATAATTGAGTTCAGCTGATACATTGTGATTCAAGTAAAATGAGTGGCATTTTGTAAGTATTTAGCCAACCCAGGTAATGCCTTTTTATGTGAAACTTTTTATTTCCAAACACATTTAAGACCAGTTAATTTTGATCACATTTTTACTCCTTTTTGTGTGCTCTATACAGATACGTAGGATTATCAAGACATTTCAGAATAATACTGAACCGATTCAAGGGTTGCTGTTTGATGCATCATGCACACAAAAAGAGAGAGAGCCTGTATATGAATGAATCATTGGCCAACACCCATTTTGGTGCCTCAAAGGATAGACCTGTTAGATATATTTGACCTGCTGACTTCAAAAATGGTACCAGTTTCCTCCTATAAATTCAAGTTTTGAGATACAGAATGTATGCTATATACCATTCTTCATCAGCTTGCCCATAAAGAATCATGATAACCATAATTCTGAGAAACTAGAGCTAATGCAGTCTATCCAAAACAATTTTCTGAATCAGGAACAAGCCTAAAACCAAGGCACTAAGAAAGAATATATATTTCAGTTGGGCTGTGTAATATAAGATAGATATTGTATTGCAATTGCAAAATGCCCTCAAAGTTAGTATCACACTAAGTAGACACTATTCTACTACACTGACAATTCGGCTCTTTAAATTTTTTTTAATTTTCAATCATAAATTAATTACACATTTGAAAATATGAGAATGGCAATGATAATATTTATTCTCTCAGTGTATTGTGGGGAATGACAGTAGACTAATATACAACAGAGAAGAACAAGACACAAGTTTAAAACCATACGTCATAAGTTTAAAAAGATTAGTTAAAATGCACGTAGAAAGATATAATCATAGACCACAAGGACCATTCAGCCCAACTCCCTGCAGTGTAGGAACACACTGATAAACGCTCCCCACAAATGGTCATCCAGTTTCTATTCAGGCAACTTATTCTACTGATGAATAGTTCTTACTGTCAGGAAGTTTTTTTAATGTTTAGGTAGAATATTGTAGGGGACCTTGTTGAAGACTATTTTGTTTTGTATTCCTAGTAAGAATTAAACGAGGCAATGCTTATTTACATTGTCTACAGATCCCTATATGGTCTTACGGAGTAGTTCAATTCTGGCAAGAAGACTTGCAATCAAACCATTTTGGAAAATCTGGTGCAGTCCTTTGGAATCTTTTTTTGTCGAATGCAAGCACATATCCCATACACACACACACACACAGCTGCTGTAATTCTAACATTGCAAAGCCTGTTGTTATTCTGTATTCTTTTAAAATTGTCTAGAGTTAAGCTTTTCTGTTAAATTTTACAAAAGCCCAACTCCTCTCAATATTCTCTCTTGATTTATTATTATAATATTCAGATTAAATGGATGCCAAGGGGTTTAAAAAAAAACAATTTCATGTAGAATGAAAAAGATACATACGTATCTGCTTTTAGGTACCACTGTGAGAAAATTGCTTGTGGAATGCAGGTCTTTTAAAAATGCATCTGTATTCATATTAAGCTAACCTGAAAAAGCAGATTTTTTTTTTTAAAAAAACATGTCTTTTATCTACCCTAAAGCGATCATTAAAATATTGACAGGTACTGCAGCTCACTCTGCAGATTGTAATCACCTTATTGTTACCTTGTGTTCCTCCATCTGTTCTGCATGCCTGCAGTCTTCTATTTTTTCTATTTCCTAAAATAAGGATTATCAGTCCATTGCAGATGTCATTCTGATGAAAGAGTTGTAACTGCACCTTGTAAGTCATATATCACAGTGTACATTTTTTATGTGTGCATGGGTTAATTCTTGACTTTTCCTGAAGCAAAGATTAGCATTGTTTGGTAAACAGAGTCATTGTTCTTTCTTATAAAAGGTATTGAGTCTCTGGGCAGATTATCATTTTTTAAATTTAGTGCAGCCTGATATGTGTGTGTGTGTATATTTCTAAAAGGCAACTATTAAGGTTCCATCATGGTTCTTGCAATTCCAAGGTGTTCAACCCAAGATTGGTTTTATTGATGAAAAAGAAACACTATGCAGACAGCATCATTCTTGACTCTTTGGTTGTCATAGTTCTGTAATGCAAAGAGGTTTATGCTTCAGTGCTTCCCAAATGTTGATGCACTAGACCCATTGGGACATTGATGCTACATATTTACAAATATGATAGCGTTTTGGTTGTCATCCAAAATTGGACATTCCAAATTAGTTTCTTACTATAGAAGAAATGGATGGCCATAACCTATTGGAAAATTATGGCAGATGCTTGAGTGTGTTATTGTTGTCCTCCAAGTAGCAAGCTTAGTTTCAAATTGAAAAGGCATCCTTAGAATTGGGGGCTTCCTAGAAGCAAAGAACAGTGTCTTCTGTGATTTATTGGGCAACCATGTTAGGCAGTGCTTAATTTGACAGTACATGTTTTGATTGTCTTCAAAGCCCCAGTGGCCACTTTTAAGTCCAAATTCCAAAGGAGGGCATTCCTAGTAGCAAAATAAAAGGACTAACCATACATTGTTGAAAACTATTTATAAAGGGCTAGAAAATAGGAGGGGGCTCTCAGAGCTAGTGTCACTAAGTTCACTGAGAAATGAAAAATAGGAGAGTGGAGAGGGCTAAAGATCTGTCACTAGAATTCCCCAAGTTTAAAAAGGCTAAGAACTTGACAAAGCCCTCCAAAGTACTGATGCTTAGATACCTGAATGTGAAAAGATGGGACACAATCCTTTGGACTCTCTTATGGTATTAAGATAGATTGAAGGAGCACTAGATGCACTTCAGCTACTAGTTTTATATGAGGAAAAATAAGTTCATGATTTGAATGTATAGTCTGTATGTAGTGCTATCCATCAGTTTTCATGAAGAAAGTGGCCTATGGGTTTGTGGACTTGTTTTTCTCCCTCTTTGAAGCAATTTTATCTCTTCCTTTCTGGGCATGAAACTGTTCTTTTGTGTGCACTAATAAAGTAGGGCAGCCTTTTTCAGCCTTTATACTCTGGATGAACACTTGACATAATTTTCAGCTCTTGGGGAATCCCTTTAAAATTATTATGTCTTCAACTTTTTTAAAGAAGTATTTTTATGCAGTCACAATATTTTGTGTAATTCTTGAGTTCCAGGGAACTTTGGTTGGACTAAAGCAGTGGCTTGAATTGAATGTGGAAATAAAAATCTCTAATAAGCTTTGCATTAACTGTGCTTTTGCTATAACTATAATGTGGAGCCATTGTTAGAATAAAGAAGTAGAAGGTGTGGAGTTTCTTGTTTGAGGAAATGGGGGTAAGAATGAGTGTGAAGGCTCAGGAAATACTCCCTGTTGCTTATCCAAGCTCATAAAATTAGTGGCTTGATGTCTACACAAGACCACTGATGTCTGCTTGTGTGCATCTTCTTATGCAATCCATATACAGTATTGATGGCAAACAAACATATATTTTTGGTCAGAAAGAATAAACCTTATGCTGTCATAATATTGTTTCATGCTTCTGAACCTTGTACAAGATAATGTGGCCATATGTTGTTAACTTGATCAGTCGTTTCCCACAGAATGGCAAATTAGTGTTTTTGTCTCCCCAAACTTCAAGCATAGATCCAAGGCAAGAAAAATACCTAATTATATGCTTTCAGTTCTGCTGCATTTTTTCTAGAACTTCAGTATTTGCTCCTTTCTAGATATCTCGTTCAACATTATATGTCGCATTTTATTAAATGCACAAGGTTTAATCACAAGTGTTTCATAATAAGTCTTAATGAGAATCATAGGATTAAACTGCTTCCTCATAGAAAGAGCTTTGTATTCTCCCGGATCAGTTTGTAAACACTTTTTTGTAATTAAAATCATGAACCTTTGGATAATAGGAATCAGTACTCTTTTACACGCCATTTGCAAAGTAATAAACTTTCCTGAAGCATCTCTTCGGTACATTAATATACAGGTTTCAGCCCAACACAAAGTGCAACTTCATATTGGTTTTTTAAAAACAGAAAATGCTTGAACGAACTAGAGCTAACAGTTTAATTTTAATTAAAGTTTTAATTAACTTCATTTGTTGAGGTTAGAGTCCATTCTTGGATGGATGTGTACCATATTAACTATTAAAAGCTCAAGGCCTACTAACATTTTGGAATCCGAGCATTAAATGAGGAGGTATTCCAGAAGCTCAAAAGTCTAGACTCAGCCATAGGTTAGTACTAACCTAATGCTTAGTTCCTATTTGCTTCTTGGGATGTGTAGTTTATGAACTGTTGGACAAGGGGCAAGAAATAGAAAGTGGTTCCTTGAGGGAACAGATTGTCTAGATCCATTTCAATCTGGATTTGGGCTTGGCCCTAAGACAAGGACAGCTTTGGTTGCCTTGGTAGATGACCCATGCATAATCTGGACAGGCATTGTTTGTCTCTATTTGTTCTGATGGATATTTCAGTGGCTTTTGATACTATTGACCATGTTACCATATTTAGGTAAAAGGTAAAGGTTTTCCCCTGACATTAAGTCTAGTCCAGTCCGACTCTGGGGGTTGGTTCTTATCTCCATTTCTAAGCTGAATAGCTAGCATTGTCCGTAGACACCTCCAAGGCCATGTGGCCGGCATGACTGCATGGAGTGCCATCACCTTCCCACCGGAGCTGTACCTATTGATCTACTCACATTTGCATGTCTTCAAACTGCTAGGTTAGCAGAAGCTGGGGCTAACAGTGGGAGCTCACCCCGCTGCCCGGATTTGAACCGTCAACCTTTTGGTCAGCAAGTTCAGCAGCTCGGCGGTTTAACTCACTGTGCCAATGAGGGATCCTATGCCACCGGGGTACCGTATTTACACGAGTCTAATTCACCATCAAATCTAATGTACACCTCAATTTTCAAAACCCTGAAACCAAAAATAGTATCTCCTAGTGAATGTAATGTGCAGCAGCAAAAAAAAGTGCACTCTTTATTAATTTGGCCCAAAAAGTGCATATTACAGTGGCTACTTGCTTATAATTCCTTCTTTAAAAACAAAAGAGTTACAACACCAAAGGGTGCATCTATTCTGTAGAATGAATCCACTTTAACTGCCCTGGCTCATGCTATGAGGTCATGGAGACTGCCAAAGTATGCTGATGCCTCACCAAACTACAAATCCCAGCATTGAGCAAAATTGAGCCATGGCTATTAAATTAGAGATGCTATCCCTCAAATAGGAGCTCCAGGTGCTCCTGAAGCAGCTTTCTCTTTTGCTTTGGCTTGGTACTAAGATTGCCATATTATGCAAATCTAATGTGCACCCTAATTTTGGGAAGGCAATTTAGCCAAAAAAAAGAGGGGCAGCATTAGATTTGAGTAAATAATAGTATCTTTCTGGACTGCTTTCCTGGGATGAAATGTGGAGGCTCTGCTCTAGTATCTGTCTTTGATGACTTACCACATTAGGACAACTACAGGTAGAATTTTTGGCTCCTTCTGATAGTCACTGTAATTCTTGATTGGCTTAAAATGTTTCAGTAATCCGGTCCAGGAGCCTGTGTTGTCCCAATTTGCCAGTTTTTCAGTGCTGGAACTTCAGGCTTGTTGCAACAGGCAAATATGTTTGAAATCCTAAGCTGTACCGAAGGTGAGAAGAATTCTTAATGAGCTCATCCCTCCATGAACCAGATGTATGTCTCAAAACGTATCTCTACCAGTGGTACTGCACAGGGGAGATACCTCCCTTTGCAGAAGTGTCTGCAACACTGAGACAGTAAATAGTGAAAACCATTCAACAAAACAATCAAAATGTTGTCAAATGTTGGGTGGGAGATCCTGTGATGGATATAGGGAAAGAAGACCCTGCTTCCCTTGAGTATTTTTCTACCCCAAAGTCCTGAAGGAAATTGGAGCCATTTCACCTGTCTCTCTCACCTTTCCGTTGTTGGTTCCTCTCCAATGGGAGGAAAATGGAGCAACTAGTAAACAGTCAAGTACTGCCAGCAAATCGGTAATTAAAGCAGACAGATACTGTACAGTTGCTCAAAGAATTGACACTTTCCCTTCTTTGGAAAGTGAAACGATAACAATATACTGTGATCCGCAAACAAGTAGGATGGAAACAAAAGCATTTTGACAATATCGGTAAGCTAGATTTAACAATGTATCATTTTAAACACAACACTTTTTGCTTACCAAGTTTTCCCTCGATATTAACTGAGCAAGTAAATGAAAACATAAGGTTTGTGCTATGTTAATATAAATAAGTATAGGCACAGTACAAAGTGTCATAGGCCAGGGTGGCATTGCCCTGTTGCAGATGTATGGGAGCTAAACGTAAGAGGACTATTTTTTCTTTTTTTACCCGTATCTTACTGTTTACAAAACAGCTGATTATTTATTTCAATTTGCAAAATATTATATCTTTCACATGTCTCATCAAGGCTTAAAGTTGCTTAGAGCTTTGCTTTGCTTTGGTGTGATATCTGTAAAGCTAGCTTGACAAAGCCAACCAAGGCTCTTAAAAATGAAAGATGAAAGAGACTTCTGATCACCCTCTCCTAGGACTTTTCCTTGCTTTAAAAGTTTCACAGGAATAGTTCTGCATGCTGGTATGAGATCCGTCATATTGATCAGGAAGGTCATGATGGTTCTTTCTTTTTTTGTAAAACATTTACATTTGTCCTGTTGGTTTCAAGGCATAGGTAATGTAATGGCTAAATTTGAGCTGCAGAATTTCCATGGCTAGACTTCCTTGAACCAATTTCTTCCAGATGTTAGACTATATTTGCCACCATCACAACCAGCATGTCACTATTGTTAATCCTGGGAGTCACTATCTAACAACGTTAGAGGTTAAAAAGGACTCTACTAGGCAACGCTAGCCTCTGCCCTACATTAGTATTGCATACATTCCCATCAACAAACATCTAGGAGGCTGTGGGCTCTATTTCAGAGGATGGAACTGGGGAGCAGGCGGGAGAGCAAGCCAGCTGCAATTAACTGCAATGAATCACTCTGACCAGGAGGTCATGAGTTCGAGGCCCACTCGGAGCCTATGTTTGTTTGTCTTTGTTCTATGTTAAAAGGCATTGAATGTTTGCCTATATGTGTAATGTGATCCGCCCTGAGTCCCCTTCGGGGTGAAAAGGGCGGAATATAAATGCTGTAAGTAAGTAAATAAATAAATAAATAAATAAATAAAATAACCTTTGAGTATTCTTTATCATATGAAATTCATGGAGTTGCCATAATTTAACATATGACTTGAAAGCACACAGATGGATTGTTATGCTGCCATACCTTGACAGTGCACCAGTTGCTTAGCCATCATGCCAGTTCATTCATATATTTGTTCTATTCATTTATATCTTGCCTTTTCTCCCTGTAATGGGGTGCAAGGAAGCTTACAACTGTTCAGCAGATAGTAGCCTGACTTCAATAAACCTTGGTCTATTACTTCACAATTGTGCCAAAACCAACTCAGTTTATATAAATTTTGAAAATTAAGCAGGGGAGAGTAACTTAACAAGCACTACAATTTGCAGTAAAGTTGGTGTTGGACTTTGGGTGAGGCAGGTATCTTGCAAGTACACACAGGTTTCAAGAAATGGATTTAAGAACTCATTGTTATTGAATACATATTTCATGTACATAATTTCTTCATGTCTGAGCAATAGAATCTTATGCTGCACTTTATCCTTTTGCTTTTTATGGAGCAAACTCTTTATGGATGCTAGTAGGCAGCTCTAGCGAGTGCTAGGGAAGGAAAGAGGTCAACTGAAGTTTGCTTCTTATTAGCATCATGAATTAATCCAAGCTAATGCACGCAACTATGCCATTTATGTGTGTGATTCACAGCACACACACACATTCTTACATTCCCTGCTCAGTTTTCTACAAAAATGCATGACTAACTGATATTGCATTGCTTTCATTCTGTTGATTTTTGCTTTGATTTGTCTTGGAGGAAGGGAGAGTTACAGCTTCTCTTGATATGCTTCATTGTTTTGGCTTGGTGGATTAAAAAGTGCCTTTAAGACAGCATTATATTGGAGGTTATTTAATAATAAGATAAAAGTTGCCTTATATTAGTTAGTCTATTTCTATTGCCTGCCCTGATGAAAGAAGCATCTCTTCAGGGCTTAGGATGCATCTACACTGTACCAGGAATGCAGTTTGACATCACCTTAACTAGATGGCTGTATATAGAACATTGAACCATGGCAGTTGAAGTGGTATCAAACTGCATTAATTCTACAGTGGAGTCTTCCTCATAAACTACCACTTACTCTTTCTAAGGTGATGTAAGAGATATCAGAAGCCCTGCTCAGTTGTTACTTCTCATGTTTTCTTGAATATGAGAACGGATCTAAAGAGTTTCTGGCTGCATGTGGGATTTTTGCATAAGGAAGATTCCTCATTTTCCAGGGCTCTTGTTTGTGTGGAAATCCCCTACACAAAGGAACCTTCCGTGGTTGCTAATTGAGGAAAACAGTGTTGGGATCAGTCTTTGGCACTCCCCTATTCCACTTTGGAAGATACTGTTTTATACCAGTGGTTCTCAACCTGTGGGTCCCCAGGTGTTTTGGCCTACAACTCCCAGAAATCCCAGTAAGTTTCCCAGCTGTTAGGATTTCGGGGAGTTGAAGGCCAAAACATCTGGGGACCCACAGGTCGAGAACTACTGTTTTATACTTGCAAAAAGAAATTTAGCTAGGTACTATCTGCATGCAAACCATGCACAACACCTCTGAACTGGCACCATGGGGGAGGACCTGTGCTTTGCTTTACAAAGGGTAGCCCTCTGTTCTGGAGTTCCCTAAGAAAAGTCCTGTGGGTGAACTGTCAAGTCTAACATTATTTGAAAGGTTGAAGGGAGAGCTACCTATCAGCCGCTAACACCTGAACAGCATCCTAAAGAGGAAATTGGGCCACTCAATCACATTCTTCTCTACTGTGTTGAAATGCTCACTATTAGTATTTACATTACAGGCAGTCCCCAAGCAACAGAAAAGATAGGTTCTGTTGGTTCATTCTCAAGTTGGAACAGGTACATTTTAAGTATAACTCCATCCAAATGTGTGTGTGTATGTGTGTGTATATATGCATGTATGTGTGTGTATATATCTACATCTCTATCCCTATCTATCTATCTATCTATCTATCTATCTATCTATCTATCTATCTATCTATCTATCTATCTATCTATCTATCTATCTATAGTTTTGGGTGCATAGGGAAGGATTAACACCCCTGTGATATTTGTTTTGCTGTCTGTGTCTCTGTTCAGAATATTTCTCCTCACTTTCTGTCTCTGTGAAAACTGGATTTTGAAAATTTTGGCTTGTCGTGGCCTTAGTTGAGACACCTTTTCTCATGATAACTCTTCCAGGAGTACATTTCCCTTCTTAGGAATAGATTTCACTTGTTGTCTCACCTCTGTTCTTAACTATGAGTTGTATGCAAGTTAGATGTCTGTAATTTGGGGATTGCCTGTATAGTATAGCATTCAGAATTTGCTTTTCTTTTGTTTAATAGGGTATAAGTAGCCATCCTACTGAGCCAGTCAGCACTCTCAACACAAATAAAGGAGAAAATAAATATTACTTCTTCTGTATAAATAGAAATATTTGTATCGACTCAGGATTTAAAGCAGTTTGGGAGTCATACTTCCCCCAGTTTTGTGAACTAGATTTGGACATTGTTTTTGTTGCTTCAGCAAAATCCCCAGATGCCTCAATCCTTGTATTGTTGTGTACCAATATCATTCTAGCCATTTGTTCATTGGAGCAAACAGAAGATGTTTCTCCATTTTACAGTAGGCATAATAAGGGAAGAAGGCCCTTTTGCTTGTTTTCTGCTGTTTACAAAATGGGGCCACTAACCTTTTTTTTCTGCCTTGCATGGGGTGTTTTGGAGAATTAATGAGGTAATGTTTGCAAAGCACTCTGGAGGCGCAAAGAGTTGTGTAGGATCAGCGGTAATTATGAGCAGGGCTGCTTTCTCCTAGCCTCCTCTTGGTTCCCAGGGCTGTCTGCTGTCTGACACAAAGGTTTTCACTTGGGCAAGATGGCTACAACCCCAGCCAGAGATGTTCAGAGATGCCAATTCTAATTAAAGTTGTTAGTCTCAAATACAAGTTGGTGTTTTCAATGTGCAGAGATAAAAATCTGCAGGGTCTCAGCCTTCAGATTGTTTGAACCAGAGTACAAGTGGACCATTTCTCAGTTTTGTAGATTCTCTTTTCCACTATAATCCTTCCATTCGGGTTAATTCTGTTTCAAAAGTTCATGTATATCTTTTTATTATTATTTTAAAAAATAGTCCATGGGATCCTTTTGCAGTGACACTGCAGTGCCCTTTTGCAGTGCCCTTTTGCAGTGACACTGGGATGTTTCTATTTATCTGTTGTTTGGAAGATCATGTGTCTCTCTGATACATGTTGTTTTGAGGTATTGTAAGGTGCATCTACACTATAGAAATAATGCAGTTTGACAGCACTTTACCTGCCTTGGCTCAGTCATAGGAGTTGTTGTTTTGCAAGGTCTTAAGCCAATTAGTGCTGATGCATCTGCAAACTATAATTCACATGGTTCTAAAACACTGAGCCTTGGCAGTTAATTTGATGTCAAACTCCATTATTTCGGTAATGTAGATGTAATCTTAATTGTTTTTTAAAAGAGAACCGGGAGGCATTAGTGTTAAAAGTAAGAGAGCAATCTGGAACATTAGGCTTCATAATCTGGCTCAAATGGGTACCCTAATCTTTGAGAGACTTCATTGAAGGTGTTTAAATCTTGAAACAATGGCACTCGGAAACGCACCATCTGTTTTGGGAAAGGGATATGAAAGGGACGAAAAATGGATTTGAAGTGTCCCATGTGCTGGGCTGAATCGCTCACTTTTTTTTGGCATTTGGATAACTAGGAATTGGTTTTAAAAAGAGCCTCTCCCAGAAACAGATGCAGTCTGGTAAACTAACAGTTGGCTGCATGCTAGCAGTGGGGCTTTGTATTATCCGTGTGCATTCCCCTTTGCTGAGAATATGGCTCTCTTTCATTTGGCAAGCATGAGTCTTTTGTTTTGCCTTCGTGATGTTTATTCCCTTATCAGTAGCTCTTTCCAGTTCTCTTTTTAACACACACCTGTTTCCCTATTCTGCTTTAGAGAGTTTGGCATCGTATGATCTGGCAAGGCGGGCAGTAAAATCTGTAATAAAGAGTGTGTTTTGTTAGTCAACAGAGTTTTTCTCCCAGTTTTTTTAAATAAGGACTGCTGATTAGTAGTACTATTTTTAAATTGTTTATTGATACTTCAAATTAAGTGTTAGAAAGCATTTCACATAAATTATCTCGACAAGCCTGCGGGTTGAACTACTCATTATGTTTAATATGTGATAGGTGGTGGTGTATCCTCTTTTTCCTTAATTTCACATAGTGATGGAAATTATTGTATTCCGCACATGGGAAGAGTAGTTACCTTTTATTTCTCCATGCTAAGTGCAAATGTCCCAGTAGAGTTTGTAACCTGATAGGAAACATTCCCATCACTACTATAGTAGACTAACTGGATGACCCTATCATTGAAAGAAGAATGAGGAAAAGAGAGGATGGGTTTATCTTAAAGCTGTATAGGTTGGGTTTTCTTTTTCCAAAATTAAAAAGTCTCAAAAAACTAAAACTAAGCCCACCAGAGTTTGAGAACCAAAACCCCAAAATTGCCAGTTCTTGTGTCATATCCTGATCTCACTGAAGGACTGTTTATAACACCAGGGCAAGTCTAGCCAAAGCTATTGGATTGGGCGGGGGTGGGCAGATAGGCAAGCCTTTTATTCAGATATGACTTCCCCCCTTCGTGTAATGGTCACCCCCCCCCCCCCAAAAAAAGGTGAACTATGGTATTTCGTATGTCACTGTATTTTTCTGCATCCCACCCATGGACCATTCTGACTGTCCCTATATGAACCAAAACAAGAATCAAATAGTCCTGGATTTATTTGGAAGCAAAAAAGCATCATCATCTTCATCATTTTTATACCCTATAGCTCAGGAAAAATTTCAGTATTTCTGCGCTGTTCAAATGTGCTTTATGTGCAACAGTATATTTGTCAGCAATTTCTCATAAAGATGATAGATTCCAAACGTGGCACGAAATATACATCTAAACCCAAAGCTGCAGCAAGTACTGTATCCCAACTTTCAGAAGAGAGCCATAGAAACTAAGGGGAGGCAAGAGTCTTTCTAGAACTTCAGTGGATCCAAAACACCTCTATTTTCCTGGACATGAAGCACAGAGTTCTACTCAAGAAGAACTGATATACAATACTCTCCCAGTCATCTCTTTCTCCACTCTGTATAGGGCTGTGTGACCCTTGGCAAGATTTTGCCATGTGAATTGAGCATCCTTAGGCTTCTTTCAGAGTATTGTGAAAATAGAAGCATGTTGCTACATAGATCAAAGAACTGACACCCCAGAATACCTTTCGGTGTAGCTTTTGGTCCACAACTCTACTGCAGTTTTAAATTCAACGAAAGCATCTTATTAGCAGTAATTGTGTAGTGTTCTGTCCAGTCTTGGCAATGGCCTTGTTTTGGGAAGAGCGGCTACTACTAATAGCTAGTTATAGAGGATAAGATCACTTTTCTGTCTAATCCTGATAGCTTTATCTGATGCAGTTCACTCGGTTAATTATAATGAAACATACCCAACGGAAATGCTTTAAGCATCTTAAACTGTCAGATGAGTACTTGGCCTTCTGTGAAAATCCTCTTTTAGCACACAGTTGCAAGTAACAGCCCCTTGAAGCCAAATAATTTTGGTAAAAGACGCTAAGACCTTGTCCTGTTAGGAGATCAAAATATATATTCTTTGCTTGCTTCATTTACAAATATTTAATTTAATTATTGCAAGGGGCTTTTGGAGGATCCTGTTTAAAATAAAGGCAGCAACATATTGGAAGAGGCGGATAATTTGGAAATGTTGTCAAGGTTTTATTGAGCTGCCATTGCTATTAAGAACTCTTACCAGAATTATTCACAGATCCCTTAATGTGCACAGAAAACAGAAACATCTTTTGAAGACTGCCTTGAGTAAAAACAAATACAGGTTGAGCATTCCAAAATTTAAAATAACCCAAAATCCAAAATTGTCTATATGGTTGGCTGGAATACCTTTGTTTTCTGGAGGTTCAAAGTACACAAGCTTGGTTTAATGCACAAAACTATTGAAAATATTGTATAAAATCCCCATAAAATTATATGCATAATGTGTATAGGGAACTTAAATGAGTTTCATTTTTAGAGGTGACTCCCATCTCCAAGATACCTTGTTATGTATGTATACTGACATTCAGGTATTGCAAAATCTGAAAGGGAAAAATCTAAATCCTTAACACTTCTGGTCCCAAGCATTTTGAATAAGGAATACACAACTTGCACTGAAATTACTCTTTGTTAGCATTGATATTAAATTTTCAAAGATCTAACATACCGATGACAGTGGAAAATCAATATCACTCTCAGTTTCCACAGAAAATCCCACACAGGAAATCAAAAATGGCAGGATGAGATCTTTTGAAAATTTCAGAGAAAAACTGAATTCATACAGACATAATTTTATCTTCTGGAACAATAATCCCAACAACAAGGTTATTTGTGTGTGGGCTTTTTTTTAATAGAGAGACTTTTATATACTAACTCATAGGAAATTGCTGCAGATTTTTCTCTTATTGCGATCAAAGGATATACTTCTTATTCCTGATTATATCAGACCAGAATAAATGCTAGTCCTGGGTGGATCACTGGATCAATCCTAAATGCAGTATAAGCCCCAACATTTCTCCTTATGAGATTAAATTATAGCCTTTTAATTTTTGATGTTTATTAAGAGCATGTCTTTAGTTTAAATTAATGAATATTGGTTACTTAGTCATTAATTTATAAATCTCATAAACAGTTACTTCTCAGTACTAAAATCTATTATTTTGTGTAGCCCGGCAAACCTGTCCATCTCTTTTCAAGGGTTAGTAATCCACATTAAGGATACATACTCAAGATTGCTTAACGGAGATTATTTTTTCCTTTTAGAGGCTCTTTTGTCCCTGCAACGGGGGTCTTAGGAATAAAGAACAGAGACATAAAGAAATGTAATTCTAGAAAAAAAAATGTTGTACAAAGGTCTGTCTTATACTTCTGCTTGCTCCATAATAACATTAGCTGTGACCTCAAGGAGATTTTCTTGCTTATGAAGAGAGAAAAATGTTCCATTTTAATCCTAGGCTAATTAATCGGCACAATCGTGCCCCAGGGATGCAAGCTAGCATGCTATCTATGAATTCACACTCATGAATATCTGGTTGAGAGAGGAGGAACACAGGCAACTGGGAGGAACACAGGATTTCTTTGAAAAAACATATTTGGTTGGAGACTTGGAATACAATATGGGTATCATTTTACCCAAGTCTGCAGAGCCAACTCAGCAATGGTTGATGCCAGAAGGATTCTAGGACCCTTTTTCCCCCGAATGTCATGGAAGGAGTTTACAGAGACAGAGGGAGAAACAGAACTACTGACTGATAGCCATAATTGTGAAATATTTTATACTGTGTGAGCTATTCTCTTCCAATACTGCTTTTGTACCCAATCTTTGCCCAATGCATAATATTAAAATAAAACTCTGTTGCTTATCCAGGAAAACAGAAGACAAACCGTTATACAGAATTTTGCAATAAATCATAATGCTCACTTTGTCTTGGAATGGGAATTACAGCTGCACTTGGAAGTACAGTGTGTCTTGAAAGATTACAGGCTGATGCTTCTGGGAGTTTTGAAGAGCTGCAGAGGACTATATTAGAATAGAAATGGAATTTTGTTAAAATTTTGTATCTGAAGAATACAAGCATTTTTAAATAGAAAATTGGGAGCTGAAAATTTCCACAAATAAATGGGAATAATGAGAGAGGATTAGACTAGCCACAGGGAGAATTTTATGAGAACATACGATAGTACAATGGCCTTGCAAAACCAGGGTCTTCCTTCTAACACTGACTTTCCTATGAGCTTGGACAAGCCACTGATCCTACCTAAAATCATCATTATAGTCACATAAAGGGCCAAAATTAGATAGGCTTCTTTGGGCTGCAAATAGGTTTTTAGCCGCTTCTTTCCTCCCTCCCTCCCTCCCTCCCTCCCTCCCTCCCTCCCTTCCTTCCTTCCTTCCTTCCCTCCTTCCTTCTTCCCTTTTTTCCTCCCTCCCTCTACCATGTTACCATTCACCTGCTCCTCTGTTGAGGTCTTTGTTCTTCGAATTGTGCTTGGTCTGGTTCCTTCTCTGTGATCTTACCATCATGAGTGGTCGTGCTCGGAGTACATGACTCCCAACAGCTTTGCTCACAGGTTCACTAGAACACACAAACCTCCTCACCATAAGATGATGAACCAGTGAGGAGGAAAGATAGTAAAACATTTTGGCAAGTAGAGGTGCTTTGCGAACAGTAATTAACATTATATGGCTAGTCACAGCGCAGGAAATTAACACATCAATAGTGCTTATTAAGGGATCTGCTTGAAACACTGCAACATAAGTAGGATTCGTAGATATGATTGTAAAGCAAAGGAAGATAAAATATACAAAAATTAAAACAAAACAGCATCACATTAATCGTGAACAAGTTTCGTTTACAATGGAGGCTGCATTTAATTCTGTTACATATTTTAAAAAATGCATGTCCAATTGTACATATAGTAACTGAAATCATTTTGTGGCATTATGTCAGTTTATCTCCAGATTATGCAGGCAGGTGTACCTTTTAAATAATTATATAAGGAGCTATGTAGTACAATCCTATGCAAGGTTCACCTTCAATTCTACGTGGGACTGCCTTTGAAAAGTGCCCAGAAACTTCAGTGGGTCCAAAGAGTGCTATCTGGGGCTAGCTACAGGGAGTAGACAACTCCTCTTTTGCAGCAGCTCCACTGGCTGCCAACAACTTTTGGGTATTATTATTTTTATTATTATTATCGTTATTTATACCTCGCCTTTCTCCCCATGGGTACTCAAGGCGGGGTACAATTCAAAGTGCTGGTTTTGACCTATAAAGCTCTATACGGCTCCAGCCCAGGGTATCTGAAGGACTCTATCTCTTTCTATGAACCTGGTAGTCATCAGTGATCAACTCTGGTGAACCTTCTCTCTATCCCACCACCTGCTCAAACATGTTTGGTGGGAACACAGGAGTTCCCAAACTATGGAACTCTCTTCCAAGAGAGACCAGGAGGACCTCATCCTTGCTGGTCTTCCACAGCAAGTCAAAACTTTTTTCTGACAGCAGGCATTTGGGAAAGGATAAGGGACTTGTTGCTGGGGAGGTTGTGGGTGGTACTTTTTGGGGGACTGGGTGTTTTTAAATGCATTTTATTGTATTTATTGTATGTATTTTAACTGTATTTGTAACCTAACACACACAATACTGTTTAATTGTTTTTAATTTTTGTATTTGCTTTGTTTAAACTGATCAAAGTGTGTGACTGTTTGCCGCCTTGAGTCTCCTCGGGGAGGAAGGCGGGGTATAAATAAAATTAATAAATATAACCCACAAGACAATGAGTTGGCTTAAAGGCACTATCACTTGTAATATAATCCAGAAGGGCAACCAATCTGCCTCGGCAGAGTAGTTTGTAGAAGTGTGCCATTAGAGTTTATGCTCAATCCATATTGAGCAGATTCTCATCCAAAAATGATTAATCTTTCAAAGGCCTCACAACTGCCTGGATCCTGACACACAATGTACTATCCTTTTAGCAGTGAATATGCTTTGTTTAGGTTTTAATGTAACATACCAAAATTTAGTTATTACTCGGCTGTTTTCAGGAAAATCCTATATTCCATCATGCTCAGCTACACATCTACAATCTAAATTGGGGTAGTTTCAGCAGAAAAGAGTGGGGAAAGCATTGCCATTTTGTTTACAGTGTTCCCTCACTACTTCGCGGTTCACTTTTTGCGGACTCGCTGTTTTGCGGTTTTTTAAGAAACACTAAAATACTAGTATAAATTCCTCTATCTACTTCCTTCCTAAGGAGAAGCCTAAGGAAGGAAGGAAGGAGAAGCCAAAGGGAGAGAAAAGGAGGCTGAAGCAGCTTTGTTTTCTCCTCTCAAGGCATGTGCATGCTTGAGAGGTGAGGAGGGGACATAGATGCTACTTGCCAGTGAGGTTCTAAACATCACAACTATAGCGTCCTTACTTCCCAGATTTTCACTTTTTGTGGGTGGTCCTGGAAGATAACCCCCATGATAAGTTAGGGAACACTGTATATGCCTACTGCTATTTGCAAGGTTATATGCCTTATAATATTGCAGATCCCTTACTTTTTTGTGAATACTACAATCTCTGCTTGGAAGGGTAGCTTACTGGTGAGTAAGCTGGTGGAAAATCAGTATTTCTGCCTTCTTTGTGGTGGTGGTGGCAACTGTGGGGCAGCCCTACAGGCCATCTAGCCATCTGGAAACCTGGTGGAAAGGAGCATGCCACTCTTGCGGAAAATTAATAGTAGTTGGCCTATGGAAAGGGAGGGAATAGTATACTGCTTAGGTGTGAGTAAACCACTAAAACAAATGTTGATTTGAATTTGGGATACAGACATCAGTATAATTTCAGTGCATATATTAGAGGTAGGCGTGGTACTAATGGGTTGAATTCAGGGCAGTCCCAGGGTTGAATAATCCAAATTCCATCTGAATTATTTTGGACACAGACAAGATCCGATGTTGAGCGGATTCTTAAACAATATGATTAATCTGTTGAAGACATATGTGAACTTCGTAATTGTATGTGAGTCAATGTATGTTCCTTTTCCAATTGGTCAAAAAGAGTGAGCAAAACCCATATAATCATTTCACCCTAGCTTTAATATGGTATCAACATAACCCAACAGTATAGGATCAGACTAAAGGGAAGCTGGCCCACCTTGGGTGAGAAGTCCACAGGGAGTAGATTCGTAATGAGTGACTATTGCACATGACACAATTTTTAGGCTGCATGAATACTTGGAAAATGAGGTTTTTCTTTGATTCTAGTTCTATATATTATGCACAGAAAGACAGTGGCCTTTCCCATGAAGTTGTATCTAGCAGTTCATATTTTTGGCTTTTCCTCTCCTTCTATTGAAAAAAAGGAAGAAAAAAAGAAAGCGAAGTCTGGTTTTTGTTATATGGGAGAGATGCAAAATGACTTCAGAAATGTTAGTTGGATTATAACGCAGATTTCCTGGTTGCTGACTAATCAGTCTGTATGATGACTTGTGGTATGTTTTGTCTTTGGGTGACAGGACGGAAGCCTTGCTAATAGAGATTATAATGCTGGGGCAGAAGTGGAAGTGGGAGATGTTCGTTTGGATTAAAGCAAGCTAAGAAACACAGTAAAGTATGCTGAATCTTCGGGAATCGGAAAAAAGTTATTGTGTATAATAATGGGAAAATTGTTTGACAAGAGCCTACTTTGTGTGGTAGATTATAGTATTTGGCTGCATGCCACCTTGTGCTAGCTGCAGTTGTATTCCTTGAAAAATGAGGAGGGGGCACTGTAGGGAAACAAGTCAGTTGAACTTAATAAATCAAGAAGATTCACTTGGATCCCATTTGACTTGACTCATTGCCAGCTATACATATGCGTATACATCATGCATCTGGGCTTGGAGCTGACGTTTTAATGGTTTGATTAGTTTAGGAAGAATACTTCCATTGTGTGTGACTGCAATTATATTAAGTACTGCGTGAAGTTGTTACATTATGATGAGCTTACATTACCTTTCTCTGCATATCCTGCAGTCTATTTCTCTATCCAAGATCCAACCAGTAATCTGACCCAATCCTCTTAAAGAAGGAGCTGTTAAATTAATAAAGCTGTTAATCACATAACAGGGGGAGGAAAAAATCCATGGGTGTGAAAATACCAAAATCTCTCTGAATGTATCTTTACAAAGGGGAATGGGGTGGTAAAAAAGCTAATAAAATTGTTTAAACCATTTTGAATTTCCCCTTTTTCTAGACACTGTCTTTTTTGGCAAAACTCTCCCTGTTTTCCAAAATGCCTTGGCCTTTTTTCCCTTTTGTAGCCTTAAATCAAGGGTCAAGAACCTTTTGGTATTTTAAACTAGAACTCCCACAGTCTCTTATAATGTATCATGATGGCTGGGGCTTCTGGGTGCTGAAACCCAGAACATTTGCAGCACTGACTACGTGTTTTACTTTGTTCTCCGGAGCTGAGCCTTGCTGAAACCTAGGCTGATGTGGTCTTCTGTTCTTTCTTTTGTGATGTTGCAATTAGGAGAAGATTGGAAAGATCTGCTTCCTCCAAGAAACAGGATTGCTTAAACTAATCCAAGTTCCCTTATAAACTCAGGGACCCATAGAATAATAAATGGTGGATCAACTGTATGCCATCTTGGCCTGTTAACAAACCATCATTTAAATGAAACAGAGCACTGAAGAGTTAGCACAAAGACAGAACTAGAAAGTTCTGATCTTCTTCCATGAAATGATATGAACCCAAGGAGGAGGTTTTTAAAACCATAGCACTAAGGCTTCTTGTAGATAGTATTGCATATGAAAGAAGCCAGGATTATCTTCGTAACTGATTTCACAGTTTCTGTAATACAGATAAATGGCCATAGTAATACACACATTTTAGCAGAGCCTGAAATAGATGGGCCACAGAAGACACAAACAACAATCGTCTGCTATATTTGGAGGTACACGTCAGTGGTACTGTAGGGTACGTGCGGGCCCTGTGCCTTAGGCAACAGGCTGAAGCAGTATCTTTAATCTTCTGTTGTATTGGATGCTTAATCTCTTTTACATTTGCTCTATCTCATTTGCACATACTTGCCTGCCAATGTACAGATAGGGGATTTGCTCAAATATTAATCATCTCGGCGCTTGATGGTGGAGATTTCCTGAACTAACAACTTGCTCTGTAAGTCTCCAGAATTCATAAACAACAAAAATACCAGTTTTTTTAAAAGTTCTTTCCCACCCTCCCTCCTATCTCCCGCTCAACTTCACCCCATCCTACCCGTTGCTTTATACAAATAACACTTGATTGTGCAGCTTTTCATTTTTTAAACCTGACTTTGCCAGTTTTATGTTTCTCTTGCAAGTGGGTGAAAACGTTGTCATGGTTATGCAGCAGCACTTTGAGACCACCAGTTTTGTGAGGTGCTAATTGAATTTTATAAAATATAGGTTTGTCTTCGTTATATTGGATGCTGCTAAGATCACCCTGGAAATGAATGATAATTTCCTTGTCCCCCCCCCCCCCCTCCATTCACTACCACCATCCCACTTCCCACAAACACACCTTCATGCTATTTTCTATCACTGTACTTAATGAACACCCACTCATCCCTCCCACATCTTATAGCCAAGGGTATGTAGAATGTGTTGTCGAAGGCTTTCATGGCCAGGATCACAGGGTTGTTGTGTGTCTTTCGGGCTGTGTGGCCATGTTCCAGAAGCATTCTCTCCTGACGTTTCGCCCACATCTATGGCAGGCCATAGATGTGGGTGAAACGTCAGGAGAGAATGCTTCTGGAACATGGCCACACAGCCCGAAAGACACACAACAACCCTGGTATGTAGAATGATTGTTAATTCAACAGCATTGACAACAAAAACTTTTACAGTACATCCCAGGGCAGGTACTAGTGGTTTCATTTATCCACGTGCATTTTTCTCAGCCCTCTAGTGGGACACTTTGTTATTTTGGGGGTAGAAAACCTTCAGTTCAATAGTGTTTGGAATCTTCTTTTTCATATACCCCACATGTTCCTGGGAATGTAGGCCCTGTGAATACAAGGTCATTCTGTATTTATTTATTTATTTGCAGTAAAGGTATTGAAAAACTCCAATGTAGCTCTCCTTTTTTTCTTCTTTTTAACCATACTTCAATACTGAGATAATTCACCTGGGGCTGATCAGATCCAAAAATGTTCCTAAGTGACTATACTGTAAGAGTGGTCAATTGTGGAACATCCACCCCCCAACATTCAAGCAAAAAGTGTTTGGTATGAAAAATGGCTACTCTTAGGCATCTCAAGATTCAGGCAATTTCATACTGGAAAACATAGTCAGATAGTCTGGACTCACGCCGTATAGGCATTTTCATGACTACATCCAGGTGTTCCTTGGTTGCTGGCAGAAATCATAAGAGGGAATTCCATAACCCTATGATGCCACTGAGAAGGCTCTCTACCAGCTCCCTACTTGATGTACTTGTGATAGTGGTGGGATAGAAAAGAGGTTCTCTCCAGAAGAACTCAAAATACAGGTAGATTCATATAGCTCTTCAGATAACCTGGGCCTGTCCCTTATGGGATTTAGAGATCGGAACCAGTACTTTGAATTTTGCCCAGAAATGGACTAGCAGACGATGGAGCTCTTGCAACAAGTTGTGTATTGCTGACAAGGTCTCACCTTTCCTTGTTTGCAGTAGAAGTAATTCCGAAATGAGTAACACATTTCACTTGCAAAAGAGTTGTGCTTTATTGTGTTCACCATCTTTATGGCAGACAGGCCAACTCCTTAGAAACACATTACACAGTGCTTTATTCCTTATTTCTGTAATTCACAGTTTAAAAATAATAATGAGTGAAAAAGCAATGCTCTACTCATGATATTATGGAGCATTCTAATGCAAACTCAAAGGATTAATTTGTAATATTGAGAGGTTTGTGCTAGAGTATGTTCTTTCTCAGCTGCTGAATATATCTCTATCTCTGAGTAGTATGTGTGGTTCACATTGCTTATCACAGTGTCCTTTTCCACACTTTTTCAGGCACCTAGCAGAAGTTTTCATGGGTGTAATTGTTGGTCATGTCTCTGCCACTTTCTCTCTGCCAGTTTTCTCAGAGATGTTTTGGCAATATGGGATTCAAGGTTGTCAGGACCTGGATGAAAACCATGTGACTTACGTTGTATGTTGTCTGTCTTTTTAGCATCAGTAGGTCTTGCCTAATGACTCAAACGTCATGTCTCTACTCTCCTGGCTCTGTTTTTGACGGGTGTGATTTTTCTTTCCTCGTCCTGCACAAGAAGCAAGAAAAACCCATAGTGTGCATTTTCCATGCTTTTCCACCCTTTTTTCCAGGTGGTAATGCAACTGGAGAATAAATAGTTGTTGCTACCTTCCTCCCCTTGTTCTAAAAAAATAATTCTTTTTATTGTATTACAAAAGGCAATTTAATATTAGTATTTGTGTTGTTCTGCTTGAATTCTGTGGCACTCAATTATCTGAAACATTGGATGACCTGTCAAGAGATGGAGGATACTCTGAATATATGGATTTCCAGTCATGTCCAACTGGAAATCAGATGTTGAGAAGTGCTCTTGAGATGAGGCTCTTCGGTAATAGGGTTGCTTTTGAAATGCAGATAGCCAACCGTCTTTTCTCCTGGGAGACCTGTCACAGACTGAAGAGCAAGGCCATTTCCCAGATCTCCAGATTGCTTATGTGCATCCACCTTAAATTAATACAAGCCTACAGCCCCTCCTCCCTGCATTTCCCTTGGAGTTATTAGTGATAAATTTTACTTTTCCCCACAACACTCCTGCCAGTGCTGCCCCCCCCCCTTTGCTTGTCATTCATACAGAATCGCAAAGCTGGAAAAGACAACAAAAAGGCCATTGAGTCTAGCCCCTTGCAGGTCCGTGATACAAGTCTAAAACATTCCTAAAAGATGCCCATCCAACCTCTATTTAAAGACCTCTAGAGACTGAGAGTCTACAAGTAGCCCACTGTTGAATAGCTTTTACCAGGTATAATATGTTTTCCTGCAGTTTAAATCCATTGCCCAATGTCCTAGTTTTTGTAGCAATAGAAAACAAGCTTACTCTATGACATCTCTTCAATATTTAAAGATGACTGTTATGTCACATATCAGTTTTCTCAAATCGTAACATCCCCAGATTGATAAGCTTTGCCCCTTAAAACTTGATTTCAAGATCTTTGATTATTTTGGTCTTTTTTTTTTACACATTCCAGCTTTACAGTATCATTCTTGAACAGTAGTGCCCAAAACTGGACACAGTATTCCAGATGAATCAAAGCCTGATCAAAGCAGAATAAAGTCAAATTATTATTCTGTCTGGACACTATAATCCTGTTCTTGTAACCCATAATTGCTTTGGCTTGTTTGGCTGTGGCATCACAATATTGACTCATGTTTATCTTGTCATATACGACAACCCCTAAGATCCTTTATACATGTATATACATTTGGGAATGAGTCTGCAGTGCTGAATTTGTGGTATCCTGAAGAACATTGGTTCTATTTTGTAGAAGATTGGGGGAAAGACCCACTGTCCTTCAGTAGGCAAATACAATTTCTATAAGGAATAATCTGTAGAGATGGTATTAGTTTAGGTAGACAGGCATAGTATCTTCCTATGTAGTATTGTTAGGAGAAATGTCCCATCTCCCCCCCCCCCTTTAACTCATCACATAGCCACTTAGGGCAAATCATTTTTGTTTGGTTTTGTAATCTTTCAAGAGTGTAGTGTCCATATTTGCGACCTTTCATATTGAGTTTGGTTCATCAATTAACTGTGACCTTTTGCTACAGTGCAGTTTCTTTCTGTCACCTTTTGGACATAGCATGAAAACTATAATCCAGAATTATGTGTCTTAAATGTATTGTTATTTCTTATGAGCTTGCGGGACATTTCTTTGTGCATTATTTTGACACTAGAAATTGACACTATAAAAAGCATTTTTAAAAGATTACTGAGTAATGATTATTAATTGTATTTTGATACTAATTTCAATTTAACTGTGTTATCACTTACTAGTGGCATTGGTGAGCAATGACATAGATCTTCTGAAGGTGCACTAAATGTGTGTATAACAGAGTTGCACTGCCTTTTCAGCTGCTGGTGGTGTCAACTGGGAGGCTTGTAATTGGTTATATGTAGTAATATGTTTGTAATTCTTAGCTGTAGCAAGAGTTCTTTTTGGAGGCCTGATTGATGCTGATGCTGCCCTCATTTCAGCATCAAATTAAAACCTGATTTTTCACACTAGTAACCATGGTTTAACTCTGATTCATTGCATTGTGGATTTCCTGTCATTATCTTAAATTGTTTTATAATTGTTTGATTGGCTCTCAGATCTCTTGATTTAGTGTGACATTTAATTGTTATACTTAATTGTTCATTAACATTCTGTAAGATGATGCTGTGCAGAAATTTTCTAAGAGTAACCATAGTTAGTGTCTGAACTTTTTTGAAAGCTTGTTTGCAAGTCCTGGATCAAGGGAAGCCATGTTCCGGTTAAACACTGATTAGAAGAGGAGGTAAAAATGAATAGGGAAGCATGGAAGTGTGGGGGAAAGAGGCAGAGGGTGACTGTGACTTGGTCAAGATCCTCCTTGGGTAAATATTGTATGTCAAGAGATATAATCTCTCCTATATTAAACTACTAGCTGTGCCCGGCCACGTGTTGCTGTGGCGTTGTCTGGTGGTGCTGGTGAGAAATTGTTGAGGTAGTGGTGGTACTGAATGTCTGTTGTATGGTTGTCTGTATGTTTAGTATGCATTTGGTTGTTTGTATACTGTGAAAGTGGTGAGGATCCTGTGTAGTATTGTATAGTATTTATACGTTGTCCATGTGTTGTGAATGCTTGGATTGTGTCCTGCTGCATAGTAGAAAGGGTTGGGCTGGATGGCCCTTAGGGGTCTCTCCAAACTCTTGGATTCTATGCTTCTATTATCATCATCATCATCATCATCATCATCATCATTATTATGTAGAGGCTGGATGGCCATCTGTCAGGAGTGATTGGATTGTGTCCTCCTGCATGGTAGAAGGAAGTTGATGTGGATGATCCTTAGAGGTCACTCCAAATCTTAGGATTGTATGATGTTGTTGTTGTTATTATTATTAGTAGTAGTATTAGTATTGAGAGGCTGGGTGGCCATCTGTTGGGAGTGCTTGGATTGTGTCCTGCATGGCAGAATTGGGTTGGACTGGATAGCCTTTAGGGGTGTCTCCTAACTGTCTGATGGTATGATTCGATGTGTATTATTATTGTGCAGATATTGGATGGCCATCTGTCAGGAGTGGTTGGATTGTGTCCTTCTGCATGATATAAGGAAATTGAACTGGATGATCCTTAGTGGTATGTGCTAACCTTAGGATTGTATGATGTTCTTCTTCTTCTTCTTCTTCTTCTTATTCTTATTCTTATTATTATTGAGAGGCTGGCAGGCCATGTGAAAGGAGGTGGAAAGAGGAGTTTTTGGAGGAGCCTTTTTTCCCCTTTAAGGCTTGAGTTGGCTGTTGAGTTGGGTTTCCTCCGTGAGGAAATGTGCCTGGGGGAAGAGGGCAGCGGTGGTCAGAGAAGGGCGATCTGGCTGGCTGAGCCCTTCCCTCCTTTCCCTCCCAGATCGTCTTTCCCTGGGTCCCCCATACCTTGTTGTGTTCTGAAGAGATTTTATTTTCCTTTGAGGTTTGGGGGGGGGGGGAGGTGGAAAGAAGAGTTTCTGGAGGAGCCTTTTTTTTTCTTTGAGGCTTGAGTTGGCTGGGTTTCCTCCATGAGGAAATGTGCCTGGGGGGAGAGGGCAGCGGTGGTCAGAGAAGGGCGATCTGGCTGGCTGAGCCCTTCCCTCCCTGATCCTCTTTCCCTGGGAGTCCATACCTGTTCTGAAGAGATTTTTTTTCCTTTGAGGTTTGGGGGGGGGGGGAGAGAAAGGAGGTGGAAAGAGGAGTTTCTGGAGGAGCTTTTTTTTTTTTTTTAGGCTTGAGTCGGCTGGCTTTCCTCCGTGAGGAAATGTGCCTGTGGGGAGAGGGCAGCGGTGGTCAGAGATGTCAGTGTTCGTAGTCAAAGGGGTTTGGGTGAGTGAATTGAGCGGACTGGCGGGAAGCAGGAATTGGCTGTTTTTGCACATGCGCAGATGGCGCAGCGTCCGTAGTCAAAGGGAAGCGCGAGGAGGGCTTCTTTGAGCAAGCGGAGATGGTGGGTTGTGGGTTGTGTGATTTTCTGTCCCTGTGAAGGTGCATGATGTGATTTGTCATTGTTTCAACCTTAAGGCGTGGATGTTGCATTGTGTGGTTAAATTTCTATGTTGGGGGGTGTTTAATTTTGTTGTTTTGCTCGGCGCTCGAATTCCATTACTCTTTTATATATATAGATTAACTAGAATTGGTGACCAGCCGTCAAAAATTTCGACTAAGTGAGGCAGAAGACTTTTTTTGATGGGGCTGAAAAATCACATGCCTAGCAGATTTTCATCCTGCTCCCTGTACTAGATCAGCCTATAGTTGTGAGTTTCAAGGTTTTTCCAATGCCATTTTTCTTCCTTAAATCAAAACGAGGCAGTAAAAGTGACACAGTGAAATTCAATTTGAAAACTCAATTGAAACGGAATTGAATTTGTTGTGACTGTGTGAAAAGGGGGGAAACAACCTGAACAAGGAAAGACACAAGTACAAAATGAAGCAGAGTAAGATCAACATTATAACCTCTGACTAATCATTAGATGCATCCTCAAAAATCTACATGTGCAAGCCTAAAGTATGTCCTGTTGGAAGTAGTGTTTAACTGTAGTAGTCCTGGCGGCGAAGGGAGAAAGGAGATTTTGCCCCATTCTCACTGCTAAGCTCTGAAGTTACTTGAGAATTTCATAGTTGAGGTAAGATCAACACTTCCAACTCTGTGTAGCTTGAGAGAAAGTCCTTTACATGCATAAAGTTCCAGATTAATTACAGTCTGGAAGACTCTTCTCAATAAAAACTAGGTAAATAGATTGGTGTGTTGGGTTGCCAATCCCATCACTTCTGATTGGACGGGCCTGAAGTTGGGGAAATTCAGAGGCAGACATACCAGTGTTCTGAGTCAGCATAAGGCAGATTTTTTTTAATATTCCTAAACGAAAATAATGACTCTCCCCATATACTACATGAGCCTTAGAAGGGAGATGGAGAGATTATGGTCCCTTAGGTTATGATGGCAACAACTGATAGTAGTATAAAGTAAAGTATATAACTGACATATCCTTGTTGTATTGAACATTCATGTTGAAGCATGCTTATATAGGGGTGTCTTGCCTCAACACTCTTCTTAGATCTTTAACCTATTCCACTAATTTAGGGATCAGTCTCTTGTCTCTGTTTTATCTCTAACATGAAAGAATAGAAGCTTTCCACCATAGCCTGCAAATAAGTACTACTTGGCATATAACAGTGCCAATAACTCATTCAGAGAGGCAATGTTTAGCCTCCTGTGGGAGCCTACAATTATTTGTTGTTTATTTGTTCAGTTGCTTCTGACTCTTTGTGACCTCATGGACCAGCCCATGCCAGAGCTCCCTGCTGGCCGTTGCCACCCCCCCCAGCTCCTTCAAGGTCACGCCAGTCACTTCAAGGATACCATCCATCTTGTCCTTGGTCAGCCCCTCTTCCTTTTTCCTTCCATTTTCCCCAGCATCGTTACCTTCTCCAAGCTTCCCTGTCTTCTCATTATGTGGCCAAAGTACTTCATCTTTGCATTTAATATGCTTCCCTCCAGTGAGGGAACTATGGGACTGTCTTATTCTTTGCTGATTCTTCATTGCACAATAATGATTGTCTGACCATGGAGAGAAGGAGAGCTAGGTAATATTTTAAAAGGGGGTTTCTTTCTTTCTGGCGGTTGTCTTAAGAGCCTCAGTTCCCATAATTTCCCCACATTCTTTGGTTTTAAGCAACTATGACTCTTAGAGCTCCCCCCCTCCCCAAGGCAGATCTTGAGAACAGTCATCCTTTTTCTCAGCTCTGTTGAGCAGGGATTCAACTCAGTTGCATCTTCTTTTTATTCTTGATGTTTGGCCCTGCAGGAATGATCTCACTCTATTTCTTTCTCTGAAAAGCCCAGGAGGTCCAGTAGAAGGCCAGGAAGAGCTATCCGGCACAGTAATTACCGGCAAAGGCTGATTGCCTTTTTGTGCTCAGTTGATTGGAGAGGATGTTTCAAGAAGGTGTAAACAGATAATTTCCTTTTAGATTGTTAGCTGGGCAAGCGAAGGGGATTCCCTGCCATTTAGCATCATTCCAGTTCGTTTTGCAGGAGCCTCTTCAAGCCAAGAAATGCCCTGCAGAGCTGCTGGTCAGAAAGAGCTCCTATTAACTAGGATTTCCCCAAGTGGCATGGAAAGAAGTCCCAGTTGCCTCTCTGGGAAATGTAACTTCCCCATTCGCCTTTGCCAGGCACTATTGTTGTGGGAGGTTTATAATGGCCACTTTTAAAGTCAATTGAATTTCCAGATTTCATGATTCATAGAGATTAAAATTAATAGCTCTCATCCAAACAAAGGTTCCCCCGTCCCTGCTGCTTCCACCACAACTGAGGACAGCTACGATCAATGAGAATTGATGAGAAAAGCATGTGATTTGAGAAGTGCATGTGATAGGCAATATTGCTAAAGGCTATTTGGCCAGCTTGGAAAATTCCCAGGGAAACCTCTTTCTTTTGCCAATTCAAACAAAGGGTCAGCCCAGAATGGAACTGCAGCTCTGACCACACTTCAGTCATTTAAATCCCCTTTATTTCAGAGGACTTTAAGAAGCCTTTCATAGTACAGGGATGCAACAAGATTCACCACATTGTGGGTTGGAATTTCACAGTCTTTCTACACCCATCTCTCATACTCCCCTGTTTGGGATTTTATGCAAATTTTAACATTAATATATGTACATTCCCATGCACTAAAGTTCAAACACATAAATATAAAGAAATCTGTGGGTCGGTACTCTGGAAGAAAGCTTTTATTAGCAGTCATATATGCCTTTATAACCCTTTTCAAATAAGTGGTTTGCAACCCTCATTTTCTCAGGCCCGCCTAATGAGATAGGATGCTAACCCACTGATTCCCAAACTTAGGTCTTCCAAATGTTTTAGACTTCTACTTCCCTAACTTCCTATCAACATGCCACATTGTTAAGTATTCTGGGAGCTGTAGTCTTAACAACAGCGATGATGATGATGATGATAATGATGATGAATTATTTATTTATTTATTTATTTATTTATCTATCTACCATAAGGACTTGTCTTACAAATAGCTCACAAAGATGCCATACATACAATACATAATACATAAAATAAAATACATCAACATGAAAACAATACTAGCATTACATTATTCAGTAGTATAAATTATCCAGTTCATCAGCTGAATCTTGGAATTAAACTGGGATTTACTAACGTAAGATGTAATATGATGAACACCAATTTGGAAGGCGTTAAGAGATACTCTAGACCAGTTCCCAAACTATGGCCCGCGGGCCACATGAGGCCCATTGAAGCCATTTATCCAGCTCCTGCAGTGGCAACTCCCTCCTCCTCCACCGAGGAAGGCACATGCAGCATGAAGGAGAAGGAGGGAAAGGCGCATCCCTTTCCCACCTCCTCCCTTGCCCGGTGCATGCCTTCCAAAGCTTTGCTTGTATTTATAAAGTTATTTAAATTATTATTTAATTAATAATTAATTAATAATTAAAGGGTGCTTTGCTAGTGCTTTTGGTGCACAAAGGCAGAAGGGGGTGGACTAAATGGCCGAAGAGGTCTCTTTCAACCCTCATTATTATTATTATTATTATTATTATTATTATTATTATTATTATTATTAACATTGAGTCTGGGTGGCCATCTGTCAGGGGTGCTTTGCTTGTGCTTTTGGTGCACAAAGGCAGAAGGGGGTTGGAATAAATGGTCCAAGGGGTCTCTTCCAACCTCTTGATGATGATGATGATTATTATTATTATTATTATTATTCTTAACATTGAGTCTAGGTGGCCATCTGCCAGTGGTGCTTTGCTTATGCTTTTGGTGCACAAAGGGAGAAGGGGGTTGGAATAAATGGGCCAAGGCATCTCTTCCAACCCTCTTTATTATTTTTATTTTATGATTATGGTTATTAAGAAAATTATTATTATTATATTATTAACATTGAGGCTGTATTTGTTCTGGTTTTGTTTTGTTTTGTTTTTTTAACTTCAAAATAAGATATATGCAGTGTGCATAGGAATTTGTTCATTTTTTTTAAAAAAAACCATAGTCCGGCCCTCCAACGGTCTGAGAGACCGTGAACTGGCCCCCTTTTTAAAAAGTTTGGGGATCCCTGTTCTAGACAAATTCCTAGAGGATAAAATCATTGGCTACTAGTTCTGAAAGCTGTATATTACCTCCAGTACAAGAAACAGTATGCTTCTGTCCACAAGTTGTTGGGATGCACTCATATTCTTTTTCTCTGAAACATTTGGTTTACCATCTGTGTGGTTAGAGTGCTGGATAAAATAGGTCTTTAGCCGTATCTAGCACATTTCATCTATATGTTTTGTTGCCATTTTGGAAGAGAACAAAATTATCCTGACAGTCTCAGCCCCTATTTCCAGTCTTGTTGTTATATTAACATCACAAAAATTGCTAGCCTGTAAAACATCTTACTTGCCTGAGGGCTGGCATGGAGTAAGGACAAGCCTGCAGATAGGAAAAAAGCTATTTTTAAAATTATAATTCCTAAGATCCCTAGCCAGCATGAGCACTTTGGGTTAATGTCAGAAAAAAATTCCCTTCTCCGGTTGTCTGACATCTATGTCCCAGGATCATATCTATGTTACATGTAAAGAAGGAGATTGATCTGACTGGTAGCTTCATTTCTATACTTGGATGAACATGGGGGATTCTCACTCTCCTGCAATGATTTTCTTATCACTTGTAGTTAGTGCAGTGGTTCTCAACCTGTGGGTCCCCAGATGTTTTGGCCTTCAACTCCCAGAAATTCTAACAGCTGGTAAACTGGCTGGGATTTATGGGAGTTGTAGGCCAAAACACCAAGGGACCCACAGGTGGAGAACCATTGAGTTAGTGCAAATGATTAGACCTCATATTGTAGGTAATATTCTTACAGTGGGGAGGTCTGATCAAAAACCATAAGTGGCCTGTAGAAACCCTTTAATATTTTAACTGTTTACTATTACTAGATCTATTAGTAAACATGTCCTAAATGTTTGATTTATATATTTAAATTCCTAATTTTGTTATTTTTGAGTTCTTCTGTAAGTACACTTGATGTTTATTGTTTATGATTTGATCTGTTTTGTTATGTTATGCCAGCATTGTAAACCGTTCTGGGTCCCCTTGGGGAGATAGGGCGGTATAGAAATAAAGATGATGATGATGATTATTATTATTATCATTATTATCATTATTATTTTCACAAAAACAGTCGCTGCAATGGAGTTGTTTGTATTTTCTGGGCTGTATGGCCATGTTCCAGAATTATTCTCTCCTGATGTTTCGCCCACATCTATGGCAGGCATCCTCAGAGGTTGTGAGATATATGTGGCTGTAATCCCAAAATTCTTTCTAGATTCTATCTCACAGAATTCACAAGCCAGCAATATGTGCATAGGCAGCAACCATGGTAGCTTGGGCTTTCTGGGAACTATAGTTAAATCCAAACTGAAAAACATGATTATTAAACTCTGGCACTCTTATTATGTGTCCAAAATATGATAGCCTCAGGCTGAAGCTACACTGTCAAATAATACAGTTTGAACTGCATTACATGGTCAGCGGATACCCATATAATGCAGTTCAATCTGCATTTTTGGCAGTCTGACTCTAGAACCCATTGATTTGTTTCTTTAAGAGGTCTGTGGTATCTGTAGAACTCTCCTCCAGCACCACGTTTCAAATGAGTATCTTAATTATTTATTCTTACACAGTGTCCTGAATATCTTCATTATTTATCCTGACAAATTGTGTAGCTAAAAAGCTGAGAATAGATTGGGAAGGCTTCCCAGAAGTCAAGACATTTGGAAAACATTATTGTAGTACATTAGGGTATGAATTAATGGCATGTGGTTTCTCCCATCTGAAAATGCTTTTGAACCAACCTATCACATCACATTTTCAATTTTCCTAGTTTCAGATATTCTCTGGCAGTACCAGTTGGACTTCCCAGTTCTCCTGCCTTGTACAAGTAAAATATTATCAAGGAACCATTGCTGTACTTAGATAAGGAATTGATGGGGTGCTTCTCTATCTCTCACTGCCTTTTTTCCATGTCTGTAAATGCAATTTTCTAAGCAGGAAGAGGATGAGGAAAAATACCTGATTATTGCAACCATTGTAAACCAAGCTGCACACACCCTCATTAGGTCAAAAATGGGTTCATGAGATTTCCCTTTGTCTGAGAACCTATTAATTGGAGATTTTGCCTTAGTTCAGAGATTTAGGAATAATGAGTGCATGTCAGGGAAGGAGCAGTGGAGGGAGGCCGAGGGAATTGCAGAAGCTTTTCTAGACTCTGGAGGCTGATATCAGAATGACTGTGACCTGCAAATGCACTCTAGTCTTTAAAATGTCTTTGGTAGGTGAGAGGAGGAAATGTTCCCAGGGATGGAATTTATCAGTCCCTTTAACCTGGTTGCCGAGGAAAGAAAACTTTCCTATTACAGGATCATATTAATCACATTGAGAAGGGAGAAGGGCAGGAGAAGCAGTGCTGGGTAAAATTGCCCTAATTTGCCTGTAAAAATGTTGTATGCTGCAACATGATATTTACTTAGCTTTGAGAATATAGATTCAATTCAGTATTTGAAAGAACTGACTGTTGTGCTGAGCTTCAAAATTCCTGAGCACTGGGACATCAGCAAATGATGTGGTCATATATATAAATATGTCCTAGAGAAAATCAAGCCTGAATTCTCGCAAGAAGCCAAAATGATCAAACTGAGGCCATCATACTCTGGACAGATCATGAAACAACATGATTCACTGGGAAACTAATCAATGTTTAAACAAGTAGAAGTAAGTAGAAAAAGAGGAAGACCATGTTACAGATGGATAAGCTCAACCAAGAAAGTCATGACCATGAGTTTGCAGAGCTGTTAATAATAGTGTGTCTCAGGGATATCTGATTTATAAATTGTAAATTGTACATTGAAGCTGATTTGGCAGCAATTAATAGCAACAACAGCAACAATATAAAACCCATGTTGTAAGCTACAACCAGCATTTCCTGTCTTCCTACCTCACCAAATCTTCTCCTGAGTGTTCAGACTAGTCTTTGAGGATGATTTGGGATGACCATAAATGAGACTGGGAATCCACTCATTGCTGGATGTAATCAGTTGTTGCATTAAATCTTTAGTACAGAGGGGGATCTTGTAACAGTTTAAACTAATTCAGAGAAAGAAATTTGTAACATAAGTTTTTGTAGACCAAGTCTACTAAGAAGTACACTCAGTCAACAAAAGTCGACTAAGTAGTCTACGAAAGCATACTACTTAGACTACTTAGTACTACATGTCATTGAAAGCATTTGCTACTTGCCGTTTTCTTTTAGGTGCTACAAGTTCTCTTTTTATACTGATATTCCAGACTGCCACTGCTATGTTTTTTGAATTCTATAGCATATTGAGGCAATTCTGTAAGTGTAAGGCTTTAAAACAAATTATGCATACACTAATCATATGTTTCACAGTTGCATATTTGTCGGATAGCCAATGTTGGTTCCAGCTCCCTTTTACTTGCTGAGTTTCTTCTCAGGAGAATTAAAAGTTTTTACAGCCCACCCCATTGTAGTTAGTTCATTACTATATTGTCTTATAGTTAGTTTTCATATATTTGATGCTATTATCTCCATGCTACTGAATTAAATAGGTCATATTTTCAGGTATGTTGCAGCTTTGGCCCTATAATAGAGCATAATGACAAATCTACGTACTGAAATCTAGTTGAAGTGGTTTCAACATGTTTGATATCCGTTCTAAAGCACATCTTTATGCAGCTGAGTATGTGCATTGATAGTTCTTGGAATGCAGGTCTGTTTTCACTCAGACATGCAGCTTGAGATCACTCTCCTCCAATTGGGAACACAGACTGGGTTTTCCCCATGTTGCTTGTGTTTCATTAAGTTGAGCATTTCATGTCACAATTTGGAAAAACTTTAATACAGTAGAGTCTCACTTATCCAACACTCGCTTATCCAACATTCTGGATTATCCAACACATTTTTGTAGTCAATGTTTTCAATATATTGTGATATTTTGGTGCTAAATTCATAAATACAGTAATTACTACATAGTATTACTGCGTATTGAACTACTGTTTCTGTCAAATGTGTTGTATAACATGATGTTTTGGTGCTTAATGTGTAAAATCATAATGTAATTTGATGTTTAATAGGCTTTTCCTTAATCTCTCCTTATTATCCAACATATTTGCTTATCCAACGTTCTGCTGGCCCATTTATGTTGGATAAGTGAGACTCTACTATAAGTGTTTTTGGGCAAGAGAGGGTGCCTAAATGGACTATAGATCTCTTATCTGTAGTTTATTGAATGTGTAGTTTGTTTGTTTAAAACTAGGATTCTGGTTTATCTTGAGCAAATCCATCAAGTCATAAACCAGAGTGCTAGGTTTAGACATAGACAAAAGGTCTGTGGTTTATTTAACTCTCAGGTGGACAGAGCAGCAGAGGGCAGACAGAGAGGTGGTAGTTGAGGTTATGGGGCAGATGTGACCTACTTCTTGGGAACAGGTGATGGTTGCTACCTCCAAGAAGTTCTCCAATCTATCTTTAGCTAATCCCAAGTGCAGAGCTGACAGTTGAGGACCATGCCAGAGGCATTTTGGATTATCATCCACAGCATGCTAGCAGTTTTAGAACTCTGGTTATTTGTGACATAAGAATGTGCTGAATATTGGTATCGTGGGGCTTCTAAATCACAATGTTACCATTGCTGTCCCTTCTCTCATTAGAGCAGAACAAACGGATACATAAGCTGAGAAAGTGAAGCTTTATTGAAAAATAATGGCTTGGATTAACTGCTGCCTTGACTGAGTAAACAGCTGTAATGAATTGGGTAATTAATATGTGAATAATTCTTTCCCCTCTTCTCTCCCTTCCCCTTTGATAACACAACAACAACAACAACAATAATTATAATATCCCTGGGCTCCTTATAGGTTTTTTAAGCAAACCTGCAGAGACTCTGCATTAAAATGACAGGAGAAACCTGCGTGTGTAAGATCTTCGTCTTTTAAAATGTTCTGCTTAGCCTTTGGCGGGAATCGAGCCAGCATTCATTCTGCAGTGTAAACTAGTGTTGTATATTATTTACAAATTAGAAACTACTCTGGGAGGAATTTTTACATTGAGAAAAGATTCAGATGAATTAATGGCTTGATTCATTTACCATCATGCATGAGCAAAGCAGTAAGGGTGCCAGGTTTCATGTGGGATCCATATGATATTATCTTCTATTTATATGCCTCCCTGTGTTTTTACACTACCATTTCTGTCTTTTATTGCCACTGAGAATCCATTAAAGAAAAATGAAACCATACTGCTTTGATGAGTAGCACTGGGATCCTTCTGTTTCAAAGCATCCTCAGTTTAGGTCAGAGCTGGGCAACTGTGGCTCTCCAGATGCTTTTGTAGAGGAACTCCCATAATTTCCTCCCCATTCACAATTCCTCAGCATTGTTCTTTGTGTTGTATTGCAGCTCCCACAATTCCTCCCCATGGGCTACAACTCCCATAATTCTCACTTTTGGTACCTATAGTTCTGTCACCAAGGGGGTTAATAGTCCCATGGTCTAACACTGTGTAAGTCAGCTTCCTATTTTGAATGTAGACATCTTCCATGAACTATTCCTATATGACTGTGCTGGCCAAGTGGCTGGGGGGATTGTAGTTCCAAAAGTAACTTTTTAAAGCTCTTCTGTTTGGGCAATGTGGTGGTTGTCTGGTGCTGAATATTCTGTTTCCAGGGCCTGCTTGAGAGATGAGACCATTGATGAGCCTTTTAGCAGAGCAGGAACATGAATGTCAGCAGTGATTTTGTATTAATCCATCTTCTTTATGGTCTCTGTTTGTAGAAGCAGTCAAATACTCTTTTTGGAGAAGCCTAGCTCTCCTGCACACTATTCCAACCATTTTTGTTAACAGACAGAAGGCAGCTTTTTGTTCAGTCTAAATCCAAAGGTTCCTTTGGGATTAACATCTCTATGAAGAATTTTTCAAACAACCAATCAAATATCATTGTGTAATGAAATGGTTTGAGTGTTTAACTCTGACTTTGAGAGGCCAGAGTTTGTACCATTGCTTGGCTGTGGAAATCCTCTTGATGACCTTGAGCAAGTCACACTATCTCATCTTCAGAGAAAGGCAAAGGCAAACTCGGCTGAGTAAATATACCAAGAAAAACCTGTGATAGCTTTGCCTTTGAGTCACCATCAGTTGGAAAACACACATTAACAAGAACAAAACTACCTAGAAATGAATGAGATCAATCCCCCTTGTCTGTTTATTAATAAACTGGAGAAAGTGAAAGAGTGCATTAAATATTTAATGACTTAACGACAGTTCTCATTGTCCTCTGAACTTGGTAGCATGAAATGATGTGTGTTTGGTGATATTCCTGAGAACAAACGGCATCACAGATGCTGATATCCTATTTGGTAAAGACAGTTAGTTAGTGGTAAAGATAAAATAGTTGCAAAATCGATTGGGCAGTATTTTTTAAACCAAGTAGTCTGTTAATGGGCACTTGAGCAGCTTTCTAAGTACAAGAAGAAAAATCCTCTGCCATTCAAAAGCATGCATGCCATTCCTGTAATTAAGACTTTATACTTACCTCTATCTTTGCAAAACCCACTGCATTCTAAATGTAGAAAATAACTGTCGAACCATTTGCATGAGGTCATGGTGTGGATTGTTAAGATTTTACTAATGCTTTTTTCAGAGAGTTCTTAACAGCAAAAACTAATTTCCTGCAAGTAATGAAACAATTATAGATTTAAGGTGGAGAAAGGACAGAGTGAAGGGACTTGAGTAAATTAAACAAATATCAGTTTGGCTTTAAAGCACAGTGACACCAAACAGAAGGAAAGTAGGATTTTTTTTTTTTTGGTGGAAGGGTGCTTGTTGCTGCAGACTTGATGTGGAATGTCTTGGACTTTTTATTGCTTCCAGGTTTCCTTCAGTTTCTACAGCTGTCCTAATAATGCCTCAGAATCTATAATATTTACCCCTTAAACACATTTTTATACTCTTCAATCATTTTTTAGACCTCAGTCAAAAAATTAAAATTAGATAGGAAGTGAAGTAATTAGACTAAGAGTAGAATAGATTGCCCCAGAGGATGGAGGATTCACTTATTTTTGAAGACCTTTAAACAGTTTGGATGAGCATCTTTCAGGAGTAGTTTAGCAGTATATTCCTGCATGGCATGTCTCTCCCATTGGTTTTCCATCTTTTTTCATGCCGCAGAAAATCTATTAAGGATGAACTGTTGAAATGACTCCACAGTTTCTTTTAACTATTTAAATTAGGAGCCTTACTGTCTCCTATCTCTAGTCCTACACTCTCAGCATAATCAGATAAAAACAACATACATACAGTTCACAATATAACAAGATAAAAACCAAATACAATATAAAACAAAGGTATTATAATAGTTTATAATATCAGTCAGTCATGAAATACAATTCTGTCATATACATAGGTGGAAGAACTGAAACATCTATGCAAGAATACAATGATGAGATAAAATGCATAGATAATAAAATAGGTACCTAATAAATACCAGATAATACCGTATGGGGTTAGCTATCTAATGCTTGTCTCACCAAAGACCAACCGAAACATCCAAGTCTTTAGTTGTTTCCTGAAGGAAGGTATTGAGGGAGCTAACCCAATTTTCCTGGGGAGGGAGTTCCAGAGTCAGGGGGCCACAGCCGAGAAGGCCCTCTCTCTTCTTGCTTAATGTTATAAACTAGTGCAATTACTACTGATATTATATTAGATTTGAATGTAGGAGTTAGTCTCAAAAGGTTGCTTTTCCAGGCTTTATCTTGAAAGACTCATATCCATGCTTGGTGTTCTCAGAAGGTTTTGAAGACAAAGACGAGCATTCAGACTTTGTTTATGCCTTCAGGTTGCTATGCATGCTATTCAGGGTTGCACTCACTGCATAACAAAAGCATCTAGGCTACACAATTCATATTTATTCCAACAATGTGATTTTAAAATGGCAAGATCATTGTTTAAGGATCTTATTGTGACTGTGAAAAGCCATTAAACTGTAAATGCTTCTGTGTTTAATACAAAACAGATGCATTAAGCAAGGTTTTATTACTGCTTAGGGCAGTGATGCTACATGCCGCCTAGAATTCGTGGAAAAAAGGCAATGGTTGTATAGAATAATTGGTAGACTTAAATAAAATGCTAGTTGCTCATTGACACCAAAAGCATAATCAAAGATGAGAGTGAAATGTTGTGGAATTGAATTGTGCTCAAGTTGCTTTTCTGTCTGAATTTTTCTACCCTTCTCTTCTCCAATTTTTCGCTTTAAATTTCTATGATAGCATTCCCTTCTTGTCATCCTCTGTTCAGTACCATTTAATATTTCAATTTTAAAGAGGAAGTTCAACTGCCGCATTTCCCTTTATGTCGTCGCTACGTATTGTAATAAAACCAAGGGAGCAGATAAATCCATCCCTCCTTTTCTCCTTGTGAAGTTGACATTGAACTGGACCCCGTTACTATTAAAAGTTTCTTATTGAGTTCTCCACTGGCAAAAGCAAATGCCATTCTACAGAGAGAAGCTGTTAGCTCAACATTTCCATCTTCTGTTTGATGTGCAAGACCCCAACCGCCTGAAGATGTCATAATGAGAGATAAGTCAGAATCCTTTTGTGTTCTAATTAATAAAAAAAATTAACTCTGGATCATTCCCTGTTTCCATCCCTCCGAGCAGTAATTGTTCACAGAGTGCTAGTTCAATTTTATATGTGTTTCTTTTATAGCTGGTACAGATAAAGCACAAATGAGGGCACGATTACTGTGGGATCCCCCCTCCTCCCTATTTTTAAAGCTATCTTTAAAAAGTGGAAGGGATTTAGTGATTCAGCACTGAATATTAACAGATGTGATTCTTCATATTTATTCAGTACTTTCAGGCACTAATGGGGAGATAGCAAAAGCATTATTAGTGTGGTTTTTTTAAATTCTGAAAAGACACAAAAATGTATGTGAATTTTTGGGACCTCCAAATCTCTTTATAACACAAGATATCACAGAAAGGGAACTTTGTATGTTGGGAAAAATACAAGTTAATTCATGTCTTGTAGGATTCCATCCACAGACATTCATATGGAGGCCCAGCAAGCGATGTGATAGCTTTAGGCTTTACCTGAAGTTACTCCTTAAAATTCTGGGAGCAAGAAAAGCAGATGAGTTTGGGCTCTCCATTTTTTGAAAATATGAAATTCTACTGTCAACTCAGAACTTTATATTTCTCTTGAGCTGGACAGATAAGAGATGCCTGATTCTACAACAAATGTTTGCCATCTTTACCAAGATGAAATAAATAAGCCAATTTTCTGTGCTGTCTTGCTTGCTCTCGATGCCTGCATTGACAGTCATAATAGTATTTACTTTTCTCTGTTTCTGAATTTCCCTACCAAGGATCTCACTTGATAAATAGCAAGATGTGTCTGTCTCTGGGCCAGGTATCTGCAGGGCACTATCATTTTCCCAGGAGGGAAAGAAGGAGCAGTGCAAAAAGCTGTGTGGTTTTTAAAACCCTCAGATGAGAGGCCTCTGTGACCCAAGTGGATATTATCGACTTCCTTGCAGATAGCAAAGTTGTGGCGGCTTCTGTGGAAAGAGCGCCATTCAGCATAACGCTCTGGTTTTACAGTACTTTCCACCCTTTATATTATCAACAACACTCTTTCCTGATGAGATAATTATTCAAACGGTTCATAGATACACAGTCTCAGAGTGTACAATACAGGGGCATTGACAAGCTTCTGTTCAAATTGGTTCTACTCTTTGCTTAGCACCGATGTGGAAATCTGATTTAGATGTTTGCACCCTTATCTCTGGCAGTTTGGCAGTAGGATGCGGTAACTCATGTACTGTTAATTGTCTCTGTGATGTATAGCATGGCGAGGGACAAAAGACACAGGGGGAGATAACAAAGGTGCACACAGTAAAGTCAATGGGAGATGTAAAGCATAAGTTAAATGAGAAGTAAAATACATTATCCAGAAAGAAAACACAGGGAGCTCCCACCATTTCCTCAATGTTTTTCCAGACTGCTGTGTTTACAGAAGGCTCACTCACCAGTCTTGTGTTGACAAGAGTTTGAAAGCATGTTCAAGAATCAAAAGATTGATATGGAATGTGTGGAAGAAGTCTAGGTCATTGTGGGGGCTTTCCCCATATTTCAGCATCAGCATTCTATTAATTTCATTTTGGAGTGGGGATGATTGCCATGCTAATCTTTTGCAGAAACAAACCCCAACTAATAGTCATACAATAGGATCATAGCTTTGGAAGAGACCACAAGGGACATCCAGAACAATCTCTATCTCCTGACCCTTTATAGTCACAAGATTTATTGGACACATATTACTGTGGAATAAGGTTTTTTACCCACTTTATCAAGTGGCGGGGTTCAGTCTGAGTTGAGAGATTATTCTGCATGTATTCAGGGGGAAAGGGGATCTTGTAGCACTGGGAACTGACCCTTACAGGCATGCTGTTTTTGTGAATAGCAATCAAAGCGCAAAACTTGTGGGTATGCCGCTTGGTTAAGAAAAGGGGCTAAAATATGGGGGGGGGGGAAGCAGTGATCATTACCTTAGAAGGATTGTAGTCATTAACAAACTGTAGTTTTCAGGACAGTCTTGTTAAAGGGAGAAAGAAAGGGGGAATCATTTGTCATCACTTCAGGGATGTCTAAAGTTAATATCTTTATTGCCTGGTGGTAGTTGCTGGATCTTGTGTTCTCATAAAACACGCAAATAAAAAATCCAAATTTAGCCCCAACTAGAACAGATCAATTGAAACCAAGGCTATGATTATTATAAATTGTGATTACTGCATTCAATTTGTTACAATAGGCCTGCACTTAACTGGGATTTACATTGGATATAGTCCAGAGAGAACCTCTAAGCAGCAATTCTATCCTTTCTCTAGTCTTGCATTTTTCTGGCTGTTTCTGGAATGAGTTACACTACAAGTTCTACCACTACAGTAGTTAGTTACCATTGTAATTATAATGGTAAGTGGAATAGCTACTTTGAATTACTTCCAAAAAAAATCCCAAATGAATTCAAAAATAGTCAAACATCCCTTGTAATTAAGAAAGCAACTTAACCATCATACAAAGTTATCTATCATTGTGTTATAATCATAATGTTACTTAGTTACATCATATTGAATGTGAAAAATAATTATTATGTAACCTTTTATTTGTATTTATGAGTTACTTCAAAGCTCTATTAATCTGTCACAAACACAGCAGAAAAGTTATTCTCAAATATAAATTTAAAAGTTGGTGTCCAAATACTAAGAATAAGAGAGTTAAAGAATTATCTATAACTTTTCTACAGAATCTGGTAATTGGGTCTAACTGTCAGTCCTGTCTCCATAAACTTCAGATTGTCATGGCTATATTCCTTTATATGAGGCTGTATATTCCTGTGTAGTACTTTATAGCTATGTAAGCTCCCACTACTGCGAAAATTATCAGCATTAATGGCAGAATTGTAAGCAGAGGATGCTCCATAAATTAAGTACCTGACCTGCTGGGGAAGTGCACCAAGGTAAGACATATTCATCTTTTGCGAGTAGATAGTGATGAGTTTCCTATTTCTCAGGAAGTGAAAGCATTCAAGTGTGGTATGGAAGCATCATTTTCTTCCCAAAATGCACTGAGAAAGCACAGTTCATCTTAAGGTCTGTATTTTATTGACATTTCAACTCACAAGTACAGTATTTTTAATATATATATCTACCGCAGGCTGTAAATAACATTTCACCCTATCACCAGTGGTGACTGGAAATATCCTCTAAGTGACAAAGCCATGAAGATTTGCAGATGTTTTTCTACGTACACCAACACTATACGCTACTTTTTTGAGTCACAGATAAGTAATATACACATTTATAGGCATCTGGAAAACTCAACAATCCTCCAGATTGGCAGTTTGGTGAACTTCCTTGCAAATGTCTGAAGCTATACTGTAGCTATAAAAATCCAAAGGCTTGTATTGTGGAAATAATTTGTTCGAAGTCAGCAAAAAAATATCCAAAAGCTTTGGTTGTTTCTGTTTTAATATCTTCTCTCCCTAACGGTGGGTGTTTCCAAAAGCCTTTCATTGGTATAAACAGCTCCCTTTTGCATTTCCGAGAGACTTCTCTATCCTCTGCTCGCTTCTCAACAATAGTAAAAACTCTTTGCTAAATAGTCATCTTCTAGGGTTTAGAAAATGTGAATGCAGTTGACAGAATCGTCAACATAAAAGCGAAGGGGTTTTGTTTAAAAAAAATGTTCTCGGAGAATGTAAATTTAATCACGATAAGTGCTTCCTCCAAATGTAGCTTTTCTTTATAGTAAGAGTTTGCTGATCACAATAGCAGAATATTTTCAAAGAGATAACATATAAAGGCGAGTGACCTTTTCTGCAAAATGCATTTTAGGAAAACTCAAAGGGATTTTATTATCTATCATAAAGATTTTTCCCCTGTGTGTAGATTAGGAAGCAAGACAATCAGGCATTTTGGGGTAAATAAATATGTCACCGCTTGACTGATAAATTGCCCTCTTCCCTCCATCTTCCAAACTGATTGGTATCAGGCAGTTTGTTCGGGGAAATGCTTCACATCCATTTCATCCCTCTTAGTAACATCGTTTGTAAATGTGCCGCTAATACAGAAGTCATCAATAAATTGCTGCACAATAGAATTCCCCAACAACAAGCCATGTCTTCCCTTTTTGTTATGTTTGTCTCAATTTTTTTCCACAGCTATACAAACTAGCAGGTATCACATACATCTTGCTGCCCTTCTCATGCACAGACCTTACATGCTACAATAATTTCTGTTGATGTAGTGGTACATTTTTTTGCCATGAGGTTGCACATCATGTCTGTCCCACAGCTAGATTCCTGCGGAAAGTCAACAAATCCACATGGTTGTTTCATATCAACATATTCATTCGACCTGACTTCATCTCCAGCAGGACCAGATCATTCGTAAATGTTTTTGTTATGTGTCTTCAAGACAACTCCAACGTATGGCAGCCCTCTGATTGGGTTTTCATGGCAAGGTTTATTCAGAAGAGGGTTTGCCACCACCTTCCTCTAAGGATGCATTTCCACTGTAGAATGAATGCAAATTGACTCCACTGTTACTGCCATAGGTAATTACTATTGAATCATGGAAGTTGTAGTTTCACAAGGTCTGTGGTCTTCTATGCCAAAGGATGCTAGTGACTCACCAAACTATGAATCCCAGGATTCCTTAGCATTGAGCCATGGTAGTTAGGGTCAAGCTGCATTAATTCTACAATGTAGGTGCACCCTAAGAGAAAATATGTCAAAAATCAGCCAGTGAGTTTCCATAGCTGAGCAGAAATTCAATTTCTGTTCTATAGTCCTAAGCCAACCCTTGAATCACTAAACCAGTGGTTCTCAACCTGGGGTCCCCAGATGTTTTGGCCTTCAACTCCCAAAAATCCTAAGAGCTGGTAAACTGGCTGGGATTTCTGGGAGCTATAGGCCAAAAACATTGGGGAACCCCAGGTTGAGAACCACTGCATTAAAACATGTTCCCTTTTGTAAAGTGAATGTCCCTCCTGGGGGAGAAGGGCGGTATATAAAATAAATAAATAAACAAATAAATAAAAAACAAGCCACCCCCAAAATATTATGCATCGCAACAAAGATATCTCTCATCCTTCTTATTGGAACGTGATGGAACATTGAGGTTTCAGGATCTGAAATTAAATGCCTACACTCAAATCCTTCACCATGGAGTTTACTGATGTTAAAGCAGGGTGGAGAATATGCACCCAGTTAGCCACACTTAATGGCATGTAGAAGAGGCCCATTTTTGCAAATACCATTAATGAGTTAGTTTACATAGTGAAGCAAGAAAAAGCCTTCCCCAACCCCCTGCTTAACTCACAGGCTACATGTGTTCCCAGGTTGGTTGTGAAAATGAGATGCAATTACTTTTTGTTCTCTGCCATAAGTTCCATAGCAGAACCAGACATAGATATTATAACTGAGAATTAATTATTAGAACAGGCTACTTAGAAAGGTGGCAGAAAGCTTACCTGCAAAGTTATAACTGTTTTCCTTTTCTTCATCTTAGAGTGCAGCTATACTATAGAATTAGAGCAGTCTAACATCACTTTAACTGCCATGGCTCAATGCTATGCAATCACAGGAATTGTTATTTTACAAGGTCTTTAGCTTTCTCTACCAAAGAGTGCTAGTGCTTCACCAGATCACGACTCCCAGGATGCCAAAGCATGGAGCCATGGCAGTTAAAGTAGTATCAAACTGCATTAATTCTGCAATGTAGATGCAGCCCTACTTGCTTGCTGGATTTTATGCCTCTACAATGCTTCTAATGCCAGAAAAGAGTAGGTGACGTTGACTGGAGATTATGATGCAGACACTAGGATGTATTGGCTGAATTTTCTTCATGTCAATGAAGGTTGCAATGCAAAAGTTTTGGGGCTGGATTGGGAAGAGAAGCAGTAGGATGCTAAGAAAGGCGGGATATTGTGTGTTATACAGAGGAGAAAGAGAAGAGGCTTCACATAAATGTGGAGTGGATGACAGAAAAGCCAACTGAGAGAGAAAGGGGGCAGGAAACAGAATTGGCAGAGAAGGAAGGTAACAATTGCCAAGAAACTTGGCAGTAACAAGGGCCAAAGTTCAGCTATTGATTTGAAGTAACCAGCCTGAATCTTTGGCTGCAGGCATCTAAGTTCACTAATTTTTAATTTCTGACCAAGACCTCAACTCCAAACTCATGAACCTTGTGGAGAGTGGTTGGAGATTTGTGTGCCCCCGTTTTGTATCTGCATGCTGTAATTGAATATTAAGGCAGCTAGCACTTTGTAGAATGGCAGACAGACGCGGACAATGAGAGCAAAGGACTAGGCTGCGGTAAATGAGAATGTGATTAGCATTTTCAGCATGAAACCTTTTGGTCAGCAGGAAAAGAAGAAAAGCGAAGCAGTTTGACACATGAGAACAAGAAGAGCTTCTTGCTGCTGAGACTATTTTGGAGACTTTGAAATGTCCCTCTTTTGTTGACAAAGCATGCAAATCTTCTCATTATTTCTTGTAAGTTGCATTATTAAAGAAAACTTACTGCACAGGCTGAAAACTTTCTTTTTCCTTGTAACATTAAGTAGAGAGACAGTCCAGCTTGCTGACACTGCAGACTCAAATTGAGTTAACAGCATACAGTTCAAAAGCGTTTTATTTTTATTTTATTTGAGATGCTTTAATTACCTTATGATGCCCTGCTGTAAGAAGATGGATGATTCCTGGATAAACAGTATCCTGACACTAGCTCTGTTTGTTGTTGAGGGATTCAGATTTAATTAAGTGCTAATCCTTTAAAAACATTAAATAAAGTTAAGTGAAGAATGATGATGCACGCTGCCTTCTCTGTCAGTTAGGTTTTGAATCCATCCCTGATTTTGGTCCAGACCTTAAAAGAGCTACTCAAGGTGCTGATCACTTTCCTTCAAATAGGATCAACAAGTTCGATTCCTACTTTAAGATTTCTTGCTTTCCATCGCTGCTTCTGTACACCAGTATTCTAGATTAATTTTTTCTCTACTGGTAGGCACTAGTATGTGATCTTGGCAGCTAAGCAACGTCAACCTTGGTTAGTATTTGGATGGAAGACCACCAATGAGTATCAGGTGCTGTAGACTATATTTCAGAGAAAGGAACTCGCAAAAATATCTCTGAATATTCTTTTCCTGTGAAATTCATGGTTGACATGTATCTTGAAGGCACATACATGTACACAGGAAGCTTAATTAGAGGCAAGAATTAGGTAAATCTCCAGGTATTATGCTCTTTTTCCCAGCATCACTTACCATTGGCTATTCCTCAGCTTAGTGAAATGGAGCCTGGATCATGGCTGGCAAGAGAGAAATCCCAGTATAGCAGTTTTTAGGAAGTCCAGCTTCTGCCTCTTCATCTTCCTCATCATGGCGAAATGTTATGAAGTTGTGTGAGGAGACAGCTTGGTGGGAAACATGGCATTTCTCCTTCCTTAGAATGCATCACTAAAAAGCATATGGTATTAACTCTGGGCCATTAGCATGTGGCCTTTCAGTTATTTATGGACATTAGCCCATTTAAGGGAAAGGCAAGATGTGACTGTGTCATACTGAAGATGGAACAGGCTTGTTTTCTGCTGCTCCCAAGATTAAGACATAGAGCAATGGATTCAAACCACAGGAGAAGAGGTTCCATCTGACTATTAAGAAGAACTTTAAATGGCAAAAGCTGTCCAGTAGTGGGATTCAATGCCTTGGAGTGTGGTAGACTCTCCTTCTCTGAAGGTTTTTAAGCCACAACTCGATGGCCATCCATTCAGAATACTCTGGTTGTGTTTTCCTGCATGGCAGGGAGTTGGACTGAATGACACTTGTGATCTCTTCCAACTGTATGATTCTTTGAACCCCAACCAATATATAAAAGCAATCAATTTTTAAAAAGATAGTCCATTAATCTATCCTATGCATATTTCAGGGGAGCCATCTTCTGGAAAGTGAGCCACTTTGCTTGGTTGATTTGAGGCCTCTCCTTGCAGGGTTGGATGTTCATAATGTATTTTTGTAAGTGGGTTTAAGTGGAATACAGAAGGCCTGGGGGTTCATTTTTCTTCCCTGATGCTAGTATCTGCCAAGAGAAGAAGTCAGGAAAGGGGAAGGAAAGAAAAGCCCCAGTGGTTATGGGGAACCATAGGGTGGAGAGGAAATGAGCCGTTAAAGTGCTTGCGATTGATTAGAACCCCAGCCGCAGCAATGTTTGCTGGGTTTTTAGGGCTGGTTAGTGGTCTAGTTTTGGTCAAGGGAAAGCAAAACCAAGGTTATTTGACACCAGCAGGAGGAAAGCAAAGGCCTTGCTGACCTCAAACTGTTCTGCGAGCATGGACTTGCAACCTTGACAGAGGGGGGAAAATGAAGTACCTTTCTTCTATTGGTGAGTGTTGCCTTACGATAAGGAGGATTGAGAGCTTCATCATTTGTTGTTGAAGAGGAGGAGAGAGGTGGAGTTGTCTTTGATAAGATGGCAAGGTGGCTGGGGAAGCAGGGCAAGGAAAGAAACCTGGAGTCTGACTTTGCGGCTGGACAGACATTAGCAGCAACTTGGAGTACAGAAAGTGCCAAAGGGATGCACAGCACACTCCCAAAGCCGGCCTGCTTCTTTCTTTGCTCGCCACTTCAATTCCATTTGCACTTAGCAATCCTCTAAGGGTTGCCAAGACCTTGCTGGTGTAGCAAGGGAGGTGATCTCTCTCCTCTCGGTTAAGCAGCCAAATGCCACATCAGTTTATTTGCACCACGGCTTTGCGGATTTTGGCTTCTAGCTGAGGCATTTCCTCCTGCCTTGCATTCCTGCTGAGAGACTCTAACTCTAGCAATGGCAGAGAAGTGGAATTTGAAAAGAGAGAAAGAGAGAATTAATATGTTCCCAACATGAGACATATTATTCAAAATAAGGGAAGATCAGTAGTCCTCTTCTGAACGGATGGGTCCAAATCCTGATCTATCTAATGGGAATTGGTGATGCAAAGACATAGGCACTTATTGAGTGTTCCAGTTTTATATCAGATGTTTTTATGAAATTGGGATCAGAAGCAAAGAGAATATGTGCTATGAGGTTGGAGAAGGAACAAGCAACATAGGATGTATGAGTCTAGTAAGTCTAATTTTTTTCAGCCATTATGGATCAGTGAAGGCTCATGAGTTCTGGATGTGTGAAGATTAACAAGTAGATGGATGGTAGCCACAAGATATAACAGATCAGACAGTAGAATTCAACATTTTTTTTTTGAGAAGATTGGGTTGTGACCCAGTATCATTTATCATCTGTGCTAGAAAAAAAGCAACACCCAAACTTCAGGCCACTTGTGGCCTCCAAGGGCATATTGTGCTTCTCCCTTGCATGGCCTGCAATAGATGCTAGTTCTCTTCCATACTATGCAATAATAGCACTTTGATATCACTTGAAGTGATATGGTTCCATCATATGAATTGTAGGATTGGATGCTAAGTATTCCAGACAACAAGGCATAAAACATCTCCTTTCTCACACCTATGTCCAATGTGTCTGAAAGACATAAGCAAATTAAGGTGCCACATTCCTCACTTGAGATAAATTTAGTGTTGCTCAGCCTTCCTGGAGTGTATGCCCCCTGAATGTATTGAACTACTACAACATCCTTCACATAGTGAGCATAGCCAGAGTGGGATCTGAGGAACACCAGCTTGATATAGTAGTATTCTGCAGCTAGTTTCTTACTCTTGTTTCTAGGCTGACCTCCAGATTTTTATTTGGACAGAAGCATACCAGAGAATCATATTAGAGGACTTATAGAAACACACAAATACTTCCAAAGGGAAATATTTTTTGAGCATAGATAAGGGAAACAATATTTAATGAGTTTGTGGATAGGGGGAGGGGGCATATTGTATTCACCTGGTATTCATTGGCGGCCTCCAAACCAAGCACTCTCCAGAGCTAAGCCTGCTTAGCTTCCAAGATGATATGGGTTATGGTGCCTTTAGAGTACATAGATTCTCTTTATGTGTGATCGGGATTAAAATTCTGGTAAGGAATCTCCCCTTCTACGTGATTCCAGGAGGGCTAAATAAGATCTGTAGGATATCGTTTTAGTTATTCCTGTTACAGATAATTTTTCCATTGAGGGATTTAGGACCACTATAGCTAAAATCAGTCTTAGATCTTGTGCTGCCTGAAGCAGAATTATTAATGGCACACCTCCTCGAATCATTCTACATAACATAAATGCCTAACCAAATTTGGCACGTGAAGAAAAATATCTTCTTTTCTTCCCTGGTTGTAAAAATGCAAAAATAATGAATTTATTGCTGAGACTGTGATTCTGTTTCATAGCATCTGTTGCTTTTGGTGGTGCCAATCCTAATGATAGATCAGAGCCTTTTCACATTTATAACCTATATCCTTATTAACTCAATTGGACAATTATTATCTGTTGTGAATCAGAAATATGTGACAATTCCCCAGGATTTCGGCAATTAACTAACAGGTCTTCCTGTTGTGTTCTGAGCTATCTCTAGTTTGGGTTAATGCATGGAGTGAACTTCGTTGACTTTTAATTTTTTTTGCACGCATAAGAGGGGAATTAAAAGTTGTAATCAAGATGTTTAGGAAAAACTCTGCTGACCTGTATAAATAACTCCCATCTTTTGCATTGGTTGACGGCCTCATTCTAATCTTTATTAGCAAGCCCAATTCACTAATTAGAGGAAACAACCTAGTTTGGAAATAGCAAAGTAATTATTAAAAACAGCAGCAGCAACCAATTCTACAATGGCTAAGTGGATTCAGTGGATAGCTAGCTTTCCTTGCATTTAAAAAAAAAGAAACATTCCATTGTGCCTTTTTTTAGATTAAGGAAAGTACGATGGAATCATACAATCATAACATTTCTTTTTCATTTAACTCCACAGGGCTTGATCTATTCAGTGCTGTGGGGGGCGGAGGGGAGAAACCATCAACTTTCTGGAGTTGAGCTAATGATCATTGATCGCATTTGTCTTGTGCAATTTGTTTTAATGAGACAGAAAATCTTCCAAGAACTATCTTGTATGCATCAGCTTTAGCTCGCCTATTGATTTAGTTGCAAATGATGAAGGGAAAAGAAGAAGAGGGGTTGGATAATTCCATCAGTGCCTTTCTTTTCTTCCTGTTTTATCTGGCTGGCAGAACTGGCTTTACAATGCTGTTTGTTTGTGTGTTTAGACCCTTTGCAAAAATGAAAGTAGAATATCCCTGCTAACAAGAAACATGAACCGAAGAATTGTACAAAAGAGAGTCCTTACTCACTAGTAAAATACATGATTTGCATGTAGGTCCCTCATTTGATGCTGAGCATCTCTGAATAGGGCAAAGGGTGTATCTGCACTGTAGGATTAATGCTGTTTGTCACCACTGTAATTTCCATGGCTCAAGTACTTTAGAATTGTGGGATTTGTAGTTTGTTTGTTTTTTCTCGTGTCAGGAGCGACTTGAGAAACTGCAAGTCGCTTCTGGTGTGAGAGAATTGGCCGTCTGCAAGGACATTGCCCAGGGGACGCCCAGATGTTTTGATGTTTTTACCATCCTTGTGGGAGGTTTCTCTCATGTCCCCGCATCAGCTGGAGCTGATAGAGGGAGCTCATCCGCGCTCTCCCCAGGTGGGATTCGAACCTGGCAGCTTGCAGATCAGCAACCCAACCTTCAAGTCACAAGGCTTTTATCCACTACTCCACCGAGGGCATAGTGAGGCATCAGCATTCTTAACAGAGAAGGCTGCAGACCTTGTAAAACTACAACTTGTATGATTCCATAGCATGCAGTCTATGCCATGGCAGTTAAAGTGGGGCTAAACTGCATTAATTCCACAGCGTAGAGGTACCCTAGGTATTCAGCCTATCTGCCAAAGAGTACTGATGCCTTATAAAACTACAAACCCCCACCTCCATTAGTATTGAACAATAATAGTTAACATGGCATGAAATTGCATTAATTTTGCAATGTAGATGCACCCAAAGAAGGTCAATTCTGACAATGTTTAGTTAATAAACCAGTGATATAAAGCCATATCTTATGTTCCTATTTTATTGCTAGTTAAATGACAAAAGGCCAGTAGTCCTTTGTGGTCCCTTGTCTGGCTTTAGGTCAGTGGTTCTAAATTACCCATGTATTGCAGCTCTCAGCATCTTTGGCCACCATCAGGTTAAATGGGAATACTGCATTAGGGGTTGTGATCCCAGTGCATTTGGATAGAACCAGGTTGAAAAAAACTGGAATCATCATTTCCGAAATGGATATCTTACAAATGTTTTTTGACCACAAAACCCATTCATCCCAGCCAGCGGTGGGTCTTGTGGATTATGGCATTTGTATCAGGGATTAGGGAAATTGTAGCCCAAACATCTGGAGAGTACCAGGCGGCTGCAAATGCTTCTGACCTTTGGGGTTATTCCCAAGATGGCTGTCAAGCATATTTCAGCTCAGTTGTATTGATTCTCCTTCTTGGAGTGGAGATACTCTTGTGAATTTACCTCGGGGCTTTAACATTCTTAGCCTGATGAGGGAAGTAATTGTTCCAAAGCACAAGGGAAGCTGGATGAAGGCTGTTTCTTTCAGTGCGAAGTGGCAACTTGTGTTCAGTTCGTGCCGTTTTGCTCTCTTGTTTTTGTGCTCCCTTTTCCTCTCTGACGTTGGGAGCCTGCTCAATATTTTATGAAATACTTTGCATCATATTGTAACTGTCACCATCCAGCCAATCCTATTTAAAGAGGAACATTTCCTTTCTCACTTTCCCACCTTAGTACTATTATTCTAAATAGTTCTGAAAAGAAAAGAACGCTTTGCTACTTGACAAATCGTTTTTGACATTTTTAAAAATGTTTATACTCATATTTGGATCCATCTTCATTATTTTAGTTGCATTATGCCATATTTCTTGTTAGCCACCTTCAGTCCCTATATTGGGAGAGAGGCAGGATAAAAATAAAGATAAGAATAATACCCAATTTTTTAATCAATGTTTGTTTTTCTTAAGTGACTGTTTAAAACAGAGGTCCCCAAACTAAGGCCCGCGGACTGGATGCAGCCCTCATTTACCTGGCCCCCACCCTCAGTTTTAGACTGAGGCTCACCTGAAGTCTGAAATTATATGAAGGCACACAACAACAACAAAACCCAATTAACTTGACTATCTCATTAGCCAGAAGCAGGCTCACACTTCCCATTGAAACCCTGATAGGTTTATGTTCTTATTTTTAAATATTGTATTGTTCTTTCATTGTTGTTGTTTTTTTTTGTTTTTGTTTTTTGCACGACAAATGAGCCATGTGCAGTGTGCATAGGAATTTGTTTGTATTTTTTTCAAATGATAATTCGGCCTCTCAACAATCTGAAGGATTGTGAACCAGCCCTCTGCTCAAAATGTTTGAGGACCCCTGGTTTAAAAGGTATATATAAAATGATTCTGATAAGCAGAGGTGAGTTTAAGATTTTGGCATGGAATTTTGTAAAGATTAGAGGAAAAAGCTAACATTATTACGTTGAGAGAAGACTGCCTGTTCTGGGTACGGCACTAAAGCTGTGGTTTGTTTCACACATAAGATTTTTTTTTCTTTTAAAAGACTTTTAAGATGTGTTGTTAAGAATATTCTCCCTGCCCCGGTCTTAACAAGGGCGTCTAGCTGTGGATGTTCCGCATCTCCTTTTACAAAAGTCGCATTGTTATTCACGAATAGATGGGGAAATATCACAAAAGTGCCAAAAATGGATTGGAACATTTCAATGCAATTGTCTGAGCCTCCTTGATTTGAAAACCCTTTTTTGTGGCAAAAAGGAAAGGAAGAAGAAAAAAGAATCATAACAAAGGCTGTGTCAAAAACTGCTGTAGCTGTTCTTGGTTTCTGTTGCTGCTTTACTGAAACTTTTATTAACATCTGAGATTTTTGGATAACAGTTTGTTTTTTAGCAAGCAAGGATTGCCTCTATGTGACTAGACAGAATAGCATAGTGAAACATTTGGGGTTTTTTTCATATCTCTAGCTGCAAACTACTTAGTCTGATTTAAAAAATAGTTTGAATAAGTTTTTTTTATTCAGTCTTATTTCTACATTAGTGCAGGCATGGGCAAACTTTGGCCCTCCAGGCGTTTTGGACTTCAACTCCCACAATTGGAGTTGAAGTCCAAAACACCTGGAGGGCTGAAGTTTTCCCATACCTGCATTAGTGTGTTGCAGTTCTGAAAGTATGCAATAGGATAGAACTGTTTGCATTAATTACTGTGTAAAGTAAACACCTCTGTGGTTTTGCAGGCATAAATCCTGGTATGTAATGTTCATGCACAAATAAAGAATTGTAATTTATCATATGGTCCCTTATGTATCATCTTTCAGATATTCTTCCCCACTTGTTCTGCTCACCATCAATAGATCTTGCTTCAAATTAGTGGCATCACGAATGCAAGAGATGCACCGAAGGGGGTGATGCCAAAATCCCGTCTGAAATTTTCACGCAGTCTTTCAGCAGAAATGTATTCTTTTGATAGAAGCATCCCTGTTATTAAATATGACCACAAACACATTTTATAATCCCGTGCACTGTATCAATATGCATACAAGACAGTTTATTAATGCCTAGACCATAGGTCATTTGTATTCACACAAATAAATATAATATGTAAAAGAGCAACAATATAAAACAGTATAAAAGCACTGCATAAAATAATTGGCCTACAGATCTTGCCTATTAAAATTCAATACCATTTATGCAGTATAACATCAAAGATAGAATTCTTTAGCTAAGAGCATCCCCATAGCAATCAACTGTAATATTGTCAATAAATTTAGCCTGAATTTTCATTGGTGTCAGGGAGAAAAGAGTAACCTTGCATGTTACCATACCATTGGTGTCACACAGGAGATGGAAAAACTTCTCTGAAACATTATTGTAATATAGGTTAGGCAGAATAGATACCAAGAATATAGATATTGGTTCTAAATATTATATGTATATGCAGAAGAACAAATAATTTGGTAAATCCTCAATTTCTGAAGCCAACAAATATGGTACATAACAGGGACAGCCAGAGGGGTATAAGTATATCTGTCATCCATCACAGCTGTAGGCACAGTCTGAAGAGGAAGAGCAGTAAAAGCTTGTCTACATTTTGGAAATGTAAGCTTTTCCAAGTAAACAGCCCTTTAATAGTCAGACTTATGTTGTCTATACCATTTTGAATAATTTCAGTTATTAACAGCCTGCCTGTCCAGTTGTATGTCATAGCTAAATGTATTCACAATTCTCTCTAAATTAAATTAAAATTAAATATGTACCTACAGGGCCAAAACTATATGTTACTTTATTTTTTAACCTTCTAATACATAGATGGTCTTCACAGAGGTGTCATTATTGTGCAGTTATTATGGAACTATGGATCACATGATTTAGTTTGTGTATACCACAAACACATGCTAAGTTGCTGCTAGTGTTTTTTTTCCAATAGTCATTGATTTTCTGGTATTTTAGCTACAATATTGTGGCATGGTCTCGTATGGGAGAAGCCCCATGGGGTTGATACCATACTAGGTAATGCCAATATCAATGTTCTACTATTTCACTTTCCTTGGCCACATGTTGAATTACTTGCTATTCCTCTGAACAGGGCCTTTCATGTATTGGTTTCTTCTACCTGAGGTGCTCTTCCATCGAAATAATGTTCTAGTTGTTTGGTTGGCTGATCAGTAAAGAAATTGGTTGAATGTTCTCCAGTTTATAATAATAATAATAATAATAATAATAATAATAATAATAATAATAATAATAATTAAAAAAATTATTTATACCCTGCCACCATCTCCCCAACGGGGACTCGGGGCGGCTTACATGGGGCCATGCCCAGAACAATATAATATAAACAGCATATAAAAGAACAACACATCACAACACAGTGAACAATACAATAAATAATAATATCCATTACAATACAAATCAAAGAAACAATTAAAACACGGGTGGACCACATGAACATTAAGTTAAAACTCGGGGTGAGAAAGACATAAGAATAAAAACCATAGCGAACAGGGTCATAAGGAAGTGGTGTAGTCTAGAGGATAGATATTAGAGGGAGTAACGGAAAAGAAATAAAACATAGTTACTCTCCAAAAGCACAACGGAAGAGCCATGTTTTCAAGTCTTTCTTGAAGGCTACTAATGTGGGGGCTTGCCTAATCTCAATGTTTGTCCTTATATTAAAGGCCCCTTTTAGGCTTTTATGGATATTTATAATTTCAGTTTCTTTATTGATACTATAAGGCTGTGTTTTTCTGAGCAGAAATTCAGCTTAAGTCCATTTCTTTAAGCAGAGTCATTTATTAATCTCTTTTCAAGAAAGCAGAAAACTAGGATTATGGTGTGCTTAAATCTCTAAATCTTTTCTTGAGTTTCTTCTGAAATGGATGTGCTGTGTACTATAGACTAAAATGCATTTATGGAGAAGGAAATCATTCGTTTTTAAAGTCCCAATGTTATTTCCTGTACCTATATAAAGCCCGGCTTACATGTACTGTGTCAATACAACTTTGAAACATGATGGTCCCTAACGGTGAGTTACTGAGAGACAGGGAGAAGGAGTGCAATGATGTTGTCATTTTGGGTCAGGGTTTTAAGGGGAAAAAACATATGCAACACAAACTTTCCTTCTAAAAACCCAGCAGCTTATGTAACTTACAAAAAGGTCCATAATGTGGCAGAGGCTGAGAATGTCAAGCTGTTATAGAGCTGTCCATTGACTTGTGCTACAGCTGAGCAGTGACTTCCTATGGAGCATTTAATTATACAAGCAGCATGTACAGATCCTGAGACTGAAATTCATTTTCCTAGCAAGAATAACAGGAAGCAAATCTACTGGACAATTGCTTAGTTAGAGTCAGTCTACTGTTATGGCAATTTTTGGACAGAAGAAAGAAGAAAGTTGGCCAAGCAGAGAGACGTTGAGGCAGAATAAGAAGAGCCAAAGGGCATTTTATGGAACGACAGAAAGGGCATTTGGAGGAACTGCTGATGTTTGGTGTATTTCACTGTATGCTCGAGTGTTCTCTGCTCATCTATCTCTAAAACATCTTCAACCATTAGCGTTGAGGTGGCAGCCGTTTTTGCACTGACAGTTATTGGTTAACGGGCCATCCAATAATTGCTCACCTGTCTACCAGAAATTAAAAGAATGCCAAATAGAGTATCGTCTGGAAGCGATGTTGAGCAGATTGGCTTGTGTTTGAAAGAGAATCTTCCATCCCTTTTCTTCCAACATATTTGGGCTGTGTTCCTTCATCCATTTTAAACCCATGAGTCTTTGTGCATGAGGAGGTTGTGCTCAAGGCTGCCTTGTTCACCTGTTCTTGCATGTGGGAGAGTTGTCAATTGGTCTTCTCTACCTTGAGTGATTCCGGTTGGCTCCAATTATATATCTGGTTGTGAAATGCAAGGAAGGCTCTGCATCTGTAGGTTTTGCTTCAAGCCACAAATCACAGCTGCAGAATTGTATCATGAACTGGAGAGCTCATTTTTCAAGTTGTGAGACCAGATTTTATGAGACAAAATCCAACAAGTGTGTGGGTCACTTTTTCAATGAGGAAGAAATTCCCTCATTCACCTCACATGTAGACTTTTTGAGCATGAAATAAATTGTGCCATTGATACCATTCTTTGGAACCTTTCTTTCTTTTCCTTTGCATTATAGGCATCCAAATTGTGGGTTTGGTCGTTCACATAGAAACAGGGAGTTGAAAAGTGTGGAATCACTGAGCACATTTCAGTTTTGAGTATTTGACATGTTCTTTTATCTTGTCAAAATGTTTGTCATTGTTTTATTGTTAGGACCTCATCCTGAGGTAAATAAATATTTAAATGTGGGAATTACTGAAAAAAATAAGATACAAACATGTCCTTAGTGTCTGAGCAGCACAAAACAACAAAATACATTATTAGTATAGCATTTGTTGTTTTGTCTACATTATGAAAAACACTTATAGCTTGCTACAACTTTCAACAAATCAATGCTTATTAATGGTCTGATTTCAAAATGCAAAAATCGTGTTAAAAATGCAAGAATCATATCAGAGGCATAGTCAGAATACAAATAGTATAAGATTTCACAAATATAAATCATGCAATGCCTTAAGATGGGCTGGACAAAGGCAGCCCTCCTGATGTTGTCGGACTACAACTCTCATTAGACATTGCCACCATAGGTAACAGTGAGGATTACTGAGAGTCCACCAGCATCTGGAAAGTTGCATTCGACCCACCCTCTTTACAAATTAAAAATGGCAGCATTATGTACATATAAAAACAGGAACTTTAGTACACACACACACACACACACACACACACAATAATTTAGAATACAAATTAAGCCAAACCTTAATTGCAAAAAGTTCTTATGAGGAGACCGAACAGTATGCTACATATTAGGGATGGAAGGAATAATACAGTAACTATTATTCATACCCATTTTCAAAAACAGGATTCACAGTAATCAGAACAACTTCTTAAGAATGAATAATAAACCAAAGAGAACCTTCTAAAATCTTCCATCATTCAAAAGTCCTGAAATGTCATGAAGGAATGATTCTGCATTGAAAAATTAGGAGTGGGGAGAGGTAAAAAGAAACTAGTTTCTTGCATCGAAAACACATTTCCTATTGTAAAAGCATTGTTTCCTGTGTAGAAAGCAAGTTTCTTGCAGCAAAAACTGTACATAGAGAACATTTTTCCAACTACTGTTTTTCTGCACAGAATAATTCTTCTGCACGTCTGCAACACTCAAATATGGAGCAAATACTTCAGAGAAGGGCCGAAATAACCTAAAAGCACCAGATCCCATGTGAACTTGGAAGCCAAGCAGGGTCAGCCCTAGTTAGTATTTGGATTGGAGACAACCAATGAATCCCAGATGCTGTAGACTGCTTTCCAGAGGAAGGAACTTTCTAGAGTGTACCTTGCCCAAGAAGACCCTATGAAATCCATGGGGTCAGCATAAATCAACAAAAAACATGAAGGCACACAAGGACTGTGGAGGAATATTAATCTTTTCCCACAGTGGGGAGAAAACTTCCACAGTTATTCATTTCTTCATGTGAGGATGAAGTAGTTGAGGATTTACATCCTTAGGACATAGTGTTTAATTCAATATACTATGCCAAAATTAAATGGTCTCTAAATGTAGATTTCAATCCTGTTTGATATGGCCAAGCACTGAGGCAAGAGATTGGAGGATTCGCCACAGCCACAGGTACCTCCTCTTTACCTCAATTTCGCTGTATTTAATTAGCCTCTGTCTGTGAAAGGTACTAACAACTGGCAGCCCATTGAGAGAATCCTGCCAGAGGTAGATAGCCAGCTATCTTTCAGAGTGGTAGCTTGATGTGTTTTCTGCCACCAGCACCACTACTTTAAAGTACAGAGGTAGCAGCAGCTGGTCAGTTGTTAACACAAGGAAAGGAGTGGGAACTGGAGGTCAGCCAAGTGTGTGATTTCTCAGCAATTACACAAACATGCTCTGTGGCTTCCAGGTCAACAAGAAACTTTTAAGAGATGCTTGTGCGGTTGTCAAGGCCCTCGGTCATTGTCCTCACATTCTTTTACCAATGCAATGCATGATTCTGAAGAAGAGAAGCGGAGGAAAAATGGTGCTGAATCCATCCATTAAGAGAAAGAAGAAGCTTGATTGTACATGAATTGTATTTATGGGAGAACTAATTGGGTATGTCACATGATGGCTTTTGGGTGGTACGGTTGGCCCTCCCCATTTGTGGCTTTCACTTGCGCAGATTTAATTATTCACAGATTAAATTAATATGTTTTTTCAAGGAATCTCTAGGTCCTCCAGCATAACTCTGTGGTCAGCTTCTGCCACAGAATTGCACTGGAAGACCTAGACATTCTTAGAGAGAAGACTTTTCTAGGCATTTGTAGATCTTCCAGTGTGATTCTGTGGTCAACTCCCAGCAGAAATTCCTAGAGAAGTGTTTTGGGGTTTGTTTGTTTTTTACTTCCACTATTGCAGAGATCCTGCATCCTTAACTTCAGTGAATGTGGGGCTGACTGTACTTCATATAATATTTCTATGTTGAATTTGTGTTGGATTTGTGATAATGGCTTGAAGTTGGGAAGTGAGTAGTACAACTTCCACCAACTCCACCAGCCCATGTTGTCAGCACTAAATAAATCTAGGAGTTGGAAAATGACATCTGCAGGATCATAATTTACCTATCCTAACTCAAAACATAGGTTGGTTTCTATAGGAGTACAAGGAAATTTCACTCTACATAATTATACTGCTCTGATCCCACTTTAACTAGCATGGATGGCATTATCCTAGGAATTCATTTGTTTGCAGCTTAGGGAAAGATTATAGTACCTCACTAAACTACAGACACCAGGATTCCATCAGAACCATATATGACTTTGATGATAGTGCTGTAATTTAGTGTGAAAGGGCCAATTGGTCCAGCGCTCGGCTGCCAGATTAATAACAGGGGCGAGCTACAGGGAACGATCTACTCCCCTGTTTAAAGAGCTCCACTGGCTGCCGTTCACTTTCCGGTCCCAATTCAAGGTGCAGACCATCATCTATAAAGCCCTAAACGGTTTGGGACCCACCTACCTTAGGGACCGTATCTCCTACCATAAACCTGCTCGTTCCCTTCGTTCATCCGGGGAGGCCTTCCTTTCGCCACTGCCTCTGTCCCAGGCCCGTCTTGTGGGAACGAGGGAGAGGGCTTTTTCTGCTGTGGCCCCCCGACTGTGGAATTCATTGCCCACTGAGATTAGGCAAGCCCCCACCTTGTTAGCCTTTAAGAAAGATCTAAAAACATGGCTTTTCCGATGTGCCTTTGGGGAGTAAATGTAATATATTGCTCTGGCCATTCCCCTTGGTTTTTATCCTTTAGACTGCTCCACCATTTTATTTCCCTGTTTCCCCCTATTCCTATGTCTCTCTCTCCCGAGTTTTTAATTAAGTGTTCATGTGGCCCGCCCTGTTTTTTACTGTTTTCTCTGATTTGTGCTGTAATGTATATGATTATTTTTGCACTGTTATATTGTGTTATGATATGTTGTTTTATTTTGTTATATTGTATGGTGTCTGGGCATGGCCCCATGTAAGCCGCCCCGAGTCCCCGTTGGGGAGATGGTGGCGGGGTATAAATAAAGTTTTATTATTATTATTATTATTATTGTGTTTCACTTTCCACAGTAGCCATCTGATGTCAGTGTGAAGCTCTTATGCAACACATACATGTGGTAACTCCTATCCACTCTTGCTACCTGAGCACAATCTGCCCTCCACATTTGTGGATTTGATTTTTTTTTTTGCAGATTTGGTGATTCATTTGATTAAAATGTTATTTCTAGGAATCTCTAGGTGTGACTTCATGGACATTGTAAGTTTGCAATGGATGTTTGCAATAGATCACACTGGAGGCCCTAGAAATTCCAATAGAACTGCATAATCATTTTTTTATTTTCAGGGGGTCTCTGTGCCCCTAACCCCAGCTAATGTGGAATAATGACTAGTAACAACTGCTAACGTACTACAATTTTACTCCGGCCACCTTTGTGCCAAATAAGTACTTACACTAAAGGTTTTTCTTGTATGTTTGCATTCTTGATTTAATTACAGAGTATGGGGATTAATTAAAAATGATAAACCGAAATGCAATTAAACTGGCACAACAAATAATGAGTAACATAAGAAGATACTCTTTTAATGAAACAATTATTTTATTATTATTTATTTATTTTGGTGAAGTGGCCAACAAGCAACAAATTACTCTTAATGTCCCAAGTTTTGCTGTATTATCACATACACACCGCAGGTAAAAAGGTGGCCCCACTCAGCCCATTGCTGATCATGAAAAGCTTTTGTGATGGGCTGGACCTTTGTTTACTTTTGTGTTTGCCCAGGATTAGAAGGAACACTGTTGATCAAATGCCTCCCTACACATCCTGGAAACTAATAGCATTAGAGTCTGACATTGCCAGCTATTGTGTTAAATGTAAGTCAGTTTTGTATGGAGAGTGGGGGGGGGGATATGTGAATCCTCAAGAACTGATGTTAGAGGGTGGCTGAATATTTGTGTTGGTTGCCCAGCATGTTGCTAAGAAACTCAAGCGGCCTTCTGAATTGTGAAGACAGCCCCCACCCCTGTGCTAGTGCTGTGTTTTAATTTGTCGGCTCTGTAGAAAAAAGTCAAAAAGCTGTTAAATCGAATCTTCTTAAGGCATTACATGTTTATTTTTAGGGCTCTGAATCCCAGACATATTTCCCACTAGTCAGGGCAGTCACATGGACATTGTAAAACTTTGTTGTCCTTTCTTTCTTTCTTTCTTTCTTTCTTTCTTTCTTTCTTTCTTTCTTTCTTTCACTCACTCACTCACTCACTCTGCAAAGTAATTTGTTTTTGGAGACTTCAGAATTTAAATCCTTGTGTATTCCAGGCTAGTAGAAAATTACAGCGGGTAGATATAAATATTCTGCCACCTACCTGTCACCTCCCAGTACAAGGCCGGCTTTTGACACTGCTCAGATATATGGAGCTGGAGGACAGCACTCTTTCTGGTTGACCCAGCCATTAATTCTCATAGAAATCCTGCACATCCTGTGACATGATTGAAAGCTGAACCCTTTTTCTTTATGTTCTTAGTTGACCAGACAAACTTTTATGGTGTACCATACCATGTCTCGCCTCCACTCACAACCCTCAACCCCAACTCAATCTGGAATATGTCCATTAATAACTGGCACTTTCCAGATTGCTAGCCAAAAAATGTGCTAAGGCCAGGCACAAAAGGGAAAATGGAAAAAATGTGACTACAAGAAAGACATTTTGTCCAGGATTTCCAACATCTGTATTTTTTGCATTTTAAATGGAATTCAAGTTAACTTTCTTTGTGGCTGTATTTAGGGGGAGGACATTTCTTTTCCTTTCTCAAAAGGAAGATTCAGAATCTCTCTGTTTCAAAGTTTATTAGTCTTTATTTCTTTTTAATTAATACATATAGTTCATATCTTTTTTTCCATCTTGGCACATAGCAATGAACTGTCTTCCAATTTCATCCTCACATTGGTTCTGCATAGTAGGTGAGGTTGAGTATTAGCGAGTGGCCTCAATCCAATATATTTCATGTCGTATCATTTCAATGCAGCTTTCTCCACCTAAATCTAGTATTCTAGCCATTGCTCCCCATTTGATTTCAGTACCAGCAAACCTCCTCTGAATATATAAATCTTGCCAAGAGAAAACCTTGTGGTAGGATACCCTACATTGGAATTGACTTGAAGACACATAATGTCAACATTGACGATAAATGTTTCAAGCACTCGAGGTGTGGAAATTATTTACTTGAATGAAAAAGCAACTCATCCCATGTGGTTTCCTGACATATTTCACTGCATTTGTGTCTGTCTGTCTGTCTAACTATCATCAAACTTACTCATTTTTTTTAAAAAAAACTTTAAGAAAAGCTATACTCATTATTCTTTTGCCTCTCCCTCCATAGCTGTCCCTCTTTCAGTTTTTTCAAGACTCCTTAGTATTTTGAATGTGAACAAGTCTGTTTCAGTCTGCCAATTCTGAAAGTTAGAGGAAGAAAGGAGAGACTGAATGGTCCATTTAATAGGGGGGAAATGCAAATGTAAAAGCCTTGGGCGGTAGCTTTTGTCAGAATAAGACCATTTGATTGCAGTAAACAAGGATTGTATGTCTCCACCCAACAGTGGGTTCTCCTCTCCTGTTTCTTAGGGGAAAGAGCTTATTGCCCAAGGGCTGGGAAACCACAGAGTGCTGTTTCCTTTCTTGTGGGCTTTCCTTGGGCATTTGTTTGGGTACTACAGGAAGCAGGATGTAGGGCTAAGTACACCACTGGAGCTATCCATCAGGATTCTTCCTATAATTTTATGCTAACAGGGAATTCCGCTAGCCTGTGAACAGTAGTATGTAAGATGCCACATAAAAGGCAGGTTCCATCACCCATTCAAAAATACAATTTCCCAATATACAGTGGAGTTGGACAGTGGATTAAAGTCAGCTAATCATCACTTTTATGTTGTAACCTTTGACTGCCAACTTCACATTTAAATTTTCAGGGTCTTCTTGGTTGGGGGAGCTTTTCTTCTGTACAGAAAGCTTACTTTCCATTCCTGTTGCCACCAGATATTTGTAAACTAGATCTACCATACCAAAGGGTAATTCCACCTATGGCCAGAGACAGTAGGTAGCACAACTTCCTAATATTGATTTGTTGAAATTATAGTCTGCAATAGTTCCCTAAAAACACAACTAATTATCAGGGGTTCCATTTAATGTCTTGTTTCTTTCTTGATTTGCAAGTAATCATTGTACAGAAAGCAATAAAAGGAATCAAGGAGAACTGTAACAGCCAAGACAAATGCTCTGGATGTATCTCTTGATCCAAGGCAGCATTGATCTGGTGCTTGCATTCGCATTTCCCTGGACTATATACCGTTTGCTTATTTCTTCTGCTCCGTCACCATTAGTCTCCTTCTAAGTACCATTACTATAAAACTTCCCACTGAGAAATTTATACACAGAACGGGTTTTTGTCTGATCTCTTTAAACTAAAATAGACTAAAAACAGAGCTTGTGGGAGTAGTTTTTGACACTAAGAGTGGAGCCTTTCCAAAAAAAGATTGTTTTAATGCAAATTTGGGATCTAATTATTTTTTCTCACCCGGTTGTAGCTGTGGTTTTGCAATAGTGTGAACAGTATATCTAACATTGCTCAAACTTTGCCTCTCAAATGCTTTCCCTGCTCTTGAGGATGCTGCTTTCCCATCATCAGATACTTTTCCTCTCACTATTTTCTAGCTTCCAGAAAATCTGAACATTAACCAGATGACTGTCAAAAGCCCAGTTATTCTAATCAGACTGGCCATCAACTGTTCCAGTAATTTTCTACCTTGGATGGAAGGATTGGAAATTGTTGTTATTCTAAGAGAGAGAGAGAAAGAATAATTACATTATGGTAATAATAATAATAATAATAATAATAATAATAATAATAATAATAATAATAAAAAATTAAAAAATTGCACAGACAGACTACAAACAGAGGCACAACTATGTGGCCCAAATGATTCATTGGAACCTATGCCTCAAGTATCACCTCCCTGCAGTTAAGAACTGGTGGGATCACAAACCTGCAAAGGTTGTGGAAAATGAACACGCAAAGATACTGTGGGACTTCCGAATCCAGACTGACAAAGTTCTGGAACACAACACACCAGACATCACAGTTGTGGAAAAGAACAAGGTTTGGATCATTGATGTTGCCATCCCAGGTGACAGTCGCATTGAAGAAAAACAACAGGAAAAACTCAGCCGCTATCAGGACCTCAAGATTGAACTTCAAAGACTCTGGCAGAAACCAGTGCAGGTGGTCCCGGTGGTGATGGGCACACTGAGTGCCGTGCCAAAAGATCTCAGCCGGCATTTGGAAACAATAGACATTGACAAAATTACGATCTGCCAACTGCAAAAGGCCACCTTACTGGGATCTGCACGCATCATCCGAAAATACATCACACAGTCCTAGACACTTGGGAAGTGTTCGACTTGTGATTTTGTGAAAAGAAATCCAGCATATCTATCTTGTTTGCTGTGTCATACAACGTCGTTGTGTCAATAATAATAATAATAATAGAATAATTAAATATAACCTGTTAGATAAGAAGATGTGAGGTATATAATTGCCATTTTAGACTTGTACATAAGGTTAAAAATTATTCTCATACAATGCTGAGAGAGGATAGAATCTCCATAAAAATCTAACCATGTCTTACCATACTCAACTTTACTCAGAGCTATACTCTCCAGATCTATTGACTGAATTCCCATCATCCTCAGCTAATATGATAACTATATTTGGAGTACCAATATGCATTTGAGGATCAAAGAGTTGGTTGGGTGTTTTATATATATATACAAGACTCATGGATTTTGAAGGACCTACTCTAGTTGGGGCTCCAATTGGATTCTGCCCATTGTGAAATAGTATTTTAAGGTGGATCGAATGTTCTTTTGCCCAGCATGTCAGCTCAAGTGTGGTGTTCATGTATAAAGATAAATTTTGTTGTCGTCGTACTCACCTAGTAATGTGTCTTTTGGTTGGCAGAAGATTTGCCCATGGATTTGCCTATCAGTTATATCCTAACATTTTCACCTGTTTCTTCATTAACCCTGTAACTCTGATAAAGGTTTCATCCATGAATCTCCAACCCTTTAATTCTTCCCTATGGTCTTTTCAATCACTGTCTTCTTCACCACGTTTAAGACAATAATGTATGACTCTACCAAGAGACCTTTCCACCCGAGTCTCCCAATCCAGTTGCAGTAAGATCAAAAGTAGTAAACAAGTAGTAAGGGGTCATTGGTGACTACCTCTCTACCTGTGTTAAATATAGGATACGGCTTGTTGTTGCACTCTGATGTCTTGCCATATGTATGTCTGTGTGTGAGTGTAAGTCATTTTTTTTTCTCATAAGAAAATGCAGATAAGAACCTTTTCATTCCAGCAGCCCTTTGAGAATGTATTTTTCAGGGGAAACTGGGTTTTTATAATGTGCTGTGCTTTTCCATTTCTTTGTTGTTATTTTAATTTGATTTAACTAGTTTTAATGTTGTGATGGTTTTAATTGCTGTTAATTTTAACTGTGTTTGTTTTAAGTATTGCAAGCTGCCTTGAATCTCAAACTGGGAGAAAGGGCAAGGTAAAAATAAATATAATCATAATATTTATTTTTCCACTAGTAGGCAAAAACCCAAAGCCTTTTTTATTCAGGTGGGCTTTGTGCAGTCAACCCATTGGTTTAAAGCAATTTAGGAGGACACTAAATTGATGTCTTCCTAAATTGCTTTTAAATAGTTGTGCTTTCAGTTAGTTTAATGTTATTGTGATGTTACACCTTTTTGAGTTTTGAATCTATAGTTCTGTTCTTTTTGTGAACTGCCTTCATTCTTCCATTTGGGAGGAAAATGTGGTGTAAATCAAATAAATGAAGAAAACAACACATACACACACAGCCTTCTACAATCTGAAAACCTGTTCTTCTAGAAGTCTTGCAATTCTGGAGTCTCTAGGGTTCTTTGTTCAATGTACACCTACCCTGCTCATCTATCCCCTTTTCTCCATCAGCATCTCATTTATTTTACAGACAGAAAGAAGGAAAAGTTCCCCTTCCTCCATATGTACGTCAAAGGCAATTTACTGTGCTTGAAGCTAAGGCAGATGGAGAGGAATGTATATTTTTTAATAGCTGAAGCTGTCAAGAATGCAGGAACCTATTTTGATCAGATCTCTTTCTTTTTTGGGAAGATTGAAGAACTCAGCAAATTTGTAGTTTTATTTGGAATCAATGGCAGATACAGTCAGTAGGTTATTAATACCTAAATCAATATGGTACCGTCTGGTATGTCACACTAATTTCAGATGGTGAAACAGGCAAATAAGCAAATCAGAAGTAGTTAACTTTCCTCTGGTGAATGAAAGGAAAGAAATCACCATCGTGAGGGAACAGAACTTTAACTTTCTGTATCTTTCTTTCAGATAGCATTATGTAATATATGCTATTATTTAATGCTATCTGGAATGCTATCTTGGGCTAGCCAGCATGGTATAGTAGTGGTTTGACTGTTGGACTAGGAATATTGAAAACAATGGTGTGACTTCGAGCAAGTCCCACTTTCCTATCTGAAGACCCAAGACAGTGGCAGAATTCTGCTGAAGAAATCTTATCACGAAAACCCAATTATAGTTTCTCCGGGCCCTTCTACACAGATCTGATAATCTTTGATAGGTAATGGGTTTATCTGAGGTGTCCAAACAACAACAACAATAATAATAATAATAATAATAATAATCTTTATTTATACCCCACCACCATCTCCCTAACGGGGATTCGGGGCGGCTTACATGGGGCCATGCCCAAAACAATACAATATCACAGAATATAAATAAAACAACAAATTATAACACATTAAACAATACAATAAAAGATAATATACACTACATTAAGCAAAATCAAAAGAACAATAAAACCAAGGGCGGGTCACATGAACACTAGGTTGAAAACTCGGGTGAGAAAGGGAATAGGAATAAACCACAGAAAACAGGGTCATAAAGTAGTGGTGCAATCTGGAGGACAGATATTGGAGGAGAGTAACAAAAGGGATGTATGCAGTAATTACTCTCCAAAAGCACAACAGAAGAGCCATGTTTTCAAATATTTCTTAAAGGCTGCTAATGTGGGGGCTTGCCTAATCTCACCGGGCAGTGAGTTCCACAGTCGAGGGGCCACAGCAGAGAAGGCCCTCTCCCTTGTTCCCACAAGGCGGGCCTGAGATATCGGCAGTGGCGACAGGAGAGCCTCCCCTGACGATCGAAGGGATCGGGCAGGTTTATGATAGGAGATGCGGTCACGAAGGTAGGTGGGTCCCAAACTGTTTAGGGCTTTATAGGTGATGGTCTGCACCTTGAATTGGGACCGGAAAATAAACGGCAGTTTACTCCGCATTAACCTGGAAAGAGCCAGACCTTAAGCTAAGGTCCAGATCTTTGCAGGTTCCGGGATTGTGGAGATTGACTCCCGGGACTGTTTCCCTACAGCCATTCCAGTTCTTTGGGCTCCTGGAGCCCAAAGGAGCGAGAAAGTGCCCCCCCCAGCCCTCCATTTCCCCCCAAAAAAACTTACTGGAGGGGCCTGCCAGCAGCAAAGGTCCCTCTGCAGAATACTCCTGACACGCTGCTGACAAGCCCTTTTGGTAAGTTTTTTTGGGGGGGGAAATGGGGGGCAGGATGTCATCCCCCATCAACCTTTGTTGATCTGGGGTGGCAAGATGCCAAGGGAAGGAGGAAGTGGGTTAAAATAACACGCTTCCTCCTGGGTTTTTGCCCTGTGTGAAAGGGTTTGCCATAAATTTGATTCAACTTAAAAGTACATAACTACAACAAAGTCATTATAATTCTTTAAGATAACTCATCTGCCTAAGTTACTAGTTCAAAGTGATAATGGTGTTGTTGACTAACATATACGTTTACTGAAATCCGTTTAAGACATTAGTAAGCACATCCCTAGCTCTCTTTTTGTTGTTGTTGTTGTTGTTGCTTTTTTTTTTTTTGGTAAATCATTCATACTTTAAGCAACATAAACATGTAGGAATCAGACTTCGGTGGTCCATGTAGTCTGAGAGTGAAGAAACTCATCTGTCTTCGCCGTGAGCCGTTGTGATGACACACCCGAGCGTTTGAGAGAACTGGAGTGTCTGGCTTTACTCGGAGGCTATCTGAATACCTTCTGTTGAGATCAGGTCCCTTAACATAGAGCCACTTTAGGCAGGATGAAAGTTAACCAAAACAAGTATACTGGAAACAGGAAGAGCAAAGGACTAACTCCACCCAGGAGACTATTGAAAGATAACTTAAAACAATACATTACGAATGGAGAATTTGTTGAATGCAGTCATCTTTCTGGGACTCTGGAAGTCTCTGAGGCAAAGGACTTGGTCTCCTCTTTGTGAAACTTGGGCTGGCCACAAGCTTCTGATGTCACTGGGACTGGTGGTATATGCAGTTAGTACTGTACGGAACTGGGTAGAACAGGCTTGTACTGCTGTGCTATACTGTTGTACTTAACTTGCTGTATAGGTTGTACGTGCTGAGAATGCCTGTTTGAATTGCTAGGGCAAAAGATTTCCAGACAAAACCCTGGCCTCCTCCTCTGTGGCTCTAAAAGGCAAGACTGGGGAGGTTTTGCAAAAAGAGCTCTGTGAGGCAAATGGACTGAACCAACTGAGGCTGGCCTCTGGGGAGGTTTAAAGCTTCACCCCAAAACTAATACAATGGAGGAATCTACACTATAGGGAAAGCCTAAACAGGAAACTAAAACAAAGGAGAGGAAAGGAAGAGCCAAGATTTCACAGATGTACATTGCTATCAATGATGCTATCATTGGGTGGATTCCCACATTTTGTAAAAGGCTGAAATACTAGTGAGAATAAGAGTTTTAAAAGCTAAAACGTGTTTGTGTTTTGATTCCTACCACTTTCCCTTTGGTCATACCCTATAATTGAAGAACTTTTCTGAAACTGAGTCTAGCTTTCAAGTAGAATAAAGGTTCTTAGCCATGATTTAGATCAACACATTACTATCATTGTTTCACCCTTCCTGGTTTAACATTTGAGACAGTCTGTCTTATGATAGGGCCAAGAAGAACACAAGATGCAGTTTGTGAGACTGCACAAGGTCACCCTTTCATCCTCTTCCCTGCAAGCATGGTCTCCTACATTAATGATGGGGCTAGGCCAGAGGTGCAGCCCTCGTAAAAACTTCAACTCTTCTAAGTTCTCCAAACTGGCCTTTTTATTCCCCCTCTGCACCCCAAGGTAAATTGTCCCCACCAGTGAATTGCCTCTTGGAGCAATAGTTAAATGGGTGGCAGATCCCACCATGAAGTCCAAAAGCAGTGGACTTCAGGTATGTGTTGGTGGTGGTGGTGGGGGGGGGGTCATTTCTTGTAGACCATGGAGATAATTTGGCCCCTAGATCCACTGAAATTGCCTGCCCCTAAACTCAGCAATAGTCCCATTTGAAAATAAATTGGACAGCAGCAGTTTACAATGAGAAAATAAACTGTTCACCATTGCTTCTTGGTGGTGGGTGCATGCTGTAAATAAAGGATAGTTTTCAAGAAACAAATTTGTGCATGTTCTGACACTGCATAATGCAGTAATGGGGCATTTAGAGATTATAGAAGTTTGTTTACTTGTGTAAAGAGAGCTTATTGTGTTTTTTCAGGAGCAGAAACCATGCTCGTAGCTAGAACTGTTGTACTCTAAATTACAAAATCTCTTTAATAGCTGCCAGAATTGTACCCAGCTGTTATATTTTTGCCACCACACAACCACTGTACTAAATAAAATGCTTTGGTATAGCAATTTAGAATAGCTTGTTGTACCCTCCCCCCTTCACTTTAGTGTGTTTTTTAAATGTATTTTTAAAATCCCATTCTCCCAAGCTCTGTAGGTTGTAACTGTATTTTTCTTTGTGAAAACTGTTACCTGCTGAGGCAGAGCAGCCGAATCGCTTCGTTAGAGATGAAGACGCTGCATGCAGATATAGATGTTAATGCTTGCCTGTTGTCAAACAGCATACAATAGCTCTGTCTGGTTGTTTCTGTTCCTTTGGGAGACAGAATGTTGCAAGCAGAAGCTTTCAAGCGTGTGCGTGAGCACATGCATATGTAAAATGTATGTTGTGCTTAATGACCATTCAATGGAAAAAATGAAAATTAAGCATCAGGAATTGGGCCGTGTGCCCATGAAGATGTGAGAAATGTCCATCATATGTGGCATACTGTTTGTCAGTGTCCCTAGTATAATATCCAAGTGATTCTGTACAGTGTGCACAGGGAGATTGTCAAGTGCTGAGTTCCATGTGGGACCTGCAATAAAAGTAGATTGCAAGTGCTCAAGCTTCCATGCTCATGAGTCCATCCCTACATATCCCTGCTATAGTCTATATTACATGATCTCTTAGCATGTTCATTCCTAATTTTGCTATGGTGAGTCCACTTTTAAGAAGTTTATTCTTCAAAACAAGTGTATTTTCACAAACGTCGTCGTTGTTGTTGTTGTTGTTGTTGTTGTTGTTGTTGTTGTATTTATACCCCGTTTTATCTCCCCAGAGGGGACTCAAAGCAGCTTGACATACAAATATTGGTATCCAATTTAAAATATACAAATACAGTAAACAAACATTAAAACAGAATTAAACACAACTGGTATTTTAAAATTCAGTTAAAATCCATCAAATATATTCAAAGTTAAAAACCATAGCATCCCCATACTAGATCTCAAACACCTTCATCTTTAAAAGCCTGCCTGAATAAAACGTTTTTAGCCTGCTGCCGAAAGGACAGCAGGGAGGGGGCCATCCTGGCTTTCCTGGGCAGTGATTTCTAGAGTCGAGGGGCAACCACAGAGAAAGAAAGCACGCTCTCTCGTTCCCACCAACCAAGCTTGAGATGTAGGTGGGAACAAGAGAAGGGCCTCTATGGAAAATATCAGGGCCTGGGAAGATTCGTATAAGAGGATGCGGTCAGCCAAATAGCCTTGACCTGAACCATCTGAGCACTCTTCAGAAGCAGCCCCACATAGAGCTCATTACAGTAATCCAGGCGGGATGTAACTAAGGCGTGTACCACCAGGGCCAGATCTGACTTCTCAAGGAATGGGCACAGTTGGCGCACAAGTTTTAATTGTGCAAAAGGCCCTCCTGGGCCTCCAGGTTCAGTGCTGAATCCAGGAGGACATTCAAACTGTGGACCTGTGTCTTCGGGAGGGACTGTGACCCCATCCATCACCGACTGGAGCCCTGGGTTCCTCAACAGCCTACTGATACTTTCTTTTGTGAATGGGCGGCGTTACCTTGGCTTTGTGAGAAATAATATATCTACAATCATATTTAAAGTCCATATGCATTAATAATGATGATGATAGTGATGGTGCTACTACTGCTGATATACCCCTATATCACATATTTTTTTCCAATTTGGGAAATAAAGAGGCATACAACAGTTAAAACAAACACAGTAAAAAATCACAATACACATACGTTCAAAAGAGCACAGCATCCCTACAAAAGTAGGGAAAAACATGAATAAGATCTACTATAAATACTTTTATCTGAGCGAATACTTCTCTAGACATAGCTAGGTCTTCTGCTGGAAGTTGACCATAGAATTATGCCAAAATACTTAGTAATAATTCTTTGGTCAACTTCCATCTCACAGTAGATCTCAAAACCTGGGCAAGTTTATATAGTAATTGGGATCTAAATCATATAAGACTTCTAGGTTATCACCAGTACATTCACTCAAACCTTTATATTATATGCTTGTCCTTTTATATGTCTATCTGTCTGACTATCTTTCTGTCTAACATCTACTCAACCCATCTATTTTAGAGCTAAATTGGGAATATAGATATCACTTTTTCATATTCATAGTCTTTCCCCATGTTAGTACTTTTCATATTAAATAGACTAACAACTGATTTACACTAAATATGTGAAAACAAATTAGCAGGCGGCAAATACAAATGCTTCTCTACCCTTAATGAGGAAACGTCGGTGCCGCCTATAGTACAAATACAAATTTTTATTCCGTTTGAGTAACCCTTTGGTATTTTAATGAAGCCCTGTTCCCTTGTACTGCATATGGCTTGCTGTCGGATAGTTTAACACTAAGAAGATCTGCCTTGAATAAATTAGTATATATTTGCAAATTAATTGGTTAATTAGATTTCAGACATCTCTTGGGAACGGGAAAGAAACAGATGTGTGCACGATAGTTGGAGGAGGAGACAGTGCTTGGTTTGTTTTTGTGAAAAGCAGCCTTGAAGGGGTGCAGAAGCTTTTAAAAAAACCACACACACACACACACACAAACACAAATTTGGTTCTTAAAGCAACTCTGAAAAAGTTTGGATTAGCATTATTATGGCATGCTAATTTGTTTTGGTTTATCAAAGTCTCGCCCATTCAGTACTCTAGGGAACTGCAAAACATTCTTCATAGAAAACCAGACCTTAGTCCGTTTAGATTAGCATTGCAGAAACTAACCACTAGTGACTCTCCAGAGTTTCAAACTGGGGTCTCTCGTGCCCTTATCTGGAAATGCCAGGGATTCAATTAGGAACTCTTTGCATGACTCTTCCCTGTAATGTAGAGACGGGTTCCATTTTCACAATGGAAAAGATTTGAAATGAGTGACGTGTCTCCTCCTTCCTCCATCGTTCTTTGAAAAGTCTTTAGGAAGCCATATGGAATGAATTTGCAGCTCAGTGCTTTCCAGATTTTAGGGAGGATGGTGGTGAGCGAATGTGGAGATATTAAGCAATGGATAAGGAAATATGCCAAACAAAAGGCTTGGTACAGAATGTCTCTTCCAGCAGAAGGTGCCTGGAGAAGCAACTTAGATTCTTGGGAACACCAGATGTAAACCCAGAAATGAATTCTTTTTGTTTTATCAGTATCTCAGAGACTGAATTAGCTGTCATTTAGCTAGAAAGTGAAACAAGTAGATTCTTTTAATTAAATTGTAAATAAAATAGAACTTAAAATTTTAGTTTAGCCTTATGTCTGAACTTTTTATCCGTTCATTTTTTTATTCCAGAGAGGTGGCTAGTCTAGTCACTTTGATCCCACATTCACCAACTAGATGCCTGTTGGACAATTCTGTTTTCCCAGATATGTTCACTAGCATCTTGTATTTCCTCTGGTACCAGTAGTAACATAATAAGTATCATTGATGTTCACCATGAATTTGCCTTGCCCTAATTCCTTAGCCACCCAAGTTGGTAGTCACCACCAGATAGTGGGGTACTTATTTCCATACTTCCAACTATGTGCTGTTTTAAAATAATAAGAATAAATGTATTTACTTTTATCTGTCCTGAATTTCCCACTGTTTTGCTTAATTGCAATGTCTCAAGTGTTAGAATTAACAAAATCATCTCTGTACCATGCAGAACATGACATAAGCTCTATCATGTCCTCCCCATTCTTTTCTAAGCTAAAAATCTTCCAGTGTTGTATCTTTTCCTCATTAGGGTTTGCTCCAGATCCTTGATCACTTTCATTACCAATTTCTGTCTCTGTTTTAACATTGGACTGTCCTGGTAGAAAAAAGTCTAGCCACTATGGAGAAGGACAGTGATACTAAGGTACCTCTTACAGGCAAAATTGCTGTTGTTGTTGAAGGCCACTTTGTTACGTGATGGAGCATTTGTTGTAGGGAGCACCTATTCTTCTGTACCTTCTGCCTTACTTTTTACAGCTCTAGAGGACCACAGCATTTCTCAACTTTTTTTGAGGTTTCAGAGTGCCAAGATAAAATAATGATAGACAACCTTGTTTTGCTAGACATCTTAGTTGTATGACATCTTCCCTTTATAATATACAGCAGTGGGATGTATGTTGGATATATCTAGATCACTCTTTCATTCTCAGACAAGCAACAGTGACATTCAGGGGGCTGGCTGATGACTCACATCAACGAAATATGAGTACCTTGAGAAACAAAGAACTAGCTCTCTAGTGTTGCTTTAGTATGAGGTGGACAACTGTTTAGTTTTAGAGGGCCACATCCCCCCCATACCCCTGGAAGGCCTCATCCATACAACACCCCTAAAAATTAACATTCCCCCAAATTTCCTAATGCTTTTGACTCTTTCTCAGCCTTTATAGACCCAGGAAGAGTTGAAGTATAAAGTACTCTGAAAATGAACATCTTCAGGTCACTTTCTGTTAGAGATATATATATAAAAAAGCCCTGGAGGCATATGCAACCTGTGGGCAGTGCTTTCCCCATCACTTCTGTCAATAGTGTCATTCAAAATAATGAACAGCCAGTTGCCATCCCAAGCTTTTCCCACAGGACTGGAGGATGCAATCCTTTCCCACCACCTGTCTGTTCAGCTCTCTTTTTTAGTATCCCTGGCTCCCCTTTTAATCTCTCTGTAGCATTCCCTCAGTAAATGCTGTAGGAGCCCCCGGGGGCGCAGTGGGCTAAACCCTTGTGATGGTATGACTGATGACATGAAGGTTGGTTGCTGACCTGAAGGTTGCCGGTTTAAATCCATCCCAGAGAGAGTGGGGTGAGCTCCCTCTATCAGCTCCAGCTTCATGTGGAGACATAATAGAAGCCTCCCAAAACATCAAAACATCCGGCCGTCCCCTTGGCAACGTCCTTGCAGACGGCCAATTCTCTCACACCAAAAGTGACTTTTAGTTTCTCAAGTCGCTCCTGACACAAAAAAAGGAAATGCTATTCTACAAAAGGAGTTTCTAAAACAATTGTCTGTGCTTTGCAAGTGAAACTCTTACTTTATATGGTTTTTATTGAGCTAAATCCAGTGTTACTCACTTCCACAAGAGGAATGCCCCCCCCCCCCTTTACAGGAATGTCCAGATCTGAGCAGTGGTTTCCAGCTATTAGTTCTCCAGGTGTTCTGGACTCCAGTTCCCAGAAGCCATAGCAAACTTGGTCAGCTGTCAAGAATTCTGGGAGTTGAAGTTCAAAACACCTGGTTGGGAACCACTGCTCTAAAGAAAGTGTTATGGTTATGCAGTTGGCTGAAAGGCATGGGTGGTGAAATCTGCAATTGGAAAGAAACTGTTGGGTGCAACTCATTATTTACAGTTTCTGGTGGGGTTGCCATGTTAATCTGAAGCATAAAAAAGAAAGAGTCCTGTGGCGTCCTGAAAATGATCCCATTTTGATATGCCACATTTTTAGGTATGTAAACTTTTATGACCTGCAAACTCCTACATTTGATATCCTATATTTACTCGAGTCAAATGCTAACCTTTTTTGACTAAATTACATCACAAAAATCCTGTAATCCACCCCGAGCCACGAGGAAATGGGTAAGAAAAATCATTGCTGCTATTATTATTATTATTATTATTATTATTATTATTATTATTATTATTATTATTAAATTGAGATGTGCATTACTTTTGATGGTGCATTATACTCAAATAAATACGGGTAATGGACTGCAATCCCATGAAAGGTCCTGTCAAACAAAACTGGTTTGGCCTTAGGGGGTGCTACAAGCCTGTTTATCATTTACTGTGTCATTTGTAATTGGGGCATATTGTATGCGACATTTGGAATGTGCCAAAGAAAGAGACAGATCAGGGTTTATTGTTTGTTTTGTCCTGAGGCTACTAAATGAGCTTCATGCAGAGGAGTGATTTGAACCTGGAGTTTTGCATCCAGTCCTGGCAAACGACCTGCACACCCATTAGTGCCTTACAATATTACATGTGTTGAGGTGATACATTGTTTTTGAATATGTGAATTCGTTTGATTTAACAGCTTGAGAATCATTTGACTAAGTAGCATTTAATCAGAAAATAAGTAACATAATGGGGAATGTTGGTTTTTCCTTTTACTTCTTTAACTTGGATGAATATGCTGGAACAAAAGCAGTAGAGAGATCGACAGCCCCAAAAGTAAGGATTTGTGTATTCATTACTGACCTTGACACCTTCAGAATAACATCACTTGATTAATATCAACTTAGGAATTGGGAGATTTAGATTTCAGGAACAAAAAGTATGTTCAAAGATGGGAGGAAATGATTTTCAATTTAAATGCAATGTAAAACTTAATTGCTTTTCTCCTGCTTAAATTAACTTCACTCCTGTGCCTGGACCCATGGAAATAGGGAATTAATGAGACTAGGCACAAAAGTAGGCCTAAGTGAAAGCCAGTGGCTTAACGGGGGCTGAAACTTTATGGTTACTGCCGGGCACTTCTATTTTCAGTCAAGGAATATTTTAGACTTTCATAGAGGGACCTTACATAATAATCATTGATCTTACTGCAATTTGGCAAGGCAGGGAACAACCTTTAAATGGTTGAAACCAGAGTTTGGTATTTTCAAACTGCTATTAGAGCCGATATTGCAATCAAAGCAGGGTTAGTACTCGGATGGAGGCCATCAACAAATCCTCTGTACTGTAGGCTATATTTCAGAGGAAGGAGCTGGCAGAGCCATCTCTTAAGCATTCATTATCTAAGGAAACCCAATGCAATTCATGGGGATTTATATATATACATACATATATACATGTACAATACTTACCCCCCCCCCTTTCCCCACACCCCATATATGATGTATATTTTTGTTAAAGACACAAAGGTACGTTTAAGTTCCCTAAAGTCTTACTTCCATTCCTCCTATATAAAGGGATATTACAAGGAAATTACAAGAATTTAACAATCTAGTCCACAGATTATAACTCTGATTGAAATTTACATATGCCAACGTATGTCTACACTCTCTCTCTCTCTCTCTCCCTCTCCCTCTCCCTCTCCCTCTCCCTCTCCCTCTCCCTCTCTCTCTCTCTCTCTCTCTCTCTCTCTCTCTCTCTCTCTATATATATATATATATATATATATATATATATATATATATATCGGTCTAGGCCTAGGAACACCCACATCTATGCAGATCCCATTTAAGTTTAGGTATCTGTGCTCATATCAACTGTTGACCAAACAGACTTATCACTGGTCTTGATGCAGTTTACAATTTTTCCTGTATCTCTATAACTTCTAAATGTTATATTGAACCCTGGCACCAATTGCTTTCTTCCTTCTGTGTCCCATAGCTTGAAAGAGTTGTTTTTTGGACTTGTTGTCATGGATGTATGTCTTCAAGTAGTTTCTGACTTATGGTGACCAAAGGGCAAACTATCATGGTGTTTTATTATCAAGATTTATTCTTGGTGCTTTGTCTCTCTCTGAGACTGAGAGGGTATGACTTACTTGGATTGACTCTGTGGGTTTCCAAGATTGAGGTGGAATCTAGACTCTGGTCTTCAGAGTCATTATCCAATACTCAGACTATTATATCATGCTTAATCTTACTTTTTTGCATTTCAGCTTCTAAAATGCCCCAGGTAGCATCGTCTCAAGAGAAACTTTATTCTGAAAAAGTAACTTTTTCAAGCAGTGCCCTGAATTCCTTCCAATATCATTATGAATTCTTGGAAATCTGGTATTGTGTGCCCTCCAGGTCAGGGCGGACAACATGCAGTATAGTAGTGCTACCCAATGTGGTGGCTCCTGAAGAATTTTCAGGAAAGGAAGTAACAATCAAAGCCAATGGACTCAAGTATTATGATGGTATCTAGCACATGGTGGGGAAACAGTGGCCAGTCCCACACATCACAGGCTGAAAAACACTGCCGTGCAGCAGCACCAGGCCTATTGTTCTTAAAGAGGCTATGCTGCCACCATGTGGTGACTGTACTCCTGGAAGGAAAAGAGCTTGAGGGCCTTTTCTGTGTGAAAAGTTGCATATCAAAGTTGGCACCTGGTATTTGGCTTCAGTATCCTAAAGACACCCTTCTTATTTTCGAAGCGAAGAAGAGTCAGCTCTGATTGGTACCTGCATGGAGGACCACCACCAAATACCAGGTGCTGAGGGTTATATTTCAGAGGAAAGAACTGGCAAAGCCACCTCTAAGTATTTGTTGCCTAAGAAAACCTTATGAAATCCACAAGGTTACCATAAATGGCAGATGGCTTGAAGGCACACAGACACTCAGAGGAAACCCGATGCATTGCACAATATATTTTGGATTATCACTCCTATAAATGTCAACCAACACAGGTGATGGTCAGAGATTGTGGGAATGTTAGTCCAAAATATCTGCAGGATGACTCTGCTTTATATGACACATCCAGGAAATCATATTCTACTTCATCCTGTTCTGGTTTGAATCAGGAAATGGGAGAAAGAGGCGTGTTCACACTACACAAAGCACTATAATTCCACTAGAACTTCCATGCAACATCCAATGGTATCCTGGGATTTGAGGTTTAAAAGAAGAATATTTGGAATTCTCAACTAAAAGTTTCTAATGCCTCGAAAAATAAACCCCAGGATTCAATAGGCTGTAGCCATAGCAGTTGAACTGGGCTATAGTGCTATAATTATGTTGTGTGAAAGGACCCGAAGAATGTTGTGGTCTGGGGCGGCGGCGGGGGGGGGGGGTGTCAACTCATTAAGATATGGGTCTGGACAAGATTTCTGAGGATACTATGGACAAAAAATTTGCCTTAGAAGTCAGGATGACTCAACTGAGGCCATCATATTTTGAAGATCTCATGAGAAGACATGACTCACTAGATAATATAATACTGCTTGATAAGGTGAAGGGTAATAGAAAAAAGAGGAAGACTGTATTCCAGAAGGATGTACTCCATTCAGGAGGCTGTCTGCAAAACTGGAGCTGGGCAGTTGAAAATAGGGTGACTTGAAGGTTTCTCATTCATAAGGGAACCAAACATTGAAGCCATCTTTAAGGTGCCTAACAACAACCATTCTAATACCGTATATTAGTGCCCGGAGGTTATGAATATCCTTAATATGGTGCTTGTTGTAAGTTTTAAAATTGTTTTATTTGATATCTTAATTGGGTTTTAATCAGGATATGATGTTTTAATTGATTGTGTATTGCTGTTCAGTGTATTTGTATGAATTTTATATGTTGTACGCTGCTTTGAATCCCACCCACGGGAGAAAAGCGGGATAGAATTGAATAAATAATAATAATAATATTTATATTATTAGCCCTAGCACTTTCCCTTCTCCATGGAGTAACCCTCAACTGATCCCCGGATCATATCAAAATCCATAATTTTGGCCCCTAATCCTGCCCTTGATTTGTACATGGGTAGATATGGTGATTTAATAGCTGGGGTGAGATTTATGCTGGGAGGCCATCCTAAGTTATCACTCCATCCTTTACCCGCTTGGTGCTATTGGTGGTTTGATTGACTACATTATGAAAAGTCATTGGGTCCTAGGGACCCTACCAGTTTCTCTGTGCCTTTTTCACCCATAGCTGAGTTTCCCTCCCTTTTGACTTTTGCAGCATGACTTTTTCCACCAAGATCTACAAAGCCAATTATTAGGAGTTAGTGAACGAACCAGTTGGGTAACGTTATTTGGGCCAATGTGCAACAACAATGTTGAAAGGAATATTAATCCTTAAGAGAATATATCAGCACCATCATATTATTATTCCACTTTTAGGCATTTTTTCAGTTGCTAGGGCTGAGTCCCTGGCTTATGTTTCTCCTCTTCCTTTTAATTGTTCCCCTGATTTTTAAAATGTGCTCATCTGGAAACCACAGTGTTTGTGTGCGCGTATGCAAAATGACTGAAAATTGACTCATTAGCTTAAATGTTTGCATCTGGCTGAAAAGGGCACAGGGCCATCATACTCAGCAACTATTTTCTGTAATGCAACATGGGTATAGGAGAGGAAGAGAATGAAGCACTCGAGGGCTGTTTTCTGTGGCATTTGTAGAGCAGTAGGCCAGGAGGTATGTAAATGTTGATGATGCAGAATAGCAGGGACATCACTGTATTTTATGTTGCCTCCCACCCTTTTGAAAGCTACATAGAACTTCTAAATCAGTAGTGTCCAACCATTGGTCCTCTAGGTGTTTTGAACTTCAGCTTCCAGAGGGCATGCTGGACAGGGCTTCTGGAAGCAGGAGGACCAAAGGTTGGACATCACTGTTCTAAATAACGGGTGTGAAGCTTATGTGCTGTAATTTCAAGTCTCATGACAAATGCTTTATTTGGGACATCACTTCCAAGGCATTGGAATGGATGAAAATACCGCTTGAAAGTACTAGATCCGGCTGAACATTCACATGCCACTTTTCACTATAAATTTCTCCAAATTCCCCTTGATAAGAAGAGGCCAATTTCTACCTCTTCTCCTTCCTGGAAATTGGTTGCCAAAGGAATAATTACCATGTTCTTGAAGAATGTTTCTGAGAAGAATCCTGCGGATCTCTTCTGCTTCTCTTGGCCGTTGTTACTGCTGCCAGATTGAGGAAAGAAGTACTACTTTGCTAGAAAAGAGTGAAAAAGCAAGGAAATATGTTAAGCACTGAACCACTGCATTTGATTAAGTCTAAAACTAATGATTCTGTAAGTTGACAGCTTTGACAGCAAATTAGGCTCCATTTTCCTCACCGCCTTCTCCTTAACTCCTTGGGAATAGTGATGGGTTGGTTCCCTTTGATTGTTCAATAACAGTTGCAAGTCTTGGTGGGGACTAGGGAAAGTTCTTTTAGTCTTAATCCTTGTTTTGCTTGGAGGGGACAGATTTTGGGGTTTTTTCTAACAACTGACATTAGTGCGTTTTTTTTTTAAGTTTCCTAATTAATTTGAATACTCCTTTCCTAATTTGTCTGTCATTGCCTTATTCACCATAACATATTTGTGTGGTATTTTAAAGAGATGCACATTTTAGTCATTCTTGTATAACGTATGTGCTGTATTCCATGCACTGTTTATTTTATGGAAATAGCCCATATTCCTCACAAAGGGACAAATGCTTTGGATTGGTGGCTCATTTTCTTGCAACAGTTTTCAGCGAATATGAAAAATACCATCTCCATTAACATCCAACAACATTTCTTTCCATCCCTAGGGTGGCATATTTTTGATCAAGGCTGTAACCACCCAACTATGTTCTTTCCCATGGTATTCCATGGAATATTCCATCTGCCTTCTGTCCACATATACCTCACAGCCTGACAGCACTGCATGCTTACTGACTACACACAGTCCTCCTTGGGATTAGAGTGACACCCTGTATTGTTTATTCGTTTATTTATGTATTTCTATCACATCTTTTTTCCAGACCTGGGACTCAAGGCAGCTTACAGCAATTTTCTCTAGCCTGAGAGCAACTACCAAGAAGGCCCTCTTATGTATCTTCACTTAACCTGACAAGGCTGTGAAGAAACCCTTCCCCAAGAATCTTAAAGCTCAGGCAGGCTCCTACAGGGAGAGATCTGGCTTTTTTCTCAAGCTGTGGATTTGGCATAACCAATCACTGCCCCAACTCCCACCTTGTTATTGATGTCCTTCAGATGTTTGAAGGGCAAATCCAAGATGATGGGTGAATCATACAATTATCCTGCAGTTGATTCTCCAGATCTGTTCTACCAAATTATCTATGAGATGAATAACCCAGTTGTGTGTGTTTTGCAAAGGAATAGGGGTCAAGATGGGTGATTTGATGAATAGTAGTAAGGTGGCCAAGCTGAATTATTGCAGGAATTGATTTTTTAGAGTTCTTCAGGAGTTCCTGTTGGCCGTCTTACTTTGTGATTGCATCTCCTTGATGGAATTGTGGGAAACAACATGAAAAAGTAAAATTATATCAAGCAAGCCACCTTTACTGCTTTCAAAATAACCGATGACTGAAGTCACCCCCTTCTAGAACAGAGTGTCCCTTTGTGCCCATGCAGTTGTAATAAATAATTCTAGGCCAACAGAATTGGTTAGTTTCTCCCAAAGAAACATAATTATTTTTAAATGACAAACTGGACCCTTTGTTGATAAATGTTTCATATCCTGGCTGCTATGCCTGAATAACTTGTGTAAATAATGTATTAGCTCACAAATGGACTTAGCACATTCTAGCGCCTGCTGCCCAACACGTAAAGAATGCTAAAAGGAAAGCAGTTTAATCTGCCTAGGTGCTAGACACCCAAATGGATGTTAAGGGTGGAGTGGCACCCTTAACATCTTTTCCCATCTTCTTTTACCATCTCACCAGTTTTTGTTTTGTTTGGGTTTTTTTGCTATTAAAGAATAAAAAAACCGAAAATACATAAGTAATAAGAGTTGTTTTGCTCCATTCTTCTTGTCACTTGAAAGGATTGTGCTGTTTTTCCTCGTACACTTATTAAAGTATTTCCCCCAGTTTTCATTCTGTCTCCCCAACATGGATGCATACAGATACCCCTCACAAAAATTAAATTCAGTGAAGTTTGAGCCAATTAATACTTAGCTTATTATGCTGGGCTGTATGAGAGTTTAATTTTGACAACAGAAGTGAGGTTGGGTTTATCAAGTATATTTCCTTCCTTCAAAGGTCAGTTCATGGTCTTTCTGATCCGTCTACTTCTGTGAAAGTCTTGCTTAAGCTGTTGGCTTTAGCTCCTATTATTCAAGAATTAAGCAGTCTCTTCTTTAATAAGAGCTCAAAAATAATGGTTTTAGATGCTATGACTTCTCCTTTTGGAAGTAAACCTTGATGTGTCTGGCAGGTTTGTGATGTTCTTGTCGAAGACATGCTAGGTAGATTTATACAAAATCGAGCCCCTCCATTCGCCGAGGATGCCACTGCCCTGTGAAATCATTAAAACATATTTCACAAAGTAGAACTGAGTCTGACTTTAATGGCTTCTGTATCGGAATATTTTTATGTATAGCATGGCAGCGCATGGTGAGCTGCTAAGCAGCCATTAGTAGCAGTAAATGTGATTTAAGACACTTGAGTTAGTGCCCATCTGCACAGTGACATTATAGCCTTGATGTAGAAGCTGGGTTGTCTTCTTCTTTTATGTTCTTTGAAATAAGCTTTTGCAGGATGGAAGGGGCCAACAATGTACCATCCAGCAATCACCCCCCTCCCATAGAAGAAACTCGTGCAGTGCACTTGAGACTTTACTACCCGTTCACTACCTCCACATTTTCTCTTACATAAGGAATGAAGACTCATGTCAGGACAGACCTTTGCATCATTATGTTTTTGGACTATAACCCCAAGCCATAATGTTTACTGGAGATTCTAGTATTTATAGATGAGTGCTTATCAAGTGTGTGGGACTCACAGTTTTTGTGGAATATGCTACTGAAAAGTACTATATTTGTGGACAACAGTCACAATTATTTATTTAAAAGGTAAAGATTTCCCCTTGACATTAAGTCTAGTCATGTCAGACTCCGTGGGGTGGTGCTCATCTCTATTTCTAAGCCGAAGAGCTGGTGTTGTCCGTAGACCCCTCCAAGGTCATGTGGCCCTCATGACTGCATGAAGCGCCATTACCTTCCCACCTGAGCGGTACCTATTGATCTACTCACATTTGCATGTTTTCAGACTGCTAGGTTGGCAGAATAATCATTTATTTCCTAGAAATTCTCCATGAACTGGTAGTCAATATTTTGTGGAGTGACAAAGTGGTGCGGAGCCACCCCTTTGAATAATATTGTTGTATACTCGCCAAAGTAGCCTTTTCAACTTCAGTTTAGGAGTAGTACCTTAACAACATAATACTCCTTTTCAGGGATTGTTTGCCAAACTGCTCAGGTCTTTCAGGGAATGTGGAGACCTTGGGTGAAATGTGATGCAGGTATTTCCAGTGTTAACTGTGTGAGAGCTGCAAGTGTGGGCATGAAGGTGCAAATCATGGTATATAACCCTCCTATGGGAGCTTCCTATTTCTTGTTTTAGTAGAGCCGCCATGACACAATGGTACCTCTATGCAATTGTCTGCCATAAATCACACAATGGGGCTATCCCTAGCCAGTATATAATCTTTTCCCAATCCCTGAACCCTTGCCACACTTCTTTCTCATCTATTGTCACTTTACTTGTGAAGTTTAAATGTGGTTAAATGCTCAGGTTTCTAATGGTTTCTCTAGTGCCAATTTCACTTCTATTTTGCTTTGCCTTCCAAACAAAGCCTACAACAAAATATTGCTACCGTAGGATGATGGTGCCCACCTCTTCCATTTGCCCCTGTCCTGTGCTTTTCCATTGTTATAGCATTCCAGTCAATCTCCTTGGGGACCTCCTTCTCTGTTTCTCTGAATTATATCACTGAATTTTTAAAGTATCTGTATCATTGTTTCCTGCTATTCCTGCCCTTGCCATCCACCATATGCGGATTTTGACAATCTAAATTCATATTGAAGTAATTGATATTGCTGTCAATATATCTTTTTAAATCATTCTTCCTGGTCTCTTTGCCCACTGCAGTATTTCACAGATCAACAGCGATTTCAAAATTAAAAGGTAAATAATAAAAATAGGAGGACACCACAAGCAAGCTATAAACTGCACACATTGAGACAATGAATAAATAGAATTCTGGAATCGGACACATTAAGCATCACAGATCACCCATTACTCCCATCGTTTTGCCAAGGCAACCTAGTAATGTGAAAAGGCTATGTTTACTCACTGATGGCTCAGTGGTTTTATTTTGTACATTTTATGGTTTATCAGGTTCCAAAATGTACCCAGGAACCAGGGATTAAGTGCTGGGAGATTTATTAAAAAATTCTTTTGTGTATAATGGTAGTTTAATTTTTTTCTGATCGTTCAAAGGCTTTTGTTCCAACTTTTTGGATATTGTATCTGGTAAGCACCGTTTTGCTGTGTAGCTGGCAGGCATTCTCACATCCTCCAAAGAGTCGTGCTTGCTATTATTTCCATGTGTGCTACTTCTCTTCTCACACTTTAGCCTGTTTTGGTTGACTACAAGGGTACTATGGCTGGCCGAGCCAATGTTAATGAACCAGACTGAATGAAATACTCCAATGGCTGCCTCTTGGCACTTGGCACGAAAATCCTTTTTATGTTGGTTTCAAGGTCGTCAGATATCATTATAGCCAAGTATTAAAAATTTCAAAGAAAGGAGGCAGTGTGTTTGATTTATAGAATAATTATCTTGCTTTAGCTTGAACTTGGCTTGGGCAATGGTTCTGCAAGCACTTGAAAATTAAATCCATTTTTTATGGCACTACAAGGTATTATCTCACAGCAAATGATAATTAAACACCTCTGAAATCAATTAGCCCTTCAAGCAAAGGGGGAAAAAGTTTTCCAATTATGTCCTGTGTGCCTTCCAAATCCCCACCACCACCACCACCCCCCACTCCAAAAAAAAAAAAAAAATCTGGGGGAAAATGACTGCTCCATTGGAAAGCAGCTGGAAATTCCTACCAGTGGCATTGGAATCAAGAGGTGTAAGGCTATCCCTAAATGGCACTGAACCTTAATCCAGACACAGCCAATTTAATGGCAGTGGCTTTTGTCCAAGTAGGCTGCATTAGAGAGCACTCCTAGACAACTGTCTCTCTGACACACGGCTGGGTTGCTGGGTTTCCTACAAAAGCTGTTCCTTTCTTTGCATTTCAGGTGCCAAGTTTTACTTGATGACTTACTCAAAAGCCAAGGTACCTTAATGGAAAGCAGCCAATAAGGCATTCTGTGGAACAGAGCTGAGGATTCTCTTTTAGATTCTCTTTCTCTCTCTCCTTCTCTCAATCTCTCTCTCTCCCTCCAGTAGTTCTGAACTATCAGCATTAACAATTCATGCGCTGCAAACTGCCTGATTGGTTAATAGCTGAAACTTAATATGTTGGAAGAAAGTAAAAGAAGAACTCCGCCGTTTTGCCCTGCAGTATCATGTGTGTTTAATAACTTTAGCTATTGCGACACTTTAACTGATCCAGATGCTCCGTTTGGGAAGATAGTGTGCATTTTTTTCTATGGACTTTGCAGATTTAGGAAAGGAGCGCTGCCAAGACTTGGGTGTTTGCCACGGCAGCTTTTGGTGGTGCAGAAAGACGGGGAGGGGCAAACCCATTCCTCTTCTGGTCAGGGTTTGATATCCTTAGCAGAGTGTCTTCCTGCTACCCCAGTAGGCAGCTGGCTGGCAGTGTACAGTTGTTCCATTAAGCCAGTGGCTGATGAAAATATAGAGCTTATATAACACATTTTGTTGAACACCAATTCCTTGGTGGACATGAGTTTTGTGATGTGTCTTAGGGAAAATTAAAGGGTGGTTATTATAGTTTCCATCTGGGAAGATGATCAAGCTATTTGGTTTTCTGACTGTGTCTTGGGTAACTGTCAGTGAAGAAGTTTCTAATGATAGACAACTATCTATGGAAATTGTTACAGTTTTCAGGTTCAGTGGGGCTTGTATTAAGTGAATGTTTCTCAGCCTTTGGTCCTTGCGATCGTATGGACCTCATTATCTACAGTTTCCGGCCACTGGTTCTATTATGGACTTCTGGGAGCTGAAATCCAAAGTATCTGAAGGAACTGAAATTGAGAATCACTGTGTTGGAACACACTCTTTTTCACATGGGGCTGCTGTGAAGTCCACTAAACCAGGCATTCAGTAGATTGGGATCTACTGGTAGATCTCTAGTTGGCTTGCAGTAGACTGGGAAACAATATGGCACTTTTCACCTAATCTAGCAGACAAGGTTTTAGGGTGACAAGATATAAACCTTGGTGCAAAATACTTATTATGTTTTGTTATTGAAAGCACATTGCTAAATTTTCAGTACATGTGGAAAAGATCCTGGAGTCTTAGTTGGCAACAAGTTGAATATGAGCCAACAATGCGATGCAACAGCTACCGTAGAAAAGCCAATGGGATTTTGTGTTGCATCAAAAGGAGTATAGTGTCTAATTCAAGGGAAGTAATGGTGCCTCTCTATTCTGCTTTTGTCAGACCTCACCTGGAATACTGTTTATACAATTCTGGTCACCACAATTTAAGAGGGATATTGACAAGCTGGACCATGTCCAGAGGAGGGCGACTAAAATGATCAAAGGTCTGGACACCAGGCCCTATGAGGAGCGTCTTAAAGAGCTGGGCATTTTTAGCCTGCAGAAGAGAAGGTTGATTGGAGGCATTGTTGCCATGTTTAAATATTTGAAAAGATGTCATAAGGAAGAGAGAGCAGGCTTGTTTTCTGATAACTTGAGCAGTGGCTTCAAATGACAAGAAAGGAGATTCCACCTGAGCATTAGGAAGAACTTCCTGACTGTAAGAACTGTTCAGCAGTGAGTGCAATGCATACTCCTTTTTTGAGGCTTTTAAACAGGCTGGATGGCCATATGTCAGGAGTACATAGATTGTGCCTTTTCTGCATGGCAGGGGGCTTGACTAGACAGCCCATGTGGTTTCTCCCAACTCTATTGTTCTGTGATTCTATGACTGTTCTTTAATTCTAATTGTTTGCCTTTTCTAGCTTGCTTTGGTTGGTAGATTTGGGAATCTCACAAAATTGAGCTGATACATGTTCTCTCACTGACCAACTGTTTCTGACAATGAGATTATGACTTTATTTTCTACAGCTTTGAGTCCTTTACTCACCTTGAACAGCAAGGCACCTTTTACATTGACAGCCACGAAACCAGCTGGATTAGTTCATCCTTCAGGCTGTAGGTCTGTGGGTTTCAGAGTCGTATGAAAAGGATCAAAGCTCAAAGGGCTGAGTCATATTAATTATAAGCCAAAAGTTCCCAGGGTAGATTTTAATCTTTTCAAAGCAGTGACATGGGGAAATCCTTAAAAGGTTGGGGAGGAATGCGAGGAATGGCTAATTAATTGGTACTATGAAGTGTGGGGACCCTTTCTGTCTGCCTCTCCTTGCCGTGATAATGGAGAATCAGGAATTCAGAGCAGCTGCCTAATCCAAGCATTGACTGACAGGACTGATACTTTACCAGAAAGAAGGGAAAGTAGTTTGTTGAATTGAGAGGCTGAAATTACAAGAATGTTGTGCATTCTGATAATTGCCAACACAGCACTTTGGTGTTTACACCTGCATGATAGATGAGGTCGTGCATGTTTTCTCAGCTCTGGGTGGTAGAAAGGAGGGATATTTCAATTAAAGTGTGAATAAATTAGAATTGATTACAAATAGGGCCATTTGTTTATACTGCCTAAAAAGGTATTAGCTGAAGGCATGCATCACTTAATCATTGTGGAAAGAAGCCCGATTGCTAATAAAAAGTGTGACAGGTCTTTGTGGAATAATGTAAGTGAGGGAGGAGAGCTCTTTCCAGTGACCTCAGGAACAAGAACAAAATTATGGGTACATGTACTGCAAGTACATAATGGGCATGGCTCAGGAAGTACATCTTTTTCAGAATGAAGTCCTTAGAAGTTGCTGGAGGAGGTTGAAATTGGAAAAATGAGGTCTTCAATGGAGATTAACTCTCCAAAATGAGGAGCAAGGTGCTGATTTTGGCCCCAGCATGTTTTGGATGTGCTCCTTCCTCAGAGGTGCTTTGTAAGCAACATCCATTGACTGTTAAGCCCTATTCTTCAGTTCTCTAAAAGGTGATGAGATCAACATGGGAAGAGAGAAGGGTGTAGTACTTCCCCTCTCCATCATTACTCTTTTCTTGTTAAAGCACCCATCTGAAGAGGAAACATCATAAGGAAGGAACCCATAAAAGAGAAGAGAGTATGCCATCTTCACTATTAATAACTCAGTTTGGAGTTTTACCCCAAAATTAGGGTTAATGTTGTGTCCACAATTGTGACAGTTCAGTTCTGGGATTGTCCTTTCCCCCTGTCCTTGAAAAAAGAACAGGCGATTGAATCCCATATTATTAAATGGTGGCAATGTGATATGGACACTTCAGAGAACCATTTGTTGTGTTATAATGGAAAGTGTGGGCAAAATAAGTGTTTGTCTCTTGCTGTACACCAGGGATGGAGAGTGTGTGGCCTCCAGATGTAGTCGGCATCAACCTCAGTTAACACAGAGAATGCTAACAAATGATGCGAGCTGAGTCCCATTCCTTGGAGGGCTACATGTTCCCCAAATCAAGTCTGCACTTCCCTGATGAAACATTGTCTTTCGACAAAGATTGTCATAAAGCAGAGAGCTCAGCATATGTTTTGGAAAGCAAATGCTAAGCCTAATTTCTATTCAAGGGCACCCTGTCAGTCCCAAAGTGATGCTAAGTAACTGCTCCTTTGTCTTAATTGTTTCTAACACATGAAGATCTATAGCCACCAGTCTGTGACTTGCTGTACTCATCAGTCCTGAAATGACATAGAGTACTCCCATGCAGAGCTTGGAAGCAGTTCATGAAAAATTAATTTGGTATTTGACATTAATTTGGTACCCCTAATAATGATTTTAAAATTAATCATTTTAATCTTTAAACACCAGCAGCATTATTTTTTGTGAATAGTAAATATGTTTATGCAACACATTATATAGGGTGGTGATTTAAGGGGTATTTTTAGTAATTTTATGTTTTTTGAAAAATCACAGATTTAACAACATGCATCTACTAATTAACAAATTAATTTAATAATTTTTGCTTAATAGATTTATATGAATTGAATTAGTTGTAATTTAGTAATTTAGACTGAGTGTATTAGTACTGAAAATAGCACTTCAAAATCCCGGTCACATATAAGGTTGGTTTCGCGCATGACATAGAGGGAAAGATCATTAAATGTAAATATAAGAGGAAGTTGCATACGACCTCATTTTCAAGAGACAGTGTGCTTTTATTGTATACAATCAGATCTCCACTTTCTTCAATAGCAGCTTGAAATCGCATGAGATGGTCAGTATAGATGGGGCCTGAGATTACGCCTGTTAGTTTAAATTTAAGAATTTCTTCACTTAGGAGATTCCACCTGAACATTAGGAAGAACTTCCTAATTATGAGAACTGTTCAGCAATGGAACTGTCTGCACCAGAGTGTGGTGGAGGCTCCTCCTTTGGAGGCTTTTAAACAGAGGCTGGATGGCCACCTTTGAATGCAATTTTCCTGCTTTTTGGCAGAGGATTGGACTGGATGGTCCACAAGATCTCTTCCAACTCTAAGATTCTCCTCTGTGTTCAGAGTTAAGCAAATTGTCAACATTCTGGAAGCTGCTCCTCAAACTCAAGAGAGCTCCTTTAAAAGTCTGAGCTAAATCCCAAAAGTTTGGGCTAAACCCGGTTCAAATTCACTCCTCACTCCCCAGACTTGAAATGCGCTCTCTACTATTGACTGTGAAAGTGCATTTCTCCATCTGTCATCAACTACAGCAGAATGCAAGCTATTCTTGGCCCCTGACCCACTACACTGGCCTTGAGGATCTGAGATTTTCATATAGTAAATTTCTGCTTCAGTTCAGCTAAAACAGCACTCTTCAGCATACAAATTACAGGTAATGGGGGTATTTCAAAAATTGCTCACTGATGTTTAGTGTTTCCGCCGGGTGTAATGGAGCTGAGATGGGTGGGAGTGTTTGAATCTTTCACCCAGCAGACAAAAACATGCATATCGATATGGAAACTCTTAGGTGCTTGTTATCCCACAGGTTGTTACATGGCTAGCTTTCCTTGAGTGTTGATGCATTTTTGCTGTGTTAAGAGGCTGTGATTCAGTTTTCTACAACGGGACCTGAGTTGAAAGGTTGCCCTTCATATTTCCACTCTGTGATTTCAAACAGCTTTCTGCAGGCACATTGCAACGTAGCTTTTCTAAAATTAAAATACCCAGCTATTGCTATCATTTCTTCTCTTTCCTAACTTAGTGGAGAAGGAGCACTTCCAAAAAATGTTGGACAATTCTGGAACGTTCTGTTTCTCTTACTGGTTTATTGCTTATCTTCTGTAAAATTAGGTAACCAGTTGCACAATTGCAGAGAATTGTACAAAGGAAAATCAGTACAAACCTTTTCTAACATGATTTCTACCGTACGAGTCATGGCACATAATTACCTGAGCCCCTGAACTAACCGGTTGCTTAATTATTTCCTAGAAGCAATTTTCTCTAAGAGAACAACACCAGCATGCTTTGTTTGGCCTGCTTGAAGCATAGATTCAAACCAAAAGCCCATATTACTGAATGTTGTATTCAACTAAGACACTGCACAATCCTCATTTTACTCTGTAATAAGTAATCCTTTTGGGCTTAGATTTCCTTTTGGATCACTATAGCTGAGATTGCATTTTATGTTTCTGGTGGAATGGGTTCAAAAGAATTTGGATAGTTGCCTGATTGCAGCAGATCTCTCCCCTCGCCTTCTTCGAATCTATTTTATTTTTGTCCCGTCAGGTTAGCTCAATTAATCTCTTGGGTGGCATATCATTTGATTAAAAGCTCTCGAGGTCTTTTATCTTTAGTTCCATGTCAGGATTGCAATCGGAAAGTGGACTCACTTTTTCTTTGCTCGGCTTGAAAGGCTAATAGAATGAACTAATGTATTTCTCCCACAAAAAAAAGGTTGCAAACTGTCTGTCTCTCGTTCCTTCAGGGATACCTTCCAGTGAGGATACTGCTAAGTTTTTAATAAGATTGAATACGTGTGCTTTCCCTCCTTCCCTGCCTTCTTCCTCTGAATTCCCAAATTACTTACAATCTGTAATTAAGATGTAGAATCCATTCAAGTGAAGTTTGTAAGTGAAAGATAGCTTAGAAAAAGGTAAATCAAGCAGGTGAACAGGATCTGACCATTTTGCCATTTGAGATGGAGAGAATGGCAGCGTGTACTCTCTTCAGGTGTGCTTCTGCATCCTTGAAGATGGGAGTTGTAGATAATAGTGATCATGGTGATGGTGATGATGGGCCCTTCCACACAGCCATATAATTCAGAATATCGAGGCAGATAATCCACAATATCTGCTTTGCACTGGATTGTCTGAGTCCACACTGTCATATAATCCAGTTCCATGTGGATTTTATACAGCTGTGTGAAAGGGGCCGATTATCATCATCATTTAAGACTTTCAGTGATTTGGATTAAAGTCTGCCCTCCATGTTTGCAGATTTGACATTTACAGATTTGATTATTCACAGATTTGATTAAAATTGTTCTCTCTAAGGTCCTCTAGTGAACTATATGGCCAATGTCTGTTGGAAGTTAAACATGGAGCCATGCTAGAGGACCACTGGATTATCTGCTTTGATCATCTGGATTATCTGAGTATACACTGCCATACTGAATATAGTTTAAACCTCTTGTTACCTTGCAATAGAAACCTTACTCTCTGTATATAGTTACCAATTCATTTCATAGAGGAAAATGTTCCAGTACGGGAAGAAAAAGCACCATGCTCACTTTTCCCCATCAACTGTTTAAACTTCCTTATCTTTTATACAATTTCTAAAGCCTGACATTTAGTGAAACTTTGAGCTATCCAGAACATTAACTGGATTTTACATTTTTAGCACGTTAATGATGGGAAATATAGGACTGGCATATCTAAGCCCTAAAGGAGAATCTATTCTGGGGTACATGTAAAACTTTCCTGTCGTGCAACATATGCTGGAAAAATAAAGTTTGATGCATGAGATTTCAGAATTGACAGATTCTTTTTCTTTTTAAAGTCTCTTTGTATTATTTCCCTCGCATTAATGGTGCCATGCAAGCTGTTGAATTATAAAATCAGCCCGTTGTCATTGTTAACAAAAAGAACTTGCTCTTGTTAATTACTGTACAACCAAAAGTTTTTTTTAGTTTGTTTTTTTTTAAACTAAGTTGTTCGTGAGACTCATTATAAAATCAGGAAAATTGTTTTATTACTTATTATGTTTGAAAAGTTTGACCTTATGTTCATCGTTGCATTGTTCATTAATTTCCATTACTGGGGGATGGAGAGGCTTAAGGTGGATCAGAGAATGTCATAAAACTTAGGAAATGACTGACAAAATATGCCTTTAAATGCCACTTAAATGGAGTTATAAAGCATTACATCAATTCATTTCACTCATTTCGCCAATATTGAAACTTTGTCCTAACTTCTCACATTACTTTTAAAAATATACGTTTGTTTCACATTCACAGAGGGAATAAATTTGTTTAAGTAACAATACCTAGCTCTACTGAAAGGTAGCGTGAAAGCCTTGATTCTGCATAGCACAGAATAAGAGCAGACCATGCTATAAAAGCTGAACCCAGCTTTCTGGATTATATCTGCTTTCTTTTTCAGTTCATAGCCCTTACCGGTATAAGTTTCTGGCCCTTATGACCTTAAGCCAGCTTCCAGACCTCCTGTGGCTTGTTGCTCTACACATGACTAGCAAAATGAGAGCCCTTCGTGCAGTCGTCCATGTAGGAAAGTAATAACTATGGCACCCTTCCAATTTGAATGAAGGTTGCAGAATTTTGTTTTTACAACTATACAACATTTGAGTATATAATTTTTATTCAGTGACGATGTTCTGATCCCCTGCATATAAAAATCTGACAGACTTCCTCAACCTCCTGCCATCCAGGTGTTTTGGACTACACAGTCTTCATCAGACCTATATAATCTGGCCAATGATGAGAGGGATTGTGGGAGCTGGTCCAAAACATCCAGAAGGTAACATTCTGGGGAAGACTGGAATATGGCATTATGTTTGGAAAGTCCACATTTCCAACACCGTCCCTCTTTCCATATTTATGGTCATATGTTCAAATCTTGGAAAGAGAAATGGTTCTCTCCACTTGGAAAAACATACATCATTTGCAGATTTCTGCAGATTACATTGTTTTGAAAGGCGCATGAGCTGAAAAGAACTATTTTTTTCTGGTCAGTTGGCAACTACAGTCAGAGGAGGTTTTAAACCATTCCTCCACTCCCTCCTTTCTAGAATGTGATAAATAGGTTTAGTTATGTGAGAATTCAGTTGCATTTGAGCATTAAATTATGCAGCAATGCCACCATAGCTTCTCAAAATGTTTTATACAAATATAACCGAGAAGGTAAGATTACATGATAGTTATAAGGATAAGCAGCCAAAAATTGCGGAGAGAGAGGGAAACTAAGGAAGGATGAAGTGAGATATATTTACGTGTGCGTATACACACATGCCAAGGAATTTTATCTCATCTTCCAAACAGAGAGAACAGTTCTTCTTTCTTTTGGGGTCTTTATAGTTCTAAATGGCAGAAGGAGGCTTGTTCTTTTCTTGTTGAATCTCTGTGGACATACGGTATTCTCAATCCATTCCAAGTAATCTTTTAAAATATGTATTATATCCCAAGGAGCCCCCAGTGGCACAGTGGGTTAAACCGGAGCTGCTGAATTTGCTGACTGAAAGGTCGGCGGTATGAATCTCGGGAACGGGGTGAGCTCCCACTATTAGCCCCAACTTCTGCCAACCTAGTAGTTTGAAAATCTGCAAATGTGAGTAGATCAGTAGGTACCACTCCAGCAGGAAGGTAACGGTGCTCCATTATGTCATGCCGGCCACATGACCTTGGAGATGTCTATGGACAACTCCAGGTCTTCGGCTTAGAAATGGAGATGAGCACCAACCCCCAGAGTTGGACAGGACTAGACTTAATGTCAGGGGAGAACCTTTATATTTTTATTATATACCAAGTTATAGCTATGAGGAAAAGATAGGGTTATTGCACCTCCAAATGAAATTTCTCCCCTTCCCCATGAAATTTTCCTTCACTTCCCAACATTTCTAGCATAGAAGTACCGTGTTTTCCCAAAAATAAGACAGTGTCTTATATTAATTTTTGCTCCCAAGGATGCTCTAGGTCTTATTTTCAGGGGATGTCTTATTTTTCCATGAAGAAGAATTCACATTAATTGTTGAACAAAAAAATGAACATTTATTATATACTGTACATTAGTTGTCATCACAAACCAGCATAACCAGATAAACTGTGAATCCTATCAAGAATTTCTTGTTACTACCATTAATTCCATGTCCAACACTCTACGGTACGTACATTTACCGATCCTGCATGCTCTGGTGTTCTGTTCAGTGAGCATGCTTCCAAACAAAAATTTTGCTAGGTCTTACTTTCGGGGGAGGCCTTATATTTAGCATTTCAGCAAAACCTCTACTAGGTCTTATTTTCTGGGGATGTCTTATTATAGGGGAAACAGGGTAATGTAACACCTCAATGGATCATTTAGAAATACAGTTTAGGCACCTAAGGTAAAGGGGCAGGCAAAGTTTCCAAGGGGATATCAGCATACCAAATATTAGAGTTCTAGGAGTGAATAATTTTCAGTGTCTCACTCCTGCAATGATAGAAATTTGGAACCTAAAAAAAATTCATTAAATGCCAACATTCTTGGGGAAGGTAATGTCTTTATTTTGCCCCCCTCCCATACACCCTGGTTATACACATTTCTTTAAGTGCAGTGGGACTTTCTATATGATAGTCTTATACCAGTAATTGGAAACTGGCTTACTTCATAGTTTCAGCCTCTGTAAGAATAAATACAAAAATAGGTTTGGATTTACCTTTCTATATATACCTCCATTCCCCTGCTAAAACCCCAAAACAAAATACATTCAGTGCCTGCAGGCTATGATTAAATGAGATTATTGGAGTTGGAGAAAATTTCCATCCAGGATTTTTGACTGTCAGTATTGCATCTATTGGCAGAATACAGAAATTCCTCGAGATGGAGGCAGGGTGTCTAGATCTCTGTGTTTTCTTTAGGGAGGAATTGGAGGTGAAGAGGGCAAGTATTACACTGTGATTCTTTTGGTCTTGGAAACAATCGGCTGACAGGTTTGGAGCCATTTTCAGGATTGCCAGAAATACAATTAGCTAATAACTGGCTTGAAACTGATAGGGGTTTGATGTGTGTTTTTGATAAATGGTTCTGAAAAGATGGATGGATTTGGAAAGAAAACAGTAGGGTTGAGCTGAATGCTTTAATTTTGAAGAATGGCGAACAGAGGGACCAGCATTTGTCTTTTGTGTTTGGTTGCCAAGATGTCTTTCTAGGTTTCTCCAAACCAACCTCACATCACAAAATTCAGATTTGCTCTTTTTCTCTTCCATCTCCAAACCAACTTCATGTCATAACATTCAGAATTGCTTTTTCTCCCCCTTCCTCCATCCCCTTCCCATCTAATTTGGCCCGCCTGACCCAATGTGTCTGGTTCTAGTCATTTTTCATCCTTTCCTTTTTGATTAAGGAGCATTTGTATTGGTGCCTGATTGCTCTTGGTGGGTTTTACTGGCTGTCAACTCTCTTTTCTCCAATGACAATGAATTAACTTTCTCATGGAACTTTTCAATCTATATATAGCCAGAACTGAAAGCATGGATTGGCTAACAGGGTGTATTAAATTAATTCATTAATCATAGATAAAAAATGTGGGTTCAAAATGAATAAATAAATATTCAGATATTAATTGCAGCTGTTTCTGTCACCCAGGAATGTGGAGGTCTCTTTCATTCTGCCTATTTATGTACAGACACATTGAAATATTTCTATATTTATGTATGTGTATAAATAAACATATACATATACATACACACATACACACACACACACTATATATAGGTAAAAAGTAAAGGTTTTCCCTGATGTTAAGTCTAGTCGTGACCGACTCTGGGAGTTGGTGCTCATCTCCATTTCTAAGCCGAAGAGCCAGCATTGTCCATAGACACCTCCAAGGTCATGTGGCCAGCATGACTGCATGGAGCGCCGTTACCTTCCCGCCAGAGCGGTACCTATTGATCTACTCACATTTGCATGTTTTTGAACTGCTAGGTTGGCAGGAGCTGGGGCTAACAGTGGGTGCTCATTCCGCTCCTGGGATTTGAACCTGGGACCTTTTGGTCCTCATGTTCATCAGCTCAGCGCTTTAACCCACTGTGCCACCAGGGGCCCCTATATATATATATATATATATATATATATATATATAGAGAGAGAGAGAGAGAGAGAGAGAGAGAGAGAGAGAGAGGCATCTCTTGGAGCAGACAGTGTGTTTTCAAGATTATTTTTCAAATAACAAATTATATTTATTGAACCAGCTTGTTAAAATAGTTTCTATATAGTTATGCAATAGTGTTAACAACCAGTGTGATGTATTGGTTTCTGTGTTGGACCAACTATCGGGAAGTTCCATGGTTCAAATCCCTGCTCAACCATTGGAAGCCCAATAGATGATCTTGGTCAAGTTATAGCCTCTCGTAGGAAGGGAATTGCAAATATTTTCTGAATAAATATTTCCAAAAAGACCTTAGGAGAAAGTTGCAGTAAGTCAGAGTTGACCTAAAGGCACAATAATAATATTGTAGATGTTGAGTTCCCCCTATCCGAAATGTTTGGTATCAGAAATGTTCCCTATTTCAATTTTTTCAAATTTGGAAATACCTACATATACATAACGAGATATCTTGAAGATGGGACTGAAATATAAACACAAAATTCATTTATGTTTTGTGTAAACTCTATACACATAGCCTGAAGGCGTTTTAAATAATTTTGTACATGAAACAAAGTTTGTGCGCATGGAACCATTGGATAGCAATAATGTCACTGTCTCAGCAACCCAGGTGAATAACTTCAGATTTTGGAATTCTGGGTAAGGAATACACAACCTGTATTCATACAGTATTCCATGACCAAAAGAAAACAGTTTGAAAGCCAAATCCAAGAAGAGGAGGAACATTCAGATTCAGAGTAGACCTTTTGAAATCAGTTAGAAGAACTCATCATAATTATTTGCAAGCACTTAGATCAAACCTACCATTTTTCCAGTGCTTTTCTTTACAAGGAATTGAAGAACAAGACATGCCTCACAAGGGGAAATAGTTTATTACTGTTTCCTTCTGGCACAACTTCTTCCCTAGGCACACTCTGCCAGGCTCAGCCCTCCTCTCTTGGCCTTCATTAGGTATGCTCCAGATGTCCTTTGTACTGAGGTGTTGTTGATTTTTCAATTTCCAAATTGATTTGTCATTTCAAAGCAAGATAAATTGCCATCAACCAGGTCATAAAACGTGCTGTGCCAGAAACTGGATATTGCAAAAGTGCATGTTGCAGCTGTAGCCCTAAATGTGCATCAGTTGGTACATTAAGGGAACTTTTTGGCCCTGATTGAGTCCATATGTGTGTGGGGTTTTTTTTCCCAGGTGGGATGTCAAGAAGAGAAAGATATGCAAATTGGAAAACCCCCAATCTTTAAAAAATAGTGTTCCAATTACCTGCAGGCTATGTGTATGAAGTTTAAAGTATGTATGAAATAAATGGATTTTAAGTCCAAACTTGGTATATCACTGTATATATGAATATAGCTATTCCAAAATCCGAAAAAAATCTGAAGGATTTCTGATCCCAAGCAGCTCAGATAGGGGATACTCAACTAATCTGCTTCGCTATGCTATATCTCTATGCTCCCAACTTCAGGCCTTTGTGTTTATAGCAATTGTTTGTGCCATGCAAGCAGAGATCATCTCTTCCCCTATTTTGTCTCCTAACGGTTTTGGCCACAAATTATTCTCCTGCCAATGTAGTTGTTTAAACAAAAAATAGGGCAACGGGAAATTCCCATCCGCTAAAAGCCCTGTCATGGTGCTCTGGTTATACCGCTGTGGCTCTGCACTTTCTCTCCTTTCTCACCATTGCGCTCCTGTAATGTTACGTCAGGCTTGCAGATGTGAGCTTCGTCCAGGGATGATTCTAACCAGATGTACAATACCAGATGTTATGTTTTCATGCACTTTGGGACTCGCTGTTAATGTATTATTCCCCTCTCCCCCTCCCTTCTCTCTCTCTGTTTTGTTAGGTATGATTATCGTGAAATGCTGCACAATGCCACTTTCTGTCTGGTCCCCCGTGGCCGGAGGCTTGGATCCTTCAGGTTCCTCGAGGCCCTGCAGGTAAGATCAAACTTTGAGAGAAGTGGAACAGTCCTGTTAATGTGAGTTGTATGCTGTCTGGGGTTGTAGCAGGCAAAGGCATATTGGAAATTTCATTTTCCTAACAGCTTGTAATCCTGTATGTGTACGCTTCTTCCAGTTGGTACTTAGTTTGCAGATTCAGCACAATGAACCACTGAGCACATGAGGCTAGTTTTTCCCCTTTCCTAGAGCAAGTAGTATAGTTATTGTGTCATGTGAACTGTAATGACTACATCCCATGAAATCATAGCTGTTGGTGAGGCACTAGAGAGTTCTCCAGCAGAGAATTCCAACATTTCAAATCCCAGGATTCCATTAGACTTATCCATAATCGTTAAAGTGAAATATAGCTCTATATTTGTCTAGTGTGAAAGAATTCTGGGTTTTTCCGGACTCTCTGTTTTGATTTAGCGTGGTGAAGGATCTGTTAGGTCTTATGCCTGGGTCTTGTGATATCTGCGCTCAACCCTACTTCCTTCTGGTAATATTTCATGCAGTAAATATTAGAAATATTTTCTCTATTTATTTCATTTGTGTGTAACATTTCTCCCAGAGTGTGACCTAAGATGGTTCCTCAAGGCAGTCAATTCAAAAACATTCACAATAAAAATGTAAACAAGTAGAACATGAAAAAGCTTTTGTGGGAAGCTACAACTCCCAGAATCATGAATGTTTGTGTGATGTTCTCAATGTATTTAATTATGGAAACTAAGAAATCAAACAGCAAAAAAGTATACAGTCTCAAATGTGCTTTCTGATTCCTTCTTTTGTATTATATGCCTAAAACAATAACTATCTCTTTGAAAACTACAGCAATAGAAGGCAACATTTTACTTTTGTTTTAGCCCCAAGGTAGATATTAGTAGACTCCTTTGAATATTATCTGCATGAAGACATCTATGTTTTTGAGGGACTGCAAGCCTGGCACCACCGTGGGTGCAGAGCTTGGGAAATTAGGATCTCATATGTCTTCTCACCATGATGGATTCTGAGAATTATAATCTAAAAATCTATTTTTTTCCAACCTCTGCTCATGTCAGTTAGTAGAGCTTGGGTGTCTGAAAACATGAGCATAGATTCCCACACAGCTTGAACCGTTTCTTTGATTTCTATTTTTGATCATATGAGAGCCATAGTCTGCTCTGCTCAAATGTCTTTGATCAACAGATTGACATTGGGGGAGGGACCAATGTTGGAGGTGTCTTAATGCAGCTTCATCTGCAACTCCAAGATAGACAGACCTGGCAGAATTAGGGGTTACATTGCTATTTTAGAGGGAGTAAGCAAAGGTGAGTTGATTGAACAGTTTCTCTGTTTATGTTTTTGCTGAATGTGTGAATTTTCCAATATTTGATATAGTAGACCCTCCGTATTCACAGATTTTGTATCCATAGATTCAGCCATAGATCCATGGCTAGAAAATGTTCCTCCTGCCAAAAAAATGCAAAAAGCAAACCTTGATTTTTATAAGGGGAACAATTTTACGATGCCATGTATAGAATAGGACTTAGGCACCCATGGATTTTGAAATCCACGTGGGGTCCTAGAACCAAATCCCAGCAGACACCATCGAGCCAGGTCTATGAAACATAGCATGTGTAGTGGTCCTTATACTTCTGTAATAATTTTCAGTGATTGTCACAATCCTTGAAATGCCAACTCACGACTGCTTTTCTCTCTTTCTTTCACTCCTCTGACGTTAATGACCCTGCGCAGGCTGCCTGTGTCCCTGTGATGCTCAGCAACGGATGGGAGTTGCCATTCTCCGAAGTGATTGATTGGAATCAAGCTGCCGTCATAGGGGATGAGAGATTGTTATTACAGGTAAGGAGGCAGGGGGGAAAGGCTGTGGCCTTCATCAGATTGGTTGACAACGACAGCCATCCACTACACTTCCAGGAAAGATGTATCCAAAAGGTCACGGCTATAAAAGAGATTTTTATCGGGAGGGATTTGTCTGTGTCATTGTGAATATTAACTCATTTAATAAGGCATCATTCACTTTATGACATGAAGGTCACTCGGGCCTCCAAATGTCTTGGTTAAAAATTGTTAGGCACATCTGATTTCTTTTTATAGATATGCACAAAACCTCCAAAGTTGCTAAGTATTTGGAATGGAAAGTTACCGGTAACTTAAAAGCATTAGTAGTTTTGGAAAAAATGTAATTTTATGTTTCTGAATGGATGAATAATCTCAGTCATCCTCTATTTCTTTCCCGTATCTGCAGTAATTAATAAGTGCACTCAGTTTATATTTAAATTTGTTTATTAGTGTGTATGTATTTTAATGTATTTCAGTATTTGTGGTGATCCCCTTCAATTGCAAAAAACTGAATCAAGGCGTTCAGTGAAGTGGAATATCTTAAAGAGAACTAAATTCTAGTTCACCTATCAATCCAGGTGGTGTAGATCAAGTCATTTCATGCAGGAATGTAGAAAGATGAAATCAGGAGCAGCTGGTACATTTGTTGCTTTAGGAATTATTCACATAGCAGTTCACTAAAGTTTTGGGGGCCTAATTAATTTTACAGAAACGTTCACATGCACATGGTTTTAAATTGCTTTATACTAGTTAAACTGTTTTAATCTGCCTTTTAGGCTTGTCCTTTTAGCTTTAAAACTATTTTATTTATGTACACAATTTTAAATTGCATGCCATTCTGAGATCTCTGGATTGAGGGTGGAATATAAGTATTTGCATACATATATGTATACATACATTCATTCATACATACACACAGTGGAAGGAAGGTTCTCGCAGAAGCAGAGGCAGCAGGAGGACATTTTTGCTCCCTGGCTTCAGGTAGGATTTGGCTAAGATTTGGCTAAGATTTTAAACTGAGTTTGGGCTTGGCTCCTGTGGTCAAAGTCTAACTGTTGTGTGACTGTTGTGTTGAATGAGAGCCAGGTACTTAAGTTGATTGACAGCAGGCATTGTCCCCTGTTAATTGAGTTTCTGGGAAAGCTTTATTTGCCAGTGTGAATTTCTGCCAGAGCCTGATCCCAGAAGGGCAGTTGGTTCTCGCAGAAGCAGAGGCAGCAGGAGGACATTTTTGCTCCCTGGCTTCAGGTAGGATTTGACTAAGATTTGGCTAAGATTTTGGAGTCCTCGTGGACAACAAGTTAAACATGAGCCAACAATGTGATGCGGCTGCTAAAAAAGCCAATGGGATTCTGGCCTGCATCAATAGGGGAATAGCGTCTAGATCCAGGGAAGTTATACTCCCCCTCTATTCTGCCTTGGTCAGACCACACCTGGAATACTGTGTCCAATTTTGGGCACCACAGTTGAAGGGAAATGTTGACAAGCTGGAAAGCGTCCAGAGGAGGGCGACTAAAATGATTAAGGGTCTGGAGAACAAGCCCTATGAGGAGCGGCTTAAAGAGCTGGGCATGTTTAGCCTGCAGAAGAGAAGGCTGAGAGGAGACATGATAGCCATGTACAAATACGTGAAGGGAAGTCATAGGGAAGAGGGAGCAAGCTTGTTTTCTGCTGCCCTGCAGACTAGGACACGGAACAATGGCTTCAAACTACAGGAAAGGAGATTCCACCTGAACATCAGGAAGAACTTCCTCACTGTGAGAGCTGTTCGACAGTGGAACTCTCTCCCCGGGGCCGTGGTGGAGGCTCCTTCCTTGGAGGCTTTTAAGCAGAGGCTGGATGGCCATCTGTCGGGGGTGCTTTGAATGCGATTTCCTGCTTCTTAGCGGGGGGTTGGACTAGATGGCCCATGTGGTCTCTTCCAACTCTACTATTCTATGATTCTAGGAATTCACCAAACTTTGTTCCATTTTCTTTCTCCATCTGAGAGCCATTGTGGAAGAAGGGTCAATTCTGCATCCAACCAAGTGTGGGTTTTCTTTTCTTTTGGATCTCCCTGTTTTTACTCCTTCGCTGTTTTCTGACAGATATAGGAGGATGTCAACAAAAAAAGCAAAATATTTCTTGTTTGTTTACTTGCTTGCATTTTCTACCACATCTCAACCTACCAAGCCGCTCCCTCTGTACATTGGATAAAAATACTGAAAGTATTACAAACATGTGTTGTCAAAGGCTTTCATGGCCGGGATCACAGGGTTGTTGTATGTATTCCGGGCTGTATGGCCATGTTCTAGAAGTATTCCCTCCTGACATTTCGCCTACTTCTAGAACATGGCCATACAGCCCAGAATACATACAACAACCCTATTACAAACATGAATTAAAACATTTTAAAACTAAAACAGGAAAAGCTCCTATATAAAAAATAGTTTTTAAAACACCAACAATTAAAAACACAAGACCCAGAAGCCAAATGAAATAACACAACATTAGTGGCTTGATGGCAACTCAGAAAAGATGGTCCTGATCTGACTTCTTTAGGAGGGGCCTCCATAGTCAACATTTTTGAATGGAGGAAACCTTGTAACACCTAACCAATAGTCCAGCCTCACAAGGTGTGTGGGATATATAACAAGGTTTCTACTGAGGGCCTCCGATTTCAGGAGAGCTTGTATGGGAGAAGGCAGTCATTCAACTATCCTAATTCAGATATACTTTCTGGGTCAGGATGAACAACTTGAATTTTGCTCTTTCAAAGCCAGACTTATATGTCTCTAAAATAAACACCTGACACAAGCCTGGCTGCTGCATTTTGTACTAACTGTAGAGTCTGAAGACTTCTCAAGGGCAGCCCCTCAAGGAGCACATTTAAACACTTGCATATTTGAATACTACCATGGAATGGCATATTCATTCAAACAAAATGTTTAAATTTGGGCAGATTTGAAGATTGACACCACTGGTTGTAAAACTGGGAATTCATGTGTTGCAGAAGATAGTGAGGGTAGATTTGGGTTGGCTGCAATTCCAATGTCCTTCTTCCCTACAACCTCTCCATTCCCTATATAGGTGCCTTAACATTCTGGTCTTTGTCTCTTCCTGTAATGTAGAATTGATTCTCTTTGCAGCTGCTTCCTAACTTGGGGCTGGTGCTGCTGCAGTGTTATTAACAGTGGTTTTTAAAGAGCTGGCATCTAGCCCAAATGTCTGCTCTGGGAAATGTTTTTGTTGTGTTACAGTTTCTCATTTCCCGTTTTAGATGAGCTCGGATGTTTTTATTTACATATTCACGTCAGCTTCACACCGCTCCGACTCCATTGAAGCTTCAGCCAGGCTCCCTGCCTTTGTTTTTACACCTTGTCTCTCCCCCGCTAGTTTCCCCAATATTTCAATAAAATGATGGTCTATTAAAATGTTGTCCCTTTATAATAATTCTCCTGTATTTGCGGCAGATCACTGCTGATTCAGTGTTGCCCCAACTCTACTTCTAGGCTAAGAAAAGTAATATGGACAAAGGCAGTTAAAATTATGGGAGCTCTGATTTCCATTCCCATCTGTTATACGTGAACCAACGATTTGTATGTATCTGGCAGGATCTACTGTATTAACACATCATCTGCTAGTCCTGCAGTCTTTTTCATGTGACTGAATACAGGATAGTATCAGCAGCACCTGGGTATATACTTACATACATACTTCAGGAACAATAACTCTGCAACTGTGATCATAGAACAACCAATGGCCAAATATTCCAACTCTGAACATCTTAGATTTGACTCTGTTTGGTATTGAGGTACCCTCTCCTTCATAGAGAGCCAGTGGTGTAGAGATTTGAGTGATTGACTAAGATAATAAGATACCAGGTTTCAAATTCCTGTTTAGAAATAGAGGTCCACTAGGCAAGTCACATTCTCAGCCTCCGAAGAAGGGACTGGGTGACCCTTTCTAAACAAACCTTTCCAAGAATGTCTCATGGTAGGTTTGCCTTAACGTTTCTATAGGTTAAAAAGTTAAGGAACACAACAATGACAGCCTTCTCCTTCAAACTCTTTGGACAAAAGGGATAATTTGGGGATCAATAAAGCCCTTTTGACCATGATCCATGCTTCATTGCTTGATCTGAGATTCATATGACATCACCATGGAGCCCCCGGTGTGCAATGGGTTAAAACCCTTGTGCCAGCAGGACTGCTGACTGACTGATCAGTGATTCAAATCCTGGGAGAGCGGATCCAGCTCCCTATGCAGGGACATGAGAGAAGCCTCCCACAAGGATTGTAAAACATCAACCATCTCGGCATCCCTTGGGCAACGTCCTTGCAGACGGCCAGTTCTCTCACACCAGAAGCGACTTGCAATTTCTCAAGTTGCTCCTGACACAAAAAAAAATCCATGGTGTTGATAGACCTGGACATCCTTGTCCTTCTAGCCATACCACTAACAGAAACAGAACTTGCAAAGGTTAGTTGTTGTATTTGGAGCAATGGTTCTCAACCTGTGGGTCCCCAGATGTTTTGGCCTTCAACTCACAGAAATCCAAACAGCTGGTAAACTGGCTGGGATTATTGGGAGTTGTCGGCCAAAACACCTGGGGATGCACAGGTTGAAAAACACTGCTCTAGAGTGTCCTTGTTCCCCTAGATAAAGGTCAGTGACCACGTTGACTGAGGGAATTGCAGTCTGAAATAAACCTTTCCAAGCACTGAGTGCTAATCATCGTTGTTTGAAAGCCTTGATTTTAATCTCTGACTTTAATTATAAGCTCACCTAGTGCTAAAATTATCCCATTAAGCCTTGGTGCTTTCCATTGGGTTATATCTTGTTGAACCTCATGCAAACTATATATTCAAACAGTGCACTTGACATAAGGACCTTGTTGCTACCAAGCTGTTCTCCCCCCCCCCCCTTCGGAATGCCATAAGATTACGCAGAGAACAGATGTATTCTAATTAAGAATATTTTATTGGGATTTTTTTTTTTACTGCGAGAGAGCACAAGTGAGTGAAATGACATTTGCTAGTTATAATCTAATATCTAAGTGCACAATGGCACTAATCAAAAGCAAACATAGGTGCTTTGTGCATAATTAGCTCAGGGAAAAAAATCCATGAATTATTTCAAAGTCTTGGGAAGAATGCAGCAGTAAAATGAGAAAATTTATTATAGTTCCTTGCTAAAATAAACATGCCCCCAAATAAAAGTATACACAGTGAAACCAATAAAAAAATCTCGGTGTCTTTATTTTTAGGCCTGTTCCTGGGTTTTTTTGGGGTGTTGATCCAGAAAACTGCATTGGGTAGACCACCACATCAGCCCAAGTTTCTCAGATAGGGTTATCATGGTTTTCTAGTAGATGGCATATGTTCTGTATCTCACAAACCAGGGCTGATAGGGGGGAACTAGTGCCATTTTTGGAATCAGCAGGTCAAATATACCCAGAAACAGGGTTAACATTTGAGGTACAACATATGTGTTGGTCGGTATAATTGAGCCCTCCTTTCTAGAGAGATAACTTATTGAAAGAAATAGAAGGTACAGAATACAAAGATATTTGAAATAATTTCCCTTTTGTGTGTTGTTTTTATGCACATGCAAGTTTTTATAGAATAGATCAGCAAAGTACCTGGAAGTCATGTAGTTCGGAACTGAACTAAAGTCAGTCTTGCATAGTCTAGTCCTCCATGCCTAGTCAAAAGTGATTTGCGTCCTGGGGAGTCATACTTTTGAAATAAACTGTGTCAAGTTGGATATAAATGTAGCTGGGTATATACAGTATTCATGGTGTAAAAGAGGTCTCGTGAAAATGTTGCCATCTGATGACAATTGCAAGTTGTCCAGTGCCTTGTGATAAATGTGGGAAGCACATGCTTCCTTATAAGAAATGGGAACGAGAAGACACATTAACAGACATAACTGTTTTCCAATTACTGTGATCACTGCTTTTGTCATCTGGCGCTGTGGACTGTGTGCAGCAAATGAGAGCCAAATCCACTGTACACTGATCTATAAAACTTAAAGTGATTGTGCTATAAATGAATCATCTAGAAAGGCCCCCAGTAGTGCCTTAACATTCTCAGGTTGCAATGTTTTCCATGTTGTCTGATTTGTTTCAACATTGTATTACAGATCCCTTCTACAATCAGGTCTATCCATCAGGATAAAATCCTAGCACTTAGACAGCAGACACAGTTCTTGTGGGAGGCTTATTTTTCTTCGGTTGAGAAGATTGTATTGACCACACTAGAGGTGAGTAACAATTCTCAGATATTAGAACTGAAGCTTTGGCATCTTTTTGCCTCATCTGACCTTGGCTTGAGGAGTATGCTACAGGTTACATTGAAAGAGATGTGTGTTTGTGTATATATGTTGTCTGTTTAATTTATATTGGGGAAATAAGGCAGAGGAAAGACCTTTAGTGGCTCTATAACTTTTCTCCCCTAAGGAAATATGTTCTTTGTTACTAGGATTGGTATTGGAAGAAAATGACATCGTGACAAATGGGAAAGCCATTCAGCTGGCAGAGGAGCATTGCCTTGCCTAGACTAGCGGATTCTTGGAGGCTTTATAGTTGATAAATCAGTATTTGCGTCATTCCTGAAAATAGGTTTTTTAAAGAAACTTTCTGGAAAAATCACTTTTTGAAGAAGTGCTATCTTAAAACAAACAAACAAATCTTCTCTCTCCACAATCAAGCTTTTAAACCCCAAGGTGTTTTGGTGGCCTTTGAGAGGTCCCTAGATGTTGGAAACACTGTACTTGAAGCAAAAGCTATTTCAGATTAAAGAGAAAGATGACAGAAAACTGTCAGGAAATGCTGCTGAGAAATGGAATGGGTTTACCACAGTTTCAGAAATATTTGTGCAGCACATTGGCCAAATATTACACTCCTTCACGAACACATATTATGTCTCTGTCTACTTCTCTCCAAGATCCAGTCTCCACACACTTTAGGCAAAAGGGAGACCTAGGAGTATTTGTGGCTGTTCCTGCTTATAGCATTGAGCCTTGGTTTCACATTATTCCAGAACAATGCCTTTCTCCCCCTCTCTGGTTTTCTGAGCAAGGTACACTGTTTAAATGCACTCACTTCTCTATCTTCTTTCTGGAGTAAATCCCACGTTTATTTCCCATTTCTCCTTTAAACATGGTTTGATTATAGCAGTGTTCACCCACACCAATCATGGGTAAAGTTGATCAGTAGTCACTATGATCTACACATTTGTTTCAAGCCATATTTTTCAAACACAAATCTACCAAAGAATCAGGGTTGGTGTCACTGCAACTCATGATGTTGGTCTTTGGTTTCCTTTACCACTTAGCCAGCTATAGCCAATGGTCAAGAATAATGGAATTTGAAATCTATCTGCTTCTGGAAATCCACAAATCAATGTTTAAAGGGGGAAAGCAGGGCTGAGAAGATTGGTTTGCAATGTACAAAACATGATTTGTTAGTGATGTTTAACTTGAACTTATGGCGACCCTATGGATGAATATCTTGCAGGCTTCTTTGGTTGACCCTACCTACTTTTTGTTTTTCCTAGTTCTTCTAACTTTTCTTATCATTATGGTCTTTTCTATATATTCTCGTATGTTGGAACTACAAGAGTCTTAGTATAGTCACCTTGGTTTCTAGGGAGGGCTCTGGCTTGATTCGTTCTTGGATACATTCATTTGTCCATTTAGCAGTTTGTTGAACTTTCTTCCAGCACCATAGTTCAAATGTGTTGATTCTTATCAACTTCCTTTACCATGGTTCACAGGGAGTCTCAGTTATCTCTGCATGACTTCCCTCCTGTGTGACACATATAGCAAAAAAGGTCTAAAGGTAAAGGTAAGATGGTTTTCATCAGAGCTTGAGAAATTGTTTTGGACTACAGTTCACTATAAACCATACTGCTTTTGTAGATTTTTTGAGTTGAGATGTAAGAAATAATTTTTCATGCTCTGGTTTGCATTTGAAAAGTTCTAGGGAAAAAATGGAAAGAAGGTTTTTTTTCCATTTCTCAGCCAAAAAGAGCATCTCTGAATGCTCAAGGAGCTCCATCAGGAAGAATGCAGGCAGATGCAAGGCTGCCTTGAGATTCATTGTATTTTGGGAAGCTATCTTCTGTGCAGAAATACATGAGGTTGTATTACATAGAAGGATGTTTTCTACACAGTTAACAGGTTCCTCACCCATTCCTTTTATCTGAAAAATGTATAGGTTCCTTTTTACAAAGTTTCCATTTTGGAGCTCATGCGAATGACCTCTTGGTTTATTAACTTCAGCATGGTTGCAAGGATCAGCCACAAACTATGGTTATCAGCCCTATGAATTCTCCTCTTTCCAACCAATCATCCCTTCCATGAACCTAGGTTGCATGGATCTGATTTTCACTAGGCAGTGCAGATGGTAGATCTAGGTGAGATTTCAGATTTGTCTACTCCCACCCACTTTCCTTACTGGGTTTTACCATTTGTTTAACAAAATACAGAAATGTAGGCCTCATAACATTGAATTTTTGACCTACATGTTAGTGTTAGAGATAAAATGGTCTTTTAAAATCAAAATTGTAAAAAAGGTTTTTTTAATACAATGTTTTCAAAAGGAAAGTTCCAGAGTATTTAGCAACGTAAGTGCAGCAGTTTTCTCTTTGCTCTTTACTCATCAGCTAGGACCTGTAAATTGATTCATATTTTGGTCTTCGCTGAATCATTTCTTGTAAAGTCTTTCCCCTGATCAAACCTCACAGACAGTTAATAGCTGTTTCCATGGCTAGGTTTTCCATCTGTTAAATTTGGTATATAGCCCTTAAGGCAGTTCCCAGCCCCATAAAAATAGCAGCACCTGTAAGAATTGTCAGCCTAACCTACAACAAAACATAGATATAAACAGAGATATTTGACTCTTATTTCAAAATCGAACTGGACTAAGTCCCTGAATCTCAGTGATAAAATAGTGCTTGTGAAAGTTACTTCTGTAGGCTGTAATTCTGGAAATGCCCCATTTAGCATTCCAGATGATCATACATAATGAGGATTCTGGAGTTTGCAGTAAAAATATAACATTTAGAAAATTTGGTATTGTAAGTGACTTAATTAGAAATGTTCTCTCTGCACTGCCACAAATTACTGAAATGTGGTCTTTCTGCTTTCAGTTTGCTGTTTTGCCAAGCAGATGACATATGCAATGGTACAGAGGAACATATGAACCCTTGTTGAGACATTCTTGGAGTAGTTATAATAAACAAGTAAGGAGGAGAAGCAGACTAGCTTTGCCTCTTTCTGTGGTTACTTCTACCTCCTTCCTAATAAGGAATGCAGAATAACCCCGTTTCCTTATCCTGTGTCTTCACATATCGAGAAGGCTCTCCTCTTGACAAAGTCATACTCAGCTTGAAGAAAGTTATTGACAACAGAGAAGTAACAGCAGAATGAGCAAGGCTATCATACTCCTTGTCCCTATAGGTTAATTCTACATACATTAAGAACATTTCAAATCAAACTATTCCTCCATGTGGCCAACCATTGACTTGCCAAGGATGGACCTCCAAAGCATATCCAAAGGTTGCGCTCACCTCATTTGGGATCAGACTTTCGTTTTAGGTGATTGGCAGCTAAGAAGAAACACGTGGAAGGATTCCATATCTTGATTCATGGGAATTGATCCCCTTCAAGGTTTCCAGGGGAATGATTCTACATTTTTTGCCAAAAAGAGCCTACTGGGTGTCTCTGGGGCCTCAAGAATGATTTTGCTTTGTCATATGCTACCCATGGACTACCCTTTCCCATTCCTGATGTACTCATATGTAGGGGTATTCCAGGGTCCCTCACAACGTTTCCTATAGAGATCATTGATACAACTTGGGACTTTCTGCCTACAAAGCATGCATTCTTCCACTTAGTTGTAGACTATTCTTTCAATGCCATACTGGAGTGGCTCTCTAGGTTGTGTCCAGGAGGCTGAGGGTACAGCGATTCTGCTCTTTTCTGCAGAATATGTTTCTAACCATATCTTTGAAAAGGATTCTGCATGTGTTGTTCATGTTCTGCATTTATTTATTTAACATACCACATTTCTCCCATAAGGGACTCAGTACAGTTCACACCTTACTTTAACAGAACTGAAAACTTTCCAAAATACAAAAATCAAAAAAGAGCATTAAATACAAGCCACTTAGAAATACTACTTTAAAATAATGAACAGTATGTATGTGCTTTTTAAAAATAACCTGTGTATACTTGCGAAGGGAAGTTGGCGTGAAAGTATATGCTGAGCAAAATTAGATCTCGTTCATCATATCGGGATAATGTGCAGGTGGTGTTGATGGTCTGATGTCTAAATTTGGTAATAGCCTGGACAAAGGTCAATAAATTAACGCCTGGTAAGGTGAAATCTGTGGGTAGGTAGTTTTCATGTCCTGAATTCAATTAGCTAGCTGCATCTTATGAATAGATTTACACTTCCCCTGAAAGAGCAAGCAAAGAAAGTGGGAGCACACCTTGGCGCTCAGTCTTGTCATTTGAGATTTAGGTCACGTACATTACTAGAAGTGACTTTGCTGAGGGATAGTCTGGGTAGCCAGAGGAGTTTATTTCTGAATAATCTCTCTGCTAGATTACTGCAATACATTATTACTGTCCTGAAAGATGTCTTGGAAGCTTCAGCTAATACAGAGCCCTATAGCCAGTATTGTTGGCCCTCTGTATCCACAAATTCCTCATGGGTTCCACCATCAATAGCTTGGAAATATTTTTTTAAATCCCCAGATTAAACCTTGCCATTTTATACACACCATTGTATGTAATAGAACTTGAGCATCCTTGAATTTTGTTACCCACAGTGGATAGCAGGGTCCACTGTATTATAACTGGTACAAGCAGATATAATCATATCACACTGGTTTTGCAAGAACTTTCCTGTGTGTCGGTTTGTTTGCAGACCTAACTCTCATTGTTGAAGCTGACCTTTAAATCGCTCAATGGATTAGGACCCCTTAATGCTTCTCTACCATTTTTCCTGTTTTTTGTAAACATCAGTGTAACTCATTCCCAAGATCAGGTTGTGTTTTATATCCTAACAATTTCACTTGAACCTTCATAAACCCTCTCTTGGTTGATGTTGCTTCTGCTGAATCTTAAAAGACTTTCTTTTGGATCAGAGGGAATTCTGCTTCCTCTGCTAGAGAAAACTAGATTTTTTTTTGCCCAGGCTTTTATTCAGATGAAATAAAACAGCGTAATTCAAGTGAACATGTTATTTATATTCATCTGTATAATTTATTTTGTTTCTGCTCATCATCGGGAGAAATCTGGATATGTTCATGTCACTGAAATCCCCAGGCCTGATCATAAACACTTGGCGGATCAGATTTTACCAGGCCTTACCCACAGGCACCCATTTTAGGAATCTTAAGGATTAAAAATTAAAATCTGAAATTCTTTCAGCACAACATTCTGCATCCAAATGAATTATTTTGCTTTCTTCCATCCTACCTAAAATCCCAGTGGTGTATTCAAGTGGGGCAGCAATGTCAGTGTGTCTTGAGCCAAAAACATGGTGCTGTCCTTATGTTTTGTTCCATTCCATTTGCTTTTCTGGCACTATATTGTTTGTGTGTTTGTGGGTGGGAGATGGGGAGAGGGAGGTGAAGGTATAAGTGATTGCTATTCCAAGAAGGTTCTCATCCTGTCTAAATATACCACGAGAAGAATTATATTATGCAGGACATTGAAGGCAAAATATTAGTCTGGATTAATCAGCCTCATAACTGACATGCCCACTTTGAAAACTAAAAATATTTTGACTCAAAATAAAGCATTCAATAAGTTGCTGGGTTGCCAGAGTGTCTGCAGCAACTAATGAGGTATTTTGAATATCATTATACAAGACTTCGAGCCCTCAGGAATATGCACAATTTCAGCATCACCTGGGCTGTTTAATAGAAAAGAAAGGAAAGAAGATTAAACAGGAATGCTAAATAATCTGCCTCTTGCTGGCTTTTACAAAAGGTGCGGCAACTGCTGTCCTGAGCAGGCGCTTCTGCCTCTTCCATTTCTCATTAGAGCCTTCTTAAGAACGATTTATTATTATTTTTTTCAGATTATTCAAGACAGAATATTTAAGCACATATCACGTAACAGCTTAATATGGAATAAACACCCTGGTGGGTTATTTGTACTGCCACAGTATTCATCATATCTGGGAGATTTTCCTTACTATTACGCTAACCTAGGTAAGTGGTTTTCTCTTGATAACCTCAACAGTTGGGTGACTGAATCCAATATCTGGGTAGCATATCTCCAGAAACTCAGTGCAAAGAGAATACTCTACTATGGGTTGCTCCTACAAACCAGCATGTACAAATCAGGAACCAAGTTTGTAAATGAATATTATCTCCATCTCCCTTATCTTCCCATCTCCCTTTTCTTCTTTGTACAACCCTTCATGAAACTGATACTGAAAACCAACCAGTTCATTTTAAAACTAGGCTTCAAATTTTTGGAAAACTTCAAGAAGGACAGGATCTGGAAATTCGGTTTAGACACTGAAAAAAAAATCATAGTTTAGCTGCTGCTCTCTCCTTTCCTTTAAGTCTCCCTCCCAGGCCCAGCCCAATCATTAGACAAAGTGAGACAACAGCCACAAGCGGCAAATTCTGGAGTCCACCATCCATTTCCCCAGAGTGGCATAGCTTGTTGGCAGAGGACAGATCTGTGTGTGCCACATGGCTTGAACTGACCTGCTACCCCCAAAAATGCAGCAGGACATATTCTTGTGTCGTTGGCATCGAGGTGTCCAATTCATTTCCACTTATGGAATAGGGGAAGGTATCATCTTATCCTTGGCTTTAGGCAGAGAAATGTCTTAGCTTTCCCTGCTACAAACCAATATAGCCCCCTTCATCTTGAGAAGGGATAGAAGACAGCAAAGGGCATAGCTGAGATGGGACCTATTTTGAAGGCTGGTGAATTCAAGTAGGTGGAGTAAAATAGACCTTCTCTCCCAAATTCATCCCAGTTAAATGTGCATCATTGTCAACTGTATTTGTTTTGTAAGCCAGAGGCTGAAATCAATGAAAATTATTGGTGCTCTTAACTAGCACATTCAAAGTGGTAATCTGTGGACTTGTGCCAGTCTATGGCCATCAGCTGTTAATGCACTGCAAATTTCCAGGAAATAAATTAATAGTTGCTTCCTATAGGTACTAGGCAACGTCATCATACTACACCACTTGTACTAGTTTCCAGAGTGTTTCTACTGCTTGTTTTAATTTTTAAAGTTTTAAAGTATTTGGATCCAAGTTACCTCGTCCAGCTCAGACTGCCCACAGTTTGAAAGTCAACATCTCACACTTTCTTAGGATAAGGTGTCATATAGAATTTGGGTTTCCCTTTTTACAACTCTGTTTTGTTGGCTTTCTTCTGATAGATCCTGAGCTGGAAATGGGGAAAATGTTATTGGACATTGGTGACAATTAACTGAATTGATCTGCATTATTTGATTGATCTATTGGGTTTCTCATAAGCATATACTGTGTTGAGAGAGTTGTGTCCTTAAATGCAGTCCTTATATAAATTAGTCATGCTAGCTGGCTATTTCATTTTCCATTGATGCATGGTTTTCTTTTCCAGGTGTCAAGCCCCCGTCCAAATTCACCGCAGTTATCCATGCAGTTACTCCTTTAGTTTCTCAATCTCAGCCTGTGCTGAAACTCCTGGTGGCTGTAGCCAAATCCCAGTACTGTGCCCAGGTGAGAACAAGGCTTGCCCTCCAAACTCTTGACCAATGATTTTTAACTCCATGCTTTCTGTGACTATGAACCTTTTTTTTTTTTTTACTTCTGTCTTTCATTCAGCACTGATCAGCATTGGTCAGTGTTGTCCGTTGATACCAGACCGATAGATTTTGGAAACCTTGTTTAACTTCATGGCCAAAAACAGCCAATGTCATAGAGTGGGTTAATTTCTTGTAGTGACTTTGCTTGATATGTTTTGCATTTGCTTGGCAGTTTGAGGTTCTGAAAAGATATCAAGAATGACAACAGACAAGAGGAATGAATTTTTGTCTTTTTATAAACTGTTTTCACAATTCTTATAGCTGTAGGGAAAGGAATAGTTATAGGAAAAGAAATTGCTGTAATGCACTTTGCCTTTTGATTGACTATATCACTATATAATGTTTGAGAGTGCATCTTCCATCATCCTTGGTGTGTGGTGGTGCACCCTTGCCAGGGGTCCCCCATTTGGCCTGTCATGCTTGTCTATCATGGTCTAGGGACCCAGTTCTGCCTTTGGGTGTAGGGAAATGCTGGATCCATCAGCAAAAGGACTGGAGAGTTTCTGTGCAGTGTACCATCTGCTGCATCATTTATCATTGATGCAGCTTGTGTTAGATGGGGTTACACTCTCCTTGAAGATGCAGATTTGCATTCCTAGGCTCTGCTTTGAACTTGGAGCCCCAGATTTCTGTGGAGGCCAGGAATGCTTTTGCCTGCTTTTATATTGCATTTTGAAGTGTTTTTGGACTTTTTTCCTTCTCTTGCAATAAGCTTGGTAGATCCCTCCAGATGCTGCACAGATTGTAGTCATAATGGCATTTGTCAAATGGTTTTTTTTCTCATTGTCAGAACAGCAGAAGTTAAAAATAAAATAGAAGAAATAGAAAGATGAAGCAAAAATAAAAGTTCCCTAGATAGAAATAGGAGTGTGCTCTTCCCCCCTCATTTTCCCTTTATTTCTTTAGTGTAAATTCTGAACTGAACTGTGAAATAGTTAACATGGCAGATGCTATCTTCTTTGGTCTGTGATCTGTGCTGGTAGCAGTTGTATCAACATCCCTAGTTTCCCCAATTTGAGGCTCAAGATTGCTTACAACACTTTAAACTAACATGGTTTCATAATTTCAGCATTCAAAAATGCAAAAGTAATTAACTGTTCAACAGTTTTAAAACTTTTTTTTGTAAAAAAAAAAAGTCAAAATAGAATTTGCAGCATGTTTTGTAAGGTCATTCTCCATGAAGCAATCTGTCTCTTATCAAGTGCAGTATATAGTCATAAATAAGTCCACTTCACATTGAGGACACAAGATTTTGGAGGGCACAAGATTTTGATGACCTGTGGATAGGTCAAGACTAGTCATTCTGCAGAAAATGAAAATCTCAACTCAGAGAATGAGTTAGTATTTTCTCATCCTGCCATTCAGAAAGTCCAAAGGCGATGTTGCAATGGACAGAGTAAATGAGTCATTGCTTTTTAGGTTCTCCCATAACTAAGCTCTCATTTTTCTCCACTCTACTCAAGGAAGAGAATGGTTACTTTTAAATTTAGAATTTAAGGTACAGTACTCACATGGATAAGTCAACCCAGCTTTTTTGGACTATTTTTACTTAAATTCCTACACTTGTACACAAGTATGTGCAGTCAGCAGTTCTTTTACTAACAGAGAGGTTCCTTTCTCTTTCCAGATCATTGTCTTATGGAATTGTGATAAACCCCTCCCTGCCAAGCACCGTTGGCCTGCCACTGCCGTGCCTGTCATTGTCATAGAAGGAGAGAGCAAGGTACGTGGACAATCAGAAATGAATAAGTCAGAATGGGAGTTTGTTATTGTTTGTGGAAATATATTGCAATTTGTTTCCCATTTTAAAAGCTTATCAGCATTTTGACCTTGGGGGAAGACCATTTCACACTGATAGGGCTTTGATGGAGAAACTTTCCCAACCTCCATGCAAAACAGAATCCGAAGAAGACTCCACGTATAGATCTTAATTTCTGAGAAGTTTCTTGTTGAATAAGATGTTCCCTGAGCTGAGACCTAATTTGAAGATTGAAACATATCCCAGAGTGTCTTCATTTCAGAATAGATATGAAGTGATGTTCATGTGTAAGTCATCAAGAAAGTGAGAAAGTTCAACTGGCGCTACTGATAAAAACATAGGCAATTGCCTCATCATTGATCCATATGGTTGGTTTCGTTGAAACTGTCCTTTCCTTGTCCTACTTTTAAGAGATGCCAACTTCTGAACATGGGACTTTCTTCAGGCAAAACATGTGCTCTGTCACTTAGCTACAGTCTCTTCTCTGCCTCTTGAGTCACCATAATCACACATTTCAGATTTTGGAACTGCCACCAATGATTTCTGCAGCTGAGGAAGTTTCTTATGAGAAGGAACACTGTCTGCAATTTCTTTGCTAGCAAATATGGGGTGACAGCCCTTTCTCCTTTACATATTCTAAAACTGGCATTGGGAACTGGGTTCCTTAGAAATTTTCAAATAGAAGTCCAATAAACTCCAGCATGTCTTAGCTAAATAACGAGGAATTAGGGGAGTTAGACCCAAAACACCTGCAGAGTACCTCATCCTGGGTTTGTTCTTAGATTTTTCCTTTCACTATTTATCCACATAATTTCTACTTCACTCTTTGGTCAGATAAAATTGCAGTGTGGTGTATGACAGATGGAGATAATAAAGTATTTGACTTCTGAGTCAATAAAGCAGTAACCTTAACAGGCATGATAAAAGACAGCAGATAAACATTCAAGGCAGGTGAAGAGATTGTACAAATTAAAGCGCTCAGGTAAATTAACGCTTATTAAACAGATGGCCAAAAGATGGAGAAGCAGGTACCAGTCTTATCATGTTAGGCAGACTGTTCCATATAATATCCTAACAGTAGAGCTATCAAGGTAAAATCAGTGTAGTATATTAGTCAGGTTTAAAATAGGAAATGTAAGTTCAACAATGAGACAATGAAATGTTCTGTGGATAAATCCAGAATTAGCTGTTCTTTGAGAAGTTTGGTGGTTTCCATGTCTTTGGTTTGGCAAATATGCTTTGGGTTTTAATCTGAATTTACAAGAAGCTGAACCTATATTGAGAATAGGATTTAGCATTTTGGAGAGCTCCTTTTAAAGTCCAGACTAAAAGCCAGGAGGAATTGACGGCTCAGTTCACATTGAAGTCAACAGCTGCCACTGTTGACTTTGTTGCTGATGTTCCTTTAGATTCATATTCCGTTTTTCAGCCAAAATTGCCTGAAATTTTTAATCAGCACAGATACAATATGATTACAGAGATGTTGGCAGAGGAGAACAATCCAGGCTTCAGGGGCACAGAAGGAATTAAAGGTGGACTTTGGCTCCTTTCATTGGTCAAGATGCCAGCCCTCAAAAGCAGCGCTTCCCTTAATTTGCAAAATGTGCAGGTACCTGGCAATTGGTGCAATTCCAGTTTCAGTTCTTCATTCCAGACAGATTCTTTGTGGCTTGAAATAACAGCAAAATATTGTGCCATTATTTCCTCCTCTATACCAGGAAAGTTTTGGTGCAGTATATTTCTAGATCATAACCAAGCAAGGGTCCACCTCCATGGTTTTGTGCAGGGTATTTGAATGCAGAAACTTATTTCTTTTCAGACACACAGTTTGGTGTGGCCAGCCTCCAATGCGTGTGCTAAATAGCAAGGAGGAAGCTGGTAATCCAGGTCTGACTGTTAAGGAATACAGGAATGCAGTTCAGGGGATGTTTATCATCCTGTCATCCAGAGCAGAATGAATTTTCGTTCTTAAGCTGTTCACACACACACAGAGTGCTTTGCAGCTGTTTAAAATGTATGGACCTTGGCTGTGTTATTTTCCTCCAAAAAGCTTAACAAGAGAAGTCAGGGTGTTGTTAAGCTGGCAGCTGAATTGGTTCCTGCATCCGATTGGGTCCGTGTGAGGAGTACCAGGAGATTCACTTGCAGGACTAAAATCGGAGGCTGCTGTTTAGAGATTGCCCAGCTCTGTGGACTTTATTGCCTCGTCTTCTCTCCAGCTCTTTCTTTCGTATATTGGAGAGCCATAGGAAACAAAAACTAGTCAACTCTTAAGTAGAATTTCTCAAACTGTGCTCCTCCAGATGTTTTGGACTTCAGCTCCCACAATTCCTAACAGCTGTTAAACTGACTGGGATTTCTGGGAGCTAAAATCCAAAACACCTGGCCTTGGAGTCATGTAGAGACCACACAAGACTTCTCAATTTGGGGAGGTCAAGAGTCAGCTGCACTTTCTCTTGCACTTTGGACTGTATTTCAAAATGGATTACCTTCAGGGAAAAGAAACCCCAAAACTATTCACTTTAGAGTGTCTAAGTGACTATTGGGTGCTTTATATCAAGTTTTCCCAATTTCTGCTTCTGCTTTTTGAGGCCTCGGAATGACTTCTTCGTACCTCCTTGCCATAGTGATCCAGGGCAAATTTGCCAAAAAATTAAGCTCCAGGAACTTTAAAGAAATGCTATTCCATTCTTCCTTCTCATCTCCTCCCTTTTCCTCTTTTTTATTCTTAAGGGGAAAGCATGCAGAAATATAATCATGCTCTAGTGGAATGATTCCTAAACTCTAGTCCTCCAGGTGTTTTGGGCTTCAGCTCCCAGAAGACTGGCCAATGATCAGGAATTGTGGCAGACTTAGAAATGCCTTGCCTAAAGAGAGAACATATTTGTTTTGGTCACATGTAGGGCAGCAGCAAGTACAGCAATCCACAAATAATCAAATCCATGAATGATTAATGTGGAAAGGAGGAGGAAGGACGATATTGCTCCAGCCAACGTTTTGTTAGCATAATATTATAACTAGAACTCTTCAGATCTTCAGAAGAACCTCTTTTCTCTGTCCCAAAATTTTCTGGCTTTTTGAATGGAAACATAAGAGAAGGCCTTCTCAGTGGCTGCTCTGAGAAATTTTCTTCTTAGGGAGGCCAGAATAATCAATTCCTTGCTCTCTTTCCACCAGAAACTAAAAACATTATGGTATCCGGCTTTTAGAAACTATATGGAGAGGACTTTTAATGGGTACTGTGGTTCTTTTTTATTCATTTTAATGGTTCTAATTTTATAAATTGTTTATTTTAAAAGTAGCTTTATATTTTTGCTGGCATTTTTCCATAGTTTTTATTCTATGGTTTTTGTCATATTTCAGCCACCTTGAGTCTCATTATTGAGGTGTAGGGGGAGTAGAATATAAATGGATAGAAATACTGTATTAACAATAGCAGTTAAAGATATATAGAACAAATGCCTAGGAACCTGTAATAGAATCCAGCACTTTCAGAAGAGACTGGACAATCTCATCTCTTTTCCAGACCTTTCAGTTTAATAGGGTCATTTTCTCCGTCAATGCCATGGGAGAGTGATAACTCATTCCATTTGGCTGTGAGCAGGGCACAATTGCCCTTGGCCCTGTAAGTCTTAAGAGCTTTTTGCTGATCTCTTTGTCTACCCCGCAGGTGATGAGCAGTCGTTTCCTGCCCTACGAGAATATTGTCACAGATGCTGTTCTAAGCCTCGATGAGGATACGGTGCTTTCAACCACTGAGGTGAGACCTTTTTTTTTTCCTTTTCAGGTTGCCTGCCTTCATCATTGTGTTTTTCCCCAGTCACATTCACCAATTGATCACTGGGGTAACCCGCAGCAGCCCAAGTAAAGCAGATAGAGCAGGGACATCACACAGGTTGAGAATACTTTATTCTGGAATTCCAGAATCCAAAATACTCCAAAATCTGAAAGTGGCTACACCATCTTTCTGATGGTTCAGTGCACACAAACTTTGCTTCATACAACAAATTGTTTTAAAACATGGCACTGGGAGTCCCCAAGTTACAAACATCCAACTTACAAACAATTCGTAATTACAAACTGGTGAGACAAGTGAGAGAAATCTACCCCTAGGAAGAGAAATCCACTCCTGAAAGAGCTTTCATGGGGAAAAGATGTATCCACTGAAGCTTTCTCACCAATCCTTGTTTCTACAAGCCAAAATTTTCAAAATCCAATTATCACAGGGACAGAAAATGAGGTGAAACTCTTCTGTCTTCTGAACAAAGACACAGACAGCAAAAGAAACTCCACAGGGGTGTTAACCCTTACCTATGATATCCAAATGATTGAGACAGACAGACAGATAGGGCTGGAGTTACACTTACAAACAAATTCAACCTTCTGGATTACCTTCTGGCTACGAGCATTAGACGTCTATGAAACATCAGTGGATTTTTTTGTAGACTTGTCATCTACAAGATACCTCATTATATATGTGCAAATATTTCAAATCTTAAGAAATTGGAAATCCAAAACACTCTAGTTACAAAACATTTCAGATCTGTGATGTTCAGCCTGCATTACAGGTTCCACCATTGTCACTCCCCATACAATTCAATCCTGTTCTTGAGGTTCTGAGTGATATTACTAAACACAGCTTGGAAAGAATTGCACAGCCCAATATAAAAATTCTTGGTGTCTTGGTTTTTAGGCCTGTTCCTGGGGTTATTTAGAGAATTGATTCAGAAAATTACATTGAATTAACTGCATCAGTTCTAATTTCTTAGATATGCTTATCATGATTTTCTACGGGTGAGCAGATGGCAACTGGTAGATGCCATATGTTCTGTATCTCAAGAACTGATAGGAGAAAACTGGTGCCATTTTTGGAATCATCAGGTCAAATAAACGCAGAAACAGGACTAACATTTGAGACACTAAAATGTTTGTTGGCCAGTGTTATTATTTGGACTATAGAGACCATGCTGGCTAAGGGTTCTGGGGCTTGTAGACAAAGAAATAACTTGAAGCTCTATTATTGATGCACCAGATTCCAATTTCTGCATGATTGCAAATAAAAGGAAGGACATACGTTTTCAAAAAAAACTGAAATATCTGCAGCCTGATATCTGCCTTTAAAAGAACATCACAGCTTGAAAGGCAGACATTTCCATCTTGGTGCCTGGGCTTGATTTCTGTGTCCCTGCTTCCTGCATATCAGAGCCGAACCCAATCTCTCTCCTTGAATGAAAGTAGATTCTTATACTTGAGACTTCAGAGCTATTGTGCCAAGAGGAAGATTGTGCTCAAGGAAAAAGCCACAGGAGGAAAAAGAGAGAGGCCACTGAAGAAAACCAATTTTTACAACTGGGATGAGTATTGATTTCTAGCACCTTTCCCCAGAAGGGGGAAACTGGCGACCGTTTATATAACTCTGCTATATATCGGAAATACATTATTAATGGTGGCTGTGGAAAAGCATTGGGTCTTTATTGTCTCTTTCGATTTTAGCACTCTCCTTTTTTCTCTTCTACGCCTCGTCTCTTCCCTCATCCGTTCTGTTTAAATGTACCAATTCTCCCTTAGGAATGGCAGCTACTGTTACTTTGGAGATAATGCCCTTGTTGCATCTAAGAAGGCAGTATTCCCATTTGTTGTTTGGGGCGGTTGCCTTTATTTGCATGTGTATGAGTTTATGTTTCTAATATGCATAGCCATCAGAAATATATTGCATTACCACTCCGATATCAGTCATGGTGTTGGTTATAACTTGCAGGGAAGATGTCCGTCACAGAAGAAAGAGCATTCCTGGAATAAAAATAGGATATCTTTTACCTTTGAAAAAGTTGGAGATTGCATTTGCCTTTCTAGGTTTTCTTCAAGATTAATTCCAGAGCTGTTAACATGCAGATGGAAGCAACATGGTCTCTAATCCTATCAACTACCCAGGGATGAGGAGTAGGTTGGCCTTACACAGGAGTTGCAATCTCTTGCTATCACCTCATTTTTTAAAAAAAAAATCTTTTAATGGGAGGATAATGTCGTAGACTCATAGAGTTGGAAGAGACCAAAAAGATCATCCAGTCCAACCCCCGTCATACAGGAAAAGCACAATCAAAGCAGATGGTCATCCAGCCTCTGTTTAAACACCTCCAGAGAAGGAGACTTCACCACACTCCAAGAACAGCATATTGTACTGCCAAACAGCTCTTACTGTCATGAAATTTGTCTTAATGTTTAGGTGGAATTTCTTTTCTTGCAAATTGAATCCATCTTCTTTTTACTTTTAGCTTCCTCTTGCCCTCCAGCCTAGTAAAGGGTTTTGGGGAGAGAAGGGCATACAATGTTCTAATTGCAGATCACTTTCAGAGGTTTTTCAGCAATTGGCTGAAATTTCAAAAAGTCTTGAAATTTTGACTGAGGGCTGCAGGTTGCTCAGGTCTGCTATAATTTATTTTTCCATGTCAGGATTGTAAAATGCTAAGCGATACCATGTTGCTGTTAGGACAAGGATGAGAAAGAGGCTCACTAGAGTCAGCTTTCTCTAGCAAGGTAGCCTGCTGATCTGTGGGAAGGCAGCTCTTATGGTCCCCCAGTCCGATACTCCTGGCATTTGTCAGCCTTATCAGAAGGCCTATGTTATGAATTCTATGCAATGATAATCCAGATTAAATGCTAGAAAATGGCATGCTAAAACCAGTAATCCAAATTAAGCCTCTTTGCATCAATTTCCCTGCTTTGCATATTTCAAGGAAGAGAACGGAGGAAAGAGAGAATATAGCCCATTGAAATCCTACCTGCTGACCTTGTGTCCTATCCGCCTCACTTGGGTATGCCTTACCTGGCACTGCTGAATACCCTCAAGCCTATCTTCACACTTTAAGGGCTACAGATTTTCATTGATTCTCAGGATGCTAAGTTCCATACTGAGTGCCAATTTTTTTGCTTGTGGAGAATACTGCCTGTGGGTTTCCTTCTGTTTGTGGTGTGGTGATGTTTAGCTTTTTCCTGAAATGAATTATTCATAAATTATATAGGTAATTCTACCTGGTTACCCACAGCCCTCAACACAAGAATCCAGCCTGAACTATATTAGTGACCTATATAATCTAGCTACCTGTTTTCTAGTGTTCAGGTAGTTGTTTCTAAAATCCCAAGAGCAGAGTTGAATGCATGGTCCATTGCAGTTGGTCCCCAACAGCAATTATATTCAATGATAGAATGCTTCTTCATGTCGAAATTCTAGAAAGCAAGCACTGCTATTAGCCTTTAGCATACCTGAGATCCAACATGTATGAGTAACATAGGTTTGGCATGATTTAACATAGTCCTTATTGATTTCAGTGCATTTAACTGAACCTGGATCCAGCCATCTTCAAGCCTATCATCATTGCTTTTTGCTCCAGTCATTGGTTTTGAGGTTCCATGTTTCAAATCTTCTGGAATTTCTCACCTAAACCCACTTATTTGGAGAGAGAAAAATAGAAAGCAAGTGAATACTTCCTGTGATGGCATGCGCTAGGCAAGACATCACACTTCCCATTACCACCCATTGTAACATTTGATTATGTTTTTTATTTGAAACCTGTTTTCACATATGCATGATAAAACTTGAAAAAGCCCCAGATGGTTTCCTCTGTTCTTTCAATTTTTTAAAACTTAATGAAGGTTTTAGCAGTTTCATTTAGAATGAAATGAAGGATTAAGGCCCACTATTCCTCTGAGTAAGAGTCCAAAGTCCCATCTTGCATGCTGGGAGGGACAGGTAACGGTGTCATAATTAGAAGTCAGTGTGAGTTTAGGGAAATGAAAAGCGTCCTTAAGAAACTGGCAGGCAGGCAGATTTTCTCTTCACCACTTCCACCGTGCCTTGCATCATTCCAGCTTCATTGCTTCTGTGTATCAGCTTCAGTGAGAAGTGAGGCTATGTGACTGGCACAAGACATGTCTTATACATTGATATTTAACATTCATTTAGAACCGGAGGGTACTGTGAGAGTAATGTACAGTGCAGTTCTTGCTAGGAAGTTTCATAATTAAACTAAAGGGAAAATGTGACACACTTACAGCATTTACCTTGGCAAAGCCAGTGCTTGGAATAGTTGCCTTTTGGACTCCCAGAGTCAATTAAAAATATCTGCTTTGATCAGAATTCACCTGGAACACAATGCCTTGTTCTTAGAAACAGAGTTCAGGTAGGACATTGACAGGCAGGAACATGTCCAGAGAAGGACACTGATCAAAAGTATGCAAGCCGAACCTTACAAAGAGTAGCTTATGGAGTAGGATATGGAGCCTGGAGAAGAGAAGGCTGAGAGGGGACATGATAGGCATGTGTAAATACGAGAGATTTGAAAGGATTTGAAAGGATGTCATATTGAGGAGGTAGCAAACTTGTTTTCCGATGCTGCAGAGGCTAAATCATGAAGCAGTGAATTTTTCCCTGAATATTAGGAAAAATGTCTTGATGGTATGAGCTGTTTGACAGTTGGATATGCTGCCTTGGAATATCGTGGTCTTTTAAACAGAGACTAGGTTGAGTCCTTTGATTGTATGTTTTTGCATGATAAAATTGGGTTCGTCTGGATGGCCCTTGGAGTCTACTTCAGCTCCATAATTTTGTGAATCTGTTGAGAGGCGAGCAGGTTCCAATTCAAAAAAACTTTTTTTCCCCAAACTTTGAGAAAGACATAGGAATGATTTATAGAAGAAAGTGGATTTTCCTTGGGGAGATGACTAACAAGTCACCAAATCATTGATAGAAAGTGAGGACACTTATTACTAGCCTATTGTCCTTCCTCTCTAGGAATAACATTCTAGGAATGGAAGGGACCTTGGAGACTATCTAGTCCAACAGCCTGCTCAGTGCATGATGCCATCATAGAACGCCACAAGAAGCCTATCTGATTGCCATCCAGCTTCTGCTTGAGTAAAACCATGCCTAGATCAGTGAAAGGCTGGGCTAGGAGCAGGGTAGCAATGTACATATAGCTATTAGCTATCTATAGTTCAATTGTGGGCCACTTTTTTACATGCAAGTAGATCCTAGTTTTGTCCCTGACATTTTCAATTAAAAGTAGTGGAAACTAAGCAAGCAATATGAATGAAACCTCTGCCTAAGACCCAAGTTTACCGTTTAGGTGGAATCCCTTTTCCTGCAGTTTGAATCCATTGTTCCATTGTGTCCTGGTCTCTAGAACAGCAGAAAACAAACTTATTCCCTCCTCAATAGAACAATCTTTCAAATATTTTAAGGTGTGGCAACATCCCTACTTAGCCCTGTATATAAGCAAGCAAACACCCACCCAGAGCTTTTGTAAATTCAAGTGAAACCCAGATTCTCGGTGTGAGTTTTAGCAGGATTCTTATTCCCCACCTCAGTTCAGCTTAGCAATGAATCCTAACACCGGGTTTTTAAAGATAGTAAATAAGATAATTTAATACTAGTGAAGCAAGATCAAGCTCAATCCCCAAACCTTTCCAAAACGTGTGGGTTTTAATTGTTGATTTGTTGTTGATTGATTCTGATCTCTTGTTTGCATTTGGGAAATAAATTTAAATTGTGCATTGCCAGATGGGTTTAAGATTTTTGAAAAATATTTGTGAATAGTTTTATTTTGTTAGCAATATTCAAATGTAACAATGCAAGGAAATGCCACTGAGCCAAAGCACTTGTGTGGTATTTCATGTGGATTTTCCCCACTGAAATAGATTCTTCTGCTCTAAACCCAGATTTAGTGTTTTTCTGCAGTCCTCCTCCTTTTTGCTGCTATAGGCAATGCAGCCTTTCCCTCCCTGCAGTTGGACTTTCGTCCTTCCTAGAAAACAGATGTCAGATTTTATAGCCAAGGGTTTCAAGATGACCGTTGGTTTTCTGACATATTAATGATTTGGATGTGATCAGAGGTGCTGCAGGAAGAACTATTTTGTCTGAACTGCCTTCTGAAGGAACATTGTATGTCACTTGAAACAACTTGAAAGATAAGAACGTGTCCAAAAACTGCTGTGCTCCAGGATATGTGTGCCTTCCTTCATTTTCCCAAAATAACTTTCAGTTTAGGAAAGTCTGATAATAATTGCAAAGCAGAGCCAAGCCGACAGGAAGGAAGGAAGGAAGGAAGGAAGGAAGGAAGGAAGGAAGGAAGGAAGGAAGGAAGGAAGGAAGGAAGGAAGGAAGGAAGGAAGGAAGGAAGGAAGGAAGGAAGGAAGGACGGAAGGAAGGAAGGAGGGAGGGAGCGGGGCTAAGGGACCTACCTTTCATTAAAAAAAAAAGCCCTTCTGAGGGGTAGATTTCTTTCACTTCCTGTTGTTTCACCCCCATTCTTAACTATGAATTGTTTGTAATTCGGGTATTTGTAACTCAGGAACTGCCTGTACTAGAAAATTAAATATCTGTATAAACTTAGCTGTATAATCTTAGCTTCCAGTAAAAAGACAATAGTGAGGAGTCAACCAGATTTCCCATGGGAAGGAGTTTTACCACTCGGGAGCAACCACCATTAAGGCTCTCTCTCATGCCCTTTTTGAGCAGATTCATTTAGGAGATTTTATTTTACAATAGTCTGGACCGAAACTGAGTAGAGCTTTAAAGGTCATGCCCAACACTTTTAATTCAAAGACTTTAAAAGACATAGCCAGCACACTGGATTTATTTATTTTGTCCCAATGTCTTTGTCCCAATGTAGAACCAAAGCAGCCAAGAATGCAAGTTAAAACAACATGCTTAACAATATGTGTTACTAAAGTTTAAAAATCAATAAACCATCAATCTAACTAAAATATTATCATAAAAATTGAAATACATGAACGACAACTCTAGTCAGGCTAATCACTGTCTAGGACTGATAGGAATTTCAATCCAGAAATACAGTGAGTCCTCTGTATCCATAAAGTCTACATCTGTGGAACCAACAGTCCATAGCTTGAAAATATTCCCTTCCCCAAAATCCACAAAGAAAACTTTGATTTTTGTATAAGGAAGACCATTTTACTTTGCCATTGTATGCAGCGGAACTTGAGCATCTGCAGATTTTGATATCCATAGGGGTCCTGGAACCAAAAACCCACTGTATCCAAAAGGCTGCGTATCTTCAATGTCTGCCCTCATTTTAGGATAAAGCCTTCTTAAAGTAGGTTTTGTAAAACTGGTATGCTATTTTGTGTGCTGAATCTCCAACTAGCTTCACAGTATACTATCAGATCCTCATAAGATATCAGAAGAATGCATCATGGTGTCTGTTCAGGGCAATCTCATATTTTCCACTGTCTTGTTTTCCACTGAAGCTAACCAAAGAGGATTTTTTGAAATTGATGGTTGAAGGAAATTGATAGTTGAAGGTTCTAGAACTTGCTTTTATCCAAATGGTCCTGTTAAATCTCTTTATCAGCATCCACTGGTAACAAATGACAATTTTCTTGTTCACTCCAGTAAGCCCACAATCCCCATACACACACAATTCTCTACTAGTTGTTAAACTTTTCCTTTGCAGAAGTCAAGCCCGCAAAATGTTAATGCGATTCTCTGGAGCTCTCGGCTCCTGTTAACAGGAAAACATTAAAATGTGCATAATTACAGGGCAAAATGTCAAGCAGTCAGTTTAATTTACTGATGAATACAGAGAATTAATGTTTTGCAACAGTTCCAAGATTGCAAATTATGAATTAGTGAAAAGGTAATATTTTGTTTTGCTGACATTTTTGAGCCTCTTTGATTACGGTTTGCCACATATGTTCAGTTTTTGGGTTTTCTTGCCTGCAGGTGGATTTTGCCTTTACAGTTTGGCAGAGCTTTCCAGAGAGGATTGTTGGCTATCCTGCCCGTAGCCATTTTTGGGATAACACTAAGGAGAGATGGGGCTACACGTCGAAATGGACTAATGACTATTCCATGGTATTGACTGGAGCTGCTATTTACCACAAGTAAGAAATGGGAGGGTTGCATGCATTAAAACCATGTCTTTAAGAGTTTGACAGACCTTGTTCTGGCATTTTGCAGTCGTTTACAAGCACAGGTGTTCATTTGTTGGGTATGGCTGAAGAATGAAGACAATTAAAGGAGGCTCCTTTTTGTTTCAGATTAGCTTTCAACAATTTGATTTTTATTCTTTCTTCAAAGAAAGAAGATTGGTTTCAGATATAATATGCTCCTTGTTATCTGAAGGCGGGGTACAAGAAGAAAGTTATTATTATTATTATTATTATTATTATTAAGACAAGTGTAACACAACTTTACTGTTTTGATGCATTATAAAAGAAGCTTTTATTTATTTTTTAAGTATTATTTTTTTTTAAAAAGATGCTGGTTGGTTGAGAGTTCTGGTTGCCTGAATTCCGGTAACCTCAGAGCCAGTACAATATAAATCAGATAGATTAATCTTATTGGATTAGGGAGCCATAATTTTCTGATATTCGATCAAACCTACTTCGCACCTGCACTCATGGAGTACCTCATAGTCTTCCAATACCAAACCTCCTCCTCTCCTCACCTATCCCTTCCACATAGCCTCCAGCTCTTAAAACTGGAGGGAAAATAATCTAAATCACGAGGTTTTTAACATTTTTGTGCCATGGACCCATTAGACCAATGGTTCTCAACCTTTGTGTCCCCAGATGTTTTGGCCTTCAACTCCCAGAAATCCTAACTGCTGGTAAACTGGCTGAGATTTCTGGGAGTTGTAGGCCAAAGCACCTGGGACCCACAGGTTGAGAACCACTGCATTAGACAATCTGTTGGAACCTATGGAACTTGTATCACCATAAACAATTTTTTTTTATCTTCAACACCTGTAATGCATGAAAACATGTGATTTCTGTGGATTTTGAAATCGCAGACACTACTTATATTACTGTGCTTTTTGCCTTCATTATTTGAAGGAAATGCTAGATTTCAGCTAGAGAAGTTAGTGAAAATAAAGATGTATTTTTCCAAATCCCAACTTCACAGATTTCACAGATTAAAGATCCCAGTTGACAGACCCAAACTAGATGTTTTTAGACTTCAGCTCCCTGCATTATTTGATGCTCACTACATTGCACTTCAGTAACTTCTGGAGCTCAGTGTGAATCTTTCCATTAACTTAACAGGATCAATAGCCAGATTTTACATGGCAGACAATTGCTGTTCTTCAGATAGCCTTTTTAAAAAGACTTAAAAGCATAGAGTTGGAAGAGACCGCAATAGCCATCCTGTCCACCCAGTAGATAGGGATGGCGGGACATACAGTCCAACAGCATCTGGAAGGCCACATATTCTCACCCCAGTTGAGAACATTGGCAATATATATAATTAAGCAGTAAATCCATGGTTAGCAAACCCATTTTCAGAAATATGTCTGTCCGTGGTAGTCTTGTGGCTCAGAGCCTTTCCTTTCTCAGCTCCCTAAGGAAATAGAAGTGAAAGCAGAGCCTTTCCTCCTTCCAGTTATGCATTCAGCTGCCATGCTTGCTAGCAGGACACAGGAGGGAAGAGGGGGCTTGACTTGCATTGCAAACTGAAAAATGAACCACTTTACATGAATATTCATTGATGGTCTCAACTTAAATGCCCATCACATATTTGCAAGGTCTTCCAAATAGTTTGTATCTCTTTTTATTGGGGGAGAATATCCGTACTGTCTTAGATCTCAAGTTCCAGATAATTTAGGAGAGAAGGAAGGAAGGATCCATATCAATAATTTATCATAATTACCATTTGATATCAAACTATCAAATAAAAATAAACTGCAATACAATTGATGTAATTTTGCCCATTTTTCACTGGTTGGTACCACTAAAAAAAAAAAAGGTATTGGCCAAAAATAGCAACCTTGAACCCCCAATAGGCACGTACATGGTTTTGTTGTGCAAGTTGACTACTTTTGGCACAAGGTTTTTTTTTAAATTTTAATATAATCTATTTATTTATACAGTAGAGTCTCACTTATCCAAGCTAAACAGGCCAACAAAAGCTTGGATAAGCGAATATCTTGGATAATGAGGCGGGATTAAGGAAAAGCCTATTAAACATCAAATTAGGTTATGATTTTACAAACTAAGCACCAAAACATCATGTTATACAACAAATTTGACAGAAAAAGTAGTTCAATACATAGTAATGTTATGTTATAATTACTGTATTTACGAATTTAGCACCAAAATATCACGATATATTGAAAACATTGACTACAAAAATGGCTTGGATTATCCAGAAGCTTGGATAAGCGAGGCTTGGATAAGTGAGACTCTACTGTACATAGAAAACAGTGATCTTGCACATACACACAGCTGTATAGAAATGGTTCTCGATGTTTTTTCCACAAGCCCCCACAATGCTCATGCAAAAACCATGTTTGTTTCTGTATAGAATAATTTCCTGAAACACTTCAGAATGTGTTTATACCAGAGTAGAGCAGAGAATGGTGGGAGTGCATGACAATATTCTCTTTCTCCACAGAAAACTGTGGGATTTATTTATCCTTATTTTCATTCAGAAAAGAAGTCTAATGTTCACGTTGTCTAGGTGGTCTGTCCCAGCTCAAGGCATCTGTAGCTCATGGCAGTCATAAAGTGCTTAAGAAGTAAAAACCCACCTTTTCTCCTTTTCTAAGTCAGCTTCTTTTATTTCTTTACTTTCTACCACTGGCTTGGTTCTGATATCTAAAAGAGCATTGCAGTCTAGTTTGTTGTTTTATTTTCCAGATATTATCACTACCTGTACACTCATTACCTGCCTGCCAGCCTGAAGAATATGGTGGACCAACTGGCCAATTGTGAGGACATTTTGATGAACTTTTTGGTGTCTGCTGTGACGAAATTGCCTCCAATCAAAGTAACGCAGAAAAAACAGTATAAGGAAACCATGATGGGACAGGTATGTGTCTACAAACAACTTTGGCATTGCGGCTGTTTTGTTTTGGTTTTTTTTACTAGCCAAATGCTCATTTTGAATGTGATTGAGTTGGTGTTCTTATTTGCAGCATGTCAGAGATAATAATTTTCAAATGCACATTAATGAAGAGATGTGCAAGTGCGTCTGAACAGACCTGTTTCAGATTTATCATCAATAAGCAAATTGATGTTGGTTGCCTTGTCTCCTGGTTGTCATCTTGGCATTGGGCAGTGCCACAATTTCATAAAATGTAGTCAATCAGAAGAAAAATGTTTCATTTCCTCACTACCTCCTTGAATGATAAAACTCTTACTGGCTTGTATGATATAAGTGATGGAAAAAAGGGTTTTCAAGTGGGGATCTCCTATACCATTTCCATGATAACTGTAGTTAACATTTAATGACAAATAGTGGTGCTTTGAAAATGCAGTAACAAATGAGACTATTTGTCATTAAATGTTAACTGCAATTATCATGGAAATGGTATAGGAGATCCCCACTTGAAAACCCTTTTTTCCATCACTTATATCATACGTTTCAGTAAGAGTTTTATCATTCAAGGAGGTAGCAAGGAAATGAAACATTTTTCTTCTGATTGACTAAATTTTCCTTACATGGCCAATTGTTTGCCATTTTTAGATGCAACAATCTGCAAGTCTAAAATAAGACCAGAACTCCCTCTTATTTTCTAAACACCCTGCAACTGAATCAATTTAACAAACATGAGATCTTTCTGTTGTTTAAAAATACCCTCCCATCGTCATCAACCAAGACGAGAAGGAACATTCTTCAAGTCGGCTGCAACAGATGTGATTTTCTATTTTCGAAATGATTATTTCAGGGCACTTTCCCTAAGGAAATAAAAAGAACACTTTAGAATTGTCTCTCTGCCTGCCCAGAAGGATGTTAAACTGTGGGGACGCTATGTATGGTATCATCTCTTTGAGCAGAGTTTCAGTTCTGTGCTGGCTAAATCTGGAAACTGCTGCCCACATATAAGGTGTCATTGATTTCTAAAAACCAAGAGGAAGAGAAATAATCTGGCTTTTGCTCAGGAGCTGGTACTTAAACTAGAATTTTTTTCTCATATTCCTCTCTTTTAAAGAGGATTTACTTTTGAAACAGCTAAAACTTGCAGGGTTGAAAAGCCTTTTCATGGTAAAGATGTTTCAGTTTCATTCTCAGCACTGAATTTTAGTAGCCTGGTTCACACACAAAATTAAACTATAGTTTAGCATTACAAGGCCGAGTTGCAACAACCTCAAGACAAATGTACTCCCACTTTGCCCTCTACTTTGACTTAGTTGTGTATAAGTCATGGGAATCCAATGCTTTTTAAATTAAACATAGATCTGTACTCCAAACTGTGACCAGCCTTTGCTATAGTTAGTGAAAACAAGGCAATTTGATAAACTTGTAGGTTAAAGTTGTATTGTTTCTACTAGTCATAGTTGTTTGTCCAAAGCTGGATGTCACAGTAAACTGAGAATAATCTTAAGTCAGAACTAAAAGCTTCCAAACTCATCCTTGTGGCCATTCCTAGGACCATTGTTGCTTGTCCCCATACCATTAAATCTTGTTTTAGTATTACACGCAAATGCAGTCATTGAATTTGGATTTGGGATAAAAGATGATTTGTTTAGAATCAAAACTACAATAAGACAGACAACTGAATCAAGTTCAGTTTGGATTTATTGCATTTCCTACATGAAAGATACCAGCTGTCACAGAATTAGCACACAAAACTTCAGTTGATCACACCTTTGAACATAATAAACTGCCTGTAAGACAAACTTCGATTCTTCTGTTTCTATGTTGAATTTGAGGGAAATTACTTTTCCAGTTCTAATGTTAAATGTCAGAGATGAAGACTTGGACTTTTGGCATGTCAACGACTTATCTAAAATTCAGCTACAACTTTCTCTGCACTTCCCCAGACTAAGCTTCAGCTCTGTTATCTCACCACATTAGATGGATATGAAGATTTAGGGTTTCAGTTTAAGCCATATAGAGTTCCAGTCTGGTCCCTAGCATTACGGCCGTGGAGAGTTCCTTGGGGTGGTAATAATAATAATAATAATAATAATAATAATAATAATAATAATAATAATAATAATAATAATAATAATAATAATAATAATCTCAGCCGTGGCCCCCCGACTCTGGAACTCCCTCCCTAGGAAGATTAGGTTGGCTCCCTCTCTATCCTCCTTCAAGAAACAACTTAAGACTTGGATGTTTAGGTTGACCTTTGGTGAGACAGTCACTGGATGACCAGCCTCAGTCGACATGATAATTATATCCTGAATTTTATTAGGTCCCTTTTATTTGGGTATTTTAATCTGATGATGCTATTTTTATATTGCTGCTGCAGTTCCCCCATCTATGAAATTGACTGAATTGTACTTGGTGGTTGACGGATATTATTCCTGTTGTTTTAATTCTTGTTTTATTGCCTTATTGTGTTTTATCTTTTGTATATTGTGTAATGTATTTATGCTGTTGTTTTTGTAAACTATGCTGATCGGGCTTTGCCCCATGTGAGCCGCCCCAAGTCCCCATGGGGAGATGGTGGCGGGGTATAAATAAAGTTTTATTATTATTATTACCCCAAGGAACTCTCTACATTACTGTTTGTCATCTCTATAAGCAGAGGTGCAAGCAGCTCTTGAATTCGCTCTTCCCTGGAATATATAACACAGAAGTAAGCAGCTGCATGGATGGCAGGGGACAGTTCCAGACCCCCACAGGCCATATCTTCACACAGACACAGCATTTTCAAACCTCTCTGTTTTCCTCTGTAATCCCCCTCAAAATGGTAACAGAAATTGACATCATATCAATGTGGTTGAAGGAATGATGATGTTCCGCTCTTCTCAGGCTTATGGTTTTCTCTGCCAGAGTTGGGAAAGCTTACTCTTTGTACAACAGTTCCTAGAATCTCCCAGCTAGAATGACAAGTGGGAGTTATAATCCAAAAGCTATTTTGCTAAACCCTGGCAGTTGTAGATGTCTGAACACCTCAGGATTCCCTCTATCAAGTTCAGAGTTCAAAGGGGGAAGAGAATAATTTGTGATAATTGTGTGCATTACAGTTATATCAGATTCATCTCATGTTAATAGCTATGGCTTCATCTTATGGAAGTGGTATAATGAGGCATTTTCTTAAGTACGTCGCTAGACACGATTTTCCATTAAAGAGCTCTAGTAACCGAGTACCTCCACAAACTTGAAGGATGTAGCCATAGCATTTGAAGTGCTATCAAATTACTCAATTTTGGAAACATTCTTAGTCAATTCTGAATTCTGAGCGACCAGTTTCCAAGAATAGGAGGCACTTTCACACTGAAAACCAGTGTACATTCTCAGAATCACATTAGTTGTATAGCTTCAGGTTTTACAACCAACAGACCTTTCTGTTCACCGGAGGCAAGCTAGCATTTATTTCTAGCAGAGCCAATGATTTTTAGACTCAGATCGCTGACCTGAAGGCAACTGCTGGGTTGTGCTTTGTCAGCAAAGCAGACCAGCTTTTATTGTATCCAATACAACATGGCAAGCCACTATTTAGTGGTGATATTTCTTTTAAAAAAAACTTATTGGGGCAGTCAACACCTTAAAGAAATGTTAATCCATTGGATGGCATTTCACAACACCCCTGCTGACTGGGCTTGATGGGATTTGTAAATCCAAAACATCCTCAGTTTAGAGAAGGCTAATATTGAATTGACTTATATCAAACATGACACATTGTGTATATGTGCCTTCAAGTCATCTGTTGACTTATGGTATGCTTATGAATTCCTTGGAATCCCTAATAGTCTACATTATATTTTTAAATAAAGAAAGTTGGGTGGAAGGGTTAACTAGGAGGGGATTATCATGTGGAAAAATTGTATGGATTGCTATGTGCTGGCTTCCATTAGGTTCTGGTACACAGAAAATATTTAATTCTAAGCACATTTATTTTGTTTCCAGCCATGGTTAGATCTCTGAGTTTTTAGGGATAAATGCAGCCCACCTATGGATTAGATTAGACCATTTATAGCAGGTCTGGAAATTACACAGTCTTTCAGAAGATGTTAGACCAAATGAGCCAGCATCCCCAGCTAGAACAACTAATGGTGAGAAATGCTGGAGACTGCAATCCCAACAGCATTTAAGAGGCTGTATCATTCTATTCCTCCTTTAAACAGACCAGAACACCCTTGTAAACAAGTTCCCCAGAGAGCCTCCAGAATAAGTATATTATGCTGATACAGTTGGCAGAAAAACTACTAAGAGCTGTGCCAGTTATATTTCTTTGCTCAGCAAGCAGTAAAAGCTTCCTCCTTCCAGTAGTACATTTAGTTTCGCTGCTGTGCCCTGTCCTTCCTCTACCCACCTCTGCATGGGGATCCCTGTATTTCAACATTTACATGAAGGGTTGAACCAAAATAAACCCTTGGCCAATTAATGGAGTTGTACAAACTTACCCGAAAGGCACCAGACCATATCTGACCTTGGAAGCCAGCAGTGCCAAATCTAGTTCTTATTTAGAAGGGATACTGCCAAAGAATTTGTTGTTGTATGCCTTCAAGTTGATTCTGATGTATGGCGACAGTCAGGTGAAACTATCAAAGGGTTTTCTAGGAATGAAAGTGTGTCCCTCAACCAAGGTCACCCAGTGTGTTTCCATGACCAAGAGTAGAACCCTGGTCTCCAGAGTCATAATCCAAAGGCTTTATTTCAGAGGTCGTTGATGGCAAACCACCTGTGAGTAGTCTTGCTCTAAGAAAACCCTGTGAAATTTATGAGCATAACCATAAAACCAGGTGACATAAATGCTTGTGCGTGTGCACACACACACATCTTCAAGTCACTTGCCAACTGTTGGCAGACCCACAAATTTTCATAGGATTTTCTTAGGCAAGGAAGACTCAGGCCCCATCTTTGCTGCCATATAATGCAGTTTGATCTGCATTATGTGTAGATGCATATAATGCAGACTGAACTGCATTGAACTGGATTATAGGAGTCTATATTGCCATATAATCCTGTTCAATGTAGTTAATCTGCATTCTGAAACTACATTCTATGGCAGTGTAGATGGAGCCTCAGAGATTTTTTTCCAGTTCCGTTCCCTGAATAGCCTACAGATCTAATATTTGTTGGCAGTTTCCCATCCAAGTACTAACCGGATTGACCCAGCTTAGCTTCCAGAACCAGACAGAATCTTGTGTTGAGGGCACGTGCATAATCACATACACCACGCTCCTTTGATAGAGCTCTTTTACTGCTAAATACTGGTATATTTTGCTTTAAAGCATGCAGTAACTAAACCTTAGAAATGGCTGTACAAAAGCTGACAAGTCACCACATGATGACAGCTTTGAGAAGGGGGCATGGACAACTGGGGCCAAATTGGGGCCCCCAGAGGATTAATTTGATCTCAGGACTTTGAATGTATTATTCCCCAGGCTGCTTTAGTGTATATTAGCATATTTTACTGAATATAAGATGCACTTTTTCCCATTGTAGGGCTACAAATTGCCTTACTTTCAACATTTTTGGGTGGTTTTGCCCCAAAAAACTCTTTCCTCCAAGGGAGATGGAAAAGAAAAAGGACTATCCCCAAACAGCTCCGTTTTGGGGGTTTCCTCCCAACAATCTTACCTCTGAGAGATGGGAAAGTGGAAGGGCCCCAGCTCCAGTAGCTTTCCCAGCCCTCACCATTTTGTCCCCAGCCACAACCAGTATGGCTAATCTAAGCACTACTGTCTGCTTCCGTTGCCTCCCCTATGAGCCCATAGACCCAGTAAAAAGACTTATGCAGACACTACGACTTCTTCAGCTGTGGGTGTGGAACCATTGAGGCTGGTTCCCTTCCTCCTCCTCATCTCTCAGAAGACATAGGAAATAAGATGTTGCTGCACCATTGCAAAATCCTTTTTGATCTACTGCAAGTCACACAGAAATCCAACAGGAGACCCAGTTCTGACTTCCCTGCACTTGGATATTTTATTTTACTTACCTATTGAACTAGAATTTACAGAATCCAAGGACAAGTATTGTGTGAACTTCCAAATGTTTTTAGGCTCCCTCTGCCTGTGCCAGGACAATCTGGTCATGGTGATGGATGGGACTTGATGCTTAGCGGTTATTAACCTTGGACTGCCTACCGAGAGCTCACAACTCTCTGTGCAACAACTCCATTGACTGCATGCTTATTTCTGGGCACAATTCATAGTGCTCCTTTTAACCTATAAAATGGCTTGGATCCAGATTCTCTTGTTATGAGTCAATTAGATCTAAGATCTGTGATCTTCTGGCGAGGGCCTTCTGTCTGTTCCACCACAATCTCAAACTCATTTGATGGGAACATTGGGGAGGGCCTTTTCAGTAGTTGTTCCCAAACTTTGAAACTTTCTCCTGAGAGAGGTCAGGATAGCTCCATCCCTGCCTGCCTTTCATCGGCAGGTAATAACGTTTCTCTGCTAGCATTTTAATATTTACTATTAATACTTAATATTGACATTTTAATATTTTAATATTTAATGGTTGTAATGACATGCTTTAACTGCTTTTTAAATTTTTATATTTATATTAATGTATTCACATCGTTTTAATTAGCATTGTTGTATGTTTTATTGTTAGCCACAGGATGCCCACTGCTGGAATCATTCATTGAACACTGAAGACCTGTTCCTAACATTTCTTCCTCTCTCTCCCTCTCCCTCTCTTTTTGTTTTGCGTTTTTCTCTTCCAGACTTCCCGGGCGTCTCGGTGGGCTGACCCAGACCACTTTGCTCAGAGGCAAAGCTGCATGAACACTTTTGCCAGCTGGTTTGGCTATATGCCGCTGATCCATTCTCAGATGAGGCTCGATCCCGTGCTCTTTAAAGATCAAGTCTCCATCCTGAGGAAGAAATATCGAGACATTGAACGACTTTGAGGAGCCCTGCCAAGGGGAGGGGGCAGGTTGGGGAAACGGACTGTTCACGTCACCCAGCACAAAGCCACTGACTCTTGGGAGCCAGACTGTACCAGGAACGAACTGACAAAAACACACACAAAATTGCTCAATATGCCAATGGAAAAGCCAACTAGCGCTGGCTCCAAAGGAAAACACATTGTGCTGGACTGCTTCAAAAACACCTCACGGGCTGCAGGTCGCTCAAAGACTAGGTTGTGTACAGTTTCATTATGGAACATTAAATAATTATTTTTTTGAAATGATTGCTATGCAGGTTTAAACTTTTTTAATGATCAAAAAACACTATTAAAAACAGAGTTCTTTCTTTAATCAGAATTGTGTTGCTTGTTGTGACTATTTCAGATGTGACAGGTTTTTAAAAGTATGTTCTCCAAAAAAAACCCACACAAGTCATCTAAATTTGTTACCTGTTGTGGGGTGGGTTTTTAAAAAACAAAAATTAGTGGGCTATAATTATTGTTCTTTTAATGAAAAGAGAACCAACAATGAGACATGGGCAATAGAGTGGTATAAAACAACTGAGGTTTGAGTTGGCTTCAAAGAATTTACAATATAAATACTGGTCCTGCCAAAGTGTTATACTTACTGATCCAAAACGAATGTCTTGTTTTTCTAAATTGCAGCCCTTCGCAGCTTTTCAATGTGTCCCCATGGGACCTCCCCCCCCCCCCCTTATTGAAGTATATGGCTCTATAATGAAGAAGTTCAGAGATGAGACCCTACATTTTAAGAGTAGGGGGTGGGACTCTCCATTTTAAGAGTAGTCAGTGGGACACACCTTTTGGGAACCAGAAATCCCTTTCCTTCCGAAACCAACTGGACCAGAGAGGATGGGAAATGGGCTTCCAGACCCTCTGCTAGAACCTTTGGAATAGCTATTAAAATGCCTAAATGATTTGTTAAAATTACACAGAAGAAAATGGAGTGAAGGACGGAAAGATGATCATTGAAAAGAACATATACATTCTTACACACATCACCAGCTAAGGAAGAAAAATTAAATAGGAGGATTGGATTTCTTCCATCATGTACTACATGGGATTCTAGTGTAAGGGACTGGTCCCAATCTTTTTCTTCTAGGGAAGGTGAGCTGCTTCCTCCTTTAGACAAGACTATGAGAAGAGAGAAGGTTCAAATTCCCTCTGAACTCTCCATTACCTCCTTAGAAATCGCTTCTGGGCACAGGGTTCCATGTATGCCATGAACCTTTGGGTTCCCTTTGGACAATTATGAGAAGGACATGTTCAGCCCTACTATTAGACAGAATAAAACATCTACCTTAGGCAGCAGAAGATGGAGGCCAATTGCAGCAGCTGCCACAGCCATTCCTTCTGAACTCTGAGGTAGAGAGATGTGTATTGCACACCATTTCTCCTCCATGCCTAAATGAAATTACTGTCATTTTATCAGTTTTGAAGTAAAATGCAAGTGACAATCCAGTTAGCTTTTCTATGTGGTCTAGTGGAGAGTGTTTCTGGGAGCCAATTGTCTTGGGCCAGATTTGCAATACAACTGTACAAAACTGGGATTTCTCTCAATATCACCAACGCTCTATGGCAAGACTATTCAGAGTGGTTCATGGGTGCTTGTCCATTGTGAATTCCCAGAAAATGAACAGTTGTAGCCAATCAACACAAATACGGTACCGACACACAAATACACACACACACACACACATATATATTATATGCTTAATGGGGAAATGCCATTCCCTATATCAAACAGTCTAAGAAGAATCTAACTTAATTCTTTTACAAGAGCTTTGAAAAAGACAGGAAATGGCATTGTCTCCCCCCCAATATAATTTTATTGCAAAATATATTTGGAATGGGGAAGGGTACAAAAGTGGATATAGAACAGGGGCATTTTTAACATCATGCATCGTCATCTTCTTCCATTGTTATCCAATACAAAAAAAGTTTCTATGATGTTTAAATGGAAAAGAAAAAAACATTTTTAATCTAAAACAGAAGGATAGAAAAGCGGGTGTATAATGTTTTGAAACATAGAAGATAGAAAAGTTGGGAAATGAAAAATAGAAAGCCCTAACTAATGTTTCCTACCCTGTCTCTGCTATCTTTTTCATGAGTTTAAAAACTATTCCTTTTGTCATAAAACTTATATCTGGTAGATTAACTTTCCAGGATCCCTTGGATATCATGGGGATCCTGGTTCTTGTCACTAACTTCTCTATTCTTTTCTTGTTATTCCTACATCCTTGCACTACTCATTTTCTCATAATGCTATAAAACCCAATATTTTCTTTTTCTTTAATGTCAGCCCTTTATAAAGGGCTGATATTATTCTCCAAATTTGGCAATTGTATAAACTTCATCAATTTGTCTATCTCTGCCATGTCCAACATTTTTTCTAATCCATAAATCTTGGGTAGGAATTTCTTCTTTTTTCCAATAGTAAACATAAACTATCCTTGCTGCAGGTACCATGGATAAAAGAGCACCCGGAATTTTTTTGATAGAGTTGAATTTGTAAGTTCCCAACAGAAAGGCTTCTGGCTTCAGCGGTATTTTAATTTTTAAGGTATTTTCAATGTTCTTATGAATTATAATCTAGTTTGGGTTTTTTTTTACTTTAAGACATATCCACCACATAGGGTAAAAGGTTCTTTCTATTTGATAACATTTCCAACAAATATAATAATTTTGGTTCCATGTTCGCTAATCTTTCTGGCATCATGTACCATCTACACATCACCTTCTAGAAATGTCCACAAAAGTATTTTTAAGTAGAGTCTTGATTTGTACTTTTTCCATACTCTGTATAGTGTATTTAGCAGATGGCTCTTAAAATTAGAGTCAATTAATGTTTTTTCATTTATTAAGTATCCCTGCCATCCATATCTTAAGTAATCTCCTTCTAATGTCAGAAGTCTTTTATTATCTAGAGTTATCCATTCTTTCATCCAAACTAGAGCTACAGCTTTGTAGTATAATTAAGGTTTGGTAGAGCCATACCTCTTCTGTCTTTGGCATCTTTCAATGATTTCATCTTAATTCTTGGGCCCGGGGGGGGGGGGGGGGGTTGCCTTTCCAAGTGAATTTCCTAATATCTTTCTTCCATCGTTCAAAGCAGGTATAATTTAATAATATTGGTATTGTTTGGAAAAGAAACATCATTTTAGGGAGAACATTCATTTTAATTGTTAAAATTTAAGAGTTTTCTTAAAGTCTTTATAGCTTTCAAATAATGAAAAAAGTAGATTTGCCTTCAGAGAAATGATTTGCAATGAAGTTGATTAATTTGCAGCAGATTTAAGGGCATAATTAAATTATTTTGTAATCCTTGTGAGAATACAGGTTTTAAAGAAGTGGGTCGGAGTAGCTTTTGGCTCCTTGGCAGCAATTTGCTAGGGAGCGCAATGTTGTCCCTCCTCTCACCCGCTCCTGCGGTTCCAGCGAACTAAAATGGGGAGGTAGGATCTGTCGAATTTTGAGGGTTTGCCTCTGTTCTTTTCTTCTTTCTGAAGAGGAAATTAAACAGTCACTACTATCCCATCAATGCCCTGTATTCCATCCAGCTTGGTAGAACGTATCTTGCCACTCCATTTTTCCATGAGAGTCACATTGTCTTCTCTTTTGATGTAAGTCTTCACACAAAATAAAGTGATGGCTTGTGTACAACTTGCTGCAGCTCTGAAGGAAGAGAAGAGGGAATTTGGAAGAAGTTGGCCACTTTTGCTACAAATAGGAAATGTCATGAGGCCAGTCTTGGAAAGTGCATTGCCACAAGATGGCATAATGGCCTTCAGGAAGCAGATTTCCCCACCTAAAACTACATCCTGACCAAGAAGGCAGGTGGGAAGCATGTGGTTCTCCAGTTGCTGCTGGCCTTCAAGTCCTTTTGGTCCAGAAGACCACATGTTTCCCCAACCCTGTCTTTAAGAAAGCTAACACGGTTTGCTGGTGTTCCTCCTCCTTCCAAATGCAGCCTTTCCATTTTCCTGTTTGTTTGAAGTATTTCTGAACTCTGCTCCTTAGCAAAGAAAAGAGAAAAAGAAAGTTCTGAGCTTATAAATATCAGTTGTAAAATGGGGCCTTGCCCTCAAGTTTATAAGGTATGAAACACGTATAAATGAAGGGGGAAGGAAGAAGAAAAAAGAAAGCCCTTGGCTTTTCATCAAGTTATTGAAGGTACAGTTCTTATCAGGAACAGCCGGAATAGAAATAGTTGAGGTAGCTTAACATAGTGGCTGCCAAGTAAGATGGGGAACTGGGGGAAAAACCATGATATCTGGTTTCTCAGAAGAGATGGCAGAATAACTCTCTTTCGCTTCTCCTCTTCTCTACTCCACTGCTCACATGTCAAAGGCACATGCTTACCAAACAACTGAATAAGGCTTAAGTTTTAAGAAAAGGGCGAGAGCAGCAGTAACTGAGCAATTTTCTCTTGCAGCTACAAGCTTCTTCCATAATATGGTGTCTGCCATTTTTGTTTAAGATTCAAGTCAATTATAGACTGAAAGTATCAAGTTACAACTCAACTGACATTACAATTTTAAGACCTTTTAACTTGACACACAATTTTTTAAACATCGGGAAGAGCAGATCCACTGAGGTTCCCACTCATTTGGAGACATATTTCAAGTGACATGGAAGTGAAGTCAATGTATTTGTTTCTGGGACATTAAAAAGTAAATAAGCAAAAAGATTATACGCAAATGGAAAAAGTTCAAATGCTTTATTTGGTCTTCTCAACAGATGTTTATGAGATTTATCACCATTATAATAAGACCTGTATGCTGTGTCTTGCCTTAAAGTTGTATATTGACTTATGGCAACTCATGATTTCACAACAAACACTTTTTAGATACAGAAAACATGTTTTTTCCACACACACAAAAGTAATGAGCTTTTTACCACCAAAAAATAAAAATCTTCTGCACCATTTTGAGATGATTCAATACAGAGAAAACACTGGAGGAATATTTCTTTTGATCTAGGATGAGAAAAAAATAATTAGCCCTCACCTACATGGACAAGATAGTCAAGTTACATCTCTATACCTGCACTTTCTGAGTATCCAGGCTTAGTGATATTTAGTGTAGACCAGTGGTTCCCAATCTGTGGGTCCCCAGGTGTTTTGGCCTACAACTCTCAGAAATTCCAGCCGCCTTATCAGTTGTTAGGATCTCTGGGAGTTGAAGGCCAAAACATCTGGGGACTCACAGGTTGAGAATAGGTGTAGACCTATTAACAGTTTGTTGATTGTAACACTGTATTAAAGTGTGGAGACAAAGACTGTGTCCAGATTAAGAGAATCATTTGTCTCTGATGCTTCAGTTGACATGAGTTCCTGCCGCCCTTATCATTCTGTGTAGGGTTAAAAGAATAAATTTAGCTTCCTCCAATCTGAATACCCATCAAGCTTCTGGCTGTTTACAGATAGCTAATTAAACAAGGAACAATACACAGCTTAACTCCAAGATGATTTCAGGACGGTAGGAGGCATTTTATCCTTTGTAGCCTGTTTCCAAGACAGGTTTGACTGTGTCAGCAGGCATGTATTTCGCGGTCAGCATTAGGACCGCTTGAGGGAACTCACTCCCAAGCAAATATCTTCATTTTGTAGGCCCCTTGGCCAGGACTTCTTCATTCCAGTGATGGACCGCAGTAGGGCATTTGGGGGGTCAGAGTGTTTATGTGGAAGGTTGTGAGGCACGGGTTGTATTTATGAGCCCCACAAAGGGCTGACTGACAAAGAAGACTCGTTTGTCATTCAACACTCCTCTCTTGCTCCTGTGTGCAAACAGTGCTGTGCAACTTTGCTTGTGAATGAAATCTCCTTTTTTTGTAGACCTGCATGGCGACTTCAATGGCATTCAAAGAAAAGTAGCACACACTTTTTCTTGCCAAATTTGGTGTGTTACTTTTCTAAAAAACACTGAATGTTCCCCAACTCAGAGGTTCTTCATAAAAGCACAGGCTGTGTCTGAATAATCCCAACTTCCCAGCTAGTGTAATTTTGAATATCCATAATTTCCCAAACTTAAGCAGGAAGGGGAGAATCTGATTTTTTTTTCATTTTTGGCAAGTCTATTGTGGGAAACCAACAGAAAGCCTTGGTGTCTATAGTCTACAAAAGCTTGTGCTACATAACATTAGCTAGTCTTAAGGCAGGGCTGGGATTCATGGGGCCTTCCAAATGTTCTCAGCAGCTGTAAAGACAACACCCAGTGGTGAAGAATGCTGTGAGCTTTTGTTCAGTTTATTTCTTCAGTTGTTCAGCAACATCAGGAAGATATAGGTTGGGGTTGCAAATGAGGACACTGCCTTTCAAATAAGAATTCTGCTCACCAAATGAAGTTTCCATCCAGTCTTTGAATATCTTGTGTTGCAGAGAGAGAGACATTGACCATTGTTCACATCTACACCTTTTCTGTACTGACATTATCTTTGTAACTTTGGACCTTTTCTCTGGTTTTCCAAATGCATAACTGACATTTCAAGTTATAATGCAGTACTAGAAATCTGCAGAAAGAAAGAAAATATCATTTGGGAGAACAGAATTGTTTTACGGAGAGGGCAGCATTTTAAGGCTACTTCATTTCTGAACAGAGCTTGTCAAGAAAACCCATGATAGGTTCGCCTTAGGGTGGTATAAGTTGGAAACAACTCTGGTGACCAGGGTTTGATTCCTCACGTGGCCATGGCAACTGTCTGGGTGACTTTGGGCAAGTCACAAATTCACAGCAAAAAACTTAAGAGTTTTTTGGCTTAGAGTTACTATACATTGGAAACAACATGAAGGCACACAAGAACAACAAAAAAATACTCTAATTTTGCCCCTTTCATGAAGATAAACCATTGCATATCTGTGAGATTTACAACAAAATGTTTGGGTGTGTGAAATGGTTCTTTTAATAATTACAGACCAACAGACATGCCCTCTCCCATACTATTCCATTCCCCTCTCATCCTTCTCCCCCATGGATACTTCACCATACCATATATTCAGCATTCTGTGATCTCTAAATATGCTCATTTTCATCAGATTCCTTGGGAGTGGGAGAGGAGGAGTACTGATGGAATGCAGATCATTGCTAGTGGCAGGTCATATAATGAAAACCACTTTCATCCAAAAAAAAAATGGCAAACCTCCAAGATCTATGGGTTGTCGGTTTCCCACAGAACCATCTTACAAATTTAAGATATTGCATTCAAGTGTCATTCCAGTGATAAATAAATGATTTCCCTCCCTTCAAATTCCTTACATCCTAGAAGCGAATTATTATATTTTCATAAAGATTGTCTCTTGATATGTCTAATATGCTAACATCCAGCTGCGGAGAAGTTATTTGGCCTGCCACTAATACTGAAAAATAATCTGGTCAGCTTGCATAGTGTACTACAGGTATGGTATAGTAATAGCAGGTAACCTTGAGAAAGTTACATGCTCTCAGTCTCATAGAATCATAGATTTGGAAGAAGCCTCATGGGCCATCCAGTCCAACCCTCTGCTGAGAAGCAGGAAATTAGAGAAGAACACAAGGGCAAGCCCACTCTGAACAAAGAATACCAAGAAATCCACACTACATATCCCAGAGTCCCAAAGCATTGAACCTTGGCAATTAAAGTGGTGTCAAACCACATTAATTCTACAGAGTAGATGCATCCTTAGCCACCTATTAGGACAGTTTTAGATTGATTTCAGAATTCCATATGTTCAATCTACAATAGTCATATGCCTTTTTCCAGTCTTTCAATTGACTTTCCAAAATAATGTCAAGACACCATCACTTGTATTTGAAATAGGTGCGACCATCAGTTGGAGCTGGAGCCGATAGAGGGAGCTCATCCGCACTCTCCCCAGAGTTGGATTCGAACTAGCAACCTTCAGGTCAGCAACCCAACTTTCAAGTCAGCAGTCTTGTCAGCACAAGGGTTTAACCCACTGCGCCATGAGGGGCTCCTGTTAGTTATGATGGGTATATGTTAACTTTTGTACCACAAGTAGTATGCCTCTCAATATTAATAACTGAGAAACCTAAGTGTGAAACTGCCATCATTCCCATGTCCTGCTTGTGGTTTTTCCTTGAAGGCAGCTGGTTGGCCTTTGAAGGAATCAAATGCTGGACTAAACCTTTGGTCTAATTCAGTAGGATTATTGTTATGTCTTGATATACTGTATATATTCATATATAAATCTAGAAATCTGGGCTGGCTTATCCATGAGTCAACATAATTACAGGGTGTTTCAATTTCACAGCAGTATATTTCACACTGGCAACATGGTACAATTACACAAAAATTTACAAACAGTTTAATGAGTTATCAAATTTTACTAAGCATTTTGAGTGAGAAACAAATTGAAAAAAATAACAAATTGAGAATATGTCCATAGGCCTTATATTAAGGAGTTGCCATCTTGCAAATGACCGAGGCTGGGGGCTGCTTGTTTGCTGGGAAAAGGCATCTCATGATCATTATTTAAAATTATATTACTTTTCAAGTGATAAGAGTTGTATTCTTGGGTGGTTAGTGGTTGCAAAGATATAGCAATTTCAAATCAGGTACATCTTTTTGAAACACCCTGTATTGTTCTTTAACTTTTATCCAAAAAAGGAGCCATTTCTTCTCTGAGTAAAGTTGCAAAAATCTAGAACCTAATGTTCCAGGAGAATCTAAAACACATATTTTCTGCTCTTCTAGTCTTTGTGAATGTGTGAGATGCCAGTGGATAGAGTAAGTCAGTGCTTATTAAAGGTTCTTATGGAACCGACAACGCTCTCTTCTTTCACCTCTCTGCTAAGATAAGGGGATGGTTGGCTTTCTAAAAAGAGTTAATACTACACCTTAACTTCTTAAAGAGAGCCATTCCCTTCTCTGAGTAGAATGGCGAAAGGCCTTTTTGAATGCCTGAGCAGGAAAATGGCTTGGCAAGGGCAGCCAAAGGCACAAGTTGCACTGGCACTTTACTTTTTGTGTGGAATGATTTTCAACTTTCCACAAGTCATATTAAAATGTATAATTTTGGCCCCCAAACCTGCCCTTGACTTATACATGAGGTTGACTTATACATGAGCATGTACAATAGTCCCCAAAGGAATATATTTGGCACAGGAATACTTCTTTGAGTGTCAAAAGCACAGTTAAGCAAAACAAGGATTTATTTCAGTTCTGAATTGGGATATCAGTTCAGCTCAGGGTGATGCATCATTATGCTATTTATTATTTGTTGAAATATTCATCTTCCTCTCTTTTCTTGCAAGATCTCAGTGCAACAGAGAGATCAAATAATATTAACAATTTAAGCAATTCCAGATTAAAATCAATGAATAATTTAAACAAAAAATACACTAAACAACAAATTAAAACAGCTTTAAAAGTCTAAAATAGTTTTTAAAAAACAAACCAACAAACTTGTATATATGCTTAAAGTAAATTAGGTCCCAAGGGCTTTCATAAAAAGCCACATCTCAACCAAATATTATAACAGTTTTAGCCATCCTGATCTTTGTTGGAAGGCATACTATTTCAGTGGTGTAAGATCTACCAAATTCCTCTCTAGGATTGCAGACAATCCCATTATTTGTTCCAAGACCCTCTGTGGGTACCTGAAACCATAGCTAGTACCAAACCTTGTATTTTGGGTCCATGTTTGACCACTTAAATATAATGCTCCAAGCCATGTGCAAAAGGATCATGTGGCACTTTACTATCTGAGATATCTTCAGATATATCTGAGGTAGTAGATTAGTCCACTGCTTCTTAAACTGTGAGGATCTCAAAAAACTTGGCAACAGTAAAGGTTTTCTGAACATCACCTAGTGGTTGATTTAGACATTTACACATCTGTTGTGCAGTGTTTACAGTGGACTCTTGTTGACCTTGTTGATGGGAAGCTTCCCACAGATGTGGAAATCACTTAACGGACAGATGGCAAGGTCTTTAACCTCAGCAGGCTGAAAGCCAAAACTTATTACAACTTCTGTTATAGAACTCTAATATGCTGATAATAGCATAGTTTGTGCTAATTCAGAGGAAAACCTACAAGCCATTTTAAACACCTTAGCAGAAGCATATGAAAAACTTGGTCTCCACTGAATATTGAGAAAACCATAGTGCTCTCCCAAAAGGCACCTACCAATCCCTCTGCAATGCCAGCAATACAGCTTTATGGTGTAATACTAGAAAATGTTGACCATTTCCACTACCTAGGCAGCCGCCTCTCCATAAAATTGGCATTGATGCTGAAATACAATACCGAAGAACCATGAATAGAGGGTGAAAGGGAGAAATGTGCCAAGAGAAAGGTGTCAAGAGAAAGGTGCCAAGGGAAAGAGAAAGAGGTTGGATATAATTTCCCCCATCCCTGTCCATGCTAGTGAGAATTGGTGGGAATTGCTGCCCAGTAACATCTGTAAAATCCACTCTTATGGAGAAACTAAGGGCCTCTTTTTATGTTAGAAAATGGTAACCCCTGCATTTCTAGTTGTTGATGGATGCAACAGAGACTGTTGGGATTTCTGCATCTTTTACTCTTGTTCGAAGCCTACAAACTGGCTTTTTCATTTAGTCTGTGCCACCCATTTTAAAAGCCATAATTGATTTGCCTGGGATATAAGCCACAATCTATCCTCATTTATTAGATTTCATAGATGTCTATCTCCTGCCCAGTATTTCTACTATATGCATCGTGGGAGATTTTTTTTTCATAGGGCATCTATATAATTCTGTGAAATGAACTAATGAAGAAGGATGCTAAACTGAAAAAGTGTGGTGCAATTCTTCCTTCTAAATTCCGTCATGTGTAATCTGGAGGAGAATATAAAAGTTATTGCTTATATCTTTCCCCAGCTTTTCTCCCCTTAAATCATTATTTTGACTTTTGGGTCCATTTCAGAGACTCAGCAACATCTAGGAAATTTTCTACAGGAAGATTGGCTGGGCTACCCATCCTAGTCTACCATTAGAAGTGCCAGGAAGAAGGTGAAGTTAGGAAACACTCACCAGTGTTTAAAGCCTGTGAATTATTGGTTTGATCCACTGTGTGGGAAAGCCTTTAAAGAATGGCTTTTTTATTAGCTGAGTTCAGAAGGAAGAGGGAGAGCTGGGAATTATTTGTAGTTGACAGGGATAAGGATTATGTCCTTTTCACCTTAGATAAAGTAATAGGATTTTCACTCTGTATTAAGGAGGGGACAAAAGGGTAAATTCCTTCTAGTGGAATGTCTATTGTCTATTTTCATCTATTTTGTAGCTTTTATTTAGGGCTTTCAGATTTATCTCCAAAGTTACTTGCTATACTACAGTTACATTCTTGACTAGCACCTGAATGGATACATGGCCTTTGGGCATATTGGATGTGTGTTCACTTTGTAGCGTTAGTTGATGATGTGTTTTCCAGAGAAGGCTAAAGACCTTGTGAAACTACAGCATCCATGATTCCATAACATTGAGCAATGGCAGTTAAAGTAGTGTCGAATGGCATTAATTCTATGGTGTGGATGCAACCTATGAGAAGGAGTCAAGTCATCAGTTGGGGTGAAAAAGAAAGAGAGGACAAACTGTTGGAAAATACTGCTCCCATCAAATATTCTCTTCACACAAATTTCTTTTCTATTTAATATTACAGCAATAGGAGCTTTAGGTTGTACAGGACTTTCCTGCACACTTCTCATGTATCTTACACTGCTTTTCAGTCGCTTCCTTTCGACTAGAGATAGATGAAATGCATGTTTACCAATAATCAAAATACCTAGGCAACCAGAACATGTGAGTCCAGAAACTCCTGGACATTGGTGGTCATGTAGACCTCTTCCTTCCTCCCTTCTCCTTTGTTGAAGAACTCCTCTACCTGGCCTTTCATTAGACTTTTGCAATCCAAATATATGTTTAGAATGTAGGTTTAAATACAACCAGCAAACTTGTCAACTATGTATCTTTAATACCACCTGTTTGAGTCGCTTTTTTCTGAATGTAGTCTGGGAGAGATGTGCAAGCGGTTTTGGTGCATTTCTCTGCAAATGCACCTAAAAGCTAATATTGAAAGACAGAGTCGTGTTAACCTGTTTTAACAGACTTTGAGGAATCTGGTAGCATCTTTGAAGCTAACTGGGAAGAAGAAATCAGTGGAGATTGATTTTGATGAAGTGGGATGAGGCCACGAAAATATATCCAAGATATTTTTTGTTCACAGTCTCCAAGGTGTTACTACTTTCCTTGATGTTCTCGTTCTCTCTCTCTCTCTCTCTCTTTCTCTTTCTCTTTCTCTTTCTCTTTCTCTTTCTCTTTCTCTCTTTTGCCAAAGGAGCCAGCCTTCTAACTGAGCAAGTCTCCATTTCCAAAAAAGAAAGAAAGATGTGAATAAGAAATAACACCAAACCAACATAATCACTGAAATCAATAGTAAGAATGGTTTTGAATTCAACCAATATTATATTGGGAAAAGTGAAATACAAGGGTAGGACTTCATTTCTAGAGAACCCTGAAACTTTTACTGAAGAAACTACACCCATATACTGTGATCTACCAGTTGTGCAACTACCTAAGAGGAAAGAGGGTGACCTTCTAGGCAGGAACTGCCAACTTGAAAGGCACCTTAATGCCATGACTGCACCTCTTGTCAAAGAGAAAAATGGCTTCCATGTATTGATATAAACTTGGCCACTGTTTTCCAGTTTTGGGGAGTGGTTACAGTTCCATAATAGATTATAGTTTGCTATCGGTCTCCATTAGGGTTTGATTCCAGGACCACATGGATACCAAAATTCATGGGTGCTCAAGTGCCATGATATCCAACAGTATAGTAAAATGGCATTCCTTATGTAAAATATCAAAATGGAGGGTTTTTTATTGCGGGGGGGGGGGGGGGGATGGATGGTGGAATCTGTAAATGCAGAATCTGTGGATACATATAAAATTTCTTATTTATTCATTCATTTATTCATTTATGGTATTTCTATCCCACCTTTCTCTACCCCAGAGGGGACTCAAGGCGGCTTTACATAAAAAGGCAGCTATCTGATGCCTTGATAACAATATAGTGTTAAAAGACATTTAGCAAATCATAAAATTCAAGTAAAACATTTAAAACCTTTAAACCACAGTCATAATTAATCGCATGATCCATAAGCCAGGCCATTCCTATAGTAATAACATATAGATCCATATCTGTTTGTTTATTGCACAGGTTCTTTAAAGGCATGGTCACAAAGCCATGTTTTTACTTTCTTGCAGAAGATCAAAAGGGAGGGGACTGATCTAATATCCCCTGGGAGGGAGTTCCAAAGCCAAGGAGCCACCACTGAGAACACCCTGTATCTCATCCCCACCAGTCACACATTTTAGCCTCTTGCTTACTCATTTCAAAACTATGGTAGGAATCATGCATCCTTCCTTATATTATGGCATATATATTGGGAGTCCACATAGCATTAGCCAACATAAACAGTAAAAAGTGCTGTGCTCTGCAGTCTAGAGTGCTGCCTGATTCCCACCTCTTACAGTAGAGTCACACTTATCCAACATAAACAGGCTGGCCGAACGTTGGATAAGCAAATATGTTGGATAATAAGGAGATATTAAGGAGAAGCCTATTAAACATCAAATTAGGTTATGACTTTACAAGTTAAGCAGCAAAACATCATGTTATACAACAAATTTGACAGAAAAAGTAGGTCAATATGCAGTAATGCTACGTAGTAATTACTGTATTTACGAATTTAGCACCAAAATATCATGATGTATTGAAAACATTGACTACAAAAATGCGTTGGATAATCCAGAACGTTGGATAAGTGAATGTTGGATAAGTGAGACTCTACTGTATTTCAAAGAGGGAAACAGAAAGAAATATCTCCCTATGGCAAGGTTGGGGGGGGGGGTCAGTGACCTTCTAAGTACTGTCAAAGTGGAATTCCCATTAGCCTTAACCAGAAATGATTATGCATTATGGTTGTTTGTGTCCAGCAAATTGAAGTTTGTTGCTCTTTCTAAACACAATTGTAGTTTTCGAAAAGCTAGCAATTTGCAACCATTGTCAACCTGTGACTTAAAGCTATGATAGGTCACTCAAAGCAGATAATATTGGATAAGTGGATCAAAGATCTGGTTCAATAAGCAGCAGTATTCAGCATAGAGCTTGAAAGAGTTCCCCATGTAGACACTGACATTTTCATAATCCTGCCACTACTTTTTCCACAGATCATGCTGGCAGGGTTGGCCAGTGGCTTCTCTGACATCTTGGGTAGATCCTTTTAGAGTTCAGACCAAAACCCAAAGAAATTCACCCCTTCATTATCATGGGAGCCACTTGAGGTCACTGCATTCTGGCTTGGGGAGGATTCTGTGAATTGTAATTCAACACTCTATTCAGCTTTGTTTAGACCTTGTCTGGAAGACCTTGTCCAATTTTGGGCATGATAGTTTAATAAGGAAGGCTCCCAACAAGCTGGAATGTCTATAGAGAAAGATGACCAAGATAATCAATGGTCTGGAAACCAATGCTTATGAGGTATGACTGAGGGAGTTGGGTATGTTTAGCTTGAGGAAGAGAAGACTGAGAGATGACATGACAATCTCTAAGTATTTGAAGGGATTTCATGTCAAAGATGGAGCAAGCTTCTGCTGCTCCAGAGACTAGAACATATAGTCAAACTTCAGAAGAAGACATTGCATTTAACATTAGGAAGAACCTCCTGATGAGAAGAACTTTTCTGATAGTGGAATACGTTGCCTCAGAGAATGGTGGAATCTCCTTCTCTGGAGGTTTATAAATACGGTGGATTGTCATCTGTCAGGTTTACTTTGATTGTGTATTCCTTCACGGCAGAATAGGGTTGGTCTGGATGGCCCTTGTGATCCCTTCCAACACTAAGATTCTATTGTTCTATGAAGAGAAGAATGTGTTCAAGCTCTGATGCACTCTTTCTATGTGTGCAGGTATCGAGGTGTGTTTCACAAAGGATTAAAATGCAGCATTTTTTTCCCGTAGGCAATCGAGCTGGATTATGGGCTACCAGGAATGAAGTTTCTGAAGCAGTCTTTCAGTACGGCTTTGCTCACCATGCATCGTCTTTGCTCTCTTCTTTCCCTTATTTATAATTAATTGATATGTCATGCTCCGTATCGTATCTGGCTTCATTTCAGCTCCTTTCCCACACTTCTGTAATTAATTAATGAACAGCTGTTCTGTTTATTTTTATACAAGCAATTAAGATAATAGAATGCCTGAGTTTAAAAAACAAAAACGGAATGTTAAAATAAATCCGTTCTTGCTTCCTGCCTTGCCCCCTCCTCCTTGCACCCTCTTCTCTGCCGGTCTGGAACTTCAACAGGAAAACACACACAAACACCAGCTGCTAATGAGGACATCCCTGGTTTTTGCAAGCAGCTCTTCCTGGGTCAGAGAACAACAGTATCCTCTAGCCATTAACCAATTCCAAATGATGGCAAAGTACCGAATGATCCACATTTCCAAACTGTCTATTGAGGAGACACTGGTTGTATTTTGGAGACCACTTGTTGATCCCCATCCTCGACCCTTGGGGGCATTTCCCTTCCTCCTCATGTGAATGGCAGACAGAAATCAGCACAGCCAAGTTTCTAAATAGCACAGAAAGCTTGCCCAGAGCCATATCTTGACACTTAGAGAGGTGATTGCCTCGGGCATCAGAAACTGGATGAAGTCCAGAATGTAGCTGCAGGAGAGGCAAAATGAGGACAAGACTCCCCATAAGAATTCTCTCTCCTGCCCATGATATTTTCCTTTGGTCCCCAATTTTCAAGCATGACAGTAACTTAGAACTTCAACTGAACATTTAAGAATGTAGTTTAAGCATCCAAAGAAAAAGTGCAAGCAAAATTGCAAAGTGAATAGAAACACAGAAAATGTAAGAATTCTAGATAAATTATGACTCCCATGACCATGGGGGAGGAATTCCCAGGCTTTGCATGGATACACAAAACCACAGATAATAGTGAAGCCTATTGAAATGAAAACTTCTGGCCCAACAATATGTACAATAGCGTTGCACTGGAGAACCCAGAAATGTCTAGATGTAGATATATAATGCTGGGGGGAGGGGGAGGAGGAGACCAACAACTTTGTAAAGTGCTGCGGAAGGAGATATTATGAACTTCCTAGTCTAATGGGTTCCCCTTGGTGCTCTACCTTTTGGCCCACAGAGTAGCCATGGAAGCTTACCAGCAAGTAGTCTAGATGATATTTCACACTAGAAAGTTGGCCAGCCTGCTCCATGAAGGCAACAGTAACCTTTCCTTCTTCCAATGTACAATAGCACCTGCATGGTGTCCAGGTTTATCCCCATAACCATTCAGTGGCCAGAGCACAAAGCTATGTCCAGGAGTTGTCCAGGGAAGAAAGCCCTGGACATCCAGGGAAGAAAGCTCTATTGTCATTTTCTTAGCTGACATAGTAGGGTATGCTCTGTAGAGTAGATTTATTCTACCATCCCTCAAACAGTATCTTAGCTGCATATTAAAATGGATCCAGCATTGACTAAACACATTTGAAATGTACATGCACGTTTTGTAGTCTGGTCCAGACACACACCCCCCCCCAATTTCTTATGAAGAGGTCCTTAGAGAATGAAATAAAGGTGAAGCAGCTGTCCCATCTCAGCAACAACCTTTTAGCCAGGTTGTTATTGAGATGGGTCAGTGAGCTGTATTAAATTGCCTGGAATAAATTGGCTTTGTAATGTGATCATAAATTAAAAACAAATAGATCTGCCATGTGCATATTTGCCACAAAGCACATTATTGTAAGTGACACTATGAATTCCTTATGGTCTGGAATGCACTGCTTGTTGTATGCAACAGAGAATGGAAGAGAGCAAATTGGAATAGGAAAAAGATACCGTCTGACTAATGTACATTCTAAATTTGAATTGAATGTGGTAGATATGCAAATATTAAAGTTAACATGCTTTAAGAACTATCCAATGGCAGATAAAATAGTGTGTTACCTAAGGGGGGCGGGGGGCAGTTACAACATGTATGCTACCAAGAGGATTCAAATGAATATTTCTGAAAGCAAATTTCCAAGGTCTGTTGCAATCCAACAACTCCTGAGGGACCACAAGTTGCCCATTCTTCCTCTACATGCATTCACCGAACAGGTCAATGATACTGACTCAGATATTATAGTAATTTGGTTTTGGGAAAGCTCTAGCCAAGCAATATCAAAGTGTGATCAATGTGGAAACACATTATGAAGGAAGAAAACATAACACAGAAAAAATGAAGCGGCATTTCTTGTTTTTTTTCCTCCTGTACAAAAATTGTATTTTGTAGTACTCTGGCACCATAATAGCATAAAACAAATTTCTTGACATTTGAGTAAGCAACCTTTTCCCCCAAACATTCTTTCAAGTTCATCTCATTTAGACTGGATGTAGGTTCATAAATCTACCTTTCCACTGATCACCATTTTTATTCATAAAAAAAGAAAGTGGTGATTCCAGGCTGCCACGTGACATACAACTGCATCCCTCTTCCTGTCACACCACGACTCCAATATGGGACGCTTCTTCTGATTACAGTTGGACCATAGAGTCATGCTGAAGGATGCAGAGAATCCTACAGAAAATACTTCTCTAGGCCTGTATAGGTCCTCCAGCGCAATCCTATTCGGATGGAAGCTATCCATAGAATCATACAGGAGGACCTAGAGATTCCTAGGCCCCATCTACACAGCCATATAATGCTAGTCATGTTTATTGAACAGAAAGGTGTTCTCCCAGGTTGTGCTTTTTATTCGTTCAGTCATTTCCGACTCTTTGTGACCTCATGGACCAAAGCTCCCTGTTGGCTGTCGCCATCCCCAGCTCCTTCATGGTCAAGCCAGTCACTTCAAGGATACCATCTATCCATCTCGCCCTTGGTCGGCCCCTCTTCCTTTTTTCTTTCATTTTCCATAGCATCATTGTCTTCTCTGAGCTTTCCTGTCTTCTCATGATGTGGCCAAAGTATTTCATCTTTGCCTCTAATATCCTTCCCTCCAGTGAGCAGTTAGGCATTATTTCCTGTAGTATGGACTAGTTTGATCTTCTTGTGTTCCAAGGCACTCTCAAAAATTTCCTCCAACATGACAGTTCAAAAGTGTCTATCTTCCTTCGCTCAGCCTTCCTTATGGTCCAGCTCTCGCATCCATAGATTACTACGAGGAATACCATTGTGTTAATTATGTGGATCTTCATTGCTAAGTAACCCAACTTTTTCACTTTCTTCTTTTACCTTGATTATAAGGTTCCTCAGCTCCTCCTCACTTTCAGCAATCAAAGTGGTATCATCTGCATATCTAAGATTGTTAATGTTTCTTCCAACAATTTTAACTTCAGCCTTGAATTTGTCAAGCCCCATTCTCTCAGGTTAAAAAAAGTTTTTCGTCACCATTTTTTTCTGCACCCTTAATCCACACAAACGTGGAAGGCCTATTGTACTCAGCCAAATTCAGTGGTGCTGTGACATGATATTTTAATATAGTGGCTTTGCCCAGTCAATTGTCTTCCAGGTATATTGCCTTATGATTACCATCATGCCTAGCGGGGGATGATGGAAGCTGTCAGCCAAATCTTTGATGGATGCTGGGTTGGGGAAGAATGTTCTACAGCTCAGAGTCTCAACTGTTTGCCTTGGCCATGGATTGTATAAAATAAAACAAGATAAAGACATTCCTGAGCAGCAATGGTTGGATGAACTTACCATAGCTTAATTTGGAATTGGGTCAGTAACCATTACAAGTGTCATTGAAGATTATTATATCTGTTTAAGATACCCTAGAGACCATTAGCTCAATAGTATCTGAGGTATGCTTAATAACTACGACTTAGTCATCCAGAAAAACTTTTATAATGCAATCCTATACATGTCAGTTTGAACACTAAATATAATAAAGTGAGAGTACTTTTAATGTTCTGCACATATGCACATTCTTATTTTACATTACAAATTGGAAATGGTTCAGATAAATGACATTCAATTTATGGGTTTAGCATCCCTTATCTAGAATTCCAAAATCTGAAATACGCTAAAATTCAAAACTGTCCATGTGCATGGCTGAGTGATACTTTTGCTTTTGTTCAGTGTATGCAAATCTTAAATATTGTGTATAAAATTACCTTCAGGCTATGTGTGTTAGATATATATGAAACATATATGCATTTCATGTTTAGATTTGAGTCCCATTACTAAAATATCTCATTACGTATATGCAAATAGTCCAAAATCTGGAGGGAAATATCCAAAATATGAAATGCTTACAGCCCCAAGCATTTTGAAGAAGAGATACTCAACCTTTATAACATCCTGGAGCATTGCAAGCTAGGAAAACACATTTCCCAAAATTGGTTGTTATTGCATGCCTTCAAGTCATGAGTAATTTCTGACTTAAGGTTCCCTAAGGCTATCATGAGTTTTTGGGAGAACAGGGTTCATTCAGAGTGGGATTCCCATTGCCTTCTTCTAAATCTGTTCCTGATTGAAGGATCTGAATGTTTGTATTCTGTTTGTAAGCTGCCTTGGGTTGCTGAGAAAAGCAGGATCCTAAAATAAATAAATAAATAAATAAATAAATAAATAAATCACACAGTAGGTTTCCATGACTGAGCAGGGATTCAAAGCCAGACCATCCCCCAAAAAGTCTTATGTCCAACATTCAAACTCTTACTTATAGAGTGAAGAGGGAGAAGCCAGGAATACACAGCTTTGTTCCATCATTGTCCTTGTTCAGTTTCATTACGGCATTGAATGTTTGTCGATTTTTGTCATAAACCACCTTGAGTCCCCTTGGGGACATAGGGTGCAATATAAATAAAAATTTATTATTATTATTATTATTATTATTATTATTATTATTATTATTATTATTATTATTATTTTGGGTTGTCGAAGGCTTTCATGGCCGGGATCACAGGGTTGTTGTATGTCTTTCGGACTGTGTGGCCATGTTCCAGAAGTATTCTCTCCTGACGTTTCGCCCACATCTATGGAAGGCATCCTCAGAGTTTGATCCATACCTCACAACCTCTGAGGATGCCTTCCATAGATGTGGGCGAAACGTCAGGAGAGAATACTTCTGGAACATGGCCACACAGACCGAAAGACATACAACAACCCCATTATTATTATTATTATTACTACTACTACTGTTACTACTACTACTACTACTACACCAGCCTATCTCAATGTATTCCAGTCTAGATCATTGTAAAGCCAGACACTGAAGAATGTCTTTGCCGTGGTGTAATAATTACAGAGTTTCCACATCTTTGCAGCAAGCTTCTAGCATGGTGAGAAAATTGAAATTTGAGGCAGAACTGAGTTCTGTCATTTTTTCCCCTTGGAAGTTCTAGCTCTGTCTCACATTTAAACCTCTAAGATCGATTGGGCTGAGAGGCAGGGAGTTGCCCAAGGTTAGCTTTGTATTGCGGTTGAGCAAGATGTTAAAAATCTACATCTCCCCCATACAGTTCCAACTGTATATCGGATCCATCAGGCTGACTAATTTTTTCACTGTAAATAAATTAGATGTTTGTTTGGGGTTTTTTTTAATCCTTCCTCCCCTTCCCCCTGAGCATGGCTTATTGAAAAGGTCACCACATGCTGTGGCTTGTAGCACAATGCAAAAAGAAGATTTGCGATCGGCAGAGAGACAAGCTGTTAGAGAAATCCAGGGACTGTGTGGATTCAAAAATAAAATCCTCTGAATTCCGAGCCCTGGGTATCTCAGGTTTTGCATCAATAAAAAAATGGAAATGATGCAAATCTTTGTGTATCTGCATTAATTTTGCCTAATGGTTTCTTTCTGCTGTTGAGGGGAAGGGAAAAGCAGCTGTGCAAGGAGCAAATGGAGTCCGCCTCACTTTGAAATCCTGTTCAGGCCCTCCCTTTTCTCACTTGTGCTGGAAACTTTAGAGCAAGATCATTAGCACCATGGAGCTCACAGTATCAGCACCCGGGCTCAGGAACCTGTGCTGAACATATATAGCTTTTGAGTACTGGACAACATATATCGCCTGTGTTTGTAATTCTTGAGAATTATTGGGCCCTAGGAGACTGCAAGGGGGAACTATTCTTCCTCATCTACAGAAAGAGTGGAGAGAGGAAGCAGGCAACTGTTGATACATAAACTTGGCATTGGTATCAGGAAAGTTTCTGGATTAGGTAAAGGTAAATGTTTCCTCTGACATTAAGTCTAGTTGTGTCCGACTGGGGGTTGGTGCTCATCTCCATTTCTAAGCCGAAGAGCTGGTGTTGTCCATAGACACCTCCAAGGTCATGTGGCCAGCATGACTGCATGGAGCACCATTACCTTCCAGCCAGAGCGGCACCTATTGATCTACTCACATTTGCATGTTTTCGAACTGCTAGGTTGGCAGAAGCTGGGGCTAACAGCAGGAGCTCACTCCTCTCCTCGGATTCGAACCACTGACCTTTCAGTCAGCAAGTTCAACAGCTCAGTGGTTTAATCTGCTGCGCCATCAGGGGCTCCCCAGTTTCCGGAATAGATCACTAATAATAATAATAATAATAATAATAATAATAATAATGATAATAATAATCTTCAGCACAGACATTGCAATGGATTTTGGAGTCAACAAGTGTGCATTTTTGGAGTTTAAAGGAAAATTAGCAGCATGTGAAGGCATAAATATGCCAAATGGCATGCAAATAAAGAGCTTACCAGTGAATGGTGGTTACAAATACTTGGGATTAATGCAAGCAGCGAACATCAAGCATGTAGAAGTCAATATTCCCCCCTTTTTAAGAACTGTGCTTCCAGTATTCCCCAGTAGCCATGTTCACTGGGGAATTACTGGACCTGCATTCCCAAAAAGTAGCATGCTCGCAAAAGGATACGAGACGATGGTCCAAAAAAGTAACTTTCCAAAGCTCCAATTCTGCTCTAAACCAATTTTTTCATTTTCATCACAGTAAACCAGGAAGCGTGATTTAAAGTTTAACAGACATAAAGTGCAACCATGCGAGTCCTGTGAGAGAAAATGTCATAAGACCTTGAATACTCATAGCTCTTATCTGGCAAATTTTCTCATGGTGATCATTTCTCACTCCTGGCCAGTTCCCCCGCCCTCATATTGTCAGTCATGACTTGCCTGCGCCTTTATCTTCTGAACATGTGTTGAGTTCCACTTTTATCATTGCACTCATTCATATTACTACTCTGTTAATTTATGTAGAGAACTGAGGGTGACAGGGAATTGAATCCTTTTGATCCCACCGCTGCCACCAATTATGTACAGATGCTGAGGGTGATGTGGCAGGGAATGGAATCCCTTTTAGAATCCCTCAGCTTTACCACCAATATGTACAGAGGTGAGGTGTCTGACAGGAATGTGTGGCAGAAATGGAATCCTTTCAATCCCACACACACACACACAGATACCACCACTTAATAAAGATGTTTTATGAGAGATGATGTTAATTAATTATTTGTTTGACTATCTTCTTCTTCGCTGCCACCAATAGAAGAGACGTCAGGCAGATGGCACTGGTTCTTTTAAGCTTTCTCTAGTTGTTCCACTTTAGATGTTGATGTTACTTAACTTAATATAAGAGTATGACAGAGGCTTGGTTAGAATAAAAACAAAACAAGTTTATTGCAGGTACAGAGCTTGATGGTTTCATATAACTTATTAAAGGCACTTCGCTTAATGGTTACAAACAGTTATGAGGTGGTCAAACTTTCAAAATACTTCTTTCTCTGGATTACACTAAACCCTGATCCTCCTGGATCCCCTGGGATTAATGTTCCCTAATCCACAGACTCTATAACTGACCCTAGACAAATCACCTACCTTGCCTAGTCTGGTCCAACCTAAATCTGACTCAAATCCTTCTATTTAAGCCAGCCTGATTCTCCACACAAGAATCAGATCCTTCCCTGTGACTAGAAAATCACCAACTGCTGCTGGGTTTTAAAACATTCCCCCTTTTCCTTTCCAGGCGGCGGTTGGCTCCGCCCCTGTTGCTATGGTAACCTGTTCTAGCATTCTAAGATGGCTACCTTCCCCCATACATATCAATTCAAATACTCACAATTTTAAACTTAGCCAAACCTGACTGTTTAAACAAAATTAAATACACATTTCATCTATAAGCAAAATATAATTATACACTTCTTCACAATGTGGGATTTGTGTATTGGTAGTGTTTAAATGAAATTTGTGTCTTGCCTGTATTGCATACTGATTTCATCATCCAGAGTGTAACATAGTCTTGAAAGAGTTAATTACTGAGAAGCTGTGATGACCTTGATGTGTGGCTGGAACTGGGAAGTGTCCAGACACAAGTGTTTGTGCATTACTGTTTGCATCAGTTCAGTTCTGTGTTGAGTTCTGTCTGCCTAGGTGTTAAGTCCTGTGTCCATTGTCTGCATGCCTGTTTGTCTTGATTATTACTGCTTACAGTAAAACTTTGTATATAGTTTTACTATCGTCTCTGGGTGTCTCTTTGTTCTGCATTCTACTGATTTCATCCAACTACTGCTGCGTTGCAAATTACTCTGACATACTCTTTGTCTTTGTTATGAATAATTCAATTGAATGTTCCCAATTGACTGTATTTTCCCCTGGTATTGTCTCCCATTCTTGTTTGAGCCTCTATATTTTGAGCATGTGCTGAGTTCCACTTTTTAAATCCCACTTGCCCCTTTTCTCTGTTTCCAATAATTGCCTTTCTTTTCCTGCCTGCCTGGCTATTTTCTTAGCTGGTTATCTCTGGCTCTATGCAGTGCCCCCTAAGCACTGCTCCATTCCATCTTGCGTCTGGGCAGGGAGGAAGGCGACATGCTGTTTCAATCAAACCGACCAAAAGAAACAGCAGAACATATTCAGCATGCCAAAGCCCTATAGAAACCATCCATTACAAGGGAACCTCAGTGGGAGTAGGGAAAGAGTGCCAAGCCAACTCCTTGAAGGGTGCTATCGAGCTTTGAAGGGAGGTATCGCACAGTCAACACTATACAGTGGGGGACTGTGTTGAAAGCAGGAGACAGGATGCAACTCTAACACTCATTCCTCCAATGCTTTTTGGGAAACAACCCTGGCTGCTTTTTATGGTAAACATTTCAGACCCAGGGAGATGCACCACATGCTCTATTAGAGAGCAAACATTTGAGGAGCCTATTGTTTTTCTTCAGTATTTGATGTAAGTGTGTGTGCCTATGATATTCGCACCTATGTCTCTATGCACAATATATATCTGTACAGGGTTGTTGTATGTCTTTCGGGCTGTGTGACCATGTTCCAGAAGTATTCTCTCCTGACGTTTCGCCCACATCTATGGCAGGCATCCTCATGGAACATGGCCACACACACCTCTGAGGATGTCTGCCATAGATGTGGGTGAAACGTCAGGAGAGAATACTTCTGGAACATGGCCACACAGCCCGAAAGACATACAACAACCCTGTGATCCTGGCCATGAAAGCCTTCAACAACATATATCTGTGCATTTCATTACACAACTAGTAACTGGAGTTGACTATCCTAAGATGGGATGCTGGCTATTGACTTGGTGGGCTTCAAAGAAGTACCCATGGTTTAGCACAAGGGTAGGGGGAATATTTGGTATTCACATGCCTTCTACCTGCAGTACAAGCGACAACGGAAGAGGAATCATGAGGCCCCATCTACACTGCCATAGAACAGAGTTTGAAACTGTGTTATATGGTCAATGTGTAACACAGTTTAACTGCATTGGACTGCATTATTTGAGTTGTCCATAGATGCCTCGAAGGTCATGCAGCCGACATGACTACATGAAGCGCTGTTACCTTCCTGCCAGAATGATACCTATTGATCTACTCACATGTGAATGTTTTCGAACTGCTAGGTTGGCAGAAGCTGGGGCTAACAGTGGGAGCTCACCCCGCTCCCTAGATTCGAACCACTGACCTTTTGGACAGCTAGTTCAGCAGCTCAGTGGTTTAACTCACTGTGCCACTGGAGGCTCTGCAGTCCCCATGGAAATAAAAAAATCAAATGCAAAATAAGATTTCAAAAGGTCCCATTGATTGCATACTATGCTGACTTCTATTATTTTACTATGATCCTTTTGCATTTTTATCCAGACATTATGTTAATATTATGATTCAAATTGTACTGTCAGAAGGGTAAACATTTTATGATCTATTTTTATGAACATAATTGCCATACTCTTGGTGTCATGAATTTTCTTATGGAAGTCGGTTGGTATTTGTGTCTCGTATGTAACATCATGTAATATCTGCATTTAGTGTGATGCAGCAATAGTGAAGCAAGCACATGCACTGCCATCGTGAATTGAGTTGTCCATTCGATGGTATGTGGATTTGTATATGCATTTGGTTGCTCAGTGTTGCCATTGATACAACTGTTGCATAGTATAACCCTCAATGTGCAAATACACAAGGGCTCCTTCTACTTATTTTTTCTTTCTATCATGCCCGTGAAATTCTTATGTAAGATTTGGTCTCCAAGTACATAAATAAGTAGAAGAAGCCCTTGTGTATTTGTGCACACACACACACACACACACACACACGAAATCACATACACATACATAGCTCAACACTTCATAGTTGGTAGAATGTGTCATTTCATTCTGAGTCCTAGAAACTTCCATTTCAAATACATGACAGCAAAGTTTCTCAGGATCCTATAATAGCTATCATGTTGCTCTCACCAGGCAGCCCACTTACCCTCCAACATTTCATAGATGAAAACTGGGAGGCATATGGTGAAGCAATCTCAGTGTGTGGTCATGATGGCCCATGTTATTGTTGATGAGGAATATACACGTTCAGAAAGGCTTGCAGTAGTTTGCTTTAGCCAGAACCTAGTGAGAAATGAAGGACTCCACTCCCTCCTCTCTTAAGGCTATTTCTACACATGAAAAAACAATGTATTTTTCCAATTCACATAGACTTATCCAATCCATCTTAAGCGGTGATACATGTTCCCTGTATGAATTCATCTTGACACGAGTTTGCTTTGGAAAATGCTTCTCATGTGGACTATTGGCAGCCACATCATATTTTTTCTTTCTATCATGTCAGCAAATATACATTTTCCATCGAAGGCGTCATTGGCCCTCCTGTTACTATACATGGAGATGTGGCAATAGGTAATACTGATATAGTAGTGTTTTGGTCTGCTAGTATCTGCATACATGTTCTCTATATAGATATAGACATAGATAGGTAGTGAAATTAAAATTAAAAATTCAAGCTGATTTTCTGGAAGTAATAATCATATGACTTTCTGGACCTTGTTATCTCCCCCAAACAAGTTCCTGGCCATCCTTAACTCCTCTCCCAGTTCCAATGCAAAGCCCAGTATTGGGGACAATCACATGGGACAAAAAGTCCAGAACCCATGAGAATCTTTGTTTTACTCATTGTTTTACAAACTGGTTTAAGGGACAAAGAACAAGTAGGGGTATCAATAATCAAAAATGTTGAATGTCAGGATAGCAGCCATTACTGGGTGAGTACAACTTTGTGGGGATCATGTTGACAGACATTAAGTTGGGTACAAACTAATTTTGCACTTCAAACAAAATTGCTGCAACTGAAGTAAGCTGAAGTGGGAGTAGGAGAGAGAAACTAAGCTGAAAATGTTGGACTACAAAGGATTAATTGAACTACCTGTACCAAATGGAGGTAGCTGGAGCGTATGAGCTCACAATAAATGAAGTGGGGAGAAGAGGAATTGTAGTACACCATATGCAAGGCCAAATTCTTCATTTTATGATAAACCATTTCTTCTGAAAGTGAAAGACTAATGGAGTTGGTTTTCTTTATAAATGGACATGGTTCCCTGCCAGAATCTGTGTTGATTTACACTGGTCTCTCTCATATCTCCCCACTGCTCACTTTCTTTTCTTGCCATGCTGTTTTGACAATCTTTGGCAGCCTCCAGGATTTGCTGGGACCAACTAGCCTTCCAGGCTTTTGGGGTATTTTTGCACCCATACTCTTCAGAGATTGGAATGATTGTTTCACCAACATTTATCCAACCTCATGCTGAGCTGAATGGAAGAACACAGCAAGGAGATAATTATACAAGAGTCTGGAAACAGAGGCATGGGTGGGTGCCAAATAAACCCATGGAGAATCAGTGAAACAAGACTTTAAAGAGCTTAGTAGGCATGGGCAAATCTTGACCCTTCAGGTGTTTTGGACTTCCACAATTCCTAATAGCCTACTGGCTGTTAGGAATTGTGGGAGTTGAAGTCCAAAACACCTGGAGGGCCAAAGTTTGCCCATGCCTGGCTTAGAGAATGTACATGTTATACTGCCTTCAGGATGTGTAACCTTAATATATGGTGACAGTAATGAAAAGATTTTATCAGAAATTATAAACCAGCACTTAACATTATTTTGTGAGCAATCTAGTACGGTATGACTACTGGAATTCCATTTGTCTTGTCAACAAAAAGGGCCTAAAATCTGACAGCAAAGGAAATGAAGAGATGAGGTGGATTGGTTGGAAAAAGGAACTTATCTAGCTGGCATTTGTATGCCACTTTTCTCTCAAAGTACTCTCAAAGCGAATCAATTTAAAAATCCTTTAACAATATTTTTTTCCAAAAAGCAATTCAAACCTTCACATCAAATGATATAAAATTATTTCAAAGATATGCAAAGGTGATAAAATAAAACTCATTCAACTTAATTGTCAGGCTCCATTCTATAGAATTCTGGGAATTGTAGTTCAGAAAGGTACTTAAAATTACTTCTTAAGTCTGTATGTAATCCACTTTCTGGAGCCACAGCTCTAGAGGTCTGCAGCAGAAAATTCTACATCGCTTTGCTCAATTCATACAACATTCTAGCACTTTGATACCACTTCAACTGCCATCCTATGGAGTTCTGGCAATTATGGTTTCACAAGGTATTTAGGATTCCTTAACACAGAACTCTAATAGGAACATCTGCACTACAAATCCCCGGATCCTATAGGGTGCTGCTGTGGCAGTTAAAGTGGAAGCAGAGTTTTATAATTGGGTACTGTGAAATGGCTTGTACAAGCTCCTGGGCAGAGCCGGCCCTAGGTATTTTTCAAGTGTAGGCGAACAGAATTTTGGCGCCACCCCCAAACCAATCACTGAAAAATAAAAGCGTTGGATAAGCGAAAATGTTGGATAATAAGGAAGTATAAAGGAAAAGCCTATAAAACATCAAATTACATTATGATTTTAAAAATTAAGCACCAAAACATCATGTTTTACAACAAATCAATAGAAAAAGCAGTTCAATACATGGTAATGTTATGTAGGGATTACTATATTTGCAAATTTAGCACTAAACATTGAACAGGGATATAGGGCAGTGTGGACTTAAATAACCCAGATAGCCCTCAGTATTAAAAAAAAACCCTCTAAAATCAGGACAATAAATAAAGAACAACACTCTGAAAACAGAAGAAATCCAGACAGTAAACAATCAGGGACAGCTAACTCCTCCCAAAAAAAGATTCTCCCAGGCAAGAAGAAGCCAGGCCTTGAAGCCACAGGGCCATTAAATGCTAATCAAGGTGATTAATTACAACATTCACACTTGCTTCAAAGAAAAGTTCTTTCTCCCACCCTGGATCTTCTACAGATATATAAACCCCACATACCTAGCTTCCAAGTTCCTACAGACCTCTCAATCTCTGAAGGCCCCAAAGGTGGGCTTGCGTGGTGCGAAGGTGGGTCTGTGCTGGCCGGAAGGCCCAGTGCGGCCGCTGGAAGGCCCAAAAGAGAAGGAAGGAGATGGAGAGTGGTGCCCTCCTCCCAGGACGATGGTGCCCCCGGGACGATGGCGCCACAGGCAAATGCCTTATGGTTGGACCGCCTCTGCTCCTGGGCTTCCACTGGCTGCTAAAACTTTATGTAGTGCTGATATACTCTTCAGAGTTCAATGCTATGTACGCTAATTCACAAGTCAGTCCCAGTGTGCTTAATGTACCGTACAACTTCAGACTGCAGGAAGAGTTCTCTTCTGTAAAAAAACAACAACAACACCTTCTTCTTCTTGATAATAAAGAAAGGTTCCTGTAGGTGAGCAAACAAACGCAGCAAGGAAAAAACACGGTCCATCCCCTACTGTGATCATGCTTTCTTTGCAGAAAGATGTATCTGTTTTACTATTTTGGTAGAGATTCATTGAAAAAATAGATATCTGTCTTGGAATTTAACATGGCACAAGACAATCTATCATCTTGGTCTATGGCATACATGTAGCAAGTCCTTAAACAATCAGCACTATCTTATTTCAATACTATTATTACTTTATTACCAATGTTTATTAACATATTATGTTTTCTCCCTTTACTGCCCAAATCAGCATTCAAGCATCTTAGGATGTTGGCAGACATCAGCATTAAAAAAACAAAACAAAAATAAATAAGTGTAAATCTGTTTTATTTAGATGCCACTTTTCTAATGAAGTTGTTTTGTGTATATGTGAATGTAGATTATTCTATGGTGATTTTCTAAGAATCATCAGAAGCGCCCCTGATCATCAAAGTAAAGGTGGGAAACAAATCTAGGAGAACTGGAGTGGTTTAGTGGTTTTGGTGTTTGGCTATGGGTGAACATAGTTCGAATCCCTGCTCAGCCATGGAAAACCATTGCGTGGCCTTAGGCAAGAAATATTCTCTCAATCCCAGAGGGAGCCAAATATTTGTGCAGAGGACTATCCAAATTATGAACAAATAATATGTTGCTTGCTTACACCTGTTGTGGGCCCCATTTATACTGACCAGTTACTGTAATACAGTTTTAAACTGCTATTGAAGAAAGTGGTTCTGCTGGCGAATGATTACATGGAAAATCCTGGAACTAGTTTGAGGTCCGGATTAAACTACAAAGCACTGATGCATATTAATGGATTTCTTTCATGCACTTTGTTGTCTGTCCAGTTTGCAGCTATAGATGGAATCCTAGTTTTCATCTGAGAAATGTTGGAGTCTGCAAAACCTGAGCAGGGCTGTTGAAGTTAGGGTAACTTGAAGGTTGCCCATTCATAGAGTTGAAGTGGATTTGAAGGATGTTAACAACAACAAATAAAATAGTACAACTTCAGAGAGCCTCAAGCAGTTGGACTTGGATTCCACCTTTCCCACTTCTGATAGGCCTCCCATCCAAGGTAGCCAAGGATAGCAATATGAACTGGCTGGCTTCTTCTCTGTCTGATCAGGTAGAGCTTGCCTGGTTCCTTAGTTGGCCAAATATTCCACTGGGAAATCTCTAGACCCTGCTGGCTGCCCTGCCGCAACCTTTCTGTGTGCTGCGTGCTAATAGCTGCCTTGGCACATGGGGCTGTTTGTTTAGGCATGCGTGCGAGGGTCACTAAAAGCTGTGCACAGGAGCGGGGAGAGAAGTCACACTCAGTTTCCCCAGCAATTTGCGGAGGACTCTTTCTCATTCAGCCGAGGCTGATCCATCTTAAAGGGAAGCCTTGGAATCTGACTATATTAAGGCACATTTCGAGTCACATCAAATCCTGCTCTGCCAAGCTTGGGCAGCCTAGCGTGGTCAAGTGCGGAGGCTTTGCTTTATCCCTTAATTGGAGGGAATATTCACCTGCAGTAAAGTGCTGAGGTGGAAGGAGAACGTCAACAGAAAGAGGACTGAACATCCTCTCTCCCGCCCTTGCTTTGGCTCCTTTTTCATGTCAATCTTTAAAAAGTTGGTACAGTAGAGTCTCACTTATCCAACATAAACGGGCCAGCAGAACATTGGATAAGCGAGTGTCATGGAGCCAGATCCCAGGGCTGAATTTCCAAGCCCTGAATCTGACTTCATAACATAAACAATCCTGCAAGCACCTGGCGGGAGAAGATAAAATGAGCCTGGGAACTCAGGGTTGAAAGTATAAACAATTATAATTGATGTAGTGTGTGGGAATGGTAGTAATGTGATCCAGGGGGTGGGATTTGATGATGATATTTGCGTGTGGTATTACGTTGCATCAGAAGTGATAAAATTAGATGTATGTAAACATTAGGTCATTCTCGACTTTTCCAAAGTCATGTATTCTTCAATAAAGATTGGATTTGAGAGCAGCTATCTTTGATCTGCGTTCAGACTGGTCCTTTGAAGTGAGCCTGACATTTAAGTCGAGAATCCCGTTCTCACCCTCCTGCGGAATTCGCAGTGAAGTGATAATGAGTGAAGAAGGAGATCAAAGCCCAAATGGGGCAGGGAGGCCTTTGCAAGGGGCCCGGCCGAAGAGAGAAGAGACGCTGCAAGCCATAGCTTCCTCTACGGGGTACCCCAGGCCGAACGGCGTGACCCAGAGGATTCCCAGGGGAGGAAGAGGCGTCTCTGCGGCTGCGGAAACCAGTTGGGGATCTGGAGGAAGCATGCCGGAGACCGTGGCCCTGCGGTTATCCATCCTGGAAACTAATTTATCCAGGCTGTCGGAAACCGTGGGGAGGTTGGTGCCACTATTGGAAGAGAATCTCCAAAAGGAGCCCATCCGATATGGCGCCGAGAGAGAGCCAAGTAAAGAAGGAGATTGGAGCCAGAGGGGCCAGCGAGCGTCAACGCAGAGTCCCGTGGCGGCAAGGGACGAGGGAGATGAGGAATACTGGCAGGAGCTGGAGTTCCGAGACAGAATGGCGCGCGAAGTGGAGCGCCAGCGAGCTCTGGGAACTCTGAGGCCGCCATCTCCAACAGAGCTCCCAACCCCCCGGATGGGCGTCGGGGTGGAAAGGCCACTGGGGCCAGGGATCGGGTCCAGTGGATTTGCAGACGAAGGCGGAGAGGAGCGGGGGATCCAGGAAGAGGAGGAGGATGTGCCGTACGACGAGGAAAGGCGAGATGAGGGGGCTACAGCGAGGCCAGTATGCGGATGGGCGGAAGGGCCGACAGCGGCGGCAGACTTTCAGGAGCCGCGCAGAATGACCACCGGAGTGGGGCGCGGCGTGTTCCAAGGAGCCGCCCGAGGAAACCTGATGCAACCCTTCCCCATGCCTCCCAGACAGCATCAACGGGCCGCAGAATGGATGCCAAGAAGGGAAGATCTCAAACTAGAATACGGAGGGGAATCAGATGAACTGAACTTTTTTCTAATTAGCATCAGAGGATACATGGAAGACAATGCACACACATTCCCCTCCGAAGCAAGCAGGGTCCGAGCCATCGGCAACACACTAAAGCGAGGAGCAGCCAGCTGGTATGTGCAGCTACATGCCAGACGCGACCCATGCCTGAGGTCAGTGCCCCGCTTCCTCGCCGCGCTGGAAACCCGGTTCAGAGACCGGCTAGAGCAATTGAGGGCTCGAGACCAGCTGAAAGGAATAAAGCAGAGAGACAAAACAGTGCCCGAGTACGCAGAGGAATTCCTCCACCTCGCGGAAAGGGTACCAGAGTGGTCTGAAGTGACCAAAGTGGAATTATTTAAAGAGGGACTACGCCCCGAGATTTTCAGCTGGGCAGCGCACAGAGATGACCCCGAAACGCTCCAGGGATGGATTCAACTAGCGGGGCGCGTCGAATCCACCCTGGCCCAAGTAAAGCGCTTCAGGAGCAGCAGCGGCCAGCAAAGACCGGTGGCGAGAGGTCGAGGAGAAACGAGGAAGCAGGAAAGACCCGGAGGGAGGCCGGGGATTCCCTCCAGAGGAGACGACAACAAACCTAAACCGGGATGCTTTGTATGTGGGAAGACGGGCCATCGGGCAGCAGAATGCTGGGCCCGGAAGGGGGAGCCGCCAAAACCCCCAAAGCCCAAGCCAGCAACCGGGAGGCGCGCGGAAGAGGAGGCGCAAGCCCCAGAATCTTCAAAAAAACTGGTGAGTCGGGACAAACGCATGATAGTAGTGCCAATCTGCCTCTCGGGGCTAGAGAATCGGGCCACCTGCAAGGCATTTGTGGATTGTGGTTGTTCTAGAAATATTATAACTCCGGAATTAGCAGGAGCGCTGAAATGCCAGCAGATGGCGCTTGACTCCCCAATTGCATTTTCGCAGCTAGATGGATCAGTCGCTGCTGGGAAAGTATCTACAAAGGAAATACGGGGGGTCCCATGTAAAATAGGCAAATGGGAAGGAAGAATATCCTTTGTGATAGCCCCTATTGCCACATACCACGTAATATTAGGGATACCATGGCTCGAACAGGCAAATCCTGAAGTAGATTGGAGAGGAAAGAGCCTAGCATTCAAAGAACAGCAGACGCAATGGGAGATAAGCAAAATTGCAGAAGAGGAGGACGAGGAAGATGAAGCAGGTGAAATAGACCCACAGCTATTGCCACCTGAATACAGAGACTTTGTGGATGTTTTCAATCAGAAAGAGGCCAGTAAATTGCCTCCCAAAAGGAATATAGAAGTAGAAATTGAAATAACCCCAGGAGCAAACTTACCAAAACCAAAAGTGTATCCCATGTCTGTGCAGGAGAAGGAGGAATTGAGGAAATATATTGATAAAAACCTGGCGCGAGGCTTCATTAAGCCATCCAACTCTCCTCTCGGGGCCCCAGTGTTATTTAGGAGAAAGAAAGACAACTCCCTACGATTGTGCATTGATTATCGAAATTTAAACGCAATTACTAAGGACAATAAATACCCTATGCCCTTAGTAAAGGATTTAATTACCGTATTGAAGAAAGGGAGCATATTTACTAAACTGGATTTAATTGAAGCGTATCATAAATTAAGAATCAAACCGGAGGATACTTGGAAAACTGCATTTTCCTGCGCATTCGGCCATTTTGAATATAAAATTTTGCCTTTCGGTTTAAAAAATGGAGGCGGTTGCTTTATGCAGCTTATAAATGAAATACTACACCCATTGTTGTACAGAGGGGTATTCATATTTCTTGATGATATCTTGATCGTGAGTGAAGATAAGGAAAAGCACGTAAAATTGGTCCGGGAAGTTTTGCAGAGACTAAGGGAAGCAAAGCTGTACGCAAAACTGTCCAAATGTGAATTTAATAAAACTCAAATTGACTTTCTGGGGTATCGGATATCTCCAGAAGGGCTAGCTATGGATCCAGCTAAAGTATCAGATGTGAAAGAATGGGGAGTGCCTCAAACAAGGAGGCAATTGCAATCATTTCTGGGGTTTGCAAATTTTTACAGACCCTTCATAAAAGGCTTCGCGCAAATAACCGCACCCCTTACTGAACTTTTAAAAACAAAAGGGAAAGGGGAGACAGCAAAAGTAAAAGCTCCTGGTGCCAGACTAAGTTGGACGCCAGAATGCCAAAAGGCATTCGAAACCCTAAAAGAATGCTTCACAGAAGGACCCATCCTAAAACACCCCGATATCAGGAGCCCTTTCATAATCCATTGCGATGCCTCAGACTGTGCGTACGGGGCAGTACTATTGCAAAAAGATCAAAATGGGAACTTAAAACCCTGTGGATATTTGTCCCGGAAGTTCAGCGAAACTGAAAAAAGTTGGCCAATATGGGAAAAAGAGGCATTAGCCATATTAAAAGCCTTAGAATGCTGGCGACACTTCCTCGAAGGAAGCGGAATCCCATTTGAAATTTGGTCTGACCATAAGAACCTCCAGTATTTAAAATCTCCTAGAAAATTATCTCCCAAACAAATTAGATGGGCGCAATACTTCAGCAGATTCGATTTCCAATTAAAGTTTTTTCAAGGGAAGCAGAATGTCTTGGCAGATGCTCTTTCACGCATGCCTCAACACGAAGGCATAACCACAGCAAAAGAGGGGACAATATTCTCTGACAAACAATGGGGCTTAGCTGTCAGGACAAGAGCACAAACCCAAAAGGAGAACACGGCTTTTGTTGAACTCGGCGGGGAAGATAATTGGGGAAATGAACTGAAACAGTCTTATGAAGGAGATCAATGGATCGCATCCAACGCAGAAAAGGGGGAGCAGAAGGGGGGATTTTGGTTTGTAAACAAGAAACTGTATATCCCAGCAATATTAAGGATTAAGATTTTGCATCGTTTTCACAACAACCAGAGCGCTGGTCATACAGGAATTACAAAAACAACAAAGGCAATAGCAAAACATTGTTGGTGGCCAGGAATGAGGAAGGACATAAAGAATCATGTTGTTCAATGTGATGATTGTGCCAGAAATAAATCGAGAGGAGGGAAGCCTATGGGATTATTACAAACGGTAGCGGAACCTACCAGACCTTGGGAATGTGTAGCTATGGACTTTGTGGGGGAACTGCCGGTTAGCAAAGGACATCGTTATATTTGGACAGTATTAGACCTGTTTTCTAAACAGGCCCACTTTATAGCGCTGACGAAACTACCATCGGCCGAGAAACTAGCTGAACTGTACATAAATCATATTTACAAACTGCATGGATGTCCCAGTAGAGTGGTCAGTGACAGAGGAGTACAATTCACAGCAAAATTTTGGGAAAAATTCTTGGAAATGCTAGGAGCAGAAAGGAGTCTAAGTTCTGCTTTTCACCCCATGACAAACGGGGCGGTAGAACGTACTCAGCAGACGCTTGGGCAGTTCCTTCGAATGTACTCTAACATGAGACAAAATGACTGGTCTAGGTGGTTGGCTTTTGCGGAACTAGCTTTTAATTCGACTATACATTCAGCAACAAATAAAACCCCCTTTGAAGTAGTTTACGGGTATGAAATACAGCCTTTACCCCAGTTGCCAAGATGGACAGAAAATGAGGAAACAGAGGCAGGGAAATGGAAAACGCAAATGCTAGAATGCTGGAGTCAAGTAACTGCATCCTTAAAGGAAGCACACAAAAAGTATAAAGCGTTCGCAGACAGAAAGAGGGTGGAAGGCGATAAATTAGATAAAGGAGATCTAGTGTGGTTAAGTACCCAAAACATCAAATTGGGGCTACCTTCAAGAAAACTGAGCCCCAAATATATTGGACCATTCAGAATACAGGGTGTTATCAATGAAGTAACTTTCCAGTTGGCATTGCCAAAAAGTTTAGGGAAAATACACCCAGTATTCCATCGCAGCTTACTGAAAAAGTATATGGGGACTTTGGACAAAATGGACACATAGAGTTATTATTTGATTTGTTTCAGAACTATGATGAAAGAAGAACCGAAGAGGAGGACGAAGAAAACGAGGGCGCCATGTCATGGAGCCAGATCCCAGGGCTGAATTTCCAAGCCCTGAATCTGACTTCATAACATAAACAATCCTGCAAGCACCTGGCGGGAGAAGATAAAATGAGCCTGGGAACTCAGGGTTGAAAGTATAAACAATTATAATTGATGTAGTGTGTGGGAATGGTAGTAATGTGATCCAGGGGGTGGGATTTGATGATGATATTTGCGTGTGGTATTACGTTGCATCAGAAGTGATAAAATTAGATGTATGTAAACATTAGGTCATTCTCGACTTTTCCAAAGTCATGTATTCTTCAATAAAGATTGGATTTGAGAGCAGCTATCTTTGATCTGCGTTCAGACTGGTCCTTTGAAGTGAGCCTGACAAGCGAGTATGTTGGATAATAAGGAGAGATTAAGGAAAAGCCTATTAAACATCAAATTATGTTATGATTTTACAAATTAAGCACCTAAACATCATGTTATACAACAAGTTTGATAGAAAAAGTAGTTCAATACGTCGTAATGCTATGTAGCAATTACTGTATTTACAAATTTAGCACCAAAATATCATGATGTATTGAAAACATTGACTACAAAAATGCGTTGGAGAATCCAAAACATTGGATAAGTGAGTGTTGGATAAGTGAGACTCTACTGTAGTTGCATCGGACACTCATAGTCTCTAACGTTTCACAGATGAAAACTGGAACATGGGTAACATTAGAAGATGGTCAAGATGGCAAGTTATTGAAGAAGAACATACAAACTTGTTGAATCTGCAATGGTTTCCTTTTGCCTGAACCTGTTGAGAAAGGCAAGACTTAACTCTTCCTCCCTTCTCCCCAATGCTTAGTTATTTGGATTGATAATTCAGGAGGAAAATTTTGATGGAACATCCTGCCCAAAGATCTCTAGAGGATTGCTAGATTTTGGGTCCCAAGTTGCGGTTAGGAAATGAAAAGATTGACGTCACGTGAATGTATAGAAATAGGCGACAGAGTATTATAAAAGTGAAAAGCCAGTTTAGACTTCACACTGTATACTCTGAGCTCAGAAAATGCATTTAACCAAGAAGGAATGCTATCAATTATTGATCTTTTCATGCAGAGCGCTTTTTAAAAAAGATTTCATTTGGGTTTACAGAGAAAGCACTACAGCTGTAGCCGACCCTTTGGGAGCGTGTCAGAGGGAATTGTATATTCAGTGGAAACACTTAGAAATGATAAAAACAAAGGCTTGCAGTATACAATAATATCAAGGAAGAAGTGTATACTAAATGTGGATTAATAACCCATCCATCCTTTTGAACCTTCCCTCCCTACATCTTGGGTCTGTTTATTCCCTCAAGATACAGATGGAGAAACAAGGGTGGATTGATCTTCTGAACATCTTTATCGACATTGATACCAGGAGTGGGTAAACTACAGCTCAGTGGGCACGTGCCATCCTTGCGCTCTTGTTGTATCTGCTTTCCCTTACTAGCCTGGAAAAATGGTTTAAAATGGCCACTCTTGGCATAACAGTCCACTGGGGAATCTGTTTTAGGACAAAGATGACCTTTTAAAAATGAATGAGCCGGAAGGTCTGAAACCTTGGGAATCCACATTGTCGTTTTCTTCCTCTGTAGCGGAGAGATTGGAGAGATTGGGAGCTGTCCAAAGTCACTTGCATGTTCTTCCTCTATCTTGAGCAACTTCTAAGGCCACCTGTATTCCAGTTTTCATCTGTTAAAGAGTATGAGTGTCACCCATTGGGTTTCTGTGGTCAACTTGGAATTTGAGCCCTGGTCTCCCAGAGAGTTGCTAGTCTGACAGTAAAACAACAATGGCTAGAGACTTTGAATTTTCTGTATCTACTTCAAACTTCAGCAGAGAATACCAAATTCTTCTCCAAACTACAAATCCCAGCATTTCATAGCAATGAGCTATGATATTAAAATGCTTTCAGACTTGTAATCATGCTATGCAGATACATCCCTTCAATTAAAGAAAATACAGAACACTCGGTTGTGGTGAGAAAACCAGAACATTGAAAGTTACTGTCTTCTGGACTGGCTTGGAGATTCCGAAAAAGTAACTTTTCCATGCTAATTTACAACTTAAAACCCCAACTACTTATGCCGAACATTTAATTACCTGATATATGTTTCAGAGCACATGCAAAACTAAGCTAGCTATTATTTGCGCCATCATTCTGGTCACACAATTGCCAACCAGATGCTAATGGAAACCTCACAGTAGGGCATTAACGAAGCAACAATGTTCTGTTCATGTTCTTCAATTCTTAATATGAGAAACATTAATATGAACTACCTTTGTTCCTGGAGGTAGATTTAAATGGAATTGAGTTCCATAAAAAACCCAGGTTGATTGGGCTGTTTTCCCTCTCTGCAAAATGATCCTCGATTTATCCATGAATCATATAAAAATCCCTAATTTTGGCTCCCAAATCTGCCCTTAATGTATACATTAGGTCAACTTATGCAAGACTATATTTGGTATTAGAAAAGTGAATTGCCTCTCTTGCAGATTTCCAGGCAAGGCAAAAAGTCAGATTTTCTTTTCTTTTTTTCCCTACAAAAAGGTTGATCTGGGGTTGTTGCATGTTTTCCGGGCTATATGGCCATGGCCATACAGCCCGGAAAACATACAACAACCCTGTGACCCCGGCCATGAAATCCTTCGACAACAGGTTGATCTGGGATGCTGAGGAGATGGAGTCATCACAAATAGTCTTGCAAGGTGGCATACAGCTCCAAGGTTACACTTTGCCCATATCTAATTCATCATATCCAATCCCTGTTTACCAATGTTATTTATGTTATTGCTTGTTCTGTCTTTCTATGCTCTTAGGCTGCTTATTGCTGCCCTCAAACTTTTGAATTCAAATCCTTCAGCAAGCACTAGTGGGACTAATTAAATCTCCTCTCACTGCCTTCAGCCATGCAAATTGGTGTGGACATCGTGGTTTTTTAAAGCTCCCTAGAGAAAAAATTAAGGCCAACATCTTGATGAGGTTATCCACAGTACATCAACAGGTCAGGATCCTTACTCCATTTGTGGTTATTACCCTCTGCACTGGTGTCTTCCCCTCACATTTAGCACTGGGCTCCTAACTGCTTTTGTTTTATATGCTGATCCTAACATGCTTTTTCAGATAAAAGGGCTCACTCAGGTTTCAAAAATGAAAGTAAATAGTTGTAATGATCCTCATTGTGAATTCCTCTTTTCAACATCAACAAACAGATGTGAGGAACTTGTAGTCCTTCAGATTTGTTGGCTAGAACTGATGGGACTCCAATAGTAGCCGAAGGGCTGTTTGCTCTATAACCCTGACCTAAATGGTTCAAGGAAGCAGAATTTGCACTGCCGAGACTCAGAGTACATGTTCAAAAGTCCATCTAGCTTACAATTATTTTAATTTGCTTCTAGCTTCAATTTGCCCATGCGACAAGCAAAAAGGATACAGATAAAACCTCTTACCTTAGCTTTGTTATTGTGTGCCTTCAATTCATTTCTGATGCATGGCAACCCTAAGGTCACCCTATCATGGGGTTTTCTAGGCTCAGGGCATGTGACTTGCTCAAAGTCATCCAATAGGTTGAAGCTGTGGTGGCACAATGGGTTAAACCCTTGTGCTGGCTGAACTGCTGACCTAAAGGTTGGGTTGCTAACCTGAAGGTTGCCAGTTCAAAACTGCAAGACAGGGTGAGCTCCTGTCTGTCAGCTCTAGCTTGTGGGGAGGTGAGAGAAGCCTCCCATTAGGATGATAATACATCCAGGCATCCCCTGGCAATGGCTCTGTAGAAGGCCAATTCTCTCACACCAGAAGTGACTTGTGGTATGTTCTCAAGACACTTCTGAAAAGATTTTAAAAACCCAATAGGTTTCCATGACTGAGTAGAGAATCAAACCCTGATCTCCAGAGAACCATAACACTAGGTTGACTTTCTACCACCTTGCTTTATCTTTTTTATGGCAAATCTATATAGTGCAGTTCTCTCACAGCTTGTAAAACTTTAATTCTGGACTTTCAACTCCCCAAATTCCCTGAATAAGAGATTCCAGAGACTGTTTTTCTTTCCTTTCTTTCCTTTTTTCCAAACTCTGTAATCATAATAGCAAAATGGAGGCAAAAAACCCATTTAGACCAGAAAAATAATGGATAACCAATTCCTGGCTTAGTATTTTACCCCCTGTTACAATGCTGCAGGAGGACTACTTAAAACACTTTAAGAGCATATAATTTGAATTGGCAGGTTAGTGAGAGATATTTCAGGGGGAAATTGAAACCTATCTCTGGAAACAGACTTCGGAGTTGCTTCATTTCTGAGCCTTGGGATTTTTTTCTCCTCAGCTTTCAGATTATGGTCCGAGCTGCTCTGTCACAGTCCACGTTTTGTCCACTTTAGCAATCCATAGCTATGCTGGACAGTAAAGAAAGCTGATAGGAAGGAAATCCATTTATTTGAAATGTGGTTTTGGAGAAGAGTTCTGTTCTATGGATACTGTGGACAAATTATTGAGTCCTAGAACAACTTTCTGAGCTTCAGAAGGCGGCAATGACAACACCCTTCTGAATATATCTTGCCAGATAAACCTTAGAGTCTGGAAATGTTGTAAAGGTATGCCACAACAACAAGAGCAAATCAAGGCAAACCTCCCCATAGAAACAAAGATAACTTAACAGAGGCTGTCATAATTTGAATATACCATGAGAAGACATGTTTTACTAAAAAACACAATAATGCTTGGAAGCCATGGCCCTGAGTCGGCAAGACCTGAGCAGGGCTATTGAGGACAGAGTGACTTAGGCCCCATCAACACTGCAAAAAATAAACCAGTTTCAGAATGCAGATTACAGTAGAGCCTCACTTATCCAACGTAAATGGGCTGGCAGAAAGTTGGATAAGCAAATATGTTGGATAATAAGGAGAGATTAAGAAAAAGGCTATTAAACATCAAAATAGGTTATGATTTTACAAGTTAAGCACCAAAACATCATTATATACAACAAATTTGACAGAAAAAAATAGTTCATTACACATTAATGCTATGTAGTAATTACTGTATTTACGAATTTAGCACCAAAATTCACAGCCGGGCTGTGGCGCAGCTGGCTAGTAACAAGCTGCAATAAATCACTACTGACCGAGAGGTCATGAGTTCAAATCCTGGGTCGGGTTAAGCCCCCGACCATTAAATAGCCCGGCTTGCTGTTGACCTATGCAGCCCCGAAAGACAGTTGCATCTGTGAAGTAGGGAAATTTAGGTACGCTTTATGCGGGGAGGCTAAATAAACTAATTTACAACACCATAAAACTGTCAGCAAAACACGAGGAAAGGAATGAGGAAATACAGCCACTAGTAGACAGTGAAGCAACAGCTCCCCCTGTGGCCGGAATCGTGAAGCTGGAAAAATGTTAAATGCCTCTGTGTCTGTCTATACTGTATGTTGTTTGTCTGTTGGCATTGAATGTTTGCCATATATGTGTTCATTGTAATCCGCCCTGAGTCCCCTTCGGGGTGAGAAGGGCGGAATATAAATAGTGTAAATAAATAAATAAAATATCACAATGCATTGAAAACATTGACTACAAAAATGCGTTGGATAATCCAGAATGTTGGATAAGTGAGACTCTACTGTAATTGCTTTGAACTGGATTATACAGCAGTGTAGACTCATATAATCCAGTTCAATGTGGTTCAGTCTGCATGATATGTGAGTTCATACTGGCTATTATAATGCAGTTCAGATTGGATTATATGGCAGTGTAGATGGGACCTTTGATCTTTCTCATTCATGGGGTCACTGGGAACTAAAGTCAACTTGATGGATGTTAACAATGACAGTGGAGCACAATATAAAGACCTCAAAGTTATAATTATTTTCAGGGTCATATTTTTAAACTACCAAAGAGTAAAGGACCATTGATAATTTTCTTTGAGCACTTCTATTTCTAAAAACTATTACTTAGGGGCAAATTCACCCCAAGTGAATCTCTTTGCTGAGATTACTTCTTAGGAAAGGCAGCTGGTCCCAGGGGCCTAAGATCACTGCTGAAGTGTAAGATAGATCCCTGTGTTCTGCCAAGATCAATGCTCTTAACTTGGAGATCATCCCAGAATGGGGTCCATAGGATTTTTGGCAGCAACTCTACCCCAGGAGAACTATGAATAGTGTGCTGTTTGACAAGTCTTCACTACTAATTCAGGCTACACACAGGTGTCTGAAAATGCAGCAGGGTTATATACAGCTCCCTGGAACAGGCATTTAATAGAGGCCCGAAGCAGATTCTCTCCCACCCCTGCCTCCATGTCAAGGGAATTGAGGAGCAAGGAGTCTGGAAGACAGCATTAATTTATTGTTCCCAAATAAAACACCAAATCCAGAATGTGCCGTCCGCCGGACAGTAAAAAACTATAAAACTGAAACGTGCCGTCCTTTATCCGGGCGAACTGCAAATCCCTATAAGCTGTCCTATAGATATTGAACGACTGAGTCTGGATAACTTCAAAAAAGGATGTTTATTCATACAAGGTTGTAAACCTGGCACAGATCTTAAAGTTGCAGAAAATGAAACAAATTTCTATAGGTTTTAGTCACAGAATTATCCCTGGTTCCAGAAGGCAAAGGTGATTATAAAACCACTATACCCTAATCACGCTGCCTATATTAGAAGGAGAAACTCTTTCCTTCCCTATCTTTACAGCAAAGATTAGTTCTAGAAGCGATGGAATAACTCTGCTCCTCTAACTAGATTTCTTATTCCAGATCAATATAATTCAATACTTATCTAATTTGGATAGGCTTAGATTGGCCTGGTTTTGAGGATGATTTGTCCCAGTTAGCCTTGCACAGCTCCAGCACGTTGGAAGACTATAGCCAGAATGAAACTCTAAAATGGAGACTAGACCCTGGTAAAAAGGGCGGTCCTAAGATGTTGTACTCTTTGACCAATCATTGCAAAGAAAACTGCAGCCAGCTATTGCAGATTCCAAGCCACTTTTCCTAGGCTTTTGCAGCCAGAGGCTCAAACAAAATGCAAAGGAGGGAAAACAAACAACCAATAAGTAAGGCAAACCATCGTCCTGGGGGACGGAACACTCCCCGCTAAATTCCCAGGATGTGGGAATTTACCAATCAAAAACATACAAACACCTTTGTATACACAACAATAAAACAGTATAAAACTTACACACTTTGGACAAGCAACACGAGATTGCTGGTTGGTCTGTCCAGGACAGACATTCTGTCCTTACTATGAGTCTTTACCTGAACTTTTCTAACCTTACCGTCAGGGCAAGGAAAGGTCTTTAGTGTAATGCCCATAGGCCAGGCATAGCGGGGCAAGTCTTTGTCCTTTAGCAACACAAGGTTTCCCACCTTGAAATTGTCCTCTGGGGTTTGCCAGAGTCTTCTGGTTGGAAGCTGGCTTAAGTATTCGGCCTTCCACCTCTTCCAGAAGTGGTTGGCTAAGGTCTGCACATGCAAAATTGGTGCCACAGTCCGATCGAATTGACTTAATTGGCCCTCTGAGGGCTATGAACCTTTTCAATGCATTTAAAAATGATGAAGTGTCCATTCCCTCTACATCCTCAATATAGACAGTTCGTTTTGACAAACAAGTAAACAAAACCGCACATCTTTTGTTATTTACAACACCACCCCTGGTTTTCCTAGTGACAACCTCCCAAGGACCAAACACATCGATTCCCACATGGGAAAAGGGGGGGTCTGTCAAAGTCCTGTCCTGAGGTAACTCAGCCATCAGCTGACTCTGACAGTTACGTCTGAGTCGCCGACATTTGACACACTTAAAAATAACACTGCTGACCAAACTTTTAGCATTTACCACCCACAGGCCTTCATTTCTAAGGGTCGCCTCAGTCAGAATTCTACCCTGATGATGGATCCTTTCATGATGATGCCGAACGAGCAGCAATGCAGTGTGACTATTAGGGGGTATGATGATGGGGTTTTTTACGCACACCTTGAGTTTAGCCTTGGCTAACCTTCCTCCAACTCTCAAAATACCCTCCTTGTCTAGAAATGGGTTTAACTCATTTAGAAGACTTTGATTAGGGATGTTGAGCCCTTGCTCTAGCCTAGCTATTTCCTGCTTGAAAGCAGATCTCTGTACTGACTTGAATATGACGCTCTTAGCCTTTATCATATCCTGGACCTGTAAAGGCTCACTATCTTTGCAAGCTAAACGATGTATAAGCCTAGCAACTGCTCTAAGAAGACTGTGCCACTCCGAAAAACGTTCAAAACGGTGTGGTTCCAGGCAAGATCTTTGGCCCATCTTGATTTCTGTGGTTGATTTGCAGGCTTTCACCTCTGCACTTCGTGAGACTTGAGCATTCATAATGTCCGAAAACCTTTGCTCATCTTTCGAGAGCGCTGTGGCTTCGTCTCTCTCAGAGACTTTGAAAATGGAGGAATACTCTGGAGTTATTGCTTGGCAGTAGACTGAGATGTGACTTAGGCAACTGCGCACAAGTGTAGGACGTCCACCTTTAAGCACCTGTGCTTGATTGGAGTCCAACGACGATGGTGGGTGCATCTTGTTTATGCACACTGGGCCTGTAACTGTCCAGCCTAGTGGTAGCAGCTGAGCAATGGGCGCCCCTGGAGGTCCCTTAACTTGGTCGTTCACATAGAACAAGTTCGGACAGTCCGCACCAAGCAGAAGGGCAATGTCCACATCTGGACGGAAAGCAGGTATGGCATTCTTTAATCGTCGCAAATGTGGATGAGCCTCCACAACTTCTCTAGTTACAATTTGCCTTTTGTTCCGGGGAATAGAGGAACACTCAATCAGGTCTGGCAACTTGAACTGCCTCTTCTGGTCGCAAGAGGAAACAACAAAGCCGGATGCTATGCGACCCTGCAACTTCTTTTTTCCTGCACACGTAGTCATAGTGTAGTCAACCATCTTGGTTTTAAGGTCAAACATGCGGAAGAACTCTGGAGTAGCCAGGGAGGCGTCGCTCTGTGAATCCAGGGCCACATAGAGTCTCTTTCTAAGCCAAGGGCTCTTGGCTGGATATACATCCGCTAGGCAGATAGGATGACAAACTCTGTACTGGTGCGAGTCAGAACACAGCTCTGTACAGGCGACTGCTGAAACTTCCACCTGCATCTGCGGTGCAGCCGGCTTGTCGGTATCTTCGCTTGCTGTCCTTTCCTTTGGTGAAATGTCCCCTTTGGTGTGGGAGACACCATTGGAGTTGTGCATTGCGGTGCAATGCTTGACGCTGTTGCATTTCTCGCACTTGACGTTTTCTTTGCAGTTGGATGCAAAGTGCGGAGTTGCTCCACAGCATCTAAAGCAGATTCCCTGCTTTTGAACTAGCTGTTGCCTTTCTTTGTATGTCTTCCTACTAAACTCCCTGCAGTTGGCCAAGCTGTGAGGCTTTTGGTGAATAGGGCAAAGCAACTCTTTTACCTCTGACCTGGGTTCGTCAGTCTTGTGTTGAGTTTCGACTGCCTTTACGCTGACAGGTCTATTGGCCTCTCTAGGTGGTTTCTTGTCCACTTCAGGCGCCTTCCCTGTATGGATCCCTTGATATAAGGTGGGCAGGCCCGTCTGTGGATCATTCCTTTCCCTGGCCGCTCTGGTGATGAACTGGACCAGATGGGAAAACGGTGGGTACGCCTGAGAATGGGCCTCCTTGTAGTTAAAAACCTGTTTTCCCCAGTCTTCCTGCAGAGCGAAGGGAAGTTTGCCCAGAATCTGCCGCTGGGACAGATGCTGATCGAGGCACTGCAGTCCAGGCAACTCTGGATTCTCCTTGGCCGACTCTAACTGTCAAGGACAGAACGCCACAAGATTCAAAGTAACAGAGTTTATTAGATTACAGAACTCAAAAATGCCCGTAAAACACAAGGGCCAGGCAGTTTTTGCCTTTAGGAGCAAAAAGGGGCAAAAGTAAATGTTCAAAAGATAAACCGGATTAAACCGGAGTTTAATCCGGGTAAAAACAAACTGCTTGCGTCAGCCTGGGTATAAACGAAACGAAAGCCAAGGAACAAAAGATACAAAGAATGCAACTAATTGGCAGCAGATTCCTCTCTGCTGCCAACACTGTGCTTAGAGTAACTTGCGTCGCTCCCCCACACACACAGCAGACAGGATCTCCAACACGAGTAAATCAGCCAAGGATTGTAGCAGTTGAGTAGACCAGTTCCGTTCCGTAGATCAAAGCCAGAAGCAGACGTTTGTAGTTTTTCCAAGTCCAAGAAGGGGGGAAGACAAGCCGTGGTCAGTTCAGTCCGAGTTCTCAAAGCAGGAGATGGCGTCCGTCAAGAAGACGACGGAAGGTCAAGCTAATAAGAGTAAGCACAGGTTTGCACAAACAAATGCCCACACAATCCCTCCCGCCGTCTGACCCTGGATTCCAATCAACTTACGTCACAGCACAGGAAAGCACACAAGTCTTCAGGGAAGCGTCCCACACACACACGGATCCCAAGCGTTTGCCCAGATTACCTTGCCCAACGCAATTTGCAATTGCTCTCAAGCCCCATTTTATGCCAGTTACAAATCTTCATCACTGTCAGCTGTCCTCCTTAACCCGGGCGTTTCCTCATCACTTTCCTCGTCAGAGCTGGAACACCTCTGACTACGCCCAACAGCATCTCCAGCTGTGGATCCCGTCCCATCCCTCCAGCTAAACCATGGGTCTAATCCTGAAGGTCCCCATTCATCTTCTGTCCCATCATGGCCAGTGGCACCCACTTCCTCCCTTACCCGAGTCCAATCCATCTCATCCTCCTCTGAGCTAACCAGCCCCTCCTCCATTCTCTCCGTAAACCCTTCGAAAGACTCCTCGTCAGATGGTGCTGCAAATATGTCTCGCAGTCTTTTTCTCTCTCGCTCCTCGAGAGTATCTGACTCTCGAGGAGTCTTACGCCCACGTCTGTCAGTAACAGAGCCATGAGGCTCAATCATAACACTATCCCCTCTCACAAAGGCCTCCTCCCCCGATGGCGGAGAAGTGGCAGTGATACCCTCCGCTATAGCACCACGACGACTAGAGGTATCAAGTTTCAACAGCGAACGATGAAAGACTGGATGGACCTTTAAACTAGACGGTAAACGCAAACGAAACGCAACAGAAGAAATCTTTTTAACGATAGGAAAGGGACCCAAATACCGAGGCGCAAACTTACCCCCAGCCTGTTTAATATGTTTGGAAGATAACCACACCAAATCCCCTTCTTCCAACTCCTCCCCTGCCTGCCTGTGGCGGTCAGCCTGAGTCTTCTGCGTTGCCTTAGCTTCCAACAGTAAGCGACGGGCAACATCATGCAATGCAGCCATTTCCGAAGAGCGGTACACAGGGTCCGAAGAGACCACATTGGTCGACGGCGCCACACCTCCCCGTGGGTGAAAACCATAAGTTAGCTCAAATGGCGTATGCTGACTAGACGTGTGCACCGCATTGTTGTAAGCAAATTCCGCCACCGGTAACCACTTTACCCAAGCCGTGGGTTGATCTAAACAAAAACAACGCAGATACTGCTCTAAGAGCCCATTAACCCGTTCCGACTGTCCATCCGTTTGCGGATGGAAAGCTGAAGACACGTTTAACTTAGTCCCCAAACACTCATGGAAGTGTTTCCAAAAGCGTGACACAAATTGCGGAGCCCTATCTGAAATAATCACCTCGGGTGCTCCGTGCAAACGATAGATGTGCTTTGTAAATAGTAAGGCCAACGTAGGGGCCGCCGGAATGGTTGAACAAGGAATAAAATGAGCCAGTTTACTAAATAAATCCACCACCACCCAAATACAAGTATAACCCCCAGACTTAGGCAAATCTGAAATAAAATCCATGGAAATGATTTGCCATGGCCTCTCCGGAACAGGTAAAGACGATAACAACCCTCTAGGGCGCCCAACAGGCGTCTTACTCTGCTGACAAACGGCGCAGCTGTCACAAAAGCGCAGAATGTCTTGCCGCATCTTTGGCCACCAGTAGCTCCTGGTGATAAGCTGTACGGTCTTGAACCTGCCAAAGTGCCCAGCCATGGGTTCGTCATGGTGGGCTCTAATCACCTCCAACCTGAGGGTCCCCACTGGTACGTAAACCTGCCCCCTACGCACCAATACCCCGTCTTGATCCTGGAGATGCGGCAGTATGGTACGGTTACCTGCAGAGAGCAGCATCAGTTGCTCCTGAGTCCACACATCATCCTTCTGAGCCTCAAGGATCTGGTCATGTAACCCAAGCTCATTATCTACAACACACAGAGAGGCAGTAGGCAAGATGGTCTGACATACTACCTGCTCATTGGTCTTAAATTCCGGCTTGCGGGATAAAGCATCGGCCCGCAAGTTTGCCTTCCCCTCCACGAACTGCACCTTGAAGTTAAACCTGGAGAAAAACAAAGCCCAGCGGATTTGACGCTGGTTTAACTTCTTTGCTGTTTGCAAGTGCTCTAAGTTCTTGTGATCAGATCTGACCACGATCTGGTGCCGTGCCCCTTCAAGCCAGTGCCGCCACACCTCAAACGCCACCTTAATCGCCAACAACTCCTTCTCCCATATGGTATAGTTCTGCTCGAAGGGTGTTAGTTGCCGCGAGTAAAATCCACAGGGACGCAAGGTCCCTGAGGAATCCTTCTGAGACAATACAGCCCCCAACGCGTAGCTAGAAGCGTCCGCTTCTACCACGAACGGTCTGTCAACATCAGGATGGGTTAGTATGTTGTCCGATTGAAAACTAGACTTTAGTTGTAGAAACGCCTCGTGAGCTTCCCGCCCCCACACAAATGGCTGTTTCTTGCGCAGAAGCTGCGTCAAAGGTACCGTGAGCTTTGCAAAATTCGGAATAAACTCCCGGTAGTAATTAGCGAAACCCAAAAACCTTTGTACATCCTTCTTAGTCTTCAGCTCCTGCCAGGAGTTGACGGCGTCAACCTTATGTGGGTCCATTTTAAGTTCCCTACCTGACACTACATGACCTAGGAACTCCACTTCAGGCACATGAAAGACGCACTTGGAAGCCTTGGCGAAAAGCCCATTAGCCCGCAGTCGGTGCAGAACCTGCTTGACATGTTGACGATGTTCTTTCTCGTCCTTAGAAAAAATCAAGATATCATCCAAATAAATCACTAAAAATTGGTCAATTAGGTCCCTGAACACATCGTTCATGAACCTCTGGAATACCGCAGGAGCATTACAAAGCCCAAAAGGCATGACTCGGAACTCGTGGCATCCGAAACACGTGTTAAATGCCGTCTTCCATTCATCCCCTTCCCGTATACGGATTAAGTTATAGGCCCCCCGCAGGTCAAGCTTGGTAAAGACCTTAGCCCCTTGCACCCTTGATAACAGTTCCGAGATTAAAGGGAGCGGGTACCTATCCCGAATGGTGTATTTGTTTAGGATCCGATAGTCACAGACCAGCCTAAGTTCCCCAGTCTTTTTGGCTACAAAGAATACTGGTGCCGCAGTTGGAGAACTAGATGGGCGAATAAACCCCTTGGCTAAATTTTCATCTAGAAACTCCCGCAAAGCTTGCCTTTCCGGTACAGTCAAGGCATACAGCCTCCCTGCTGGCAGTTTCGCACCTTCTGCCAACTTGATGGCGCAATCATATGGCCTGTGCGGTGGTAATTTGTCCGCTTCTCTTTTACAAAATACATCAGAGAACTCCCCATACTCAGCAGGCACTCCCTCCATATCAGAATGAGTAACATTTAGAGTGCAACAGTCCTGCCTCTTTAAGATCACTTTACGTGTTGCCCAATCTACTTGTGGGTTTACTACAGCTAGCCAATCCATCCCCAGGATCACATCATATCTAGGCAAGCTCGTAATATCCCACACAAACGTTCCCGTTACTCCCTGCACCTCCCATGTTACTGCTGAGGTTTCATGGTTAACCACCCCAGTCTCCAGCAGTCTCCCATCTGCTCCTTCCACCCACACGTCGCATGCCTTGCGCACTCTAGGAATGCCATGCTTCTTAGCAAACTCAATATCTACATAGGAGACCGTAGCCCCTGAGTCCAGCAGTGCCAAAGTAGAAACAAGTTCCCTTCCCCCAACAGATAATGTAATGGGTACGAAAACATGCTTCCTCCCCTCAGTTGACTGCTTGAGGAGCCCTAGTGCGTTGGACTCACGTCGCACTAGGGCTGGCCTTTTCCCGAAAGCTGGGAAGGTTTCACATTACAATTTTTGGCAAAATGCCCAGCATTCCCACAGTACAAACACAAGCCCAGCTGCCTCCTACGGCTCTTTTCCTCTGTAGACAGCTTTTTAAAGACCCCAAGCTCCATGGGCTCTTCCCCCATCACCACAGGTGCCCTGGTTACATGCATGGGTGGCGCACACATTGCTTTTGAGTGTTTACGAGCCTCGAACCTTGCGTCTAAACGCAGCACCTTAGCTACTAAGGCGTCCCAGCTTTCAGCCGGCTCCAAGCGTGCTAATTCATCCTGGAGCATATCACTTAACCCGGCAGTAAATAAAAGCATGAATGCATTTTCCCCCCAATCCAGCTGGTGGCGATACAGGTTAAACTTATTTAAGTAATCCAAAACAGTCCCCTTTCCCTGTTTCAACCGATACAGAGCCCACCCAGCGTTCTCCGTGCGGAGAGGATCCCCAAAAGTATCAGTTAACAACTTTTTGAAATTATTCAAATTGTCCTTGACTGGGTCATTTCCCAAAATTAAATTAGTGGCCCATTGTCCTGCGGGACCGGTCAACAAACTCAAAATAAAGGCCACCTTGCTAGTGTCTGTAGGAAAAGCATGAGCACTGAGCTGAGAAAAATAAAGCTCCACTTGTGCCAAAAAGGTTGGCAACTTGCACCTGGTTCCGTCAAAGCGTTCAGGAGTCAAAACATGTCCTTTCACAGCCTGAGCTGTTTGGCTAACGGTAAAAGCCGTTTGCAATTGGTCTACTTTGGCCCTTAACTCATCCATCGTCTTCCTGACGGGTTTATTGCTGCAATAAACTTTTTATGGGCGTTGGGCAATCTGTCAAGGACAGAACGCCACAAGATTCAAAGTAACAGAGTTTATTAGATTACAGAACTCAAAAATGCCCGTAAAACACAAGGGCCAGGCAGTTTTTGCCTTTAGGAGCAAAAAGGGGCAAAAGTAAATGTTCAAAAGATAAACCGGATTAAACCGGAGTTTAATCCGGGTAAAAACAAACTGCTTGCGTCAGCCTGGGTATAAACGAAACGAAAGCCAAGGAACAAAAGATACAAAGAATGCAACTAATTGGCAGCAGATTCCTCTCTGCTGCCAACACTGTGCTTAGAGTAACTTGCGTCGCTCCCCCACACACACAGCAGACAGGATCTCCAACACGAGTAAATCAGCCAAGGATTGTAGCAGTTGAGTAGACCAGTTCCGTTCCGTAGATCAAAGCCAGAAGCAGACGTTTGTAGTTTTTCCAAGTCCAAGAAGGGGGGAAGACAAGCCGTGGTCAGTTCAGTCCGAGTTCTCAAAGCAGGAGATGGCGTCCGTCAAGAAGACGACGGAAGGTCAAGCTAATAAGAGTAAGCACAGGTTTGCACAAACAAATGCCCACACAATCCCTCCCGCCGTCTGACCCTGGATTCCAATCAACTTACGTCACAGCACAGGAAAGCACACAAGTCTTCAGGGAAGCGTCCCACACACACACGGATCCCAAGCGTTTGCCCAGATTACCTTGCCCAACGCAATTTGCAATTGCTCTCAAGCCCCATTTTATGCCAGTTACAAATCTTCATCACTGTCAGCTGTCCTCCTTAACCCGGGCGTTTCCTCATCACTTTCCTCGTCAGAGCTGGAACACCTCTGACTACGCCCAACAGCATCTCCAGCTGTGGATCCCGTCCCATCCCTCCAGCTAAACCATGGGTCTAATCCTGAAGGTCCCCATTCATCTTCTGTCCCATCATGGCCAGTGGCACCCACTTCCTCCCTTACCCGAGTCCAATCCATCTCATCCTCCTCTGAGCTAACCAGCCCCTCCTCCATTCTCTCCGTAAACCCTTCGAAAGACTCCTCGTCAGATGGTGCTGCAAATATGTCTCGCAGTCTTTTTCTCTCTCGCTCCTCGAGAGTATCTGACTCTCGAGGAGTCTTACGCCCACGTCTGTCAGTAACAGAGCCATGAGGCTCAATCATAACACTAACTCTGCAAGAAGATCACTGAGGTCCCACAGGAGCTTGCAGTCCTTGAGCTTTAAGGTTGGGAACCTTTGCAGCTTGTCCATTAGAGATGCTTCAATCTCCGTGCTAGCTCCATACCGCTGATGTAATCTGTCCCAAGCCTTTTCCAAGGCTTTGTCGGGGTCAGCTACATGGGCTGAATATATTCTCTTAACTTGAGAAGATGATGCTGGACCCAACCAGGCGCCTAGCAGGGTCAGCTCTTCTTCAGGCAACAACTTTAAGTCTCTAATTGCCCTCTTGAAGGTAACCTTCCAGAGAAGGAACTCTTCAGGCTTGTCTGAAAACTTTTCGACTCCCTTGTCCTTGAGGTCTCTTTTGGGACTTCTAAGGATCGATACGAGTTGGGATTCTGGTGTTGACGGTGTCTTATGTGGCGTTGGCTGCTGCAGGGAGAAATCCCGTGCTCCTGGTGTCGACCTTTGACCCTTTGGAGGGAAGGCATCGTCTGTAGACGGACAGATGGTTCCTTTTGGACTTGCTTGTAGGGCCCAATTGGTGATAGGCTTTGATGGTTTGGCTGACTGCTCGGGAATCTTAGTAGGAGGCACAGGCAAACTGAGCAAAGAGGAGCTCCCCGCTATGACGCTTTGAACTTCCGGCAGCCCGAAGGCAACTTTAGGGCCCTGTTCTGACCGAACGGAGACGTCTTCATGTTCCTCGTCAGAAAGCTGGCTGTTTAAGCTATTAAGATGCACAAGCACCTTGGAAGAAGGGTCCTGCTTCGGCAACTGACTTACATTTTCTTCTGTGAGTTGCCCACTTAGGACCTTGGCCAAAGTCTCAGCCTTTACCTTTTTGGCAGTAGCATCCATCCTTATTCTAAGCATTTCTATTTCACATTGCCTTTGGGCCTGTTCTATTTGGAGTCGCTGTTCCTCCTCTTTAAGGTGGAAAGTGTGGTCAGCTGCTTTTGCATCAGCTTCCGCCTCCGCAACCTTGCTCTGTAGCTCCAGACGTGCAGCCTCCTTAATGTGCAAGGCAGCTAGGGAAGAGATGGCACTCCCAGCAGCAGAAGACTTGCTAGAGTGGCTGTGTTTAGACGATGCACGCTCCCTTAGTTTAGATACCTGGCTAGAGCGGTTGGACTTAAGACTACGTGCCACAGCAGGTGATTTTAAAAGATTGGTCTCATGGCTGCATAAGGAAGCTAGGATTGCCCTCACCCTATTTTCTTTCTCATTAGTGTCAGCTAAAACACTCACTATTTCTAACTCTGAATCCTTGGCGTTAATGCGCTCGAGGACCTGGACTATCTTAGACACCAAACCCCTCCAAAGACCGAAGGTCTCTTCAAGGTCTGTCTGTAATATGGATGGCACCCTTGTAATACCCAAGCTCTCTATTCTGCCCATTAATGTTGTGATGCGCTCCCATGCCGAACCTAACCTCACATGGAGGAACTCCTTTTCGTCTATTAGATGGGCTAGCATTTTGGCTGAAGGGTGCTTTATCCTTTGGGGCCTTTCATTCCTACTTTCAGCCTCAGGAGGAGATATACCATCTGTATCATCTTGAAATTGCATAGACATTATATATTCTTAATAGCAAGTAAATTTACAACAAAGGCAAATGCAATATACCTGCAAGTAAATTTACAATAAAAGCAAATGCAATATATAATACAATGCACAACACTTAACAATAGCAATATATATCACTAAGTAACTATACTTTACAAAGATTGTGACCTTTGGCGCCAGATTTTAGTGGGCAAGCTGCAAAATGCCAACTGACAGCAACTTGCCACTTGATACCTCCCTTGCCCGAGTGACGTAAACTGCCAAAATGGCGACTTCGCCAAATTTTCAAGCACCTCGTGCTCTGCGGCTCGAGGCCTGCCGCCGAAGGAGCACCGAGGCTGGCTTTGGAAAGGAGGAGAGAAAAGACGCCTCCTCCCCGCTGTGAAGGGAGGTCACCACCGCAGGACAATGAGGCAGGTCACCACCGCAGGTCGATGAAACAGGTCACCACCGCAGGACGATGAAGCAGGTCACCACCGCAGGACGATGAGGCAGGTCACCACCGCAGGACGATGAGGCAGGTCACCACCGCAGGACGATGAGGCAGGTCACCACCGCAGGACGATGAGGCAGGTCACCACCGCAGGACGATGATGCAGGTCACCACCGCAGGACGATGAGGCAGGTCACCACCGCAGGACAATGAGGCAGGTCACCACCGCCAGGCGACCGTCCCGGCCGAGCGCTTCTGGACTCACCACCTCCGTGTAAGCCCAGGACCTACTGCTGGAGCTCCGCGGCTCGATGCCTGCCACCGAAGGAGCCCTGGACGTTGCTGGGAACTGCACAGCCTGTGCAAACCCAGAAAGCCACTGGGCCACGTGCGCACACGCGAGCCAAATAGCAAGGAAATAGAGCCCCACTATTTGACTCCTTCAGGTCTGAGAGCGGGCTCCACTGCCTCAGACGCTGGTAGAGTCTTTAGGTATGCAGACTGAGCTCAGGCGGAAAAGCCGCGGCCTAAACTAAACTTCCTAAACTATAAAAAACTATAAGCCGTGCAAGCTAGCTCAAGCGGAAAAACCGCTGATCTACCTCAAAACTGTGCCGTCCGCCGGACAGTAAAAAACTATAAAACTGAAACGTGCCGTCCTTTATCCGGGCGAACTGCAAATCCCTATAAGCTGTCCTATAGATATTGAACGACTGAGTCTGGATAACTTCAAAAAAGGATGTTTATTCATACAAGGTTGTAAACCTGGCACAGATCTTAAAGTTGCAGAAAATGAAACAAATTTCTATAGGTTTTAGTCACAGAATTATCCCTGGTTCCAGAAGGCAAAGGTGATTATAAAACCACTATACCCTAATCACGCTGCCTATATTAGAAGGAGAAACTCTTTCCTTCCCTATCTTTACAGCAAAGATTAGTTCTAGAAGCGATGGAATAACTCTGCTCCTCTAACTAGATTTCTTATTCCAGATCAATATAATTCAATACTTATCTAATTTGGATAGGCTTAGATTGGCCTGGTTTTGAGGATGATTTGTCCCAGTTAGCCTTGCACAGCTCCAGCACGTTGGAAGACTATAGCCAGAATGAAACTCTAAAATGGAGACTAGACCCTGGTAAAAAGGGCGGTCCTAAGATGTTGTACTCTTTGACCAATCATTGCAAAGAAAACTGCAGCCAGCTATTGCAGATTCCAAGCCACTTTTCCTAGGCTTTTGCAGCCAGAGGCTCAAACAAAATGCAAAGGAGGGAAAACAAACAACCAATAAGTAAGGCAAACCATCGTCCTGGGGGACGGAACACAGAAACCTGTTTGAATTCAGCTCACAGATAAATTCCCCTATGGAAGACTTTGGGCAAAAAAGAAGTCCTGCCAAGTTGGATATTGGGCTGGGCTCTTCTAACTTTCATCCTGGAAAGAGCATGACTTCCGTGTGTGTGTATATATGTGCCTTAAAGTTGCCTGTCATCTTATGGCCACCACAAATTTTATAGGTTTTTCTTACGCAAGGGAATACTCAGAGATAGTTTTGCTAGTGCCTTCACTTGCAGACCAAAAGGTCCCAGGTTCAAATCCCGGGAGCGGAATGAGCACCCGCTGTTAGCCTCAGCTCCTGCCAACCTAGCAGTTCAAAAACATGCAAATGTGAGTAGATCAATAGGTACCACTCCGGCGGGAAGGTAACGGTGCTCCATGCAGTCACCTGGAGATGTCTATGGACAAAGCCAGCTCTTCGGCTTAGAAATGGAAATGAGCACCAACCCCCAGAGTTGGTCACGACTGGACTTAACGTCAGGAGAAACCTTTACCTTTCACTTGAAATGAAACCCACAGTTAGTAGAGGCTGCAGGGGTTTGCTTTTGCTTGAGCCTACTGGGAAGGGCAAAATTCTGCTTGCCTTCCCTTTCTTTGCACCGCTGAATTGCTTGAGTGCAAATTACTTTTCCTCTTTTTATTCAAATTTGAATCAATAGAAGTGACCTGGGGAGGAAGTGGGTGGAGGGCAGAGAAACTGGGGTATTGTTAAAGTACCTAAATGAGCGGGACAACAAAGAATTAATCAGGACTGTCCCTGACAAATCAAGGCTCTTAGAAGATAGGGCAGCAAGATTCAATGGAATCCTGGGAATTTTAGTTTGGTGAGCAACCTTTGGTAGAGAAAGCTAAAGATCTTGTAAAACTGCAATTCCCAGGATTTGATAGCATTGAGCCATGGCAGTTAAAGTGGTGTCAAACTGCATTAACGCTAGAGTGAAGATACACCCCTGGTTAGCAAAAGTATTGCAAACTAATAGACGTGGGTTGCAACTCTGAACAGTCATTGCCATTGGAAATTTGTCCGAGGCTGCTGGGAATCACAGCCAAACAACATCAAGACTAATTTGCCCATCTTGTCCCAGAATTTTGAACCCAGCCCTTTGCTTTGACCAAAGAATTACAATGCTATTTCTAAAAGCCTGGAAGATGAGGAGACAGTCATTCCATGTTTTGGTGGATTCTTATTTTTGCTTGTGCTGAACAATAAGACTTCTGAAAAATTTACAGTTTCCATCAATAACTCCAGGCTTAAAAGAAATGATGTCATGATAACAGATAGCTCCATTAACTCCATAGAAGCCTTCGCCTTGGAATTAATAAGACTAGTCTCCACCATTTATAGAATAGATTTCCTCTTGAAGCCATGAATGTTAGCTCATTTATCCTGAAAACAACTCTGCACAGCAGGTAATTATCCTGTTTTTACAGACAGCAGAAAAGAGATTGAGAAATTAAGCGAGTTGGTCAAGGCCATACAACAAAGCTCTATCAAAAATGGAATTAATGTTTGTGGTCCAATTGTTCTATTGTATCAATTCTGTGGTGAAACAACAGAGCAGGAACACGAAAGGGATCTCCATAGGAGGTATAGTTAAAACATCACATCTAAGGTGGTTCTAATTTCTGCAAGATAGGCCATGCCTTCAATCAAGTTGGTTAAATCTTTTAAAAGTCCTATCAATTATATCATTTGTGACTAACAAGTCCTATTCATTTCAGTGGGCATGGTCTAAGGCTACTTCTACACTGCCAAATAATCCAGTTCAAAGCAGATAATCTGAAATTGGAAACTAGAATATATCAGAGTGTAGATCCAGCCCAAGTTAGGCAAATATTTATTTTACCCAGTTGTTTCAGATGTGACCATCATCCCCTTCCCAATGTTAAGCTCTCCTTGAATTTACATGGATGAATTCCCATTCCCATTATTATGTTAAGCTTGTTCAGGATGAAGGGTAGAGTCAACTAAGAAAAGATATGGATGCATAATATTTTATTTCAGTTAAATGCATATGTGGTGTTAAGAGATCATAATTATTCTTCAGTTTCCAGTAAAACAGTGGTTCTCAACCTGAGGGTTCCCAGGTGTTTTGGCCTACAACTCCCAGAAATCCTAGCCAGTTTACCAGCTGTTAGGATTTCTGGGAGTTGATGGTCAAAACATTTGGGGACCTATAGGTTGAGAACCACTGCAGTAGAACAAGTTTGGTTTGAAATTCCCATAATCCCCATGCTGGCTGGAGGATTCTGGGAGTTGTAGTTTATGAAGTGACTGTTCTTTGGCTTTCTAGCTGTTTCTTTATCACCTACCCTGGTTGTTCCAATCTAAACCAATATATTTACAGTGCTATCGAAAAATTGGACACCAAAAGAATGAACCCCAGAGTTCGCAGTTCCATAGGGATTAATTAGGGGGCCCAGGTTGACTTGATTCCTAGTTTGAAGCTATCTTTCACTGAACCCCCTGGAATATTCCACAAGCACAATACACATCTCAGACCCCTTCACAATACTCTGGGAAGATATCCCAGATATCCTGATATGATATGGTTGTATTCCTGGGAAAGTTTCCTCATCTCTATTGTTAGATTAAACCCCCTCTCTGGAGTCTCCATTGAATTTGCCAACACCCTGAATACTCTTTTGTCTACCTGGCTGGAACCCATTTATTGACTGAAACAGAAGCATCTAAACCATTTCAACCCATTATCTCTAGTCCAGCCATGTTCCTTTCCACCTATATTTTTCTCCTGAGCAGATAAATAAACAGACATACACTTCAAATTCAGATTATTCAATTTCCCTCCAAACCTAGAGACCAATAAGCAACAACAACAGATAGTGTATCCGAGCCAATCAGCCTGCATATCCTAGTCTGCCAAGATCTCGAACAATCAATACTCAGAGCAGCAGAAGTCCTTTGTTTCAAATTGCTGCCAAGGTCTTATAAATATTTCTGTATGTTTGCATTAAGATATGTCAATCTTTGGGAGCACAGGTTCCTCTGACATCCCACAGGAGAATCAATGCCTCTGCTTTCAAAGGATCGAATGATTTTGTCTCATTCAATCCTTTGGGAGCTTGACACTCCGGGCCCCAAATTCGTGATTTTAGTGGAGCTGAAAGCACATAACAACAGAGCTTATATCTACATAACTAGCTTTACTTCAATGAGCTTGAGAGAGGAAAAAATGGCTTTCCTCTTCCTATCTCACAACATCTCTGTGAGGTGGATCACCCTTTGTTTTAAATGATTGCATTCTGTGGATTGTATGTCTGTAAAGTTCGAAGCATCAAAATATTCTTCCCAAAGGCTCCAGCTGAACTGGAGAAACAGTTAGGCTGCCGAACAAAACTTTGTTCTTTTATCAATGTTTTCCTCAGTTACAAGTTTTCTAAAAACAGCTTTGATTCTGAGAGATTGGCAAATATTTCCCCAGACACACAAACAAAACGGGCTTGCTTTCCCCAGCTGCTCTGCTTTGCTAACGAAACCTGTGAGTACAGAGCAGCAGAGGAAGCAAAGGGAAACCGAGCTGCCTTTTACCAACCAACAAACAGTTGAGCTCTGTTGTCAGATGACCTATCCCATCAGAGCCCTGAATATCTGTCAGGTCAAATTTCTGATTGACTTTTTCACAAGGCATAACAGGGTAGAGGCAGGAAAATTAGTGGTAAAAGGTTAACTCAGTTTGTCAAGACAGGATGGCCAAAAGTATACCTACATATAATGTATATGGTGCTTTGGTATTGGATGTTATTTAAGAGATTGGATATTTTACATGTAAAGTAAATTAATTCCTATGTATACTGTATATGATGCAACATAAACTAAAAACCAAAAATAAAGGCGTTATTAAATATTGAAACCAATTTGTGACTCTGGCCCTTCCTGTAGTATATACCGTGTTTCCCCGAAAATAAGAAAGTGTCTTATATAAATTTTTGCTCCCAAAAATGCGCTAGGTCTCATTTTCAGGGGATGTCTTATTTTTCCATGAAGATGAATTCACATCTTCACAAAAAATGAACATTTATTATATATTGTACAGTAGTTGCCATCACAAACCAGCATAACCAGACAAACTGTGAATCCTATCTTGTTACTACCACTATTTCCATGTACAACAATCTATGTTACGTACATTTATCGATCCTGCATGCTTTCGTGTTCTGTTTGGCAGGCATGCTTCCAAACAAAAACTTTGCTAGGTCTTACTTTTCGGGGAGGCCTTATATTTAGCAATTCAGCAAAACCTCTACTAGGGCTTATTTTCAGGGGATGTCTTATTTTCAGGGAAACAGGGTAGTTAGCAAACTACTATATGTATAAGTTGACCTCATGTATAAATTGAAGGCAGGTTTCAGGGCCAAAACTATGGAATTTGCTATGGGACTCAGCCAAGGGTAAAACCTAAGGACATATAACAAAAAATAGTTTCGTCTTCTTTGCAGTGTTTCTCAATCTGGGGTCCCCAAATATTTTTGGCCATCAACTCCCAGAAATCCTAACAGCTGGTAAACTGGCTGGGATTTCTGGGAATTGTAGGCCAAAAACATCTAAGGACCCCAGATTGAGAACCATTGTGTTAGAAGAAACATACTTAGGAAGAGGTACAGAGAAGGAAAAATATGTTTATTTGAGTGATTACAACGGAGGTGGGTGTAAATTGCATTAGGTAAAGGTAAAAGTTTTCTCCTGACATCAAGTATAGTCGTGTCCAACTCTGGAGGTTGATGCTCATCTCCATTTCTAAGCTGAAGAGCTGGCATTGTCCATAGATGCCTCTAAGGTCATGTGGCCAGCATGACTGCATGGAGAGACGTTACCTACCCACTGGAGCGGTACCTATTGATCTACTCACATTTTGCATGTTTTGATTGGCAGAAGCTGGGGCTAACAGCAGTAGCTCACTCTGCTCCCTGGATTCGACTAGGTCAGCAAGTTCAGCAGCTCAACCGTTTAACCCGCTCCACCACTGGGGCTCTGTAAATTGCTTTGCTGGCTTTAAAATGTCTACACAAAAACAAATAAAGAATAGAATCTAAATGAGGAAAAATAATGAGAATGTGACCTTAAAAGATAGAGGGGCAAGGGAAAAGCAAAGAAAGCAACTACTTCTATTATGGACCTGGCACAAAAGCAATGACAAGAGGCAGATGCAAGAAGTGCTCCCACCACATTATCATTTGCCCTAACTGGAGAAAGAGAGGCAGTCTTCCCTCATTCCTCACCTTTTCTTCTGACTGAACAACATTTGGTAGCAGTGTGGGAGAAGATGGTGTACTTTACCATTTCAGATACTTGTGGTGGAATAGAGCAATGGCAGTCATTTTAATAGGGGCTTATTGTCACCTCTTTGAAAGTCTTGCAAGGCTTGCAGAGAGCCTGCCACTCCTTGCAGGGTTTATAGAGTAGGCCTCCACTAAAAATGGCCACCACTGCTCCACTCTACCTTCAGTGCTCCAAACGGTGAGAAGCACAGTTTTTCCAGCAATGCCCTGTGGATAAGTTGGCCCAAATTTTTGGAGTTGTTTTTTTTTTCTTTTTAAAAAACTTATACTCAAGTAAACATACTACTTTATTTTATTAAATGTATAACTGGGTTGCATTTACACAATAAATGTATGTTCAATTATCCATTTAAATGTAAGTTAAATGCCTGCATTAAAAACCTTATCGATTCGAAGCTGGAAAATGTTCCTTATAGTTTCATTCTCATTCCACTACCCCTGTTTTGAGTATGAGAGAGAAGGAAAGAGTTGCATGAATTTTTGAAAGTCCCATCTCTCATCCACCCTACAAAAATCTTTGCTCTTGATTTCACCTCATTGCCCCCCCCCTTCCTTAATTTATATCTTTGGATTTTCTGGCCAAAATCTTTTAACTTTTTAACTACAAGATGCTAATAAAAAGTAGAGTAAGAATCAGATGGAAAAGGGAAAGTTTGTTACCTACTTGGTACTGTTTCTAGTTTAATTAATAAATATCACAATTAATGACCTACTTTTGGAATTAAGTTACAGTTAACATTTCAATTTAAATCAATTGGTTTAGTTAAAAATATAATTACTGTGTCCCTATGCATTAGGAAATTGTCATTTTAACAGATAACTTAAGTGATTTTAGATAATTAGTTTTATGCCTCTATTCAATAAGCACAGCATAAGGTACTGCATGCAGGCATACTGGTATTCCATTGCAGCACTATGCAGTCCCTGTAAAGAATAGTAACATAGGGCAATGCACATAAACATATGATAGAGTAGTGGCTTAAAGAGCTGAGCATGTTTAGCCTGCAGAAAAGAAGGTTTAGAGGAGACATGACTGCCATGTTTAAATACCTGAAGAAAATGGCATAAGGAAGAGGGAGCAGGCTTGTTTTTGTGGTCCTAGAGACTAGAACTCGGAGCAATGGGTTTGAATTATGGGAAAGGAGATTCCATCTGAACATTAGGAAGAACTTCCAGACCATAAGAACTGTTCAACTATGGAACTTTCTGCCTCGGAATATGATGAAAGCTGCTTCTTTGGAAGCTCTTAAACTGAGACTGGATAGCCATCTGTCAGGGGTGCTTTGATTGTGCTTTTCCTGCATGGCAGGGGGTTGGACTGGATGACCCATGTGGTCTCTTCCAACTCTATGATTCTAATGTTTCTAGACAATGAACAAAGAACAATGTGCAATAGCGACAGAGGCAAAGGGGCTAGAAATAAATTATGGCCATTGTGCAATGTCATGGTTTGTGAAACAACACTTAACCTGCTGTGTCAGTTGCAGCACCTACTCCACATACATATGTCACTTCCTGAATTCAGATCAATACCTCCCATAAGAGCTAAATCTAGTATTTCCTGAATTGACTACTGTTCTCATAGTAGAATATCCCTAGTTTTTCCTCTCTTGCACACTCTTGGATTGTCCAAGATTGTCCTCCATCTCAGAACTGGGGGATCTGCATTAGGAAATGCAAGATATAATCCATTTGCAAACCAGAGACCATAATTATTACTACAGCTGGACCATAGGAAGCGGGTTGAGGATAATAAGCATAAGAGACAGGAATTCAGAGGTCTGAGTTGAGATTAATTAGAATATATTGTAGGATCTGGAAGGCATAAGTACTGTGTTCTAGGCATGTGGCTGGGGGTTATGACACTACTGAACTCTAGGATCTGAAGGCTGTGATTCCACCCTGTTTGACTTATTTATTACTGTAGAGTCTCACTTATCCAACACTCGCTTATCCAACATTCTGGATTATCCAACGCATTTTTGTAGTCAATGTTTTCAATACACCGTGAAATTTTGGTGCTAAATTTGTAAATACAATAATTACTACATAGCATTACTGCATATTGAACTACGTTTTCTGTCAAATTTGTTGTATAACATGATGTTTTGGTGCTTAATTTGTAAAATCATAACCTAATTTGATGTTTAATAGGCTTTTCCTTAATCTCTCCTTATTATCCAACATATTCGCTTATCCAATGTTCTGCCAGCCCATTTACGTTGGATAAGCGAGACTCTACTGCACTTAATTCTAAATGGATCACAGCAAGTTTTTTTTAAAAAAGTATAGTATGTCTTCCATTTTTGTGGGGGACCCTTGCAAATGTGATTGTAAAAAAACCCCTTTTTTAACTTGTGAGAAAACCTCTCTAAGAACTTCAAGGAATGCATCTACATTGTAGAATTAAAGCAGTTTGACATCACTTTAACTACCATAGCTCAATGCTATAGAATCATGAGAATAGCGGTTTGGTAAGGCACCAGAAAGATAGATCTTGTAAAACTACAATTCCCATGGTTCCATAGTGTTGAGCCATGGCAGTTAAAGTGGCATCAAACTGTATTAAATCTGCAAAAAAATCTGTTCTAGTATGGAGGGAAAATTATATAACTAAAAACTATTAATGCAAAAGTTTTTAAAAGTTTTACAATGTGTGAAATCTATTGAACACACTGCAAAATGCAGAAACTACACACTCTATTAAAAATTCCATCTGTTGCAAGTTATTAAAAACCAATGGCCTGCTTCAATAGAAAGGCAGGGTGGGTGGAAACTGAAGCTCTTGCAGAAAAGAACAACAACTGAGAAAGTTTTGTCTTGTGTTGTCACTAGAAGTGGCTGTTGGACTTGGAACCTCCAAGACATGATCAATGACCAGATATTTTGTAGCCATCCAATATCTAGCAGCTCAAGTTTAGGGACCATTTGCTCTGTTTAGTTCTACAACCCAAACTGGAGTGGGAATCACAGGGTCCTCTATATGTTGTTGGACTGCAAGTCTCAGCAATTCTAGCCAGAATACATGATGGGTGAAAAATGCTTGAAGCTATAGCCCAGCATTTGGAGTGTTTCATGACTCCCACTGATAGGGGAGTCTTATTATTTGTCCCAACTATTGAATTACTACTAACTTGGTGTGTCAACATTTGCATAAGTTCTACTGATTTTGTGGTCTTTTCAAGTTTGAACTAACAGAAAAGATTCAAGCCTAGGTCTGAATTGTTAAGTTGCAGAAAAGTAGATGTTACTAAATATGAAGTCTATTAATGTGCTGCTTTTGGAAGGGGAACAGGTATATCAGGATCTGAAGCTTAACAAGATGACTACATTGCTCCTCATTCATTAAATCATTAAAGAGGGGAAACAGTTCGACTTGCAAATGAAACAGGGCTAATATTCTCACCATAGGAAACAGATTGGCTTCAAAAGCTATAAATCTCCCTCTCCTGATTTTAGAGCACCTTTCATCCCATAGGATCCTAAAACGCTTTCCCACAACTGTGTGTAGCCTCATTTCTATTCAACGAGATTGTGATAATGTGCTGCATACAGCGAGCAATCTTTCTCTTAAAGCGAAGCCTTAGAAGTGTCAGCCATTGCCCAAGAGAATTTCAGTAAATATGCCTAGATCATTGATTCATGCAATTCCAGACCTTTTTCACTTTATTCCGAAAAAGTCAATATTTTTGAAGGATTGAGTGGGAGTGGGGTGTTATTTGTTCAGTACATTACTAGCGACAGTTCTCCATTGGCAAGAATGCACAAACGTTAGTGCCAATGAAACATTATAAATATTAAAGGAAGATTGTTCATGGCAGAAAAGCAGGAGGAGTGCAAGGGAGGTATTTGATAACCACATTCTCTGTTTATTGGAAAGACAGGCTCATGTTTGAACAGTGTTCCTCTTAAACAATGAACAAAACACAAGAAATGTCAACAACCATAATCTTCTACTGGAAAATACACCAAATGCTCTCATATCTGAAATGCATAGGTCATCCCTCAAGTTTTCTCTCCCTAATTTCACATATATTTGGGAACATGCTTCTATAGCCAAGGATTTCAAGTGACAAAAATATGTTCTCCAAGCTCTGCTACATCAGGATAAGTGAAAGGTGGCCCTTTTGTGGCCCTCTAGCAAGTTGTTGGGTTGCATACATCCCTCACCATCAGTTACCCCATAACCAGCAGAATTTTACATATGAAAATATAGACATATATGGCCAAACAGCTTATGTACATAGCTGATGCCGAATTGTAGAGTTTTACCGTGGATACTGAGGGACGCCTGGCAAGCTTTGCTAACCACGGATGGCACAAATCAGGAATCAGGACCTCACCAGGTTGAAGGCAAATGACAGAGACTTTATTCAATTTGCACGAAAGGGATACTTGTACCCTTCAAGCATCCGTGCTGTACAAGTGTAAAACCATGATCATAGGCAGATATTTTTATACACATAAGTTTCCATTCACTGCCACTGTTCTGGTTTGAAACTCCCTCCCTTTTCCCTGATTGACCAGCACTAAGAAGCGGGCCAGTGTCCTCCAGGATGTGCTAACCCCTGGGTGGGTGATGTTCAAATGTGGAAAACAAAGAGAAGTCTAAAAGCTGATCTGACAGGATTATGTAGATACCAGGGCCCGGCCAGAGAACACAATGGGAGTTGTTGTCCCAAACATCTTTCCATGCCAGGATACTAAGAAAGAGTCTCAAAGATGTATATTTGTTGATGGGATTGTAGTCACAGTTTTGTCCTGGATCTTTGACTCGCGGATAGCCCTGGAGTGGAACTGCTGGGCAGCTGCTGAGATCCAGAAAGGTCCTTTTTCCCATAAATTATGTCTCATCTCTGGTCCTCACACAGGGCATGGAAGAGGCATTGGGAATTTCTCTAGAGAGGTTACTGGAATTCATAGGTTCATGTTCATTTGCCTTCATTTTATAGATGATAATAATAATAATAATAATAATAATAATAATAATAATAATAGATAAAATATGAAAGAGAGCTCATGTGTTGCTTGATATAGATTCAGAGAGAAAAGAAAGGGGTGAAGAGTGAGTCCCTCGCCAAGGCTGAGCTTAAGCGGGGATAACTTTAGTGGCTGTATTTGTTTATATTTTATCCCATTGCTCGGGCACACATTCACAGAAGGAAAGAATAAAAAAATAATTAAATAAATATGAAGAGATACATAGTCACAGGGGCTTGGGTAATTGAGGTGTTTTAGATACATTGTAGCCATCCAACTTGCTTCTTGACTGGGAAGAAGGGAGAGGATCAGCTGGGCAATCTCCATCAAGGCTGCGGAGATTCATTAGAGCAGACCAGTTTGAGTCAAACAGCTGAGCCAGGGGTGTGTGCCCATGTGCGGGAGCTCGGCGGCCATGGAATGTGGGCTGCTGCTGGTCCTTGGGTGGCTTGAGGGATGTTGTGGAGACAGAGGCCGTTTTGAATTAATCTGGCCTTCCGTCCTAGGAAAACTGCAATTTCCACAGATCAAACTATGTCTTCTTTTTATTAAGGGTGAGGTTGGGGGTCTTCAATACCAAAGAGTCACTGTAGCTATACTTTTAAATTTGCTGGGAGTTTATCTCTCTGTTTTCTCCTATGCCTATATGCTCAGCAGAAGATTCTGGAGGCAGCTGCTCTTTACCTTGCCTGAGGTAAGAAAGCACACACTGCTAAGCTAGAAGTTCACTCTTTCTAAGTGCAATATTTATTGCATTGTTTACATGCCACTGTAACCCAGCATTTAAAGTTTCTCCAACCCTCTTTCACCGTTTTCACAACATGCATGCTAATAGAAATAGCAACTTCTAGCAAGATGGGCTTAGAAGGTGAAAAAGCTGGATCAGTATATAAAAACTTTGTAAAATGGAAGCTCTTTGAGGGATTTCTAAAGCATGTCACATTTGGAAATGTGATATGTTTGGAAATGATTTGTAAATTACTTTTTAAATTCACAGGAAAGAATTTCCACAAATGCAGTTTGTGTCTCCATTACATTTTGGGGGAAATCACAGTGTTACAATGAGACACTCTAAAGCAACAATATTGCAAGTATTATTTGGCATAAGAAACATTGTTATGTCCATGTTACTCTAAAAAGTAATACATTGTTGCATAAGATCATGCTGTAACCTGTAGTGTTTGATTTCCAAACTAACACCAAGAGGTCAAGGAAGACTTTCAGATGTAGTTTGTGGTGCTGCAAAAATTGTGTCTGTTCCTGATACTTTAATGTTTTATTTGCTAGTCTTATTTTTAGCAGCCTGCTTTATTTGATTTACGAACTGATTTTAATATTTCAGAGTTGTTCTGTGTAGTGTTACTGTGTTGTTTTAATACTGTTACGTTGTCACTGTGTGATTTTATGTCATTTTGTTGGCTATGGCAAACCACCTTGGGGGAAAATTTATTTTGAAAAGTGGTTTAAAAACCCATTTTAATAAATCTATGGCTCTGAGCAGTGGTATTCCCACATAATTAGAACTGCAGAACAAATACCCACAAGATCACCCTAACAGCTGTAATTGCAATCTTGTTGATGCCTTTTTGCAACTTACTATCCTTCTGACAAATCATTCTTATCACTATATTTTAGCTCCGAGGCATGTCTGATTTCTGCTGCTTTATAGCTGCCCAAATAACTGAACTGCCTCATTGGAGATGAAAGCCCATCTGCTTTGTTTAAACGTTTGCTAATCTTGAGATTGTCAAATCATTTGAGAAAATCAACTCATTTGAAATGTGGTGCTGGAGAAGAGTTGTACAGACACCCTGGACAACAAAAAAAGACAAATAAAAGGTCCTAAATAGCTAAAGACACCAGATCCTATTTGGTCTTGGAAGCTAAGCAGCATCACTCCTAGTTGATATTTGGAAGGGAGACTACTAAATGAATACCAGGCACTATAGGCTATATTTCAGAGAAAAGAATTTATAAAAACTTTTTCTGGGAAATTCTTGTTTAAGAAAACTTTATGAAATTTATGGGATTACCATAAGTCAACAAGAGACCAGAAGACACATGGAAACTCAAAGCTATACTTTCCCCAGACAGCAATATGACTATCATACTTTACCCATGAGAAGATACAGTTCACCAGAAAAGACAATAAAAGGTAAAGGTAAAGGTTTTCCCCTGACGTTAAGTCCAGTCGTGACCGACTCTGGGGGTTGGTGCTCATCTCCATTTCTAAGCCGAAGAGCCAGCGTTGTCCGTAGACACCTCCAAGGTCATGTGGCCGGCATGACTGCATGGAGCGCCGTTACCTTCCCGCCGGAGTGGTACCTATTGATCTACTCACATTTGCATGTTTTTGAACTGCTAGGTTGGCAGGAGCTGGAGCTAACAGCGGGTGTTCATTTTGCTACCGGAATTTGAACCTGGGACCTTTCGGTCTGCAAGTTCAGCAGCTCAGTGCTTTAACACACTGCGCCACCACCAGGGGCCCATTAGAGAAGACAATAATACATGGTAAAATAATAGGAAAAGAGAAAGAGCCCATTCCAGATGGAGAGATTCAATCAACAAAGCCATACTTGATTCATCGGACAAATACTGATTGTTACTCTTGCAATGGCCTGGCCCTTTCTTTATTTTTTATCATATTTCTACTCTTCATACCTTTCCTACAGGGTTGGCTGAAATTACTTTCCTGTCCAGGGTTGTATAATTGCGCCTCTCTCCATGTTCTGGCAGGTTAAATTACAATAATAACTTAATCAATAATTATTTCTCTCACATGTCACCCAAAAGGTGCTACTTTATGAAGGTAACTACATGTAGATCCAGCACTCCTTTTCAACATGAAGACAATGGGTCCAAAATCCAACACAGGGATGTTTCTTACACACATTGAATGTACATGTCCCAGTCTTTTCACTTTCCTGTTGTTTGTGGAGTTACACAGGATGGTAAAGGACAGGGACAAGAAGGCAAGCCGTGTCCTTTGTGACAATCAATCAATGTGAATGGAGAACCCATTCCCACCCTGTACAAATATTGGCATGGAGCATGATAATGTTAGGGACAGAGTTTGAGATAACTGCTTTGGGAAAGTACCACTTTCAGAATTTTTTTAGACAGCATTTTTCAGTGCACTGTGATGGGTTCCTAGGAGTGTTATGGGGTATAAAAATGTCAGGAAGGAGGCCATATTTAACCCTTTTCTGTGCAGAAAGACACAATCCAAACACCCCTGACAGATAGCCATCCAGTCTCTGTTTAAAAAGTTCCAGAGAAGAATACTCCTCCGTACCCCAATGCAGTATATCTCAGTGTTGGACTGCTCTTACTGTCAAGAAGTTCTTCCTAAAGTTTAGATGGAATCTCTTTTCCTGAAGTTTGAATCCATTGTTCCATGTCCTAGTCTTTAGAGCAACAGAAAACAAGTCCACCTGTCTCCAAATGCTTGTGGAAGATTTTGCGTCACCCCAAATGTAGCTGTAACAGCTGAAGGAAGGCATGGAAGAGGGGTAGCAAAAACATCAGCTGAGTTTGCTTTCTTGAATAACTGGAGAACAGCTGGGATGGAGCTCTTTGAGGATAGCTTTTAAATTAAGTAATTTATTCAGCTTTACAGTGTAAAGCTTAAAAGTCGTTTAAGTTACCATTTAGATAAATTACCGTAATTGGTGTTTGGCTAACTCACTGAGCATTTCAGAATCTTTAGAAGACTTGGCTTTAATTATTATGAGCTTCTAATTCTTATTAACTTGAATTTAAATAATTATACACACAAGGAAAAAAATGGCAGCCAAAAGCCCACCGTGTAAAATCTGGAACCTCCTGACACCAGAAGGAGATGCAATTCCAGTGGCCTGTTTAAAATGATAACAATGGAAATACTGAAAGTAAAAAGAGCACAATGGAGGCAACTGTTTGGGATAATAAAGGCATGAATCACTTTCCATAGGTAGTATTCTTTAAAAAGTTGCAAATATACTTGGTCCTTTTAGTGCTATTTCTGCTGTTTCTCCACAATTGGTAGGATGTGGGAACTGAAGCAGGGGTTTCATGCTTGTGTTTAATACAACATTCATATATTTTTTTAACTAGGTTCATTCCCCATGTCCAATATCTTTCTATAAAATGTAGAACAGTGCAATTTAACAAAGATCCCTTTCAGTGCTAATGGAAAGATTTCTTTTTGCAAGTTGGCCTTATTTTGTTGTTTTCTGCCCAATGTGCCAGGAAGATCCTGGATTTGCCTGGCATTTGATTTTTATACACAATTCAAAGGAAAGTAATGTTCAATACTATTATCTCATTATTTTCCTCCACTCATTCCATATGTATGCCTTGTGTGTAAAAGAGATATATGTGACGTAATGAAAAAATCAAAATGTGTAGTCAACACACTGCCTTGCCAGAAAAAGAAGATATGTGCCACGCAGGTGAACAATAAAGAACAAATGGTTTGTTCTTCTTAAACACAGAACAACATACGTACAACGTGCTCAGTTGCACCAACTCACATAATGTCATCTTATGAGAGATTTAAAATAGTTTTTCCTTTGTCCATGTGGATAAATTCCTTCCAGCAGATCATGAAGCAAGAGCACACTCTGTGCCTGCTTAGCTCAAGCCTGAACAAAACTGCAACAGTATCAAAAACTTCCAGGCTTAATAGTTTTTCAGACAGGGCTCAACCAACCAATCAGCTTCATTCATCTTATTTTACAGTTGACACACACACACAAATTGATTTCTTACATATTATAACGATATACAGCAGAATCTCGCTTATCCAACATAAACGGGCCAGCCGAACGTTGGATAAGCAAAAATGCTGGATAATAAGGAGGGATACAGGAAAAGCCTATTAAACATCAAATTACTTTATGATTTTACAAATTAAGCACCAAAACATCATGTTTTACAACAAATTAACAGAAAAAACAGTTCAATACATGGTAATGTTATGTAATAATCACTGTATTTACGAATTTAGCACCAAAACATCGCAATGTATTGAAAACATTGATTACAAAAACATTGACTACTAAAAGGCAGACTGCATTGGATAATACAGAATGTTGGATAAGCGAAGGTTGGATATGTGAGACTCTACTGTATATGAAATGAGTGGAGGAAAATAAGTTTCTTTCTCTAGGAACAGAGTAGAGAAGCTATTTTTCATCATCTCTCCAAAGATCTTCATACAATACTCTTTCCCAAGGTGCATCTCCACTGAATAATAAATTCAGTTTGACACCACTTTAGCTGCCATGGCGCAACACTATGAAATACTAGGAGTTTTACAGAGGTCTTTACCTTCTCTGCTAATGAGTGCTGATGTCTTATTAAACTACATCTTCCAGAATTCCCTACTAGAATGCCGATGTAGTTAGAGTGGAGTCAAACTGCATTCATTCTACAGTGCGAATGAACCCACAGAGCTTGGAAAAGTTGCTTTTTAAATGATGCCCAGCCAGCATAGACAGTATTCACATGAGTTTAAAAATGCTGGCAGTAGAGGTCCAAAAAAAGGAACAAAATGGACCTTTCAGTACTTGGGGATATCATTTTGATCCAGTGATGAATGAGGCTGAGATATTCATGCAAATACCTCTGAGCCCTCAAAGATGTCCTTATTTTGCTGCAACGTTTGTAAGAAATGAGTGTGGAGAGGACTTGGTCTAATGTTTCTGTATGCCCCAAAGAGACAACGCTGCCTGGAGTGAACTGTTGCACTCTCTCCCCGTAGAGCACATTTCAGTAACCTCAAGAGTACAGAAGAAATCTATATGTGCTTCTCTACAAAAGCCCGTTGGGGCCAGAAATGTTGGCAGCAAGGCAAGCCCTTCTTGGCACATGATCCTGCCAGGGGCCTGGTGGGCTGCTGCTGATGGATGAGAAAGATCTGATTTCTTTGCTTGTTCCGAGTTCTAGGAATCCGCTCAAAGAGGAGCATAGAGCTGAACACTCATCTAATAAGAATTGGGCTTACTGTCCTGCCATGGTGTGAAAACCCCAAACAGAAATGATGGACTGTGGTGCTGGTTCATAAGCAATACACTGCATGCAAAGGACTGGCAGGGAGCAATCCTTTTAGATCCAACGTCAGCATAAACTGACACCAAAGAAGCCGGTTACGCTGCAGCCGTTGGAAGATATGAAATGCAAAGAGTGTTGACCTAACATTGGTTCCACTTCTCCAAATTCCTCCTTTTCACGGTATTGAAGGCAAAGGTGTTCAGGGCTCTCCTGGAAGTGAAGGGTCCCTCCATGGTACCAATGGTAGATCACTGGAAAAACGGCTTTCTGGATTATAATGCACAGAACCCCCAACTAAGATGAGAGGTGTAGTCCAGTAAAACTTCTTTGCTCAGCTGTGGAATAAAGCTTGCATGCTTTCTCTCCTTGTTTTTTTCTTTGTATTTCAAATACTAGATCTAGGTTGCAAAGAGTGCATAGACTCTGTAGAATTAATGTCGTTTGACACCACTTTAGCTGCTATGTAGTCAAGGGTTTTGTAGCTGGATGAGGCACCAGCACAACTTAGTAGATAAGTCTATGGTCCCTGTATAAAATCCACATTGAACTGGATTATATGGCAGTGTGGACTCAGATAACCCAATTCAAAACAGATATTGTAGATTATCTGCCTTGATATTCTTGGTTATATGGCTGTGTGGAAGGGCCCTGGATTAAATGGGTCTCCATTGCCATCTGGGATAAGCAAATCATCTGGGATCAGATCCTGGGATACAGGGCAGTGTAAATCCAGCTTTAGGTAAAGGTAAACCACTGTAGCTAGCTACTCCTAGGCCCTTTCCACAAAAGATTATCTGCTTTGAACTGGATTGTATAGTATTGTAAACTCATATAATCCAGTTCAAAGTAGATTATGTGGATTTTCCGCTTTAATTTTTTTTTTCATGTCAGGGGCGACTTGAGAAACTGCAAGTCGCTTCTGGTGTGAGAAAATTGGCCGTCTGCAAGGACGTTGCCCAGGGGATGCCCGCATGTTTGATGTTTTTACCATTGATGTGGGAGGCTTCTTTCATGTCCCCGCATGGAGCTGGAGCTGAAGGAGGGAGCTCATCCGTGCTCTTCCCAGGTTGGATTCGAACCAGCAACCTTCAGGTCAACCACCTAAGCTTCAAGTCATCAGTCCCACCAGCACAAGTCCCACCAGTCATCAGTGCCACCGAAGGCTTCCTTCCGCTTTGATAATCTGGATTATATGGCGGTGTAGAAGGGGTCCTGGTTTGTGCGTTCTTCTTCATGAATAGTATTTATCATATTCACAACACCCTGATATTACTTGGCCACATATGATCCAGTTTTCATTTGTAAAATGTTGGAAAGGTATGTAAAAGATAAATAATAAATGATTAAATTATCAAAAGTATATTACCAATAAGAACACTCATCACTTTAACATGCTGAGATCTATCTCTTATTACTTCTGTGGATTTTATTGAGTGTTCCCCAGTTTTTCCTTCTTTTCTGTTAAAAGACCATTCCTTAAAGCTGCGAATTGCATGCCAGCAGTTTACAGGGCTGAATTTTTTAAAATTAATATCCTGCCCGACTCCCAGGATGGGACCTAAAGCAGCTCACAAAGTGGGTTCAACCATAGCTTTAAAACCACAACACCAAATCATTACAGTAACAAGAGTTTTAAAACATTAAATAAGCCATCGCCAAAAAAATAAAATAAAACACTAACTGGAATCAATTTAAAAGCATTTAACAATGAGAATAAAAGTACAGTCGCCTCCATTAAAAGACACTTCTGCAACAACCATTTAAAGACCCAAGGGTCTATCTACATAAACACAGCAAAATTGAGTGAGGAGTGGGAACATGCAGCTTTATGAAGCTAAATGAATATAAAAGCCGAAAGAGGTGACCCTCCCTCTCCTCTCTCCCACAGCTTTGGGGGCCTATTATTGAATCCACAAGGGTTGCCAGATCTCAGATGCTGGCCCGTGAATCATTTCCCAGTAGGAGATGGGGGTGCAAATTCTCCAGCTTTGGTGGGCTCAGCTCCAGGCAAATGGAAAGGGTTATGTGTACATGTCCAGTTCGGCTAGTAGAGCAGAATCTTGCTGCAATTTCCAAGGCTTCATTGATTTGTTGGTGCAACTTGCAAATACTCTCCAGGGCAGAAGTTTCCAAACCGGTTTCATGGCACATTAGTGTGTCAACTGCAGTGTGTAAGTGGGTCACACAAATGTCAGGAGAAACCTCAGAATATATTTAAAATGTGCATGGTAGCACCCATTTCTGGACTTGCCTTCTGTACATAGTTTACTTTTACTTTTAATGTGTTTATTAACGTTGGCCTCAAAACTTGGGAGAATGCTGAATTGACCAACCTGATTGGTCATGGCAGTTCTGAAATCAATTGAAGGAGACTGAAGATTGAGAGGAATTGTATCTGGAAGTGACTGTTTTTTTGGAGGAAGTTTCTCATTAAAACAAGATTTTGGCATACTCTCCACTTTAATGCAAAATTGCTGCCCTCAAAGATTTCCAGGCCCATTTACTCTATTTGTGTGATGTGATGCCACAAAGGCCAATGTGATTCTAAACAACATCAGCAGGAGTTTAATATCCAAGCTGCAGGAAGTAATGGTACCAATTCCTTTCTGCTTTGGCCGGACTTCATCTGGAAAAATGGCCCCTTCCGGACATCTCAGTTGCAGATAGATATTGATCAAGATAATATCAGGTCTGAAAGCCAATTGCCTTTGGAAGTTGATCATCTTTAGTTTGTGGAAAGAAAGATTGGGGGTGACATGCCATATTTAAATATGTGCGGGTATCTGTGGATTTCATTTGTTAAAACATGAAATTAATCTTTCCAAACTATTATTAATTATGAGCCTGGGGCAGAATGTATTTGGATGAAATATAGATATAAAAAGACAATAAAATATAACAGATCAATAGTAGTTTAGTGTTACACTTTTAACATGATTATTATTAAAAAGTCAACTTAAACTCCACCTCACTCCCTTGGCCATGTTGCCCTCAAATAATTGCCCAACCTGAAAAGTGGCCTTGCAACTCCACAGAACTTGTCTATCCTTCATATACATTGTCCAGCACAGGCTTTCAAGCAGGAGAGTTCATGATTCTCCATTCTTTCTGGAAATGCTGAAGATTGAGCCTGAAACCTGCTGCATGCAAAGTGTGTGCTCTCTCCCTGCACTAAGGATGTAGATGCCAAGACCTCTGGATTGTTTGTGCTGGGGAAAATGATGTTTTTAGTCAAACAGCCCCCACAAGACCTTAGTAGCTTTGCTTGTAGGATAATTGTGGCAACAACTTTTCCAGGCTCTGTTTGGGGGTATTTAGCTACCTTATAGTCTACTCAGAAGAAAAGGAGGAGAGGATATTGAAATCCACAATGAAGATCCTAAGGAACTTGCCTGAAGGTGCTTCAGAAGGCCAGCTTCAGGTAGATTCAATGGAGTCCTCCTACTGCAATGTTCCAACTTCACAGTCAGAATAATGCAACCTATTCCTCTCTGTCAGAGTGGGAAGGGCATGCCAGTCCAGAGCACATACATTCATAAAATTATGCCCTTCTGCACAGAGGCGGTCCAACCATAAGGCGAAATAGGCATTTGCCTGTGGCGCCATCGTCCCGGGGGCACCATCGTCCTGGGAGGAGGGCACCACTCTCCACCTCCTTCTCTTTCGGGCCTTCCAGCGACCATGCTGGGCCTTCCGGCCGGCGCAGGCCCACCTTCGCACCACGCAAGCCCACCTTTGGGGCCTTCAGAGATTGTGAGGTCTGTAGGAACTTGGAAGCTAGGTATGTGGGGTTTATATATCTGTAGAAGGTCCAGGGTGGGAGAAAGAACTTTTCTTTGAAGCAGGTGTGAATGTTGTAATTAATCACCTTGATTAGCATTTAATGGCCCTGTAGCTTCAAGGCCTGGCTTCTTCTTGCCTGGGAGAATCTTTTTTTGGGAGGAGTTAGCTGTCCCTGATTGTTTACTGTCTGGATTTCTTCTGTTTTCAGAGTGTTGTTCTTTATTTATTGTCCTGATTTTAGAGGGTTTTTTTTAATACTGAAGGCTATCTGGGTTATCTAAGTCCACACTGCCCTATATCCCTGTTCAATGTTTAGTGCTAAATTTGCAAATATAGTAATTCCTACATAACATTACCATGTATTGAACTGCTTTTTCTATTGATTTGTTGTAAAACATGATGTTTTGGTGCTTAATTTTTAAAATCATAATGTAATTTGATGTTTTATAGGCTTTTCCTTTATACTTCCTTATTATCCAACATTTTTGCTTATCCAACGCTTTTATTTTTCAGTGATTGGTTTGGGGGGGCGCCAAAATTCTGTTCGCCTACACTTGAAAAATACCTAGGGCCGGCTCTGCTTCTGCAAGGCAGGCAGCCATGGCTGATGAAATGGTTGCCTCTGCAAGGAGTGTGTGGGTTTAATTCAAAGCCAGGAGTTCAGCTGGCACCTGCAAACCACAACTTGCCCTGAAGCTATCTTTTAAAAAAGGACTTCTAGCCTATGCTGGGGCAATTCACAATGCCAGCTGAAATCCATCCTGGAAAAGACTGCAAGTAAGACGCGCTAATGCGTAGGTATTGGCTCAAGAAACAGAAAACAAGCATTTCTTCATAGCATCTTTTAAAAGATGGATGCGATTTTTCTCATGCCAGCTGCCTGTTTTCCACAGACAATGTCTTTCCACATTAAGATAATACAGGACAGGCAGAGTGTGCTCTGGGTAATGGATTTCTGGGCTTAAAATTAATCCTGTCTGCTCCCATCCTTGGCTCATCAGAACTAGAGGAGAGGAGCCATGAGTTGTCCAGGCTACTGACTAGGAAGACTGTCATATTGAAGCAGAAGCATCCTCAGCTGAATTCTTCACTTTTAGGTGAGAGCTGCTGAATCTGACTCTGGATGCCACATATGAACCTTCTCAATGAAGTACCATAGGGCAGTGGTTCTCAACCTGGGATCCCCAGATGTTTTTGGCTTTCAACTCCCAGAAATCCGAACAGCTGGTAAACTGGCTGTGATTTCTGGGAGTTGTAGACCAAAACATTTGAGGACCCCAGGTTGAGAACCACTGCCCTAGGGCTACCACTTTTGCAGGGGTAATGGGTAGAGTACCATCAAGAAAGTGGAAAAACACACACAAATAAAAAGCATTCCTTGTGAGTTGTGACTTTAGTTTGCAACAATTGAAGTAAACACTAGACTAAAAAGGAAAAGAGAGAGCAGGACAGAGAAACTGGTATATGTTTAAAGCAACTGAAAAAGTGAGGTGACGGAAGATTAATTTGGGCTGTAACTTCTAAATTAGAATACTTGTTGAGTACATGCAGAGTTTATAATGGTTATTTTTTCAGACTACACTTTCTAGAATCCCAAGTCTGTACTGTTTGGAAGGTTTGGGATTTCTTGCCCAACAAAATAATTTTTCAATGCTGTGCTGTCAGATGCCCAGCTACCTTTCATCTATGTTACCACTTGTATATGTAGGGAAGATAAGAATAGACCTTCTATATCAGGCCAGCAATACTGATCATTAGGTATACCAGTAGGTACCAATATTTTAAGAAATAAATTGAATAAAATCCTGTATTCTCTGCCTTGCTGTTTCCTAACAGTGGCCAACTGAATGCATTCTGGAAAGCCTGTAATAGGATGTGATGGCGAAATAGCCCTCTTCCACTCTTGTCCCCCATTGACTAGGACTTTGAGACAGAATGTCATATCCAAATGAGAGATATAGTGGGCCACAAAAGGAAAATTGCATGGACAGCTGGAAAGTTATGACAGTAGTAGGAATGTCAGCAATTCCCACTACTGATTCTACATTCCAGGAATTTCCACTGCCAGACTGACAAGCTGCTTTGGAAAGAGCATAGTAGCCATCCTGTTTGGCGATGGAATCTACGACAGAAGGACTAAGTGAAAGCAAATGTCTAATTTTCTCATACACATGGATTCTTCTTCTTCTTTGGGCCCCAGTCTACATTCCTATTGCTGAGGCTTTGCAGACTTGAAGTACAATGGGATTTGTTAATGGAGTTGTTATGCAACCTCCTGCTCTCATTGTGTGCATGGTAACGGACCTCACTAAATTCAGATACTAGACGTGAAAAGCAAACATAACTGGGTTTGGTTTATTATAATCAGCCAGTCCTGAATTTCGCCACTCATTTCAACAATTGCATTCTTCCCACTGTCCCAATTTGACAGGAATGGTCCCAAATAATCCCATGTCGTCCCAGCTTTTCACCTACTTTCACCGTTTCTCCCCTCTCCCACTACTTTCCCTTTTGTCTTCAGCTTAATTCAATTGCTACAACTGAGGAGAGGAGAGGCAGAATCTTGCTATTCCCTGTAGACACAGTCAAAAGTAAACTGCTGGCTTGTCTGTTCTGTCTTTTATAACTTTTGCCATCTTGATCACATTCTGATGTTGCTTGAGCTCCATTTACACTGACCATTCAATGCATTTTCAAACAGGTATTGAAGAAAGTGGTTTTGCTGTGCAGATAATTATACAGGAAATCCGGGATCCAATTCAGGTCCAGATGGTGATTATTACAGAAACCACAGAGTACAGATGTGCATTAAGGATGTTCCTTTGTGTGCTTTTGTGGGAGTTTGTTGTCTACCTGCTGCAGTTTGAAGCAAATATATTAGAAATCTTCTTCTTCTTCTTCTTCTTCTTCTTCTTCTTCTTCTTCTTCTTCCTCCTCCTCCTCCTCCTCCTCCTCCTCCTCCTCCATTTAATACCTCATTTGCATGTGGCCCATATGTCACCCCCTGACATACTTTAAAGCCCTGAAACCAGATGCACAATGATGACATCAAAACTGATCTCCGTGGGAGTCCTCAGTACTTCTGTAACGGTTGTGCATCTGGCCGGGAGGAGAACTTGCCAGGTGCTTCTCCAATCCTGACTGTTCTCATTGAAGCACGGAGCGGCTTTACAAAGCAGATTTGAGGATTTAGAATAAGGCAGAAAGGGGACTTAGGTGCTGTGCAGAGAGAACAGGAATGGCAAACCTACCAGCACCCAAAAGAAATCACATTCACACATGAAAGGGACATGTACTCATGCAGATGTTCCAATCTGAATTCCAGCCAATGTTTCCTGTCCTGATTCAATCACCTTTAAGATCCAGCAGCTGGACTGAGAAAGGGAAGATTGTTCAGTTTCCAATTGGGACACAAAGAAGATGACATTTGCAACCCTTTCCCACTGCAACAATAGGAAGCAGGGCCCCTGTTACACATCCTGGTAGGAATGAGCGGGAAACATCTTCTGGATATGTTTAAATAGTTTTATAGTAAGACAACAAGTTTACAGAATGCAAAGCAGTTATGGATCTATGGCTATGAACCCATCACTGCAATATTGAATATCAACCTAGCTCTTTCCTTTCCTTTTTCTTAAAAGAAGGTGTAATAGCCAATTCTTGAACCATGTGATATTCTTTCCCTAGTGTTTAGTGAGGCCATCGACATAACCATAAGATGAACCTTAAAAATGACACATGGACACCACAAAGGAAGAAATAGGGATGACTGTTAGCTTCTATGGCATTTGAATGTGCTAAATCGAGCTTGCGGTTTAATTTAAATTTTAAAGAAGCAACCTGTGGCACTGGATCTCATATCCCTAAATAGCTTGAACACATTTTTATTTAGTCCACCTTTTCCCATTCATAGGACTCAAAGCAGGTTACAAATCCTATTTCTGCCTGTGGCACAAGAGAACGCTCATGGAAGTGCTGGGCATTTCATTCTGCTGTGCCTCCATCGACCACAGAACAGACCTCTATCTATATATATAAAAGGGTAATGAAATTTCAGCCTAGGACAAAACAACAAAACTACACATCCCAGAAACACTAAACTTGGCAGCACAACCCCTCATCCATGCCTCTACGTTCATACAACAAAAAGAAAAGAAAAATAAAGTCCTAATTAGAGGGAGAGGAATAATTGTTTTTATCCAATTGCTGCCAGTTAGGAGGTTAAGCTCCGCTCACTTGGTCTCCTAGCAACCCACTCAGCCCAGGGGACAGGCAGAGTTAGGCCTCACTTAGGCCTCTTCCACACTGCCTATAAAATACAGATTGTCTGATTTTAACTGGATTAGATGGCAGTGTAGACTCAAGGCCCTTCCACACAGCTATATAACCCATTTATAATGGACTTAATGTAAGGTAAAACGTTTACCCTTTACCTTAACTACCACCAATTCCTCAATACTTTATTTCCCATACCACCATACTTCGCCACAGCAACGCGTGGCCGGGCACAGCTAGTTTCTTATATTTCTGTGAAAATCAAACTTGGGGGAATTGGGACAGGAGACACTACTCAGTTAAGTATATTTAACTAAGTAGCTGATCTCGAATCTCGGTCAATATTTTTTAAAAATCATCAAAACTGCACAGCATACCATTCAAGGCCACCACAGTCAGTTCCAAAATGCTTGAATAGATAGGATAGGAATGTTTGAAGAAGGACAAAGAGAGAGCCTTTCTAACTTCCCCAGGAAGTGATGTCCAAACTCTGGACACATCCGCTAAGAAGGCCTTGTTTCTATTGGGGGTGCATCTATACTGGGAAGTTTAGCCCTTTGTAAATCATCTCCAGAACAGCTACAAATTCAATATATTTATTCTGAATCTGGGACCATTGTCTTGATGGCCCAGAAATGCATCTGCTCCACGGCAGTCACCTAGCCAGCCACTGAGCTCAGTCAGAGCTCCTGCTAATTGTGGGTCCAGATCTTCCCAGGTATTTTATTAATCCGGAGTAAATTGGGGAATCAAGTTTACCTGAGGAGTTCCACGTTTTGGGCCTGTCTGGATGGACTTTGAGGAGGAGGTTAGAGCAAGGGAAGAGTTTCTTTTGAGAATTTGATATAATCTTTACATCTCTAGCAAGTTAATATAGAGTGATACAATCCTTCAAATCGTCTAGACATGAGGTATTTGTATAACTCCTTTAGCCTTGCTGTCTGTTATCCCTTCCTAACAATATAATTATAACATCATGATGGGAAAAAGGGAACAAACTGAAGGTAACTAATTATTTGTAAGCAGATTCTTGAAAGCTCTTTTAGATATCACCCTACTGAATGGGGAGGAATGTTCCTGTACTTTCTCACTCATTGCGCTCAAACCTTTTGGGGATTGTGCATAAAATAACATTCACTAGGAAAGAGTGCCAAAGATCTGTTTGAGAGAAGAGAGAGGAAAGGAGGGCAGGAAAGACACTTCAGTTGCCATTGATCTAGAACATAGACTTCAGTCAGGTACAGAGGCTGACTCGTTTTATGACCCCAGGCAACACTTTGACCTTCTTGTTTCTCCTTCATATCCCTAATTGAGAAACAGCAGGATACAGCCCCAAACATGAGAGAACTAACCATTAAAATGCCAACCTATGTTTTACAGTTAATGGTTGTAGGTGATTTATGCTACTAGAAGAGCCTCCTTTCTTGTCCAGTGCCTCTCATGTCTAGGAATGAATATGGCACCCGCATATATTGGGTGGTACAGCTGATATGCATCTATTAGCTGCCTGTGTCATTACATTTTATGTGTTTAAATTTGTTATTTCCTTTCTATTGATTTAATTACTACATCTTCTTTTGCACCCAAGACTTTGGAACACAAGGGCTTAATGCCGAGAAATATATTCCCACATCTGGCAAGAGAGGCAGGCATAGATGAGCAGCTTCTATCAGACATAGAATCCCTTGATGAACTGGCAATCAGATTGGCAGGTGATAAACTGCACACAACTCCCTTGTTGCAAGAGCCCCACTGGGTTGCTCTCTGTTTCCAAGCACAATTCAAAGTGCTGGCTATGACGCACAAAGCTCTCTGTGGATAAGCTCCAGGTTATCTGAAGGACTGTATATCTCTATAAAAGCTTGCCAATGTCTTGAAATCTTCTGAAGATTTCCGTTCCACCAGCATCACAGGTGGGTCCTCCAGATTGCTCTTTCTATTGTGTATCTGCACCAGTGGTTCTCAACCTGTGGGCCTCCAGGTGTTTTGACCTACAACTCCCAGAAATCCCAGCCAATTTACCAGGTGTTAGAATTTCTGGGAGTGGAAAGCCAAAACATCTGGGGACCCACAGGTTGAGAACCACTAATCTACACTGTAGAATTAATGCAGCTTAACACCACTTTAACCATCATCGCTTAATGTTATGGAATCTTGAGACATGTAGTTTGAGAGGTGCTAGCATTTTTTTTGGCAGAAATGGCTAAAGACCTTGTAAAACTACAAACACTACAAACTCGTAAATCTACAAACATTCAAATGGTGTCAAACTGCATTAATTCCACAGTGTAGATTAGACATGGCCAAACTTCAGCCTACCAGCAGTTAGGAATTGTGGGAGTTGAAGTCCAAAACACTTGAAGGGCTAATGTTTGCCCACACCTGTTGTAGATGCATTCCTAAGTAAGATAAACCGGGTCCCTCCTTGCTATCCTTTTCTAGACAGGTGATCTTTTTGTTTTGGCACAACTTTGAATACTAATTGTTCAAGACAGAAAGGCTTGGCACAATGGAGAAATGAATCTGTAACTGAACTGTATTCAGTACAACTATGTATTCATGACTGTGGCACTATTGCCACAATTATAAATGACTCCAGGCCTCCCTTAATAGCCAGCAGTCATGTTGTGCAAAGGAGATCTGTTCAGCTGCTGATTAGCACATTAGGAGGAGGAGATTTTTAGCCCCTTGGCTCCAGTGAATGAGGTTGTGATAATCAGAAGTAGGACCTCTGTGCAATTCTTTGTTGCAGCCTTGGTCCCTGGCAGAAAGAGGTATGAAGCATCAAAGGAAAACAAAGCTCAGTGGTAGGAAATATGCCGAATGCCCCAGTTTCAATTTTCAGCAGGTTTAGGTAGGGCCGGAAAACCTTGAGATTGCTTCAAGGCAATATTGATAGTATTGAGCTAAACAGACAATAGGCCTGACTCAACATAAAGTAGATTGCTATGTCACAAAGTATCCATTTGCTAAACACATCGTGGATAGGAAATATCTGTGAAGTGCTGTCTCATGCTCCATTGGGACTATTGAAAAGTTGGACATGAGAAGAGACTGGGGTTTTGGTTCCAGGACTCTACATGGAGACCAAAATCCATGAATGTAGTATATTGTAAATTGATGTAGTATAATGGTGTCCCTTATATAAAATTACAGGATCAATATTTGCTTTTGAGATTTCTATATATATTTTCAAGCTTAGGATGGTGGGATACAGGAATGCAGAATCCATAATATGAAGGACTAACTATACCAGGCTATATTTCAGATGAAAGAACTGGAAAATCTACTTTGTATTGTTCTTTGCTTAAGACAACCCTATATGAAATTCATTGGGTCACCATAAGTAAATACGCAACTTGAAGGCATGCACACAAATGCTCATAGTAATTGTTTTGTAATAGGTTGAAAAGTGAAAATTGTGTTGTTAGACTTGTAACTATAAAAGCAACTAATTGGCAGAAGCCTTGACCCCCAAATACCAACAGAGTTAATCAACAGTTTGAGGTCAAGCCAAATAGTCCAACAGAGATGCAAACCTTAGCAGGATAACACAACAGAAAAGCTGAATGTCCATTCCAGGGTCATAAGCCAAATACCAAAGAGTCCAGAGTACAAAGCTGAATCAGAATCTGTAAGCCAAGGTCCAAGGTTAAGTCCAGAGTTCAGGAACACAAGATAGCAAGAATCCAGCTTTTAGAGCAGTGGTTCTCAACCTGTGGGTCCCAGGTGTTTTGGCCTACAGCTCCCAGAAATCCCAGCCAGTTTACCAGTGGTTAGGGTTTCTGGGAGTTGAAGGCCAAGACATCAGGGGACACACAGGTTGGGAACCACTGTTCTAGAACTAGCATTGCAGCCAGCAACAAGGTGACTTAAATCCTAAGTCCACAGGTGTTGCCTGTCACTTCTGAACTCATCTCAAGAACCTGCACAGCTGAGACCTCTCTCGTTGCAGGTCCATCAAAGCTGGAACAGTTAACTTTTGTTCAGCCTGCTCAGAGAAACTCACTTGCACTTCGTCTTTGGGCTGAGAAGTAGTAGCTCCTTCCATGGGTGTTGTTTCAGAGCTTAACTGAGGAAGCACTTTCGCTGTTAACTGGGCACTTCTTGGTTCCAGCTAGATAGCTGAGCCTTCCACCAGTATCACTTTATTCCTGCTTTCCAAGCTATCCACAATACTAGTCAGTTTTAAAAAGTAACTTCCAAAATCTACATAACTCCTGGGATTATTTCGCTCAGGCCATAATTGTTTTTGCAGAGTGGCTTGACTGCACGTTACAAAGAAGGATGTTGTGGTTAGGCATCCCATGATCACAACTGTGACAACCATTTTGTACAAGCTAGCCCTTACATTTCAGTTCCATAACTGGACGAAGCCATAAATGTCAGCGATCTTTCAGAAATGCGAAATGCGGGGGATGATTTAAAGTTGTTATTCATGCATTACTTGGAACTCATCTTTGAAAGTCATAAATTACTTAAACATAAAGTCATAAATACTTGGTTTAAATGCCCATGGAAGAAAATTAATGAGTCCAGAGCAACAATGTATGAGGTGGCAGAGAGACATATGGCCTTCTTGTAAGAAAACTTTCCATAGGAAATAAGAGTTTAGTTTTCTTGAAGGGAGGGGGAACGAAAAAGGAGATGACCCACTTCTTTCTTGCTTTGTAAAAAGGATCAGTTATTTCCCCAAAATGGTCATTTCAACAAGGATCTCAAGGCATTGAGTGTAGGGGTTCTGCATGCTATATCCCCCTGAGTTGAAAAGAGGTGATTTAATGAGGAAGGAAGATTGCTTTTGTAAAGAAAAAAATGCTCTTAGGAATTTGGGTGGTATTTCTTAATGTAAGAGCAGAAAAGGTCAAACAAGTTTTATGGTGAGGGGTATCCCACGAGAGATTTCTGACAGAAATAATTCACACTGTATTTATATATTGGGCTCAGGTAAACCAAACAATCCACAGTGATATGTGATGAGCATGTGCCTTCAAGTCACCTGTCAACTTATGGCAATCCCATCAATTTCATCCAGTTTTCTTAGACAAGGAATACTCAGGGGTGATTTTGCCAGTTCCTTTCTCTGAAATATAGCCTACAGCACCTAGTATCATTGGCAGTCTATCATCCACATATTAACCATGGCTGACACTGTTTAACTTCGATGAAATCTGATGATTTTCACTCCATTAAAAGGGTCTGTGAATAGAAAATTTAATTCCATCATGTTCTGTAAATCAAGATTCTCGTATAATATCTTACACTTCCCTTACCAAAAGTAGAGCCAGGATCAGGATTTTGACACCCCAAGCTAATCAATCAATCAATCAATCTGTTGTCGAAGGCTTTCATGGCTAGAATCACTGGGTTGCTGTGAGTTTTCCGGGCTGTATGGCCATGTTCCAGGAGATAATGCTTCTGGAACATGGCCATACAGACCGGAAAAATCACAGCATCCCAGTGATTTCAGCCATGAAAGCCTTTGACAACACATTGAACATCTGTATAGGGAGAAACTGTTCCAAAACACACAGAGATTGGTAAAACAAGGAGATAATGCTTCTGGAACATGGCCATACAGCCCAGAAAACTCACAACAACCCAATCCATCAATCACTTTATTTACATCCCACATTTCCCCCTATACTGGACAAAATGGTTTATAAAATAAAAAGAAAAATTACATGTAGCCAGTCATATGTATCTGCAGGTTCTGTGTACATGGATTCAACCAACCACTTCTTGAAAATATTCAGCCGAAAATCAAACCCTGCTTCTTAATCTCATCCCAGAAGAATGCCATGGTCAATGATACTGAAAGTTAAGAAAGGTTAAGCAAAACTGAAGTGGACACATCCCTAGTTCAGTTTCCAGGGGGAGCATTCATAACAACAACTTAAGCCATTTTTATTACCAGGTTGGATTGAAATGGATCCAAATAATCAATCCCATCCAGAACCTCGGAGGTCACCACATGTTCCAGTACCTTGCTTGGTAAGGGAACATTGGAGATGGCAAGTTGTTATTTAATAGAGTAAGGTTCAAGAAGGCCTTTTTCTACCAGAGTTTCCTTACAACTGGCTCCTTCAGATAAGAAAACACCCTTGCAGGTGAGAGACATTCATCACCCACCCAACCAGTTCCCTTTTGCCTCTTTGATAAGCCAGGAAGGTCAAGGATCCAACAGACATGCACTGGCTTTCACCTCTCCTTGATGCTGTCCACATCCTTGGGTTGCATAAATGGAAAATTAGTTATTAACAACAGACATGCAGGAGCCAATGTTACATCCACTGGACCTGTATTAACTATACCATTCAACTCAGAGTGGATCCAAGTGATTTTACCTGTAAAGTGTTTAGCAAATTATCCACAGTGGGCTGTTGAGCCATCTGGATTCTACTTTCATGAATCAAGACACAGAAGGCCCCTCATCACTCCCAAGGTCTCCTGTATGGCTCTTTTGAAACAATGATGACAGAGGGAAAATTATTTGCTGCTCATGCTGACACAGAGTAGCCTTTCAAATAGGTTTCAGATCAAGTTCAATTGGACTCAGAGCTTTTAATCAATGTCATTCTAATCTCTAACTAGTTTAATTGCAACTAGTGTGTACCTGGGGGCTGGTTTAACTCCACTCTATGAGAGGGTATGTTCAGGAAGATAATTGCCTTGATCATTTCCCTATAACAGACATCCACCAAAGTTTTGGCATAATTGCCTGGAAAGAGAACAAGAAAATCCCCAAAAGCCACCAATAAATCTTTTAAGCCCATCAGTTGCTTAGTAGATCCTCCATTCACACAGATGCTCAGCTTAAATGTTGAAGTACTCCAATATCTCAAATGGAGGAGATTCCAACACCAACTTTGAGACTACCCCAACTAGCACAAGAGGAGAAATTGTTGAGCATTGAGGTGAATGGTCTGCAGGTCCATCCACCAATCGTCAGGTCCATAGTCTATGAACAGGGCACCTGGCTTGAAGGATGAGCTGATGATGGACCACAGCAACTTAATGTGGTGGACAGAGCTGAGCATGAACCCCCCTCCACACATACACATCATATGCAACTATGGCTTTATAAAATTATCCAGGTAGGCATGTTCATCCAGGACCTAATCCAAAATGGCAGGGTTTTTTTGTTCATAGACCTCAAATTGAGGTGTTACATTGTCTGTCATGGCAGTTGAACAGATTGATTGGAACAAAAGTGAACCTCACCCCAGATCTTCTCAATGAAGCCTTGCCTCCTGTTTCCCAAATAATCTGAGGAATTTTGCAGCAGTGAGATTCCTAAACATCAGTTTCTATTGCATTGAAGCAGAAGCTGGGAAGGCTACATTCAGTGTTATTCTGGGTCCAGATCTCACAAATTGTAACATTATCTGCTACCCTGTTAGGCTTCCTCGTGTTCTCTGAATCCTCCTCAAAGGAACTTCCCAAAGCAATGGCAAAATATTTGCTGCAAACTACTCTAGCTGTAATATAATTCGACCAGTTAAGAACCTCTTGGATTTATAAAAAGCACTGTGCTCCTTAATGGAGTTGAACAATGGCTAGAATTGAATTACTATTATGGACCCTGGTGTATTTTTGGACTCAACATAATGGGCTCATAAACCACCAAATATACAACTACATCACTAGTCACTTTTAGGATCCATGTCACAAGGGGACACACTGGAGTCATTTCCTTGGCAAAATGCTCTCAGGAGGATCAGATCCAACATTGGCACCAGAGCTTGGAAAAGATTACAGCTGGTGATGCTAGCTAGAAGATTATCAGATTTATAGACTTAAAAGGTAACTTCTCCAAGATCTGTATGGATCCTCTCATATTGGTTTTAGCTGCAGATTAGGTGAAGAGAGCTGACATTTGTAACAATAATGCAATTCGGGCTTGGTGTCTACAAGCCACTTGTCATTTGAATTGACCGCAAGGTGCTCAGCTCAGCATAATTGTAGGGCATTAAGGATAATTAAAATGAGGTCCCATACAGTGTATGCAGCAGGTCTGGCATCAGCAGTGTGCCATGTCAGGGCACCAAGACCCCGGTAAATGCCCCAAAATGTCAGATGCTAATATCAGCCTTGAGTTAGATACCTCAGTGGATATTTTGTTTTGATGTGAGTTATACATAAACCAAATGTCTAGATTTCATTTTCCTTGCAATAAAGCGGCCTCTTTTCCAAGCACTTCTCTATTCCACAAGGCCTCGATCTGATCATGACCTTCTGTTATCTAGCACAGTGTGTTCAGAACATGGGGTGCGGAAAGGCACTTAAATATTTTATATTTATTGCCGTCAGAGTTTGCTGCTCTCTCAGAAGTGCCTTTTGGACAATTGAACACACTGCTTATTAGCACCCCTAGGTAAGGAAATAATAGAGGTGTTAGCGATGAACTGGTGGAGGCATTTATCTCCTATGGGTGCAGTGGACTGTTATGTATCAGAGTCAAAGAGGTGGGAGGAGTGATATGATAGGGCCAGATAGAGCCATTATAGCATAATGTAGAGTTTTCGTTTTAGTGCTGTAGATATAATAATTTTAATATAAACATTGACTGTAAGTTTAAAGTTATTTCAAAAGTTTCTCCAGCATAAAAGGGTTGAGAAATGTTGATGTGGGGTGCTTCTACACTGTAGGATTAATACCGTTTGACTCCACTTTAACTGCCATGTCTCAATGCTATGGAATCCTGGAATTTGTAGTTTGGTGAGGCACCATCACTCTACTAGAGAAGGCTAAAGATCTTTTAAAATGACAACTCCCATGATTCCATTGCACTGAGCCATAAGTGTTGTCAAACTGCATGTAATGGGTATTGTTTTCTAGGTGCAAAGTGCAGTTTCCTGTTCAGAGCTGGCCCTTTTATTTGCAATAATGAGATGTGTATACTTTGCACAGAGTAAAAGCAAAATGGCATAGTGGGAAGAAAACTGCCACAAAATTACTTGTTGCTTCCTTTGAAAAGGAAATATAGAATTACATCTCGACTTAAAACCAATCCTGGCTGGAGCAGATCCACTGAATCCTCTGAATAAATAATTGATTTATTCAATGGGAGTAATCTGTCTGGAGTTAACAAATGTATGTCAACGTTTCATCAAGAAAACTTTGATCTCTGACCTGAATTGTTCACAGATTAAAAGATGCTTATTTGATTAATCACACCAGGAAGGATTAAGCAGCACCTCTCACCCACCAACAAACACAACTGTTGTTTTGCTGGTAAATTAGAACATGCAGTCTCATATAAAGGCTGATCCATTGTTCATGTCTGTGTTCTTATTGCTCCTTTCCCTACAGCTATTGCTGTGGCTGTTAACTAAACCAAGCAATCACGTTTTGTCCCCAAAGTCCTAGTGCTTGAACTTGGTGTGCCATGCGCCTGCCCAGCACTGTGTCCAATCCACTCGTCATCCTCTCAGTTTGAAGGCTTCTGTGGATTTTTTTACTAGCTAAACTCTTCAAAATATGTGGACAAAAAATTAAGGCAGGACTACAATCCAAACTTTGAAGTCAAGGAGTTCTACTTTAAAATACGGTATATATTGACTTATACACAAGTTGACCTTATGTATAAGTTGAAGACGCATTTTGGAGCCAAAATTATGGATTGATATGATAAGTTGAGGGTTAATGCTTCTTTTAGGCTCTCCTGGGATGGACTATGCTCCTGCCTTTTGCCATTCTATTCAGAGAAGGATATGGTTCCTTTTTTGAGTTGATGTATAGTACTCTCATTAACCTGTGTATTTGGGTTGATATTTTGACTGAAACTTCTGAACTTCTACATGAGCATGTAGGATAGTAAGACAGAGATAATCCTAAGACATTTTCATTTATTGTTCTGGTTGTAGGCCTTCAGATTGATTCCAACATTTGATTATTTATTTATAAAGTCACTCAAATCCTCACCCAGCCCTAAAGTAACTCAATGAGGGGGTTTTTGTGTGTGTCAGGAGCTACTTGAGAAACTGCAAATTGCTTCTGGTGTGAGAGAATTGGCTGTCCACAAGGATGTGCTCAGATGTTTTACCATCTTGTGGGAGGCTTTTCTCATGTTCCCCTCATAGGAAACTGGAGCTGATAGACGGGAGCTCACACCGCTCCCTGGATTCGAACCACTGACCTTTTGGTCAGCACAAGGGTTTAATCCATTGCACTACTGGGGCTTCTACTCAATGAGTGACTTTAGGGCTAACTGAGGATTGGTGGAAGCTTGGTGGCACAGTGCGTTAAAGCGCTGAGCTGCTGAACTTGCAGACCAAAAGGTACCAGGTTCACATCTCGGGAGCGGAATGAGTGCCCGCTGTTAGCCCCAGCTCCTGCCAACCTAGCAGTTCAAAAACATGCAAATGTGAGTAGATAAATAGGTACCAATCCAGCGGGAAGGTAACGGCGCTTCATGCAGTAATGCCGGCCACATGACCTGGAGATGTCTATGGAAAACGCCGGCTCTTCGGCTTAGAATTGGAGATGAGCACCAACCCCCAGAGTCGGTCACGACTGGACTTAACATCAGGGGAAACCTTTACCTTTACCTATCAAAGCCTTAGTTTAACATTCAAATTGTTACATTTCAATGACTTTCGGGATATTTTGAGACCTCTCAAATGCTCTCTGAGCAAATCTTTCAGAGAAAACACTATGATAGGAGAATCTTAGGGTTACCACAAGTCAGAAATGATTTGAATGCCATCAGCAGCAGCTATGAGAACAGGAGCACCAGTTTGAAGAGACTGTTTAATTTAAGCCAAGTATACAAATAGTTGGAGCATTGTGAAGGTGTGTGTTTTCCCTGTGTCTTTTTCAACAAGCTTTTGCAATATCCCATCTAACTTTACAACTGCTGTGATTGCAAGTTGTGGTGACATCTTGATTGAACTGCCTGAAATGATGCCTTGATCTCTTTACCCCTTTAGAGGTTACATCTCATTCAGGCCTCCTCGGGGTTTACAAGACACTGAAACTGCTCCAGACAGTCCAGCTGTAAATGGAGAAAGTGATTTGGTGCCCTGCTGCCCAATTACTTAGCTTGACTAAGCCTTCCGAGAGGTTGGGTTTTTGAAAAGATCCTCCTACCATCTTGAGTAACCTATTTTTTTTTGTCTCCATCAGCAAATTTTGGCCACCCTGCGCTTTTCACCCCTGGCAGGTTAATAAAGATATCATCATTGCTAGGAGCAGCAATATTGGACGGCTTTCTGCCACTCCGTGGAATGCAAACAGAATGGTTATCTTGGGAGGTTAACACTGTAAGCAAAAATTTAAAGTTACCAATACAAACACAGCTGTGATCCCTGGGCGCCAAGCTATTAGACTCTTTTTATTGCCTTTAAAATGGGCAGTGTTTATGATAATAAAAATACTCAGCTCCTAAGAGCTTCATTCCTATAGAAGTCTTTAAAAAATCATTTCAGCGCTTCAGATATCTTCACTTAAGGATAGAATCTACAAAGTAGTTGAGCCAAAATTAAGTGGTATGTCATTACCTTCATTATCATCAGCACTTTGTTTATAACCTGCTTTTCCCCAGGGGAGCATCTGCACTGCAGAATTAATGCAGGTTGACATCACTTTGACTGCCCTGGCTCAATGCGATGGAAACTTGGGAATTGCAGATTGGTGAGAAATCAGCACTTTTTGGGAGAGAAGACTAAAGACCTTGTAAAACTACAACTTGCTTGATTCTATACTATTGAGCCATAGGAGATCAAGGGATGTCAAACTACATTAATGAGAATTAGCAGTGTAGATGCAGCCTAAGATGCAACAGTGCCAGTAAAAAAAATCAGTCAAGCAAACTTCCTTTGAAATGTTCCTCCTTTGCGATTATCTAAGGCTGAGAGAGAGTGACTTGCCCAAGGTCCTCCAGTGGGTTGCCATGACGGAGCGAGGATTTGAACTCTGGTCAAACCACCATACCTTTCTTGCTTAGGGACATGGAGAGTAATGCCTTGCCAAACTAGAAATCCCAGCATTTAAAAAAAATGCAGCCATGGTAGATAAAGGGGAGTAATAGAGCTATCATTGTGCAATGTGAAATGCTTTTGCCTGACTTTCTGTTATTTCGTATTTCATTGTTCTCCTACAAACATGTTCCCCACCACAAATAAAGCCCTTGGAAGTAAATGTTCCATTTCTTTTGTTGGAATGTCTCTATTTCGTTTTATGGCAACTGGACTCTTGATCATATTGACAACCCATCTTTTGTGTTTGCTTTCACCAGAAATCCTATTCCTTACATGGTTGAAAATACATTCTATTATATATTGGCACCCTGTGTGACATATTTTTCCTTTGCTTTGATTCTTCTGTTTATGTGTGTTTCTCTCCTGCTTCAAAACAAACAAACAAAGGATCTTGTTCTGAAAATGTCTCTAAACTCCTCCAGATTGGGTTTGATACATTTTATGGCTTCTGGACTCTTAACTTTGATTGCCTCTTGCAATAGCCAAATTTGCTGCAATTCACTAGAGGATAGTTTTCTTTTGATCAACTCGGTCATTGATACTACTTGCTTCAAAGATTGTATTATTACAGTCTATCAGCATAGTTACTGTGGATACAATGGACTGTCAAAAAATAATAATAAGTGATGATTAAAACAAGCTGGAACTCTCCCTATAAGCCAAAGAGACTAAACTGAGGCTGTCAAGCTTTGGTCATATCGTGAAAATACATGGCTCACTAGAAAAGGCAATTAAAGTGTGGTAAGATAGAAAGCATTAGGAAAAGGAGAAGACTGCATTCCTGGTGAGAGACTCACTCAATGAAACCAAGGAGTGTTGGTGACATGATGACTTGGAGGTCTCCCATTTGTGGAGTTGCTATAAATTGGAGTCAACTCGAAGCATTTAACAATAGCTACAACTATAGTTGCTTGAAGAGATTATCATTGCCTGCTAAAAAATCTCATAGCATTGCTTGTAATTAGGACTTCTTGTAGGACTAAAGTTCTGCCCAGCTCTATCCAAGAGACTCAATGGTAAGGGCTGCTTAAGCTGCAGTCCAACAGCATTTGAGGGTTTGCACATCCCACAATGGGAAGAGGGAGCAAACTCGTTTTCTGCTACCCTGGAGACTGGAACATGGAACAATGGCATCAAATTACAGGAAAGAAGTTTCCACCTGGACATTAGGAAGAACTTCTTAACTTTGAGAGATGTTCAGCAGTGGAACTCTCTTCCCAGGAGTGTGATGGAGGCTCCTTCTTTGGAGACTTTTAAACAGAGGCTGGATGGCCATCTGTTGGGGTGCTTTTAATATAATTTTCCTGCTTCTTGGAAATTTTCTGCTTCTTGGCAAGGGGGTTGGACTGGATGGCTCACGGGGACTCTTCCGACTCTATGATTCTATGACTATCAGCATTGTGTAGTTGTTTAAATGTTGGACTAGGACTTTGGGAGGTCATGGTTCAAATCCTTGTCTGAAAATGGAAACCCATGAGTTACCCTCTCTTCGTCTCAAAGGAAGGCAAGGACAACCCCCCTCTGGGCAAATTCTGCCAGCAGTCCCATACAACAGAAGCAACTTGAAGGCACACAACAACTAAATTCACATCTCAGCTCCAAAGTTGCATGCCTTGCTTCAGAATGCTCAGTATTACCTTACAAGCACATGAGTCACACTCTCTTAGTCTTAGAGAAGTGGTCCTCAACCTGTGGGTCCCCAAGTATTTTGGCATACAACTCCCAAAAATCCCAGCCAGGGATTTCTGGGAGTTTAAGGCCAAAACATCTGGGGATCCACAGGTTGAGAACCACTGTCTTAGAGGGAGGCAAAGGCAAATCCCCTCTGTACAAATCTTGCCAAGGGGTTGCCATAGGTTGTAACTCATTATCAGTTTCTGCACTGGAAGGCCAGAGAAACAAAAATTTGTGCCTCTGATGTGCTGCAGTTGCCCACCGTGATCAAGCCATTTGGCTAAAATGAAACTTGCATCCATATAAATATTTGCCAGGTTGCCCTACATATCTCACTGCACCCTAGTAGGCATTTGGTTGTTATCTTTTCTGTTCCGCATAGTGATGTGAATGCTTTTTTAAAAATTGCCTTTTGCATGAATTTTGCCCTCCTTCTTTGAATTCTTGATATGCCTGTCTCCACTTAGATCACTATTTCAAACAGCTAGCACATAGTGCTTTCTGGTCTCAACCTCAGACCATAAATTATAGGCTGATTTGTAAGAGCCTTGCCTAACCTTGTGCCCCATCAGATGTCTGGGGCTGCTACTCTCCCCCCACCACATCACCCCAACAGCAAACACAACTAGAGGGCATGAGGTTGCATAAGGTTGTTTTGTCAGAATGCTGAAGGATGTTTGGTTTAGAGAAGCAGAGGTCATGGCATTGTGATTATGAGTGGAATAAGGAAATAGGAGAGCAAATGAGGTTTACTATTGATAGCATGACAGGCTAGCATGATTTACAAGAAATAAGGATACATTTTCTATTTCTTAAGAGTCCATTCTTACAAAGTCTTCATTTTTTAAAATAAAAAATGTATAATCGCTGGTCATTATCAAGGTGGAAGGTGATGCTGGAGGAGAGCATTTTGCAGTGAGAATTACCATTGCAGGAAGTATAAGAAACCCAAAGAAGGTTGGGCACCAAACTGGGAGAATGGTAGTTTAACCATTGTGCTTTTTTTATTGTTGGCTTGCAAAATGGCATTCCTTATCTGTCTCTGACCTTTGCTTTGTACTTTGACTTTGGCTGAAATCTTGTTGGTATCAAAAGCACCTATAACTTCCTTTACGCATGTAGTTGTACCTTTTTTGTTGTGGTGGTGGTGCAATGAACGTATTTAGTTCCACTTATGTGGGCAACTATTTTACATGCATTTACATGTTTCTGAATGGTGAATAACCATTGCTCAGTGCCTTCAACATACCACTTTATTCACTAGGACTGCAGAAACAGACCCTGGGCATTCCTAATTTCTCATTGTCTTTGACAATGGGCACATAATAGAGTTTGAAGATCGTCTCCTCCTACTCAAAAGCGGATGATGGGAAGGTGCATAACACTAGAAGATACCCTGTCAGTTGTACAGTATTGGTATTCAGTGGATGGTATCACAATTCCCATGTAAGCACATGAGAGTACATTTACTTTACACCAGCACAGTGCAGGAACTCAACCTATGCAGGTTTGGAAATCAGATTGGATTTAGCTTCGGGTTTTCTGTTGTGACCTTCAGACCAGAGACTGGAAACAGTGGGAGATGGTGGGTTTCATATCAATGATTGAGGTTGTGCTTTAAGAAGGAGCTATCTAAGGTGCTGAAATGAATAGTTATTGCCAGTTTTTCTCTTCCCCGGAGGTCAGGGTGGTGGCTGTTGGAGTAGAGAGGGTCTTCCATACGCTTCTGGGACTAGGCATGAAGGAACTGTGCCAGCTTCCTCTTCTCTCTCCCTGATGCCAGGGCAGTGCCAGTTGGGATGGACGGAAGGGCCAAACTATTTGGTTCCAGCCACCTTTTAGTGCTAATATGGTGTGAAGCCTTCCACAAAGAGGTTAAGTATACGGTATCACTATGCTTGGCATGATAGTGTTGTCTAGATTACCTAAAATGAAACTTGATTGATTGTCACATTCACCTCAAAGACTAAAGAGCCAAAGATGTGGGCACCAGGTACCCTGGATGGGCCATGGAATATGACTCCCCATATCCTTTTCTGCCTATAGAATGACCCATCATTCCCAACTTGCCTTCCATTTGGTATCATGTCCCATTAAAGGAGAATTATGAGATAGCTTTATGTCGTAGAACTAAGACTTTGCTTGAGAGTGAGAAGAAATAAATATATGAATTTTAGAGATTGTATTTTGTAATGGAATGGAAATGTAATAAAATTATTAATAATTAAATAAAAGAACTAAGACTTTGTATTCAGAGGATTTGCAGCTACCATGGCCAAATCCTGTATTTTGCCTTCTTGCTTTATTTTACCACCTTGTTTCACCACCACTACAAAATCTGCAGACAGTCATTTTGAATAACAACCGGAACAACACAATCAGATTGATTACTTTGGCAGCTTTCTCTCTGTCAACCTAGAAGGTCAACAGAGACATCAAGGAAATGTTGAAACAAAACTGGTCATTATCGTTTTAAAATATATTCTGTTACTGGTTTGACCTGGACCCTCTGCTCGGTTTGTGGAATATGGCATTATCTAGTTCAGTGTGTTTTCACAGAGTTTTTGAAGTCATTTCTAAGAGATGGAGGTAATTTTTGGTGATTTGTAGCCGGAGCAGAATGAGAGCTTGGAAAAAAGATGATTGCTTACTTGATTATTGTTTTGTGTTCTTTGCCGGGGTGAGAAGTGTGAGAATCATTTTTCATTAGATATAAAATATGAGTAACTGGAGGGGGGGATACCCTGAGTGCTACTTATTTTCTTCAGAATAGAGGGGAATCTTCATTCTTTCTGCCGTTTTTATTTCCACTCCAGAGTAAAACATGATAAAAATTGTGTTAGTATAACATACACAGATCTATTTCCATCAATATGCAATACCTTGATTCCTGAACCTAAATAGCTTAGTTCTGCTCTGAAGTATTTCTCCAACTCATCTTTCATTCCTTCTGGAGAGCACATCCCCACTCCTATAGCCTCCCAGTACCTCATTAGCCCTTAGTTGGAATGATATAAATAATGCATTAATAAATGCTCTGATTTGGATTAAAGATGCTTTCCTGAAATCATAATTAAACAGAGAACACCCTACAGTTCTGAGCTGTCTCTGCACCTGGGTCTGAATAAACTGAAGTGCATGGATGAAGCAAAGGTATGGGATCCCATATGATTGCCAGATGGTTGGACTGGACTTTATTCTGGCTCATAGCCACTGAATACACCTCCCAGCTCAATTGAAACAGTTGCCTGCTTATATTCACATATTCACTTGTGTTTCTCATATCCCAGAGCTACAATTCAAAGAATTGAATTGTAGAACCAAAGAAGTGTCAATGCCTCTGTGTGTATGATAGCTTTCTCTCAGAGGTTTTTGCAAAGGTAGTATCCTGTTCGGTACTGCAGAAGCCCCGAGGAACCAAGGTCAGCCATTGTGGAAGCATGTTACCATAGAATCATATAGTTGGAAGAGACTACAGGGGCCATCCAGTTCAATCCCCCACCATGCAGGAAGACACAATCAAAGCACCCCCGACAGATGGCTTTGAAACCTCTAATGAAGGAGTCTCTCTCACCATCTGAGGCAGTATATTCCAGTGTTGAACAACTCAAATAGTATTATTTATTATTTATTATTTATTATTTATTATTTACAGCATTTATATTCTGCCCTTCTCACCCTGAAGGGGACTCAGGGAGGATCACATTTCACATATAGGCAAACATTCAATGCCTTTTTTAACATAGAACAAAGACAAGACAAACATAGGCTCCGAGCGGGCCTCGAACTCATGACCTCCTGGTCAGAGTGATTCATTGCAGCTGGTTGCAGCTGGCTTGCTTTCCAGCCTGCGCCACAGCCTGGGCCTAGTTTGAGGAAGTTTTTCCAAAAGTTTCCTGAATGCATTGCTCCATGCCCTAGTCTTTAGCGCAACAGAAAGCAAGCTTGCTCCATGTTCCATATGACAGCCTTTCAAATATTTATACATGGCTATCATATCCCCTCTTAACCTCTTCTCCAAGCTAAACATACTTAGCTCCCTAAGCCATTCCTCATAGGGCTTGGCTTCCAGACCTTTGACCATTTCGGTCACGCTCCTCTGGACAGCTTCCAAGTTGTCTATATCTTACTTGAATTGTGCCCAGAACTGGACACAGTATTCCATGTCTACTAAAAGCAGAATTAAAAAAACTGGAACTAATGTCAGGAATTGTCAGAAAAATAGTTTTAATTAATGAAAGCACTTAAAAATATTTAACCCATCTCTCCCAAGAACTACTATGATACATCCATCCACTCATCCATTCCTTTATTTGTATTCTGCCTTTCCCCCAGAAAATGGGACTCAAGGAATCTCACAAAAGATAGTAAAAAGAGAAAAACATACATTCAAAGCCAAGGTCAACTCATACAACAACAAAATTAAAACTATTTAAAAACTGACTTTAAAACAAAGATTAAAAACTGTAGCCATTAAAAAACAATCAGCCCCCAAAAGGTTGCTTGAAAAGAAAGGTCTTGAAATTGTCTGTCATAGCCTTCTGACTGTAATAATATCTCATTATTTAACATTATCTATTATTTAAACCATACTATTCCGGGAACAAGCAGAATATAACTCCAAATGTGGTATTCCAAGTTACTCTTTTTATCATCTCGAAGAGTCTTTAAATATTATCCTCAAGTTCTTTCACTGCCAAATACATTCAGATGGATCTTTCTGCCACTTTTCAATAGACAAATCATTTGCTAATCTTGGGATTATCTGAAAGGTCTTAATATGCGGCCAAAAGGACCACAATGAAGGAGCCATCGTAGCTTACCCAGAAAGAAGGTTTCAGCATATGGGAGCAACCATAGAGAAGGCCTTCTTCTGCATTTCCACCAACCATGAACATGAAGACAAAAGGACAGAGAGAAGATTCATATAGGAAGATAAGATCCTTCAGATAATCTTACCCTTGGATATGTTCCATCCAGAAGAGATCCATGATGTTAGCACTGAATGAGAGTTGCCATTTCTCTTAGCAGAATGGCTCCTTGTTGATCCTGTTTCTATTGGGAGAAGTTGCACCTATTGGATCTGATCAGTACATTTGTTTGTGAAGAAACTGTAACATTTGGAAATGTCTTCATATGAAAATTTAAGAATTTGGGGTTTTCAGTGATTGACTTCAGGGGATTTAAAAAAAGTAATAAGCAACAGACCTTTACTATTTGGCATTCCAAAAAAGCTCTGTGATCTGAGAGAGCAGGGCTTGCAATCAAGGCTCCGGGTATATTATGTCGAGGCAAGCATCATTTCTGAATGATAAAGCAGACCAATGATTTATTCCAAAGACATTCTCATTTCATAAATATTTCCATGAAGGCTTGGAAAGCTTAATTATACGGCAATTTCCACCACCGCCACCCCCCTTCGTTTCCTGGGAACGGTGGAATTATAAACTAGCTAGCTCCCTTTCCCCAGCTCAGCAGCCCGGTGATTTCTGATCATGTCTCTAATTGCTCCGAAGTAGCGACCACTCTCCTTTAAATGATTGCTAAATGATTCAGGAATCATATTTATTCAGAGCAATTGTTCCACCGATCTTTGCAAGGAGGGGATGGGGTGGGGAAAGAAAACACACAAGCTCAGCAACGGTAGAAACATAAGTCATTTTATAAACAGTGCTTCTCAGCCCTGATGCTGTATTTCCCCGAACAAAATGTGTACCTTCTGTAATTATGTCGTTGGGTCATTTTTCATTCCCCCCCCCCCCCCCCCAAGAAAGCTGTGCTAATTGCCACTTGGCTGCATGAAGGGTTAGTTAGAAATTACTGTTGCCTGTCTGGCAAAGCAGAACTAGCGCAGGAGATTGGTAATAACTGAAAAAGCTCAAGGCAAAGCAAAGCTTAAACCTTTCAGAATGAGAATTGTAGGTTCAATCAATCTTTAAGGCTTGACCCTTCCTCCTTGCTCCTCCTACCCCTCAGCAATGTTTACCTGAGGCTTCGGAAACTCAAGGATTAATATGACTTTTCCTTTGCACCTTTTATTTTTTCTATTTTGGTAGCCCTACCTTCCAAAATTAATTAAGGAATATGGATAGATCTTCTTGGAGCTTAAAAAAATCCTTACCATTGGCCCCCCATGTCCATGGATTCTACACCCACAGATTGCACCTTACATGGCTTGGAAATACCCCACTCCTCAAATCCATAAAGCAAAATTTCATTTTGCCATTTTATATAATGGAAATCATTTCGCTATTCCATTGTTTTTAATAGAACTTGAGAATTCACAAGTATATTTAACATCCACGATGGGTCCTAGAATGAACCTCAGTGGATAATAAGAGCCCACTGTACAACTATTTCACTATTATATTTATTAGTTCAACTGTGCGTGAATACCCTTTGCTCTTCTCAGGAATATTTCATGTTGACAAAAATACCAGTTATGCTCCGTCATGGAGATGAAAATCTTAGATTTTCTGGAGTGAAGTAGAGGATACAAAGAGAAAGGATGGTGTAGAACAGGCAAGGGTAAACTTTGGCCCTCCAGGTGTTTTGGACTTCGACTACTGGAAATCCCAGCCAGATTACTGGCTGTTAGGAATTGTGGGAGTTGAAGTCCAAAACACCTAGAGGACCAAAGTTTGCCCATGCCTTGTGTAAAGACTTGGACATTGAACTGGGTCTCTGCGAGGCCACAGTTTGAATCCCCACTCAACCATGAAAACTCACTGAGTGACCTTGGCAAGTCTCATTCTCTCAATCTCAGAGGAAGCCAATGCAAACCTAAGCCTAAGGTTGACTTGTGCTTGCGGATGCTACTAAAAGGAGCCAACCTCAGACATCTCCTTCAATATCTTTCCACTGTTTTAAGTACCAGGAGCAGCTTAAGAATTTACTGCTTAAGGCAGCAGAGTAAACATGGGTCCTTTAATCATAAATGTAAAGGTAATGGTAAAGGTTTCCCCTGACGTTAAGTCCAGTCATGTCTGACTCTGGGGGTTGGTGCTCATCTCCATTTCTAAGCCGAAGAGCCAGCGTTGTCCGTAGACACTTCCAAGGTCATGTGGCCAGCATGACTGCATGGAGTGCCGTTATCTTGCTGCCAGAGCTGTACCTATTGATCTACTCACATTGGCATGTTTTCAAACTGCTAGGTTGGCAGAAGCTGGAGCTAACAGCGGCCAACCATTATTTTGATACATTAGGCAGAAATTCCTATAAGCACCCCATATCTTCTCTCATAGCAAATAATGTGAGGAGGAGAGTGAGGAGGAGGAAGGCATAACTAAGAATTTGCTATTCTTTTATGATACATATTGAGCATCTCAAGTCTCTCCTGAGATGAAAAAAGCACCCCTAATCTGGAATTCTCCAAAATTGTCCACATGTGTGATTTTGGGAACCCATATAGATAAAAAATGTGAATATTCCCTGACTGATAAAAGACTAGGGCAATAAACTACTTGGCTAATAAAAACAAGTAAATAAAATTAAAAGCAGGAGCGCTCTGCCGACGCAACCTGCCTCGGCTCACGCCAACCGGAAGTCCCCGGATATTCATACCTTATATTATTAAATGGCAACATTGTCAGTGTGCACACTTTAGAGTGTCCACAGTAACTTTGCCATCATTAAATAATATGGGCTGTGACAATCTGCAGCCAGTGGAAATTGTGGATCTGTGGATACAAAACCTCAGTGGAATCTCATATGGCCTATAGACCACACAATTTCCACCGTTGTACTAATAATAGGGCTGTTTTCTTTTTCGTCTTCTGGGAATTCTGGTGTGAATAATTTATAAATGGCTTGATGCTTGCCACAGGTAGACTTGTCTTTGTGCTGAGCCTGTTTACAAATATTCTTCCCCACGCTCGATTCCCCTCTAAAGGCCTCCTGTCTCCAATGCTAATTCAGTGCTTCAGGTTCAAGGGCATGTTCCATACCTCTTCCAAACGTATGCCGTGCATGCATCGAAGACTCCTCTAACTGCAGGCTGAGTTACTGCCAGCCTGACCCTGACCACAATATTACTTCCTGAATACCCGGCTTTGATGACCTATATATTTTTCTCTTGTGACAGGTTTATTCCTTTGTTGAGGAATTGTTTAAGAGCTATTTCATTGTATATTGCAAAGGTGTAATTGGGTTGTAGCAGGTTTATTTCTTTAATAGGTTAGGCAATAATTATATGTCACAACTATCCATACGCGCGGGCCTTTATCCGAACATGTGGATAGCTTTTATAACAGCAGTGGCTCTGAACACCCGCCTTTGCCTCACAACACTGAATGGAGAGGGAGACAGAGACAAAGAGATAAATAGATAGATTTGCTCCTTTGTCAAATTATCAAGCTGGTTTTTAAAATAGTAACTGTGGAGTCTTATTAAAAACAGATAACGCAACCCCTATTTGGGATGAAATGGAGTATGCAAAGCATCCCCATGTTTTTTTAAAAAAGTCTATAGGCATTCCAGTCTTAAAATGGTTGCATGGTTTCAGCATTTCTCCATCAAGCCTTGTGAGAACCGCGGTCCTACATTATCAAGGCTGAAGATTTCTAAGGAGAACATCTATACTGCTAGTTTATCAATGGCTTTGCAAGCTATTGTGGCTGGTAGTTGCAATCTGGCAATATTTGGAAGGCTATACAATATCCAGCCTTGACCTAGACACTGCAGGAGAGAATGCCATAGATATTGTGATTTATGAGAATGGCTTTAGTATGACATTTAAATGTAATTTGTTGTGGTACTCTTGACCTTTTTTGTGTCTTACCCTCCTCCTGAGTTGTTCTGAGAAACATTCAGAATAGAAATAAATGTAGTAAAAATCTACTCCATATACTAATAATGAACTTATTGTCAAAGTATGGATTTGTATAGTCAAAAGTGGTACCATACAAACACTAGGATGAAGTGGGTTATTTTGGCCCCCATAGAACTGCCCCTACTGCCCACCTCCTTTCCTGCAAAGAAATGTCATAAAGAAGGCTCTTTCCTGATCTCCACCTCTTCAAGGACTTCCTCCTGTCCTGTCCATGTGACATGAACTATGGTAACCATCTAAAAGCCCTCAAAGTACCTGTGAGGACTCACACAACTTTTGTCTTCAAGGTATGCCATGCCTCTATATGTATTGATGCCACCATAGAACCTCATCTGAATCCAGGCTCTCAGAGTGATAGCATTTCTAGAAGCCAAAAGTGTGTAAAACAAAAATATATTACAAAATTGAAAGACAACACAGTAAGTCATTAAAACTTCTATAACTGTGAAATCCATGTCCACAATTTCAATTATCAATTCCTGGGGAAAAGTGTTTTCTCTAGGAATATGCTAGTTCTTCCAGACGATTCTCCAGTATGTTTCCCCATAGAATTGGATTGGAGGGCATAGCAAATGTCTAGATAGGATACTGCTCTAGGAACATCTAGGTCAGGGGTCCCCAAACTAAGGCCCGGGGGCCGGATGCGGCCCTCCAAGGTCATTCACCTGGCCCCCGCCCTCAGTTTTATAATATATTTTTATATCAGTTTTAATAATATAATATATTGTATATACATATAATATTGATAAAAATATTATAATGTTATACAATATAATACTAATAATAATACCATATAATAATATTAATTATATGTTATATATTACATATAGTATTACAGTATAGTGGTATAGTTCAATATAGTAATGTATAATGCTAATATTTTGCTATGCTAATACTATAATATATTGTATGTACATACAGCTGCTCTGAGTCCCCTTCGGGGTAAGAAGGGTGGGATTTAAATGTAGTAAATAAATGTAGTAAGTAAATAAATAATTAATTTTAGACTTAGGCTCACCCAAATTCTGAAAGGACTTGAAGGCACACAACAACAACAACAACAATCCTAATGAACTTGACTATCTCATTGGCCAGTAGCAGGCCCACACTTTCCATTGAAATCCTGATAGGTTTATGTTGGTTAAGATTGTTTTCATTTTTAAATATTGTATTGTTCTTTCATGGTTGTTGTTGTTGTTGTTTTGCACTACAAATAAGACATGTGCGGTGTGCATAGGAATTTGTTCGTATTTTTTTTCAAATGATAATTCGGCCCCTCCATAGCCTGAAGGATTGTAGACTGGCCCTTTGCTTTAAAAGTTTGAGGACCCCTGATCTAGGTCCTCAAATATTTGGTATACTGGGCCCAGAAGTCAGATAATTTAATGATGTTTAGTCATGTTTGTGCTTTCAGGTTGTTGTTAGTATTAATGTTGCATAATAATAATAATAATAATAATAATAATAATAATAATAATAATAACAACAACAACAACAACAACAACAACAACACCAGTAATAGTAGTAGTAGCAGTAGCAGTAGCTTGTTTTTCCCCCCGGATAGGGACCCATAGCAGCTAGTGCAAGACCTGAAGGTAATTGAGATAAGCAGGGAACATAACCCCTATATATATAGATGACTTATTATTTTCATTACATTAAAACACTGTTCCCAAGCAAAAACCAAGTCCTTGCTAATCAAACAATTCCAACTTCTTTCTCTCACTTCATTCCTAGTCTAACACCAACCCATCTCAAACTCTTTCCTCAACTGCCCTCTTCCTAAACCCCAGGCTAACACTCAAAACTGTAGCTGCCATTCACTAATGTCCCGTGCCAGTTTTCAGAAATTTCAAATTACGCTCTATATTGCCCTTTCTCCTTTCTCCCAACAGCCAACCACCTCATACTCACAAAATTAACCAAGGAACATTTTTTTGTATACAAACCCATGACCTCAGAGTGACCTGGCAGGTTGGAACAGGAGCATTGCAAGCTGCAAAATATGGTTGAAAATCCTTCTCAGGGTAGCAATTAGAGGAGTTGAAAATGGGAATGTTACTGCATCACTAAGGACCTCATCACACGTGGCTCCACTTTAAATCCACTTTAGGGAAGGAGTTTTAAACAGCTCAGCCAGACAGGTCCTGGGCCTCACCAAACTACAAACCCCAGAATTCTGCAGGAGGCAGAAACCAGATTTAAAATGGATTTATGCTCTAGTATAATGAGGCACTAAGAGTTCTTTTTCCCTGTAAAACAATTCTTCACTTCTTAAATTTTTGTAATGTAAACATTCAATTGCACATTTAGAGGACCTTTTCATTGGCCGCCCCAAGACTGTGGAACAACCTGCCAGAACAAGTCTGACAGCTAAATGAGCCGTAAGAATTTAAAATCTATCTCTTCCGGCAGGCCTATCCAGGCAGTTTTTAATCATGAATTTTAAACTCATGTCTTTGTTCTGTGTGTTTTATAATGTACTTTATAGAAATATGATTTAATATGTATTTTTATAGAAATATATTTAATATGCGTATTTATACAATTTTTACAATATTGATGTGTTTTAACTATGCTGTGACCCATCTCGAGCCACAAGGAGAAGCGAGTAAGAAATAATAATAATAATAATAATAATAATAATAATAATAATAATAATAATAATAATATACTTTAGGTATCTGAGAAAAGGAGCAAGTAAAGTTACTACAGAAATGTGAAGCCAGCAAATAGAATAGCCTTGATGATTTTCAGTGTTCTGCTCTCTGTGCAGCTAGAAATTTGGGGATGAAGGAACATTTTATTTGAATATATGGGATATTTTTATTGGATTAACAAAGTGCTCATGCCTCTCAGAACTGTACCCCTGGTCCCACTTCTAATAAAGTCATTATGAGTAACCCGAGTAGTTGGCTCCAGGAGAAATAAACATATGTAGAGAGCAACGCAGCTAAAATGAAAATGTCTAAGGGAATTAGAACGTTTTGGGCATATGGCGCATTAGCCACATGTTTAAACATTTGCCTTTAGCTGCACAAATGTGCAACCGGTGGAATGTGCTTAGTGAGCTCCACCGATTATCTCTAGCTGCGCTAAGCTGCATATGTTCTGTATGGGATTGGGTAAGGAAAGTGTCAGATCAGATGGTCCAAGAGGCGTCATTCCTGCCCCGTATAATCTACTTTCACATTCCTCTCTGCAGCCAAGCACCACCAGGACAGATAAGGGAGAGCCGCACAGCGGGAGATTGCAATCACTCTTTTGCATTTCCAGTCACCGCAGCTCAAACTTGTGTGTTGCTTCAATGTATGAAGTATGGTTTCCGCTGGTTGATTGATTTCATTTGAAGGAGTTATCCCACTATTCTGCTTACAACTTCTGACATTTTTTTCACTGAGGCTCAAATATGCTCTCAGCAGCCCTGTTCACGAGGTACAGGTTGAGCATCTCTTATCCAAAATGTTTGGGACCAGAAGTGCTTTGGATTTTGGGTCCCCCCCCCCTCTCAATTTTTTGGAATGCAGATTGATTATTCCTTATCTTGAAAGCTTAGGACCAGAAGTGTTTGGGATTTTGTTTTGTTTTTCTTCTGTTTTTGAAAGATAGATTAAGTATCTCTTATCTAATATGCTTGAGACCAGAAGTGTTTTGGATTTTGGATTTTAGATTTGGGAAGAGGAGGATAATTTGTATACTCTTATCTGAAATGTTGAGAACAGAAGTGTTTTGGATTTGCTCTGTTCCGTTTCTAAAATATGGATTGAGTATCCCTTATCTGAAATGCTTGAGACCAGAAGTGTTTTGAATTTTGGATTTTTATTTGTTTTTGAAGGACAATTTGAGTATTTCTTATCTGAAATGTTTGGGATCTGACCTGTTTTTTATTTGGATTTTTCCCTAGTTTTTTCAATATCTTATATTAGCATACAGGTACATATTAGAATATCTTGGAGATGGAACCCAGAGCTAAATATGACATTTGTTATGTTTCATATATACCTTATACACATATTCTGCAAGTAATTTAATAATAACATTCAGTCCCCTCGGGAAGATAGGGTGGAATACACATAAATATTATTATTATTTTATTGTATGACACAGTTTTTTGTTTCACAAAATCACAAGTCGAACACTTCCCAAGTGTCTAGGACTGTGTGATGTATTTTCAGATGATGCATGCAGATCCCAGTAGGGTGGCCTTTTGCAGTTGGCAGATCATAATTTTGTCAATGTCTATTGTTTCCAAATGCCATCTGAGATCTTTTGGCAAGGCACTCAGTGTGCCCGTCACCACTGGGACCACCTCTACTGGTTTCTGCCAGAGTCTTTGCAGTTCAATCTTGAGGTCCTGATAGCGGCTGTGTTTTTTCTGTTGTTTATCATCAATGTGACTGTCACCTGGGATGGCAACATCAATGATCCAAACCTTTTTCTTTTCCACAACTGTGAGGTCTGGTGTGTTGTGTTCCAGAACTTTGTCAGTCTGGATTCGGAAGTCCCACAGTATCTTTGCGTGCTCATTTTCCAATACTTTTGCAGGTTTGTGATCCCACCAGTTCTTTACTGCTGGGAGGTGGTACTTGAGGCATAAGTTCCAATGAATTATTATTATTATTATTATTATTATTATTATTATTATTATTATTATTATTATTATTATTATTACACTGCATAATAAGAAAGCAAATACGTTTCAGTCGCCCATGTGAACCATTTTGGATTTTGGAATGCTCTAGATTTCAAAATTTTGGATAAAGACACTTAACTTGAAGTGAGCCACGTTACTCAACCATTCTTTGACACAAGATCTCTGGTCCATGTCCATCATGCTATTAACTGCCATTTATTGTAAATTATTGCCATGGATTACAAGAGATACAATTTTTGTGCTCTAGTCTCAGGAAAGGGTTAGGGTTATGGTTGAACTACAATTTCCTTGGATGATAATTTCCAGAATCCCTCTGCCAGTGCAGCTATTAGTGGTTCAGGTAGTTGTAGTTCCTTAAAATAACTTTTTCAGACTCTGAAGGCAGGCAGAGCTGAGAGGGGTGGGGAAGATATTTTTGCATGTAGTTGTAATTTCCTTGGGGAGATCATTCCAGAGTTGTGGGTCCACTATCAAGAGGCCCTCTCCCTCGTTCCCATCAACCTTGCTTGTGAAGAAGGTGGGATTGACAGGAGGACCTCCCCAGCTGATCTTAAAGTCCAGGCAGGTTCATAGGGAGAGATCTGGTTGTGTAAATAGGCAGGACCTAAGCCGTATAGGGCTTTGTAGGTAATAACCTGCATTTTGAATTGGGCCCAGAAGCAAATTGGCAGCCAATGGAGCTGCTTTAAGAGGAGGTATATTTCCTGCAACCCTCTCCTGTAAACAGTCTGGCTGTTGATCTTTGTATGAACTGAAGCTTCTGGACCATCTTCAGAGGCAGCCCCACATAGAATGCATTGTAACAATCCATACGAGATGTAACTAAAGCGTGGACTACAGTTGCCTAATCGCCTTAGCTTCAAGGACCCCCAGATTGCGGTTGTATATGGAAAAAAGTGGGTCCAATATGGACAAAAAGTGAAATATAAATTAAATAACTAAATAAGCAAATGATTATGTCAGTCACCCACCCTTAGCCAAGCATACCTTAGAAGATTTATGGGAGGACAAAGGGATGTGTGAGTGTGTAAGAGAGATATAAATATAACTTAAAAGCGATAGAGTAATAACAACATTACTTCACCAGAGAAGGATAAAACTATGCAGCTTTGGGAAGAAACAGGGGATGAGTGTTAGTGGGAGATCTGTATTGGGAAGATCCATTTTCAAAACCATCTTTTAAAGAAACATGACACAAAACCAGCACAGTTCTCACTCCCTCTTCTTCAGAATGAAAACATTTGAGATTGTGGCACTTGCTCACTTGACTGTGCCCTTTGCCTTCTCTTTGAGGGCATGCATTCTGCAAGTATATCCCCTTCAAGTTTTTGCCAGTCTCATATTTATTTCCACACACTTCTGTTTTCACAGCTAAATGCCTTGTGGCAGCCAGGGAAAGTTAAGTACTTTAGTGTCAGAATCAGAGGAAGAACACGCAGAAAGATAATTTACTTCCTTTCACACATGGCAGTGGTTGGACTACATATGACCTAAAAGGGCCCATTCTTTTGTCTAGGTCAAAAGGTAGCTTCTGCTGGAATTTCTAGACTACATAAATACATATTAGAGTATAATCTAGAAGATAATCAGACTAAAACAGATGATCTCATGGTCTAAACGTTTAGGGAAAATATTGATCTGGAAAATTGGGAATTTTTATGGAAAAGAGGATTTAAATTTTCTGTAGCTGGATCTATTAGAGAAAATACATACAAAATGTTTTATAGAAGTTATATAACCCTTGAGGTGATAGCCAAAATAGATAAATCCTACCTATGTTCTGGTTACAACCCTAATAGACTACTGCAATGTGCTCTGCATGGGGTTGCTTTTGAAGACTGTTTGGGAGCTTCAAGTGATCCAATGGGTGGCAGCCAGTGGAATTTATTAATGTAAAAATAAGATAGGCATTTAAATATATATGTGTGTGTGTTAGTTTCACACTGAGTGGTGCCGAAAGTAATGGGTGGTCATATTTGCCTTGGTGTCTATTAATAGGACTTGATCCATTAACACATTACTGCTCAGGACCAAGTGAAAATTTTTAGGTAAAAGAAGGCAGTTACTCTTCATATGAAGAAAATAATGTCAGAGTAGTGGGTTTAGTGCATTCCTCTCCCTTGTGCTAACGATAACAGCCAAATAATATTGTATATAATAGCTAGCTAGCTACTGTATTTTCAAGGGAGTGGATATTCTTAAAGAACGGCTTCAAGGAGCTATCCAAGGTGCTGAACCCCAGGCATCAAAGCGATTCAGTACATTGAATAATTCCTTGAAAGTCTGCAGCAAAACTATCCATCCTCCTACATCACCTGCTTCTGACAGCCACATCTTTCACTTAGTAAGACATATATGTTTCTTCTTCTGTAGGAGACCAATTCTTCTTCATTAAGAAAGTATCATCTTACTGAGCCCTTGTTCTTTCAATTTTTCAGACTTCACAGAACATCAGAAGCTTTTTGCCTAGTCAGACACCTAGGATCATATATTCTGACTGTCACAGACTTGCTGGTATCTCAGCCAAAGAATTTCTCCCATCATTTGCTTACCTGGTCCTTTAAACTCAGCAGATGCCTGCAGCTGAACCTTCTGCATTCAAAGCATATATTCTCTCATTGAACTCTGGTTCCTCCTTGTCTCTTTCTCTTATGTTTGCTTCCATAAATCTAAAACTTGGCATGCTACCATTGGGGACCTGTACACTAACATGAAGAAAGGCCAGGAATGGCTGAGAGCCATGCATGCAATATCGAAAGAGCAGATGATTTTGCAAGTTCTCTATGAGTCATCCATTGAACCAACAGGTTTATTCCTAGAAAGATTTTGGAATGGTTTTTCAGGAACATTGAATTTTGCACAGTGTTCTTAGGCTTTCTTGTTCCACTTTGGATGGCATGGCTTCATCCAGTGGGATCTTTGGATTTGCAGTTTAGGGAGGGGCATTTAGAATTATTTGCCAAAATACTCTAGTGTCTTACCAGACTAACAAGTTCAGGATTCCATGGGAGGGAATTGTGGCAATTAAATGAAATATCAGCAATGTAATTGCATAGTGTGAAGGAGCCCAAGAATAACTGCACTGGTGGCAAGATATATCAACTGGCTACTGTGTTATTTAGTTCAATGAGTCGCAGCTAAACATAAGATTTGGAGGATTGGTGTAATCCACTTGTGGAATGTTGTTGTTGTTGTTTCTGCTGCTGTTGTGTGCCTTCAAGTTGTTTTTGACTTGTGGTGACTGAGTCTGAGAGAATCCAACTTGCCCAAGGTCACTCAGTGGGTTTTAATGTCCAAGCAAGGATTCAAACCCTGTTTTCCAGAGTCATAGTCCAATGCTCAAAACATACATTATATTGTTTATTGTATCCTCTCCCTCAGATATGGCATGGCATGGGATTAATTGCTTCTAGAATATTCTATATAACCTCCCCATCACCAAGTGTTCTCTCTCTGAATGTCTAACATGTCCCTGAGCCCAATTTTATTACAATTCAGATTTGCCATTAGAAAACACTTAGCATGAAACACATGCTGCAGGCATAGCATTCTTTAAAATATGTTTGGATGCAATTTGGTTTTTCAGTGAAGAGGTTTCTGCTACACTACAGATGGCTCATGTGCCTCTTATTCAAATCACAGAACACTGCGGCATTGTATCCGAGGTCCTCAGGAACGACTTGGGTTTCTGATGAAACCATCTTGATATGCGTAAGCCGGTGTCAGTTTCGGGATGCTGACAGTCACAGATTCCTGACTCTTTTGAAGTGTTTTCTTTTTAAGCCAACAGATGATAAAGAACTCTTGAGTAAACATTTGTTAATAACACTACACACACAAACAGACACACAGAGAACAAGCCTTGCTGTCGCAGCAAACCTTTGTTTGATGCAACCTCCACTAGCCTTTTTTTATCAAGAGCTATTTTGTCAGGTAAACATTCTTTCTTTGCCATATGGTTTCAGATTTAACTTTCTTTGATGTCTTTAATTTCCTATGAAATCAAGATCCTCCAAGTTTTCAAGGCATTACAGTCCTTTTTCTAGACCTGGAATTTCTAGTCCCTTAGAGTTACACAACATTACAGGCAGTCCCCAAGTTACAAACAAAATAGGTTTGGTAAGTAGATTTCTCTCACTTCCTGTTGTCTTGAGTCATGTGTAAGTTGGATGTTTGTAATTTGGGGATTGCCTTTATTAACAACCTCCTTGTTTATTACAAGCATTAGAATGAAATAGTTTGGATCATAGCCATCAAATGATAAAGTCAGTCAGAATGTGGAAGTTGGATTTAAAGAACATGACTTAGGACTTGCCTACACTAATGTAAAAATCTGTTTGTTACTGCAGTTTCCCAGTCCACACTGTCTCTGCAGTGACCCTGTTAATGCCATACACATCATGGTGAGATCACCACAATCAGCCACAATTTTTTTCCTACTGAACTCACCTCATTGTCCACATTTCCAGTCCTTTGCATTACTTTGAGCCATATGACCATGAAAATTCCACTTCTTTCCTCACCATTCACGTGAATATATGTATTTTCTGTTAAGCAGAGGTGCATGAATATTGATATACTCATATGCAAGTATCTGCACAAACAAACTTTCTCTAATTGTATTTTAAAAATTCAAACTGGGAAAGAACCATTTCCTGGAGGGACAGTTCATCTCTAACCAGTTTTGCCCCCCACTAATTCCTTCCCTCAACTCCACAGTGAAGCGATGCCACCATGTACAGATTGTGATTTTTCCTCTTCTTCTGGAAAGGAAGAATAAACTCTGCACTTCCATTCTTCAGCACTTTCTTGTATGCCAAGATGCTCTGACAGCTTTGTGTGCCACAGAGAACTATCCAGTTGCTGTCAAATCTCAGAAGTAATCAAACCAAGAACTGAACTTTTCCATTTTAACAGCAGAATTTTAACAACTACTGGATTGGTGGAGTCCAGTGGCTGGCCATCCAACAGTGGGAAGTTGCCTATTCTTCTGTAAACAATTGCCTCTGCTGATATGTCTATATATACCCACTATGAAATAAAAGCCAGGAGCCACTTCTTTTCTTGACAACACAGACAACTCCAAGCGCACGCATTTGTTTCAGATATAGTCAATACGTTTATTTCCCCAGGATTTGGTATGCTATTTTGGTGATTGCCTATGTAAGATAAAATGTGTCCTCAAACGCTGAGCTGTCAGAGTAATATTCAAAAATCACTCAAGCGGCTGTCACTAGTAGACAGTAAATATTTTAGGCAGTATTGAAAAATAATATTTCTTCATTTCAAATCCTCCACTCTGGCTCACTGTGAACACAGCTCTCAAAAGAGCTTGTTGGGATTAATCAAAATCAAGAGGGTTGTCTGTACTATTTTGGGGAAGAAAACTGTCGAACTGTTAAAAAAAATAAATGCAATGAAATAACAAACTTCAAAGGACATTTTTTTTGAATTTTTTTTCAAGCAACGACCCATATGTATATGTATCTTACCAGAAAAATGCTGCTGCAGAAACATTCATTGCAAATCAGAAGTGCTGGAACCCCAACTGGTGTCTTGCAGATGTTTTAGACTACAACATGTATAATTCCCAGTTAACAATGCTGACTTGGAATATAAGTGTTATAGGTAGTTTTCCCCCTGACATTAAGTCTAGTCATGTCTAACTCTGAGAGGTGTTGTTCATCTCCATTCGTAAGCTGAAGAGCCAGCATTGTCCATAGACGCCTCCAAGGTCATGTGGCCGGCATGACTGCATAGAGAACCGTTAATAAATGCTATAAGTGTTATAATCCCAAGCATTTGAAGAGCATCAGGTTGGAAGAGATTGTGCATTTATAAAAAAAGAGGGCTTGGGATTTTTTTTATTTCTATGTATTGCAAGTAGAGATCTTAATGGCTTAGAATAGTTTCCCAAAACCTTAAGCAATTATATCAATGATCCGAGTTGCAAAGCAATACAAATATGTTTGTATGGCTCTTTTCAAGCTATTAGAGAAAGGAGGCATTGGGTGGAGACAATAGTCCCAGAGAGCATGCTCTTCCTTGAGGCTTGCTGCTATACATTTTGTTCCCTTTGCAATCCCTGTTTGTGGATGCAGCTTGAAACAATGAGGGGGATCCAATGGAGTGTGCAGTGAATGCACATGAGTGGGCATGCATGCTGGGGACTATTTTGAAACCTCTTTTTCCCATTGCAATCCCTTGGAATCTTTTGAAAAGCTTCTTCTGAGATCAGAGGCATGGTTCAGCCAGTGTTCAATGCAAGTCCAATAGCTATACCAGGAAGAGAAAATTGTAAGCTTTTTTGTGTGGAGTTTAGAAACAGCTGGCATGGGCACAAAGCCTCTTTAGAATGTGCCCAGCCAGGAGAAAAAGAACATTTCAAGCTCAGCAGTAGAGCACACGCTTTGAATGCAGAAAGCCTCAGGTTCAATCCCACTGGTATTTCTACTTGAAAAAAGATCAGGTTGGTTGGAGATATGAAGACCTCAACTGAAATCCTGGAGGACCATAGCAAATCGCAATAGAGCCCACCTTAAACTGGTACCCTCCAGTTGTTTTAGACTGCTGTTTCTTCTTCAAAAGGATAACCCAGACAGTATTCAACACTGAAGGGAGCTGTAGTGTAAAGACTCCAGAAGAAACTATGTTGAGGACAATATACACAAGGTTCGGTGAAAGAGAAACATGTTCAAACCTTCAGGGAAGGCTCTAGTTGAATCATAGTTTTTAAGTAAACTGAACATGCAATTAGAGATATAACCTTGAACAGGGAAGGCTTGTTCAATCTCATTTCTCCAAAACCAAACTTGTGTTGACCTGCAAATTAAAACTGGTACATTATAGTTAAAACACTAAAGTGGAGTTAAGCTATTAACAATACTAAAACCAGATTTAAACCTGGGTAAACAATGATTTTAAAACAGTTTTTAAAAGTACAGCACACTCCTAAAAGACTTTTCTTTTTAAACTTTCAGTTCTCATTTTATTATTTATTTATTTATTTATTTACAGTATTTATATTCCGCCCTTCTCACCTCGAAGGGGACTCAGGGTGGATCACATTATACACACATAGGGCAAACATTCAATGCCCATAAACACATCAAACAGAGACCGAGACAGAGACAGACACAGAGGCAAGATTCTGGCCACGGGGGAGCAGCTGCTTCATCATCCACTCTGACGGTACTTCCTCATTCCAGATCGTAAATTAGTTAACCTTGCCTCCCCACTTTTTTTTATAAGTGGTACCTTATTTCCTACTTGATAGATGCAACTATCTTTCGGGTTGCTAGGTCAGCAACGAGCAGGGGCTATTTTTTATTTTTAATTGACGGGTGCTCACCCCGCCACGGGCTGGCCTTGAACTCATGACCTCATGGTCAGAGTGATTTATTGCAGCTGCTCAACAGCCTGCGCCACAGCCCGGCCCCTTTAATAGTCCCATTGCCTTTGCCTGCAGTGGGAGGACAGCAAAGAGGGGGTAATTTTAGCCTTCTTATGAAAGGGTTCCAGAGCCTGGGGCAGCCAATGAGAAGACCCTGCTGTACATAAGGGAAGTTACTGGGATCATCACCCCACTATCACATCTCTCCATAGTCATGCAACTGCAATGATTTGGCACTCCATGGTCCTGTGACAATACTTCTTATTGTGAATATGATTCCAATCTTCCACTGCTCCATTAAGCAACTTCAGAATGCCAGAAAAAAAGTTATTTTTTTAAAAAAAAATAAATGAATTACTACACAGGAGTGGGGGAGAATGGGACAGCAGGCATGCAGGCAGAGAAACAGTTCAGGATTATAGCATGAAGTACATGATGGGATTGTGACATTATCAGGGCTATTGATATTGGGGAAGTGGCAGACTAGCAATGGATTACGCACAGCATCATGTGGTAGGAGCCATCATGAGAGACCACAAGTGGAAAATGAGTCAACAATGTGATGTGGCAGTTTAAAAAGCCAATACAATCCTAGACTGCATCTATAGGGGTATAGTATCTAGATTGAGGGAAGTAATAATCCCACTCTTTTCTGCTTTGGTCAGACTTTACTTGGAATACTGTGTCCAATTCTGGACACCACATTCAATAAGGTATCAACAAACAAGAATGTGTTCAGAGGTGGGTGACTAAATTAATCAAAGGTTTGCACGCCAGGCCTTATAAGGAGAGACTTAGGGAGCTAGGTATCTTTACCATGGAGATGAAAACGGTGAGCGGGAACATGAAAGCCATGTTAAATATTTGGAATGATGTCACATTTTGGAGAAGACATGGAGCAGTGGTTTCAAAGTTCAGGAAAATAAATTCCAACTAAAAATTAGGAAGAACTTCCTGATAGTAAGAGCTGTTTGGCAGTGGAATATACTGCCTCAGAGTGAGGTGGAGTCTCCTTCTCTGGATTATTTTAATCAGAAGCTGAATGCCATCTGCCAGGAGTGCTTAGGTTGTATTCCTGCATGGCAGGGCTATGGACTTGATGGCCTTTGTGATCTCTTCCAACTCTTGGGTTCTAACTTATGGTTCTGCTTCAATGCTGGTGTGTGCCACCTTCATGCAATTAAAGTCCTGAGGGATAAGTCCAAAAAGCTATCCTGTTTCATTTTGTTAAATTTGGCCATATAGCCCAGAATGTAAACCTATCCAGAATTCAAGTCTATAATTGATTAACCACGTCCTATGATCTCTGCCCCACACCATCTAAATAAAATCTGTTGACTCCAGCCTAGATGGAAAGGGAAAGGATGGAGAGGCTTTCCTTGTGCAGAAATGGAATAGCCAACAGATTAATAAAATGAGTCTATGTGTAGCCAGTGTTGACCAGGATGAATTGACACAAATGGTTCACAGCTTCATACTGTTCAAACAAGACTGGTTTACTGGATGCTTTTGTCTCCTTGTGTTGACATGAGAACAGCAGTGTTTCATTTGGTCTCCTTGTTTGTTTTAAAGAAATGTAGATGTAGTAATAAGCCTGGAAGCTAAAGTTAGGAAAAAAAAGATAACACTATTATGACCTCCAGTGCTTTATTTCTGAGAATAGGTTAATTCTGCCCTTGAGATGTTCCTCCAGCCAATAACTATTCTTCCTCTTCAAGCCCTTAATAGAGCCTATATCTAGAAAGTTAAGATTTTCAGAGAGTACAATTGCAAATGTCCTCTTAGCTGTCAAAATTCACAATGGGTATTTTTTTTCTTCTCTAGCTAGACTCCTTTGACCTTTTAAAAAATGGGAAGCATGTTCACGGATCATAAATTTCACTTTTTTCCCCCTACAGTTGACGTTACTCCTTAATTGAGTTGAAGGAATATTAGCACAGGGTAGGTCTTGCCAATTCTAATGGTGTGGCTAGACTGTAAACGGTGTCCCTTCATTATACTGGGAATTAGGGGTACAGTTCACTTCCCAAAGTGGGAAAAGTGAGTATCTCTAGTGGAGGGGGAGAAATGGAACAGCTCCACTGTGATTCGAAGGGATGGGAGAAGGAGTTGGTTCCATGTGCCATTTCATTTCCTCTGCAGAAACCAGCTCTTTCCCTCCTTTTGTGTGGTTTGAGTTGCCTTTTCCTCTAACAAAGGTAAGACTATACCCAGGAGACCAGAAGCATGTGGCAAATTGGAAGAGAAGAAGGAATCAACCATGCTGGGTCTGGTTCCTCCTTTTTCTGTGTGCCTCATGTTCCTGCTCCCTGATACTTTTAGAATCATAGAGTTGGAAGAGACCTCATGGGCCATCCAGTCCAACCCCCTGCCAAGAAGCAGGAAAATCACATTCAAAGCAGCCCCAACAGATGACCACCCTTCTTCTGTTTAAAAGCCTCCAAAGAAGGACCCTCCACCACACTCTAGGGCAGAGAGTTCCACTGCTGAATAGCTCTCACAGTTAGGAAGTTCTTCTTAATGTTCATTTGGAATCTCCTTTCCTGTAATTTGAAGTCATTGTTCCATGTCCTAGTCTATAGAGCAGCAGAAAGGAAGCTTGCTCCCTTCTCCTTATGACTTCCCCTCACATATTTATGCATGGCCATCATGTCTCCACGCAGCCCTATCTTCTACAGGCTAATTATGCCAATCTCTTTAAACTGCTCCTCATAGGGGCTTGTTCTTCAGACCCTTGATCATTTTAGTCATCCTCTTCTGGACACCTTCCAGCTTGTCAACATCTCCCTTCAATTGCGGTGCCCAGAAATGGATACAATATTCCAGGTGTGGTCTGACCAAGGCAGAATAGAAGGGGAACATGACTTCCCTGGATCTAGGCACTAAACTCCTATTTATGCAGGCCAAAATCCCTTTGGCTTTTTTTGACCTGCTGCATCACATTGTTGGTTCATGTTTTAACTTGTTGTCCACGAGGACTCCAAGATCTTATTCACGCGTACTGATGTCGAGCTAGGCATCCTCCATTCTGTATCTTTGCGATTCATTTTTTCTGCCTAAGTGGAGTATCTTGCATTTGTCCCTGTTGAACTTCATTTTGTTAGTTTTGGCCCATCTCTCTAATCTGTTAAGATCGTTTTGAATTCTGTTCTTGTATTCTGGAGTATTGGCAATCCTTATCTTGGATGGAATAAAGATTCACAGAACAGAGGAAGAGGACCCAGATCCATTGAATATGCGAAGCATCACATGTTTGGTTCCTTTTCTCACCAGTATTCTGCAAGTCTCTATTTCATTTAGGAAAGAAAGAGAGATACCAGGTGGAACAGAGACTCCTGGCATAAATGCTTCCCAGACAGGTCCTTCTCACCTCCTGAGGATGAGGCTTCTTAATGAATATTTTATGGCAGCCCCAACTTTGGGAGGCAGTAGCATTTCAAACTCAGGAATCATGTGAAACCTGCAAATGTGAAGAGCCAACTGTAATACATGTTGATGCTACTTTAATTGCCATGGCTGAATGCTGTGGAAGAATGGGAGTTGTAGGTTTGCAAAGACTTTAGATTTCTCTGCCAAAGAGGGCTGGTGCCTCACCAAACTACAAATTCCACGATTTTATAGTATTGAGCCATGGCAGTCAAAAGGGTGTCAAATAGTATTAATTCTACCGTGTTGATCCACCCTAAGATTATATGATTCTGTGTAATTGTATCACTCTAGATCAACACCTTGCAAGTATGTTGCAGCATTTCATTGGAAATAAATACACAAAGGATAGATTTGTTTTAAAGAAAGAAAGAGGATTAAGCAGAGAGTTGCTTAAAAGGATGACCAGGCTTACACTTTTAGCTCCTAAGCAATAATTCTCAAGAATAATGCGTAAGTTTTTTTAAATGAAATTGAACATTACACTTAGGCCTAAATCAATGGGATTTACTTCCACATTGACTCACTATCTAACAGTTGTTTCAATGGGTCTATTTGAACTAGTCAATGTGATGTTGGCTTTAAAGTGCTGTTCTTCAAATACAGCTTCATTCTGCTTCAAAAGAATGATGTGCTTAAAAAAAAGAAATTCCCTAAAGATTTTTTTGACGTACTTAAGTAAAAACATCTGGAATTTGCTTTTATCATTCCTAGAATAAAGACAACCATAAAAGGCAACAGATCATTTTGTTTCATACGCTGCTAGTGATTCAGCACACTAGATTACTGAAACTCACCTGGAAATAAGTCCAACTCAATTCTCTTCGATTTTTTTTTATTTTGTCATAATGTTGGTGAGACTAAATTTGTCTATACAAGAGTAATATCTCATGCACACAGTGTACTGGACCCTGACTCTCCTCATGACGTTCTGTTGTTTCTCCTTAGTATTGTAGGATAAACTGATTTAATCCAGTTCAGCCCTGCATTAAGAAAAATCGGAATGCTCTGGAGTTTTCCTGAAACTCCAGAACAATCCCAAAGCTTAATGAGCCATAGGATTTAAGAGCTTTTGTAGATGAGATTATGGATTCAAGACACCTTACCATCAACAGCCTTACTCAGGTCTTGCAAACCCAGGGCCATAGCTTCTTTGACCTGCAGTGTAGTCTTCCTTTTTTCCTGCAACTTACTAAGCATTATTGCCATTTCTAGTGAGTCATGTCTTCTCATGATAGGTCAGTGGTTCTCAACCTGTGGGTCCCCAGATATTTTGGCCTTCAACTCCCAGAAATCCTAACAGCTGGTAAACTAGCTGAGATTTCTGGGAGTAGTAGGCCAAACACCTGGGGACCCACAGGTTGAGAACCACTGTGATAGGTCCACAGTATGATAGTCTCAGTTTAGTCATCTAGAGAGTCATCTAGAGAGGGTTTAGGCACAATTTGCTCTGGAACCCATTCATTTGTCTCTTTGGCTGTCCATGGTAGTCACAGAGCTCTTCTCCAGCACATTTCAAAGGAGTTGATTCTCTCCCTATCAGCTTTGTTCCGCTTTCATAATTATACAAAGTTGGTCCTACAACAAAAGGAGCAAAATGATCCCACACAGAATTAACAAGTTATATCATCATTACTGGGAGAATGAATGAATTAAAAGTGACTTGTTATCTGTAACCACTTAAGTCTGAGCTCTGCTCATGGCAGTGGAACTATGAGCTACTTTAAAAAGACAGAGAATGTAAAGGGACCCATTTTTATAAATTTGTTTTAAAAACATTGGCACACCTGCATATCATGTTCTCCTCTTTCATTTTTATAGAATGGCATTCATCATCATTTGCACACAGGGATATTCTTAGAGTCTTTGTCCTCTAATTAATTCTACAGTTTCGGGGAAATTACAACCACATCATTGGGGACCCATCTCTCACACGAATGCCATGCTAAGCTTTTAATGATCTTCTGGCTTGCTTGACAAGTTCTCCCCGACTAAATGAGTGTTCTAAAAAGGAAAGAAAGGGGATTCTCTATGAAATTCACAAAGCACTAATCATAATGGTAAAATAGAAGTGTCATTAGAAGTTTCCTTAATGACTTCAACAAATTGCAGGCATGCCTCATTTGCTCTGGACTGGGGACCAGAGTGGGCACAAGTGTGTTAATTCCCATAATCTTTACTATAGAGATCCAGTCCAAGCTTGATCTTCCCCACCTGCCTAGTTAATTCCCCAAAACAGTGAAAAAGTTGTCAACCAATTGTTGGGTTGTAGAGTTTCAAACCTCACTTTCCAGTTATTTCTGTTTTGGGAAAGAATATGATGAAGTCTGGAAAGGGGAGGAAATGGGAGTGTGGCATCTAAGCCCACTGAAGCTGCCAATTTCTGAAACAGAAAGATTGATAGATGACCCTTCTTATATAAAACCAGATGATGAGGAAGAGTGCTACTATTGTAACCATATTGGACCACATATTAGGAGAAATGCAGGATATAAATCAAATAAATAAAGAAGAGTCAAGGTTTGTACATATCTATCTAGTTTTGTATGTATTTTTCAAGATGGTCCCCATATCCAGAGAACTCTGTGAGTCCTGCCAACAATGGATCTGGACCAAACTTGGCACACAAATATCCCCCCCCCCAATCAATTTCATGTACCCTGTTTCCCCAAAAATAAGACATTCCTGAAAAACAAGACCTAGTAGAAGTTTAGCTGAATTACTAAATATAAGGCCTCCCCCAAAAGTAAGACCTAGCAAAGTTTTTGATTGGAAGCATGCCCAGTGCCTGCCAAACAGAACACCAGAGCATGCAGGATTGGTAAATGTACATACCTGTTGTACATGGAAATAATGGTAGTAACAAGAAATTCTTGATAGGATTCACAGTTTGTCTGGTTATGTTGGTTTGTGATGACAACTACTGTACAGTATATAATAAATGTTCATTTGTTGTTCAACAATAAATGTAAATTCTTCTTCATAGAAAAATAAGACATCCCCTGAAAATAAGACCTAGCACATCTTTGGGAGCAAAACTTAATATAAGACACTGTCTTATTTTCGGGAAAATATGGTACTGGTGGATTTTAGAGGGGATTGAGCCACATTGATGAGAGTTATAGTTCACTCAGAATCAAAGAACACCCTGAACCCAAACAACAATGGATGTGGACCAAACTTGGCACACAGACCACCCCTGCACCCCACTGCCCTGACTAACAGGAAACTGGAGAGGGTTGGTGGGGAATTAAACCACAACAATGGGAGTTGTAGTTCACTCACATCCAGAGACCACTATGAATCCCACCAATGATGGATCTGGATCAAACCTGGCACACATACCCATCATGACCAACTTTAACTACTGGTGGGAACAAAGACAAATGATGATGGGAGTTGTAGTTTACCCACATCCTTATGCATTTTCTAAGGTGACCATTCATAAAATCCAAAAAATGAAACAATGTGTTTTTCTAATAAACAGCATTGCAAAATCCCTAACCCAGGAATCACCAAGAACCTAAACTAGTAAATACATAAACATGAGGTCACTTGAAATAAACTGCACCTAGCTGGATGAAGTCATAATGACTTTGTGCAACACCTGTTGGAATGACTTATGCAAACAGAACTAAAATACTTGTTTTCACATTTGAACAAGTATCTCAAGGTTATGTCTTCCTTAGGGACACCTTAACTGTGGTTGGTTGGGAGTGACTGGATGGCTCTAACCAGGAGTGATAATAATAATAATAATAATAATTTATTTGTTTGACCAGTCATATGACCATTTCAAAGTGCAACATAAATAAAAACAAGGCAAAAAGGATGGGAGGACAGGCAGCTGACCATCTGTTTGCTGACAAAATCTTATTTTTATAACCAGGAGTGAATTGCTTAACTTCTCACTTCTCAATTGAGCCTCCGATGGCCTAGGGGATAAGAGCCTTGTGACTTGAAGGCTGGGTTGCTGACCTGAAGGCTGCCAGGTTCGAATCCCACCCGGGGAGAGTGCGGATGAGCTCCCTCTATCAGCTCCAGCTCCATGCAAAGACATGAGAGATTCCTCCCGCAAGCATGGTAAAACATCAAAACATCCAGGCGTCCCCTGGGCAATGTCCTTGCAGACGGCCAATTCTCTCACTCCAGAAGCAGCCTTCGGTTGCTCCTGACACGAAAAAAAAAACTTCTCAATTCTAAAAATATTGCATCAGTGGTATGAAACCATGATGTTCAGTTGGTGACATCTAACAACTTCCACGTTGTTTAGTGGAGAATCCAATCTCCGTTCACTCTCAGTTCTAGACTGAGCTTTCAAGAAGTCACCCATGGTGCTCAAGTACTTTCCTTAAATAGTGCCAATGTCTTGGATAGCTCCTTGAAGTTTGAACTAGCCCCAAAGGGAAGTTACTATCCAATTGGCCTGAAAGCCATCCACTTTCACAGGATATAACACATTATTCTTCATATAAGAAGTTTATAATTATTTTCATAATGAGGTACCCTTCTTGTCTTTAATCTGAAATCTCCAATGAAAGCAGTTTTATCATCTCTGCAACAATTTTATTGATGGGCCTCCAAATTTTAGTAGGTCGGATCAGGAGATTAATCCACTAAACTATAACTGATTAACCCAAGAGGAGAGCTTAAAGGAGTAAGAGTGAATATTAATCAATGGGGATGGCAATTATAGGCAAGCCTCTTTACAAGAGTGTGATTGTAGTAAGCCATGAATAATAAAATATTAAAGAAGTACTTTCCGGTTAACAACAACTTGTAACATCTTCTTATTAGACTGTAAATTATCTCACACTTCCTAAACCATTTCATAAAGACACACGTGTATATTCACTGCATCTAAATTCAAGCGATGTGATTAATCAACTAAACATCTTTTAATCTTTGGGTCATTCTAGTCAAAGATCAAAGTTTTCATGATGGAAGTTTGGCATAAATCTGGCTGTTGATTCCAGATAGATTACGCCCATCTAATAAATCAAACATGGGTATGCTCCAGCTAGGATGCAACAATTGGTTTGAGGTAGAGATGTAATTCAATATTTCCTTCTCAAAGGAAGCAACCGTTTTAGCAATTTTCTTCCCACTATGCAGTTTTGCCATTTGGGACTTACACTGTGCCAAATCAAAATGTGATATTTTCACACAGAAAAGAGCATTTTCTGAACAGGAAACTGCATTTTGTGCATAGAAAATAGTAGCCCTTATAAGCAGTTTGACTACATTTTAATTGCCATGGCCCAATAAGTATTGAATCATACTATATGTGTTTTAATTGCTTGTATGTGTAGATTGTTTACATTTTGATGAGATGTGTTTTATTGTTTACCTGTGCGGCATTGAATTTTTGCTGGATTTGTAAGACACCTTGAGTCCCCTTCTGGGGTTGAGAAAGGCAGGGTAAAAATGAAGTAAATAAATAATAATTATAATCACGGGAATTGTAATTTTACAAGGTCCTTAGTCTTCTCTGCCAAAGAGTACTAAGGACAACTCCCAAGATTTCATAGCATTGAGCCAAAAGAGTTAAAGTGTTATCAAACTGAATTAATATTACAGTGTGGTGGCACCCTACATTATTATTTAGCTAAATGGGAATTTTTTCAGACCATAACATTTCAATAGCTTTTCACAAAGCATCACTAAAGGAGAAACTACACTGTAGAATTAATGCACTTTGGCATCACTTTAAGTGCCTTCGCTCAATGCTATGGAAGTATGGGAGTTATAGTTTGACAAGGCACCAACACTTTTTGGCAGAGAAAGCTATATACCTTGCAAAGCTACAACTCCTAGGATTCCATAGCATTGAGCCATGGCAGTTAAAGTGGTGTCAAACTGCCTTATCCCTAAGTCTGGACTCAGCCTTTTGCATTTGAGCCCGTTCAACGGAGCATGCACATCGCATTCGGCTTGATTTCCTACTTATCCCAAAATGTTGTCAACTTAACACAAAACCTCCACCGACGACTTGCAATTCTTGGCACATTATAAGAGGATTTGTCTTTCAATAAGATATGTCTTTGAGATTATTTGTCTGTGCTGTTTTTGAACACATCTGTTTCTCGTGACACCATTTTACAAACTCTACACTCATTTGGGAAACTTCCATCTTTCTGAATTATATTTAGTCTTAGGGCGGGTCTGAAACCCATGGGTGATACATATTGAGAAAGTTAATCTTTCTCTCATCTGCTGATACGAGAGAGAGAGAGACCGCCAGAAGTCCTTGGAACGAAAGCTGCTCCATACGCCCAAATTTCCATTTACCATTATTTGATATATGGTAAAATGCAGTAATTTAATTTAGGAGCAGGCTCTAAGACGATTACCCAGGCTAGCAAAAGTATTTCAAAACAACAATATTCACAGGATACTGTAAATTATTTTGCACTCAGCTGTCATCCAGAGTGTCACAGTCATTTTTCATTATTTAATTAAAATTAAAACTACAGTGACTTAGCATTCACGTCCCGTTGTGGGAATTAATTGGCTACAAAAAACCAGATGTTGAAGATGTTCAGGTATGGGCTGCATGAACTAATCCGACGTGGTTCAGTCTACCTCCCAGGAATTAATTTGGAGAATGACAGTTCAAATTTCCTACAAATATAGGAGCAGATATGCTTTTGCTCATGGCATATTCTGGAAACATTTCACACTACACAGTTATAGCACTATGATTCCACTTTAATTGTCATGTCTGCACTCTTTAGAATCTTAAGGTTTATTGTTTGGGGAGAAAATAGAACCTTTTGACTGATAATTCTAAGTACATTTCCATGAGCTCCAAATCACAGAAAGTAGTCATGGCAGTTAAAGTAGAATCATAGTGCTATAACTGGGTGGTATAAATGTTCTAAAGACTGGTTTTAAAGGCACAGTTCGGTAAAGGTTGTGAGCTATAAAACTGCTTTTGTTGGTGTCAGGAGCAGCTTGAGAAACTGCAAGTCACTTATGGTGTGAGAGAATTGGCCCGGATGTTTTGATGTTTTTACCATCCTTGTGGGAGGCTTCTCTCATGTCCCCGCATGGAGCTGGAGCTGATAGAGGGAGCTCATCCGTGCTCTCCCCGGGTGGGATTTGAAATGACAACCTTCAGGTCAGCAACCCAACCTTCAGGTCAGCAGTCCTGCCGGCACAAGGGTTTAGCCCACTGCACCACCAAGCACTCCTATAAAACTGCTTTGATGATAGTTTTCTATGGCCCCATCTACATTGGCCATTTAATGCCGATCAAAGCTTGCTTCAAGCTGTGGCAGCCCAAACTCCAATAAAGGTATGTGAAAGAAAGCCCTTAATATGCATCAGTGCTTTGTGGTTTGTTTGATCAATCCAGGCCACAAAGTGGTTCCAGGATTTTTTATGTGATCATCTACCTAATGAAACATTTTTTCCAATACCTGTTTGAAACTGCATTAAATGGACAGTGTAGGTAGGGTGCTGAATTCACTCCAGATTTTTATCTGCACTCTAAAAGCAAAAGACCCTGTAAAACCAGCACTTCTGGAATTCAATAGCACTGATCTGTGACAGTTGAAGTGGTGTCAAACTCCATGAATTCTGCAGCATGGATGCACTCTTAGTCTGGAAGGTGTGCCATTGATGTCATCATCCAAGTATAATCTCAATATCTTGGTCTTCAACATTATTCCATACTGACTGTTGCAGTAAATTTAATTACACATTATTATCATTTGGAGAAATGTGAAATAATAACTATTTTTCAGCACATCACCCTGGAATACATGCATCAGATTCATTTCCTCTCAGAAGTGGAAGAAATCAAATCCTTAAGCATCCTATCTAAACAGAAAAAACACCACCGTATGTGTAAACTGCATCCATGCAACTACTAATTTCATATCCGCTTAGGTCACAATATTGTTGTTTAATGTTAACTGCGTCCTACAAACTTATGTAGGCCCTGCTGTTTGCCGTGTTTGATCATGACAACTATTAAGTGTGGGTCAAAAGATCTTCTGTGGATTTGCCCAGATGTACACTTCTGTGTGGGCCACCTGGAATGATGCGGTGACACGGTAAAGTCACTAGAACGGAAACAAATCCTGGCCTTGGCACCCAATTGTTTAATCGCTTCCTCTTGTACATCTGGTCCTTCAGTAGCCGACGCCATGGGTGAGTGGCCCATCTTCCTCCACGTACCTTTTGCTAAATTTAATGATTTATTTAGCTGTTCTCTGCTCATAAACTCATGCCAAAACTGTAATGGCATTGAGCATCAGACAACGTGTATAACCAGATGTTCACAATTTTCACTCTCTTCCATCAGCAGAGATTTTATGGAAATGAGAAACAAAGGGAGCTGAATAAAGGATTCCATTTTTTTTTCTCCCATAAAGCCTAGAAAAGGAAATATAGTGTGTGAACTTGTTGGCTCCAGGTCAGATCTCCAGAGTATCATTCTCTGCTCTGCCAGATACCTTTTCTAAGGCCTTGGGCAAAATTGTTAAGGTGAAATGACAGCCGAAATGGCACTCTTGCTGCAAGGTTGTGTTAAAATGGGTAAGAACCGATCTGATGCAACTAGGGATGCTACATTCAAGATTTTCTGCTAAATTCTACATCTCCTGTTTAAAATGTTTTCTTAATGGGGGGTAGGGGCAAAAAGAGGGAATCATATAAGTTTCCTCTGTGATTAAGATAAAACCATTTTCTCAGGGGCCATCTGAAAGAAGGAGGATTTCCATCTTTAGGTTTCAATGAGATTTCTGATTATTACTGAGATAGTGTTCCTTGCCTGAGGAAACCTTATGAATTTCTTGGAGTTGTCATAAGTAGACCGGTAACCTGAAAGCACATGAACTTGCTGAATACACATGCAAATGGAACAACTACACTGTCTAATTAATGCCGTTTGGCACCATTTCAACTGATATGGCTGTAGAATCATGGAGGTTATAATTTTAGAAGGCCTTTAGCTTTCTCTGCTGATGCCTCACCAAACTACAACTTATAAGAATATATTACTTTAAAGTTTAGATCCATGCTCATCTACACTGTCAAATAATTCAGTTTGAACTGCACTGTACAATCAATGTTGACCCATATAATGCGGTCTGAATTATACTGAACTGCATTACATGGGTCTGCACCAGGCATGGGCAAACTTCGCCCCTCCAGGTGTTTTGGACTTCAACTCCCATAATTCCTAAGAGCCAGTAGGCTGTTAGGAATTGTGGGAGTTGAAGTCCAAAACATCTCGAGGGCCAAAGTTTGCCCATGCCTGGTCTACACTGATTACACTATGTAACACAGTTTTTGTTCCTGTGTTATAAATGTCATTTCCTAATTGGTTATATCATAAAAACATGGAAAAAGTTTATTAAACTGCAAAAACGTTGTTTTTGCGAGACTCCCTGCAGCACATTTTGCATAGTTTTTCAATGAATATCTCATGGCATCTCAACCAAGTCAACATAATTTTTGGCAGTCACAAAGCGAAGTTTCTGGAGTATAACAACTACAGTAGAGTCTCACTTATCCAACATAAACGGGCCAGCAGAACATTGGATAAGCGAAAATGTTGGATAATAAAGAGGGATTAAGAAAAAAAGCCTATTAAAGATCAAATTATGTTATGATTTTACAAATTAAGCACCAAAACATCATGTTTAAAACAAATTGACAGAAAAAGCATTTCAATGCATTACTAAAAGGCAGACTGAGTTGGATAATACAGAATATTGGATAAGTGAAGCTTGGATAAGTGAGACTCTACTGTGCTTTCAAAGTAAGTACCGCACAATTAAACAGGAAATAATACTTTCAAACCAGGAACAGATTGCAGTTCAAACTGGATTGTTCAGCAGTGTAGATCCAGTCTAGGAGACTTTGGACTAATTGCTGTCCATCTTTCATGCCAATGTAAAGATAAAAATGGAATAATCCAGTTGTACATCACTCTTGAGTTCCTCAGAGGGAAATCAGGACTAATAGTGTGTCCAGAATTCAAGCTGTGTGTTCATATAAGGTGAAAACCTTTGCTCAAATTCTTGTAAGCAGATGGGAGATGGACAGACCCTGCTGTGAACAGGCTGCATTTACTTGGTTGTCCTTAAACCCCTCTTCAGACTCAATTTTTAATTTGAGATAGAAGACGGCTGAGGAGAAGGAAAGTAGTAGTTACAATTCCTGGCAGCATGTCTTTTTCTATTCAGGTCATGGGCAGGACTGACCCAAGACATTTTGCTGCCCGAGGGAGAACATAAATGCTACCCTCATTCATCTATACAGGTCAAGGAGCATGGTCTTTAAAGCTATCTAAGATATTTCAGTAAATGAGGCAACAAAGCATAATCCCATAGGCAGTTTCCTCCATCCTTGACAGTATAAATACAATAATAGGAAAAGAAACAACTAATAATGTGCTGCCTTTTCATGACATTCACAATTTGCTGCCTAAGGCAGCCCTCTTACTCTATTGATAAAGTGGCTAGGAGCCTATAGAAGTCTATGTTAGAGATGTCATTCTTCACTAAAATTCTTCTCAAAGGAAGAGATGAGTAATTTTAGGAATTTTCTACCCATTGCAAGAAAATTACTAAACATCAAACAATTTTGAAAGTCTATTAGCAACTGGGAAAGTTCTGTGCAAAATTTACACATACAGTAGAGTCTCACTTATCCAGGCTTCACTTATCCAATGTTCTGTATTATCCAAGGCAGTCTGCCTTTTAGTAGTCAATGTTTTTGTAGTAAATGTTGCAATGTTTTGGTGCTAAATTCGTAAATACAGTAATTTCTACACAACATTACTATGTATTGACCTGCTTTTTCTGTCAATTTGTTGTAAAACATGATGTTTAGGTGCTTAATTTGTAAAATCATAATGTAATTTTATGTTTAATAGGCTTTTTCTTAATCCCTCCTTATTGTCCAACATTTTTGCTTATCCAATGTTCTGCTGACCCGTTTATCTTGGATAAGTGAGACTCTACTGTAGTTGTTTTCTGCATCAAACAGCCATGTTTATGCAGAAAACACAGAAAACACGTGAAGGGAAATACAGCTGTGAAATTCTTCTCTGTGTAAATCAATCCTGTGTGAATTTTGAACATAATGTTCCCTAATGGAATAATTTTCTGTTCAGGAAACAACTAGAAAACTATGTCTGTAGAGAAATACTATTTTTATGAATTCCGTGAAGAATAAGTAATAAACTGTGAAGTTTCTTGTCCACACAGGATTTGTCACATTAGGGTTTCTCAATAACCAAAAACATATTTGTGACAATTTTCTAAATATTTTCAAATATTATTTCCATCCCTAGCTTATGCTATAAATTTCTATTTCTCACTTAGTCTCAAAGTTGCTACTGGATTCCTTTGTGATTTTTTATGCTTTTTTATTACTGAACACGTGCTTGAAATGTGCTGGCTGTAGTGTATTTTATAAGTGAAATGAATAAAATAATATCACTCCTGCCAAGATGTTCCACCGCAGAGATGTAAAGGGTTGGATCTCTTCCCAAGCACAAGGTTAATTTCTAGTCTTAAGTTAGGGATGGGAATCATGCATCTCAAGCACTTGTTAGACTGAAGCTCTCAGCCTGTGCTGGGTACGACTGCTGGGAGTTGTAGTTGAAGATCAGCTGGAGGTATGTGCCTTGAACTCACCTGCTAGTTTACGATGATCCCAATAATTTCGCAGAGGTTTCTCTACTCTGCAAGTAATAAAATGCACACATTAAACTTGGTCCACAATTGGATGGAGTAAGCACTGGTGCCCTGAGGGTGCATCTCCACTGTAGAATTAATGCAGTTTGACTCCACTTTAACTGCCATAGGTCAGTGATACAGAATTGAGAGTCTGACAAGATCTTTAGCCTTCTTTCCCAAAGCCATGGCAGTTAAAGTGGTGTCAAACTGCATTTATTCTACAGTGTAGTTGTATGCTATGATTCCTCTCTTTGGCCTTAGAGATTAGAACAGGGGTCCCCAAACTTTTTGAAGAGAGGGCCAGTTCATGGTCCCTCAGATCATTGGAGGGCCAGACTATAGTTGAGAAAAAAAAACTATAAACAAATTCCTATGCACACTGCACATCTCTTATTTTGGAGTAAAAAAACCCAAACGGGAACAAATACAGCCTCAATGTTAATAACAATCATAATCATAATAAAAATAATAAAGAAGGTTGGAAGAGACCCCTTGGCCCATTTAGTCCAACCCCCTTCTACCTTTGTGCACCAAAAGCACAAGCAAAGCACCCCTCACAGATGGCCACCCAGCCTCAATGTTGTTAATAATAATAATAATAATAATAATAATAATAATAATAATAATAATAATAATAAATCACACAGCCCTAAACGCTTGGGAACTTGTGATTTTATTATACGAAATCCAGCATATCTATCTCGTTTGCCGTGTTATACTGTGTCTTTGTGTCAATAATAATAATAATAATAATAATAATAATAATAAGGATTGGAAGAGACACCTTGCACCATATTGTCCAGCCCCCTTCTGCCTTTTTGCACCAAAAGCACTAGCAAAGCACCACCTTTGATAATTATTAACTAAATACTAATTCAAATACTGTTATAAACAAGAAAAACTCTGGAAGGCACGCACCGGGCGAGGGAGGGGCCGGACGCCGGATAAATGGCTTCGATGGGCTGCATGTGGCCCCCGGGCCTTAGTTTGGGGACCCCTGGATTAGAAGGTCAAACCCTATGATCGGGGGGCCCTGCTTACCAAACACCACCATGTTGTAATGGTTTGATCCTTGGATTACAACTCTGCAGATTAAGATTTGAATTCCCACTCTGCCCTGGAAACCCACTGGGTCACACTCTCTCAGCCTCCAAGGAAGGCAAAGGCAAGCCCACTCTCAACAAATCTTGCCAAGAAAACCCTTGTGATAAGGTCATCCAAGAGTCACCACAGGCTGGAAATAACATAAAGGCAAGCAACAACAACCTTCATTCTTATTTATATTCCAATTTTATATCTCCATTCTAATCTTCTTTAGGGTCTCAACCTTTTCTCAAGATGTTCCTTGTGAAAGAAAGGAGAAGCCCAACGAAATTAGAGGTTCACTTTTGCAGTTAGAGTAGTGTTGAGAAGAATGATCTCCACAACTACACACACACATACACGTGTAATAGCCCATATACAACATGCTTTTCCAATGACACAATTTGTTTGCCGATAATTTTACTTTTTCTGCATGACACATCAGAGAAGGGCAAGGAAGTTGAGGCAGACAGCCTTCATGGGGCCAGGGAGAAGGGAGAGGAAGTCCTCGCTCCTTTACGATGGGAAAATAAACAATAATAACCTTAAATTCCTTTCTGCTTCTGCCGAGTGACCGGAGAAAACCCCCCAAAGCGCCTTGCAAGTACAGACTGATTAATAATAAACAGAATCTGTCACATTAGCAAAAAATATATAAACCCCAGCTGCACAGTTTACACAGCGCAAGGAAGACGTTGTCAGCATATTAGTAATTATATTTTACAGCTTAAACAACTAAAGTGGAGAACACATTTTTTAAGAACCCTCTGGATGTCTAGGAATGGAGATATAATTCTGAGAAACAAACAGAGATAACCTCAAAACACAAACATACACTTCAGTGCTGTCTTCTTCAATGGCTCCCTGGCAGGGAGTGATGAGAGCTGTAGTTCAACACATATGTGAGCACCTGGGAGTTTGGAGGAATTATGAGATTTGTAGTCCAACCCATTGTTGTGTCGGTATTTTTTAAAATCCAATGTTTTACAAATGAAAATGGACACATGTGGCCAAGCAACATCAGAGTGTGGTCAAGATGGCAAACATTATTGAAGAGGAAGAATACAGAAACCAAGAGAAGCTGCAGCAGTTTGCTTTTGCCTCAGCCTACTGGAAAGGACAAGACGTTTTCTTCTGTTCCTCTTTCCCTGATGTTTAAATAGAGTAAAACTACTTTTTGACTTTGAAGTTAGTTTTCAGCAGTTGACGTAAACTGAGGACAAAGGGGAAAATTGAGAGAAAAAGAAACTGGAACATTTTAAAGGAGCTGAAAATGTAGGTGACAAATCAGGACAGTTGAAGGATATGGAATCTAGTTCAAAGCAGTTGCATACATTTTCATGCCCCAGACAAGCTTGCACACTTAATAAATATAGCTTTCTTCATATTACGCAGAATATACGTACATATCTGGCATGCTCATCATGCATTTTTTTTCGGAAGACCATTTTTCTGCATTATTAGGGTTTATTAACATGGGAGAAGGAGCCCCTGGTGGCACAGTGGATTAAACCACTGAGCTGCTGGACTTGTTGACCAAAAGGTTAGTGGTTCAAATCTGGGGAGTGGGGTGAGCTTCTGCTGTTAGCCCCAGCTTCTGCCAACCTAGCAGTTCGAAAACATCCAAATGTGAATAGATCAATAGGTACCACTCTGGTGGGAAGGTAACAGCGCTCCATGCAGCCATACCAGCCACATGACCTTGGAGGTGTCTACGGACAACGCCGGCTCTTCGGCTTAGAAATGGAGATGAGCAACAACCCCTAGAGTGGGACATGACTAGACTTAATGTCAGGGGAAAACCTTTACCTAACATGGGAGAATATGTTTCTAGGTGTGCGCCTACACTCCATAATTAACACAGTTCGCCACAACTTTAATTGTCATGAGTTGATGTTATAGAATCATGGGATTTCGAGTTTGTTGAGGCACCTGCCTCTTTGACAGAGAAGGCTGAAGATTTTATAAAACTACAGCTCTCATGATCCATGGTAGTTAAAGTGGTGCCAAACTGCATTAATACTACAGAGGTATCTGAAAGCTTTTTTTCCCATTTGTTGTCAATGAACACATTCTTAATAGGAGATGTGGATCATATAGACTGAAGACTGGGTTTGTTGGCAACTGAGGATCTGGTTGCCAAGTCAGGCTGACTAGTACCTAAGGGGTGGATGAGTAAGCAGGGCTCCAGGCCAAAGGAAATGAAAGAGCTGCCAGCCACAATTCTGAGTGCCTCCTGCCACATAAGCTATGGCTTGCAATTATCAAGAGTTGATTTGAAATGTGGATAATTCCAACTAATAATGACCAGCTGCAAACTACCCCAACCATACCTGCCAGAACATATGGCCAATCTGCTTGGAAATCGTACATGTGGAAGGGAGCTAGGAATCTTAGCAGGCCCCAAGCCAACATGAGTCAACTATGTGATGCGGCAGTTTAAAAAGCCAATGCAATTCTATGCTGCATCAATAGAATATATTGATCAAGATCAAAGAAGCTCATAGTCCCACTGTGGTCAGACCTCATCTTGAATCCTGTGTCCAGTTCTGGGCACCACACTCGAAGAAGGATATTGACAAGCTGGAACATGTCCAAAGACAGGTGACCAAAATGATAAAAAGTTTGGAAGCCAAACTCTATGAGGAATGGCTCAGGGGCCGGGCTGTGGCGCAGGCTGTTGAGCAACCAGCTGCAGCCAGCTGCAATGAATCACTCTGACCAGGTCATGAGTTCGAGGCCAGCTCAGAGCCCCGTGTTTGTCTTGTCTTTGTTCTCTGTTAAGGCATTGAATGTTTGCCTTATATGTGTAATGTGATCCGCCCTGAGTCCCCTTCGGGGTGAGAAGGGCGGAATATAAATACTGTAAATAAAATAAATAAATAATAAATAGCTTGGGGAAAAGAAAGTTGAAAGGGGACATGAGAGCCATGTTTAAATATTTGAAATGATGTCATATTGAGGAGGGGAAGGCTTGTTTTCTGCTGCCCTGGAGACTAGGACCTGGTGCAATGGATTCAAATAGTAGGAAAATATTTCAACAAAGCATTCGGAAGAACTTCCTGATGGTAAGAGCTGTTGGGCAGTAAAATAAGCTGTTTCAGAGCATGGTGGAGTCTCCTTTTATGTAGGTTTGTAAGCTGAGACTGGATGGTCATCTACTGGGAGTACTTCAACTGTATTATCACTAATTTTTTGCATGGCAGGCGTTTGGATCGGATGGCCCTTGTTGTCTCTTCCACCCCTGTGAGTCTATGATTTTACCCCAATCCATCCCTGCCCCATGCTCAGGAGGGGGAGGGAGGATTGGGAATGGGTGGATGACATTAAAGATTGCAAAATGTGGGAAAGGGAGGAGACTTTGAAATGTGCCAGACGTTTATCTATGCCTTTACACGGCCAGTCCTGGAACAGCCTTCCTCATCGCTGACATCCTCGGGTAAACATTCCAACTATTCGTGACACTCACAGAGAAGTCCCCACATTCCATCTGCATGTGCAATCTGCTGAGGAGGAGATATGATATCATCTCCCTCACCCCTCAACCCAGCCAAATGGGAAAGCAAACGAATGCAAAACCTCCAAAGAAATTCTGAACTGATATGTAAGGGGAAACAGCGTCTGTTGTGATAATATATGCCTCATGGGAGTTTGGAAGGTTGCTCCTTCCTCTTATAGTTGGCACATCCTTTTAGCAGCTTCTTGCTGCTTTTATATTTTGTGAATGTCTTAATTACATCTCAATTTACTTTCAAAGTGATTAGTTCCATTGGGGGAGGGGCAAGGATCTAGCTACAGTTATAACAACACTTTGAAAAAGGAACTTGCTGTTTCCAACTGATTACATCCAAGACGGGAGATGAGATACATTCCCTTTGGGTTCTTTCACACTAAACAAAGTCTGACTCTGCACTGCCCTATAATGCAGTTTGGAACTGCTTTATATGATCAGTAGACCCATATAATGAAGTTCGGTGCAATTATATGGGTCTACACTACCCATATAATGTAATTTGAAACTTCATTGCCATGTCTCCTTCCCAGCAGATGGCAAATATAGATGGAAAGTAGAGACTTCTCTGTGTCACAAATATTTGCAATGTTCTTCAGGAATCTCTAGGTCCTCCAGCATGATCAATTTTTAAGCTGAGAGAACATCTCTATAGGAATATCTAATTTCTCCAGTATGAATCTGTAATCAACATCCACCAGAGGTTGACCATAGAATCACACCCTGGGATTTCTAAAGAGAATATGCTAATCTAATCTGTGAATAACCCAATTTCAAATTCAGAAATGTGGAGGGTGATTGTATAAGTATATGATTACATCCTATGGAATCTTAGTACTTGCAGTTTAGGTACAATTTGCCTGAGGGTTTTAATGTCTCACCAAGCTACAAACCACAGGATCCCATAGGATGCAACCATGGTAGTTAAAATGGAATCATTGTGTGGCATGAAAAAGCATCAGTGACCCTAATGGCTACATCACAAAATTAGTGGTTGTTCCTAATATTATGTTCCAAACAAGGAGAGTTGCTTGGAAGTAACTTTTTATTTTCCAAGAGTTTTTTCCAAGCTCTCGTTTATCTACTTATCATGACATTGCTTCCTGCCTTTGGCATCCATGCATGGAATTGTAAAGGATTAGAAGAATATGATTGTGTTCAGCTTGTATTTACAAGAGAAAAAGAGAGCACAAGCCAGCTGAATAATTCTGGAGGAAAGACAATTGGAATTTGTATGGCAAGGAAGCAAGTTTTGGGAAATGAATATTTGGATAAAGAGGGCACTTTCAGATACCATCTGCTGCAAACAAGGCAGAGCTTGGAACAGTTGCTTTTTTGAACTGAAATTTCCAGATTCACCTAGGCAGAATCTGGCAGGAACTATGCAACTTGTGGGATTCAGAGAGACACATGCCCCCAGCATTTCACAGAAGGAAATCAGAGTCAGGATGAACCAAAAACACATGATTGTGCTCAAGCTGGCAAGGTTATGAATGAGGAAGAGGGGTTGATTGCCAAAAAAAGATTGCTCCTGGCTTTGGGGCAATAAAATCTGCAGGTGGTGGGACTACCAAACTGGAATCACAGGGGGCAAAGTGATGCTCATTCTAATTAGAGCAAACCCACCTATATATATTTTGCCTTTTTCATGGCATAAGACTCAAGGCAGCTTATAAGAATTTTTTTAAAAGCACAGTTACAACTTCGTTATACAATCTTTTTGAAAAAACATACATTTCTATTAAAAGCACCAATTAAAACAGTTTAAAATGCAATTCACCCCATTTTAAGAATTAGAATTAGCAAAGTTTGACTTCACTTTAACCGACAAGGCTCTTTGCTATGGGATCCTGGGAGTTGTTGTTTTGCAAGGCTTTTAGCATCTGCCAAAGAGTGCTAGTGCTTCACCAACCTACAACTGTAAAGTGTTAAGTATTGGACTGAGTAATTCAAGCATGGTGTGTTTTGTTTTTGAAATTACAATATATATTTTAGCGTAACGTGTATTGTTTCTTAAAACATTGGAGATGGGATAATTTAGAGCCATGACAAACTTTGTTCATTGTGTTGCCATAGGTCAAGAGGCAACTTGAAGGCACATGCACATGCATGTGCCACGTGGCAATCCCATAGGAAGGTCAGCCAAATAATGCTTAATCTTAGTGGCAAATCTGTGGTTTAAGCAAAGGAGATTTTCCTATATTTTAAAAGCATTGTCCACTTTGGCTCTGAGATGCTTTAAATAAGAAACCAGAATACCAGGAAATGACAGAAAACTGAAATTTAAATGAGTTCTTAACATTTCTATCATTAGTTTCCCAGTATCTCTGAAATCATTTTTGACACTCATTTCATCAGGCACCGTTTTATTTTCCAGTCCAGTTTCCCAAAAGTTTGCTGTCCGGAAAAAGAAACTAACTCACAACTAATTTAAAAACATATGTGAACAGGCTCATTCCCTGGAGTACATATCAAGTGTAGCATCTGGGATTTTTAAAAGAAACAGTTCCAAAACATAGCGGTTTCAGTACTCTCTGTAAGTCAGCTGTACATGAGACAACACAGCCAGGGTAATAAATCAAAGATATGCACATTTCAGCAGGGATACTGATCCTTGCCCTTTCCCTGTTTGCACAAAAAAAAAATTCACAGAACTGCATCATGGCGGAGGACACGTTACTGTACAAAATTGTCTACATTTGACATTTTGTTAATGACAGGCTGTGCGTGCCATAATGTAAAATGTTAATTGCAATGAGAGTTCATGAGTCATGTGTTTTCTTGCTAAATCAGAACTCCTGTCAGATTTATGTTGGATACCAAAACATGGGCTAGAGATTGGTCCCATGTCCCATCACTACAATTAGCAGAAAATGCAGCAGCCAAATCGATGTCAGGTGTGCATTTTAGAGACTGTATAAGACCAGTCTTACAAGAACTACCCTGGGTCCCAATTTGTTTCTGAGCCAACTCAAGATGCTGGTGCTGATCTACAAAGTCTAAACGACTTCAGGGCAAGATAGCTGAAAGATTTTCTCCTCCCCTATGAGCATGACAGAAATTTTAGAATTTCAGAAGAGGTCCTGTTATACATCCCAACACCTTGTGAAGTTAGGTTGGTGGGTACAAGTATCAAGACTTTCTCTGTGCAGTGTCTTGATTGAGGAACCCCCAACTGAAATTAGTTACCGTATAGACTCACTTATACAGAGTGTTTGAAAAAGAACTCCCTAGTTTTAAGTATAATTGAATGGGAACTAGGGAGTTCTTTTTCAAACGCCCTGTATAAGTCCAGGAATTTTAGTTAAAAATTTAATCCAAACACCTAGATTGCCTTATCCACAGATCAATGTGAGTACAGTGGTGAAAAGCAAAAGCCATCCTGGGAGAACCAAAAGAAGGATTGACCCCTCTATAATCTCCACTCTAATGCCACTTCTGGCCCTTTAAATACAAAAACAGGGAAATTGTTATAGTGACCCATTGAAGCAACATGGATCATTTTCCCTCTTTGCAGAATAACACTTGGGTTATTGTTGTTGTTGTTGTTGTTGTTGTTGTTGTTTATACCCTACTTTATCTCCAATACGAAAACATGCAAATGTGAGTAGATTAATAGGGAAGGTAACAGCGCTCCATGAAGTCATGCCGGCCATATGACCTTGGAGATGTCTATGGACAATGCCGGCTCTTCGGGTTAGAAATGGAGATGAGCACCAACCCCCAGAGCCGGTCACGACTGGACTTAACGTCAGGGGAAACCTTTACCTTACCTTTTATCTCCCCAAATGGCTTGACTCAAAGCAGCTTGACTTATTCATGGGTCATATCAAAATCCCTAATTTTGCCCCCCCCCCCAAACCTTCCTTTGACTTTCACATGAAGTTTACTTATACTTATAGGTTGACCTGATGTCTTTTAAGCATCTGGCGGGTGGGCTAGTAAAACAATATTGTTCCACATGGCATTCAGAAATTCTTATTTTTTACTGTTGCAAAACTGGATTCTGGGATTGGTTTTAGATTGCTTTTGGGAGCTTTTAAAAAGTATGTTATATTAGAGTATTTCTATTTTGTTTTAATTCATTTTTATTGTTCATCACCTCAAACATCCTTGTGAAACAGGAGGCAATGCAGCAATATTTTAAAGAAATAAAATAAATAACTGTCAATTTTCTTCTTTCAGGCTGGATAAACTCTCATGCATTCAGACTGAAATGCCAAAATAAGGATATACCGGTAGTTCTCATGACAATGAGAAGCTAAATAAAGTCTAGGGGTATCTCTAATATCCATGGATTCATCCAACAATGAGTTAAAAGAATTTTGGAAAGCTTACTCAAAAGCAAACCTCGATTTTGCCACACGTTGAGCACTACACTGATGTGTAGCCAAACCCTGCTGTAGCTTCCTGCCATCCTCAGTCTTTCTCTGGCACTCATTCAAATTGTGTCTCATTTTATTTAAGGAGCACAATTTTACTACATCATTGTGTATAATGGTGTCAAGCCTGATATGCCAAAACTAAACAACTCATTCATCAACACATTCAGGAGACCACAATTAAAAGGGACACACTGAGGCATAACAACCAAATCCAGAAAGATGGGACTTGGGCATCCACGATTTTGAGTATCTACAGGGTGTCCTGGAATTAAACTCCAGTAGATAGTGAGAGTTCACTGTATATAACCATACTTCAATTTGTTTTCTAGGTATTTGAGAACAGGGGAGAACTGTTACAGATTAAAGTGGTGTAACCTATGGCCCCTCTGGCCTGCAGAGTGCTCTTACACAACTCTTGCCAATGCATCAAGTATGGAGACAGCAAATACTCCTTTCTTGACTTTGATTCTCCTCCCTGAATCGATACATAGGAAAGAAAAAGGTTACCAAAATCTGCTCATTTCCAATGTAGATATTACCTGAAATTCTAGTGCTTAAGAATGCTTATATGGAAGGATGATGTTAACTTATGTTTGTCTGTCTAGATTAACCACCATCATACTTTGGGAACTTCAGTGACCAGAAGTTGATCATAGGGCACCAGACAGAATGCAGAATGAGTCGAGAAGTGGCTAGTTTAAAAGATAGGGGTGGTCACCATGCCTATTTCAAGCTGGAAAATCCAGACACATAATCAAAGTGCTCAATGGAAGGATGCTTTGTTAGAGAATGTCTCTGTAATAGAGAAGCAATCAACTGAGCACTTTTCCCTGCGCATTTCCCGTCAATTATTTTATTATTATTTATTTATTTACAGTATTTATATTCCACCCTTCTCACCCCGAAGGGGACTCAGGGCAGATTACAATGAACACATATATGGCAAACATTCAATGCCAACCGACAAACAACATACATTAGACAGACTCAGAGGCATTTTTAACATTTTTCCAGCTTCATGATTCCGGCCCCTGGGGGAGCTGTTGCTTCACCATCCAGTAGTGGCTGTACTTCCGCATTCCTTTCCTCGTGTTTTGCTGGCAGTTTTATGGTGTTGTAAATTAGCCTCCCGCATAAAGCGTCCCTAAATTTCCCTAATTGACAGGTGCAACTGTCTTTCGGGGCTGCATAGGTCAACAGCAAGCCGGGGCTATTAATGGTCGGAGGCTTAACCCGACCCGGGCTTCGAACTCATGACCTCTCGGTCAGTAGTGATTTATAGCAGCTGGTTACTAGCCAGCTGCGCCACAGCCCAGCCCCCAATGACTACATGACTACAATGACTACAAGAGCCTAGAGATGGCAAGTGTTGAACCAGCCAATTTTTGTGTAAGCTTTGTATAACTAAGCAGAGCTCCTTCTACTCAAGCTATTATTCTTATATTCATAACAAGACATGGATGAGACAGAGCATTGGAACTGTCTATCAACAAGACCATTGGTACATCTAGATTAATCATTCTAACAGGTACTCCATGGTTTCCGATAATAGACTTCCTCTGTCTCCAATCCCATTGAACTGGGGATTTGAACCCATCACCAGTTGTATGCAGAACAGGTGCTCTGCCTCTATTGCCCCTTATTCTTTGCCCAGCATTTTATGCATTATGCCATGTTGGCATTCTGAGTCATTGACCAGGCTCAGTGTAAAAGCTCTTTTTTTACATAAACATGGAAATCAAGTTTTTGCAAAAAAAAAATAAGCGGAGCATTTGTAGTGCGTAATTTCAGGGATTTTGTGTGTGCGCGCAAAGGACTGGGTGTGTGTTGTATGAGTGCGTGCGTGTTTTGTAAAGCATGAAACGAACAGCCCTGGAAATTACAGAGCAGCCGTAATGACCCTGGAGGCCCCTTTTAGCCACATGATTCTAAACAGAACCATTGATTGATGGTTCTTTCCAGAACACAGCTAAGACAGAAATGAACATGTCAGCAAGCTGACCTTTTTACCAGTCTGTAATGTTCACAGCAGAGTGCTATCAATGTTACAAATTTTCCTGAATGCACTGTGCTCAACGACTCTTAATCCCAGCAAATAAAAGCCAGTTTTAATCAGAATACTCCAACACAGAGTTTCCTTTCTCCACTCCCCTCTCTCTGTGCCAAATTTATTTCTGCCCTCGTACTCCCAAGCTTACAGAGAAGAAATATTAAAATTGGGGGGGGGGGGGAGAGAGGATAGATTGAACATTTAAACATTTATACACACTTTGCCTGCTTGACTTGTTCCCTTGATTGACATGCTTAACCAGTTAAGACAGGAAATAAGGGAAAATGTGATTATAAATAGGAGTCTTCTCCAATCCTCAGGGCAAAGGGAAAGAATCTCAGAGCAAGAGCATTGCCTTGAAAAATGCATTTATTTATATGCTTGTATTTTTCAGACTTGGAATCTTTTCTTTGAATAGCATATCCTATGCAGTTTTGGCTAATACGTAAAATACCATGCTTAGTGATATTTTAGTGAATGCCCCTTATAACATCTCTCTTATATCATCATTAAAGACTATCTCATGTGACACCTTTTGGTGCAAAGTCTCACAATTTATTTTACTCCTGATCTGGCAACCCTAGCATGTATGTGTGTATCTCCACTGAAAAATTAATACAATGTGATACCATTTTAGCTTCCATGGCTCAATGCTATGGATTTGTGAGAGTTGTCATTTGGTGAGACATAAAACTACAACGACCAGGATTCCATAGCATAGAGCCATTGTGGTTAAAATGGTATGAAACTACATGAATTCTACAGTGTAGATGCACTCATAGTCATACTATGAAAGTGGGAGTCCATTTCCCAAAAGCATCCTTTAAATAAGAGTGACACCCATTGACACATTCAGTTTCCAAGGCATTCAAAAAGCTGGGGAATGAATGCCATTTCCAAAGAAAATCTCAATCTTCTTTTTTGAAAAGCAGGTTCCTAGCCCTCTTTGCTCTAGAAATCAGAGAAGTAGCCAAATAAATGCTTCAATTGTTTGAAAGTAGAAAGTTTTTTTGTTCTTGCCTTTCTTGTGACAAGCAAAATAAGAATAAAGTATGCAAACTAATTCAGTTTGAAGAATTCATATTGCTGTGCACAAATCAGTTTTTAAAACGGGCTTCGGCTGATTCAGTTCTTTCATCTCTTTTGGCCAGCCATAACAGCACGGACACCACTACCATGTTTTTCAGGCTGCAACAGACCACACAGCTGCCGACCACGGCTACTTTTGGTTTCATTTGACTACACATGAAGTGCGGAGAGACATCTGTGCACCCCAAAGGGTTTCCCTGTGAGCCCTGCCTGTTGAGCAAATCAGATCAGAAGAAAGCCATGACATGTCTTTTAGCCAAGCTGGGCCTCCGTTTTTCTGTTGCAAACAGGCTTCTGAGAGAGACAGATCATGCTCCAGTCCTCTGGTGATCTAAATTCTCAGTGCCACTCGCAGCTCTGCATGACTTGGCTTGTTTTTTCACTCAAATAGCAATAAATGTTTACTTTCTACACACTTAAGAAACTGCAGCCAATGGTGCCCTTCACACGGGGCAAGCTTCACACGAGGCAAGCTTCAAGATATAGGTATCTTGTCATTTTTAAAGCCACCATAAAATGAGGAGCATTAGCCATTCTTTTTTTAAGAATGGCTAATGCTCCTTCAGGTGGTGTGCCTTAACTCAGCTTCATTAAAAGGGTGTTGAAGGCAAACAATAATAGAAAGCGTGTTTCTTAAGTCTGATGCCTTAACCCAGGTCTTATTGCAGGATATGAGGAGAAACGATCCCAGAAAGGGTGGTTTCTTAAGTCTAATGCCTTAATGCACACCATGTTGAAGGATATGAGGAGAAAGGATCCCAGAAAGGGTAGTTTCTTAAGTCTGATGCCTTAGTCCAGGTCTTATTGAAGGATATGAGGAGAAACAATCCCAGAAAGGGTGATTTCTTAAGTATGATGCCTTAAGCCAGGCCTTATTGAAGTATATGAGGAGAAACGATTGCAGAAAAAGGGATTTCTTAAGTCTGATGCCCTAAAAATGATGGAAAGGGGAGCCTTGGAAGTTCCCCCATTGCTGCAAATGGGCTGGATCTTCTTGGAGCAAAAACAGATCTTTTGACTGCAGGATCGAAAAATGGAATTTTGCCTGTCACAATTTGGGAGGCTCCTGAAGGACGGATTGGGGGGGGGGGGGGCACTAAAATCCAGACACCGAATATGGCATGGGGTTTTGCCAAATTGCAACCCCTAATTGCTAGCAGCATTAAGCTTCTCATAGTATATAATTTCAATTATTATTTTTGTAAACCACACACGGAACTAACTACAGTAGAGTCTCACTTATCCAAGCCTCGCTTATCCAAGCCTCGATAATCCAAGCCATTTTTGTAGTCAATGTTTTCAAGATATTGTGATATTTGGTGCTAAATTTGTAAATACAGTAATTACAACATAACATTACTGCGTATTGAACTACTTTTTCTGTCAAATTTGTTGTATAACATGATGTTTTGGTGCTTGATTTGTAAAATCATAACCTAATTTGATGTTTTATAGATTTTTCCTTAATCCCTTCTTATTATCCAAGATATTTGCTTATCCAAGCTTCTGCCGGCCCGTTTAGCTTGGATAAGTGAGATTCTACTGTATATGTAACTCACCAGCAGATTACAACAGAAACATGACTCATCTGTTATTTTCTAATAGACATATAAAGGGCATGGATTTTCTGCAAGAAAGCCCTTACATTTTTGGAAAACTAGCTAGCAATTAAAGGGATGGGACCCTGTTCATATAGAACCTCCTGTGATGTATGGAAGAAAGACCATCCATTGTGTTTATAATCCATTATCTAGATAATGTTTGAAATACAAGCCAATCCCATCAATGTTTGAGAAATTCCACACTTCGGTTTGAAGTTATAAATAATGCTTTGATCAAAATCAGTGGGTTTTATGGCAGTTCATGACCAGTTCATTTTTTACAGAAGGAAAATCACAAACAAAAGGATAGCATTCTTTGCCTCTCTTTTTTGTTTCCCAAGGAATGCTTGCATACACTATCTGTTGGCTCAGTGGGCATATAAACAGACCAGGGAAAGAAAACACAGAAGTTAAATGAAAATGGACCCCCAAGGTATGATCAGCAGTAGATTTACTTCTCATCGACTCCAGTCTGTTTTTGAAATTGGCACAGAAGCATCAGGATGGCAGCTTTATTGATTGGATAGGGGAGAGGAGGGAAACAAATGTCTCAATCTGTGCAATGGCATTTCCAAGCCATATTTGCAGCTTTGGCAGGAATCACAGACTGGGTTCTTCTTAGTGAACTTACTGCAGTACAGACAGTCTCCAAGTTGCAAGCAATATAGGTTCTGTTGCTTTGTTCTTAAGTTGAATTCATATGTAAGTCAGAACAGGAACATTTTTAAGTGTAACTCCAGTCAATATATAAATATATATTAGCTTTAGATATCATAGGGAAGGGTTAACACCCCTGTGGTGTTTCTTTTGCTGTCTGTGCCCTTGTGATAATTGGATTTTGGGGGGAAAATGGCTTTTTGTGGAACCAAGGATTGGTGAGAAAGCCTCAGTGGAGACACCTTTTTTAAAGATTGTAGATGATGTTAAATAGAAGCTCTTACGTCCACCTGTAAACCAAAGTCACTCTGCAGGGTAGTGATGTGCCACTCAGCTTTGTAGAACAATTAACAGAAACTTTCAAAATGATCAAACAGAGCGAATATTTACAATAGTCTCTCTGATTACTTACAGAAAACAGTATAAATAAATAGTCCTTTTAAAGTCCATAGAATTGCATCAGTGCCTTAGGAATAACAGGGCCTCTTAGAGCCTGCAGTCATCTTCTCTCCTGGCTGTTTCCAGTCAGCATACACACTCACTCTAAGGTAAAACCTGCTCAAACTGGTTCCCCAGTAGCATGGCGGAGAAATTGACCAATCAGATTCCTAGCTAGGACTGCCTATATATAGCAAAGTTAGTAGTGTCTTGGAAGTAACACACTCTCCTATTGTCTCAATTTGGCAGGGAAGGTCCTGATTAAACCTCTTTAGTACTACTTATTTACTTACTTCTTCTTACTGATTCAACTCCTTCCCCCCTTTGTCCTCAGCATCTTTCAATTGCTGCAAACTGAGGATGCATCTACACTGTAGAATTCATGCAGTTGGAAACCATATTAACTGCCATGGTTCAATGCTATGGGCTATTGGGAGTTGTAGGTTTACAAGGTCTTTAATTAAATGGAATTTGGGGATTGGAAGTAAGAGTCTTGCATTTTTCTGGTGAAAGCAAATGGCTAAAGCATCCGCTTGTATGTTCTTCCTCATTAAAATTGTAGCTGGGCTTCACATTTCCCTGTTTTCAACTTTGAAAGGTTGGGGAGTATGATGTAACCAGGCTCTCAGAAAAGCTAAGAAGTGAGTTAATCCATTTCCTCTCCAGTAGTTCATGATGCTGTACGTATCTTCCTGCCTGCTTCAATTTACCTTTCCAACAGCCCTGTGAGGTAGCTTAGGCAAGGAGATATAATGAGCTTCCCCATAATCTGATTCTTAGAGCAATGCCTTCTAATGACTGATGATACAAATGCCTTTTAATGGCTGATGATATAAACACTCCAGATGATTATGGGCCTTTTTTCCAGCTTATAGTAGGATTTGGGTTCATATGTGCATGCCTGCCTTGCAGTTCTGTGCCCATCATTCACATTGAAATGTTGCATGCCACAAACCAATGTGGTTTGAGTGACAAAGTGCAAAATGCCAGATTCTTCTCACAGGGAATGACTCAGATGACCAGCTTTGCCAGACACAGGAAACAGCAGGGAGCTGCCAAGAGTGCACTTAAAAATTAAAAGGGGAAGCCGTTTCTTCAAACAATGATGTGTGGTTGCAAGAGTGAAAATGGGAGAAAGGTTTGGAGCATTTAATGGTTGAGTAGAAGAGGGAATTTTAGCACGGTTTACCTGGTTTGTGGCAACAAGTGAGACCTGCTGAAATTCTCTCTTCTACTCAATATTAAAGGTACAGGAGTCCTGTTGTCAACCCTAAATCAGGATGCAGCTATACTGCAGAACTGATGCAGTTTGACAATACTTTAACTGCTGTAAGTAAAATAAAGGTTTTCCCCTTGACATTACGTCTAGTCGTGCCCGACTCTGGGGGTTGGTAATCATCTCCATTTCTAAGACAAAGAACCAGCGTTGTCCATAGACACCTCCAAGGTCATGTGGCCAGCATGACTGCATGGATCACCATTACTTTCCCGCCAGAGCAGTACCTATTGATCTACTCACATTTGCATGTGAACTGCCAGGTTGGCAGAAGCTGGGGCTAACAGCAGGAGCTCACCTCGCTCCCTGGATTCGAACTGCCAACTTTTCAGTCAGCAAGTTCAGCAGCTCAGTGGTTTAATCCACTGCGCCACTGGGGGCTACTGCTGTAGCTCAATAATAATATTGTAATAATAATTTTATTTTTTACCCGCTGCTTCCTGTGGCTCAATATTATGGAATCATGGTCATTGTTGTCTTAAAAAGGTCTTGTTATACTAAACTATAATCTATGATTCTACAGTATTGAGCCATGGTAATGAAAGTGATGTCAAATGGGATCAGTTTACAGTGTACAGATGTATCCTGAAAATGACATGTGGAGCTTCATAGCAAAATGCCCAGGAAATAGATATTTATTTACATAGGAGAGAAATTAAATTGTTGTGAATCATTTCATTTTTGCCTTCTTCTCTTACTCAGTGTTTCCAGACTGATGAAACCATACCTTGGCCAGTCAATTAAAATCATTTTATTATATAAAGGTTTTTGAGGTCTCCTCCTGTGTTGGGAGTTTATGTGCTGCTTTCTCTTTGATGACATGCAGATAGAGAGGTGAGTGGGGATAAATGCAATGGTGGATGATATTATAAACCCGGTTCCCTAAAACAGAGGCCACCTTGGCAAAGCAGGGGAAAAGGCAAAAAGACAGGGAAGCTTAGAAACAGCTGAAACATTATTAGCAAATTCTTGAAAATGCATTAAAATTAAACTTCAATCCTTTATTGATAAAGGAGACGTTTACACCCCGTTCTTTTTATTTTTTAATAACCAATTACCATATTTGCATCCATATAAAAGAAGAAGAAGAAATCTTTCAGGGATCAATGTGCTAGCTGAGGGGTATTTTCCATTCCAGCAAGGACACAGAAAACTGGTGATATGTGACATCTACTGACTAATGGGGAGTATCACAGTTTTGCATCCCACACACAGATCAGAGGACCAAGCCCATTAGTTTGGTTTCCCTGAAAAGCCCATAGGTTTTATCTTTCTTGCAGGGATAAATTGGAAACCTGTCAATAAATAAACAGGAACAGATAATAATAGGCTGCGTTTTTATAGATATGTCAGTTATGTGTCTTCATAGGCTGCAGGTTAGGAGGACACAGTTTTAATATCTTGCTTTCGTTTATCAAAGACCGGCATTGAATGGTGCAACCAGTCCCAACACAAACAGCTATGGTTATCCTTCCAAAAACCGTGACTGAGACTCAACATCAAGGTTGTTGTTGTTGTGTGCCTTCAAGCCATTTTCAGAGTTTTCTGGACTTGGTTTGTTCACAGGAGGTTTGCCTTTGCCTTCCTTTGAGGCTGAGAGAGTGTGATCTGCCCAAGGTGACCAAGAGGACTTTCATGGTCAAGTAGATTTCCAAAATCCTAGTACAATACTCAAACCAGAACAGTATAAAATTTTACTTGCCCAATTAATGAATAACTCTACATATGTAGAGCTATTCATTGATTGGGCAAGCAAAATTTTAATTTGTATTGGGGGGGGGGGGGGTAGTAGTAGTCATAGTATTAATTGAAACCCAAAGCAATTCATAACATTAAGAACAATGCAATCGAAAACCTACAGCATATGAATATTACAAACTAATTCAACCTACAATAGTTAAAATCACATCAAACAATTAAAACTGTTAAAATGGTTAAAATACTGTATTTTTTAAACTGCTTTTCGAGTTAAAAGTTTTTTACATTCAATTATATAGCAAAATCTAATATTTCAAGAGGGAATGTACAGGTTTTTATTTTACCATCATCCCTGACTTTTCTTGATATTTGAAATTTTCTGGTATTTCTGTCAGCAAGTCAGCTCCAGAGAGTTAAAAGCCACTTGATGGATTTTAACTGCCACGGAGTTCAATGAGTTATTGAGGACTGAATAGCAACAATGTCAACTCCTCTTGGAGTTTATGGCTTCTGTATGTACGAATGTGCACATAAAAACCTGTGTCAGTGCGCACATAAAGGAAGCATGAAACAGAAATCCCAGTACCACACTACCATGCCACTGGGCTGCCAAATATTATACCCACATTGTGTTCTGTGGGGAAAAGTGACTAGAGCACTGTCTTTTTTGTTCTGTTCAGGGGCTTCGGCAGACTGACACAATTGGGGAGGCTGCAATGGGCCGCTATTTTTTGATTTTATGCAAATTGCACAACGCGGAGTGCCAAATGATCTTCGCCTGTGACTGACAGCATTGACAAACCCACACTTGCAATGACAGCTGGAGAAGGGGGAGAGAAGGGGAGAAGGAGGTGGAAAAAAAGAGAAAACTAATTTCTTTAATAGGATTTATAAAGGACACTCACAGAGCAAGACAGAGTTTTGGAGTACTGAGCATGAATAATCTCAACGTACCTTCAGTTTGGGACCAATCCAAAAGATATGTACAATGAGGTTTTCTGCTCAAAAGATATTTATAGATATAGATAAAGGCATAGATATCGTCACATCTCCACATTTGCTGGAGTTAGGGGCACAGGACTACTGTGAAAGTGAAAATCAATAAATAAACAATTTTTTTAGCAGATAGGTTGGTATTAGAGTTGTGGTCTTATCAATAAAGGTCTTAATTGACTATGGAATCAATGCTGGGCTCTTGTGATCTGCTCTACATGGTGCAAGATTTAGAATAAAGTTTGGAAAAGTTATTTTGCAAACAAGATCACCCAGAATTTATTTACGCAACAATCTGAAACACTGAATCTCACAAAACCAAATCAGAATTGTGGTAGGACAAAATAAATAAACACCATACTTTCTCTAGAGTGGCGCCTTCTAGACCTGCTAGGTTACAATTTCTGTCATCTCTATCAGCTCACAGGGTGCATCAAGCCCTGTATAGCCATACCCTTGAACATTAATGTAAATTCCGCTAAGAAAGAGAATGTGGGATAACTAGCTTAGATAATATAGAAAAGATTTTATAATAGGGAAATGTTTATGAGAAAATGCAGTGTTTGGCATCAGCTACAATTAAAAAATCAAATGCAATTTAAGCTTTAACCAGAAACGTGATGATGTGAGAGTAATCATATAACCAGAGTGCTGATTTTACCCAAGCTTATTATTGTAAATATACAACATGACTTGTCTCTTCAACTTGCTGTGGCAGCAGTTAGTGAGAAACCTAGTTCACTCAGAACTTTAGTATAGACTTTTAAAAACCTGCATTTTGGATAGCACTTTTAAAGTTTAGAGTAAAGCAAGAAGAGCATTTGCTGCACCAATGACATATAATGACACTTCCATGGATGCCACCAACCTATCATTTCATGAATGCTAAAATCTGCAAGATATCATTTTAGAGCAGATGAGAGAGCCTGTGTGGCCCTTTGGATGTTGTTGAACTGCAGCTCCCAGCATCCTTAGTTAGCACTGTCAACGGAAAATGGCAAGACAGAGTCCAACAAGAATTGGAGGGCTGTACAATTGATTTAGAGTAGGCATGGCACAATTCCTAATAGCCTCCAAGTGCAGGCTGTTAGGAATTGTGCAAGTTGAAGTCCAAAACACCGGGAGGGCCGAAGTTTGCCCATGCCTGATTTAGAGCTTTGTGTATGGAAGAGAGTCTGTGCTGATGCAGAGAAAAGCCAGGAGCACAAACTTTCTATCCCAGGCATACTGGAAGGCATTATTAGAATTAAGGTTTTAGGACGAAAAGCTCTGGTTGTTCTCAGCTGACTTCACCCCCTTGACTTCTGGCCCCAGAGCCTTAATTAATGGTCAAAGCTGTAGCCATTTTGCTCCTTACCATGGCCCTGTGTCACAAAGTCAATGGGTTCGGTGCCAGGAACACAGTCTGTAGCTGCCAGCATTAGTAGGTCAAATGACTGTTTATCACTCATGTGAAAGGTTTTTTCTCCCTTTCCAAGTCTTGAGTGGAGGCATTTCAGGTCTTCAAACACGACAGGCTTACACAAAATGAAGCACCTGCTTCTACTTTGATAGAGAACACAGCAAACCTTGCTCCAGCACCTCTTCTACACAAAGGGCGTTTTGTTCGCCTGGCTGATGTTTCCGAAGGTCAGATACCTTCTTGGGTTTCTTAGTGAACTGGGGTGCTTTCTTTTCTGCTGCCTTGCTCCCTTCATTTGGCAGACATTGACCGTAGGCATTGGACCAGCCAGCCCTAATGCCAACATAACATTAACGTTTGTGTGAAATGACCCCTTGTACTATCTCACCGTAGCATAGTTTGGGAAAGCTTGCCCAGAGAAACACGGTTGATTTCCCACTGACTTAGTTCATGCATGTGTTCACTTTTGCTACACTTTAAAGTGCAGTTTAGAGTTTGGGTGTCTATATAGTCCTGAATGGAGGATTTGTTGGCTAAACTTACTTTGTACATTCCTGGTTTTCAGTGTCTCGGTACAGTATATGGATTTTCTCTATTCCTGCTTTGTGCTACCTTAGAAATCTACACTCTTGTGAGTTAATACCAGCCCTAGTAGACACATGGAAGCGATCACTGAATGATAAATCAACACAGACAAATCTGACTGATTCAATTGATCTCCTCTATTTGGGACAAAAGGGTGCATCTACACTGTAGAATACAGTTTGAGATGACTTTGATTGTCAGGGCTCCTGGGAGTTGTAGTTTGGAGAGGCACCAGCACTATTTGACTAAAGACCTTGTAAAACTACAATGCTCATAATTCCCTTGCATTAAGCCTAAAGTGGTGTCAAACTGTATTGTACAAGATAGATACATCCTAACAAATAGAATATATGCCTATTTTTTTGCTGAAAGAAAGACAGGATAGTAGTATGTCAGGCATCCCAGTTTTAAAGGGGAGCTATATCTAACCTAGTCAAAAGTTGGACCCCAAAATGATGAACCCCATAGTCCATGACCCCGTAGGGATGAATTAGGGTGCATGGACCTCACCCTTAGTTTTCAAAGCTATTTTCATCATATCCCCTGGAATGCTGGAAACAGACCTGAGACCTCAGGGGTTGGCAATCCCTTAGTTAACAATATCCTGGGAAGACATACTGAACATAAAATAATCTTACACAAGAGTTTCTGGGTCTTTTCCTGTTTTCCCCCTTCTCTTATAATCTGGTTGATCTCTGGGAACGTTTCTTCACCTCTGTCACCAAATCAGACCCTGTCTTGGGGTTCCCACTACAATTGCCAACACCCTGGGCACCTTTTGTTTACCTGACTAAAACCATTGTATTAACTGGAGTTGAAAACCTATTTCAGCCCATTATCTTCTGCTCCACTGCATTCCTTTCAGCTCGTGTCCCTCTCATGGGTGGATTAATCAATGGGCGGAAAACTTAAAAATAATCAACTGATAGTTTATTAAAGTTTCTCACCACGGCTAGGACCAATCAGTGATGACGTTGGATGGAACCTTGGACCTACCAGGAAGTGGATCATAGCCGGCACTGGCCAGTGCAGTAGGCTTTAATAGCTGTCAAATAAATAAATAAATCTGTATGTTTGCATTTGCAGTATGTCAGTTCTTTGAAGAGTTGTGTCTGCTGACATCCTCTTTGGCCATTGAGAATAAAGCCTCTGATTTTGCCTTCATCCCATTGGCATCCCATCTGACTTTTTGGAAGCTTGACATGGCAGGCTTCTAACCTGCTGTTCTTGCAGAAGCTGAAATCACATAACAACCTGATACGGGATGAAGCTGAATTGCAGATCTATTATATTTTATTTTAGTCTATTAGAGTTTATGTCTCACCTTTCCCCCCTTCCTGAGTCTCAAGACAGCTTACCAACATTAAAACTGATAGAGCACGGAGTACACATCATAAAAATTTAATGTATAATTAAACTATTGATAGAATTAAAAGCAATTAAAAGCATTCCCATTAAAAGAGAGAGTGATACCAAATATAGGTGATTTGTTATTGTGTTATGTGTCTCCAAATTAACTCTGATTACAGAGACCCAGTCAGTCTTGGCCAGATTTGTTCAGAGGAGGTCTGCAATTGCCTTCAGTAAAGAGTGTGAAAACTGCCCAGGATTACCTAGGGGTTTTCCATGACTGAGTCAGGATTTGAACCCTGGTCTCTTGGAGCAGTAGACCATTACATCACATCGACATGTGACACCTTATTAAAGACTCTTTTCCATAAGCAATCAGTCCTCAAAGAAGTTAGTCACAGCTAACTTAGATCCCACTGATTTGTGTAAAGCACAAAACTATTTCTTAATATTTCCCAGCACATTCACTCCTCACTCTTGCTATAAGAAGGGCTCTAAATGCAATTAGGGTGTCTTCAGAACAGTATGTCCTTGGTGATTACTAATTTTACAGAATTGCCAGGTGCCCGTTTTTCGGAAGGGGGAAATGCCACCAAGCTCAGAGGCCCTAAATGAGTTTCACTTCACTGAATTATTGCAAATTCTTTTTGCTCTCTATATCTACATTTCACTCCTTTTATCTCATACTCAAGAGATGATCATTTGAAATTATTTGCGAAGGAATGAGGTACAATGACAGGATTGTAACTCATCCCTTTTGTATTGTCAGTACAATAAAACAATATTCAAATGTCCTTCCCTCAAGTTCACACCAAGAGACTCCTTTCCACACAATCCTCAAATAGTCTCAAATTAGTTTATCTCCCTACACACCTGGCAAGATATATTCAGAAGATTTACAATAATATGATTCCTCTGAGGCTGAAAGAGTGTGGCTTGTCCAACGGGTTTCCATGGTCCAGTAGGGATTTGAACTCTGGTTTCCAGAATTATAGTCCAATGCTTGTTGTGTTACTGAAGAGCTTGGAAGTATTTAGTTACTTCTAACTAATTTCTTTCCCAATAGCAAAGGTATAACTACATTACATTATGAGATATTAAAAACATCAAAACATCCAGGCGTCCCCTCGGCAACGTCCTTGTAGACGGCCAATTCTCTCACTCCAGAAGCAACTCAAGTTGCTCCTGACACGAAAAAAAAAAATGAGATATTACTCAGAAAGAGATATCTTCACTCCTTTTCTGATGTAACTTAATTTTTATCTAGTTCCATAGTTATAGGACATACTTCATTGAAGGAGTAAATGATATCGTTCAGCTGATGATTTGTGTTGCACTTGTGCTATTGCCGTATCTTGCAGTCTACTGTGTTGAGATGACCACAAATGAATGAAAGTAGCTCTATCTTGTAGCACAGGCCAGAGGTTAATACAGTCAGTTTCATTTAAATAGCCCAATTCAGTTAATTTGAATTAGTTTTAAGTGTGACACGTTATTTGCAAAATACCTGCCAGCATAAATGCAACTAATTACTTGCTCAGAGCTTGGAATTATAATGGCAACTAATTGCTTTTCAAAAGGAACATTCCAAATACTGATCTATTGTATTTTGTTACTATATTTCTAAGGAATGAAAACACTTTAAGAGGCCCAGAGCTCTGTCTGTTTCTTATCATTAAAATGTTTCTAGAACATTGTTAGGATAACATAATATATAGCTTTGTGAGATACAAAATGCAAGGCAGGAAAAGCCCAAGGTATGAAAGGAGGCTTAGATGATTGTAAAAATTACTGTCTGCCGAATTTGGCACTTCACCATTATTTAGTCCAAAAAGCAAGTAATTTCAAAGTCTAGATGCACAAAATACTAAAGGCTGGTTGTAAAGAAATGAATTGGGATATATTGAGACTGATGGCTTTGTTGTGATGACAATGAGGTTAATAGGCAAAGAGACAAGCAGGGAAATCCATTTGAGATTTTAAAATTAAACTGTGCAACATTGACAGCATCTTAGTGACCATCACTGGAGCTAATTTCTATCTTGTAATGACTTTGTAGATCCCACTAGACAAATGATGCATAGTACAAAATGCTCCAGAAATGTGGTTAATTGCTTGAATTTCATTTCTTTCTTTCCATCAAAGCTAACAATTGGACAGTTTTCAAACTTTCTCAATTTGACATACCACTCTTGATCCCTGGTTATGGTTTTAAAAAAACAACTCATCTGTTTAGCCTCTTTAAAGGCAGAAGGGCCTTTAACCATATGCTCTATTTGCAGGTTTTAGGGACTGAATCTGGTCCCTGCTGTTCTAAAGAATCTGGTAGCAAGGGTTGGGAAAATTCTGAAAGAGCCTGAAAAAATATACAGCAGAGATGATGTATCAGGAATAGAATCATGTGGCTATCCAGATATTGTTGGAACTTCAAGCCCCATCAGCTATAGCCACTATTATCAGTTGTGAGGAATGCTGCATAGGTTAAACTTGTCATTATTATGTGCCTTCAAGTACTTTCTTGGCAAAGTTTTTTAGAGAGAGCTTGTCATTACTTTCCTCTAAGGCTGAGAGAATATGACATCCAAGGTCACTCAGCTGGTTTCTTACTGCAGTTTTAATTGCTTATCATCTTTCTCTCAATAAAATTACAGACCAACAGAAGAAAATGCCACTTGACCCTACCATTCTCGATTGCCTTGTCACTGCTAAGATCTCAGTCTTTTTCCTAATGTTCAGATATGCCTACTCTTGAACTTCTAGTCATCCCACTGGAGTAGAAGAAAGATGCAAGGGGAGTGATGAATCCACTCTGGATCTTATGAGTTATCCAAGGTGCTGAATCTGTTTGGGTGCTAGGATTCAGCATCTTGGATAGCTCCTTTGACATTCAGATTGAAAGCCAGTGTGGATTTGTTTGTACCACTGATGCGGAAAGACATTTCTTCCCACCCAGCATTCACATCAAAAGGGTTTTCCTCCCTAAGAATATCCTTCAGAGAGGATGATTCCTCGCTTAGCCATGGTATGCAACTGTACGTGACCAAGTACAATGCCAATATGCTTATATAGAACCCCAACACCCTTTTTTACAGGATCAAAGCCACACATGTTCTGCCTTTTCATTAAAGAACCGATTTTACTCTCACCAGTTGTATGAATATAATTTATATTTATTTTATAATCTGCTTATTCAACATGGGACCGAGAGTGGTAAATTACACCAGATAATAACTGGACCAACCAAATGCAGTGAAACAGAATGTATGTGTGCCCCAAATGTCCTAATGGTGCCAGATCCTGTCTGATCTTGGAAGCAAAGCAGAGTCTATTTTAGTTAGTATTTGTATGGGAGACCACCATGAATACCAGGTGCTGGTAGGCTATATTTCACAGGAAAGAACTGGTAAAGTCACCTCTGAATATCCCTTGCTTAAAAAAACCTTAGAAAATTCATGGGGTCACCATATCCACAAACACACATATCTCTTGCAATATATGAATTTTGGTCTTATCAAGGATCAATTTCCATTGTGATGCATTAATATTTCCTGGTGAATCGACAGTGCTAAATATTTTTTACCTTTGCTAGTTATGTATTCTTGAATTCTGCCTTAACATTAAAACACTTTGATGTGCAGGACCAATGTTTTAGCATCTCACCTTTGTTTTTCTACAAGCTAAATACAGATATATGTAAGGTTTTTTATTTGCAAACATTCCATTAGCATTTACAATTTAAAATAACTTTGTGGAAATTCACTGACAGTTTCTCTTCATCTGTTTACACCTGCACCTTATGAATAAACAAATGAAATCATATTCTGCTCCCAGTTATGTTGCTATATATCCAAAAAATTGGTGTTGACTGCAGCCGAGGTGTTGTTTTATTGAAGTCCAAAGTTATGCCTTGGGTGATTTTCTGTTTTGCATCCCATTTAAAAACATACGTTGCAATCTTTGGCAAACTTACCTGAGAGTAAATTCTACTGAATGTAGTGAGATTTACTTCTCAGTAAACATCCATAAGTTAAAGCAGTAAGTTTTCCAATAACAACTTTCAAAGTACTTATCTGTTTTCCTCCACTAGGTCATTATTTTCCTAGTTGTTTGGTACTACATTCTTTACAGTTTGGGACCTGTCAATTAGTTGCCTTGGTTTGTTTAGAAATTCCCACAGCACTAAGGTCTTTGGTCCAGACAATTTGATTTCTGTATATTTTGGTTGCAAATAGAAGGAAGATTTTTCTTTTGCTCCCTTAATGCGCCGTCTTTTAAAAGCTCATCACGGCATTTGTTGGCTGTCTGTTTACCTCAGTGAGACAAAATATGTGCCTTGAGTCACCAACTGTTTTTTTAGGCTGTGACTGAAATAGTGGGAATCCATAGCCCTGCTGTAGACAGTCTGAGCCATGTATTACTGTAGCAGTGGGTAACCTCTGTGCTTTTGCACCCCTTAAGATAAAATCATAGGCTTATAGAATTGGAAGAGACTACAAAGGCCATTCAGTCAAATCCCCTGCAATGCAGCAACAAACAAAGCACTCCCGAAAGATGACCACTAATCTCTATTTAAAAAGCTGCAGAGAAGACTCCACCGCACTCTGAGGCAGTGTATTCTGCTGCCAAACAGCTCTAGCCAATAGAAAGTTCTTCCTAATGTTGAGATAGAATCTCATTTCTTGCAGCTTGAATCCTCAGTGTATTCTAGTTTCTAGAGCAGCAGAAAACAACTCCCCACCCCTCCCCATATGACATCTTTTCAAATATGTAAACATAGTTATGTTCCCCTTTACCTTCTTTTCTTCAAGCTGAACATACCTAGATCCCTAAGTCGTTCCTCATATGGCTTGGCTTCCAGACTTTTGATAATTTTGGTCGCCCTTCTCTGGACACGTTCTAGCTTGTCAATATCCTTCTTGATTTTTGTGATGCCCAGAATTTGGCACATTATTTCAAATGAGGATTGACCTATGCAGAATACTGTTACTTCCCTTGGTCTAGATACTGTACTATTGATGCAGTCTATATGTTTGCAAATGGTGCACCAGACCTACATAGCAAAGCCAATGGTGATGAACGTTGAGAGCTACAGTTCAACATCTGGAGGGCCATACAGTTCCCATTCTTGCTCTTGGGTGCTTTGTACCTTAATTCCTAGATGTCATTGGAAATATATGGAATGTAAAGGGATGATCTGAGTAAGGCAAGGTGGTAAGTATTCCATTCCTGGATTAGACAGATTCATGGAGAATAGTTCTATCTGGACCTTGACCTCTGAATACATGCCATTTCAATTCATTATCTTCTCCTGGACTTTTCCAAGCATTACAAGGTGCAGGTCCTTCTTATGTTTTCCCCTGAAAGGGTTTTTACTAAACCATTTGTAAGTTTGTATCCACTTTTGGTGGTGAATTTGCTGAGGCTAGTGCAGTTCAGTTGGATCTTGAGATCCAACAACTGATATGCAGAATTTCAGAAACTGTCACCTTTACACTAAATGTACACGAAGAGGAGTGGGAGAGAAATGGGGGAAATTCAACAATTATCTGCCCAATTTCCTTTGCTCCCACATTATCACTCTGCTGACTCCTGCTATCATTAGAATCACAGACTTGGAAGAGACCTCACAGGCCATCCAGTCCAACCCCCTGCCAAGAAGATTCTTTAAGACTTCAAAATTAAGATGATTTAGAATCTAGAAGTCTGCTGCAATCTATGACAGCCAATGTTAGTCCAATCTTTGAAAGAGCTATTTCAGCTACTGAAGTATTTGGGCTTTAGATTTCAGCATTTTGGATATTGTCTTTGCATATTCAGCACAAAAGTCCTCAAAGGGAAATTTCAAATCCATTCACTTCTCAAAAATTAGGAGATTGGCACAACCGTCCATCTGAGTGACCATTATAGTGGCTGCACCCTCACCTGTTCAGGTGAAAACTGGAACAGGACTAACCAATCTTTTCACCTTTAACATGCATAGAACTCTGCTTTTTCTACAACTTCTCATTTTTATTTCTAGAAATTAAATGAAAAATAAATGGTTTTTGTTTGCATAGTAGAATAGTCTTGAAAAGGAATTGTAATGAGACGAATGGAATCATTTCTGAAAAGAAAACCAGTTCTTCTGAGCTCTTTTTGAGATTTTCCAAGAGATCTTTTGGTGAGTCATAAGGCCTTTTCAAACAGCAATGCTTGCATTAATAATACAGATGAGAAGATGCCAACCATCTTGCTACACTACAAAAAATCACAATGGCTTTAGTTGTATTTTCTGTTCTACAACGAAACCCCAGACTATACCAATAATTTTAGTTTTTTCTGCAGCTATTCTTTATCTGTATTCTAAAGGGGGAAACAATTTTAAAAGTAGATGAGAATTGGTCTAGGTTTCAATACAAACTGCCCATCCTGATCTGAAAAATAAAACTTAAACCGAAATCATCTCATACAGACATTTTCCAAAACCCTCAACATTGATAATCAAAAGAGAACAACTAGGTTACAATTACTTTACACACATTTTAATATAAATTTAACTGTACAAAGATTTGGCTATTTTAAAAGCATAAAGACAACAGAGAGAGAGCGAGAGAGAGAGAAAAGGACTGCCTTACAAAATACTTATTCTCTAACCACCCTCAACAAATAAAATCAGCTGCCGTAAGGAGAAAGAGAGAAAACATATTTCAGTTTCTCATTGCCAACATGGCATTTATGTCCCAAATGAGATTCCGTAATTGATCCATGATTTGCTTCAGCTGTTGATTCTTCTGCTTTAGCTTCTGTAAAAGAAAGAGTTTATCAACACTGGCATTTTGTTCAGGAAAAGTTTGATTTTTAATAGGGGAAATTGGAAAATACATAGTAGCATAGAGGTCTATTAATTACTCATCGCTAGAGAAACAAATCAAGGTAGACGTCCCCAAATTAATGGCCCCATGATTGGTAACAGCAATGAATTAGGTCTCTTGTCACCATCTGGGGATGCTCTTTCTTTTAACAGATCTTGTATGATTTTCTAGAAGTAGACTATGTAATTTCTGCAATTCTAAAACTGTAACAAACTTTTTTATTCTTGCAAAATCATCTTTTCATATCAACCATCATATTTTAATCCAGGAGCTAGACAAGATGCGCAACATGTGAGCTTCCATATGTTATTAGAATTCAAGTCCTTTCATCCATTGCTATACTGGCTAGTAGGTTACTGCAGAAAAGTCATATCACGTCGTAAGTCATAAGACATTTGTTAGCTTTGTACTTTGTATGTTAGCCAACATGTCGGTGTGGCCTGCACCAAAACCTTTAGAATCGAAACTAGACTACACCATTAAACTGGAAATAACACTTTCAAACTAGGAACATGTTTTCATTATTATTATATTGTTCAGAGGCTGGATGGCCTGAATATTCTACATTATGATTTTTGTTCCTAGGTGATACACTGTATATGCCATTTCCTAATTGGTTCTATTATAAAAACATGGGAAAAGTTTATTAAACTGCAAAAACTTTGTCTTTGTGAGAGGAACATCATGCTATAGCATGATCATTTTTCAATGAATATCTCTGAATATCTCATCATCGAGTCTTAACCAATTCAACATCATTCGTGCCATACAAAGTTTCTATAGTAGAACAACTGCTTTCAAAATAAGGACTACACCATTAAATAGGAAATAACTTTTGAACTAGGAACACATTTTCTTTATTATTAAAAAAATGTTGTTTATAAAAAAATCAAAATTCCCCAAAAGTCCGTGGATAAGTGAAACGTTCTGAAATTAGATGGGCTGACAGTGGTAAATGTGTTCTACCATTGTGGCAAGTTTCACCGCAATAGCTGTACAAATGGGGGAGAAAGGAGCCTCAGAAGCCCGCCCACTGTGCGCAATTACTTTAATGAAATAGTAACAAAATTTTCACTAAAGAGGCTTTAGAAACACTTTAGAAACGAAAGGCCAGTACCCCCCAGTTTTGTAATGACTTTTAAAACATGTTTTTATTAATCACACATACTGGCTAGGACTGAAAGCAGCTGTAATACAACATCTGAACGACCTCACATTTCTCACCATTAGGATAAAGGAATAGGTTGATTGATAGGAGGTTAGCATAAGCCCTATATTGCTAGTCATAATTCCATAGCTTCTAAGTCATGTTGGAGGCATCTATGTACAAAAAGACTTTTCACTGTGAAAAAGCATCCTTAACCACCTTAGGGCAGAGGCAACAGGAGGTCCCAGGACCCCACTGTAATTGCACTGCCCTGTTTCCCCAAGTAATACATGAAGAAGGCTATACCTTGGGTAAAAATGAAGTTTAAAAATAGGAAAGATTACTAGTGTTAGGTGAAGAGCTGTGCCAGCATCCAAATAGCTTTGCCAATACATCTCAAGCTTGATTTATGGCTGAAACTAACCCCTTGAGTTAAAATGCCCAACAACGCAGAATTCTATTACGTTTTGGAAGACCCACAAATAAATCTAAGGAACTGGCACAGGTTCTGTTCAGTAATCCTTCCACTGATAGCACAAAAACTCACAGCCATCACATATTGTTCTTGCACATGGCAACCCTCACGCGTGAGCCTAGTGTTTATTTATTACCTATGCCTAAATTATATTTACCGTATAGCCCTAATCATACCCAAGGAGAAACAAGTCCCATTGAGATTAATAGTACTTCTGCAGAGAGGCATGTAGCCTTAATAAGATGAGGAAATTGAGAAAAATAAACTCAAGTAAGTGAAGTCTCAAGCAATTAAAAATGCCCCATTCTCAACCTAAGCTTACTAGCTGGTACCTCAAAACAAGCTGGCATTTCGCAATGAGAAAAGGCATAGGTCATATCTGTGATTGATGTTGCCATGGGTGAAAATGGTCGCCGCAATTTTGTGTTTTTCGTAACTGGGAAATTGTATCAGAGCTTTTCCGTTTTGCCAAGATCAGGAATGATTGTTTAGTTTATGGTTCCACTGTGATTGAACGTGGAGCAAGAACTGAAGCCTTTGCAATTTCTCTCTTCTCACAGCGTGATGTCACTTAGGTCTTTCTGCATAAAGAGTTTAATCCTCACTCTCTCCCCCAACCCTGCTCTCCAATTCATTTTAAATTCATCCAAAAACTAATAAACGTTAAATTTGGTTTGGCAGCACAGCACTTTGCCTCCCAGGTTAGTTAGCAAGCTCAATGTGGATTTGCTGCAGAAGATAGGAGCCATGCCAATTCAGGCACATTTTACACGATGAATGTGCTTCCTGGGGTGCAACTCTTCAGATTTTAGTGCTACACACTGCGCGGCTTTGCCTCTGAACTACCCCTATGGGATCCTCTCTGGACTGTGAAAAGAACTCTGCACCATGCTGTGACTTTTAAACTCCATGGCTTCCAGTGCTTTTTTAAATTTTGTTTTTGGAACACTTGACATAGTTTGAAGTACAGAGAAAGCACTTCTGAGCACTGCAGCATGCTCCATGGCTGCAAATGACTTGCTGGTAAGGTCACACTGGATGTATTTCAAGCGCATTGTATATTGTAGATTGCATTAGTCACATGCTTAGGGAAAGATAAAGGAAGTTGTAAACCCATGGTACTCTCAGTGCATAGCTCAGCTTTGCCACATGTGAAGAGTTGGGGTTCTGGAATAATTTGGCCATTTTTGGCTGAAACGGGTGGAGTGGGAATTAAGAGGTTACTACTACACTAGATAGCAGTGATTTAGTCATCTGAAAAAATCCTTCTCAAATTATGAAGAGTTGGGGAAGAGGTATAGATGAAATTGAGACTACATGCACACTATGGGTCATGATTTACTCATTCCTGTATACAGTACTATACAGGGATGGATAAAGATATATAGCTGCTTGAAATAAGGGGCAATATCTTCCTGCTTTTCCACCATTTTATGTGTAGAAGCTGTCATCCATGCTTTATCTTAGCTCTGGTCATGGAACAGCTTCCTCCGATGCACCTGAGAACAACAACTTAGCTTAGAGGACAGACTGATATGTTCTCCTACAACTCTTCATATCCAAGTATTTACTGCCCAAAATGGCTGCTCCAATTTGCCTAGTGTTTTTCCTACTATATGACAAAAAATACACAAACACCCACGTATCACCTCTTAATATCTGTGAGTTTTCAAATACAATACACCAGTAGTTTTACTTAAAAATACTCCTGCCCTTTGAACATCCAAGGGCCGATGTACTCTGCCATGAAGGAAAAAATCAGAGTGCCACCCTCAACAGAGAAAACAGAATACAGGATACTGAGCCAACAAAGCTGAAGCTATGCATACCAGGATCAACAAAATTGAAATCAAGGTCAGGCTAAGGTAGAAGATTGAAGTATGCCCAGGATACTCTATTTATCTTATGTCAGTTTTTATAAATGACACAAGAGATGGAAAAAATATATTGGAAGCCCAATCCCTGGCACTACTAGCCTCTGAAGGGCAGGAAATAACACTGGTCCATTTGGCCTAGTAGCCATCTCAATACAGCTACCACTGCACCAATCTATCCTAAGCATAAAACTGTCCATATTAACAGACCTCTTTCTCTGAGATTCCTAAATAACCTTGCTAGACACTATGAATGTCAGCTAAAACAGACCTTCCTTAAAAGTTCAATTTCAGAATATTTTTGAATCTAGGCAAATCCTTAACTGTCTGACTTGAGTAATTGTAATGTAAGCCTCAAGAACTCATTTCCTTCTTGTCCTCAAAATGCAGCAGATGTAGCTGAAGGGCAATTTGGGAACTGTACTTCTGTAGAAATGGTAACCCCTGCTTTTGAGGGTTGGGAGGAGTTTGTCAGACAAGAGCAGCTAGAAGGGTAGAGGTTGGGGTCAAGAGTAGCGTCCCTTGGGAGTTTGGAAGTGTTTAAGTAAAGAGAGTAAAAAGCAGCCTATGAGCCACTTGAGTCCTCTCCTGGTTTTGTGTGTGTGTGTGCGTGTGCGTGCAGTGATTTCAAGGAGGGGAACTAGCTTTTGGGATGAAGTGGTAGCAGCAGATTAGCAAGTATCATATTAAATAATGCCTGTGCAAGAGCTACATGCAAGATCAGAAAACAGCACAGTGGAAAAGTATAACAAACAAGTGAAAGGAACATCCAGACAAAAAACACATTTAAAGCAGCCGAATTTTGAGAGATATATGAAATCCAATGAACCTCAACAATTTTCTATCTATCCCCTGAACATATCTCCCCCTATGAGCCGTCCTGCAGATTAAGATCTTCGAGTGAGGCCCTGCTCTTGGTCCCGCCGCCGCCGTCACAGGTGCGGCTGGCGGGGACGAGAGACAGGGCTTTTTCGGTGGTAGCTCCACAGCTGTGGAACTCCTTACCAAGAGAGATTAGGGAAGCTCCCTCACTCATGTCTTTTAGGAAGCAGCTGAAGACCTGGATGTGGACTCAAACTTTTGGCCCATCCTAGGATATGGGTTGATAGGACCTGATGTATTCGTTGGATTAATGTGAAGTTGAATACGGACTAGCTCTGACTTTTGGCCTAATTCTACTGGCCCTGTTGTAACGGTCACACAGTGTTTTACTGTTTTAATTGGGTATGATATTGGTTTTAAGTGTGTTTTACGATTGTTGGTTTTACTACATTTTGTATTATATGTGGCATTTAATTTTGCCATTGTGTAAGTCCGCTCTGGTTCCCCTGGGGGAGAAGAGTGGTATATAAATTAAATAAATAAATAAAGTCTATAGATCTTTGAGTCTCCCACATCCTCCAAAAGGTAAACATTCTTTGTCATTTTCTCAATCTGAAGCTACTCAGAATAGGACAGTCTCAAGAACAATGAAGAGATAAGATATATCATGATCTCTCCATTACTGACCATTGCTGAGTTCCAGCTGGGATTATCACATAACCTCTCATCCAGAGAGCAATCAGATCCAGACTTGCTCAGATGGCTGCAACATGTACCAGTCCCTTCATCCTGACTTCAAGCAATATATATATTTCAATTCCCAGACTCTTTCCTGTTCATCCTGTTGAATCCTTTCTCGATTCATCCTCACTGACCTTTCATGTCACACATTCCTGCCGTTTTGTGTGCCGTTTGTCACTCACTACCACCCACTCTGCTGCTGATGCAGTTAACTCTCTCCTCGTGTAACAGTGATAATATTTGGTAAATATAACTTGTTAGATATTTTTACTGGGCTTTAAATCTTTGATTCCTATTGCCAGTGGTGCATTTAAGTACCGATTCTCAATCTTACCAGAATGCTGACAGCTTATATTCGCTGTTCCAGAATGGCTCTTGTACACTCACTTTCTGCAACATATCATTTTTCCCCTCATATTGTAAACTATAGCTGTGTAAACCCAAGTAAATGGGCAGATGCAGCAAGGAGTATCTGGATGTAGAAAGATGTGGATATTGTGTGGTTCAAAGAAAATGCATTTAGCTTTTGGGTCCTCAGTCCTCCCAAACCAGGCTCCTCTTGGGATATTTTTCAGACAAAAATGACTGCAGGAAGCACAATTTTGCACTATAACACTGGCCCACAAAATGGTTAAAAATTATCTTCAGTACTAAATGAAAATGACCAAAATTTCATTTGATTTCCTGAAAATAGTGGTGATACAGCCTGCACAGGGTTGGGAAAAGTAAAAAATGGCTGATGAAGAATATATTTTACCTGAATTCTTACAAAGTCCAATGGACAAAGCAGTAAGACTTCCACTAGTAGAAAAATGATTTAGAATTGTTAAATTTAAATTTCAGCTATTGATATCTAGAAAAACACTACCACAGTTAACTTGCAGGGAGATACCAATTTTCCCAACGTCATCAAATTTTGCAGTAGGAATAATGTGCTAGGCTAGGGGAAATCAAATTCAAGTTATCTGCATAATTTCCATTTCAAAAAAGGTCCTAAAAAGTAGAACTTTCAAAAAGATTTTCTTTGTTATTTCTCCCAGAATGTGCTAGGGAGGTACCTTGTGGAGACACTAAGGCATGCCAGTCTATAGTAAAATGTTCCAAGATGTTAATGATTTCATGAGGCAATGTAGAAAATGCTAACATCACAAAGCCATAGCGATGGTTATAAGTAAACACATTTTAATAACATTTATTTGTATGTATGAGCCTTTTTTCTGGCAGTAGACAAGTGACACCTTTTCTATTTTGTTTCTTTCTATTTTAAAAGAATTATGACCTCTGTTCATGTATTCAGACTGATATAGCTAGTCATTGTGTTAGAGTTGTTATAAAGCCAGGCTTGTACACATGAGAGGATCTGTACAGCCAAATACTATAAGCATCATTACCTGTATTGATTAGGTGGAGTGATACATTGAGTTGTCACTCGTGACATGCAATGAGCAGCATGTGAACCAATGAAACACTTCGTGGTCTTCCTCCAAACTCATGAAAGGAACCACTGGGAGACAGTGCCCAACCAGAGACAGTGCTCTTTAAAAAGTAGTGTAGTTGCACAATTTGAGTTTATCAATGGCAATCTGTAGCCATGAACTCAAATAATGGTCCAGATACAGAAGTAGTTGTCTTGTTCTATATCAGCAAATCAGACCTAACAGCTTTAATCTACACCTATAGTATGACATTTGCAGAACTCTTCATTTAAGACCAAACTACTCTGAAACATTTTGACTTATAACAGATTGAACATAAAAATATATTGTTGCTGGGAAAATTCATTTGCAGCCTAACCACCTACTCTCACTGAAACTGAAGCCAAGTCAATGGGAACTGGGAGATATGAAAGGCAGATTGTTTCATTTGTGCTAATAAATCCACACTGAAGTGCTTTAATCTGTGAGCCTCGGCTCCACTGAAAGGGGTTTCAAAAGCTCCAATTCACTCAGGAAGAGTTTTTCCACTGGCCTTCTATGCTCCTCCATCTTCCCAAATAACTGGCAAAATCATTACATTTACTGCATCCAGGTAGGAAAGAAGAATAGTGCACAAAGTACAGTGATGTGATCCTGAGAACTGTACCTGAAGTCAATAGCTTCTATTACTATCAATGGCATGCGATCCAGAAGTAAAAGCAGTAAAAGCTAACAACATTTCCAGCCAACTCTGATGTTCACAGACATAGTAATCACACACCACAGGGCCTTATATATTCTTACAAAACTTTGCCCATGGAGCAACACCAATAGTTATTCTGAGATTTCACATAATACTTAAGGAAGACAGGCAGTGTTAAAGTAGCATCAAGACACACTGAATGCTACACAGAAAAGTGGAATATATGTCAATAAAATGATACAGAAGTAAACTGACATTTCAGTCCCATATGACTAATTAAAGGGGAGAAACATTGAGAACATAGTTCCTGTAAGCTCTCCCCGCCAAATTCTTTAATTTAAAAAGTAGGCTCTTTTGGCAAAAGGAAGTGACAGATTTTAAATTACTCAGATGATGATGGGAATATCTCAGTGAGCGACCAGATTTATTTTCAGATTGTTAAAGGGAAGGAAAAGAGAGATTTGCTTGCAACTGCTTAGACCTACAAACTCAGTCTGCTGTCTGAAGAAACGTAAGTGAAATATTTCTTCCCCCATTCTGATGGTGAATAAGCTGACAAAAAACGATAGCGCTTTTAAATGTGAGCTGACCAGTTTTAGGTCTGCTTATGTGTGCCTAAAAATTAATATTAAATTTTCTTTTAAAGAGTCTTGGATCATGCATATGCTAAGTTATGGTGCTTAAAAAATATGCTACCACTAGAGTTGAGGCAATACGATTCACGTGTAGTCAAATGATTAAAATGAAGGAGGAGTGTCAGTTTATACAGCATTATGCACATCCTGTATACAATATAGTATAAGGAAAATACGACTTCCAGTAAAGTCAGTCCAGTGTGCACTTGGATTCTGTTTCTTTACTGATTAGAAAGTGTGAACTAAATATTGAGAAGTACAGTGTTCCCTCACTTATCGCTGGGATTAGGTTCCAGGACCACCCGCAATAAGTGAAAATCCATGAAGTAGGGGCACTGTATTTATTTTAATATTTATACATTATTTTAGTAGTTATACCCTATTTTAAGTCTTTATCAACCAATCGTGTGTTGATAAATCGCCTCCTTCTCCTCCCGTTGACGCTTGGGCTCTTTTTCTCTCTCTTTGGCTTCTCCTTCTTCCCTTCCTCAGGCTGTAAATTGTAATTTTTTATGATTTATAATAGTCTTTTAGAGTGAACCGTGAAGTAGTGAGGGAACACTGTATATGGGAGCTATTTCACTGGAAAATCATGTGCTTATTTCAAAATATGGCAAACACCCATGTCTGTATTGCTGGGCTTGGTTTTTTTTTGGGGGGGGGGGGAGCGGGGGGACGATGAAAGATAAAGTGAAAGTGAAAAGTTCTTATGTGAAATATTTTCAGTCCCAGACTTAAAATTTGAGACTGCTAACTGTGCAGTGTATTGGAAGAATATTCAGTTACTGCTGATGCACAGCTATATCTGAATATTTGTTAGATGAGAGCAGAAATGCTAAATTCTAAACTGTGGAAATAGTTAAACAGCTTCTTCTGTAGAAACTGATAAATATTTATCCACAGCTATTTTTTGAAAAAAATCCACCTCCTCTTCAACAGTTATTTTGAAAACCTGGAGAGTATAATGAAGCATTTAAAAGTATATAAAGTAAGAAGTTAGTATCAAAGCTTCAAAGCGAAAACTTCAATCCAATGATAACAGGCTAAAACATCTTAAGTAACATCATAAAGATTTATGAAATTCCTTGTGCGAGATCACACCAAGAAGGATGGTAAACAAATTAGCATTCAAATAAAACAGCAAGGACAAAAATATGTCACAAAGCTATCAGGATAACCCATGAAGAACACTGAAGTATGTTAATAGTTTAAAAACCGCATATGGAGTATGCATAAATTCATACTATATTAAATGTTGTTGTGTGCCTTCATTTCTGACTTGAAGCATATCACGGGTTTTTTCTTCGCAAGGTTTGTTCAGTGGGCTTTTTTGCCTTTGCCATTCTCCAAGTCTGAGAGTATGACTTGCCCAAAGACATGCAATGTGTTTCCATCCCATAGTGGAGATTTAAACTCTGTTCTCCAGAGTCCTAGTCCAATGTTCAGACCACTACACCATGCTGGTTCTCTATATTAAATTCTACTGTGTGGATCAGGCATGGGCAAACTTTGGTCCTCCAGGAGTTTTGGACTTCAACTCCCACAATTCCTAACAGCTGGTAAACTGTTAGGAATTGTGGGAGTTGAAGTCCAAAACACCGGGAAGGCCTAAGTTTGCCCATGCCTGGTGTAGATAATGTTAAACCATAGTGTTCGAGAAAAATGATAGTGTTGCTTCCCTCCTCTTAAATGCACAGATTTTTATTTTTCTTGCATCTAGATATTTGCCTCTGTGGAAACACAAGTTTTTTATACCATCCTTCTCACTAATTGGCAATGACAGAAGCTGAAATGTCAACCTGTATGGTTTTCTTAGTTCTTCCAAGATACTTTTAATTATTTAAGCTGATGACAAACTAAAAGAAGTAGTGTGATTTTTTAAAGACTAACAGATTTATTGTGACAAAAGATGTCAGAAACAGAGACCTGCTGGATGAACTACTTTTGTCAGTGGACATATTTCACATACACAACATGGACAAAGGAGGTTATGGGCCTAAAAGGTCAAGAAATGAAAGAGATTTGTGTTGAGTGCCTTGAAGTCATTTATAACTTATAATGTACTAGCTGTGCCCGGCCACGCGTTGCTGTGGCAAAGTGGTGGTGGTATTGGTTAAAAATTGTTGTGTAATTTTTATTTGACGTTATTTGTATTTTTTAATTAATTTTATTGTAAGTTATCTTTTTATTTATTCTATTTTATTATTTTCTTGTATTATTTTTAGTTATTTTCTGTTATTATAGTATTTTTTTGTATTCATCTTTTAGTGTTTTTAATTATTTTTTAGTGTTTTTATTATTTTTTATTGGGTTGCTAGGAGACCAAGTTGGAGGAGCTTAGCCTTCTAACTGGCAGCAATTGGATAAAAGCAATTATTCCTCTCTCTCTAATTAGGACTTTATTTTTCTTTTCTTTTTGTTGTATCAACCTAGAGGCGTGGATGATGGGTTATGTTGTCAAATTTCGAGGTTGGGGGGCCTGTAGTTTTGTTGTTTTGTGGGTCGCCGTGATGCCATCACTCTTTTATATATATAGATCTAAGGGAGAACCTATTATGTGATTTTCTTGGCAAGATTTGCCTTTGAATTGATTCTGACCTACAGCGATCTTTTTTTCGTGTCAGGAGCGACTTGAGAAACTGCAAGTCGCTTCTGGTGTGAGAGAATTGGCCGTCTGCAAGGACGTTGCCCAGGGGACACCTGGATGTTTTGATGTTTTTAGCATTCTTGTGGGAGGCTTCTCTCATGTCCCGAGCTGGGAATCCCGGGTGGGATTCGAACCTGGCAGCAACCCAACCTTCAAGTCACAAGGCTTTAATTCACTACGTCACCGGAGGCTCCACCTATAGCGACCTTAAGACAAGCTATCATGGGAGCAAGAGGTGGTTTGGTAAGATTTTTTTCAGAGCAGGTTTGATTTTGCATTCCTCAAAGGCTGAGAGTTTGTGACTTGTCTCAGGTCACCCAATGGATTTTCATGGCTGAGCAGGGATTCAGAGTCATAGTCTCTGAACACAGTCAAATCACCACACTGGCTTTCTTCAGGTAGAGCTAAATTGAGCTTTGTATAGAGATGTAGTGGTGAATGTTGTTTTCTCATGTGAAATCTTTCTCCTTACCATCTAGTCACTTGTCAAAATACAATGTAGTCGACTATAAATCTGGAGACCAGGGTTCAAGTCCCCACTTTTGGCAACAGAAAACTACTAGGTGACAAGGGGAAATCAAAAAAATATGACTCAGTAGGATTTAGGGTTGCTATAAGTCAGACACAACTTGAAGCCATCCAGTCATAGATCTTTTGCACCTCTTTATAGCAGTTTGGCTAAACTACTTATAATGGTTGTTTTTCGGTATCAGTATTTGTGTACAAATGCATTCATTTATGCATGTGAACTCAGAATACTTTGGGCATCTGATGAGTCATAGTAGAATACGTACAGTAATCTTTAAAGGAGTCACTATATTTATTTCTCTTTTGTTATTGAAAGACAAACACATGCTGTTTGCCAAGGTACATGCAGGTGATAAACTTGTTCCTTTCCATGGACCTTGTGTAAAAGAAGTACACCTAATGAACTGAATCAGTCCTTTTGTTCCACCTTTCCTCAACTTATTCACTATTCTCCAATGACAATGTTTTCTGGTTTGGCTTAATTTCTGAAATTACCTTTGCAAACTGAAGGGTAAATCACATAGGCAAATAGCTCAGATATACTGCACTTCTCAAGGAACTCCAAAATAAATGCTAATTTGACAGCCATATGGACTTGGACGTGAATTGGCAAGTGTGCATTTATAGCAAGGCTCAAAATATGAAGCCAGCTTTTAACATAAAGAGCACATTTCCTCCCCAGAAATAGCGACAGTTTTTCACACAGTTTCCTTTGCTGCAGCTAAAGCTTGCCTTTGCAAGAGATACTTACGGGGTTTGTTTTTTATCATTCTGCAGACTTTCAGTGGTTAGAACAATGTGTCCTTCCTTCTGATGGTTAACAAAACACGTAACATTGAGATCTCTTAAGACTACCAACTTGTAAAAACACTATGTAGAACTTAAGGTAGTTCAAAGGCTTCACATCTTCCCAGCATTTTAGTCAGACTTTGCCAAAGACTAGACAGCACTTCCAATTGTTTTGTCTAAATTTTCCATTTTGCATTGTTATGTTTTTAATGGTTCAGCCACCATCTTCATGAATTCCCAAGGTTTCTGGCCTAACAGTCTATTTCAAGTGCAGCATGAAATGAAGGCATACACCAAAAAGCACTAGCTAATGGCAAACACTATGAAGCATTTGGAGTGGTTAAGCCTCCTATAAACTCAAGGATAAGATATCCTAATGATAGAAGACTCTTTGATCCAACACAGGCTTCCATCAGTAGAACAGAAGACTCAATAAGTTATCTCCTATTCTAATCCAAATAATCCTTGGATACTATGCAGCAATTGGGGCCAAGGAATTACTTCCAAGGATGGGATGCTGCAGGAAACTGTCACTCTGCCATTTTTGCTCATGAAAGGGGTTTTTTTTTGGCTCAAACTTATTTCATTGGAAGGAAATCATTTGAATTAGGATATTTGTTATTTCAAAGGAAAGCACTCCTGGCAAATAAATGGAAATACTATATATAGAGGAATGAGAATCTCTCTTCAAATATGTCAGACAGTTTAGGATAGTGAAACAGCCAGAGTTGCTGGTGACACTGACAGCTGGTCACACATGAGGCAATCATTCATTTAAACACTTTCTATATTCTGATTGTGCCAAACAAATACATGCATTTATTTAATAAAGAAAGAAATCACAGTGGAATAGTGAAATAAGGACAGAAAAGGCGCTCTTAAATGAGTTTTTGGACGGTTGCAGCCTCCCAACTCTTCTGGGGATCTAATGTGGCCTCCTAGTCTTCCACAGAGAGTCACTGTGCTGTAATGGTTTGAGCAATAAATTGCTGCTTTGGAGATTAGATTTTGAATCCCTGCTCAGCCATGGAAACACACTGGAAGAACTTGGGCAAGTCATGCCATTTCAGTCTTAGAAAAAAATTAACTCTCTCTGAACAGATCTTGCTAAGAAGTCCTTGTAATAGGTTCACCTATCACAAGGTTTCCATAAGTCAGTGATGACTTGAAAGTAAACAACAAGAGGCCTCACCCACTTTTGTTTGATGAAGTGAGGGCAATTTCACTATAGTTTTAGCTCCAATTGTTTTAGGACATGGGGCAGCTTTTTGCAAAACCAGAATTGACTTCTATTTACGTCTGGTTTTGGAAAAAGATGCACTCTAATTCTAAAATAGCTCAGGGGAACAAAGCTTAGCAAGAAAGTCGCTCACCCTCCAAGGGAGGTGCCTGATTTAAAAACAAAACTGCAGTGCCAGGAGCATGGCTAGGCATAGTCTTCCATGAGCTATGGCAGGGCTTCTGAAACTTTTCCACTCACTGCCTCTTTGGGCTCAATACTTTTTTTACATGACCTTGGCTATATAGTTATATAAAATAGCTATACAAATCAAACATTTACTGACAACAAAGTATTTGTAAGGTTTGCTAAACAGGCAGATTTTCTTATTTATGAATCACAGCTGAAGCATCTTCAACAGAGACCACTCCAAACATTGCCAACAGATTCTTATAAATCTCTAAAACAGCCATTAGGTAATATTCAGATAATTTTTCCTGTTGCCAATTTTATCTGGAACCCAACATTGAGGAAAGGGGACACTGTTTGGGGTCAGGACCCACAGTTTAAGAAACAGTGATATAGGGGTATATATAGCCCCAAGACTACAAAGTTGCCTCCCTCCACCACTCTAGATTGTTTATTAACAGTGAGTCAAATATATATGTTAAATACACAAGAAATCTAGTGAATATAGTAAACCAGTAAATGAAGCTTCCTACAGCCAATTCTCCTGCTCTCAAGTCTTGTCTAAATGTTTACCTTGTTCACTTCCATGATTTCCCTTCTCTCTTCACTGGCAAAGAGGAGCTGGCTGGCTGCTCCCCGATCATCATGTTTGAAGCCATCTTCTTCAACATAAGGAATAAGTTGCTGCAAATGGGAACAAAGTGCAATATGCAATAAAACATATTGTGAGCTTCTTGTGGATTCATGAGTGAAAATGTATACCTAAAACACTTCAGCCAAGAGAAATAAAGAATTTTATAGGAATACTAGCTTTTGAATTTCATTTCTATTTACATCTATCAGTTTTTTGGAAAGTTAAGATTGCTACCCTTTAACAAATACTTTTATCTTCCTTAAAATGTTCTCCACCATTGACAAGGGGCATAAACTGGAAATATGGAGTTATAAAATACAGCTATTCATGTAAGCCACAAGAGAAAATGGTTCACAGCAGGTTTTTAAAATTTCCAGAATACAAAGCACAATCTTGGGCTGGTCAAAAACTAGCTCTGGATCTCTGTGTGTTCTTGATTAGTTGATTGAAAGGCTAAAGAAACCTTGCTAATCATTTCAGAAGGTAGCAACTTTATGACCTCCCACCCTACATTATATTGCTGAAATGAAAAATAAGTTACCAGAAGCAAAGGTGTAAGAAGCAGATTTTTGAAACTGAGCGCCATTCCTCATTGGTATCCATATTTCTATGTGTTCTAAATTTAAAACTCAAAATATGTATCTGCATGCCTTGCTTACTCAGCTTCAGTTGGTAAATTTGGGCATCTAATAAACAATAAAGCAGGTTCTGTATATCTGAAGTCTGCCCACTCCACATGTAAGCATTGCTGCCTATCAATCTCCACCTACCTCTATTGGAATAGGGTCAAGCCCCGCACAGTTTTCATTGCATTTATCATACACTAATCTCAGTTTCCTAAAAAGAATGGAGAGTTGGCGTAGATGTTCTTGGAGCTTTCCTAGTCTGTCTTGATAGGTTCCTGTATGATAGGTGACACCGTTTGGAAGCTGTAATATTCAAATGAAACAAAAATGTTCATATCATATCCATTTTCAAAACAGACAGAGAGAAAAAAAATATTACTTTGCTGACAGGCATGACAGTTTCTGACAACCACTCTCTGAACTACGCTATTAATAGCTTGTTCTGTTTTTCCCTCAATATTATTTATTTGAATTTCATCTACCCTGATCTCAATAATAAGCAATCATTATGTCATTTACTACTTCAACCTACCCCCCAAGGAAACAAGAGAATTAATAGAAAGGAACAAGAACTGTTTCAAACTATGATGTGAGCTGGACAAACAGTAATTGCATGGGTGTGGAAAGATTATAAAAAAGTGGATGTTTGAGAACTGAAACAATTACATATATGTACAGGTGCAATTCCAAATTATGTCAAGTGTAACCAAGGAAGATACACAAGAGGAAAAAATAGAGAAAACAAAAAACAAATATATCGAATGGGTAAAAACTGATAAAGCCAATACAAATATTATGAAGAAAGAAAGAACTGTACACATGGGTAAAGATAACAATATAGTGGAAAATGTGGTTGGAGAGTTGGGTCATGAGGGGGATAATATGCGAGTTTTATTTTATTTTTCTCTATTTGTTATTATTGTCTGCTTGGAAATTTAGCAGTAAATGTCAATAAGAAAAAGGATATGTAAAAGTTTAAGATATAAATAAAAGAAATGAATAACACCTAGGAATGCTGGATACAAAATATCCTAGATGTAATTGCACCAAATAAATATAAACACTAATAAGGTTTATGAATATTCGCACCTAACTGAAATACGTGTAAATGTGGTAAAATGTATTAAGGAGCAATAATAAAATATATATTTTTTAAAAACCAAAACAAACCCACCCCCATTGTTATTCTTCTAATAATGCTTTTTTTTGGGGGGGGGGGAGGTTGTGATAGTAAATGGCATAATGATTGCTTGTTATTGATGTATGTATCCAGGACTCCTTGGAGTAAATACAGGATGCAAATATAATCAACTGTTGTGATTCGGCTACTATCCACATGGAATTTTAGTTTAATATTGTTTGATGATTTTGTATATTTTTGTTATTATACATATTTGTGAGTTTGCTTCATATTATGAAGTAGATAGATTAAAAAAATTCTACCTGGATAACATTTTTTATAATGGTATTAAACAGCTTTGTATTACTTATTTCTTTTCCTACATGTATATGTGAGGGTGTGTGTATTTTGGATTGTATGTCTTTGGCAGTGCTGATTAGTTGTTGCTTTATTCTTTTACTGATAAAATGCCCTGTACTCTGATGATATTATATAAACAAATAAATACATAAATTGAGATGATCACCTCTATGTATAAGTCAAAGTATGCATTTATGTTGGTTTGTACATTTGTACCACAAAGCCTCATACATGGCTTGATGGATCTGGACCAAACTTGGCACACATATCCTTCATTACCAACTTAAAATAATTGAGGAGTTTGAAATAAAAGAACTTTGAGCAGCAGAAATAAAAGGAGCAAAGTGCTGTTGCTAGGTGAAGTGGCTCTCTGTGAGGTTACTGGGAAAGAAAGGGAAAGCAGCTTGGTGGCTGCTAGGAAATGAGGGGAAGAAGAGAAAGGAAGGAGTTGCTAGAGTGTTGTGATGGAGATATTGTGGGGTAGGCCTTCTCAGAGCTGGAGAAAGGAGAAAGCAGGTAGACAGCGGCCCCTCTGACACCTGGCCAACGCTGGATATATACTCAAATTTATACACAGAAGGCCTGTTTACAAAAAGCAGTTTTGACATGTTTCCAGGACCCTCTCATGTGGTAAAAGTTTCATTCATGTGTAGCTCAAGGTTGGACAGTTATAATAATTTCAATTCGGGTCCATCTTTTGGAACCACCTTGTATTTAAAGGAGGACGACCCTGGTTGCTGATGCCAACGTACTCACCTGCATGTTTCTCAGCAGCTGGAAGATTTCCATGGTGCGAAATACAATGTCCTGCACCGTTTCCTGACCAATGCGACACAGAGAAGCCGTGTTCACCTCCCGTGCAGCTTGAGCTTGAGGTCCTGAAAATGGGCCAGGAGGCATTCCTGCTCCAGCTAGAGGTGGTGTAGACATTGTGCTGTCTTTGCAAAAGCAGACTATGGAGAGAAAGAAAAGGGAGTCTCAAGACTACATACAATGGATTTGGAGGATCTAAGCCAGACATGGGCAAATTTTGGCTCTCCAGGTGTTTTGGACTTACTCCCGCCATTCCTAAGAGCCTACCAGATGTTAGGAATGGTGGAAGTTGAAGCCCAAAACACCTGGAGGTCCAAAGTTTGGCCATGCCTGTCTAAACTTAATTTCAGCAGGCTCCTTATAACAGAAAGGCTGTATCCAGACTATGGAATCCTGGGATTTGCAGTTTGGTGAGGCATCAGCACTCTAACAGACAAGGTGAAAGACCTTGTAAAACTTGCACCTTGCAATAGCAGTAAAATGTTTTTCAATATTGTAGCTGCTTTTCATGTATTGTATTAATTCGAGAAAAAAATTGACAAACTACAAAGATGCCATAACACACAGTTTTTTCACTGATTTGATAATTTTTATCACTTCAGTCGATGCTCAGTTTCGATTAAGTAAGGTCAGATATTCCTGCACAATTCTTGAGTGCATTTCAACAGAGGTGTATGTTTCATATCAGTGGATTAAAAGTGCTTTGAAAGCCTATAGGAAGAATTTAAGAAGAATTTAAACCCACTAACTATAAGTTAATAGAAATGGGCAAATTGATTAGAGAGAAAACATCTTGATAGACATCTTGAGAAAAAACAAATGATGAATTAATGACTACTGAATATTAATATGAATGGCTTACTAAAAGAGGTGTAATAATATCTGCTTTATGCAGAGACAGGTTGTATGTTAGGACGTATAGATATATTGTTGGGAATTACTTTTAGAAGTTGTAGTAGTCCGTATTGTTTAGACACTGTTGTAGTAGTTCATGTTGTAATATCTTTGAGCACTTGAAACATATTATTCTTGCTCTTTTTGTTCTGTTAATAATTTGGTTTTTTAGTCTGGTGCAGTTTTAAGAATACAGAATACAAATATTCCTTCATCCTTTTCATAATGCCCTTTCTTTACACCTAAAGAAATCTTACCCACATATTTATGAAGAAGTATTTATTATATGTAAATATTTACAAACACACACAGAGAGATATTTGTACAATACAAATTATAGTTTGTAATATATACCCATAACTTTGTAAATATATATATAAGATATTTAACTTTAAATATGTGGGTAAGATTTCTCTAGGAATATTACAAATTACAATTACAAATTGTAATTTGTATATTACAAGTATATATGCGCTGTATGTGTGTGTGTATATATATGTGTGTGTGTGTGTGTATGTATATATGGGCCCCCCGGGTAGCACAGCGTGTTAAAGCACTGAGCTGCTGAACTTGCTGACCGAAAGGTTCAAATCCAGGGAGCAGAGTGAGCACCCGCTGTTAGCCCCAGCTTCTGCCAACTTAGCAGTTCGAAAACTGGCATCACGGGATGCCTTAAACCTACACCTGTTGATAAACTCTACAAGCTAGCTGGCATTGCCCCTCCTGACGTGCGACGGGAAGTTGCTGCTAACGGTGAGAGAAAAAAGGTCGAACATTGTGAAAGCCACCCACTGCATGGCTATCACCCTCCTCCCACCAGACTCAAATCAAGGAAGAGCTTCATGAGAACCACCACTCCTCTTGATGTTCCTCCAGCAACAGCAAGGGTGTCTCTCTGGGCAGCTAAACCTGGCAATTCTAACTGGATGGCCCCCCAAGAGGGTCTTCCTCCAGGGGCAAACCAGGAATGGGCAACTTGGAAGTCCCTGAACAGACTCAGAAGTGGAGTGGGCAGATCAAAAGACAACTTGGCAAGGTGGCACTACCTGGAGGAATCCTCCACCTTGTGTGACTGTGGAGCTGAACAAACAACTCAGCATATGTATGCTTGCCCACAATGCCCTGCCTCATGTACGAAGGAGGAGTTGTTTAAAGCTACAGACAATGCGGTTGCTGTTGCCCGCTTTTGGTCCAAAACTATTTAGTTGCTTGTGATTTCTTTTCTTTTTTCTTTTATTTCCATTATTTGAAATGTATTTGCTGTACCAATGCTTTTGACACGAAATAAATAAAATAAATAAATAAAGTTCAAAAACATGCAAATGTGAATAGATAAATAGGTACCGCTCTGGCAGGAAGGTAATGGCGCTCCATGCAGTCATGCCAGTCACATGACATAGAAGGTGTCTACGGACAACGCCAGCTCTTCGGCTTAGAAATAGAGATGAGCACCAACACCCAGAAGCGGACACGACTGGACTTAATGTCAGTGGAAAACCTATATATATATGTGTGTGTGTGTGTGTGTGTGTGTGTGTGTGCATGCTTAGCCGATCACTCGTCCTAATACGATGGCCTTCCAAGTGTTGTGGCTTGGTGGTGGGTTCATAGGTAGCGCTACAGCCCTATTCTTCTTTCACAGTGAGGACATTGGTTTCCAGATGGAAGGTAGTCCTGGTCAGGGTTGGCTTGATGCATCTTCCTCTTGGCACATTATGTGGGGTTGCCTTTGAAAACTGTTCTGAAGCTTCAATTAGTTCAACGGGCGGCAGCCAGATTGCTCACGGAAGCGGCATACCACCCCTCTTACATCAATTCCACTGCTGCCAGTCTGCTACCGAGCACAATTCAAAGTGCTGGCATTAGCCTATAAAGCTCTAAACGGTCCCGGCCAAGCTTACTTGTCCAAACATATCTCCCTCTATGATCCACCTCGGAGGTTAAGATCATTGGGGAAGCCCTGCTCTTGATCTCACCACCTTAGCAAGTGCGATTGGTGGGGACGAGAGACAGGGACTTCTCAGTGGTAGCCCCTATGTGGACAAGTCTACATAGGGACTACCAAACGCAGCGCCCAAACACGAGTCAAAGAACATGAGAGGCACTGCAGACTAACTCAAACAGAGAAATCAGCCATAGCAGAGCACTTGATGAACCAACCTGGACACAGTATATTATTTGAGAAAACAGAAATGCTGGACCACTCCAACAACTATCATGTCAGACTACACAGAGAAGTCATTGAAATCCACAAGCATGTGGACAACTTCAACAAAAAGGAGGAAACCATGAAAATGAACAAAATCTGGCTACCAGTATTAAAAAGACTCAAAAATCAGAACAGTAAATAAGAAGCAACACTCTGAAAACAGGGGAGTTCCAGATATGAATCAACCAGGGGCAGCTAACGACTCTGAACAAAGGATGCCCCCAGGCAGGAAGAAGCCAGGAGATGATGCTATTCAATGCTAATTAAGGTTATTAACTACAACAGTCACAATGGCCTCCAAAAAACAAGAGTCCTTTCTCCCACCCTGGACTTTCCACAGATATATAAACCTCCTAGTTTCCAGTAGACCTCACAACCTCTGAGAATGCCTGCCATAGATGTGTGCGAAACGTCAGGAGAGAATACTTCCGGAACATGGCCATACAGCCCGGAAAACATACAACAACGCAACAAATATTCAGTGAGATGCTGAGCGACTCGTATGCTTCTGCAAAGGTAATGTACTGGTAATATACAAATTAGTTGTATTTGTATGTATTTATGTATCTGTATGTGTGTGCGTGTGTCAAAGTAAATATATTTCAAAGCAAAGTACACACTAAGTAAAAACGTGAAAGCAAGTTGTGAGGGAGGAAAGTGTATTTGATGAAGCAAATGCTTACAAAATCAGCATGCTTTTTAAAAAAAAGTACATCCCTCAATTTGGCAAGCATGTATCTACATTTCCACGAGACAGAAAATACACGTGTCCACAAACCTGGGCTCGAGTGCTGATCCTTCGAGTTGACCAAACAGCCTGGGCCTTCTCCCCTTCCTCCCTTCGCTAGGCCGGTCGGCTTCCTGTTGCCCTGGCAACGAGCGTTTTTAGAGTTGCCCCCTTTTGTAACAAAACAACCCCAAACAGGTCGCCACAAATCCAAATGCAAAGTGCCCGCCCTATCAGCTGGCACGCCGTAGTTTCCGCTTCCTTGAATTGTACGGAGAGGAAAAAACATGGCTCCCTCCTAGTCATCTATATAAGGCAGCCATGTTTTTTCCGTACAGCGTTCCGGCGCCTTATGGATTTGCGATACGCGTGTGCGTAGAGCCACGAATGCTTTATAGAGGCGAGGCTCCGTGTGTAGTGCGCATGTGCATAGGAGCATGAACACTTTCAATTCCTTCTTACTGCATCCCTAACATTCTTGGCAGATAAGGATAATTTAAGTGAGTGTATTTTAAAGCGCATTTATATTATGTTTTACAGGTTGTGTAAAATGAAAGAAACTGTTAAACTCAGAGTGCTTCTACATTGTAAGAATAATGCAGTTTGACTCTCACTTTAACTACTGTGGCTCAGTTCTATGAACCCATGAGAGTTGTAGTTTTATAAGGACTTTAACTTTCCCTGCCAAAGAGTGCTGGTGCCTCTGCAAACTACAAATCCCATGATTCGACAGCATTGAGCCATGGCAGGTAAAGTGGTCTCAAACTGCATTAATTTTACAGTGCAGATCAGGCATGGGCCAACTTGGGCCCTCCCTCCAGGGGTTTTTGGACTTCAACTCCCACCATTCCTTACTTTCAAAGAGTAGAGTCTCACTTATCCAAGACTCGCTTATCCAGGGTTCTGGATTATCCAATGCATTTTTGTAGTCAATGTTTTCAATGTATCGTGATGTTTTGGTGCTAAATTCGTAAATACAGTAATTACAACATAACATTACTGCGTATTGAACTACTTTTTCTGTCAAATTTGTTGTATAACATGATGTTTTGGTGCTTAATTTGTAAAATCATAACCTAATTTGATGTTTAATAGGCTTTTCCTTAATCCCTCCATATTATCCAAGATATTCGCTTATCCAAGGTTCTGCCGGCCCGTTTAGCATGGATAAGTGAGACTCTACTATAAGTACCGCACAATTAAATAGGAAATAATACTGCGTTCTCAAAGGCTTTCATGGCCGGAATCACTGGGTTGCTGTGAGTTTTCCGGGCTGTATGGCCATGTTCCAGAAGCATTATCTCCTGCAATTGGCCACCTTGATTAGCATTGAAAAGCTTTGCAGCTTCAAAGTCTGGCTGCTTCTTGCCTGGGGGAATCCTTTGTTGGGAGGTGTTAGCTGGCCCTGACAGTAAATAAAGAACAATACTCAAGAAACAGAGAAGTTCCAGACAAGACATAATCAGGGCTAGCTAACACCTCCTTACAAAGGATTCCCCCAGGCAGGAAGCAGCCAGGCTTCGAAGCTGCAAGTCTATTCAATGCTAATCAAAGTGATTAACTGTAATATTCACACTTGCCTCAAACAGGTAAGAGTTCTTTCTCCCACCCTGGACCTTCCACAGATATATAAAACTCTAAGGATGCCTGCCATAATGTGAACAAAGCATCAGGACAAAATGCTTCTGGATCATGGCCACACAGCCCGGAAAACCCACAGCAACCCATTGATTTCCAGCCATGAAAGCCTTCAACACACGGGAACACAAAACCTTTCACATTTTGTTACATTGTGTTATTCACTCAGACATGGAAACCCATTGCTTGGCCTTAGATAATTCACACTCTCTCTGGCCCCATCTACACTGTGATATGAAATCCAGATTATCTGCTTTGAACCGGATTATATGGCAGTGTAGACATGAGGAATAGAATGAGGAAGTACAGCTACTACTGGACAGTGAAGCAACAGCTCCCCCTGTGGCCGGAATCGTGAAGCTGGAAAAAAAATGTTAAATGCCTCTGTGTCTGTCTGTATATGTTGTTTGTCTGTTGGCATTGAATGTTTGCCATATATGTGTTCATTGTAATCCACCCTGAGTCCCCTTCGGGGTGAGAAGGGCAGAATATAAATACTGTAAATAAATAAATAAATATAATCCAGTTTGAAGCAGATAATGTGAATTTGATCTGCTTTGATAATTTGGTTATATGGCAGTGTAGAACGGGCCTAACTTTATAGGAACCCTTTGGTCCTTCCCAGGAGATCATCCAAACCATCTCCCAAACACACGATCTTTAAAAATCTCCTGTACGATTTAGCTCAAAGCAAGAAGAGTAAAAGCAGCAGGAGATGTCATTTGCAGTTCCCCAAAGAACGCTATGGAAGCACACAGGGGAGATCAGTAAGAAATGGCTCCAACTCTCCAGCTGTTCCTAGCGCTGTATCAGCATCTCTGCATTGCGCCTTTAAAGAACATCAAAGCCTGGAATCCTTATTCAGATCAGAAAGTAATGTTCTTTTTTCAGATAACAAGAGCTGCTAGCGGTACACTGGATGTTGTCGGGTGTGGCAAATAGAAACTGTGCAATACGTTCATAGGCAATCCAACTCAAACACTATAGTAACTTTCAAGCTATTTTTCCAACATTCAGCTTCAATTCCATTTGCACAGGCATTTTGCCCATTGGCACATAAACCATCATGTTAGAACAACCTTGGGTGCAGCTACACCGTATAATTAATGTAGTCCAACACCACTTTAACTGCCATGGCTCAATGCTATGAAATTCCAGGAGTTGTCGTTTGGTGAGGTGCCAAAACTCTTTAGCACAAGACCTTGTTAAACTATAATTCCCATGATTCCATAAAGTGGTGTCAAACTGCATTAAGTCTACACTCTAGATACACCCTTGAGATTAAACTGGCCATGCACTAATTGCTTCCAGCCACATAATAAATCTGCCAGGCCTAAAGAAACGTTCTTAGCTTTCCCAAAATTCCCTGCCAAAGTAAGCAATATCAGCATGTTCAAAGCATGGCAATATATCATTCAGTATACACTTGTACAGACAAATATATGAACAAGTACACAAATATAGAATCAATGATATAAACCTATCTTCCTGATATCAATCATGTTCGGGATTTCAGGGGCCATTGTAACTTCCAAGAACAGAGCTTGCAATAGCAATTGCAATAGAAATTGTCCAGTTAGTCTTCAAAACCAGATGATGAATATTCAATAATAATAAATATTAATAATTCTGTCTATTTCATAGTTCAGGTTTCTTAAATCAGATTATAGAAGTTGGTTGGAGGATTCTGAGAGCTGTAATCAGAAAAGTCAATACAGTATCACCTCCTGAATTCACAAGGGATATGTTCCCAGACTTCATGTGGATACACAAAACTGTGGTTAATAGTGAATGCTATAGAAAGGATGGCCTTCCAGCCTAGGAATTCCTTATAAGTGTATCAGAGGACCTAGAAAATACTAGAGAGACTATATTTTGTCAGAAGTAGATCAATGAAACTGCATGTTCTGCTCCTGCAGACGTCGAGGTTAAATTGTACTCCCAAGTAGAGGAAGAGCAGGCGGGAGGAGGAGAGGAATGTCATGGTTTACAAAGATACTATATGTGTGTTAACTGGAAAATCAAATGCATGAAGCCGATTGGCTGAGTTTGCAAGGACCTGGGAATTGGTTTGTAACTGTTGTCGTCATGTTGCTGGAGAACCAGTTTAAACAGATTTCTCTGTGTGTGTGTGATTCTACTGAGTACTGGCCGAAAAGAAGATGGCTCTGTACTCAGAGAGGCCTGACTATTTCTGAGGTCTTGTTTTACTGTTAGTCTTCACTGATTTATGGACTAAGAAAGAACTGCTTATGACTGCTTATTTCTGTAAGCAAACAGAGGGGCTGTTGTAAATACCATTGTTCTGTTGATCTCTTGGATTTAGTAAAGGTTCCTGTGTTATTTGTTCTGCAAAACTGAGTGGTGCATCATTCTGCAGGGTGACTCTGGGCTCACATAAGAGCCTCTCTCTATCATCTACAATCCGCAACAAGGAAGAAGATGGAAAAGAAAGAAAGAGGATGAGGCGCAGGAGGAAGTGGAGTAGAGAGGAAAAAGGAGGAAGATCAGGAAGGACAAGCATGTGGAAGGAGAGACAAGTAGGAGAGCAAGGAGGAAGAGTATTTATCGTGTCAGAAGCAAAAGCAAAAAGGGTACAGTTGTAATGTATTTACAAACACAAACAAAGTTAAAAACTTGGCATTATACTAAATGTCCTTTGACCAGTAGCTGGCCACTTGCAGTGCTAAGGCAGGAATGAAGGGGTAGGAGGAAATGGCCATATAAGGAGGTACGAGCAGGCCAGGAACACAGCCGATGGGTTATCACATGATTTCCCCGAAATCATGTGTTTTGAGAGAAACGAAAGTAATGAAATGTAATACTGCACCACAAATATGCACCAATGGTTTGATATGTGGGCGGTCGTAAACTGAACCCACTGAATTGTATAAATAGACACTTGACCCTGTCTGCGGGGTTCTCCCTTTTCAGCATCTAGTTGTGCGTGGGATGAACCTCTGCAGCTGCAGGAACTTTAGTAAACTGCTTTCTTTGGAAAAAACCTCCAGTTGTCTGTCTCCTACTTCCACTGCGTCCGCACAGACACACGAGAAGCCGGGAAGAGGGGAAATCTGGCTTCCGCTACATTTTCTGGTGACCCCGACGTGATTCCACAATAAGACGGGCCAGGAGATCGGAGACGGATCCCGTTGGCGGGACGGTCCCAACTCGGCGGTGGGGGCCGGAGGCAACTACCGTGAGACGAGAAGGGGCCCCTGAATATTGTAAGACCGGCTGCGGTGCTTGCCTCTGATGCCAATGCCGGCCGACGGTGGGAGCCGCAATGACAGCGAGGTTCCAAGGAAACCAGCCAGGAGGAAAAGGATCCAGGGAAAAGTCCAGGGGCGAAGGTTGGTCCGACGTCTACAGCAATCTGGCAAGTATAGTGGTTAAATGAGACACTAAGGGAACACAGTTACCAGCGCCGGGAGGGACACAAAGGTTCCCAGGGAGGTATAAAGGGGTTCTGTCTTGTGATTCCTGACACACACCGTTGAGTGTCCAGGTGCCCAGTCCAAGGCAGTCCCCTCTATTAGGCAGGATGGGAGGCAGTGGGTTCAAATCCACCACCCCATTACAGTGTATGTTAGACAATTTCGGCTCAGTTGCAAGTAGAGCCGTAGAAGGAATTCCCCAGAGAACAAGACTTGTGAGGGTGCCCCAAGACCAAGTCGTGCAGGGCTCATGAGGAGTCGCAACTCCCGGGGAAAGAAAAAAAAACTGTTTGATTTCTTTGTCATGTGTGGGGAATAATGAGTTTCAAGTTCTGCATGTTTCGTGGTAATATTGAAGTGAAAATGAAAAATGAGTCTATAGATTTACACAAAAAATGTTGAGCACAAATATCTAGAAATGTTTTATTACGGTTGAAAAAATCTGATTCGAAGAGGGTCTGTCTGTGTTAGTTTGCTTTTGCTGACAAGCTGCAGAGAGGCGAGAAAAAGGGAGGGAGGCTGTTAAAGTGGTGTTGAGGCTCAGAAAGTTTTCCTTGTTATTTCTGAGGAACAAAGGCTGTTTTCTTAAAAAGTTTTCCTTTGCACCTGGGCCTCATGCCAAAAAGATAGTGGGAAAATCTTGGCAGACAGCCCAAGGTAAAACGATAAGTCTGTTAGAATGTTTCTTCCCTGTCATTCTGGTTAAACTCAGGCGAAATGCCCAGAGAAAGATAATGGAATTCCAGTGGACAGCCAAGGTCAATGAAAGCCGCTGTGAACTAGTGAAGTTTTAAAAATGTAATGTGAATTTAATATGAAAAAAAGAAAGAAAGAAAATGATGATGTAAATGTGTGTATATATATATATTATTGGGGTTCTGTCTTTCACCTGGAACTTAAATCCTTGCTTTGAACTTGTTTTGGGACAACTGGGTGAGAATGTTTCATGAGCTGAGAGAGAGTGTGTGACTTTATCTAAACAACTAACCACTAATCAGAATTCCTGTGGACCTTGTGTGAATGAGATGTATGTGTTGAATTCAAAATGCATAAAGAGTTATAAACAATGTTAGTAGATTTGTTCAGAAGCAATTCGGAAGCTGTAGATATTTTTTTTGGGGGAAAAAAAATGGTCTTAGGCTTGAAAAAAAAAATCCTTGTTTTGAAAGAACAATGCTTCAGTGTTTTTAGAGAACATGGTGATACAACAGATAAGAGCTGGACATCTGCCCAGAAATTGAATCTCAAGAAAAAAAAAAATGAGCCTGAACAAGTGTACTTTTGAAAACTCAAGCCTCTGTGGGCTACTCCCCCTTTTTCTGTTCTACAGACTGTTTAAACCCCTTACAGGTTATAGGGAAATGTTGGAGGTTCTTTTTTGCAGCACTTTGGAATACAGGTGATCTTGGTGAGTCAAGAAGAAGGAGAAGGAATGTGAATGAATGTTTTGGAAAGGAGATGGATGCTGAAGGGAGAGGACAAGGAGAGGAGTTATTGGTTGTAGAGACTTTGTATGGAAAACTGTCACAAGTTGGCAGTGCAAAAAAAAATAATATTTATTTTTGAAAAAAATTGACCCCATATTCCTGACACAGAAGGATTAAGAACTGACATTGATTTTTAAATTTTTGATTGACATTTTATTCAAAAAGGGAGCTAGTGCCCAAGTGATAAAAAGTTATCCTTTTGAGAACCAAAGACATGATATAATTGGCTACGTCTCATGTTGCTTCATAATAATTTTGTGAGATTTGGATTCTGGACTTTGTGATTTTGGCCCAACTCTTTCTAAAGGTTACAGAAAGGGAGGACTAGGACTTTTGTAAACGGGACATTAGATCATGCAAATAGGGGCATTTTTCCATCGCCCCCAGCCTGGATTTTGCCAGATTTGAGAAGCGGCAGGAGGCTTTTCAACGTGTGTTACTAACAAATTTTGATCTGTTCAACGAGTCGGTGTAAAAGGGGAATTGAGTAAGTTTAACACTGCAGCAGGACTGGAGTGGAAGATTGCATTGCAGCAAGTGGATAGACGATTGTTAAATCGTTTGCGGAAAAGAAAAGAAAAAGATGTGGAGAAGAAAGATTTTGTTGGATTTCAAGACAGATGAGTGTGTTGTCAAAGGCACAACCTCTGAGGAGGCCTGCCGTGGATGTGAGCGAAACGACTAGAGAGAGTGCTTCAAGAGCCATACAGCCTGGAAGGATGAGTATTTCCCTCCCCTTCTTTTCCCTCTCATTGTTTTTTGCTACAGGTCCTGAACTCCTGTATGGGATAAACCCAGAAGTCTATGAGACATGTTTATTGAGAGGCCTGGGAGGGCCTATAGGTGTTGCTGAGTGTTAAGGCTGTGATGGAGTGTGGCATCAGGCTGGAGGCTGTAAGGGCTGACCAACTCAACAACATACAATTTTCTATTTTGACCCAACTCTCCTGGATAGGACCTTTTGTAATGGGACATTGCAAATAATTCGGATTTTTGCCGGATTTGAGAGACAATGAGGGACTTTTTCATATGCCATCTAACAACCTTGCTTTTTAAGCCAAAAGGAGGATATAGCACGGAGGCAATGTGACAAAGAATAAAATAAGTTAACCATTGCAGCAGGACCAGAGTAAAAAGGATTACTGCAGATCGCGAAAGAAGGCCCATGGAGGAATCATTTCTCAAGAGGCCATGGAGGGGTCGTTTGGGAGCTGAATAGTGGCCTACCTGCCCCACCCGTGGAGAGACAAGGGATTTCAACAAGATTGGCTGAGACAAAAGTGATGCCGAACAGGATGATCGACAGATGGGTAATCCGTTCCCCCTCCCCCATTCTCTCTCACTGTCTTCCTGCTTTCTTTTTCAGCTTTTTGGACTCCTGTTCCTAAATTGGAGATCCATAAGGCATTGTTACTGAGAGGCCTGTTTTCCAAAATGGAGATCCATAAGGCATTATTACTGGAAGGCCTGTTTTGGAATCCAAAACAGTTTAAGTCTACCCCACGCCACACGCTGGGTATACTGGGTATGACAGCTAAAGCCCTGTGAGAGATGGAGATTTTCTTTACAGACTTTTCTTTACACAGAGACAATTCTTAGAGACTAGAGACTTGATTGGACAAAGAGACTTTCTTCAAATTAACTGAACATTATTCCTTTGATCAAGGAAGAGGAAACACACCCCCAGTTTGACTTTATGCCAAAGACTGAAAAGACCTGAAAGTTGGACATGTATGTGAATGGCCACCTCGGGCCATAGCAACAAATCCATCATCGGAAGAAGCCAAATGACTGGGCTAGATCAGAATTCTACTGTGGACTATGTCCTTTCTAAAACCTGATTAATATTTTTAATCCTCATGTGTTGTTTACCTCTGGTGATGAAACTATGTACAAATGCTATTCTGCGCTCATTTTCCACTGAAAAGATAGCTTGGCTGCAAGCTAGAAGGGATTGGAGGGACCCATAAGTCTGCTCATTTAGTTTGCTTCAGCTTTTGTATACACGCTTCGGAAAAAAAAAAAATGGGTGAATAAGGCAGGAATGAAGGGGTAGGAGGAAATGGCCATATAAGGAGGTACGAGCAGGCCAGGAACACAGCCGATGGGTTATCACATGATTTCCCCGAAATCATGTGTTTTGAGAGAAACGAAAGTAATGAAATGTAATACTGCACCACAAATATGCACCAATGGTTTGATATGTGGGCGGTCGTAAACTGAACCCACTGAATTGTATAAATAGACACTTGACCCTGTCTGCGGGGTTCTCCCTTTTCAGCATCTAGTTGTGCGTGGGATGAACCTCTGCAGCTGCAGGAACTTTAGTAAACTGCTTTCTTTGGAAAAAACCTCCAGTTGTCTGTCTCCTACTTCCACTGCGTCCGCACAGACACACGAGAAGCCGGGAAGAGGGGAAATCTGGCTTCCGCTACAGTGCCTCTTGTGTTGCTATAAGAAGGTCCTCCACTGTGCATGTGGCAGGGCTCAGACTGCATTGTAGTAGGTGGTCTGTGGTTTGCTCTTCTCCACCCTCGCATGCATGTCGTGGACTCCACTTTGTGGCCCCATATCTTAAGGTGGGCTCTGCATCTCGTGGTGCCAGAGCGCAGTCTGTTCAGTGGCTTCCAAGTCACCCTGTCTTCTATGTGCCCAGGAGGGAGTCTCTCATTTGGTATCAGCCATAGCTTGAGGTTCCTGATTTTAGCCTGCCACTTTTGGACTCTGGCTTGCTGAGATATTCCTGCAAGTATCTCTGTAGATCTTAAAAAACTATTTCTTGATTTAAGGCATTAGCATGCTGGCGGATATCCGAACAGAGGATGGGCCAGAGATGTCAATGCCTTGGTCCTTTCATTGCTAACTGCTTCTTCCCAGCAGATGTCAGGTGGTGCAATACCAGCTAAACAGTATAATTTCTCCAGCAGTGTAGGGCATAGACATCCTGTGATAATGCTGCATGTCTCATTAAGAGCCACATCCACTGTTTTAGCACAGTGAGTTCTATTCTACACTGTACATGAGTACTCAGTAGCAGAGTAGCAAAACGCAAGGGCAGATGCCTTCACTGTGTCTGGTTGTGATCCCCAGGTTGTGCCAGTCAGCTTTCATATGATATTATTTCTAGCACTCGATTTTTTGCTTGATAGTCAAGCAGTGCTTCTTGTAATTCAGGGCACGGTCTAGGGAAACTCCTAAGTATTTTGGTGTGCTGCAATGGAGAAAGAGTGGAAGGAGGAAACAGAAGCAAGAAGACCAGGGGAAAGGAGGAGGAAAATAGGAAGAAAGAAATGCAGGAGGGAAGAAAGGATCAGGAGGAGAAGAGGAAGGAGAGGGAGGAAAGGAAGGAGGAGGAGGAGGAAGAAAGAAAAACGGAAAGAAGGAGATGATCAGGAAGACAAGAGGATGGAGAACTAGGAAGGAGGAGGAGAAAGAATAAAAAGAAGCAGGTGAGGATCAGGAGGACAAAAGGATGGAGAAGGAAGAAGGAGAAAGAGGGAGAAGTTGAACAGATGAGAAAGAGGATGAATGGAAGGAAGAGATGAAAGGGAAGGAAGAGTAGGAAGTGGAGAACCAGAAGGACCAGGAAGTCAAGAAGGAGGAAGGAGTAATAGAGGAGGAGGACATAGGGAAGAGGAAGTGGAGGAATGCAACTAGATCCAAAAATTAGCTCAGAGTTCTTCCACATAGTGAAGGAAACATCCCACATCACAGCAAAAAAACAAAAACGGTCACAGGATCCATATGGTTGGAGGGGGAGGCAACCCACATTCGTTTCCTTTTTTTGTGCCGAGGCTGATCAGAATCAAAAGTCCCAGTTTCTACAATTATCCTCACACTTAGGACAGTTGGTATAATGATTCCGGCACTGATCGCAGGAGAGGCCAGATGGGGGCATTTATACACCAGTGACTCCTTCTCAAGATCAAAGAAGTGGGCTCGAGTGGCGGCACGGCATTGAAGCTGACGGCATGTACATTTTTCCGTATGAAATGCGTAATGCCTGTAACTGTGGTTACAAATCAAAAAGTCTAGAGCCTGGTACACAGGCTTACTTAAAAGGGAAAAAAGATGAAAGCAGTCAAGGAGCATTTAGGGATGAGCTGTATAAATTTACTATTGGGTCGAGCTTTTACTATAGATCACTTCACTCTCTTCTTCTTTCTCCAAATCCCAAACAGTAAGGAGTGGAAAAGAGGAAATAGATTTGAAATATATTTTAAAAACCAGTTGGTTAGATTTTGCCAAAATAGAACATTATCCATCTATAGTAAAAAATTGGTATGACAAAGCATGTCCTCTCTTGGCATTTTCTAGATGCTCTGGAGAATTGTACGGTATGATTCTGCTAAAAGTTGCCCATGGTTTCTCATATTTGGAGTCCTGAAAGCTATCCCCAGCAGATATAGCGATTATACTGTGCATTTGTTTTAACTGTTGTGAGCTGCCTTGAATCCCGAAGTGGGGAAAGGGTGGACTGTAAATAAATACCATACTGACAACATCAAGAAAAATAACAATAAAATTCTCTCTCTCTCTCTCTCTCTCTCTCTCTCTCTCTCTCTCTCTCTCTCTCTCTCTCTCTCTCTCTCTCTGGTGGGCATAAATCCCTTTTGTGGACTACAATTTCTAAAATCCTCTACCCACCATGGAGAATTCTGGGAGTCATAACCTAAAAAGATTTTTCCCCCTAAGCTTGGTGCTGGGCATATATGAAGCTTTGGTTGTGTTATTGCTTTTTGTTTCTTAAGCAATCTGAGATATGGAACCAGCAATTACTTTTTTTCACTGTGCCAAGGACACCTACCATGTTTGTGCCCATTGCCTAGAAATTTGCCAGGAACCATCAACGAACAGCATGTGGATTAAGAGTAGTCTGCGGACACCATGCTGAAATGCATTGATATCGAAGACTGTACACTTGATAGCAGGCTACATGTGTAGTGTAGCCCATCATCAATATCATCATCATCGTCGTCATCATCATCATCATCGTCATAATCATATTTTTCTTACCTGTCTCTCCTTTTGGCTTGAGGCAGGGCACAACACAGTTAAGTACATCTGTAAAATCACATGTTAACACATAGTTAAAATGCAACCATAAAAACATATATTAAAACATAAACATATTAAAATACACAAGACAAAAGTTAAAAAAAATAAACATGGAATGTGATTTAAAAGTCATAGTTAAAATGGACTGGGTAGGCCTGCTGGAACTGCATTATATGATCACTATAGACTCATTTAAACCCAAGTGAATTCTGGAAACATATCCCTAGAAGCTACAGGGGTTGTAATGTAACAAAAATTAATCTGGATCTCTCCAGATGTTTCCTCCAGCCCTCATCAGCCTCAGCTAACACAGCTGATGGTCACATAGGATTTACAGTCTAAATTGTCCTAAATAGTTAGCAAACCTGGACTTAGTACACCGGCTTCATGGTGAATAGTAACATGTTATTTGTCACTTTAGTCACAAAATAGATTTGCTGTCATTCCTTTGCATTTTTGGTACAATCTCTCACTAACAAAACTATTGAAATAAATCAGATCCTTTCACTTGAAGGGGGAAGGTTGGGCTTTTGGGAATGAGTATCTCTGTAGCCCTATCAAAGTTTAGAAAACTTACTTTTTTGGACTATAGCCCCTAGTCATCCCTATGCAGCATGGTCTCCTAGCATGTTAGCTGGGATGATTGGGGAGCTCGGGTGTTAAAAGAAAAATACAACTTTCTATAAGGGAAAACATGATTACAGTATTCATTGTTGCAGTATACCTCTGAGAAAGTGAAGATTTTCACTGTTGTCTGTGGAATCTAACAGCAGCACCAGCTTCTAAATTATAGAAACGCTGTGCTAACTTTCTTTCCCCAACAAATGCTTTTGATTACCAAGGCTATTTGTTGGGCAAAGACAGCTAGCACAGCATTTCTATAATTTAGAAGCTAGCGCTACTGTTACATTTCACAAGCCGGGGGTTAAAATCCATTCCCCTCTTTCAATAGAAGTGGGAACCTTTTTTTTTTTACTGTTGAGATCTGTATCACCTTAGCTGAAACATAGTAAACAATTATAGCACTTTGATTTCACTTTAACTGCCATGGCTTCATTCTATGGACCTGGGATCTGCAGTATATAAAGAGTAGTTGGACTTCTCAGCTAGAGAGCTGTAGTTCTCACCAAACCACATGCCTCAGGAGTCCATAGGAAGCAGCTATGGCAATTAGAGGGGAAACATAGTGCCAACATTGTGTTGTGTTAGTTAGACCCATATTCCAGCAGTGGACTGAATGCAGGTAAATCAGGACAATTGCATCAAGATTGCTATATTTCACTGGCCAACTATGCTCTGGTCAGGAACATATCCTCCACAGATACAGTAATATAAATTCTTACTATAATATAAATTCTCCTAATTATTCTGGTCCTTACAATTTGCATGATTAGGGTGCCATTCTCTCAGAGTTCAATTTGGTTGGTATAAGTGTAGCTAGGTACTCATTTGGTTAATGAGATATTATAGCACAACGATTCCACTTTATGAGACCAACTATTACTTTAGCTGCCATGGCTAAAGATCTTGGAGTCATAGTGGGCTTTAGCAGCAGCTAAAAAGCCAATGGAATTTTGGGATGCATCAAAAGCAGTATATTGTCTAGATCAGTGGTTCCTAACCTTTGGGCCTCCAGGTGTTTTAGACTTCAACTCCCAGAAATTCCAGTCAGCTTACCAGCTGTTAAAAACTGTGGGGGCTGAAGTCCAAAAAACCTGGAGACCCAAAGGTTGGGAACCACTGGTCTAGATTTAGGGAAGTCATGGTGCCTCTCTATTCTGCTTTGATTAGAACTCACTTGGATTACGGTGTTCAGTTGTGGGCACCACAATTCAAGAGGGATATTAACAAGCTGGAAGGTGTCCAGAGGAGGGCAACTAAAAGGATCAAAGGTCTGGAGACCATGAATCCCTATGAGAAGCATCTTAAAAAGCTGGGCATGTTTAGCTTGCAGGAGAAAAGATTGAAAGGAGACATTATAAGGTAAAGGTAAAGGTTTTCCCCTGACATTAAGTCTAGTCGTGACCGACTCTGGAGGTTGGTGCTCATCTCCATTTCTAAGCTGAAGAGCTGGTATTGTCCGTAGACACCTCCAAGGTCATGTGGCCAGCATGACTGCATGGAGCGCCATTACCTTCCCGCCGGAGCGGTACCTATTGATCTACTCACATTGGCATGTTTTCGAACTTCTAGGTTGGCAGGAGCTGGGGCTGGCAGCGGGCGTTCAATTCATTCCCGGGATTTGAACCTGGCACCTTTTGGTCCGCAAGTTTAGCAGCTCAGCGCTTTAACGCACTGTGCTACCACGGCCATGTTTATAGCCATGTTTAAATTTCTGAAAGGGTGACATAAAGAGGGAGCAGGCTTACTTTCTGTTGCCCTGGAGACTAGGACTCGGAGCAATGGGTTCAAATTACACGAAAGGAGATCCCACCGGAACTTTGAGGCTGGGTGGCAGATGGCCATTTGTTTGGGGTGCTTTGACTGTGCTTTTTCTGCATGGCAGGGGATTGGACAAGATAGTCCATGTGGTCTTTCCAGCTCTACTATTCTATGATTCTATGGAACCAAATACAGCCTTCCAATTATCTACAGAAGATGTCCACTAAATATGCTTTGTTTTGGTTTCTGTGTGCTTTCAAGTCCTTTGTGACCTACGGTGAACTAAGATAATATATCATAGGGTTCTCTCGAAATTTGTTTGGAGAGGGGTTGCAATTTGAAGAGGACTTGCCGAAGGTCATCCAGTTGGTTTCATGGCCGAAAAGGGCTTGAACCCTGATTTCCAGAGTTGTACACCATATTGGCAGTCTTTATTGCTTATCTAATCCAAGTATTACTACTACCCAATCCATTTTACAGCACCTCTTTCACATTTAGCAAATTGCAATCAAGTTGGGCAATCCAAAATTGTTTGGATTTGTTTGGAGTTGTTTGAAGCAGAGGACTCCATATTGCTCCTTTCTTTTGAACAGCTTTTTCTGTTGGGCATTCTTTGGTGGGCCATGGAGTACATGACCATGCTTTGTAGGCACAAAGGGCAGGTGAGCAGCAGGAAGGAGAAAGAAAAAGAGCTATCAAACTCCTTGACATAAATTCTGCAGGACATATAGCCATTTGCAGAAAGGCTGACAGGAGGCCAGATAAAAGAAGTATTCCAGAAGCTAGCATGAATAGGAGCTTAAAGCCTGTCAGCTCAAGCTGATTGATATGACTGGGAATTCCAAGTGTTGTAGTTCCAAGTAATTTTCAGTCAAGAGTTGTGCTTTTTTTCTCTTCCTTCCACAGAATGGATAACTATTTTTCTGAGATCTGAAACTGTTTCTGAGGCCAAGGAGCATAAATATTCTTATTAGCAAAACATTAGCAAAGCAAAGTAAATATCAGATGCTGGATAGCAGCTTTATAGCTGGTTTATAATTATAGTGGACTCTCAGTTAACTGGGACCTATGTCGTTTCTGGTTGTTTGAGAGTTACTATTAAAATAGGCCTAAGACTATATGCCATACTATACCATACTATAAACTGTGTATTTACTTGATATTAATACTGAAATATATTGAATTATATTTGCCATTATTTTTCTTAATTTCCTTTTAGTTACTGTGTTACTGTATTATAAATTTGATTTTGATTTTCATTTAACCTCTTATTTCTTCAATTTTTTCTGGTTGTTTGAAAGTTCTGGCTGCTTGAGTTCTAGTTAACTAGGAGTCTACTGTATTACTACTACTACTACTACTACTACTACTAATAATAATAATAATACCATATGCCAAACCCCCAACACACAGCTTCCCTGTTCCCTTTGGTTTAGCTCACAGTAATAAGGGGTGGATTTTCTCAGTAATAATATATTGTTGTAACTACAGGGTGTTGAATGCAAAGTGTGATGGGGTCTGAATGTGTAATTAAGATCTATTAGCTGTACAAAAGACTGGATGAAAACATTAACTTGTAAGAGTTTTTGGTTTGTTGATATGAATCAATAAAAGGATAAACAGGTAGATAGGTTGGTAGGCAGGCAGACAGGAAAATAGATAGGTAGATAAGTAGAATGAATGAATGAAAAAGAGAAAGAAAGAAAGGAAGGAAGGATGGATGGATATGGGATAGCATGCATGTGCATATATTTTTAACTATTTCCCTTTACTTATATTTTCAGCTGTTTTTGATCCCGTAACAGGAGAAAAGTAAAATAATAGGTATGTAGGCAATAAGTTAAATTTGAATTTTTATACACCTACAGGTTGACTTATGGTGATCCTTTCTTGGCAAGATTTATCCAGAGAAGGATTGTCATTGCTTTCCCCTAAAGCTGAGAGAGTGTGATTTGCTCAAGGCCATCGAGTAGTTTCCAAATAACAAAGCAGGGATTTGATTCCCAGTTTCCTTGTCCAACATTCAAACCAAAATATGTACAACATTCAAACCAAAATATGTACAACATTCAAACCCAAATATGTACAACATTCAAACCAAAATATGCCCGCAGTGGCGCAGCGGGTTAAACCACTGAGCTGCTGAACTTGCTGACCAAAAGGTAGGTAGTTCGAATCCGGGAAGCGGGGTGAGCTCCTGCTGTTAACCCCAGTTTCAGCTAGCCTGGCAGTTCGAAAACATGCTAATGTGAGTAGATCAATATGTACTGCTCAGGCAGGAAGCTAACAGTACTCCATGCAGTCATGCCAGGCACATGACCTTGGAGGCATCTATGGACAACACTGGTTCTTCGGCTTAGAAATGGAGATGAGCACCAACACAACTAGACTTAATGTCAGGAGAAAACCTTTACCTTTATATGGCATCCAGGATCTGACTATGATTTTATTCCAGATAAAAAGCAAACCTGCTCTTGAAACCTATCCTATTGGTGTCCCCTGCATTATGTCTTTAAAAAGTTGATTCTTTACAAGAGTCTGTAGAAGTCATACTTTGTAGGACAGGTTGTTTCATGCATATCTTGCAAAGGACTTTATCTGCATTTCCTGGTGGTTGCTGAACAACTTTACTCCTTAATGTGTGATCTTTAGAAATATAGAGCCTTCATCTTTACCTGTGTTGTATTTCACTGGTACAGACGCCAAATTACTGTAACATTAAATAGCATATATAAATATCAAATTAAAAAGATACTTTTTTACAAAAAAGGAAACCAATCCGACATATCTACAAAATTCTTTCTCCATCCTTTGGAGAATCAAAGTCTTGGTCTTGAAAGCAAACTTGAAGGTAAAAGTATGTGTTCTGTTGTGACTCCTCCAGTTGAGATAAAAGGGTTTTTAATTTATCTGGAATGCTTAAGGTTCACTGCTGTCGTGTGTGTCTCACATCCTTGATAATTGATTCCTCCTTCAAATGTGCAAATGGATTTCGTTTGGAAGTCCAAAGTGTATCTATCCCAGACTTTGAGAAGTAGAACTCTCAGAACTCTCCAGCTGGCATGGCGAGTGATCACATCAGTATCCAAAAATAACTTTTCTTGGGGTGCATCTACACTGTAGAATTAATTCAATTTGACACCTCATTAATTACAAAATCTTTATTCTTCTCTGGCAAAGAGTGCTGGTACCTCACCAAACTACAAATCCCAAAATTTCATATCATTGAGCCATGGCAGTTCAAGTGGTATAAATGGTAAATATGCTATCCATGGTGCTGATTCTGAATGAAACTTGGAACAGATTTAAGCTATTGACACCATCCTATCATCTCCTATTTTGACAAAAGGCTCCTATTTCAACCTGTTATAATGCATGCTTTGGGACATGAACAACTGGGCACAGATGAAGCAAATTGCCAAGAATTTATGGCTCCAAGTAATGTTGGCCTCTCTGAAGGTGGTAGTCCAAGTTGTAAAGGTGCTCCACCATGGAGTTGATATAAAAGTTAAATAATAGTGGGGCCAGAGTACATCCCTGTTTAACGCCTTTCTCTGTTTCAACTGCCCTAGTAAGGTGGCCTTGAGAGCTACATCTTATTTTCAGTGTGGTCCCTTCATGTAGGGAACGTATTAGTTGCCGGAGTCGTTTATCTATTGAAGTGGACCCAAGTTTTCCCCATAGCTTGATACGGGAGATAGAGTCAAAGGCTGCTCTAAAGTCTATAAATGCAGCATAGAGGGACGATGTTCTCTGGGAGGTATATTTTTCTATAAGGTGCTGTAATACTATGCACTGGTCGATGGTGGACCGTCCTTCCCTGAAGCCAGCTTGTTCCTCCGCAAGTATGTTTTCTTGCTCCATCCAGTCCAGCAATTTCCAGTACAGATGTCTTGTATATATTTTGCTAATAGTATTAAGGAGGCTAATGGGTCTATAATTTGCCGGATCGTCCTGCCTCCCTTTTCTTTTATATAGGGGTACAATGACTGCCATCCCCCAGTCCTTGGGTATTTGGCCGTATTTGTCGATACAGGTAAATAGAGATGCAAGGATAGGCGACCAGAAGTCCAAATTATTTTTGATGACCTCGGGCGGGATCGCATCCTCTCCTGGTGCCTTTCCCGGTTTAAGTTGGGCTACTAGTCTCTCTATTTCTGCGGTCATAGACCGTAATAAATTGCTGAACTGAACTGAACTCTCTGAAGGTGAGGAACTGTGCTGAAATGGTTGGGGAACCCTCTACTCAGCAAAACTTTGAAGTTCCTTAAAAAGATAAGGAAGGACTTTGTAGGTACCAGCATCTGCTAGATAGGAAATGTTGACTCATTAAGCACCTGGTGTCCAGAGCCTATAAAACTCCCAAATTCTCCCTGATGCCTTAGTGCAGTAGTTCTCAACCTGGGATCCCAAGATATTTTTGGCCTACAACTCCCAGAAATTCCAACCAGTTTACCAGCTGTTAGGATTTCTGGGAGTTGAAGGCCAAAAACATTTGGGGACCCCAGGTTGAGAACCACTGCCTTAGTGTGATCTTGACCTGTGGACTGGCTGCAATCCATGACTCTTGCCCCCCATTGGCTTAGCTTACCTGGACGACTACCTTTGTTAAGGACACCTGGACCAATTTAAGATCTTCTTCCTTTTTCATCTTTCATTTTGCTGGATTACCTGTGAAGGTCTTGAACTGGATTCACTACCATACAACTATCTGCCTTCCAGTCATCCATCTCTTGAGTGACTTCTTAACAGTAACATAGGATGCAGACTTCACCTCGTCACCAACCCCACTCTAAATTTTTCTATGAATTCCTAAGTACCGGATGATAAAAACATACACAACCATGCTTTTTCCATCACTGGATAAAGTGACTTAGCTGGTATGCAGTAAAAAGGGCATGGGAAGGGGTCCTTCTGTGGTATTTGTCTGATGACTAATATTTGTAGGTCTGGGAGAGAATTAAGAGCTTTAGCCGAAGGGACCCAAGAAGGCCAATTTCAGTCCAAGGGTCAAGTCGATGTTTTTTTTAATCATTTGGTGGTTAATTGGATATTATGTTTCCAAGCCGAACCCATCCCGCCACATGAAAGACGAGGATTTTGTGTCTGCTGTATCTCATGTTTTTATCTGTCAGAATTTAGTACTGGGCTGGAAGGGAACACAAACATCTGGGCGGATTCAGATCTACACATAACAAAAGCTGCATTTTTCCATCTGTGAGTCAGAGGGGGATGTCTGCCTCCAACAGACAAAGCAAGGTTCCCATGTCAGGGTGCAATGAGACACATTGTCAGGAGTTCAGGGAATGGATCTCCCATGGTTTTAAATAAAATAGTACAGTTGTGGATCTTGGTTTCTATTCTGTCTGGTAATGGTTTATATCAGGCATGGGCAAATTTCAGCCCTTCAAATGTTTTGGACTTCAGCTCCCACAATTCCTATCAGCTGGCAGGCTGTTAGGAATTGTGGGAGTTGAAGTCCAAAACACCTTGAGGGCCGAAGTTTGCCCATTCCTAGTTTATATAATGCCACCTGTATCAGAGCCTCTGTTGTTGCGATATTAGAGGCTGAAGTGGTAGTATAGTGCTCATGTCCAACTATTGAAGTTGCCTATGGATATCTTGTTGGCCATTATGGGATGAAAATACAAGTGAGGGCAGTCCTCATGTCCTTTGTATGGAGCTGGATGGGGGAAATCTGAGTTCAAATCACATCTCAATTGACTTCACTAAGGGTTGCTTCTCAGGGCATCTTTTCGCATCATCAGGGTGAGAAGGAGGATGTTCAAGGTGAGAGAATTGTTTTCCAAACCACATGAGTTCATTCTCATTTATTAGACTTGGTGTTTTGATTTAAAAGGCATATTCAGTGCAACTATGGTCAATGTTTATTGCATCCCGGTTTAATGCCAGCACCAGGGAATGCTCCTTGTATCATTATTTATGTAACATGACTTCCTGTGATGTGACAAAAGAATGCCTTTAGCTCTCATGCCTTGGCCTTGAAAGTTCAGGACCTAGCATAGTCCTGACCAGAAATGTTATAGTTACAAAAAGTTGTACAAATAAAATGCTAGTGTTGCTGGAGAGAGAATTAAATGGGAAGAGGCATAAGCATCACTAAGGGATATGGCTACAGGACCCCTTGTCCCCTTAAATCAGCATTTCTCAACCTGGGGGTTCGGACCCCTGGGGGTCATGAGGGGGCTTCAGAGAGGTCGCCAAAGACCATTAGAAAACACATATTTCTGATGGTCTTAGGTGACCCTTTTGGCAGAGAAGGCTGAAGATCTCTCAGCCTGTCATTGGAAGCAGTTCTATCATTGGTGGGTTTTAAGGGACTCTTTGATTGTAGGTGAACTGTAAATCCCAGCAACTGCAACTCCCAAATGTCAATGTCTGTTTTCCCCAAACTCCACCAGTTTTTACATTTGAGCATATTGAGTATTCATTCCAAGTTTGGTCCAGATCCATCATTGTTTGAGTCCACAGTGCTCTCTGGATGTAGGTGAACTACAACTCCCAAACTCAAGGTCAATGCCCACCAACCATTCCAGTATTTTCTGTTGGTCATGGGAGTTCTGTGTGCCAAGTTTAGTTCAATTCCATCATTGGTGGATTTCAGAATGCTCTTTGATTGTAGATGAACTATAAATCCCAGCAACTACAACTCTCAAATGGCAAAATCAATCCCCCCCCCCCCCCCCAGTATTCAAATTTGGGTGTATTGGGTATTGGTGCCAAATTTGATCCAGTGAATGAAACTACATCCTGCATATCAGATATTGACATTACAATTCATATCAGTAGCAAAATTACAGTTGGGAAGTAGCAATTAAAATAATTTTATGGTTGGGGGTCACTGCAACATGAAGAACTGTATTAAGGGGTTGCGGCATTAGGAAGGTTGAGAACCACTGCCTTAAATGCTAATCTTCCACCATGAAATTTTCTCCAGTTTTGAAATTTCTAGCATTTCACAGTTGATAACTTTGCTTGTCCCTTTTTATTGTATGCCTTATCTATACAGTACATCTAAATGGATTTCATAGGGTTTTACTTAAACAGAGGAGATTTTGCTGATTCCTTCCTCTCTAATACAACCTACAGTACTTGGTATTTGTTGGTAGTCTCCTATTCAAGTACTAACCAGGGCTGACCCTGCTTAGCGTCCAAGATTAGATAGGAAGCAGTACCTTTAGGGTATTTAACTCCTTGAAACCACCTTAAACGTCTTGCAAAGAAACTGGGATAAAAATGAAATAAAATAAGACAGATAGTTGTTTGGAACTGCTGCAGTGCAATTTCCAGTCAGGGGGCTCTGATAGAGATGGACACATTGATCTGTTTTTGGTTTTACTCAATTTCTCATTCTTTTTATCTTAAGTTTCATTTTCGTTTGAGTAAGTGTTTAGATGCTTCTAAAATTATGCATTTTGTGTGCATTTCTCCCACTGTACATAATTTGGAGTGTATTTGAGTGTAATATATTCACGTGGGTATATTTTTGGATTAGCAAAGTGCTCTGTAGTATTTTTTAACAGGGTGTCAATGTTGAAGTGCCACTGTGTTTCTGTCTACATGCAGGTATATGTTAGAAACGTTTGCATTAAAATGCATGCCAAAGAAATGTCTTGGTTTGAAATGTTCTTGTGAGAAAGAATGTCTGTTTATATTTCCCACTGGAATGCTAGAAATGAAGAACACCATGAAGGTCAAGCTGTTGATGAAAGTCTGAAATATTAAATACTCATAGAAGATTCCCAGATACTTCTCAGCAGCCTTATCAAGATAAGGGACTAGAAAACCAATTCTCTGGTGTGAATGCCATGTTTCCATCTGATTATGTTTAGGGCTGCTGCCCAGCTGAAGAAATTTTAAGGCCTTGTGTGATTCTATATTTATATTATATAGAATGGAATCTATCCATGCTATAAATACAGTTAGCCTTCCACATTTATTGGGGTTAGGGGCACAGGACTCTCATGAAAGTGAAAAACTGAATAAAGAAATTGCCATTTTTAGCTTGAGAGAACACCTCCCTAAGAGCTTCTGGGTCTTCCAGTATGCCTCCATGGTCACCTTCAATTTAAGACACAATTGAAGACCCATCTCTTTCAGCAAGCCAAGCCGGTCAATTTTAAGTTGTGAATTTAAATCTGCACTTTATCAGTGGATTTTAACTTACATGCAGTCTGTACACAATCCTTTCTCCTTGTCTGGAAATGAAACCACCAAAATGGGAGGATTTGCAACCTTGCTTAGAAATTAACCATGGAAATTGGAGACCCAGGGCCAAACCTTCAGATCTGACAATATATATATTTTAGGCATGATCTCTAGGGGTGCATCTACACTGTAGAACAATGGTTCTCAACCTGGGGTCCCCAGATGTTTTTGGCCTACAATTCCCAGAAATCCTAGCCAGTTTACCAGCTGTTAGGATTTCTGGGAGTTGAAGGCCAATAACATCTGGGGACCCCAAGTTGAGAACCATTGTTGTAGAATGAATAAAGTTTGGCACCACTTTAACTGCCATAGCTCAGTGCTAAGGAATCTTCAAAGCTGCAATTTTGTGATACACCAGCAGTCTTTGGAAGAGAAGGTTAAAGACATTGCAGAACTATAGCTCTTAGGATTCCACAGCATTGAGCTATAGGAGTTCAAGTGGAGTCAAACTGCATTGGATCCACAGTGTAGATGCATTGTTGATCCCCATTAACCTGTATCCCACTGTCCCTTAAGTGCTGGTGACTGTTCTTTGGTTTCAGTCTAGTTTGAGACACCATCGAAGCTCCATCAGCTTTCTACAAAACATAGGAACTTCTGAAAAGCTCAGCCATGGCTGCATTTCATCAGCTCTTTCGAGTTTGGAAATCCTGGTTGAATTTTTCCACTTGCAGATTGCATTTTGCAGAGGAAGGCCTCCAGTAGCCTTGAGGCTACAATGAACCAACCAGCAAGAAACTCTCATGCATTTTAACAAGCGGCCCTGGTAAAACGCTTACTCTGTGTCCGCCTTTGAGGAAAGTCTGTCTCGGATGGACACATTTGCAATGGAATCCTGCTTACCTGGAAGTAAACCCCTTTGAGTCTAGTTAGACTTATACTTGAGTAAACACAATAGGAATGGGCACTGCATCTCCTTCTGTGGGAGTCAACTATTGACAGGCAATTTCGGTGAAAAAGCAGGAGGCTGGGGGAATCTGAATTCAGGCAACCATCCCGAAATGCCGCACACCATGATGCATGTTGCCAAATGTCCAATCTATCACCTCCGGAAGTTCTAAGCTCAGCAGCTTTTTCAGCACTTCTGAATCATCATTGACTTTATAGATTTTCCCCCCTTCCACCCCAGCCCTAAATCTCTTTCTCAGGCTGTATCATTTTTCATTTTAGCAGATATTATTCCTCACAATCCCTTTCTTGCCTCGACGTTTTGATCCATCCAGAGAAAAAGAAAAAAGGTATGACCTGCAACTAACCTGCTAAATGAATTCGATGCTTTCTGAGACTTTGCCAACTTTTGTTTTGCAGAAATTCTGACACTGGCTCTGAACATGCACAGAGCATCTTGTCCGCAAAAGAAGATTTTTGTAAAATAAAAAAAAACTGAAGCAAAGAGTCCTCATGGACGTCAAGTTAAACATGAGCCAACAATGTGATGTGGTGGCAGCTAAAAAAGCCAATGGGATTTTGGCCTGCATAAATAGGAGTCTGGTGTCTAGATCCAGGGAAGTCATGCTAATCCTCTATTCTGCCTTGGCCAGACCACACCTGGAATACTATCTCCAATTCTGGGCACCGCAGTTGAAGGGAGATGTTGACAAGCTGGAATGTGTCCATAGGAGGGCAATTAAAATGATCAAGGGTCTGGAGAACAAGCCCTACGAGGAGTGGCTTAAAGAGCTGGGCATGTTTCGCCTGCAGAAGAGAAGGCTGAGAGGAGACATGTTGGCCATGTATGGCCCACGAGGTCTCTTCCAACTCTATGATTCTATGATTAATAGAAGGCCAGTTTCCATTAATTTTTTCATTATTTTTCATTATATTTTTAGCAGGAAAAACTCAAATACACACACACACACACACACATACACATACATTGGTTTTTAAAAAGGATATCGTATTTCTTATTTGTCAGTTTCTCAATAACATGTTTATTCTACCGCATATCCAGCAAATTATTCTCTTCTGTGTGTTTGAACATTAGCAAACGAACATTTCAGCAGTTCAATCATTTTGGACCTCCACTGATGTTTTCTTTTTTCTTTTTAAAAACCTAAAAAACAAAATTATAGACTGCTTGGACCACATGCAGAATGTCACTTTAGGGTGCAATAATGTCCATACAACCCATTTCAACACAAAGAATGAGATCCAATGAAAACAGAATAGCATTGATCAGCAGAATTGATTCACCCTTCCTCATTTAACATCTGAGGCACTTTGAATCCTTTACGGAAGGCACAAGAGAATTTTACAAATCCAGTTAATAAATAAACATTCTATGCTACAAAACAGAAATTCAGCAATGATGCGGGGGGGGGGGGGGGCTCCAACTTTTCAGAGTTTAAAATTGGGATATGTAATACCAAACAGCATCAGGCTGTGGTCAAGGTGGTAAGGGTTATTGAGGAGAGAGATTCTAGAAGAGGCTGCAATGGTTTGCTTTTGCCAGACCCTGTTGGGAAGAGCAACATTTTGTCTTGCCTCATTTCTCTCATTGTTGAATTGAATACAAATTACAGCAGGTTTTTTTGGGTGGGGTGTCTTTGCTGGATCCTGAAGGATGCCAAAATATGTTGAGGCTCAAATCCCATTATATACCGTAGGTAAAGATAAATGTTTTCCCCTGACCCATATCCGACTCTGGGGTTGGTGCTCATCTCCATTTCTAAGCTGAAGAGCCGGCGTTGTCTGCAGACATCTCCAAGGTCATGTGGCCGGCATGACTGCATGGAGTTCTGTTACCTTCCCACCAGAATGGTACCTATTGATCTACTCACATTTGCATGTTTTCGAACTGCTAGGTTGGTAGAAGATGGGGCTAACAGCGGGAGCTCACCCCGCTCCCCAGATTCAAACCACTGACCTTTTGGTCAGCAAGTTCAACAGCTCAGTGGTTTAACCTGCTGCACCACTAGGGGCCTCATTATATACAATGGTGAAATAGTGTACACACACATACACACACACAAACAAATGCTGGAGATCTGAGGATCCAAGAATTGGCAGGGGGCTTCAGCAGGGTCTTGCTCCATGCAGAGTAAAGTCAACGTTTGCTTTTTGGATTTTTCAATATTTTAAAAGCCATGGTTGGGTGAATCTATGGATGCAGATACAAAGGGATACAAAGGGTTGGCTGTGTTAATGCGTTTTGAAGTGTATCGTTTGATGCCCCAGGCTAGTATGTTTCCTACACCATGCTTTGTGGCAGTGCAGAAGGAGCATCAGTTTGCAGCAACTGAAGTAAGCAAGCGCAAACAAAACAGAGACATTTTGAAAATATTTGGAAAAGTGGGATCGAAGAAGCTTGATCAGGACTTCTCCTGTCAAACAGGTACGATTGGAGGAAATGAAAAAATGCATATATGTATTGTACATGCGTCTATGGGTGCATCTAAAGTGTAAACTTTGTGCAGATTGACTCCACTTTAACAGCCATGGCTCAATACTATGGAATAATGGGATTTGTAGTTTAACAAGTTACTAGCGCCTGGTGGCGCAGCGGATTATACTCCTGAGCTGCTGAACTTGCTGACCAAAAGGTTGGTGTTTCAAATCCGGGGAGTGGGGTGAGTTCCCTCTGTTAGCCCCAGCTTCTGCCAACCTAACAGTTCGAAAACATGCAAATGTGAGTAGATCAATAGGTACTGCTCTGGTGGGAGGGTAACAGCGCTCCATGCAGTCATCCCAGCCACATGACCTTGGAGGTGTCTATGGACAACACCAGCTTTTCGGCTTAGAAATGGAGATGAGCACCAACCATTTGATTTAACATCAGGGGAAAACCTTTGCCTTTACCTTAAATTACTAGCACTATTTGTCAGAGAAGCTAAAGACCTTGTAAAAGTATAATGCTCAGGATTCTATAGCAATGAGGTGAAGTGATGTTGAACAGTATTAATTGTACAATGTAGGCAAAATATGAATTTTAAGAATATTATAGTGGCAGGAAAATTAAACTTCCCTTCCCATTATACTGATAATAGCAAAGGCCCAGGTGATCAGAAAGTTGTGCTCTACAATATATCACATATATCTCTCATTTGTAGATCCCATTATTTTAGTGCAATGCAGCCTGTTGCGTTCTTCCTTTGTTTGGGAATTAGTCTTTCTTCCCCTCTTCTTAAAAAATTGTATATTGTGTCCTTCAACAAGTTTACTTTGGAGAATCCCTGTTCTCCAGGCTCTGAAACCAGAAGTGTCATTTGCCATAAAAAGTATATGTATCCTCACAGGAGAATTAGCACATAATAAAGTGGCAGCGCACAGCAGGAAGGGCTTTATAGGCATGAAACAGATATGTTCAAGCATAATACTTGTGACAGCGTCTCTGTCTACGTGGTACAAAGTGACATAAAAAGGGAGTCTTGCTGAAGCTAAGTACGCATTTAGTAGGGTTGTCATATTACATAATTGGCTAGATTTTACATAGATTCTAAGCTTGACATCTGGGGTACATCTACACTATAGAATTAATGCTGTTTTATACTGCTTTACCTGCCTTGGCTCAATGCTATGGAATTGTAGGAGTTTTAATTTTACAAGGTCTTTAGCATTCTCCACCAAACTACAATTCCCAAGATTCCATAGCCTTGAGCCATGGCAGTTAAACTGACGTCAAACTAAATTAATCCCAAACTGTATACGAACCACTAGTCAGCAACAAATCCATATCTATGGCAAGAGGTAATTTACGCTGACCATTTAAGTACAGTAGAGTCTCACTTATCCAAAATCGCTTATCCAACGTTCTGGATTATCCAATGCATTTTTGTAGTCAATGTTTTCAATATATCGTGATATTTTGGTGCTAAATTTGTAAATACAATAATTACTACATAGCATTACTGTGTATTGAACTACTTTTTCTGTCAAATTTGTTGTATAGCATGATGTTTGGGTGCTTAATTTGTAAAATCATAACCTAATTTGATGTTTAATAGGCTTTTCCTTAATCCCTCCTTATTATCCAACATATTTGCTTATCCAACATTCTGCCAGCCCATTTATGTTGGATAAGTGAGACTCTACTGTAATTGATATTGAAGACAGTGGTTTCACTGTGCAGATGATTACATAGGAAATTCTGGAATTTAGTTTGAGACCCAGATGGTGATAACAAAAAGCACAGAGCACTGATTTACATTAAGGGCTTTCTTTCACTGGCCCCTTCTACACTGCCATATAAAATCCAGATTATCTGCTTTGAAATGGATTATATGACAGTGTAGAATCATATAATCCAATTAAAAGAAGATAATGTGGAGTATCTGGTTTGATAATATGGATTATATGGCAGTGTAGAAGGTGCCACTGTTTTTTTACTATGTTTTGGAATATAGCTTTTGAGAATCTCCAACTCAGCGTGGCTAATGGAAAAGGTAGTCCAAAACACAAGCTTTTCCACTCTCTGTTACCACTGTCATATGGAGATTTCAAAGAACCACTCCTCAGGACAGAAATAACGTTAGCATATTTGTTTAGCTCTGTTGTTTGGCTTTGAAGCACACTTTCTCTTCTCATTCAACAAGATGAACAGATGATCCCAATCTCTTTCGGATGACACGTTGACAAAACAAGATCAGCTCAGACACATGAGATCTCCGAAGAATTCAGGCTTTCTTTTCAGCCTGGAAAGAGTTCACTTGTGACAACCTGCTATTTTACTTCTCATTGTCCAAACTTCACCCTTATCTGCCAACTGTTCCCCCCCCCCCCCCAGACGCATAGACGTTCATTGCTGGAGGGGCACATTCCATCATGCTTTAGGAGGCCTTTAGCTAAAGGATGCATCCCTCTTGAATACCACGTCTCTTTCTGTCTCCCTGTGCGCCCCACAATCTTCAAAGCTTTTCAACAAAGGATGCTTTTGAAAGCTGGAAAGGCCTGGCAACTTAAAGTATTCCTTCCTTTGATCCCTTCAACTAGATTGTAAGTGTGACTACTTTGTGTATTTCTATTGCATCTCTTTAGACTCTTGAAAGAAAACCCATTGGTGTCACTACTTGTCTTTTAGTCCTAAAGAATTTTTCTCTCGAACATCTGGGAGGGGAGCGGGGAGACTTTGCTCAAAAAAATCCACCACTTTTTATTCATTTCTAGGGCTGCAACTGATTTAAAACATTTTCGTCAATTAATGGCAGAAGGTTGCTCACCAACGAATTACCTAATGCATCCTCCCCTAACCTAATGGCCCCCTGCATGTGTGGAACTACATCTCCTATGTAGATGGGAATTACAGTCCAACACTATCTGGAAACTACTACAGTGAGGAAGGCTTATCTATTATTTACATATGTCTTTGAGAAAGAAACATTATCTCAAAACAGGACTGGAAATTTTGCAGCCTATAAATTGGCTAGCATTCTTCACATTTGACTATATTGATTAGAGCTGCTGGGAGCTGCAATTTGACAATATCTGGAGATGGTTAATAGAAGGGAACATTGGACAGACTGAGAGGAGTTATCCATTGGCCATGTGATAAGTGTTGGGAATCTATGAGCGGTTAGACTCAAAAAATAGCCCTCTTTCGGGGGTGATTCCTCAAAAATACAGCAGAGTGGCAGAACCACGATTCATAAGCAGCAGAAACTTATGTGTGGTGAGGCTGGAGAAGCCTTTGTTCTTAGGATGGCAAAGGATTGCAAAGTCTCCTTGAAAGTTCAAAAAACATTTATTGAGGTAAAAAAGAAATCCATTGTGGATAGAAAAGGTTTCTTGAAGCTAACTAGCTCTCTAAGCTAGCATCTAAGGAAGGTAAGCAGGTAAAAAATAACAAATATCTAAATAGCTACATTTTGCCAGGAGAGTGGGCAAAATGTGTCCTTCTTAGATAGAAGACAAAGGAGGAGGAGATATATGCCCGACCCCATGGTCTGAGCCTTTGGGGCAATTAACATTCCAATCTAAATAGAGGAAGTTACCTCATCCCTAAAGAGGTTCACATTACTATATCAACAATGTGGGGAGTGGATGTAAACAGGAAGGAAGAGAGAAACCAGCAAAGGCCTATCTAGGCATGCATGGAATAGAGAGAGGTTTCCCTCATTCTAACCTATCCACTACATAACTAATAGATGAGACTTGCGTAGTCCAGGATGATATCCAACAATAAGGCAAAGGTACATGATTTTATTTGATTTGGAGAGAGAGAACCAGAGTGTGATGAGGTAGCTATGTATGCATTATGTATCCAATCCTTGAGCCAATTTAACCCATGGGTTGACTACTTAAAAGGTATTTTCTGTAGGTTGTGTGATAAGGTCCTCAGCTTCAGTATATGTATCTATTCCCTGATTCACTAGGAACATTTACGGTGATTAGGCCATACTGGGAAGGAAACTCCATTGAACCCAAAGGACTTCCATGCGAATTGATATGATTAGGACTGCTGCAGCCAATCTCACACCAGTTAACAGTGTGGTCCTATAATATAATAGAGTCTCACTTATCCAAGCTAAACAGGCCGGCAGAACCTTGGATAAGCGGATATCTTGAATAATAAGGAGGGATTAAGGAAAAGCCTATTAAACATCAAATTAGGTTATGATTTTACAAATTAAGCACCAAAACACCAAAAATTAAGCACCAAAAATTTGTTGTTATACAACAAATTTGACAGAAAAAGTAGTTCAATACGCAGTAATGTTATGTTGTAATTACTATATTTACGAATTTAGCACCAAAATATCATGATATATTTTTTCGGGGGTGCTTTGAATGCGATTTCCTGCTTCTTGGCAGGGGTTTGGACTGGATTGCCCATGAGGTCTCTTCCAACTCTGCTGTTCTATGATTCTATGATTCTATGAAAACATTGACTACAAAAATGCCTTGGATAATCCAGAACCTTGGATAAGCGAGTCTTGGATAAGTGAGACTCTACTGTATGTGTTTACTCAGAAAGTACAGCTCATTTAATTTAATGGGTCTTACTTTCAGATTGGTTTTGGGAACTTTAATATGATTGCACCACAACTGATTAGAAGTACTGTAATCTATACTCCATCTTTCATTTTTCCTCACCTCTAAAAGCATTATATTCCAAACACTTTAAAGGAAATTGTGACTGACTTTCCAGATTTGGTGTAGCTTGCCCTGACTGGAGAGGTGAGGAAATCAGATGAGTTATTGCTTCTGTCTATCAGTTAAACTTTTTAGTTGCCATGGAAACACTTTTCAGGACTGTCTTTTGTCAAATCCAAGACCTAAAATCCCGTGGTGAGTCCCAAGTAGAGGAGATCCATTCAATCAATTGCCGAATCATAAGTCAACACCAATATAAATCTCACTCATTCAATGGATCTACTCAAACTAGGAATAATGGCATTTAGACTCAAGGCAGCCTCTACATCAGGGTCCTCAAACATTTTAAGTAGAGGGACATTTCATGGTCCCTCAGACTTTTGGGGGGCTGGACCATAGTTTGAAAATGCACACTGCACAGATCTTATTTGTAGTACAAAAAAAATACACAACACAATGTTTAAAATGAAGGACCAACATAAATTCATCAGTATTTCAGTGGGAAGTATGGGCTTGCTTTTGGCCGATGAGATTGTCAAGTTAATTAGGATTGTTGTTGTTGTTGTTGTTGTTGGCCATCAAATAATTTCAGACTTAGGGCAACTCTAAATCCAAAATTTAGGGCAAGGGATAGATACTTGACCTTGGAGGAGCACATCTGGACCATGAATGCTCTACATCCACACTAAAATTTGATACAAAACTATAATCATGTTTTAAAATGGCACTGAAGTAGTACAACTTCTTATGCCACTATGGATTTATATGCCCCATTCTGCTGTATAATATATACTACAGTGTGGCCTCTTTATCCTTAGATTTGGCTGAGCAAAGTATGAGATATTCTACGTTGGAAGTGTTTTTGAGCATCTCTAAATCTTTCAGTGATTCTATGGTATGCTTCCAGCCCAAGTAGATTCAAGATATAGGATTATCTGTTATCCATGATTATCCAAGTATCATCCATGGGGGTGGGGGGAGACTTGGAAAGTATCCCCTATTGATACAGGGATCATGCTGTACATTCAATACATTTTTTTCTGGAAGTTGACTATAAAGTCGTATGGAAGAATTTAGGTCCTTCCTACACTGCTGTATACAATCCAGATTATCTGCTTTGAACTGGATTAGATGGCAGTGTAGATTTATATAATCCAATTCAAAACAGATAATCTGGATTATCTGCTTTGATAATCTGAATTATCTGATTTGATAATCTGGATTATATGGCAGTGTAGATCCAGCCTGAGGTTCCTTCTACATTGCCATATAATCCAGATTATCAAAGTAAATAATCCAGATTGAACTGGATTATATGAGTTAACTCTGGATTTTGTGTGACGGTGTAGAAGGGGCCTAAACAAACAAAGACCAAGGCCCCTACACAGCTATATAAAATCCAGATTATCTGCTTTGAACTAGATTATATGGCAGTGTATACTCAGATAATCCAGTTCAAAGCAGATAATGTGGATTATCTTCTTTGATAATCTGGATTATATGACAGTGTAAAAGGGCCACAAATTATAAAGCCTTCTACAAGAACTTCTGCTCCTTCCTTCTTCCCACAAGATTCAGAAAACGTTCCCAAGTCCTTTGCCAAGTACCACGGGGCGTCAAGGAGCTTCAGAAGATGCATGTGGTCCATGACTACATTTTCCCCATCCGTGCTGTATTGATCCATACGATGAAGCTATGGCAGTTTAGGGATGTACATCCACTGTAGTCCTTTACATATCTATGTGGAATTAAATCCCAGTTGCCATTATCAATCCCACTACACAGAACAGTAAAATTGCATAAAACAACAAAACTAGACTCTTCAATACATTTACAAAACATCACTAACAGTTCAGAATGTTTCCATATTTTTGCAGTTTCCCTGGTATCTTGGTGAGAAAGAGAGCCATGTTAACATCATGATATAAAGTTACTCCTATGACATTCCGCCTATGCCTTAAAACCATCCATTTCGGAACGACTCTATAATTTCTCTGAAGTGTTTGGCAGAGAGAAACATTGTGTGATGCAGTGTGCCAATTTGCAGGTTTCTAAAACCAATTAACTCTGAGCTTTCTTATGGGGTGTTCCTATAATCCTGAGCATTAGGGAAGGATCAATACATAATTTTCCAAATATTTGCATAGAACCCCACTGACCAGGGGACTTAAAAGAAATTTCTTGAAGAAAATACGCCTGAAAAAAATTGGAAAGATGCTAGTGCCATCTGGTGTCTAATATCGGAAGACAAGTGAGGCGGAAAAAACCGTCTTAGCTGTTAGGATGAAACCAGTACTGTATTAATTTTACTTCTATGGAGATACTAACTATATTGATGGAGCAGGACGAGACTGTTGTTGCAATGCCAACTCAACTTCTCTCCATTTCTTGTTGACTGACTCATGGCGACCCTATGAATGATGGACCTCCCAGGCCCCATTTACACTGCCATATAAATTCTAGATTATCCTCTTTGAACTGGATTATATGGTAGTGTAGATGGGGCCTCGGTTTAGTCATCATGTTGTGTAGGGTGAGTTCAACAATAGGAGAAATTCTCTCTCTCTCTCTCTCTCTCTCTCTCTCTCTCTCTTTTTTTTTTTTTTGGTAGGTCCATGGTACACATAGAATGCTTTTCCAGCACCACATTTTAAAGGGAGTTGATTTTCTTCCTATCAGCCTTCATAGCTGCCCAGCTTCTGCAACCACACATAAAAATGCGAAACACGATGCTAATTTTAATAGTCAATGATATAACTTAACACTTCAGGACCTTCTCTAGTTCCTTCCTAACAGCCCTTCCAAGTTCTAGGGTGCATCTACACTATATAATCAATACAGTTCAGTACAACTTTTAACTGTCATGACTTAATACTATGGAACCATGGGAGTTGTTGTTCTACAAGGCATTTAGCCTTCTTTGCCAAATAGTGCTGGTGCCTCACCAAACTATAAGTCCCAGGTTTACATAGCATTGAGCCAGAGCAGTCAAACTGTATTAATTCAACAGTGTAAATGAACCTCTAGTCTTCCGATTTATTGACTGCAGTCTTGTTCTGATTAATGACCGAGGTAAGGTAAAAGGTAAAGGTAAAGGTTTCCCCTGATGTTAAGTCCAGTCGTGTCCAACTCTGGGGATTGGTGCTCATCTCCATTTCTAAGCTGAAGAGCCGGCGTTGTCCGTAGACACCTCCAAGGTCATGTGGCCAGCATGACTGCATGGAACGCTGTTACCTTCCCACCGGAGCGGTACCTATTGATCTACTCACATTTGCATGTTTTTGAATTGCTAGGTTGGCAGAAGCTGGAGCTAACATTCGGCGCTCACTCCGCTCCCCGGATTTGAACCTGGGACCTTTCGGTCTGCAAGTTCAGCAGCTCAGTGCTTTAACACACTGGAGGTAAGGTATAAGAAATATTAACTATCTCAATGTCTCCATGAGTTACTTTAAAGTTATGTAAATCATCAGCACTCATTATTTTTCTTTTCTTAGTGTTGAGACATTGAAAATCTTCAGCACTTTCAACAGTGCCTTTAAGTTCAGAGTAAAACCCAGAGCACATCATAGTCATGCAAGAAAACACACCCCATCTTTTAGCTGATGTTTCAAAAGACTGGTTTTCCCCACAAGCTATCATTACTATAAACATCTTGTCTAGATCTTAATCCCTCTTCTAGCATTAGGGACAGAGGAAGTGATATAAATCAAGCTCATGTTTACCCAAAATCCATGCACTGACTGAAACATATGCATTAGTGCCGTGTATGGAAACTGATGTATAATGGAGCCCATTTTTGATGCAACACCTGTGACAAGCTTCCCAAACCTGATGCCCTCCAGGAGTACAACTCCTACCATCCATGGTTTCCATGATCCTAGAAATTCTAACCCAGTGGTTCTCAACCTGGAGTCCCCAGATGGTTTTGGCCTTCAATTCCTAGAAATCCTAACAGCTGGTAAACTGGCTGGGATTTCTGGGAGTTGTAGGCCAAATACATCTGGGGATCCCAGGTTGGGAACCACTGTCCTAACCCAACATATTGAAGGATGTCAGATTGGGGAAGACTACCTTAGGTGGTAAATGTAGTAAGTATGCCCAAGCCATTGAGATGATGAGAGTTGGAGTTTATTTGGGGAGTGACAGATCTGATATAACTAACCTTTGGAGTTCCTACCTTCATTATTAACTTTTTCTAATCAATGTATTGGTTTTCACTTAAACAAAGCAAAAAATAATGACTGCAGATGATTTACATAATCTTAATGAAGATGATGAAGCGCCTGGTAGTGCAATGGGTTAAACCGCTGCGCTGCCGAACGAATCTGGTGAGTGGAGTAAGCTCCTGCTGTCAGCTCCAGCTTCTGCCAACCTAGCAGTTTGAAAACATGCAAATGTGAGTAGATGAATAGGTACCGCTCCAGTGGGAAGGTAACAATGCTCCAAGCAGTCATACTGGCCACATGACCTTGGAGGTGTCTGAGGACAATGTCAGCTCTTCGGCTTAGAAATGGAGATGAGCACCAACCCTCTGTCAGACACGATTAGACTTAATGTCAGGGAAAACCTTTACCTTAATGTAGATGATGAAGACATTGAAAGAGTTCAAGATTTTCCATACCTTGGCTCAGCCAAGATCCCAAGGCAGTTAAGGCAGAATCATGGTGCTATCAACAAAGTTATGTAGAAGTCATATCATTGTTTCTTCTAATCAAAAAAAAAAAATCCAAGCACTTTGACTCTATGAATGCCAATAACCTGCAACACTTATTTTAGAAGTTTCTAACAATGACTCATTCTTGACATGGAAGTACTTTTAGCCATGGTCAAACTAATAAACTGTCAGGGAGAAAATACTTTCCCTTTTTTTTCCAGCACTCAGTTCTCCCCAAGAAATGCTTCTTCACAGTTGCCTGATTTGAATCCTGGCAGGTACTGACTTTCTGCCAGTTTGCATAGGGATTAACATTGCATAAATTATATATAAAGTACAATGCAATTCTCTCCAGGAGTTCAGAGTTAAATGTATGGAATATCCTAATTAAACACAGTGCTTCCTTTGTCTTATTATTGTGCCTCCGAGGCTCATTCTTAGCTTCTGTTTCCACATTTCAGCCTCACTGGGTATTTACCAGGTAATGAATTCTGGGATATTTTTATTTTACAGTTTGACGTTAGATCTGAACAAAAGTAACAGGCTAAAGAATGAGAGGTTGGGGGTGAAATTGAATTACTGGGCAAAGGGTGAAAGAAGCAATAAGAAACAGGATATAGTATATAGGCAGGAAGGTAATAGAGGCAAGAGAGATCATAGCATCTGAGTCAGCAGTGCCTCAGGTAGAAGAAGGAGAAAATGAAAAACAGCTACGGCGGGAATGAATAGATGAGTGCTTTGAATCTGATTAAGACACAGAAAATTTCAGAGCGAAAATAATCTCCCATAGGTTTCTAAAAAGACCTTTAACCCAAAAGTATTATACAAAACTGCTGAAAAGTTGTTATTGTGTGTTTATAATTACAATTGCCAACATTTCTTTATTTTTATTGTTTGTCTTCAAGTCATTTCCAACTTATAGCAGCCCTTTCATTGAATTTTCAGAGACTGAGAGTGTGTGACTTGGCCAGGGTCATCCAGTGGGTTTCTATGGCAGACCAAGGATTTGAACCCTGAGCCAGAGCCTCACACTCAGACACACAATGGCCCTGCCTTTATTTGTTGCTGTTAATTGTTTGAAGAACAGGCATGATGCAGTGATTTGAGTGTTGGACTAAAACTCAGAGAGAGTGGTGTTTGAATGCCCACTTAGTTATGGAAATCATACTCTCAGCCTCACAGGTAGGCAATGGTCACCTACATACATATTGCCAAGAAAATCCTGTGATAGGGTCATCATTTTCTGCTGACCTAGCAGTTCGAAAACATGCAAATGTGAGTAGATCAATAGGTACTGCTTCTGCAGAACGGTAACAGTGCGCCATGCAATCATGCTGGCCACATGACCTAGGAGGTGTCTATGGACAATGCTGACTCTTCGGCTGAGAAATGGAGATGTGCGCCAACCCCCAGAGTCGGACACTACTAGACTTCATTACAGGGGAAAATCTTTACCTTTACCAGGGTCATCATGTAGTCTAACTGAAGCACTCACACAACCACAACAACAAGAAGAAGAACAACAACAACAACACCTGAGTCTTTGAAGTGAAACGGCCTTGGAAGGGTGTGGAGGAGCGTCGGAGTTGTAAGATAAGTTGAACTTTTCCTTGTTTAAGTATGGTTCACACAAGAAAAAATTATAATGAGAAAGCCTTGCCATTACACTCCCTTACAACAGAGAAAAAACAGAGACAAGCCAAGTTGACGCAATTCTTCCCCAAAGAAAAGACTCACCAGGGACAGCAGGAGGCTGTGGATGAGGAGGTTCCAGGGAACGCGAGTGTGGATTTGGAGGTTTTGCCTGCTGAGGACATGGAGGTCTGGCCGAGCAACATTAAAGGGCTTTTGCTGGGAGGGTGTCATGCCGGGGAGTCAGGGAGCGGGAGAAGCCTGGCTGAGGAGATGACTGAGTTTGTGAATCCCAAAGTTGCAGTGAAACAACCCATAAGCTGGAACCCAGCATCAGAAAAGCACCCAGGTCCATGCTTGAAAAAGGGGCATTTCGAACCTTTTACTCCCAAGAATTCCCCACAGCAACATCCCCAACCTCCCCAACTTGTGTTTCAACAAGGAAAAGAAGGGACGGAGGGATATCTGCACCTCGAATCTAAGTTTAATGCTTTTTCAAATGATTTGCTGGTAATAAAGAAATACCTACAAGAAAGCACTGGGCTCCTGTGCACCTTAGCAAGATTACTTAAAGCTGAAGAGTTATCCGGCACCTGTGAATCTAACATGGTAAAGCCAGCAGCAATCAGGCAGGACTTAGCCTCCTCCAGCCCGAAAGAAACAAGAACAAAACAGTCAAAGCTAAATAAAACCAAACAAGTTCCAGTCAACTGCAAGCGCAAAAAAAACCCCAGGAACATTAAAGGAAAGTTGAAACACAAAATTACATGCAAGCAAACAGGGCGCACTAGGTTTTGCAAACGGGGATTAAAAAAACTTCTAGCATTAATCCCACCCTCAAGAACTTCTGCAACAAAAATGAGGGCAAATAAAAAAGACCCTTCAAAGTGGAGCCACAGTGTCTCCAAAGTAGGGAAAATGGATAGAGCCAGAAAAATCAAGCAAGGCCCCCAATACATAAATGTGGCAACACAAACACACTGGGAACCTCAGGACCCCAACACGTCAAGAGAGAAGGATGACAGAAACCCAAAAAAAACAGTGAGAGCAGACGGACCTAAATCGCCAAGGACCAATCAACAAAACTACAGGCAAAAGACAAGCGACAGAGAACATTTTGGGGATAACTGGAACCTGGTCCTCATACCAAACAAGATAGTGTTCATCAAAGTTCCCAAGCCAGGAAAGCTCTCAAGTCCGGATGATCGCAAGTCCCATGTGATAAGTCTTGTGAATACGGTTTTACCAGGGGGGCTGTACAAAACTGATATAGACCAGATTGATCTCTTGTATAATGATCCTTTGTATGCTGATGCCATAGTTTCTTTTACTGACCTAAATATAGCGAAGTTCATCATAAGAGCTAAGGACCTATTTGCAAAAAAGGGCATCACAATAACAAGATTCTTCCAGAAGATCTTCAACCAAGGATCCCCTGAGGGCATAAAGGACTCTGAAGAACAACTATCAGCGACGACAGAGAGAAGTGAACAGTTGCAGAGCCCCCTTGAGGTCCAAGCTGCCAGCTCCACAATGGAGGGGAAAAATACCCCCGGCCAGGAAAACCTGTTTTGCCCAGAGGAACAGCTACTGGTTGAGACATATGTGAACCTGCCAGGAAAGGAGCAATGGGCTATTCTAGATAGATTGCAGGCGTTAAGCGGTCACCTAAGAGAAATAATTTCCAAAAGACAGTATTTAAACGATGACGGTCAGATCAGAGCAAGGGTCGGGCAAAGGGAAGTGCAGAATAACATTGACTGGCTGGGGATGAGATTTTTGAACACGGAGGAAAGAGTTGACCCACCCCCTAATCACTTCCCCCTGTCCCCTGAGGTGATAGTGGTGAAACCCCGAACTATTAACCCATGTGTGGCCCATGATAAAGATTTTACTATAGGGCCTTGGGACACACAAACGGGTATTGAAAAAGAGAACAGGGGGCCAATTATTAAAACAGCATGAAGGCCAGACAGGAGGCCGGAAAAGGTAGGGCCTCAGATGCAAACCACAATACCTAGTGGAAATTGTGGTTTGAAACAGACTTCTATCACCCAATTTTTTCCATCTATAGTATCTAAAAAAAAAGAGAAAGTAAAGGCCCTTAAAGAGGGGAACCCTACATACCTATACAAAAATAGAGTCACCCAGTCACATTTAAATAGTTTAGGCCCGAACAACTATATAAAAATGAAAACAGCAAAGGAGCTAAAGATCCTGTCCTGGAACATTGCTGGATGGATGGGAAAACTAGTGGACAAAGAGTTCACAGAATATTTACAGGAGTTCTCTATCATCATGTTACAGGAGACCTGGGTGGAGGATACTCCAAACCTCACTTTGCAGGGTTTTAAGAGTTTTGCAGTGGCTGCCTCGAGGCGACATAAGTGGGGGCGCTGCTGTGGGGGTTTAGCAGTTTTTGTTTCAGTCGAGATAGAAGCTGAATGTCAAATTATGATTAACCACACGAACAATAATGTTTTAGCAGTAGAGATAAAATTCAGGGATAAACAGGTTCTGCTGTGTATTAATGTATACGTGCCCCCAGTAAACTCAACGTCTTCGACCAAAGAGGTATGGAGGCTACTAGACGCAGCCTTAGGGGACATTACCGCGGACTTGGAAAACACGAACATAGTCTTAGGAGGGGATTTTAACGCGAGGATGGGAAAATCAAATGAGGATCTAGCGCAGCATTTTGGGCTTTATCTAGAGAACCAGTTCTCGCTTGGCAGAAACTCAAGAGACGTGAGAATTAATAAGAATGGGCTGGAATTATTCTTACTAGCCTATAAGCATTTTTTATTAATTATGAATGGTAGCTATTTAGAGGAGTCATCTGGTCTATACACTTACCACTCAGCAAGACGGGGAAGTGTTCTAGATTACTTTATAATCTCAACTGGGTTGTTACCAGCAGTTAAAACCTTTAAAGTGGACATGCGCCCAGAAAGTGACCATCACCCAATCAAATTAATTATAAAAACAGAAGTAGAGCAGGACAGTGCGTCAAATAATTATCCGCTGGACCTGGTCTCCACGGGTCCCAGACGACTCAAATGGTCAGGGCCCATGTGCGAAAAGATGTTAGACCTACTTACCGGACCGACTCTCGAAACTTGTAGAGACAAGATACTCAAAAGCACTATCGACCCAATAGAAGGTTATCAACAAATTATTACCTCCCTCAAACCCCATCTGATTCACTCAGATCCAGCTAAAGACATCAAGCACAGCAAAGGAAGTTGGTTCGATGCAGAATGCAGGAGCCAAAAAAAGACCCTGGTCCGGGCCATTAGAGCAGCCAATAAAAATGGGACCGAACAATCCTATAAAAGTCTGAGTGTAATCCGTTCACAGTATAAATCCCTACTAAAAAAGAAGAAATTCGAATTCAACAGGCAAAATTGGTGCAAACTGGACCTGGCAATTAGGCAAAAGGATGAGGGCAAATTCTGGAACATGGTACATTCTGGGCTAAGGTCCGTGCAACCCCACTTAGATTCCCAAATTTCAGCTCCTACATGGGAAGCCTATTTTGGAGAGGTATTTGACGACCCGGAGGCAGCGGGAGAGGTATCCGAACCTTTTGACGCTCCTGCTTGGCCACCAGTTTCTTCTGAGGAAATGGAAGGCCTACTTCAAAAATTAAAAGCTGGAAAAGCTCCAGGAGAGGACATGCTCCCCCCAGAACTGTTCAAATGTAACATCTCCTGGTGGGCCCCCATCTTGGCCAAACTGTTCACACATATCAACCAGACAGGAATCATTCCGAGCGGGTGGAAAACCAGTATAATTGTTCCACTATATAAAAAAGGTAATAGGACGGACCCCCACAATTATAGACCAATTAGTCTGTTGGATGTAGTATCAAAAATCTATGGTAGCTTTCTGTTAAACAAATTACAGAGTTGGGCGGAGGAAAATAATATTATTGCGGAAGAACAGGCTGGATTCCGTCAAGGCAGAAGCACAATAGATCAATGCTTTGTGCTGTCGCACTTAATCCAAAATAGTCTGAGGAAACCAAAGGGTTGCCTTTACACAGCATTTGTGGATTTCACCTCAGCTTTTGATTTAATTGATAGACAACGTCTGTGGGCAAAGTTGGCAAAAACGAATGTGGACAGACGACTGCTGTTATTATTGCACCAGCTATACTCGGGAACTGATCTAAGAGTGAGGTTAGGGCTATCAGGCAAGCTATCGAACAACATTGAAACCAAAAGAGGAGTGAGGCAAGGCTGCTTGCTTGCACCTTTTTTGTTTATCTTCTACGTGAATAACTTAGTGGCCGAGTTGAGCTCTCCTGAATATTTTCCCCCAGCAGTAGGTAACAGGAGAATCCAAATCCTATTATATGCGGATGATATGGTGCTACTCTCATCGACGCAAATAGGTCTCAGGAGACTTTTGAGGTCACTAAGTAGGATTTGTAAACAAGAGAAGCTGACAATCAATCACTCAAAAACCAAAGTGATGGTATTCTCCAAAAGGAAGCAAAGTCACACCTGGAAATTGGATGGTCACTCAATAGAGCAGTGTGATAGTTTTAAATATCTGGGCTTACACTTCGCATACAACGGTAAATGGAAGAACCATATAGAGGCAGCCAAATTATCTGCCTGGAGGTCAGCGAAAGCAATCCTAGCCTTTGGAAAAACAAAGGGAGGTTCACTGGTTTGTCCCACAGTAAAGATTTTTGCCGCTAAAATTTTACCCCAACTGTTATATGGAGTGGAAATTTGGGGGCAAGGTAACACAGAACAGGTTGAATGCATCCAGAACAAGTTTGCAAGAGCTCTTTTAGCCCTTCCCTCGGGGACCCCAGCCGCCTTGTTAAGACTGGAATTAGATCTTCCCTCACTCAAGGCCAGAATGCACAAGCTAAACATCTCGTATGGGAAGAGATTGCTAGGAATGGAGGAGGAGAGCATAGCAAAGCAATGCTTGAGGGAACAGTTTAAACGGGGAGGTTGGGTGCAATCCTGGCTAGCCTTGCTCCATCAATATTTTGACGGGTCAATAACAACTTTAATGCAGCTAGACAAGAAGGCGATTAGGGACAATATCTTTGAGAAGGATGCAGCCGACAATTTAGAGATTAGTAAAAAGCAAAGTTTTTCTATATGGTATCCCAGACTAAAGAGTGACCAATACTGCCAACAATACCTTCAAGACCTAACGTCAGCTGAGTTGAGGAAAGCCTTTACAGCCCTGCGTTTCCAAACAATGCCCTCAAACTGGCTAGAAGGGAGATACAGAGGGATCCCTCATGCCCAAAGGCTTTGCATTTGTGGCGCCGGGGAAAAAGAAGATCTAACTCACTATCTATTGCACTGCCCTTTGTATAATGATCCCAGAAAAAATCTCCTGGGAACACTCCTTGAAGAAAGGGCAGCATGGCAAGAATCTGCCGTGATCGGTGCCTTACTAGCAGATTATGATAAAAATATAACACTAAAAGTAGCTACATTTGCAATCGCTGCCCAAAAGAGCAGAGATAGAGTAGCAAAAACCTCGCCGGAGACCAGATAGGGAAAGGGAGATGGTTAAGGAGGTCACAGACTAGACGCTGTTATTGCTAGGTTTCTGCCAGCAAAATTTTAATGTACTAGTTTTTAAATCTTGAACGGGTTTTGCTTTACATTGGAATGTGTTTATAAAGGTTGTATGTTATTGATGTCATGGCCTATGGCTAGTGCAATAAACTTTATTGATATTGAACAACAACACCTGTTTGTGCCTCAGAGGTGGATTTAAGAAGTGACTTGAAGGCTCACAACAACCAAATATGGGATTAGATAAATTAAAGACAAATTGTAATAGACTGGCTTTTGCAAAACTATGCCTCACAAATCAGGAAAGGAGTTTATTTATTCCAAGCACCATTAAGAAGCAAATTAGATCCAATTATGTCCTGAATACATTGTAAGGAACTTAGTGGGGTTCACTTGTCTTCCCCTGAGCCTTTAAACTCTATCCCTTGAATCAAGTTAATAGGATAACCTGAGTCATATCACTCATTTCTCTCATTGAAAGTGTCCATTACAAATCATCAAGGTTTATTTCAGAGTCAAGGATTCAAATGATTGTTGAGATCTTTAATGGTGGGCAATCCATAAGGTAAAAACAGGAAAACGGGGCAGCTGAATGGGTGAGCTGATTGAGCATCAACATCACCTCCATCTTCAGACTAAAGAAGCAGGCTCCGGGGTTCATAGAAAAGTATCTGCAAGACAGGTATCCACAACTCAATGTATCCATGTCTGGCAAAAAGAAGTCCTGTATAGGCAATTTCTAACTCCTCCAGCATGATTTCATGGCACTCTTGGACCAGTAGTCCTTCCATTCCATCGTATTTTCTATTTGATGCCATTTTGCATATTCCCACAAATGCATCTCCTGTGGCTAAGTGGGTTGTACTATACGAGGAAATCTTTACACTGGATGACTTCTGAGCCCCCTTCCACATAGATGAATAAAATCCCACATCATCTGCTTTGAACTGGGATATATGGCAGTGTGGACTCAGATAACCCAAAGCAGATATTGTGGGATTTTCTGCCTTGATATTCTGGGTTATATGACTGTGTGGAAGGACCCTGAGACAGCCAGAGCCTTTTCACACCACACAATTTAGCACTATGATTCCACTTTATTTCCACCATATAAAAGTCATAGGGTTGCCATAAGTCAACAGGCAACTTGAAAGCACAGGCACACACATATACAGAGGTGCCAATTGCTGTGAGGGCATGAGAACATTCTTCCTCTCTCTGTCTCAAATAGTGGAGAGCTATAATGCCTTCATTGTGAATTGGATCCAAAGTTTCATCATGTTGCCAAAGTTGATTGTTGTTCAGTATTAAGATGTCATTATATCCACCACATGACCTTGAATTGACGGCTGGGATCACTAGTTAATAATAAAGAAAGATCTAGTTGCTGGGCAGCAGAAGAATGAAATCGAAACCCATATCACCCAGGCTCCTAAGTAGTCCATCAATTCCCTTATGGGAAATCCTAAATATTAGGCTTGTGCAAAAATTTGGAGTGGTCAGTTCCCTTCACTCAATCTGGCTTGTTCAGCTTGGCCAGATGGCCATAATGGTAAGGGCCCAGCCATCACGTTTATTGGCCATTACAGGACCACATGGCAGCCAATCATGTTTGATCCCATTGCTCAAACCCAGACTTCCTTGAAAGGAAGAAAGGAAAGGATCCCAGAAAGGATGCTTCCTTAACGCTGTTCTTCAAACCCAGGCTCCCTTGAAAGGAAGAAAGGAAAGGATCCCAGGACCTGAAAGAGGAGCCTCATAAGTTCCCCATTCCTGCCAATGGATATTCCCAGATCTTTCGGCTGTGGACCGGAAATGGCTATTTGGCATGGGAGGCATGCAAAGCCAGATCCGTAAGTCTTCCAAAATTTGGCCAGCAGAAACTGATCAAAGTTCAACTGAAATGCATAGACCTACTAAATGTATGTGTTAACTGACATTTCCAGGAGGACTCCTCCTCTATGTCCCACCGTTTAAGACAATATAAATATGAGGTCAACAGCAAGGACTCCACTTGGAGGACAACAGGCACCAACATTGCTTTCTTTCTGGTGCCAAGCCAAAACATGTCTTTGTATTAAAGCCTTGCAGTAATAATTTATTTCAAAATATGAGTGTACAGAGGATTACACTTCTGTAATTTTTAAAGTGGTTTTAACTGTTGCTATGTTTACTATAGTTTAGTTTGTTCACATTATTTGCATTTTTCAGCTGGAAGTAAATTAAACTATTTATACTTTACACCACCCTGAAATCCTATGTTAAAGGGTGATGCAAAATGTTTTAAATCAATAACAATATCAAATGAATAAACCCACAAATAGGGAGTAAAAATAGCATCTTATCACTTTTCCCAGTAGCCTTGTGCCTGAAACTGAAAACCCGAGATGTTTATTCCTGGTAATGAGTGGCTTTCATCCCAGTGAATTAAAGATGCTTAAACCTTATCCAAGTTGTTTCCGCACTTTTGACCTCTTCTTTAAAATGCAAGTTGTAAAATTCAGAGTCTCACAGATACTCACTAGCCACCAGTATGTTTGTTATAGTCCTGAGATAATGTTTGGGGTTTTTGGGAGCTGTAGTATAAAAATGTAACTTTCCCAAACTTTAATGGATTATAAGGCAAAGACATTTGCGCATAGGATTTATTTCTTATATCCAGAAGTTCAAGCCTTTCCCAGAACACAAATATTTTCTTGAAGGATCTACAGAGAAATAAAACTGGTTATAATCTATTGCAATGTGAAAGACAGTCTCTTCAGATAAATGGTGCGGTAGATTATATCCCCATACGCTCATAATACAAAAATGACAGGATAGATGTTGTCATATGTCAATGTAGCTTTGTTCCATGGGTCAGATAAGAAAGAATATTGTCAGAAGAAAAAAGTTTACTCTGAAATAGTAATGTGGTCTTTGAGTTATGAAATGGCTGATGATGGAAGAAAAATACCCCGATGTCATGAAATGTTATTCAAACTGGGAGGAGAGGGAGGAAATGTGTCCCCATGAACAAAGATGATTGCACCTCATGCTTGCAATCACTTTTTCTTGTCTTACAGCAACCTTGAAGAGGAAAGTCAGAAGCTAGAAGATGAGCACAGGCTTCACAGCCCCATAAATAACCTAGCCAAATGCATTTTCCTCCCTAAACCATAAGATATGGAGGTCTATTTGACCTTGGGATATGCCTGACCCAGTCCGTAACTCTAGCTAACTGCATCCATCCTTCTTTGAACAATATTTATTAACTCAGAGAACAGAGTTCAGAGCCCTGGGTCTGTATTCTGTCTTCCTCCTGTCTTGATCTGGCCCTCTGAATTTCCCTAGAGACCTATGCCTTTTCCTATATGGAATCCATTGATTAGTTCCAATTAGAGTAAACCCATTGAATCTGATGCTGAGAGGTAAGACAGCATGTAGATCGATGCAATTGATTTGGTGACAATATTGTAACCACTGTATTAACAACAAGGTTTAAGCCATTATTTGTGGTTTCCTTGCTTTTGCATGGTCACCTGTCCCATGCTAAAAGTCTCAATGGCTTCTCCTGAAGCTTAGGATACCATTGAACTGTAAAATTATTAGTAGGGTTCTTTTTTTCTTTCTTCCTTTCCTTTTCTGGAAACATTGTAGTAATATGCTTGCTATGACTCATGAACCATAAGCAGCACAGATCTACAGATGCAGAAGCAGTGTACTCTTTCTTACAAAGTAAAGGTAAAGTTTCCCCCTGACATTAAGTCCAGTTATGTCTGACTCTGGGGGTTGGTGCTCATCTCCATTTCTAAGCTGAAGAGCCGGCATTGTCCGTAGACACCTCCAAGGTCATGTGGCCAGCATGACTGCATGGAGCGCTGTTACCTTCCCGCCGGAGCGGTACCTATTGATCTACTCACACTGGCATGTTTTCGAACTGCTGGGTTGGCAGAAGCTGGAGCAACAGCGGGCGCTCACTCCGCTCCTGGGATTTGAACCTGGGACCTTTCAGTCTGCAAGTTCAGCAGCTCAGCACTTTAACACAATTTGCCACCGGGGCTCCTTTCCTACAAAGTACTGGTGACAAAAGATTTGTTTATTTATTTATTTATTTACATCATTTCTATCCCACCTTTCTCACCCGAGGGGACTCAAGGAGGCTTACAAATCTGGCAAGATTCAATGCCGATAAACAACAATACAATAGAATAAAACATGGAGCATTTAAAAACAATTAGGCAATAAACAATAAAACAATATACAAACTTAATACATATAAAGTACTTAAATCCATTCATCCAAAAACCTTGTAGGTGGGCAAGTTCTCTTAGTGACCTTCCCTGAATCACCCAATTAACCACAGACATGAAGGAAATCCTAGATAGCCAATGTGGTACAGTGGATAGAGTGCAGGACTGGGATATGGAGGATCCAGATTCATGACCACACTTGCCCAAAAACACTGCAATGACAAATGATGAAAGAAACAACTACATTTGTATCCGCAATTATGTGCATATAGGAACAGTCGATCTAAAAACTAGTAGGGTTCCCACTTTGTCTTGTCCATTGTATTCTATTCTTACCATTTTATTCTTGAGGTCACCTTCTATAATTTTTAGGTGGAATCCTGGACCCTCTCACATGACCCAATTATAGCACTATGATTCCACTTTAACTGTCATGGATCCATCTTATGGAATATTGCAGTTTCTAGTTTTGAATTCTCAACAAAGCAGCTCTACCATTTCCCCAAACTGCAAAAGCCAGGACTTCATAGGGGGTAGCCATGTCAGTTAACGAGGATCATAATGCTGCAGCTGAAGAGTGTGGAAGAATCCGTGGTTGGTAAAATACAGGGTGTTTGAAAAAGAACTCCCTAGTTTTAAGTATAAATACCTGTACATTGGTGTAACCTAGAAATATGGCAACATATGTCATATATTGGATGTTGTGGTAGGAGATGTTCAATATCTCCTTGTACAAAGCTCTTACTTCACTGCAAATATAGCTTCCGAAACAGCAGAGTGTATAAACTATTGCCATTCCATTGCCAGGGGAAGGAAGAAACAGGATCTGGCAGCAATGCTTCATCTAGAAGAGGCATGGACAAATTTCAACCCTCTTGGTGTTTTGGACTTCAACTCCCAGTATTCTTAACAGCTGGCTCGGATTTCTGGGAATTGATGTCCAAAACACCTGGAGTGCCAAAGTTTGCCCATGCCTGATCTAGAACTAGAGAACCACCATCACCTGATTGGACTCACAATGAATAATGCAGTCACTAGAGATTTCAGGTGGTAGTTTCTGCAGAAGAATTCTCCCCAGCCCACTTAATACTTGTGGGGACACACACTCACATTTGGAAAATCTGCTCCTTATGAGTGATAGAATGCCTGCTCCAAAAGTGAAATATAAGATTACACCCTCTATTTCAGTCAAGAGTGGACAACATGTTTAAAATATACATATGCAGCAGATTTAAAAGAAAATTGGCTTAAGATGCTACATCGTTGGTATATCACACCAAAAAAAATTGGGGATAATGTATAAAAATGTAGATAAAAATGGCTGGGAATGCAAACAGCAAGAAGGGACATATTATCATATATGGTGGTCCTGTGAAAAAACAGAGAAATATTGGAAAATGGTTCATAATGAATGTAAAAAAATATTACAGATTGACTTCCCAATGAAACCAGAAATATATTTGTTGGGAATGTTCGACTTTCCGCTCTTTAAGGACCCCAACAAAGACAAATTGTTTACTTTTTTTGCTACGGCAGCTAGAATGTCCTTTGCAAAACTGTGGAAACAAGAATTAATTCCAACAAAGACACAATGGCTAGACAAAATTTTGGAAATAAAAAATATGGACAAACTGACTTTTAAAAAAAATTAAAACAGAGTAACGGTAAAGGGATAAAATTGACAGTTTGGTCAATCTTTGAAGATTATATAAACATGAGCAAATAAACATTTCAAAGACACCAGGAGTATCAAGAAGGGAGGAAATAAAACTGAAACAATACTATTATGTAATTTTTACTGAATTTAACAGGGTTATGGATTTATATCCAAACCATCAAGGGCATAAGGAGGAAGAATGGAAGTCAAGGTTTTTATTATTATTAATAATAATATTTTTCATTTTATTTTCATTATTCTTTTTTGTCTAATTCTTATCTTTATTTTTTTATTTTTCTTTCTAAATCAGAATGAACTGTCGGCATGGGTTTTTCTCTATTTTTCTTTCCTCTTTAATCTTATTCTTGATCTATTCTATCTTTTCACTCATCTTTCCTATCGGAAAATTGTTCTCACACTTTCGCTGTATTTAATATGTGAAACTTCAATAAAATATATCTAAAAAAAGAGTGGCGGTTTTATGGCCATCTAGATATTGTTGGATTGTAGTCCCCAGCATCCCTCACCATATGTTATGCTAGCTTGGCTTGAGGGAAGTTATGATCCAAAAGTACCTAGCCTCGATGATTCAGTCCTAACCAGGGACCCCATGATCTTGTATCTTGCTTTTCATTTAAGATGGCATTTGACAATAATCCCAAAAATGCGGGCTTCCATACAAAGGGATGATCAATTTTGTTTCAAATCAACTTCAACTTATGGCAGCCTTAGGTATGAGAATCCTCCAAGTCATCCAGTCAGCAGCTTCCTTGCTCAGGTCTTCCAGATTCAGGGCCATGACTTTTTTGATTCAGTCTATCCATCTGTGATGACCCATATATATACCATAGCTCATTGCCTTCACTTGAAGGGGAAAAAAATCACAATACAACTACATGTTACAGAATGGAGCTACACAGTATCTCTTCTTTCTCTTGTATTTCTGCAGGAAAAGAAACAGCAGAACAATGATATTCCCCTAGGATGTGAAAAATCCTTTGCCGCACCCACTTCATTGCAGGGAAACGACATCTGAAAGGCCTTGTTAGCAAAGCACACTTTACTGTTTTCCAAGAGATTTCTTTTGTTCGTCAGCCTCCCTGCTGTGCAATGGATTGCATTATTAAAACATTCTCTTCAGCCAAATAAAAGCATAAAGACAAAATGATCTTATTTGTATAAACATCTTGCAACTTAGCACTTTTATTTCCCTTCCCCAATTGCCCTTTGAGGTGTTCCTTCATAATCTGCTTTACCCGTATGCAAAACAAGGATCCCTAAGTCCCAGCAGCAGCCAGGAAACGAAGAATGAAAAGGGAGAAAATATGATGTGGTTTCTAACTGATCCCTGAAGGAAAGTATATAAATTCAGATGAAAAAACTGTTGTGGTTATGAAGCATAAAACATGTTGTATCTAGGGTATTTTTTAAAAAAGGGTGGGGGTAGACTAGAGGTAAGGAAAGTGAGTGTTTTAAAGAGAATGTCTGTTCTGAAAAGCAGCTAGAATTCAGCACAGTTTGGTATACAGTCTTTCCCTGAATCTAAGGTGCACTTTTTCCTCGTTTAAGGGGCTTCAAAAATGGATACACCTTACATTCAATGGTGCCTTAATTTTGGTGAGATACTATATTTGATGTCTGAACTCTGCCCTATTTAGAAATGGTATGATCTTGATATGTGTGTCTAACTTTGCTAAATACCCAAGAAACAACTAATAAAGCCAACCACTGAGATCTTCATGATGTTGCATTCCAGTTCTCATTCTAGCAAAGGGTTGGAGAGATAGAGTCCAAAGTATTAGAGCAGGGGAATTTAGATCAAGCAGTGAAGACAGGAATATTATCATAAACAAATGGAAGTACCGACATACTGTTGCTCCATTGGACATATTTTTCAAATTGAGGGCCAAGGCAAACCCTTTAGGAAATGCATCTTCTCTTTGAATAGCCCATTTGCCTTCCAAAAGGCAAATATGTGGCACATCAATCTCACTGGTAAATTAAACTCCCATTTAGCTACCAATGGTGAACTACAAAATAATACATACTAAATGTAACACATATAGGTGAAGAAAATAAGTGCTATGACAACAGACATCTTACACCATTTAAGGGAACACCGTTACTATTGTCTAAGGTAAAGGTAAAGGTTTTTCCCTGACAGTAAGTCTAGTCGTGTCTGACTCTGGGGGTTGGTGCTCATCCCCATTTCTAAGCTGAAGAGCTGCCATTGTCCATAGACACTCCAAGGACATGAGGCCGGCATGACTGCTTGTAGCACCGTTACCTTCCCGCTACAGCAGTATCTATTGATCTACTCACATTTGCATGTTTTCGAAATACTAGGTTTGCAGAAGCTGTAGCCAACAGTGGGAGCTCACTCTGCTCCCCGGATTCGAACCGCCAACCTTTCTGTCAGCAAGTTCAGCAGCTTAGGGCTTTAGCCTGCTTCACCACCTGGGGGCTCCTACTATTGTCTAATTTAATTATTATTATTATTATTATTATTATTATTTTATTTCTTACCTGCTTCTCCTTGTGGCTCAAGGCAGGTTACAACATAAGTAAAAACACATAAACATTATATACAATACACATATTAAAATGTATTTCTACAAAATGCATATATTAAAATACACAGAACAATTATTAAAATATAGTGGACACAAGAGATGAATGTAAAATTCATAATTAAAATTGGTTGGATAGGCCTAATGGAAGAGACAGGCCCCAAAAATGTGACTGGAACATTAATATAAAGCCGAACAAGCCCACACTGGATGTGTGAAGCACATGGTCCTACAGATTCAGTTCTGATCTCCAAATGGGAGATGCTAGAGCTACATCAAGATATGATTTGCAGGAATTTATAGAATAGAAACATTGAAATAGTTCAAGACTTTCCATACCTAGAATGGAGACTGCAGTCAAGAAATTGAAAGAAGGTTAGGAAACTGGAAGAGCAGCTATAAAGTAACTAGACAAGATCCTGAAGCAAGGTGATAGGATAATTCGAGGCTGCTCATTCATGGGATCACCATGTGTCAAAGTCAACTTGAGAGCAATTAAGAACAAACAATAAGCTGTATGTGAGATCCTGCAGAGGCAATGCCCTCAGCTTGAGAGCTGTTGCTTCAGTGTAAGGAATAAGAAGACTTTTGGTTCTGGAACACCAGTTGTTGGTGTGATTTCCCCAGTGCCTTAGAAAGGCTGAGAAATGGTCACAATCAGTGCAAGATTAGGAGCTATTTGGAAGTAAGCCTCCACAGCTTCAACTTTGCAATGATTAAAACACAATTACATCTCTCTCATCTAAGTATCCAGAAGTACCAGGATGGGAATGGTGTGCTCAGTTAGATTGCAAAATCCTTTGATTCTTCACCATTTGCTATGTTGGCTACTATGGATGGTAGGAGTTGGAGTCCAAAATTATGTGGAAGGTTAATTCTCACAGGCTGACTCAACTCTTGCTTTTCAGCTGAATCTTTCCTTTCCTTCCTTCTGTAAATCCAGCAAATCTATGTTTCTTACTGCAGCGGTTCGTATGAATCCAGATGCTCCCCATTTATCCATTTCATTTATTATGCCCTGTGAACAAACGTGTTAATTTACGAGGAGTCAGGAGACATAAGGGCAGCGTAATTGAAATTAACGGATAAGGAAACTGCCATTGAGTTTCATTAGGAGAGAGCACATTAATCGATTAATTGGTGCAATGAACTGATTAATAGTGTGGTGGCAGATTAAAAAATATGGATGTGATTAGTTAGGGCTGGCCATCTGGGGTCTTCAACCTACACCTCTGCAATTCAAACAGTCTCTATCATTCCCGACTCCTAATCGCAGCTTCTTCTGCTTCTTGTTTGCTGCTGCAGACTTCGACTGATGATGTCTGTGTAAAGCCTTCTAACAAAAAACAACTGCTTCTGTATTTTCATTAAAGCAGGGACAGGCATCCTCTGAGAACCTCCTGGCAGTGGAATAGGCTTCCTTGGACTGTGGTGGCATCTCTTTCTTTGGAAGTTTTTAAACATGGACTAGATGGCTGCTATCTGTTGGAGATGATTTCACTGCATAGTCTTGCATGGCAAAATGGGGTTAAACTAGAGCAGGCACAGGCAAGCTTCAGCCCTCCAGGTGTTTTGGACTTCAGCTCCCACAATTCCTAACTGCCTGTCTTGTTTGGAATTCCAAAATCCAAAATACTCCAAACTCCTAAACTTCTCACGTTCCTCAAACTCCATCTAGAACAGTGGTTCTCAACTTGTGGGTCCCCAGATATTTTGGCCTTCAACTCCCAGAAATCCTAATACCTGGTAAACTGGCTGGGATTTCTGCGAGTTGTAGACCAAAACACCTGGGGACCCACAGGTTGAAAACCACTGATTTAGAACTTCTCCATTCCCCTTCTGCTAATTAGCCCCCACTCTTCTTTTGGGCTTCCTAATTCTATTTCGGAGCCCCTGGTGGTTCAGTGGGTTAAACCACTGAGTTTCTGAACTTGCTGACTGAAAAGTCGGCAGTTCGAATCCAGGGAGCGGGGTGAGCTCCTGCTATTAGCCCCAGCTTCTACCAAGCTAGCAGTTCAAAAACATGCAAATGTGAGTAGTTCAATAGGTACCGCTCTGGTGGGAAAGTAATGGTGCTCCATGCAGTCATGCCGGCTATATGACCTTGGAGGTGTCTACAGACGATGCTGGCTCTTCGGTTTAGAAATGGAGATGAGCACCCCACCCTAGAGTTGGACATGACTAGACTTAATGTCAGGGGAAAACCATTACCTTTACCTAATTCTATTTCACCCTTCCTCTACCTCTAGCTCTTTCTTTAGCAGTCCAGCTTTTAGGTTCCATCCTTTTGCCCACAGGCTTCCAATCATAGCTTTCCGAAAGTTGCAATTGGCTAGATCTACCCTGGTTTACCCAGGTTTATACATTTCACATGATGTTGCAGTCTTTCATCACAGTGGAACAAAAACAGCATGACTGAACTATAGACCAAAACACACCATTATAAGATGCCCACCTCCAACAGCCTTGTCGAACTAGCATCTCCAATTAGGTTAATCACCAGGAAACAACTGAAACAGGAATGGAGATTGTTCTCATTTCCATAATTTAGTTGACTCGTATCTAGTTGAAGGGGAAACCATTTGCTTTACAAAAAACATGCAAAAGTAAACCTAATTACTATCTGGAGCTAATTGCAAAGAGGAGGAGAATAAAGATTGATTTTTTTTCCTAATGGAAGCTTGTTAAAATGAGGAGAATAATCTAGAGAAGTTTAAAAAGTATGACGTATAACAGGAGAGGAAGGATCCAGGAAAACTTCTCTTGGCACAAACCTCATCAAAATCAATTACACTGAACTAGATGTATCTATGGGATCGATTCTGGCCATTTCTTATTAAATAAGAGTAACAGTCAACAGACAAAAAGGAAGCAAGAGCTTCCAGTGAAATGGGAATTGGTTGTTATGGTTATATTTCTTACTGCTAACTAGGAAGGGAAATATATTTTTAAATCAATAGACTTGCAGGCAGCCAGGTCCTGCAATTAGTTCTGGGCTATAATTTGCACAGGAATGGAAGGCTTTATTAAGCAATGTGGGCTCTTTGCTGCTGAGATCTCAAAAATCTCAGTCACACTTGCTTTTGCTTGGGGCTCAGAAAAGCAATTCTTTTCAAAGTAATTCTTTGCTGGCTATTGTTAAACTGCTTGAAATGTTCCCTCTTGGCATTACTTGGTATCAGCCTGAGGAGGGTAACCTGCTATGCTTCTTCTTGTTTTGCTCCTTATTGCCTATTACTTTCTGCCATATTTTTGAGATTTAAAAAATCCCTAAGATTGATAACTGATTTTGAAAAAGTCCAGCCAAAATGCCTCTCAAGTGCTCTTGAAAAATAACTTTCAACAATGCCCAGGAGTCCAGAATTATTCAGGAGTTTCAGGCAAGCTCTAGAGCACCTCCTGACTTTTCCTAATCTGGGTGTAAATCAGATTCACCCAATTTACCTTCCTTTCTTCCTTCCTTTCTGTTATATGAATTCCAGCTGTTTCTGCCTTATTGAGATCCTAACGTGAACCTATCATGGGATTTGCCTTTACCTTCTTCTTCCTCTGAGGCTGGAAAACGTAACTTGCCTAAGGTCACCCAGTAGGTTTCCATGGCTGAACGGGAATTTGAACCCTGGTTTCCAGAGTCATAAGGTGCATCTACACCAGTGGTTCTCAAGCTGTGGGTCCCCAGATGTTTTGGCCTGTAACTCCCAGAAATCCTAACACCTGACAAATTGGCTGGGATTTCTGGGAGTTGTAGACCAAAACACCTGGGGACCTACCGGTTGAGAACCACTGATCTACACTGTGGAATTAATGCAGTTTGATACTACTTTAACTGCCATGGCTCAATGCTATGAAATCCTGAGTGCTGAGGTCTGGTGAAGCACCCACAAAATTTTACAGAGAAGGGTAAAATCCTTGTATCTACAGCTCCCATGATTCCATGGAAATTAAAGTGGTGTCAGACTACATTAATTCTATAGTATAGATGCACTGATAGTCCAGCGCTCAAACCATTCTACCATGTTGCTTCCTCTAAAACATGCTGGATTTTTTAAAAAAAGAACGGGTCAACAACTTAGGGAGAACATGTTCAAATTCTGCCTTATCCAGATACCTATTTGTGCCAGTTATATTTTATCACTGTACAAGGTTGTGGTGAGATAAAAGTATTAGAGGAGAAAACTATGTATACTCTTGAAGTCCTTGGAGGAAAAGTGGAACTTAAGCACTATCATTATTTATTCATCTTATTTGATTTTGGGTTTTATTTACACATCGGAGAAGTGCTGTCTCTCTCCATCGCTCGTGGGTTATGAATAAGGTGAATTCTGGCTTGTGATTGATTAACGTTAAGGCTAATGGATTAGTTATGCAAATCATTATGCATCTTAATCCTCTGGGAAATAATTCTTAATTACACTATCCCTGTTGAATAATTTTATGTTTAATCATTGTAGTGACCTTGGCTGTAGGATAGCCTAAGGTGCATAAAGTAAAGAAGAACGGCTATGATAACTTTCTTGTCCTCTCCTCTGCTATCGTCACACATTATGAGGTATGAAATCCATATTGGCTATCAAATGTGCATTTTGTGGAGGGGCTTCAGTTAGTCCCTGCTTCTTTGAAGGGAACTTGTTCACATTTCTGAGAAATGAATTCATATCTACAGTGAGCCCCATGGATATTCTGTATATGGATACAGATTCAGCCATCCATGGCTTGGAAATTCCCAAAAGCAAATCTTGAATTTGCAATTTTAAATAAGGGACACCATTTTACTATGTGGACTTGAGCATTCATGGAGTTTAGTATCCATGGTGGCTCCTGGAGCCAAACCCCAGTAGATACCAATAAACCTATATATAGGCATACTATAAAAAATAAGGTATAAAGCTGTCTTTTTCACAGATACTTGGAAAAGAAACAGTTGTCCATAGCATATGCTAGAATGGCCATCACTTTATCAAAACCATCACATTTTCATTGGACAATAGCAAGATTGTTGGTTGTGTGATGCCTCATGGGCCTTGTAGTCCTGTTCCTAGTGCCATCGTGGCAGATGAAGACGAAAACATGGGGTTTTCGCCGGTTCAACAAGAGCCGGAGTCTTTTCACCTGCCGGATGTTGATGTTTGTACCCAAGAATTCAGTAAAACAGACCTTGGACATTCCTCGCCTCCATTCCCTAGGAGAGAGTCCTATTGTGCTGACAGAGGAGTGAGGGAACAGAATCGCAGGAGTTTACGGATTGCAGCCAAACAACAGGCTGATTAGACCTGCTTCCCTTGGGAAATTCTAAGGAGTCTTGCATCTGGACAAAGTTGGGTTTCGCTTCCCGTTCTCTAGGGAAAGAGGTTGTTGGCGGGAAAACGAGACCCCAATATAGGTGCCTGACGCGGGAGAATCTTTGCGGAGTCAACAGAGCAGCTTCAGGAGTAAGATCGTGTGTGGACTTCGTAACCCCAGTTCCTTGCTTCCCGGATCAAGAATTCAAGTACTGCCTTGCCTTGCTTTTAACCACGGATCTCGTTCCAAGAATCACTGTTTGCCTTGTTCCTAGTCACGGACCTTGTTAAAGAACCAAGATTATTTCCAGCCTTGTTGTCAAGCTACCTTGGACTCCTAAGACTCTGGCATTTCCCCACACTATTGCTTGGCAATAGTGTGTGTTTCAGTATTGGATTTAAACTTTGAACTCTAATATCATTTATTGGACAATACATTTTTGGACTATATTTGACCTCATTTGAAAGGTCTGCTTCTGAACTATATTCTTCACTTGTTTTTATTACTTTTATACATTTCCATAATAAAGATATTAGATAGAGATTGGCCTCCGTGTATGGTTCTTGGTGCCCTGCTGCCTGGGGTCTGACAGGTTGCTACAAATGAATATATGGTATTTAATTGCTTTGTTCACAAGTCTTTCACTTCAGATTTACAGGTGACTTTCCAAAGACATCTTAGCAATGGGAACATATGTCCTGATAATACTACATGCAAAAAGGATCTAGGGGTCTTAGGAGACCACAAGTTAAACACAAGCAGCAGTGTGATGTTACAACTAATAAAAGCCAGTATAATTCCAGGCTGCATCAATCAAAATATACTGTCTAGACTGAAAGAAGCAATGTGCCAATGTATTTTGCTTTGATCAGGCCTCATGTTGACTACTGTCCAGCTCTAGGAACCACAGTTCAAGAAGGATATTGACAGGCAGGAGAGTTCAGAAGAGGGAAACCAAGATAGTCAAAGGTCTAGAAACCAAGATGTATGAAAAATACCTTAGGGAGCTTGGCATGTTTAGCTTGGAAGAGAGAAAACCGAGAAGCGAGACCTATCCCAGAATATCAAGGCAGAAAATCCCACATTATCTGAGTGCAGACTCAAATAACCCAGTCCAAAGCAGATATTGTAGGATTTTTTGCCTTGATATTCTAGAATATGGGCTGTGTGGAAGGGCCCTTAATTTCCCAGATTTTACATGGTTTTAATCTTCTAAAATTGTTTTAGCTGATTAATTTGCTTGATGTTTTTGGCCTGTTAAAATCATTCTGTTTATTTTGATTTTATAGTATACTAAGAGCTTTGACTCTAGGAGGCAGCATTCTTAGTGACTGAATGTTTGCAGATATCTTCCATTGTTGTTGTTGTTGTTGTTGTTGTTGTTAGAATAGGTATACACTTCCTTCCTCTACCCTCTCCAACTTGCTATTTTGTTATGAGAGTTTACTTTGACTCTCATGTTCAGTACAGTAGGTCTTAGTTACCCATTGGACTTTGTCTCCAAGATCTCCATGGATATCAAAACCTGTTCACGCTCAAGTCTCATTATATACAATAGCATAGTAAAAAGGTGATTCAAGGTTTGCTTTTTGGAATATTTGCAAGCCATATATGGATATAAAATCTGTAGATATGGAGGCCAGCTGTAGACAGGGGATGTTAAAGAAGCATCTGGCTATGAGGACACTGTTGCCTTACATATCTTCAGGTTGTTTCTGACTTATTCCAGCTGATTCCAAAAATGGCACCAGTTTTCCCCTAACAGCTTTAGTCTTTGAGTGACAGAACATATGCCACCTACCAGTTGCCATCTGCTCACCCGTAGAAAACCATGATCATCAGATCTAAGAAACTAGAGTTGATGCATTCTAGTCAATGTCATTTTCTAAATCAGCACCCCAAATAACCCCCCAGGAACAGGCCTAAAAACCAAGATGCCAAGATTTATTTATTTTTTTGTTGGACTATGCAATAGTTCTGTGTCTAGCCATATATTTTTCCAAATCATCCCCGTTCTCCACCAGTCTCTGAATGGAATTGTGGGTAGCGGGGAGATACCAGATAAATGTTGAATCTGGGTAGGGGATGAGTGGAGGGATGTAGAATATTTCCTCCAGTGGAACCTTTCTACCATTCACATATCTTGGCCAGGGTGGGATATAAAAATATTTGTAATAGATGCATTGAATAAATAAGTGTTATTTGGAAAAGAATATCAAGGCAGGGGAGAGCAACATCCATATATGGTGGTCCTCAAGGTTTTGGGTACCCAGGTCCTCATGATCTGAAATGTGTTTTGCTGGAAGCAAAGGGAATCGAATGAGTGGTTTATTTCCTGCAAGAAATCTGAAATGTATACCTGCCTAAAGGCAGGCCTCTTTTGCTAGCATTTTGGAAATGTTTGGAAGAATTAAACCTTAACTGTTATACAATTGCTGCTTATCCAGTGCAAAATTTTGAATCACAGAATATTTATGCAAGAGTTTTATGCCCAGGTAGTGCCAAGCCTCGGCAAAGTTGTCTTTAAAGCTGTGCGATATCCTAAGCACACCAGATTCATACTAAATACAGTGCTATCGTGCATTTTGTTTAGAATACTGCATTGATGTCTGTGTAATGTGCAAAAATGAACTTGGTGCAACCATTACCTTGGTGATGACAAAGTGAGTCCAGTGAGGACAAAGCATAGTTATTGGCCATAGTATATTGGCTGATTATTTGGAGAGACAAGAAATTGAATGCTGGGAGGAGAAAACATGGATAACTTTAAGTGTAGCCTCCTACACTGCAGCATTTTGTGGCCCTTCTTGTTTTTAAATTTTAAAAAAATGCGAATACTTTTAGACTAGTTTCACAAATTTGGGATTTTTCTAGATCCTCTAGATGGCAGGCATGCTCCATTAAAAAAACTTCACCCACAAGAAATCCAAAGAATAATTATACTTTAGATATTTAAATGCATTTTCAGTATGCCAACTGTGGGGGAAAGAGACAGTGCATATTGACTGCTCCGGTGACCTCTTCCTCCTCCAGATTTAATTGCTGCCATTGTCCCTAGATTCTTTGCTCCCACTCAGACATTTTTCCAGAACTCTGGTGTTTTTAAATATATATGTAATGGTGCCTCTCATTGCTGTTTTGCTGTTGCCTTTCTTTCCTATAAAACTGTGATGTGGGTTACTTTGTACTGTGTTTGTAAAGATGGTTTCACTTAGCACAGGCTGGAATTCAGCACATCTTTTGCAACTCCATCAAAAGGGAACAGCATGTTCATTGGATGCCCTGGGATGTCTTCAGAGACATGACACCCATCTTCAAGACACTTCACAAGGTTGAACATCTCCTGATCCAACCAGTTATATCATGGAAGAAGTGAAAAAGATTTAAAAACAAGGGGTCTATACTGTTATCACTGCTGCTGCTGCTGTTGCTGAATTGTATGTCATTATGATACTGGGGAAGCTAAGCACCTGATTGTTGATGAAGCAAAGTCTGAGACCAGTTTTTGAAGGCAGTTGAGAAGTTAAGAAGAGGTATACAGTCAATGTAGCTAGCATGGTCATGCTGACTTGGGGATTTCATGAACTGTAGTCTCCAAAAAAGCAATGTCTCCAAGCTCTCTTCTGTAGTGAAAGAAAGCATTTCACCATAAAAATTGATGTAGAACTTCTAGAACAATATTTCTCCAAATATGAAATTTGGTATACAAACACACTTTCCTGTTCCTTGAGTTACTCTGACATCAGACATCGGTTTTCATCTTGCTGTGTTGCAGTAGAGTTGTTATTGATTGTCAAGTGTTGCTATTGATTTTTAAACCAGCAGGAGATGGCCTCTGTTGCCCTCAGACATCAGTTGGATGCAACTCCCGTGATGCTGGGGCAGTGAATTCATGCCAAAAATATAAAAGAGGTATCCAAGATATTGACACTTGTCCCCAACAGCAGTTCAGTTTCTTGGATAATGCCTTTAAAGTTCAGACTAAAGCCGGCAGTGTTTTCATCACCCTTCTGGTATGAGAGCCATCAGCTTCTGATCTCATACTTTTTGTAGTTTGACTGTTCAGTTGCCATGCTTTTTCTTGCAAGGAATGGAAGGCTATGGCCAAAGATCAAAGCTGCTGAAGAAGTTGTAAGGTTCTTATTCTGTAGCCATAAAGGGATCCAGATGCTAGACAACTGGCTAAGGCAGTGGTTCTCAACCTGTAGGTTCCCAGGTGTTTTGGCCTACAACTTCCAGAAATCTCGACCAGTTTACCAGCTATTAGGATTTCTGGGAGTTGAAGATCAAAACATCTGGGGACACACAGGTTGAGAAGCACTGGGCTAAGGGTTATGAAAAAGGGAAACTAGTGAAATACATAATTGGCAGAACTCCTACCAAACAAAGGTATCAACAACTAGCAGTATTTAAAAAATTAAATAATTGGTGCTCAGATCAGAACTTTGTGCCTTTTCTCTTGCACACATACACTAAGACCACTAACAACAACACGCTGTCATCTTGGTTTCAAATGGTGCTATGTAACCACCATTTTATATTTCCCAGTGTGCAATATTCAGAATCGATACTGGAAGTTTCACTTAGGAATATAAAAACTGATTAATGTCTAGTGTCATTGGGAGTAATCACTTGACTTTTATATAAAAGAGCACTCTCTATTTGGGTGTGTCCAGCAAATGGAGAGAGTGACTGGCAATTGTAGTGTTCCCAGATCACTAAGTGATGGTGGATCATGGTGGAAAAGCTGAGGATTGGCTTATTTTGGAAATAAATAACATAGAATTTATTATTGCAACTATGGCTGTATCCATAGTTTGATAACACATTAACTACCATGACTCATTGTGGATTGTGGGATTTGAGATTTTTACCTTTCTCTGCCAAAGCTCTGGTACCACAACAAATTACAAATCCCAGGATTCCATATCATGGAGCAAAGACAATGTGGTGTCCAACTGCAATCATTCTGCAGTGTGACTAGACTGTATATAAGGTAGAGGGGAACAAGTGAAGAAGCCCAAATGAAGAAAGAAAAAAAGCCAATGAATTGTTTTTATCCAGTGGTGACAGGTGACTCCAGTGCTTTTGGTACAACATATCTGCTCAGGGTTTTAATCTGAAATATAACGGAGCAAATGAAGGTGGTGACAATATGCTGGGTACAATATTCTGTACTTTGGATAGTTCCTTTAAAAAAATTCTCTGCCCCACTGATACAGAAGCCACAACTGATGTCAAGTGAACTGTCCAATGTACTGAATTCTCTCCTCAAGATGGTTTCAGCACTTTAGAGTCCAGAGTAAAATTCAGAATTGCTTCGTTGCCCTTGAAAGCCACCAGACACAACTGCTTTGGTCTTCTTATATGTGAGACGATGCGTATGAAGGCAATATTTAGTTCAATAAGTCAAGAATTAAGTAAGTGAATTCTACTTTCACCTGGTAGATTTTTCAACCCAACCACAATCAACATATTTCAGGAAAAGGCAAAATGCATTTCCTTCTTGCACATTTTTAAAAACATAAAATAGATTTTTTTTCCCCAGCCCAACTCTCCTTCCCAATTTGTCAGTGACAGTTGTTCCAACTCTTGACAGGCATTACATTGTTCTGTTCTGTGTGCCTTCTTTCCCTGTGCTTTGTACAGAAGAAATTCAGAGTGCAGAGAAAAATGCTTTCTTCTATGCCACCATCATCAGAGAAAGCAGGGAGACATTTTGGGAGCACTCAGACAACAAGGACCATTCCTGATTGAGTGTTTTACAGAGAACAGTATTGCTGCTTCATGGTGTACATATAAAATTTAACCTGACAAACATGAAAACTAAATGCTGTGTCTTCGCTGCAACCTTCATTTTAAATAACTGTATCAAAGCTGGCAGAATATTCCTGTTAGAACAAGGACAAAATCCATGTTTTCATCATATTTTATTTCCTCCTCTCATAAACTGATGCCCTGTGGAATAATATTTCTCTCTCTGCCCTTCATTTGTGATTTATTAGACAAAAGAGGAGAATAGAAATTCTATGCATATGGCTTTCCACCACCTGCAAACTGTCATTTTCCTTTGACCTTGCTGCTCCCTGATCCTTCAGCCATTGCATCTATCATCTTTCTACCTATCTATTTATCTTTAATTGTTGCTGTTGGAAGACACCTCTTTTGCCAATTTCTTATGTACTTCATGAAGTAGTACCTTAATTGACTGTGCATCACTGGACTTAGTATGTTTTCTTTTACCTTGGTGATCCCTAGTCTTTCTGCCCTTGCACATATATTTTCTGTTTATGGTGTTCTAAAACTGTGCATAATGTCTTCTACTAAATATCACCAGTCCTCTTTCCTGGGCCAAGTACTTGGGCGTAGTAGCTCATAAGCGGTGTAGTAATTTGTCTGACTGTGGTTTGTCATTTACCATTAAAAGTTGGTGCTGAGATAAGATGTTCCACTTAGTTCAAAGTGGTAGACTTCCTCCTCCTAAATGAGGGTAGCTGTAGGATAACATATTTTCATGGGGCTCCTCCATGAGGTTGAAAATAGTCTCCTTTCAGTCAATGGTGATCCAAGCTATCTGAAGGACTATAACTCCCTCAATGGACTCATCAGAGCTATAAGACCTTCTGGGGAGGCTTTTCTTTTTCTCCTACCACCTTCTCAGGAATAAGGGAGAAGACCTTCTTAGTCTCTCTTTTTAAGGAGATTAAGATGGTTCTTTCCTTGCTCTACCTCCACTTTCAGGTCAAAACATTATTATGTTTTAATTGTTCTGTTTGGGAGTTTGTATAGAGTCTTTTAATGCATTTTTGATAGTTTAAACTTTATACACTATTTAATGGTGTTTACACTTCTATTGGTGTTTTTGTATAGGTTTAATCTGTGCTTTTTCAAAATGTTGTAAGCCATCTTGAATCTGGGGCATAAAAATCTGTCAGAACATAGTTGGGATGGGCATTTAACTGAATCTCTGTGGTGTATATCATTTATTTATTTATTATTTACAGTATTTATATTCTGCCCTTCTTACCCCGAAGGAGACTCAGGGTGGATCACAGTGTACATATACATGGCAAACATTCAATGCCATTAGACATACGACACACACAGACAAAGACATAGAGGCTATTTAATATTTCCAGCTTCTGGATTCTTGAGGGTATGATTGATTCTGGCCACAGGGGGAGCTGCTGCTTCATCATCCACTGTGACATCAAGTCCTTGATGGAGTACTTCCTCATCTTCCGCACGTACCCTACTGGACATTTTTATGGTGACATAAATAAGTTAAATTACCCACTCCGCATAAACGGTCCCTAAATTTTCCTACTTAACAGATGCAACTATCTTTTGGACTGCTTAGGTAAACAACGAGCTAGACTATTTAATGGTCGGGCACTCAATCTGACCCGGGCTTTGAACTCATGACCTCTTGGTCAGTAGTGCAGCTGGCTACTAACCAGCTGCGCCACAGCCCGGCCCGACTGTTAATGTTTTGAAATTGTTTGAATTTAAATTGTTTTTATATTTATATTCTTGTTGACATTTTAATAGTTTTAAATTTTGATTATTTTGAAATGTGTTGTAAGCTTCCTTGAATACTATGGGGGGGAGTAGATTAATAAATAAATAGGAACTATAGGGGTGGTGATGACGACAACAAGTACTGGAGTCCTGTTAAGGCAGTATTAATGCATAAGCAGTGTACTTATGATTCTATGCAGTGAATCCAATCCTGATTACTACAATTCTTACTCATCAGGCAGCAGCTGCTGCAATTGACAGGACTCTGTTCCTTGTTGGTCAGGAAGCTGCTAAGTAATGTTATCTCCCCCTGGAATTACTGATTTTCATCGCCATAAGCAGAAACAGGACCCTGTTTCAATTCTCCTGAGCCAGGGAGCTGTCAGGATGGGATCATCAGCCAGTGCCTTCCCAATTGACAGTAATTGGGGATTATGGGATTTTCATAGTGCCTGTATGTTCACTAAACTTGTGGATGTATAGGGATTGTGAATATGAAACAGTCATATGTACATAACTCTAGACTACACATTCATAACCCCTGAACAGGATTCTGTCCCACCAAAATATAGCATTACTTCCACAACTACTTAACCCAAAGGACAAAAAGGACCATCCAGAAGCCATCACTGTACATCTGGGCAAACACATGCTGGAACTGATATCTATGGTAACTGCTGACTTTCATAGAATTAAAACTGAATCTGGGAAATAATGTATGACAAGCAATGGCATTATGTTAGACTGATTACCTTGACATTTTAAATGCCTTTACTCAAATGTAAAACCCATTCGGTTTAACAGGTTTTACTCCCATGAAAGTCTGCATATCAGGAGTAGGAAACCTGTGGCTCTCCATATATACTGTTCATCTGTACCTCTCATCATCCACACCCATTGCCTGTGTGAGCTGGGGATTATGGAAATTGTAGTCTTACAGCAACTGGAAAATTACTAGCTGCCCAACTTCCAACAAATGCCTCAGATCATTCCTTCGATTGGTTAAAGAGCTGTGGGAAGAACTAGCAATGAACCACTCAAAAAGGGAACAGAACCAGTGAGATAATAATTCTTAGGAAAAGCACCTGAAATGACACATCATTATGATGAAGGGGAAGAATCTGTCTGGCAGCTACAATGTGCTTGAATCATCTTCAGCCTCTTGTGAAGGAATCATGTTTGACGTTTCAGAGCTACACATTTCTCAGGTGTCATCTTGCTCAATTTAACCTGCTGAGAATGCAGGAAAGGGAAATGACTGATGCATTTCTACAAAACATATTTAAGGACGTCAGGTCTAGGTGGACAATGTTCTTTCTCTCTTTTTTAAAAAAGAAAATTATTGTTCTTTACTCTTTACTTCGGTTTTACTTCTGCTTGATCTTTCAGGAACTTTTTTGAAGATGTTATTTTTTTCCCTTCCCTAATTTCATGGATTACATAGCCAATGTTATATATTCCTCTTGCACTCACAGGAGCAATGAAAAGGAATATAATTCCAATTCTCATTTATACTTCTCCTTGTGTCTCCTAACTGGGAAGACTGTGGGAGACTTTCCAGAGCAGGAGCCAATGCCAAAAAAGAGGCGAGGAATAAAAGGGCTGAAAATCCAGATACATCAGATTCAGGCACATGTCCTTATTCATTCTGGTGCAAAACAAGAGTGCAGCTTTTCTTAAAAATACATACTCAGTTCTGCAGACCTGGGTCCCTTCACACTGCACAATTCTAATATTATGATTCCACTTTGCCATGGCTGCCACTTATGGAATCCTTGGGTTTGTAGTTTGGGGGTTGGTGGGGCTAGATCTCTCTAGCAGAGAAACATAAGTTCCTATCTCTACCACAACTCACCCTCTGGAATCATAAGGTTCAGACAGAGAGGAGTTAGGTTGCTCCAAATAACAGTAACCCCTCCAAGTCGAAGCAATTGCAGGATAAGACATTTGGGAAGCTCATTCCCCAGCAGGAGGTGGGCTCAATTCCATCCTTTGAAAATCACCAACGAGATAAGGAGAAGCTATAGAAATCCTGGCACCTGTTAAATATGACATTAAACACCTGGTATCCCGGGAGAGCTGTCAATAAGTATTATAGTAAAGTGGTTCTCAACCTATGGGTCCCCAGGAGTTTTGGCCTACAACTTCCAGAAAATCCAACCAGTTTAATGGCTGTTAGGATTTCTGGGAGTTGAAGGCCAAAACATCTGGGGATCCACAGGTTGGAAACCACTGTTCTAGCTGTTCTCTGGTGTCTTTGTTGCTTGCAACAATTCTGCCTTGGTTATTGATGGTACTCACCACATTTCCATGCTTTTGAGCTTGGACTGAGATATGACTATGTTGTACTCCCATGCTGACCTCATTTATTTGGATTACTGAAGACATTACAACACACTTATCCACATGATGGGATAGTGGTAATTTCCCAACATGGTGATGATGGCTTTGCACAGCAGCTGGCATCATGCAGTTGCACTACCACAGTTGTGCAAAGTCACTCTTCAAGTTGGGTGGGGTAGCTCCATCCCCCCTGCTATGCCATTTATAGAATTATAGAGTTGGAAGAGACCCCAAGAACCATCCAGTCCAACCCCATTCTACCATGATGAAACAGACAAGAGTACTTTCTCCCACCCTGGACATTCCATAGATATATAAACCCCACTTGCCTAGTTTCCAGGGAAGGAGACTCCATCAAATTCCAAGGCAACATGTGCATTTTTTCCATTATTAAAAAATGTATAGCAAGGACAGCATGGCAAATGCTTTCACAAAACAACCACATGCTGATGAAAAAAGCTGCAGGTTTAGAATCAATATTACCCACCCCTCTTTTCAATTATGGTTTACAGGAGGAGGAATAAAAGGGGGGGGGGATTGCAAAACATAATGGGAGAATTTTGCCTCATTTCAAAGGTGCTTGTGTGAGCAAGAAGAGCGTAAAGCAGTATGTTGACGTTGGAAGGAAACTGTACTTCGAGCTAAAAATATCAATATTCCATTCATCCCAGCAGACACCTTCAGCTTGCTGTTGGAGAATAGCTCATTATGCTAACAACCCACAGGCTGCTCTGATTTTGTTTTCTGTTTTCTGTGTTGTGAGCCATGCTACAGCACGTATTTCAAACACAAAGTCCCAATGTGAAGCAAGATGCATGCAAATGGATGCTTCCAAAACAATATTAAATTTTCCCTTTTGCCTTAGAACGACAAACATATGTAATTGTCAGGAAGAGGAGGTTAAAGATTATCACAATCACTTGAAATTATCACACAGTTATTGAAATACATTTCCTGCCTGCGTCCTTTTTGCCCTCAAGCAAGTTAATGACTGAAGCTGCATGTGTAACCAGGATCAAAACAACATTCGTTTCAGCCTCAATATACCCTAATGTAGCCTTCCCCTTATGGTACCTTCCAGCTGTGTTGTACTGCAATTTCCATTCTACCCACTTGACATGGCCAATCAGTGTTAGGAAAATGGGAGTTATAATTGGAGTAGTCCAGATGAGAGAAAGTTGCTTTAATAAGATCCCACCTCTAACTTAAAAGGTGTGTTTTGATTTTCTGTTACTTTATGCTCTAGGAGATGTTCCCTTGGCTTAAGTCCCATTAAAATCAGTGATGCACATTTCCAGGTAAAATTATGTGATTATTTTGTCAGGCTTTCATCAGCTAGATGACTATTCTACTGAGAGAATGTTTCACAGACTTATCTATTTGTTTTCTTCCTTTTTATAGATGCTTTTTTTGCATTGTTCTTACTTCATCATTATTTTAATAGAGTAATATTACACTTAAACCGTAGTCACTTTCTACGTGTTTTTAACTGGTCTGGTTTAAGTTCAGCTGCCTTATATATTGGTTATAAACAGAATGTGTTTTTTAAATATAAAAAAACAAAACTATAGTTCAATGTGTTGTCGGAAAACTATAGTTTTCCGCACACTTCGGGAGAGTGAATCCCATTGAACGCAGTGGGATTACTTTGACGAGACATCCACAGAATTCTACTGTAATGTTATTGTATGATTTCGAGTTGTTTCCAGATTATAGTGACCCTATCACAGAGTTTTCTTGGCATGACTTATTCGAAGGGGTTTTTGCCTTAGCCTTCCTCTGTGACCAAGAGGGACTGACTTGTCCATGGTCACCCAGTGGGAATTTGAATCCTTTTCTCTAGAGCCCGTTGGCGAAGTGTGTTAAAGCACTGAGCTGCTGAACTTCCAGACCAAAAGGTCCCAGGTTCAAATCCCGGGAGCGGAGTGAGCGCCTGCTGTTGCTCCAGTTTCTGCCAACCTAGCAGTTCGAAAACATGCCAATATGAGTAGATCAATAGGTACCATCCAGTGGGAAGGTAACAGCGTTCCATGCAATCATGCTGGCCACATGACCTTGGAGGTGTCTACGGACAATGCCAGCTCTTCGGTTTAGAAATGGAGATGAGCACCAACTCCCAGAGTCAGACATGACTGGACTTAATGTCAAGGGAAACCTTTACCTTTTACTCTAGAGGCATAATCCAGTGTTCAAACCAATACACCACACTGGCTGCCAGTGTTTCTATGTCTGTTGCCTATCTTATTCTTCTCTTTGTTTGTTTTCCAACCAAGCTTTCTAAGCAGCATTAAGAAGTCAAAACAGCTTTGTTGTTGTTTCCAACTTATGGTGATCCTATTATGGGAATTTCTGGGGCTTAGAGTGTGTTATTTTCCCAAGGTCAGCCAGTGGTTTTCCAGGTCTGAATAGAAAATCATATTCACTAGAGTTACAATTCAATACTCAAACTACTACATCATGTTGGCTGCTACCTAGCATGTCCCCAAGTAGCCGTGACATAGCATTGTTCCAACACATTGTGAGATCCTTTCACCTCTGCAGGAGTCTACCGTATACCATGCAGCTGTGGACAAGTCTACATAGGGACCACCAAACTCAACATTGCCCAGACATGAATTAAGGAACATCTGGTTGGGATTAACCCAACCAGAGAAATCAGACATAGCAGAGCACTTGATGAACCAACCTGGACACAGCAGATTATTTGAGAACACAGAAATGCTGGACCACTCTGACAACTATCATGTCAGACTACACAGAGTAGCCATTGAAATCCACAAGCATGTGGACAATTTCAACAGAAAGAAGAAAACCATGAAAATGAACAGAATCTGGCTACTAGTATTTAAAAAAAACTCTAAAATCAGGACAGTAAATAAAGAACAACACTCAGAAGATAGGGGAATTCCAGAAAGGACACAGGGCCAGTTAACACCTCCTAACAAATGATTCCCCCAGGCAGGAAGCAGCAATGCTTTGAAGCTACAAAGTTAAGGCAGAACTACTTAATGCCTTCTTTGCCTCGGTCTTCTCACAAAAAGAAAGCCATCTTCAACCTCAGCAACATGGAATGGACGAAGGATTGGGGGAAATCCAACCCCAAATAGGGAAACAAGTTGTCCAGGAACACCTGGCCACTCTAAACGAATTCAAGTCCCCAGGGCCAGACCAGCTACATCCAAGAGTACTGAAGGAACTAGCAGAAGTTATTTCAGAACCACTGGCAATTATCTTTGAGAGTTCTTGGAGAACGGGAGAAGTCCCAGCAGATTGGAGGAGGGCGAATGTGGTCCCTATCTTCAAGAAGGGAAAAAAGAACGACCCAAACAATTACCGTCCGGTCAGCCTCACATCAATACCAGGCAAAATTCTGGAAAAGATCATTAAGGAAGTGGTCTGCGAACACTTAGAAACAAATGCGGTCATTGCTAATAGTCAACACGGATTTACCAAAAACAAGTCATGCCAGACTAATCTGATCTCTTTTTTCAATAGAGTTACGAGTTGGGTCGATACAGGGAATGCCGTGGATGTAGCGTACCTGGATTTCAGTAAGGCCTTCGACAAAGTCCCCCACGACCTTCTGGCAAACAAACTAGTAAAATGTGGGCTAGACAAAACTACGGTTAGGTGGATCTGTAATTGGCTAAGCGAACGAACCCAAAGGGTGCTCACCAATGCGTCGTCTTCATCATGGAAAGAAGTGACAAGTGGAGTGCCGCAGGGCTCCGTCCTGGGCCCGGTTCTGTTCAACATCTTTATTAACGACTTAGACGAAGGGTTAGAAGGCACGATCATCAAGTTTGCAGACGACACAAAACTGGGAGGGATAGCTAACACTCCAGAAGACAGGAGCAGAATTCAAAACGATCTTGACAGACTAGAGAGATGGGCCGAAACTAACAAAATGAAGTTCAACAGGGACAAATGCAAGATACTTCACTTCGGCAGAAAAAATGGAAATCAAAGATACAGAATGGGGGACGCCTGGCTTGACAGCAGTGTGTGCGAAAAAGACCTTGGAGTCCTTGTGGACAACAAGTTAAACATGAGCCAACAATGTGATGCGGCTGCTAAAAAAGCCAATGGGATTCTGGCCTGCATCAATAGGGGAATAGCGTCTAGATCCAGGGAAGTTATGCTCCCCCTCTATTCTGCCTTGGTCAGACCACACCTGGAATACTGTGTCCAATTTTGGGCACCACAGTTGAAGGGAGATGTTGACAAGCTGGAAAGCGTCCAGAGGAGGGCGACTAAAATGATTAAGGGTCTGGAGAACAAGCCCTATGAGGAGCGGCTTAAAGAGCTTGGCATGTTTAGCTTGCAGAAGAGAAGGCTGAGAGGAGACATGATAGCCATGTACAAATACGTGAAGGGAAGTCAAAGGGAGGAGGGAGCAAGCTTGTTTTCTGCTGCCCTGCAGACTAGGACACGGAACAATGGCTTCAAACTACAGGAAAGGAGATTCCACCTGAACATCAGGAAGAACTTCCTCACTGTGAGAGCTGTTCGACAGTGGAACTCTCTCCCCGGGGCCATGGTGGAGGCTCCTTCTTTGGAGGCTTTTAAGCAGAGGCTGGATGGCCATCTGTCGGGGGTGCTTTGAATGCGATTTCCTGCTTTTTAGCAGGGGGTTGGACTGGATGGCCCATGTGGTCTCTTCCAACTCTACTATTCTATGATTCTATGATTCTAGTCAAGGTGGCCAATTGCAACATTCACAGTTGTTTCAAACAGACAAGAATACTTTCTCCCACCCTGGACATTCCACAGATATATAAACCCCACTTGCCTAGTTTCCAAAAGACCTCACAACCTCTGAGATGTGGGTGAAACATCAGGAGAGAATGCTTCTGCAATATGGCCATACAGCCCAGAAAACTCACAGCAACCCAAATTAAAATAACTTCTAAAGCTAGTAGGCCAACATTGCTGAATTCATTGTTACTGCAATGGGAGGAACCTATCATATGATACATTTTCTTGGGACCCTTCAGTCCTCAAACTGGTCCTCCTTGAAACAGGTTTAGGTAGGTTTAGAGTATTTGAAAGCTAATGGGAAAAAATAATTGCCCAAATATGTGTTATTATTGTAGCATGACTCACGTATTACGAACTTTCTCTCACTTTCCTTTCCACTTCCTCTTTATCCCCTCATTATCTGGGCACTTTTAGTCTCCTTTGTCCAGCCTCTTCTTCTAGAGCAGCATAAAATGGGCCATTTCTCTGTCTCTTGGGGAGACGTGCTCAGTTATTAAAAGAAACAGCCAATATTTCCCCCAAGGAAGCAGAACTGAAAAGGTGCCTTGGATTAGTGATATAAATAGGATGAAAAGGGGCACAGGGAAGAAGGGAAGAGAATCAGCAGAAGGTTCTTTCTGGCAGCAGCATTTTATTTATTTATTCAACATTTATTTTCCTATTCTGCATTTTGTCCACAATACAAACAAAGTAACACACTATAAATACATAATAAAATAAGTCTTCAAAAATACAATGGCATATAAACCCGTATGCGTCAGCAGCACCAGAAGATTGCATATTAAATGGAAACAGTCAGAAGCCACTGAAGAAGCAAAATGTTTTCAGTGCCCCCCACATCCCGACAATGACAGAAATGGGAAGTCTGCTCAGGGAGGCAATTTAGTAAAATAGTTCCATCATTTTAAAATGCTCTTTTTTTAGACAGATAAATAAACAATGTCAGAGCTCTGTTCCCATTTCATTCCCAGCCCAAATACTTACCCAGAGAACTCCAGACAGACTAACTAGATTAACTAACCAACAATAGAGTTTTAAATTTAAATAAGAATCTTGTTGTTAACAAAATTGCTTACAATGTGACCCTGTATCCTAAAGGCAATCTGTATTTGAATGGCTGTCTAGTCCAACTCAGGTTTAGACATAAGTACCATAAAAAGAGAGAATAGGGGTGCTGGCACCACGAGATTAGCTTTAATGCCTTGCAAGCCAGGGGCATGGCACCAAATGTTCCCACCCAAGTGAAAGTGCTAGACATAGCCAGCATGGTGCTGTATCTTGAGCATTGGGATTTGACTCTGGGTTTGAATCCCCACTTGGCCATGGAAACTCACTGGGTGGCCCTGAAGTAGTCAAAATCTTTCAGATTCAGAGGCAGGAAGACAACCCTCCTCTGAGCAAAGCATGCCATGAAAACCCTATCATTTGTTCAACCATAAGTCAGACATTACTTGAAGGCACACAACAACAATGGGAGAAGCAGGGCAAGTAATGCTAAAGGTTTTCCGTCATCTGGAGACCCAGGATATAGTTACCAATCCCATGGTAACTATATCTCTGATATAAGCCTGCAATGTCTTGATGCTCAGCGAAGGGACTACGTGGATACTAAGCCTCAGCGCCTAAGGTAATTATACAAAGAAGATTATAGTTGTGTTGTCGAAGGCTTTCATGGCCAGCATCACAGGGTTGTTGTGTGTTTTCTGGGCTGTATGGCCATGTTCCAGAAGTATTCTCTCCTGACGTTTCACCCACATCTATGGCAGGCATCCTCATATATGGCAGGACCTCACAACCTCTGAGGATGTCTGCCATAGATGTGGACAAAATGTCAGGAGAGAATACTTCTGGAACATGGCCATACAGCCTGGAAAACACACCACAACCCAAGGTTATAGTTTCTTACTCAGAAGTGAAATGGGAAGTTTAAAATGAGAAAAGGACTCGCCTGAAAACTATTCCAACTTCACAGACATCGTGAAGCAGAAGCTATTTCAATATTATTAACAAAATAGGGCAAGTCAATATTTTTTTGTCAAGGGAAATGCAACCATCTGCTGCTGTTGGTGTGGGCAGTTGACATAACTGTCCTAACCTCTGATTCAGATGCACTTAGTGAGGTATTGGGAAAACAAAATAAGCGCAACTATGGTTACAGAGAATAATTACAAACTGGATATCATCTGGACATCCAGGAATGCCTTCTGGTGAATGTCAGGGTATAGGGCCATAAATGACTTGCCATTTGGAGAAAGGAAATCTCTTTTCCCTGCAGTACTTTATTTATAGGAGAATAAAAGGAAACCAGTCTTTAAAAAAAGTTGTAAAAGAAAAACCTATATGAAAAAGCAAAAGAAAAGCACAAACATTATTAGTTTTTACAAAGGACACAAACTATGTTTTTGGAATTATTTTGAAAATAACCCTCTAGAATCCCATATCATATTTTAGTTAACATAATTTTACATCTACTTAGCTAAGTAGCAAAGGCTCCTGGTTAGTGAATTGGGAAGCTGAATAATGAGACAGAAGTCTCAATAGATATTGGGACCAATCCTCAGTGTGAAATGTGCATTTTGATCTACTATGTAATAGCATGACAGCAGACTTCTATAGTACCAAACTGACAGATTCTAATTCAGATAAATGTAAGCCATATATTGAAACTAGGAAAAGTTGCTTTGTTGGACGACAAATCCTTGAATCCTCAAGCCAACAAGACTGGTGGTCACAGGTTGTATGGGAAATCTGTGGAATTTTAGTCCAAAGAGATATTTTTTCCCAGTTCTGGAATAAAGCATCATTTGGGAGAAATGCTAATCTGAAGTTCACATTTTTCTTAAAGCCAAAAAAGACCCAAGTCACTCTTATTCTGACTCTATCAGAAATTTTTCCCCTGTAGAAGCCTTCAGGTCTTTTACAATTGATCAGATCTGATAAAAAATAATCCACCAAATATAACAAGAGACTGCCTGGCATATCTGCTATTTAGAATATGGCTTCTGGCCTCTTAACTCTCCGGCTGGGAAAGGCACACATATAGAAGTTATTTATTCAGTTACTGACATCTGAGCTGCTGAAGGAAAACCATAGGGCTTCATTTCCTCTCTATGCCATGGTGGCTTTTAAAGACATTTTAAGGGGGGGGGGGAGGGCATTTAATTTCACACCCTTCAACATTTCAAAGATGGTAGCTAGGACATATATGGCCAAGCAATATGGTCAAAATGGCAAAAATTTATGAATGAGGAATATCACACAAGCTAGGAAAGGCTGCAGAAGTTTGTTTGTTTGTTTGTTTTTGCTTGACCCTACTGGATAGGACACAGTCCTGCCTTCTCCTCTCTCTCCTCTCTTTTGAGTCAAATGCAAGCCAATATCACATTTTGAAGACAGTTTGAAGGAACTGAAGTAAGCTGAGGACAAGGGAAGAAAAAGGAGAAGATAGAAACTGGGACATTTTAAAAGCAGCTGAAAAGTGGGACCAAAGAAGACCTCAGGACTGAGTTGTTGTGTGTTTTCCGGCTTGTATGGCCATGTTCCAGGCCATAGGTAAAGGTAAAGGTTTCCCATTAAGTCCAGTCATGTCTGACTCTGGGGGTTGGTGCTCATCTCCATTTCTAAGCCGAAGAGCCGGCGTTGTCCATAGACACCTCCAAGGTCATGTGGCTGGCATGACTGCATGGAGCACCGTTACCTTCCTGCCGGAGCGGTACCTATTGATCTACTGACATTTGCATGTTTTCGAACTGCTAGGTTGGCAGGAGCTGGGGCTAACAGCGGGAGCTCATTCTGCTCCCGCTGCTGAAGAAACCAGACTTAGATCGTTCGGTTCCCGCTAGCTACCGCCCAGTGTCGAACCTTCCGTTTCTGGGCAAGCTGGTTGAGAGAGCAGCAGTGGAACAGTTGCAGCAGTTCCTCAATGACACAGCCGGACTTGATCCCTTCCAGTCCGGCTTCCGTAAGGGGCACGGAACGGAGACTGTGCTGGTCGCCATCACAGACCAACTTCGCTGCCAGAGGGATCAAGGTGGATCAGCGCTGCTCGTGTTATTGGATCTCACAGCAGCATTTGATACGGTCGACCACAATCTATTGACCCACCGCCTAGCCATGACGGGGGTTAGGGGGATACCCCTGAAATGGGTGTCCTCCTTCCTCCAAAATCGGGGACAGCGGGTGGTGAGGGAAGGGTTGGTTTCCACGTGGTCTCCGCTAACTTGTGGGGTCCCACAGGGAGCTATTCTCTCTCCTCTATTATTTAACATCTATATGCGACCGCTTGCCCGACTGGTGCGGAGCTTTGGGCTCGAGTGCCACCAGTACGCTGATGACACTCAGCTCATTCTGAGGATGGAGGGCCAGCCGGACTCCATACCCGATAGTTTCCATCAGTGCCTTGAAGCCGTTACTGGATGGTTGCGTGCCAGCAGGTTGAGGGTGAATCCAGCGAAGACGGAGATCCTTTGGCTGGGCCGTCCGGGTCGGAGGGAGATCCAGCTGCCTACCCTGGATGGTGAGACACTACGTCCGTCATCTTCGGTAAAAAGTCTTGGTGTCTTATTGGACCCTCTGCTCACAATGGAGGCCCAGGTCCCTGCTGTGAGCAGATCTGCGTTTTTCCATCTACGTCAGGCTAGGCGACTGGCTCCCTACCTATCTAGGAACGACCTGGCGACGGTGATCCAGGCGACGGTCATCTCGAGGCTCGACTACTGTAACGCCCTCTACATTGACCTTCCTCTGTCAGTGATCCGGAAACTGAAGCTGGTGCAAAACGCGGCGGCTCGTCTTCTCGCCGGGGTGCCGGCGAGGTGGCGTATCACCCCAATTCTTCAACAGCTGCACTGGCTATCGATTGAGTACCGGATTACTTTCAAGATACTAGTACTAACTTTCAAGGCCTTACATGGTCTGGGGCCAGCGTACCTGAGGGCCCGCTTATCACCCTACCAACCCCAGAGATTACTTCAGTCCGAAGACCAAAATTTGCTTGAAGTCCCTAACATACGGACTTATCATTTGTCTTCCACTAGGCAGAGAGCCTTCTCGATTGTAGCCCCTCAATTATGGAATGCCTTGCCAGTGGAAACTCGAACCACCCGAGACTTACTTGCCTTTCGGAAAGCCTGCAAAACCTTGCTCTTCCGACAAGCGTTCAATGGGTGAAAGACCCGGGGCTATGTCTGTTTTTATTGTTGCTTTTATTGTTGCTTTTATTGTTTTTATTGCTATTTTAAAGCCAAGTGTATTGTTTTAATCTATTTTTGTAAACCGCTCCGAGCCAAACCGGGAGTAGCGGTATATAAGTTTAATAATAATAATAATAATAATTTGAACCACAGCCCGTAAAACACACAACAACCCTGTGATTCCAGCCATGAAAGCCTTCGACGAGACCTCAGGACTGTCCCTGCCAAATTGGGACAGTTGAAGGGTGCGTAGTCTCCAGAGGCCAAGGAAAATCTATTTCAACACTTTTCCAACAAAATAATTTCACCACCTTTTTCCCAAAAAGGATCCATCCCTTAGGATTGGAAAAAAGCATTTTGATATAAATCAGAACCGGGCAGATGTTGGAGGGTAGGAAACCACATTGAAGAGTTGCAACCTGTGTTACAATTCTCTCCCCAAAGCAAACCCTTTTGTCTCCCTGCCTCCTAAAAGTTAATCCTAAACCTTTAGGATATATGGGGACAATTTAGGCCTATTTTGCAACAGGGAAAAAAATCCCTGTTTTTTAATGGTTGTCTTTGCCTAAAATGAACTGGGTGGCCCAAACACTGGCGAAAATGCCCCATGCCACATGAAGGCCATTGGGAAGGAATTTGGGGGCATTTTTGACCTTGTGGTGGATTCTGGTGGCAACACATGACCTATGGATGTCACTTTGCCCCACGCCATCCCATTACATGAAATATTTTGTCTAGTCTCAAAGAAAACATATATTCTAGCAACAAGGATGTGGACAGAATAGAAAACAACTTTTTCCAGGGCATATTATTTTCCCAAGCGGTTCCAACTTTATCTCTGTGAATTGATTCCTGCTTTATGCTTCTTTGTACTTGCTGTTATTTCACCTCCCTGTCTTTATGATGCCCTTCTGGACTGTAACATTTAATGTTTTTCTCCTTTCCTTTGATTTGCCGCAAAACTGTCATTTTAATTTTCAGCAAGCCCCTTGGAACTTAGTGAAGGGCAGCGTATTAATTCCCACAATAAACAGATGGGGAGATGGATGTGTTCAGATTCTGAATACTGATGCATTGTGCTCTTCTCTAGGATCCCCTGTAATTGTGTCATAACTGGTAACAATTGTGATAGATGCAGGATACATAAAAGGGAAAATGCCCATTATTTCAGAACAACCACAATGAATTTGCTTCTAAATAAATGCACACGGGCATGGTTAGTGCACTATAAAGCGATGTCAAATTTATGACAGGTGAAGCCACATCAATTATTGCTGTTTCACATGACAGATGTGCATGTTATTCCAGCAGAGAGAAGGGAATGAGCATCACCCCCATACAGTTGTTTTTATCTTTGCTTAAGTATAGGGGGAAAGGAATGACTGATTTGTATGATACAGTCAGTGTGTCCCATGATAAAAAATGAGGTATTGATTCAGGCAGATTTTAATTTAGATTACTTCACACAAATTGAGCAATAAATTGAAAAGAGTTCTGTGTGGCTCATGTTTGGAATGACTTATCATGGTGCCAGAGTGAAACGTTGTGCAGGCAATCCCAGGCATGATGTGTTATTTCTGTGACCACTTGGAGCATGAAAGGAAGAAAGGGGTTTGACAGGGGGGAACAGCCTTGCCAAGGATAATTTTGTAGAGAGATAATAGTAGTAAGGATTTTGTTTACTCTGTGTTCCCCTGCTTAATATTAAATTTGATAATACAAAATTTCCAGATGGGTAGCCAGGTTCAGGAGCATCTACACTGTAGAATTAATGTAGTTTGACACTTTAATTGCCATAGCTTAATGCTACAGAATCCTGGGAGTTGTTGTTTGGTGAGGCACAGGCAATGTTTGGCAGAAAAGGCTAAAGACTATGTAAAACTATAATTCTTAGGATTCTAGGGCATTGATCAACGAGGCCCCTGGTGGCTCAGTGTATTAAAGCGCAGAGCTGCTGAACTTGCAGACCAAAAGGTCGCAGATTCAAATCAAGGGAGTGGAGTGAGGCCCGCTCTTAGCCCCAGCTTCTGCCAACCTAGCAGACCTATAGTTCGAAAAAATGCAAATGTGAGTAGATCAATAGGTACTGCTCCGGCAGGAAGGTAATGACGCTCCATGCAGTCATGCCGGCCACATGACCTTGGAGGTGTCTGTGGACAACGCCGGCTCTTTGGCTTAGAAATGAAGATGAACACCAACCCTCAGAGTCAGACACGACTGGACTTAATGTGAGGGGAAAACCTTTCCCTATCCTTAGGGCATTGATCTAGGTATCACTGGGGTTTTTTTTCTTCATGACAGAAGTGACTTGAGAAATTTCAAGTTGCTTCTGGTGTGAGAGAATAGTCCGTCTGCAAGGACATTACCCAGGGGATGCCCGGATGCTTTTTTATGTTTTTACGATTCTTGTGGGAGGCTTCTCTCATATCCCTGCATGGAGCTAGAGCTGATAGAGGGAGCTCATCCACGCTCTCCGCAGTTTGGATGTGAACAGAAACCTTCAGGTCAGCAACCCAACCTTCAAGTCATCAGTCCTGCCAGCACAAGGGTTTAACTCACTGCATCACTGGGGGCTTCACTGTATCACTGGGTGACATCAACCCTAATGACACCACTGTGCTGGAGCAAAAAGAGGGTGGGGGTATACAGTCAGCCCTCTAGATTCACTGGGTTTAGGGGCATAGGGCACCTGTAAAAGTAAAAATAAAAATAAACAAATATGAATCCATTAATAATCAAATCTGCAAAGTCAAACTCACAAATGTGGAGGGCTGATTGTAAATGGTAGCATGCAAGATGAAAAAGAGGAAAGTATAATGGCGAAGGTACAGGGAAGGGAGAGAGATGCAGCTACACAATACTGGAAGGAAGCACTGTGAAAGCAAGAGGTGAGGCAAGAGAAAGGAAAAGGGGCAAAAGGATGAGGAGCACAGTGTGAGCTTGTAAAGAGGAAGAGAAATAGGCCCAAGGCAAAGCAAAGGAGGTGTGATTTGTAAGTTTGTTTTTATTCTGCTTCATTTTCTCCTGTGAATCAGATGGCAATCTCTCTCCAAACAGATTGAGAAGTGCTTGTACATGATAAAATGCTGGCATCATGATTACAGTATGGCCACAGTCTTTGCAGGGGATACATCCATATACTTTGAGTTCATCAATAATCCATGGATAATAGTAAACCCTATTCAAATAGAGGGCCTCCATGTCAAGAATGCTCACCACCACCATCATCATCACTGCTACCACCCCGCAACATCAGGAATTTACATAGCCACTACATGTTTCCTAACTTATTTTTAAAAACTCTCCAAGATAGAGATGTACCATTGTCTCAAGGTCATTTTATATATTCCAATAGAATGCAGGTTACTTACTTACTTTACTTACTTAGGCGATCCCTCGTAGTTCGAGGATGATGGTCCTCCGTCTTCGCTATCTTGGGGATGGATCCGTAGATGGCTGAAGAGACCTATTCTTGATCTGCATGTTCTCCCGCAGTGAAGACATCGGTTTCCAGGTGGAAGGCGGTCTCGGTCAGGGTTGGCTTGACGGGCCTTCCTCTTGGCACGTTTCTCCCTTAAGCCCTTCATTCGTGCCTCTTTGAACTCCGCAGCACTGCTGGTCACAGCTGACCTCCAATTAGAGCGCTCAAGGGCCAGGGCTTCCCAGTTCTCAGTGTCTATGCCACAGTTTTTAAGGTTGGCTTTAAGCCCATCTTTAAATCTCTTTTCCTGCCTACCAACATTACGTTTCCCGTTCTTGAGTTGGGAGTAGAGTAACTGCTTCGGGAGATGGTGATCGGGCATTCGGACAACGTGGCCAGTCCAGCGGAGTTTATGGCGTAGGAGCATCGCTTCAATGCTGGTGGTCTTTACTTCCTCAAGCACGCTGACATTTGTCTGCCTGTCTTCCCAAGAGATTTGCAGGATTTTTCTGAGGCAACACTGATGGAAACGCTCCGCGAGTTGGGTGTGATGTCTGTAGACGTCCATGTTTCGCAGGTGTAGAGCAGGGTTGGGAGGACAATGGCTTTATAAACAAGCACCTTGGTATCTCTATGGACGTCCCGATCATCAAACACTCTGCTTCATACGGAAAAATGCTGCACTCGCAGAGCTCAGGCGGTGTTGTATTTCAGTGTCGATGTTGACTTTTGTGGAGAGGTGGCTGCCAAGGTAGCGGAAATTGTCAACATTTTCTAATGTTACACCGTTAAGCTGTAGTCCTGCCATTGAAGGGGGATTAGCTGGTGCCTGTTGAAAGAGCACTTTGGTTTTCTCAATGTTCAATGAGAGGCCGAGCTTCTCGTATGCTTCTGCGAAGGTGTTTAGAGTGGCTTGTAGGTCTTCTTCTGAATGCGCACAGACTACGTTGTCATCGGCATATTGGAGTTCTATAACAGATGTTGTGGTGACCTTGGTTTTGGCTTTCAGTCTGCTGAGGTTAAATAGGGTATTTGAGTAAAGGTGAGAGAGTTACTGGAGAACAATGCTTAAAGAGAATTATAGTTTTTGAGAGAATTACTAGTAATGCTTAGAATCATAGAAGGGACCACATGGGCCATCTAGTCCAACCCCTTGCCATGCAGGAAAAGCACAAAGTACCCCTGACATGGCCATCCATCTGCTTGACGATCTGGACTTGGTGGCCCATCATTCATATGGTCACTATAAGCCAAAACTAAATTGGCAGCACACAACAAGAAAAACATAACCATTTTCGCTCTGTGTTTTCCAAGTTTCCCTCTTTAGCCTTGGATTTATTTTCTACATGTTTTGAACTGAGAGAATACATATGTCTAAAACAGATAAGCAAAAAATGAATTCTCCTTTTACCATGATAGTGTCTAGCCATTTAATCTCTTCCTTTAGATTTATTTACTGGTGTCCCTATGTTTTAACAGAAGCTCAGTGTGAAAGGCTTAGCTTGCTAAATATCCTGGGGATAATTTGTGGCATATTAGCTTATAGAGTTCTTTTCCTTTGCTCTCAAGCGAATTTTTAGTGCTCATACTAAATGAGTCCTCATATTCCCTGTGTAAGGAAAAAGGCATTGCCTTCCAAATACAACAGATAATGTCAGGTTTTGTTTATATTTTCATGTCACATGGCAAAGCAGTTACAGATATTAACAGGGGAAGTTGATGTGCCGGGAAGGTGTTTTTTCTTTTCTTTTCTGAACTGCTGATTGAAATAATTACAGATAACTCTATGTAACACAATGTTTGTTCCTGGATTATAAATGTCATTTCTTAATTGGTTCTATCATAAAAACATGGAAAAGGTTTATTAAACTGGAAAAACTTTGTTTTTGCAGTACATCCTGCAGCCTATTTTGCTATAGCTTTTCAATGAATATCTCATTAAGTCTCAACTAATTCAACATAGTTTGTGGCTGCCACAAAAACGAAGTTTCTGGAGTATAACAACTACTTTCAAAGTAAGTGCTGCACAATTAAACAGAAATAACACTTTCAAACCAGGAACATATATTTTTTCAAATTTTGTTTCATAGTGTAATTATTTAATTCTCCCTCTCCATCCACCATACTTTAGTCTATGGTGGATATAATTATATGACAGTACATTCTATAGAATAGGGTTGTACAACTGTGAAATACGTAACATGAGGCTGAACCTACCGGATTTTCAATCACCTTCAGTCTCCTGTCATTGGCAAAATCTGGCCTTTGTGTTAGGACATGTGAGAGACGGTCAGAGTAATCAGTTAGAAGGCAGAGGGTCAAGAACACTCAATCCTAGCTCAACCCTATAGAAGATATAGAAATTAGCTTAGTCTTCTTTGTACTAGGTGGCAAAGGTTAGGACTGGAGCAGAGCAATATAGGTTGATTCCGGTGCCACTGATCCTTCTTCCCAAAGTGTTGGGTGACCAAGAACATCAACGGGAGCAATAGAAACCATCAGTCAATGACTTAAAACCTGGTTTGAATTCAATGGCTAGCAGGACACAGTTGTTGTGACCAAGATGTGGGTTTCAATCTGTTGGGCAAGGAAGCATAAATTAAATTCAGGTGTGGTTCCCCACAGACTTGACAGAATTTCATCCCACCGACCCATTCTCTTTTACAGTTTGGCTATTTGTATGTTGATGTTATATCTTGTGCTGTCTTGGATCATTATCTCCTCCTTCTTGCTGGTTGTTTTAGCACCTCTGCTGATGTCAGAATGGTACATCTATAATAGCCAGGAGCTCAAATGGAGCTCTATGGGTAACTGGGAGCTCCATCTGAGAAGCTATGCCATTGACACAAGGGGTGAGATGATGGTTCTGCAGGATTTCTGCGGCATCAACCTGAGTGGGTCGTGTGAATGCCAATGTGGCACTACACTAGGTTTGATCAGGTGCATCTGGACATCTCCAGGGCCAGTCCACAGCATAAACACCCTTTGGTTGGACTTAGGACTTGATTATACTGATTTCTGGCTTGTTTCCTAGCCATGCTTGCTGAATATGATTGCTGGCTTGCCTGACAGTTTCTGGTTCTTTGTTAGCGTGTTGAACACTGTCCAATCATGACAGAAGAATAGTATCTCCAACATTTCAGTGATGAAAATTGGGACATGTGGCCCAGTAACATTAGAGTGTGGCAATGATGTTAGTTAATGAGGAGGAATAATCTAAGAAAGGTTGCAGCAGATTTCTTTTGCCCGAGTCTACAGGGAAGGGTAAGACTGAAACCCCTCTTAGTCTCTTCTCTTGCTGAGTTGACTGACTGCCATATAAAATCTAGATTATCAGCATTTAATTGAATTATATGGAGCCCCCGGTGGCACAGTGGGTCAAACCCTTGTGCCGTAAAATTGCTGACTTGAAGGTTGGGTTGCTGATAATGTGGATTATCTGCTTTGATAATCTGGATTATATGGCAGTGTAGAAGGGGCCTAAATTCAAAGTGGAAAAGTACAGTAAAACCACTGTATTCATGCTTTTACTTACCCATATCTGGCAAAATATGCCCACTCTAAGTGCTCTAGACAATTCTATGGTATGTTTTTGTAAGAAGTTAACACAGAGTTGTCTTTAGGAACCTATCAAATTCTTAGAGAGCATACCAGAATTTTCAAGGTCCTCCAGCATGACTGTATGGTATTTTCCAGTGGAAGACACTCATTTCAATAGGGTTCACTATTACACCCAGTTTCCTCTTTCCATGTTCAGGAATATATCCCCCTGTAGATATGAGGGTTGTACTGTAGTTTACTCAGGTCCCTTCTACACAGCCATATAATCCAGATTATCTGAGCTGGATTATCTGAGTTGACACTGCTATATAATCCAGTTCAAATCAGATCATCTGGATTTCATATGGCAATATAGAAGGGGCCTAAGACATTTCGAAAGCAGATGAAAAAGCGGGATAGTAGTTGATTAACTGGGACTGGCCCTGTGAAATCAGGATAATAGCCAGGAGGTATATAGCAATATGCGTTATACTTCTTATTAAGGCTACAATTATCTGAGCCGTGAGTGTGGTCAATAGAGAAGGTGTTTTAAAGAGAATGGCAATTTCTCATAGGAAAACAAACAGTACAGAGACCTAAACTGAATGTGGCTTCCACATCTATTTGAGCAGTGTGCCTGGTTGCTGGGAAATCTTAAAGTGCCGTATTTTCTCTCCTTCATTTTTACCAATCTGCTCTTTCTATTTGAACTCTGAATTACAATGATGAGGATGGCAAAACCGTAAAGTAAATATTTACCTAACTGCTGCAAATAGCCCATTCATTTTGCACTACTAAAGACTTGGCTGTTTGTTTTTCCATCGCTTTTAGCAGTCTGAACTCCACCAGCCCCCAGAAGAAAATCAAATGGGTAGGGTAATGCTGTATTAAACTGTTCCCAAAAGAAAACCCCAAAGGAATCTAGGGGCACCTTAAACACCAATTAGTATTGCATGGTCCGCATTCTCAGATGAAATGAGCCATACTGCAAAAAATCTTAAGCCAAACAAAGCTTATTAATTTTAAAAGTGTCACAAGCCTCTTTGTTTTCTTTCCTATTGCTCCCTCTTAAAAGCCACAAATGCTACCCCAAAATAACAGAAGTGTGAATGTTGGAACAGGGGGGGGGGGACACAATACAGCATTTCCAACTCTTTTTAGAAGCTGGAAATGAAATAAGGTCTCTCCTTAGCCCTAACTTATCAACTAAAGATCATCTTTGTCTTTCTCTGCTGCCAGAATGTGTGCATTCCTTTTAACAAGCTTGCATTCCCCAAAGAAACAGAATTGGATCGAGGAGATATTTGTTAGCAACACAATTACAGGCTTAATCCCTCTGCTGATTTTTAGATAGGACCATAAAACTGAAAAGAAACAGAAGAAAATATATTGTGGCTGCAATGCAAAACCCAAAAGAGATCAACCAAGGTTTGTTTGTTTTAGCCAGGTTGCGGGTGGTGATGAAAAACAGCTATAGTTTAGCCATATCGTTTAAAATATGGATTTTCCTTTAATTAATAAGGCTTAAAACATGTCAGGCTGCATCTTCTTGTGAGAGGAGGACTTGTAAAAGTTTGTATGCAATTAACAGCAGGGACAGGAAGGAGGAATCTATCCCTTCCCAGTAAGCCCAGGCAAAAGCAAACTGGTTTCCAAGCTTCTCTTTTCTTTCATAACTTTTGCCATCTTGACCACACTCTGATGTTCCTTGGCTAAATATACCTCAGTTTTCACCTGTGAAATGTTGGGTTAACATGACAATTTATGTTCTCATGCAACACAGTTCATGTCGTTCTCACCCATACTAATGCCTGAGACAATACATGTCTCTCCAAGAGCAGATCAGTACAAAGTTTGCTTAGCACTTTTGATCTTCTTAAGTTGTCCTGGAGATGCGGTATGACTCAACCTTGAAACGGTCTCAGTTCCCCAAAGAATTTGTAAAATTAAATATGTTGTGGACTAAATTGGAATAAATATGCCTTTTCGGGGAGAAAATCCAAATCACTGAGAAAAATCTGATCAGGTTTAAATAGGCTTTGTATCCATTCAGGTCACAGAATATAAGCTATGCAACAGCTGCTAAAAGGTGAACAGTGGTTTATTTGTACCAAAAAAACCAAGGCAACTCTATAATCACCTGTTGTGCATTAGGGAGCCTATGCCTGAGAATGTGAATCAGCAAATCTCACACAAGAGAATTTCTCTTCGTGTTGCTTGGGGAAAGGCTCCCATTGTGTCACATGGGGGTTGACCGAGACCACGAAGCCTCAGAGACCTTGCAGCAAACCAGATTCAATCTTTGTCTGGTTTCAAAATGCTCTTGGAGTTACACTGGAATTGCCAGATCTCTTGGGAACAGCGGCGATTAATTTTAACCTTGGGAAATCGGGTGGCAGTTTCTTTTTAAGAGCAGATTTGGTTCCTCGTGAGCATCCAAAGACTGAAATTATCATTTGGAATAAAGATGGCAAGCAAGAAGAGTCTTGAAAGGGCTTGCCTTGTGAATGACAGGGACACCAAGAGGTACTCCTTAACGCTGAGCAGGTAATAACCCTGGACCTGTTTCATGCTGTTGCTTTACATTTAGTAGAAAAATTGAACAAATACATTCCAAAGCTTTTGTGATTACTCTTTTGAAAGATTTTTTTTTTTTTGCTCTTGATAAGTTCTTGAGTCTACCCTGGAACATTTTGGGTTTACAGAAGATAGCACCTCTTGGTTCCTAAAAGTCTCATTTATATAAGTAAAATGTAGATTATAGTTTTAATGTTTGTTTACTTAATTTCTAGCACTATTTTAATTAATATGCAATTTTACATTTAAATTAACAAATGAAGAAATTGCCCACATATATGCTCACAGTATGATCTGATTTGGTGTGTTATCTAATGGGAATGGAAGAAAAAGTGTAGTACCTTTCTGTGTATTGAGGCTTTCAACTCTTGCCACAATGACTAGCAGTGTGAAGAAAATACATAAGGCTATACACACTTCATGGAAGATTAGTTGCTAGTATTTGAGGTCAAACTCGTTTAATAAGCTCATTTTATTTTCCAAAAGTAGATGTGATCTCCCCCGCTCCCTCGTAGTGTTGCAATTCACAAGGAACATTCTGAGAATAACCTGAGGATACTGGTGAAGTAGATTTTTTAAAACTTCTTCCAGTTTCAAAGGGCAAGTGGACTGAACAAAATATTACTAGTTGCTTTGAATCTGTATCCTAATGTGCAGAGGACAGTATACAAAGTTTTATCAAAACTGTGATCATAAGTCAATTAGAAACCTCCTCAGGAGTCTGTAAAGTTTGTGGTTTACATTGCCATTTCTATCAAATGTTTGTGCATTTCCATAAGACTTCCTCTACTATAGAGAAGGGTCAGACCTGCAAAGTCAGCAATTTAGAAGGTTGCTTGAAGTTGCTCCAAAATTACTTCTGATTGGCTCTAGCAAATCATAGAAGTTCTGGACACAACACAGACATATACAGGGAAGAGTTTTGCATTATCAGTTCCTCGGGCATTTTCTATAGTTGATCCTAAACTATCCTAAATACCCAAAATGACACTTGGCTTCATTTCTCCTTATCATTAGAGTCAGCTGGGGATATGTATGTGCCTGCATGTTGTAATTGATCAGATGAGGATCAATAAACTGAAGCAGAGTCCCAATAAATTAGAGGTTATGTGGATTGATAGTTCTTGGGTCTGGGAATTAGAGAAACAGCTTGCCCTGGATGCGATGGCACTTCTCCTGATGAAGCGGGTGCATGGTTTGGGAATCTTGGGAATATTCTCAGATCAGAAAAGATATAATAGTTTATGAAAAAAGGTTAGTTTTTGCATCAAGTTGCAAAACAACAACAACAAGAACACAGCTCTGGTTTTATTTAACTGATGGGGGGATGCATCCATAGTGTACAACATGAACTATTTCATGACCAGAATGAATGTCATCTAAGGCAACAAAACAAATTGAAAGTAAGTAAGAAAGAGTAAGCACGAGAAATCACTCATAAATATATTCAATTGATCTGTATGTGTGTACACAGAATCACATTTATCATCAAATTTATAGTATAATCATTTTCTGTGCTTATCATAGTCACATCAAAAGCATCTTGACACACACTCTTCCATGTCTCTGTTCAAACTGATATATTTAATGTATTTCCATTTGAGTAGCATTATTATATCAATGGATCATTGATCCAGAAAAAAGATACCTGCAGTTATACCCTAGGAAATTTATTGCAGCACATAAAGCCAAATTAATTGCATAGGGATTTTAGAGAGCATTATTGGCAAGGAATTGATTCAGGGTTCCACTACAGAGCAGTTCATAAAACTTGGGGTGATAAACAGGTCATAACATTGACAAAATAGTACTAAACAAACATCCCAATCCTCCAAGTCTTTGCACATATTCAGAAACAGAACAGAGCTGATGTAGAGAGATTTGGGTAATATCTGAATCGAGTTGATTTGCAATCTTCAGTATTCTCCTGTATTCTCCACCCATTGTCCACACCTGCCCTACTGCATTTTCTGTAATTTTGGTGCCAACTCAGCAGAAGACAAAATCAAACCAGGAAAAAAATTCTGGCACTCTTTTCCATTCATTATAACTCCCAACATCCTGCATTAATCTTTCTGAAATGTGGCATGATTTTGTGAGGGTAATAAACTTGCGCTTTCTGTACTTCTCTTACACAAAGCAATGGCAGTAATTCAGACCAAGAGAACCACCATGAAGAACCAGTAGGTACTGGGATCCATGCAGTGCATCACTGTCACAGCTATTCAAAGGGCTATGAGAGAAGAAAGAGAGAGCAACATGAAGCTAGGCTGAGACTCTGTGTGGCAACAGTAATATGCATTATCATCATGGTTGCTGAAATCATAGGTGAGAGTTTGCATTTGTATGTGTATCTTGTTTGCATATATATCCTGGAGCACAATTCAATAAAACGTAATAGATTTATTATACAAAAATATTATGTCCAAGACTGGATATAATGGGACTTTTATTCAAATACAAAACACATGAAACATAAGAAAAATGACCTGAAGAAAAGAACCCATTAATTTTGATTGATACATGCTTGTCTCAAAGGATTATCCCATATTCCCTCCCATAACGAATGGAATGCCTTTAAAAAAGATATTTGTCTTTTATATGGAAAATATCTCTTTAGAAACTTTGCTGAATCAGGGACATATTTTAATTAATTAATAAATATTAGTGATTTTTAAAGCCCTGCACCAATTCTGAAATGTTGCATGGTTTTTGTCTAGCATAACAATATAATAATAATAATAATAATTATTATTATTATTATTATTATTATTATTATTATTATTAATTATTTGTATTCTGCCACCATCTTCCCGAAGGGACTCGGGGCGGCTCACAGTGTAACAATATACAATTACAACAATGTACAAAAGATACAAATTACCAACAATAAAATTAACCCAATTTACTAAAAATAGCAATAAAACCGCTAATAATTTAAAAGGTACTATAAAACCTAGAAGGCTGCGAAAATAGCAACTTTACACAATATCAACCCCATAAAGTGCAGAAGTGAAGCAAATCACTTAAGTCCTCGAGTATAGTGCTTAAGGCCATAATAACTAAACATGGTCAAAGGCTTGTTTAAAAAGCCATATTTTCTGGTGTTTCCGGAAAACTTGGAGAGTGGCGGCTATCCTAATCTCTTTGGGGAGGACATTCCAAAGCTGAGGAGATGCAGTCTCGAAGATAGGTTGGACCTGAACCGTATAGCTTTGTGACATATACTACTTACATACTAACATTCTCCTTCCCCTAAAAACCTAGAGGAAATAACATAACCTCCATTTCCATTCTTATATTGTTTCTTTATCCATGGGAGCAGCATGGATACATTTGGACCATCCTCCATTACAGCATTCTGGATATTTTCAGACAACGATCCCCTCTTAAATTAAGCAAGTAATATAATGTTTCGTTTCTATTTTTAGTATAACTTTTTATGGATGATCTCAGTGACCTGAGGCCCAGGGAATTTTAGTGGTACATGTTGTATTTATTAAGTTTGTTATATATGTTTTCCGTAACGTGTTGTTTATCTGTTTTATTTTTGCTTTTGTGTTATGTAATTTCTGTTGTTTTAACCATTGTTCGCTGCTTTGAGTCCCACTCATGGGAGAAAAGTAGAATAAAAATTAAATAAATAAATAAATTTCAACTGAATTGAATCAAAATCAGGCACTAGAAACATTCTGACATAGGGATTTGGCAGTCCTCAAAAAGTTACTTTTCAAATTCTGGCTTGAATAGACTATGACATTCAAATCATGCCTTATGTTTCTTAACACCAAATGATCATTTGTCAAAGCTGTACAAGCTTAACCAAATTGTATAAACAGGAGCCTTTGGTCTGGCAGATTTATCACCTGTAGAATATATTTGAGCAGACAGATGATTTGCTAACTGAAGCCCCTTCTCCTTGCTTTTCTTGATAAGTTTCAGTTTCCCAGCGACAACTCCAACAGCAAATGGGAGGGCTGTTTTGCTGCTGAGGTTTAAGCTCTGATAAAGGAATCATTAATTGCTGATACAGAGACAGCAGTCTGTGGGAAATATTGCAATTAATGGACCATATTTTAATTTTGTTTTAATGAGCTTAGACAACGTTTGCTGGATGATTGACCGCTGAGTGACTGACAGGTCTCCTTGCTCTGCGTACAAAGCAATAAACAGTCACCACGAATAAAGCCCAATCACAGATGCCATTTGGGTGGCACGTCATTAGAAAGTAATGAAGAGAGCTGCTGTTCTGCAAAAAAAACATTTGTCTTCCCAGTAATGAGGTAGAATGTTTTCCTTCCCATCCATTTTTAAGGGCAATTGTAATGGATACAGCACAGCTGAATGCCCAATGAGAGCTGATGGATTCTGTGTCACTGGTGCAGTGAATCCATTCCAAGGTTTAAAAGAGCTATCCAAGGTGCTGAATTGTTTTAGGCCTAGGATTTGTCACTTCAAAGAACACCTTCAGACTTTAAATAAAAAATTAGAGCAAATTCATTGCCTCAGTGACATTAAAGGGGCATGGAGGCACACACAGTGTGCAATTTTTGGCCAGAGGTCAATGTGAGGAGTTGTTCTTTCTGTTTCACAGTCATACAAGGTGGAGGATTCTTCTCGGTAGATCCATTTTGCCAGGTTGTCTTTTGATCTTCCCACTCCACTTCTGAGACTGTTCAGGGACTTCCAAGTTGCCCATTCTTGTTTTGCCCCTGGAATAAGACCCTCATGGGGGGCCATCCAGTTAGAACTGCCTGATTTTGCTGCCCACAGGGATATTCTTGCTGTTGCTGGGGGAACATTTAGAGGAGTGGTGGTTCTTATGAAACTTTTTCTTGATTTCAGTCTACTGGGTGGAGGCTGATAGCCATACAGTGGGTGGATTTCACAATGTTCAACCTTATTTCAACTGGCTCAGTTTTATTGTGTTTTAGCGTATTGTTTACTGCTTGTTGTTTATACTGTTTTAATTGTTTTTAATTTGCCTTTGTTTTGTATTGTTATATTGCGTGTTGAGGCCTTGGCCTTTGTAAGCCGCATCGAGTCCTTCGGGAGATGCTAGCGGGGTACAAATAAAGTTTAATAATAATAATAATAATATTTCTCTTGCAATTGGCAGCAACTTCCTGTTGTACATCAGGAGGGGCAATGCCAGCTAGCTTATAGCCTATCAACAGGTGTAGGTTTAAGAAAACAGGTAGATTATGAGAAATAGGCATTCTCCTTGACTTCATTAATTCAGTCCAAATATCTGTTTTTAACTTATTACTGAAGTTTAATATGTTTTAGTTTATTTAATTATTTTGTTGTTTTAAATTGTGTGACTTGTTTTAATGCTTTTTATGAGCCACCCTGAAATCTTTGGAATTAGGCGGGACATAAATATTTGAATTAATTAATAGTCTAACATGCTGTTACCAACCCTGAAGTAAGTACCTAGCTCCAAGTCCTGCAATATTCTACCTCTCCATTATGTCCCCTGTGTGATTTTTAAAAATTATTTTCAGTAATGATCATGGTTGTTTTGATCCAGGTGGCCACGTTGCAGGAAGCTTGGCTGTGATCACAGATGCAGCCCACGTCTTGGTTGACCTGATGAGTTTCCTGATCAGCATCCTTTCTCTGTGGTTGTCATCAAAATCTCCCAGTAAAAGATTAACATATGGATGGCACAGAGCAGGTACCAAATGTTATGTGCTAAGGGCATGCAGAATAGAGCGAGTCCCTCATTTTGTCAATGAATGTGAGACAGCGATCAATACAGAACCTTGCTCAGCATAATTTATTATTGAGCCTTGCCAAGAAACAAGTGGGGAAGAGATGCTATTGGATATGTGTGTAAGTAAAAGGAAATATGTATTGATTTATTTGTTTGTTTATTTATTTATTTATTTACAGTATTTATATTCCGCCCTTCTCACCCCGAAGGGGACTCAGGGCGGATCACATTATGTACATATAAGGCAAACATTCAATGCCCATAAACACATCGAACAGAGACAGACAGACAGACAGACAGACAGACGCAGAGGCAATTTAACCTTCTCCTGAGGGGATGTTCAATTCTGGCCACAGGGGAGAGCAGCTGCTTCATCATCCACTCTGATAGCACTTCCTCACTTCCTCATTCCAACGTTGTAAATTAGTTAAACTTGCCTCCCCACTTTTTAAATAAGTGGTACCTTATTTCCTACTTGATAGATGCAACTATCTTTCGGGCTGCTAGGTCAGCAACGAGCAGGGGCTATATTTTATTTTTAATTGACAGATGCTCACCTCACCACGGGCTAGCCTCAAACTCATGACCTCATGGTCAGAGTGATTTATTGCAGCAGCTGCTTACCAGCCTGCACCACAGCCCGGCCCAAGATATTTATTTCTATCTTGTGTTGGGACTCAAGGCAACTTACAAATTAAAGTGATTATTACTATGTAACTTAACTACCCAGTAGGACAACAAGAACCAACATGGTTTGAGCACTGGACTACAATTCTGGAGATCAGCATTTGATTCTGCCCTTGGCCATGAAAACCTACTGGGTGACCTTGAATATGCCACATACTCTCAGCCTGAAAAGAAAATACCATAGGGTCACTTAGGGTCACCATAAGGCGGAGACACCTTAAAGATAAACAAGAGAGAACAATGTTAACTGGGAGTTAGGAAAATTCAAGAAACATGGAAGTGTGTACCTTTTCAACTAACATGGTTTCGCAAAAAGAGTTATAGTAAGATAAGAGATCCCTACTTATTTCCCAGAACCTCACTGTCCCCCGGGGCAGCAAAATGGCCAAAAGGCCATTACTGTTCCCCTTTTCCATTTGGGTTCAAGTAATTAAATTGTAACTGTTTTTCATTAATGCAGCTATATGTTGCAGGGATCTTACTCTTAACAGTTATTTGAACCACTAGAAATTCTCGGAGCTCTCTTCTCCATGATCATCATTTGGGTGGTGACTGGTGTATTGACGTATTTAGCCATCTTGAGGCTCCTGCACCCACAATATGAAATTGAAGCTACAGTCATGCTCATCACATCTGGTTGTGCTGTGATAGCCAACATAATGTAAGTTATATATTTCTTTAAAAATGCACTGTTACCAACAAAATGTGAACATAGTTCTTTCAGAATAAATTGTCAAAAAATTAGAAAGTTTCTTTTAAAGATGAAGAGGCCCCTTCCACACAGCTGTATAAAATCCACATTGAACTGGATTATATAGCAAAGTGTGGACTCAGATAACCCAGTTCAAAGCAGATATGGTGGATTATCTGCCTTGATATTCTGGATTATATGGCTGTGTGGAAGAGCCCAGAGAGGGTTCTTTCTGGAAATCTGCTATACAGAATGGCCACTGGACACATTGGCTAACAGAAACTGGAGTAGTCCAGGTTGAGCATAGTCTGGCCCTCATGTTGTTGCGAAATTATTCCCAGTGGCTCCAGGCAAAGAGTCAAAGGCCAGGTATAATACGAACTGCAACACAACAATAGCCAAAGGGCCTTGTGATTCCCACTCTTGGAGCAGATCACTAAAATCAATAGGACTTAATTTAAGCTGGTTCTAAACAGCCATATGATGTAGTTCAACTGTTGTGAAATGCATTATTTATAACTCTACACCAGTGGTTTTCAACCTGTGTGTCCCCAGATGTTTTGGCCTTCAACTCCCAGAAATCCTAACAGCTGGTAAACTGGTTGGAATTTCTGGGAGTTGTAGGCCAAATCACCTGGGAACCCACAGGTTGAGAACCACTGTTCTACACTGACCATATAGTGCAGTTCCAAACTGCATTATATGGCAGTGTAGATTCAGCCTTAGCGGATGGCAAGGCCAACTTAAGTCCCAATGATATAAATGGAGGTGCTCTTGAAGAACAATTCAATATCAATTTCAAAGTACAGTGACTTTCTGATGACTTTTGCTGACTTATAAAAAAAAATCCAAAGTGGTGAACAAAATCAAAGCAAAGTCGAAAAGAATACAGAAAACAGGAACAAACAAAAATCAATCAATCAATCAATCAAGGAGAGAGAAAAATCAAGTGCTTCTCATTGGAATAGGATTTTAAATCATCTGCTAGAGAAACCAAGGGGAAGAAGATTGCTCATCTAAACTATATGATTCTTGCAGATTAAGTCTAATGCTACACCACAAAGGGGGTGGAAATCTTTACAATGTTCATCAGTCAAGTGACGGTAGATCAGACCCTGAACGCACATTGGCCTCATCCAATGCCAGTGTGAGAGCCGCTTTCATCCATGCTGTTGGAGATCTGTTTCAGAGCATTAGTGTGCTAATTAGTGCACTAATAATCTTCCTTAAGGTCAGTTTTATTGAGTTTGTTCACCTTCACAGCAATTAAAGATGGAGCTATTTTCATTACGGCGCAACCATTAGCTGCCGTGTGCTTTGTGCCTCTGCCTTCAGGATGCATGGTGCTATTTCGGTCATGACAGCTCTCTTCATTTCTAGAAATACAAGTTGCTGCTGAGATATTTCTTTCAGCATTAATTTTGTGAGATGAATGGTTTCCTTTTCCATTGCTTTTCCTTAGTCTTGTTTTTTTCTTTTCTTTTCTCATCATAGTGGCTTAAGACTTGCCTGAACTGAGAAATGTTCAAAAGCATAATTTAGGGTGTAGTGCTTCAACCTAGGTTTTCTGAAACTGTTAGAGGTTGCTAGGAGATCTACAAGAGATTGTAACTGAAAGAAATGAATTTCTTTTAATTGTAGATATAATAATTTTAATGCTGGGGTTCCTTGAGGCCCTTCGGGATAAAAAGGCTATGCAAGGCCCAGGAGTAATTAGATACTGTAAAGTTGTTTAAAGTGATATCAAAATGTAAAGGATACAGTTTGGTGCATTGGTGCTCCATAAAACCAGAGCCTACAGGATCTTTGTGGCATTGAAATATGATCAGTCTGGCATTGTTTATCATTGAAGCCCTTCACTTTGTTCTTTGGTACCAACATCAGATTCCTAATTTGTCCTGGACCAGTGCCTAAGGCTCAGCTCTGACATATTTTTATCCTGTTTGGATCACATCTGTTTTTGCTTGCAACTTTAACAAAAAAGATGGCTCTCGCAATTTTTCCTCCTCATAGTAAAGTTATATAGTAGCTCAGGCTGAGATGTATAATTGTTCCAAGGTCACCAGGAAGCTCCACCATATCCTCCAACTACCCAATTTGGCTGGATAGTTCCAATTAATTCAACTTTTCTCTCCTCCTCTGACTTTTCCCCTTTGTTTTGGCTTGCTTCAGTTGTTGCAAACTGAATTAAAATAATTTGGAGAGAGAAGAAGACAGAGGAGAATGTTTCCCTTCCCAATAGACTCAGGCTACAGTTTATCCTAATGTGTGTTCTTGCTCATTAATAACTTTTGTATCTTATTCTGATGTTGATGGATGATTTAATCCATGAAATGTCGGAAGATATGCTACATGAATAGATAAGGTCTCCTCCGCCTTGTTTGAAGCTCTAACCATTACACCATCTTGGGTCATATGTCCTGCTTTGATATCTAGCAGTTTGTGATACTGACACCATTAAAAGGAAGGCGAGAAAGTGTAGGTCCCAGACTGTGGGTCCCATATTGATTAACATTCAGGAACTTTGCAGGTCTACCTTGGTCACAAAGCATGACAAGTTAGCTTGAACTATTCTATCAAACAGAACTGGTTGGAGAAAGTGGCTTATTCATATCTTTTTTTTTCTAGCCAGAATATAAAATGGCTGACCCAATTTGCACATTTGTATTTTCCTTACTTGTTCTTGGAACCACTTGCGCTATGTTACGAGACATTTTACTTGTGCTGATGGAAGGTAAGATGTTGGACATATAGAGCAAAGCAATTTTTTTGCAGAATAGTTTCCATTTAATATGTATCTTGTTTCTTTATTACTATCATCATTATGCAACTTCACCCATTAAAGTGGAGTATGAAATGTTATGTCTTCCTGCCATATCCAGGCACAAATGCAACACTTTCTAGGCAACAATTTGGCCAATTTCACCTGTGTTTATAAATAGTTCTGTCTGACTTGTGTGTCTGGTGAGCTCTGCACCTCAAGACTTTGTTTTCTGCTCCTCCAGAAATTAAAATGAAAACCAATGAATCTAAGTATTATGAAGAACATCTTTACAGTAAGAAATGTTTGACAGTTGGTTATACTGCCTCAGAGAATGGTGGACATTCCTCCTTTGGTTGTATTTCAACAGAAAAGGGGCATCTTTCAGGAATGTATTCCTGTATGACTATGGGCTGGACTAGATGATCTTTGTAGCCCTTTCCAGCTGTACAAGTCTATAATTCTACGTTGAGGAAATTTGCAGATCACCAGGCAGCTTCAGGAGGTCATGCAATAGACTTTCTCCTACTTTGTCACCAAAGGTCATGCTATATCACAGCTACACACCTTCTCTATTGGAGAATGACAGTTACTCTTTCTTCCATAGGGATGCCAAAAGGAATGAGTTACAAAGCGGTAAAAGAGAGAATCCTAACCGTTGACAAAGTGGAGTCTGTCCACAGTCTTCATGTTTGGTCTTTAACAATGAACCAGCCAGTCCTATCAGCTCATATTGTCACAGGTCAGTAAATTTGGATTATTATGTGATTTCTTGTGGAGGCAGTTCATGCTGATAATAAACACCACTAACTGTGTCTAAAGAAAAATTACACAACATGAATATTCAGGTTGCTACTCCAAACTCATTACAAGTATGTAATGGTTTTGAGTGTTGGACTCTGAAAGGCCAGGGTTTGAATCATTTTCATCCATGGAAACCAGCTAGGTGATTTTGAGCAAGAGAGACTCTCTCAGAATGAAAGGAAGTAAATGGCAACCCCCTTCTAAAACAAATATTGTCTAGTAAAGTCTTTGATAGATTTGGTTGCTGTAAGTCAGAAATGACTGGAAGGAACATATCTTGAAGTCCAGCTGTAACACATGCTAGGAATTGGAAATCTTCCATCTGGTCCCAAAAGAACTTGGGAGGGACCTAGTGCCCTCTTGGTCCCTAGAGAATAAAGGGACAAAGTAGTCAAGGGCCATATTGAATGCCCCAAGGACTTTATGTGGCCTACAAGCTGAGTTTTTCCTGGAGTAGACTTTCATTACTTCTATCCATTGGTCATAGTAGTGAAGAATGATTGAGTGCACCATCAAAAGGTGCTTTAAATTAAGAAACTACATAATTATAAATAAATCACTTTAAAATGTATTTAAATCAAACATTTAGCCATTGCTTCTAGCAAGAAGGAGAAAACCATCCTAGCCTTTCTAGAGAGATGATGCCAGTGCCTGGGATCAGTCATCAAGAAGACCCTTTCCTGTGTTTTCCCAAAGTACCCTGTGCATATGGTGTCTGTAAGATTGGGAGAAGTGTCTCTTGCAAAGATCTTAGGCATGGTTCTCAAAGCTTGGTCCTCCATGTGTTTGGGACTTGAACTCCCAGAAGTTCCAGACAGCTTGGCCAACTGTCAATAATTCTGGGAAATAAAATCCAAAACATCAGAAGGATCAAAGTTTTGAGAACCATTTGCTTGAAAACCTATTGGTATAAGGAATAGAAATAGAAATGTGCACCAAATGGCTTATTATTTATTTTTATCTCTGATGGCAGATACTGCAAATAAACAACAGATTTTGAATGAAATTACTGAACTTCTGATCGACACATACAATTTCTACACCGTCACACTTCAAATTGAACCCAAAGCAGACCAGCAACCAGACTGTGTCTTCTGTCAAGATCCAAGAGATTGAGACTTATATCAGATTGTACTAATTATCATCTCTAGGCTGGACTAGCTTCCATTTCGCATAAGTGATGAAGAGAGCCTGCTAAACCCAAACTGGACTGAAAATAAGGAAGCTTCAAACATGTTACAGGATACGCAGTTGTATTTTCTGGTGTTGTGTTTAAGAATGCAGATGACAGTAGGGAAAACAAGTCGACTACAGAATATCCTATCTGTTCTGCTCGTTCATTCATTGGTACAGTTTTGCTGAGGAAGAATAATCAACTTGAAAATGCACACTTAAGTATGTATTCCAGCATGGATATTAAAATGTATCTTCAATCAAATATTTTTTTCATAAATACATTTTCTCTCAAAAGCATACATGTTGTATATCTTTTGATGTGACAGGAGTTGCCTCAGAATATTTAGGAAAGTAGAAGCCAACAAAAGATTCAATCCACACATTCTTCTGGGTAGTGGTGATCAAGTTTGTTTATCTCTGGCTGGATCATACTGCCATATAATGCAGTTTGAATCCTCCTTATTATATGATCAGTATCGATCCATATAATATAGTTTAACTGCATTGAACAGTCTTATATGGGTCTGCTGAACTGACCATATAAAGGAGATACAAACTGCATTAGTCTTTGTACAGAAGAGGAAAGCTCTACAAGTGTTACCTTGTCATTCAGTTGGGCAATGTGTGGCCTTAGTATTATTTATTTATTTATTTATTTATTTATTTTTCAAACTTATATGCCGCCACTCCCCTAGGGCTCGGAGCGGCTTACAAGAACCGGCTAAAATCAACAATTTAAAAAACATTTTAAAAACATCATTTAAAAAAAAATCTTTAAAACATCCTAAAAGCACCTTTTAAACATCAGCAACAGAACTCAAAAGCCTGCCGAAACAGGTGTGTCTTACATGCCCTGCGGAAGGCCAACAAGTCCCGCAAGGCACGAACTTCAGGTGGCAAGGTGTTCCACAGAGATGGCGCCACTACTGAAAAGGCTCTGCGTCTAGTTGCAGTTAGACGCAAGGTCTTAAAACTGGGGACTTCCAGTAGGTCTTGGTCCTCAGAACGGAGGGATCTCTGGGGTTTGTAAGGGGTGAGGCGGTCCCTCAGGTACATCGGCCCTGGACCATGTAAGGCCTTGAAGGTAAGCACCATCACTTTGAAAGTGATCCGGTGCTCAATTGGTAACCAGTGCAGCTGCCGTAAGATTGGTGTTATGTGGCATCTTATGGGGACTCCCGCAAGGAGCCGGGCAGCTGCATTTTGCACCAATTTGAGCTTCCGGATCACCGACACAGGAAGGCCAATGTAAAGGGCATTACAGTAATCCAGTCTCGAGATGACTGTAGCCTGGATCACTGTAGCCAGGTTGTCCCTAGATAGATAGGGGGCTAGCCGTCTAGCCTGCCGAAGATGAAAAAAGGCAGTTTTGGTAACGGCGGAGACCTGGGCCTGCATCGTCAGTGAAGGGTCCAAGAGGACTCCCAGACTCTTTACTAGTGAAGACGGGCGTAGCACTTCACCATCCAGGGTTGGCAACTGGATATCCCCACTGCCCGGTCGGCCCAGCCATAGGAACTCCGTCTTTGCTGGATTCACCCTCAAACTACTGGAACGCAACCATCCAATAATGGCCTCGAGGCACTGGTGAAAACTGTCGGGTACAGACTCCGGTTGGCCTTCCATCTTTAACACAAGCTGAGTGTCGTCAGCATATTGATAACACTCGAGCCCGAAATCTCGGACCAGCTGAGCAAGTGGTTGCATATAGATGTTAAACAACAGAGGGGAGAGAATGGCCCCCTGAGGAACCCCACAATGTAGAGGGGACCTCTCAGAGACCAGGCCCCCCCTCTCCACTCGCTGTCCACGGTTGTGAAGAAAGGAGGCCAGCCAATTTAAAGCTGTCCCCCTAACTCCAGCAACGGCAAGGCGGTGGGTCAGAAGATTGTGATCGACTGTGTCAAATGCTGCTGTGAGATCCAATAACACAAGCAACACCGACCCGCCCCGGTCAAGCTGGCATCGGAGATGATCTGTGATGGAAACCAATACAGTCTCTGTCCCATGCCCCGCACGGAAGCCAGACTGGAAAGGATCCAGTCCGGCTGTGTCGTCTAGGAACTGCTGCAGCTGCACCGCTACTGCCCTCTCAATCACCTTGCCCAGAAATGAAAGATTCGAAACTGGGCGGTAGCTGGAGGGAACCAAACGATCTAAATCTGGTTTTTTCAGCAGAGGAGAGACCACTGCCTCTTTTAATCCCTCTGGAAAGACTCCTTGCTCAAGGGAGCTGTTTATTATCTTCAGCAGCGGGTCACGTAATCCCTCCAAGCAGGATTTTACTAACCAAGAGGGACACAGGTCAAGGGAGCAAGTGGTCGGTCTAGCTGCAGCTATGAGCCTATCGAGACCCTCTGCGTCCAGTGGGATGAACTGGTCGAGGGTGGGCCCAGCAAGTGGCCACGGAGTCTCAAGTTCTCTCATTGTATCAGTTGTGGCGGGGAGGTCCCGGCGTAGTAGTGAGATCTTGTCAGCAAAATAGCTTTGAAAAGCCTCGGCTGAAGGGGTCTGATCATCACTTTTTGGGTTGGTAGGAACCGTCGTTAGAGATCTAATTATTTTGAACAATTATGTGAGATTCCCAAGACTCTCGACTCTGCAGGCTAAACTCACTTCTGTTTTTCAGTATCCTGCTCTATCTTAACCCATCCTCTGATGAGTTCAGCACTGAATAGTTGCTGACCTCCTTGGTATTGTTTGATGTTATTAAAAAATGTTTCCAGCTGTCATTTTGAGAATAACAGTAGATGTATTTTAGCTTATAGATGTGCGTTGTCTAAATGGGGTGGAGTCTGGGATAAAATTAGCCAACAGATTCTGGTCCAACCTTGCTTTAATAATAATAATAATAATAATAATAATAATAATAATAATAACAACAACAACTTTTTTTTGTATCCCACCTCCATCTCCCTGAAGGGACTCGGGGCGGCTAACACGGGGCCAAGCCCAAACAAGGGCTTAAACCAATTGACTCAAAAGACAAAAATTAGAAACTTTATTAATACAGTCTTTAATGGGGAAAGTGCCAGATAGATATCTCATTTCAATTTTGAACAAAGCTGAAAGAGTTGAATCTTGAAAGATGGCAGAAGGATTACCTGTCAAAAGCTGGATGGATAGGCCTTGGTGGATTGCTCTTGCTCAATAGGTAAAGGTAAAGGTTTTCCCCTGACATTAAGTCTAACTCTGGGGGTTGGTGCTCATCTCCATTTCTAAGCCAAAGAGCCGGTGTTGTCCATAGACACCTCCAAGGCCATGTGGCCAGCATGACTGCATGGAGCGCCATTACCTTCCTGCTGGATCTACTCACATTTTCATGTTTTCAAATTGCTAGGTTGGCAGAAGCTGGAGCTAACAGCAGGACCTCACCCCGCTTCCCAAATTCGAACTGCTAACCTTTCGGTCAGCAAGCTCAGCAGCTCAGTGGTTTAACCCGCAGCACCACCGGGGGCTCTTGTTGAATAGTTGGCAGTAAAATCTCACAACAAAGGGCCTCCTAATATAAGCTACACCCCCTTCTATTTGTCTCATTGAAAATAATATAATTCACTATTATCCATGGTTTCATGCATCCATGCAGAGTCTAGCAACATATTCCCCATGAATATGTGTAGAACTTGTCATACTTGTCATAGAAAATCCCTGTGTTCAGTGTTCTTTCAATACCCCATAGGAAAAAAAAATAGGTTTCAAGCACTCCTCTATTGTACATACATTTAAAAAGGCATGAGCAGCCATATAGAACATAGAAGCACTTTCCTTTTCTTTTCCAATATTTTATTACCAGTTTTAACAAGTAATAAAATATTGAAGGAAACATTTTGAAAGAAGTTAGCGGGCTCGTTAACTCCTGAAAATGAAGGAAACATTTCTTTAATTGCCTCCTCCCTCAAAACACACACACAATTTATGTAACGAGCAACTATTGTAAGACAAGAAGATAATCAATGTTGAGCAGTTGTCTTAGTGAACTACATAGTAACTTGATGGCAAAAGCTAAAGCAGCCCTAAATTGGAATTGCAGATTTGCACCATCACCATAATAGTCCCTGGGGGAACACAAATGTGTCATGGAGCCAAATCCCAGGGCTGGATTTCCAAGCCCTGAATCTGGCTTCATAACATAAAACAACCCTGCCAGCACCTGGCGGGAGAAGATAAAATGAGCCTGGGAACTCAGGGTTGAAAGTATAAACAATTATAATTGATGTAGTGTGTGGGAATGGTAGTAATGTGATCCGGAGGGTGGGGTTTGATGATGATATTTGCGTGTGCTATTACGTTGCATCAGAAGTGATAAAATTGAATGTATGTAAACATTAGGTCATTCTCGACTTTTCCAAAGTCATGTATTCTTCAATAAAGATTGGATTTGAGAGCAGCTATCTTTGATCTGCGTTCAGACTGATCCTTTGAAGTGAGCGTGACATTTAAGTCGAGAATCCCGTTCTCACCCTCCTGCGGAATTCGCAGTGAAGTGATAATGAGTGGAGAAGGAGATCAAAGCCCAAATGGAGCAGGGAGGCCTTTGCAAGGGGCCCGGCCGTTGGGAGAAGAGACGCTGCAAGCCATAGCTTCCTCTACGGGGTACCCCAGGCCGGACGGCGTGACCCAGAGGATTCCCAGGGGAGGAAGAGGCGTCTCTGCGGCTGCGGAAACCAGTTGGGGATCTGGAGGAAGCATGCCGGAGACCGTGGCCCTGCGGTTATCCATCCTGGAAACAAATTTATCCAGGCTGTCGGAAACCGTAGGGAGGTTGGTGCCACTATTGGAAGAGAATCTCCAAAAGGAGCCCATCCGATATGGCGCCGAGAGAGAGCCAAGTAAAGAAGGAGATTGGAGCCAGAGGGGCCAGCGAGCATCAACGCAGAGTCCCATGGCGGCGAGGGGCGAGGGAGATGAGGAATATTGGCAGGAGCTGGAGTTCCGAGACAGAATGGCACGCGAAGTGGAGCGCCAGCGAGCTCTGGGAACTCTGAGGCCGCCATCTCCAACAGAGCTCCCAACCCCCCGAATGGGCGTCGGGGTGGAAAGACCACTGGGGCCAGGGATCGGGTCCAGTGGATTAGCAGACGAAGGCGGAGAGGAGCAGGAGATCCAGGAAGAGGAGGAGAATGTGCTGTACGACGAGGGAAGACGAGATGCGGGGCTACAGCGAGGCCCGTATGCGGATGGGTGGAAGGGCCGACAGCGGCGGCAGAATTTCGGGAGCCGCGCAGAATGACCACCGGAGTGGGGCGCGGCGTGTTCAGAGGGGCCGTCCAAGGAAACCCGATGCAACCCTTCCCCCTGCCTCCCAGACAGCACCAACGGGCCGCAGAATGGATGCCAAGGAGGGAAGATCTCAAACTAGAATACGGAGGGGAATCAGCTGAATTGAACTTTTTTCTAATTAGCATCAGAGGATACATGGAAGACAATGCACACACATTCCCCTCCGAAGCAAGCAGGGTTCGAGCCATCGGCAACACACTAAAGAGAGGAGCTGCAAGCTGGTATGTGCAACTACATGCCAGACGCGACCCATGCCTGAGGTCAGTGCCCCGCTTCCTCGCCGCACTGGAAAACCGGTTCAGAGACCGGCTAGAGCAATTGAGGGCTCGAGACCAGCTTAAAGGAATAAAGCAGAGGGACAAAACGGTGCCCGAGTACGCAGAGGAATTCCTCCACCTCGCGGAAAGGGTACCAGAGTGGTCTGAAGTGACCAAAGTGGAAATATTTAAAGAGGGACTACGCCCCGAGGTTTTCAGCTGGGCAGCGCACAGAGATGACCCCGAAACGCTCCAGGGATGGATTCAACTAGCGGGGCGCGTTGAGTCCACCCTGGCCCAAGTGAAGCGCTTCAGGAGCAGCGGCGGCCAGCAAAGACCAGTGGCAAGAGGCCGAGGAGAAACGAGGAAGCAGGAAAGGTCCGGAGGGAGGCCGGGGATTCCCTCCAGAGGAGACGACAACAAACCTAAACCGGGATGCTTTGTGTGTGGGAAGACGGGCCATCGAGCAGCAGAATGTTGGGCACGGAAGGGGGAGCCACCAAAACCCTCAAAACCCAAGCCAGCAACCGGGAGGCGTGCGGAGGAGGAGGTGCAAGCCCCAGAATCTTCGGAAAAACTGGTGAGTCGGGACAAACGCATGATAGTAGTGCCAATCTGCATCTCGGGGCTAGAGAATCGGGCCACCTGCAAGGCATTCGTGGATTGTGGTTGTTCTAGGAACATTATAACTCCGGAACTAGCAGGAGCGCTGAAGTGCCAGCAGATGGCGCTTGACTCCCCAATTGCATTTTCGCAGCTAGATGGATCAGTTGCTGCTGGGGAAGTATCTACAAAGGAAATACGGGGGGTCCCATGTAAAATAGGCAAATGGGAAGGAAGAATATCCTTTGTGATAGCCCCTATTGCCGCATACCACGTAATATTAGGGATACCATGGCTCGAACAGGCTAATCCTGAAGTAGATTGGAGAGGAAAGAGCCTAGCATTTAAAGAACAGCAGACGCAATGGGAGATAAGCAAAATTGCAGAAGAGGAGGACGAGGGAGATGAAGCAGGTGAAATAGACCCACAGCTATTGCCACCTGAATACAGAGACTTTGTGGATGTTTTCAATCAGAAAGAAGCAAGTAAATTACCTCCCAAAAGGAATATAGAAGTAGAAATTGAAATAACCCCAGGAGCAAACTTACCAAAACCAAAAGTGTATCCCATGTCTGTGCAGGAGAAGGAGGAATTGAGGAAATATATTGATAAAAACCTGGCGCGAGGCTTCATTAAGCCATCCAATTCTCCTCTCGGGGCCCCAGTGTTATTTAGGAGAAAGAAAGACAACTCCCTAAGATTGTGCATTGATTATCGAAATTTAAATGCAATTACTAAGGACAATAAATACCCTATGCCCTTAGTAAAGGATTTAATTACCGTATTGAAGAAAGGGAGCATATTTACTAAACTGGATTTAATTGAAGCATATCATAAATTAAGAATCAAACCGGAGGATACTTGGAAAACTGCATTTTCCTGCGCATTCGGCCATTTTGAATATAAAATTTTGCCTTTCGGATTAAAAAACGGAGGCGGTTGCTTTATGCAGCTTATAAATGAAATACTACACCCATTGTTGTACAGAGGGGTATTCATATTCCTTGATGATATCTTGATTGTGAGCGAAGATAAGGAAAAGCACGTGAAATTGGTCCGGGAAGTGTTGCAGAGACTAAGAGAAGCAAAGCTGTACGCAAAACTGTCCAAATGTGAATTTAATAAAACTCAAATTGACTTTCTGGGGTATCGGATATCTCCAGAAGGGTTAGCTATGGATCCAGCTAAAGTATCAGATGTAAAAGAATGGGGAGTGCCTCAAACAAGGAGGCAATTGCAATCATTTCTGGGGTTTGCAAATTTTTATAGATCCTTCATAAAAGGCTTCGCGCAAATAACCGCACCCCTTACTGAACTTTTAAAAACAAAAGGGAAAGGGGAGACAGCAAAAGTAAAAGCTCCTGGCGCCAAACTGAGTTGGACGCCAGAATGCCAAAAGGCATTTGAAACCCTAAAAGAATGCTTCACAGAAGGACCCATCCTAAAACATCCAGATATCAGAAGCCCTTTCATAATCCATTGCGATGCCTCAGACTGTGCGTACGGGGCAGTACTATTGCAAAAAGATCAAAATGGGAACTTAAAACCCTGTGGATATTTGTCCCGGAAGTTCAGCGAAACTGAAAAATGTTGGCCAATATGGGAAAAAGAGGCATTAGCCATATTAAAAGCCTTAGAATGCTGGCGACACTTCCTCGAAGGAAGCGGAATCCCATTTGAAATTTGGTCTGACCATAAGAACCTCCAGTATTTAAAGTCTCCTCGAAAATTGTCCCCCAAACAAATTAGATGGGCGCAATACTTCAGCAGGTTCGATTTCCAATTAAAATTTTTTCAAGGGAAGCAGAATGTCTTGGCAGATGCTCTTTCACGCATGCCTCAACACGAAGGCATAACCACAGCAAAAGAGGGGACAATATTCTCTGATAAACAATGGGGCTTAGCTGTCAGGACAAGAGCGCAAACCCAAAAGGAGAATACGGCTATTGTTGAACTCGACGGGGAAGATAATTGGGGAAACGAACTGAAACAGTCTTATGAAGGAGATCAGTGGATCGCATCCAACGCAGAAAAGGGGGAGCAGAAGGGGGGATTTTGGTTTGTTAACAAGAAACTGTATATCCCAGCAATATTAAGGATTAAGATTTTGCATCGTTTTCACAATAACCAGAGCGCTGGTCATACAGGAATTACAAAAACAACGAAGGCAATAGCAAAACATTGTTGGTGGCCAGGAATGAGGAAGGACATAAAGAATCATGTTGTTCAATGTGATGATTGTGCCAGAAATAAATCGAGAGGAGGGAAGCCTATGGGATTATTACAAACAGTAGCGGAACCTACCAGACCTTGGGAATGTGTAGCTATGGACTTTGTGGGGGAACTGCCGGTTAGCAAAGGACATCGTTATATTTGGACAGTATTAGACCTGTTTTCTAAACAGGCCCACTTTATAGCACTGACGAAACTACCATCGGCCGAGAAACTAGCTGAATTGTACATAAACCATATTTACAAACTGCATGGATGTCCCAGTAGAGTGGTCAGTGACAGAGGAGTACAATTCACAGCAAAATTTTGGGAAAAATTCTTGGAAATGCTAGGAGCAGAAAGGAGTCTAAGTTCTGCTTTTCACCCCATGACAAACGGGGCAGTAGAACGTACTCAGCAGACACTTGGGCAGTTCCTTCGAATGTACTCTAACATGAGACAAAATGACTGGTCTAGGTGGTTGGCTTTTGCAGAACTAGCTTTTAATTCGACTATACATTCAGCAACAAATAAAACCCCCTTTGAAGTAGTTTACGGGTATGAAATACAGCCTTTGCCCCAGTTGCCAAGATGGACAGAGAATGAGGAAACAGAGGCAGGAAAATGGAAAACGCAAATGCTAGAATGCTGGAGTCAAGTGACTGCATCCTTAAAGGAAGCACACAAAAAGTATAAAGCGTTCGCAGACAGAAAGAGGGTGGAAGGTGATAAATTGGATAAAGGAGATCTAGTGTGGTTAAGTACCCAAAACATCAAATTGGGGCTACCTTCGAGAAAATTGGGCCCCAAATATATTGGACCATTCAGAATACAGGGTGTTATCAATGAAGTAACTTTCCAGTTGGCATTGCCAAAAAGTTTAGGGAAAATACACCCAGTATTCCATCGCAGCTTACTGAAAAAGTATATGGGGACTTTGGACAAAATGGACACATAGAGTTATTGTTTGATTTGTTTCAGGACTATGATGAAAGAAGAACCGGAGAGGAGGACGAAGAAAACGAGGGCGCCATGTCATGGAGCCAAATCCCAGGGCTGGATTTCCAAGCCCTGAATCTGGCTTCATAACATAAAACAACCCTGCCAGCACCTGGCGGGAGAAGATAAAATGAGCCTGGGAACTCAGGGTTGAAAGTATAAACAATTATAATTGATGTAGTGTGTGGGAATGGTAGTAATGTGATCCGGAGGGTGGGGTTTGATGATGATATTTGCGTGTGCTATTACGTTGCATCAGAAGTGATAAAATTGAATGTATGTAAACATTAGGTCATTCTCGACTTTTCCAAAGTCATGTATTCTTCAATAAAGATTGGATTTGAGAGCAGCTATCTTTGATCTGCGTTCAGACTGATCCTTTGAAGTGAGCGTGACACAAATGTGTCAGGTCTATATATGCACTGCACCACTGCTACTGTTAATATAGACATTCACAGGAGGAGCCATGGCCAGGCATCCTGTTGGTGATTTACATGGACACAACCCTTAGTTATGCCAGTATAAACACCTTCAGGATAATGTGCAAGGAGATGTCCAGTACAATATGACCCCCGTATCTGTGGAACCAGTACTTATTCGTACAGTTTCATTTATCCACACTGACCAAAATATATAAACTCTAGGCATTTTCTAGGTCCTCCAGGTGATTCTATGGAGTACCTCCACCAGAAAAGTATAGAGTCCTACTAGAGCACCTAGCAGTGCCAAGAAAGGTACCCCCACAAGGCGTTTCCTAGGTCTTCCAGTGCAACTCTGGGGTATAGAACAGCTTTATTGTCATTATTGTGCTGATACGGCTGTACCAGAAGCTCCGACTTTATTTTCTTGCTGCTAATGTTTGCAGTCATAGGACAGGCTGCCTGTCAATCATCATTAAGTTTGGTTCTGCCCCTTGTTCAGGGCTCTGGGAGGGAAGGAGCCATTTTTAAGTCAGTCTCACTTAAGGAAGCTAAGCTATAGGACGTAGACCAGCTCATCCCGTAGAAAAGCTTCATATCTCAAGAACATCCAGGGATATAGAACATCAGAGAAAACAGAAGCAGAAATTCCAGGGGGAAAGTCCCAAAAGCTCTGACTGAGAGCTTACAGCCTCTCAGCCTCACAGCTCCTGAGGGAAATAGCCCTAAAGTTGCCAAAGAAACCTCAGAGAGAAAACAGCATCACAGATCCACGGAACACCAGCTGAAACACCTGCAAGCCTTGGTTGGTAGGTCTACTCGATGCCCAGACACATTTGGAATCAGCAGTAGGTCCTACATCAGCTAGGCCCATTTGATAGACAGCCTGGGAGAGGTTATAAGGGGATTTTCTTCTTACAGGGAAAGTACAGTTACCCAAAGCCAATTGCCTGTCCCCTGGGGACAAGATTGAAAAGCCAACAGTTTATTAAGGAAACCTTGAAGTGTTATTTGACTCCTTGAAGATTTATTATTTGTTCATCAATAAAGACTTTGTTATTTCATTAAAGACTCAAAAGGCCATCCTTTTCAAGGAAATCCTCAAGAACCTCTCTTTAGGTGCCCTGGCTTCCCGCTGGGCATAAAGTATACGTCCTATACAAAAGACAATAGTTACAGGCCCAGCGTGTGACAGAACAATTATACTATTGCACAATGAAACTAAATGCTACCCCAGCACAGATCGCAAAACAACACACCCATCCCTCCACACTCCAACCACTACCGCACAGCCCCCAATGACACATCATTGCAAAACCATAGAGTTCCATATAGTTACAGCTCTAGGATAAAGGCAATCTCTCAGTCTGTTTGTCTTTCTCCTTGTCACCCTGTACCATCTGTCAGATGGCAATAATTCAAAAAAAAATATGCTGGGTAAGATGATCCATAAGAATGTGCTAAACTTTCTTAAGCCTGCAGGACTTATAAAGTTCTTCCAAAGAACAGGGGACAATCCATGTTTCTCTGTGCAATAGTGGTGACCCGTTGGAGTGCCTTCCTATCTGCCGCTGCAGTTACCAAACCATGTGTGGATGTAGCACAGCAGTAGAAAGTCACCAGAAGTTATTCATTCAGTTGCTGGTTCCTTAGAAGTCTTACGGCTCATCCACAAAGCCATATAACTCAGAATATCAAGGCAGAAAATCCCACAATATCTGCTTTGAACTGTGTTATCTGAGTCCACACTGCCATATATTCCAGTTCAAAGCAGAACATGTGGGATTTTATTCAGCTGTGTGGAAGGGGCCTCAGATAGTACAATCTCTGCTGAGCCCTCTTAACCAACACTGCCATATGAGTTCCCCAGGTGAGATCCTCCTTAACAGTGACACCCAGGAACTTAAAACTGGCCGCCTGCTCCACTTGGTCTCCATTTATAACCAAAGGCTGGATTTCCGGTCTCTTTTTTGTATAGTCCAATATGAGCTCTTTGGTCTTATTGATGTTAAGAACCAGATTATTGTCCTTGCACCACAAGATCAGCTGATCCACCTCATCCCAATGGGCAGACTCATCCCCTGCAGAGATAAGTCCCACCACTGTTGTATCATCCGCGAATTTGGTAATGATATTGCTCTGATGGGTGGAAGTGCAATCATATGTATACAACATATAAAGCAGAGGATTCAACACACAACCCTGTGGTGTCCCAGTGCTGAGAGTGAGAGCTGAAGAGGTATGATGATATAATCTAACCCTCTGGGGATGTCCAGACAAGAAGTCCAGCAACAGAGTGAATACAACAATACAAGATCCAATACAAGATACGTCCGAACGTATCTTCCCCTATGAGCCCACAAGAACCTTAAGATCTTCTGGAGAGGCCCTGTTCTCGGTCCCACCCGCCTCACAGGCACGGCTGGTGGGGACGAGAGACAGGGCCTTCTAGGTGGTGGCTCCCCGGCTGTGGAACTCCCTCCCCAGTGACATTCGGCAGGCCCCATCCCTTTTGGGGTTCAGAAAAAAACTGAAGACCTGGCTATGTACGCAGGCATTTGAAGAATAAGCATGTGTTGGCTTCGACGCGGTCTGAATTACGGCTCTTGTATAAGGTCTGGTGGATGAATGGCATAAGCACTTTGCATTGTTTTAAACTTTGTATATTGTATTTTATGACTATTTTATGACTGTTTTAACTGTTTTAATCGTTTTAGTTTATTGTATATCAGTGTAACGGCATCAATTGCCACTTGTAAGCCGCCCTGAGTCCCCTCAGGTGAGAAGCGCGGGGTATAAATAATTGAAATAAATAAATAAATAAATAAATAAATAAGTTTAGACACCAGTCTATGTGGGAGGAGTGTGTTAAACATGGAACTAAAGTCTGCAAAAAGCATCCTCATATAGTTCCATGTGGATCAGAACAGTGTGGAGAGTGATGGCTATGGTATCCTCTGTCAATCTGTTGGCTCTATATGCACACTGATGTTTGTCCAATGTATGTGAAAGGCAAGATATGGTATGCTTTCACTGCAAGTAATTCATTCAACAGGGAATCGTGAGAGTTGCAGTTTGGTGAACCACCAGCACTCTTTCCATCTTATCGCATTGAGAAATTTCCCAGTCATAGGACACTTCAGTCTCTTTTCAAGCATGGAGAGGCACTGAACTTGTTACATGAATTAAACTACTTCTGGCTATCATGCATAGAGTTGAAAAGAGGCAGAAGAGTCCTGAAAGGTGGGAACTCTGGCAATCAACCTCATCACATTGAGAAATTTCCCCCTTATAGGACACTTCAGCCTCTTTTCAAGCATGGAGGGGCACGGAGCTCATCACATGTTCCAGGACTGAAAAGAGGCAGAAATGTCCTGAAAAGATGACACTCTGAACACAGGCCTGCAGTAGTGTTCAGAGCTCCTACCTTTTATCTCACATTACTTCCATCTTTACAACTGAAAAACAGATCTGATAGGAACCATCAAAAGTTTCCCGTCCTGTCTCATTGCCGATCTATCAGCAGTTGCTTGTATCTTATGGGGTTTGAGGCAGAACCATAAGATCCCATGGAAAGCAGTGGTTTTAACCTGAATCACTGTCTCTTGTATCCTCTGGGATTTGATGCAGAACCATGGGATCCCATGGAAGTGGTTTTAAACTGGTGTCAGTCTCCTTTAATATAAGAAGCTTTGGGCAGGGCAAGGGATTTCCTAGTTTTTGGATACTGTTGTTTCTCCTGATTAAAAAAAAAGCAATACTGACCTTGTGACGAATGAAAGATGAAGGTATTGCCAGCTCTTAAGTTTCCATGTGTGAGTCTGATGGGGAGGCAGAAATCCAAAAGAAGTGATCCTCTTCCTTAAAGGACAATTTTCTCCCTTAAAAAGAAGGTCACCCATGCTTTCCCCTCTCAGTGTGATGAGGTGCATTGACAGAGAAGTACTTGTAATAGTACAGCTCCTATGAATCCATAGCACCGGGTCATGACAGTTAAAGTGGTGTCAAACAACATTAATTCTTAAGTGTAGACATACCCTCAGTGATTTCTGCAGGCTCTAATGGTGCAATTGGCTTATCATTCAGTGAGATTGTTAACTTATTTTAAAATCCTTGCTATGTTTTTTATTGTGTCTTCCTTAAATGTATTTTTTAAGACTTTTCCCCTTAAGGTCTGCTCTATTGGACAAATACTCCATGGCAGCTCTGAGCATTCTCTCTTCTTTTATGAATCCTTATCCAATTCAGTTGGATGCAGAATTTCATTTGAAACATCTAGCCGCCAGGAAAATAGAAGTGATTGCATCTCATCAATCCCATTGGCTGGATGTTATACATCCCTGCTTCACATTTACTCCTACTTTGCTTTTTAAAAAAATGTGGATTCTACATTAAACAGATCAGTTGTTGTCACAGAAAAAAAAATCCTCTGAGATGCCAAATTCTTTTTTCTTTTGGTCTAACAGTATGTTTTCTCATCATCTACAGTGATCCTATCAATGAATAGTTTGAATGTTAACTAAAAGTTGATTTTTAAAAAGTGCCTGAAAATAGTTGATTATTATTTTCATTAATGACTTTAACAAAGTTAAATGCTGAATGGTGAATAAACACATAGGTGGACCCCACTGATTGATTGGGTCTCGTCTGCTAGACACTAACAACAGAACCAGGATTCATTTATACATTTTAGATTTTGCAAAATGGTTTCAAGCAAGAAGACTTGGAAAGGGAGATAAACTTCAAGATTCCCCCAAACCACATTACCATTGGAATATAATTTTTCCCATCCTTGAGGTTTTGTATGTAATGTATGCCAAATTGCCTGTCTTTGAACTTGCCTTTTTTTCCGTGTGTCTCAGCATCTTTTATACAAATTACACTCCCGACGTCTACAAATTAAACCGTACACTCAACAACAGCTCCCTTGTGACGAGAACCCAGTATTATACGTTTATGCTACAAGGTTTTGGTGGGGTAAAAATAAGATTTAAATAGCACTAAATTAGATAGGGATTCTGAATGCTGATTTCATTATATGGGATTCCCAGATTGCTCCCAAGTCATCCATAGCTATCCATAATAATTTATTCTAAAATGATTATGATGACTGTAGTCAGGTCTCTAGGCATCCAAATGATATTACAAAGATCATTCAATTACTAAAAATCCTCTGCTTAGATGAAAGCCTGCAATTTCAGAAACTGGAAAGAAAGACAGCGGAGATATGATGCCAAATGACTGCAATCCTAACCGCTTTCTGTTCATCCTATGACCAAGCCAAACATTAAGCATCAAGACTGGCCCAAACATTAGACAGAGTGAAGCAGTTGCCTTATCAGCAAAGGTTTCTGACTTCAATTTCAACATGATAGTGATTTTGTTCTGGGTTTTAAGGTAAAGGTAAAGGTTTTCCCCTGACAGAAAGTCTAACTGTGTCTGACTCTGGGGGTTGGTGCTCATCTCCATTTGTAAACCAAAGAGCCGGTATTGCCTGTAGACAAGGTCATGTGGCCGGCATGACTGCATGGAGCGCCGTTACTTTCCTGTCAGAAAGTATTGATCTACTCACATTTGCATGTTTTCGAACTGCTAGATTGGGCTAAGAGCGGGAGCTCACTCCACTCCTTGGATTTGAATCGCTGACCTTTTGGTCAGCACATTCAGCAGCTCAGTGGTTTAACCCACTGTACCATTGGAGACTCCTGGTATTTAGCCTGAACTTTAAAAGAGCTCTCCAAACTCCAATCTGTGTTGAAAGCATGCTAATTGGGGGATCCTGGGATCTATGGTGTAAAAAACCTAGACTTTTTAACCTCTGAGGACCATAATACTCATGACCAGTCAAGTTGTTTAGGCTTATCCTAAGTTTTGATCTCAGGTTGGATTTGCAGTCAAAAGAGCTGCCATGTTTTACTGACAGCATGCATAGAAACAAAGCGTATTTTATAGATATTTCTCCGACTGCCCGCTCCCATGCAGTTTTTAAGCTGTAACTTATAAACCTTGAAGTGCAGTGAAAGATCATTTATCTAATCTATATGGTACAGTTAGAATGTTCCCCTGTAAAAATATGAGCTATTGATCTCAGGAGATTCTAATTTAGATTAGCTTCTGGCAGGGGTGGGTGGGAAGAGATATAAATGGAAGCACTCTTTGCAAGGATCACATTCTCAATGACTTATCAAGAAGTTAAAAATACCCTTGGTCAGCACTATTAAAAAAATAGGACTTGCACCAGCACCACAGTCTCTGATCTAGATCATTCAGTCCTTGATGTTTATGAATGTTTGATGATTAATGCCATGCTTTTCTTTAATTTCCTAGTCTGTTTAGTGAAAGGGTAAATAGAAAGACTGATTGATTATAGGAATTTATGTCCGGCCCTTCAAATAATTCCCAAGGCACCCTACAACAAAATTGGAATAGAATCAATAAAAAACTCTTGACAATCTATCTATACAGGCAAAAAGGTGGGGCATAAACATGATATACAGATCTTCGGGTGTTTTTTATAGTCATTAATTTCAACAATAAACTCAAAGCCCAATAAAGTAGTTCACTACCATTATAGCTATTACTTTTATTTCCCATCTAGTTGGCTTCAATTTATGGTAATCCTACAAATTGGAGTTTACAATAAACACTGAATAGAATTGATAAAAACCATCAACAATCTATACTGGCAAAAAGTAAAGTACAAATGTGATATACAGATATTACTTTTATTAAGTAATCAATTACAACAATAACCTCAAAGCCCAATAAAGTAATTCACTGACATTATAGCTTGTGTTCTATTCATTTTTTTTATAAAGCTGACCATCCTGTTTCAAATGAATTCATTTTCTCCTATCAGCTTTCACAACCATACCTAAATTGCTAGGTATGGTTGTGAAAGCTGATAGAAGAAAATAACCTGAATAATTCTGACTTTATGCCTTTAGACTTGAGGATCTCATCTAGTTCTTTCACGACCACCCTTGAAAGTCCTAGGACCTTATCACACGCTGGAATTGTGGGAGTTGAAGTCCAAAACACCCGGAGGGCCAAAGTTTGCCCATGCCTGCCTTATATCACTGATATTTGACAAGTCTTGTGTAACTTCATTTTTTTGTCCCATTAAAGAAACATTCCAACATTTCTATTCTTCTGGAGTTGTGTAATTTCAAAATTAAAAAAATACTAAGAAAAGGGAAACAATTATGGGAAAGGGGAACACATTTATGACTTTATTTATGATCTTTCATTGACTGCCTTCAAAAGTGTATTTCCAGCCATTTCAACAAAAGAGCATTGAAAAGTAGGAAAAGGCTGCCCCTAAAACATGCCCTGAAAGACACCTCGCTGGCACAGAAGGTGACCTGCAGACAAGCTGCTCACAGGAGCATGATCACACATACAGAAAAAGCCCTTCTGACACAGAGAAAAAAGAGATGTGTGAAGTCAATTCCCACCCATTTTACGAAAGGTACAAGTGGCAAATCCTTTGCCTATAAATGACTATGGCCAACTTCCTCTGGAGTTTAGTTGCCCATAGAGTAGACTTGGAGAAACGAGAGATTCCTAAAGAGAACATAGTGACTAAATCCATGAATAATCAAATCTGCAAAAGTCAAATTATTATTATTTATTATGTTTATGTGCATTATTATGCTATTTATAGCCCACGTTTTCTCTCCACAAAGTTGATTCAGGGTCCGTCCACACAGTACATTTATTGCAGGAGCTCCTGCTCCAAAATGGAGGTGGCCAAACAACATTCCCTAAAAACACGGGAGGAATAGCTACAAAGCACTAAAAATGCGAAATTTTCAGTGGCAGAAATATCCTGGTTCTGGCCAGAAAATACAGATATTCAAATCTCTGAATGTCTCTATACTAGGAAAATACAGAATTTTTTATGTTGGTTTGTTCACGGGTTATACATGTTGGTTTCTGATTGGTTGTCTCCTAAAAACATGGCAATAGTTGGCTAGAGGGCAAAAACTTTATCCTTGCAAGACAAACTTCATCCTCCACATGTTTAATGAAGTCTCTGACACACAAACAAAGATTTTGCCATGCAATCAACTTTCCAAATGTTTTTATGTTAAAAGCAACGAGGAACAGACATGTATAACCCAGAAATATCACCCTGTTGTTCCCAGGCACAAGCACATGGCCAAACTTGTCTGCACAGATGGCCACACAGCCTCTATAACCCAGGAACGGAACTTATACAATGATTCACATATTCGCATATTCACATCTTAAGTTTATTTTTTAAAATCACCAAAATTTGCGGTGGACATCCCGCAATGGCCATCTTGGGTTGTGCAAAATCCCAGGACAAAGCAGCAAGTGTGGACGATGGAGGCAGAAATCCCGGGACCAAAAGGTCTGTATGTGGACTACTTCTCAGGTCCCAGGTTTTTGTTTGTTTGTTTGTTTGTTTTTTTGTTCCTGACTCACAATTTGGTGTTTCTGGAAGCACCCTCAAAGCAGCTAAACCTGGAAACATGAAGGGCTGACTGTAAGCCATTATAGTTATAGCTGCTTACATGTTGCAGTAGAGTCTCACTTATCCAACGTTCTGGATTATCCAACGCATTTTTGTAGTCAATGTTTTCAATACATCGTGATATTTTGGTGCTAAATTTGTAAATACAGTAATTACAGCATAACATGACTGCATATTGAACTACTTTTTCTGTCAAATTTGTTGTATAACATGATGTTTTGGTGCTTAATTTGTAAAATCATAACCTAATTTGATGTTTAATAGGCTTCTCCTTAATCTCTCCTTATTATCCAACATATTTGCTTATCCAACGTTCTGCTGGCCCGTTTATGTTGGATAAGTGAGACTCTACTGTACTCTTGACTGCCCTGTTTGCAAAGGTAATAACAGTATTTAAATTTAGTTACTTTTCTAAATCATTTGAATGTAATGACATGACACACTGCAACAAATCAACATATGAACTGTATATTTTTCCTCCACTAGTGCGATAATAAAACTGTAGCTTTCACACAAAATTGAACCACAAAAGGAATGACGGCATCCCTTAGTGATCTGCCATAATAATGAACTTGGTTATATTTCCATTATTGGGAAGAAGAACTGATTATAAATCATTGGTTATTTAACAGAGTTACTTCCAAGCTTGGAATTCATATGCAAAGGCATTTCCATCCTTGTCTCTGACTGTCACTCTCTCACACACAACGTGACTAAAAAATTGTACCTCTCTCTGGTTCTTATCCAAGATCTACTTGCCATCTAATTTTAAAACAGGGTCAAGCAGCCTTTTCGATTTTGCTTTATCGCTTCCCCTGCTCTCATTCCAAAATAGCTTTATCCCTTTCTATTAGTGCTCCCTGTGCAGCAAGGTGAATCGAAGGGTGCTTCTAAGAGGAGGGTTTGAGAGTTGTGATATAGCTCTCCTGAATAAATACTCCCTAAAGATTAGACAACCGGCTGCTATTTTACTAGTCAGATCACTACAGCAGTCTTTTAAAAAATTAAGATTCTACCTCATACTAATCATAATCACAAAGGTTCCATGAAAAAATAGCACTACCATATTTTTCACTGGATAATTTTATACTTTCAGAACTGCATTGTTTCAACTAATTAATATTAGTGGGGTTGGCTTCCATCCATACTTGCTAAGATATGATAGATTATTTTCAAATTAGTCATGACTAGCTTAAGCCTGACTGATTTCAATGTATCTGCTCCAAGACATGAATAAATCAAGATCCAATGCTTAATGAATGAATGCCATACGTGTCAAATTGAGCAACTACAGGTATTTATAACATCTACAATAGTTGCCATTTAATTCTTTAGCTGAAACTCAAGCAATTAATGTAGCGCTAACGCATACTGACCTGGGAGCAACTCCCTGCCATGGAACTCAATGAGACCTTGTTCTGAGTAGCAACACGTAAGATTTCACTAAGCAGACACGTTTAAGATTTTAATTTGGTGCCAAGACCTTATTGAAGTGAGACTACTTGAGAACGCATGATGATTTAAGATAATTGCTATCTCTTAATCATTAAGATATTGACCATTGACGTTTTCCTGAAAAGGAAGCTGTACAACAGTCTAATTTCATTTCCAATTTTTGCAGATATTATTAAATGACAAAGAGGAGCTGAATTTGTGAATTACCTTCTATTATCATCAAGAAATCCAATTGAAAGTGAGTGGAAATACAATATTAGCAGAAATAAGGAACTTAATGGGAAAATGCCAATATATTATGTGTTTGATCCCAGGGAAGAGTGTGCTACATTGGAAATACAATGCCCTGATATCTTCCCTTACCCCAATTAAAAGTAACTTAGTTTAGAAACAGTCATCAGGCTAACTAAAGTGGTTACTCAGAAATGCAGAGGGCCCTTGGTATCTATTGGTACCAAAATCTATGGATGCTCGTCCCAGTATTCAAAGGCATAGTACAATGGTGTCCCTTTGCCTTTTTTTGATTGTTGAAATAAATGTCCAAACCATTGATGGTTAAATCCATCCATGGACATCACACTCAACTCCATCAACGTTGCCTCCGAAAAATCCTGCAAATCTCTTGGGAAGACAGGCGGACAAATGTCAATGTGCTGGAAGAAGCAAAGACCACAAGCACTGAAGCGATGCTCCTCTGCCATCAACTCTGCTGGACTGGCCACGTTGTCTGAATGCCCGATCACGGTCTCCCAAAGCAGTTGCTATACTCCCAACTCAAGAACGGGACATGTAATGTTGGTGGACAGGAAAAGAGATTTAAAGAGGGGATTAAAGCCAACCTTAAAAACTGTGGCATAGACACTGAGAACTGGGAAGCCCTGGACCTTGAGCGCTCTAACTGGAGGTCAGTTGTAACCAGCAGTGCTGCAGAATTCAAAGAGACACGAATGGTGGGTGCAAGGGAGAAATGTGCCAAGAGGAAGGTGTGTCAAGTCAACCCTGACAGGACCACCTTCTGCCTGGAAACCGATGTCCTCACTGTGGAGGAACATGTGGGTCAAGAATAGGTCTCCACAGCCACCTATGCATCCACCACCAAGACACTACACTTGGAGGGCCATCATCCTCAGGCTACAAGGGATTGCCTGAGTAAGTAAGGTTGAATCCATAGATGCAGATCCTTGAATATGGGGGAGGGGGGGGGGTGATTCATTTCTAAAATGTAAAAGTTGGGCATATATGTCACGTATATCTAAATTGTAAACAAAATATTATTCTCTACTTCTGACTAAAATATATTTGGGACATTTGCTACAATGTTGAAAACATGATATTGTGTACAAATCCTGACTTTGTCAATTCAATTCAATTTTGTTCAACCCACATTTGAACCCTCCTTTCCTCTTCCCCGGGCTTGCTTAGTATCTCTATCTCATGATCCTGTTACATTAGGAGTTGAAGGCCAAAAACATCTGGGGACCCCAGGTTGAGAACCACTGCTGTAGTGTCACTGCACATAGTCTCACATTGCTGATGTTTATATATTGTGTATTAATGGGCATCAGTCTACATCAGTGCATATTTCTCATTGATTTTCAGGGACATTTAATTGTGTAATTCTGCAATTCTCAAACTAAGTGGTGTTGCATCACTTCTGCATAACTCCAGGAGTATAATGTTATGCATGGTGCCATCAATATATATTCTCAGCTATTATTTGCAAAGTCTATGTTGTGATCCAGCTCCAGGTACTGCTTTCTCCTTCTTAGTGCTTACTAGCTTCTCTCATCTTGATGGCCTCCATCTGTCTCCATCTGAAATTCAGTTTTGTTTATCTGGATGCCATCAACACCTCCACCTTCATCTCTTTCCTATCTTGCCTTTCCCTCTCTTTCTCCATATGCTTCTCTTCCTCCAGTATCACCATCTCATATCTCACCCCATCTTGTCTTTACATCTACACCCCCTCTTTCACTCTTCAGATGGTCCTTCTTCCACAATATGCAGTGTGTTGGCATCACACATTTCCTGTTTCTACCTCTCTCACCCGCCCTTCTGTTTTCATTGCTGTTCATTGCAATTCACTGCATTGTCCACTTTATGTTGTGCCACTTTCTGTTACAACCATTACTGCTCCCAGTCACTTTAGTGTGAAAAATAAAGCAGGAAAAGCCATGAAGATGGGGCCATCATAGTAAATAAAATGTTATTCTCTACATTGTTTGTAGGAAATGTCTAAATTTTTTTTAAAAATCCAATGATTATCATAAAGGATTTATGGATTTTGTAGGATAGGACTACGATAGTTCACATGGCCACAGTGTTAGTTAGCTGCCCGTGGGTTATTCTATGAAATGGAAGCATATACCTTAATTTACTTAGGGAAGCAGTTACAGAATAACATAAGAAATCTAGTTCCTGGAAATAAGGAAGCCCAATAAATATGCCATTTCTATCTTCATCTCAAGCTGCTTCTCCATAATTATGAGAAAATTCAGAAGAGAATTTCAGCAAATTGAGTAGAAAGTTTATATTTATATCACTGCCATCACAGAAGGAGGCACTTCTTGGCAAGGTACATTTATTTCAGAGTTTGGAAATGTTACATCTTGGACTCAGATTCCCAGAATCTCCCAGTCAGTGCGAGTTTATGAATGTTGTGCACCGAAGGTCTTTTTACAGCTATTATTTATCTTATTGTCTTGATAATTTGCCACTCAGGCTCACCAAGACAATGTAATCTGTTTCTGCTTACTCATCCCTGAACTGAATGAACATTGTACTGAGGGGACCTCTAATGCAGGCAAATGTGATAACAATTTAATAGTCACTTACTGTCTAATTATGGCTCTAAATTGTCCTCATCTCTCTGGTAAGTAGAAATTAGAAGTTCTAACGTCTGTATTATAACATCCTAAAGGATTTTGCGAAGAAGATGAAATATTTGGCTGCATCGAAAGGAGTATAGTGTGTCTAATCTACTGTCTAGAGATGGAGGGAAGTCATGGTGCCTCTCTATGGTTAGACCTCTTTACCTGGAATACTGTGTCCAATTCTGGGCACCACAGTTCAAAAGAGATATTGACAAGCTGGAAGGTGTCCAGAGAAGGGAAACTAAAATAATTAAAGGTCCAGAAACCATGCCCTATGAGGAGCGATTTAAAGAGCTGGGTATTTTTAGCCTGCAGAAGAGAAGGTTGAGAGGAGATATGATAACCATGTTTAAATATTTGAAAGGATGTCACAAGAAAGAAGGAGCAGGCTTGTTTTCAGCTGTCCTGGAAACTAGGACACGGAGCAATGGGTTCAAATTACAGGAAAGGAGATTCTACCTGACCATTAGGAAGAACTTCCTGACTGTAAAAGCTGTTCAACAGTGGGATATTCTGTCTCAGAGGATGGTGGAAGCTCCTTCATTGGAGGCTTTTAAACAGAGGTTGGATGGCCATCTGTCAGACACAGTTTGATTGTGCTTTTCCTGCATGGCAAGGGGTTGGACTAAATGGTTCATGTGGTCTCTTCCAATTCTATGATTTGGGTTAATGCTGGGATATCGTGGGGCTTTCTAGCAGTCTGGAAAACTGGAATGGGTCTATTTCGTCCTAGTCCATTATCCAGATGAACACTGCTGTCATCATCCTTTCTCCTGATGAGGACAGAGCCTATATCATCACTGCTGTTCCTCACCATCTACAAAATGTTCTGTGAGTGCCTGGTGACAAGTGTCATGTCAGAATGGGAACCTGCATAACCAGCAAGGAGAGCGGTCACTCCACCCCCTCCTTGCTGGTCACATTGGTGTCCCATTATGATAGCAAATGGAACAGCAAGCATGCATCTGGTGCATTTGGCCACCATCAAAGTCATTCTGGAGCCTAGATTAAATGATGTGGGTAGAATGACATCCATAGCCTGCTGCTCTTAGTGTGAAAATGCATGATATTTTATCAGTATTAAGATCAATCTGGCATCTCAGTCAGTGTTTACGTGTGACAGGGACCGAGCTTGTTCTTTCCCTCAGTTTACAATATGTCTTGGGCCAACTCTCTTGTTATATAGACCAAGGATCTGACTGGTATGAGGCAGCTTCCTTTCTTCAGAGATGTTAAGCAATCTTCTCTAAGCCACACAGCAATTCAGCAGCAGAGCAATAAATTAATCCAATGAGTTTTTTTCATTATTAGCTTTTTATTGCGTCTCTGTGTTCTTATTTCTTGCTTTGTTTTCCTTAATACAAATGCCAGCCAGTGTAATTATTTATTCATCATGGACTGAAGTCAGGCTAATAAAAATTTCCAAATGAAATCTGACAAAGGACAGATGAGAACCAGATTAGTCAGTAAGACAATTAATGTTTGTTTCTCAGCCTCAAAGGAAACCGAAGAAGAGCATTAGAAAGAGAACAAATAAACATATTGCTGCAATAACCAAACTTTAAAGAGTCTCTCAAACAACAATGATTCCCCTTCTTGTCTTCATTAACACAATTAATATTTTGTACCAAGAGCACGAAATGTAAAATTGGGACTGAACCACTGGATCAGGTTTGGAATTCTCCAGTCTTAAAAACACACACATATGTGAGGTTTCTTGGCAGACACTTTGCCCTCAGGATTCGAGAACTATGGACTTTTAGTCCTTTTTATTGTTTTCTGTAGAACTTGTACTTAATTGTCCAAAATGCCATTGGAAGCTTCTGGTAGACTGTGAAACTCACAACAATAGGTAAGAGGAAGAAGAAGGATACAAAATTTAACAAAGCCCTAGAATATGGAATCTGAGCACATATCGAACACTAATTAGTTTCTTTGACCCAGTAGTCTTTTTGTTGTTTGCACTACAACAAACAGATCTACCCTTTATGAACCCCCATCCCCATTTCACATGTATCCAGATACATGACCTGGTATTTGCTTGGGTTTGTAAAACAGAGATATTAATATAATAATAATAATAATAATAATAATAATAATAATAATAATAACAACAACAACAACAACAACAACATTCTTATAACCCACCTCAACCTCCCTGAAGGGACTAGAGGTGGCTTACATGGGGACCAAGCCCCAAAAACAAGGAATTCAAAATACACAAATTAAAACATAGTCAGAACAATATAAATTAAAACCATTAAACAATTCACAGAATAAAACATATTAAAACACATCTAAAAACCTCAGAGACTGAAAGTGGGACTATTGAGAATTATATGGGAAGGGCAGGGCTTGTGCAAAACACAGAACAATAGGACCAGGACTGGGAATAAAGTGCTGGAAGAAGGGACAATAAATAAATTAGGTCTGGGTAGTGATGGTTATGAGCTGATCTGTTATTCAAAGGTACATTGAAACATCCATGTTTTCAAGTCTTTACGGAATGTGGACAGGGTGGGGGCTAATCTGATCTCCCTGGGAAGAAAGTTGCAGAGCCGGGGGACCACCACTGAGAAGGCCCTCTCCCACGTCCCCACCAACTGTGCCTGAGACAGTGGTGGGAGCGAGAGAAGGACCTCCCCAGCAGATCTTAGAGTTTGCGCCGGTTCGTATGGGGAGATACAGTCACAAAGGTATGCAGGACCCAAACCATTTAGGGCTTTATAGGTCATAACCTACACTTTGAATTGGGACCGGACAATTATTGGCAGCCAATCGAGCTGCTTCAGTAGAGGCATCCTGCGCTCTCTGTAACTAACTTCTGTTAGCAACCTAGCTGCCAACCTTTGCACCAGTTGAATTTTTTGGGCCATCTTCAAAGGCAGCCCCACGTAGAGTGCATAGAAGTAGTCCAGTCTTGATGTAACCAATGCATGGACCACCATGGTCAAGTCAGACTTCTCGAGGTATGGTCGCAGCTGGCAGACAAGTTTTTACTGTATGGAGGCCCTCTCGGCCACCACTGACGCCTGAGCATCAAGCGTCAGAGGTGAATCCAGGAGGCCCCCAGACTGCAGACCTGTGTCCTGAGTGGGAGCGTAACCCCGTTGAGCACAAGGAGCCTCCCTATACCCCATAGGTAATAATAATAACTACAACAACAACAACAACAACAACAACATTTTTTATTTCTACCCCTCCACCATCTCCCTGAAAGGACACAGGTGGTAGCATCACTACTACTTCCTCAGCAGTATAATAGGTTTAATGAAGATTAAAAATGGATAAGAGAAGCCTCTCTCTAATAATGCGAGATACAATAACTAGATAATTGTTATCTTAATAGACAGATGAGAGATATATATTTATTATTTCATTTATTTCAATTATTTATACCCTGCCCTTCTCACCCAAGGAGACTCAGGGCGGCTTACAAGTGGCAATTGATGCCGTTACACCGTTAATAATAGATAATAAATAATAGATAGGTAGAGTATTTAAAAAAACAAACAGCACTTCTCCCAAGGTTGTCTTTGATTGATCAGTCAGCCATTAATAAAGGTGTCTCGAGAAGGGTACAGTTAATCACTATATATACATATAAGCAATCAACAAACAAAACTGAAAAATATAAAATAAGCAAAATGTTCCAGTTTTCACATTCTTCAGTTGCTAAAGATGAAACTGAGCTGTATACAAGGTGGCAGTTAGAACATTCTGTTTCCAGCGTTCCTTAGCGGATTATGGTATTATCCTCTAAACTAAACCATGTGGTGTTAGGGTCTTAAATCCACAGAGCCAACCCCCCTGCGCCCGCCAATATCTCTGAATGAAAGGCACTTCAATACCAGGCAAGGATAAATCAGAGAGGCTGTGATGGTCAGAGCTGAAATGCTTGGCCACTGATTATTCTAGCTTCCATTCAGGATTGCAGACTTGTGGTTCCCTAAGGATATATATATGTCTGTGATGGCTTTGCCAATGTGTTCCTGAAGGCAACCCATATATCTGCATTCAATTACAAAAAATAAGATTGCTGGACCAATAGTGAGGTGTTGTTTAATGTAGTATGTCCTGTCAGTCATTGTGCTCCAAATGTCAGTTTGCCAATGGTATTTGCAGACAATGCAATGGTTTTAATCACAAAGGTGCAATTCTGAATTGTCAACTGATGTTTTCAGGACAGCTTTTACCCACAATCTCTGTAGGTTTGGAGCTATAGCTGGAGGCTTGCTGATGGCTCTAGCAAGACGTTCATGATTTGTTAGTAACTGATAGCTTTTTTCTAACTGTCATATGATAATTGATAAATGCTGGATTGAAATCAAACACAAAGGGAAAAAAGTATTGTTGGTTATTACAACGTATATCCTTTTCTCTCCAAATGACAGTTCTCTCCTATGTTGTCATATGCAGAGGATATACTTTTTGACGCAGGCAGTTGGGTTTAGTGGTCCTTTTCTAGTCTTTTCACATTTCTCCTTAAATGTGGCAGAAAGAATTAGTGCCAGTGCACCAAATATAGGAGGAGAAACTGACAAGAGTTATCCTTCTGCAATCTCTGCTTAATATCCGCCATCCTGATTTCTAGATTTGTGTTGCCATGCTGAACATACTGAGCAATCAACATTTTCTTCATAACACAAGATGGCAGCACCTGCTTAGGTTTCATAGATAAAAATGCCGTACACATAGGACTGCCTGCCTGGTGTTCCTTATTATAAGGGATGTCCCATTTTTTGTGAACTTTTCCTGAACAAAACGTTAAAAATTCTGTATTTGGGGGTTGCGTGCCGTCAAGTCATTTCCACTTTACAGTGACCCTAAGGCAGAATTATCATGAGATTTTATGGGGCTGAGAGTATATAATTCACGCAAGGTCACCCAGAGGGTTTCCACAGTCAAGCAGGGAATTGAACCCTTGTCTCCAGAGTCATAGTCCAAGGTTCAAACACTACATCACACTGGTTTTCCCTCCATAAAGACAGAAATGGGTATATCATGTAATTTATGAATGTGGAAAGTGCACTTTTTTTTTTACAAAGAAATACATGGCTAGGTCAACTGAAATCAGTTGTTTCATTTGGTACTTCGTGTGTAAAACTATTGATAGCAATTTTGTGATTGTCAGTCCTGTATGTCATCAATTTTTGCTGGCTCTTATTGCCATTTTGAAACTAGCCACAGAAAAAAGTATGTACCAGCAAATTTCCAGCCTGTTTAACTACATCCTTTCTTCTGATAGTGACAGAGCTAAAGGTAAAAGTTTCCCCTTGACATGAAGTCTAGTTGGGTCCGACACTGGGGGATGGTGCTCATCTCCATTTCTAAGCTGAAGAACCAGGAGCACCCAGTGACGCAATGGGTTAAATTCTTGTGCTGACAGGACTGCTGACTTGAAGGTTGGGTTGCTGACCTGAAGGTTGCTGGTTCAAATCCAACCCGTTGAGAGCACGGATGAGCTCCCTTTATCAGCTCCAGCTCCATGCGGGGACATGAGAGAAGCCTCCCACAAGGAAGGTAAAAACAGCAAAACATCTGGGTGTCCCCTGGGCAATATCTTTGTGGACAGCCAATTCTCTCACACCAGAAGTGACTTTCAGTTTCTCAAGTCGCTCCAGACACCAAAAAAGCCAAAGAGCTGATGTTGTCCATAGACACCTCCTAAGTCATGTGGCCGGGATGACTGCATGGAGTGTCGTTACCATCCTGCTGAAGCAGTACCTATTGATCTAATCACATATGCCTGCTTCGAACTGCTAGGTTGGCAGAAGCTGGGGCCAACAACAGCTCACCCCGTCCTGCAGATTCAAGCTGCCGACCTTCTGGTCAGCAAGTTCTGAAGCTTAGCGGTCCCTTGGCAACAGAGCTACATCATTATAATTGCAAGGTCTGGGTCATTAACTTCAACAAAATGAATTTCTGGAAATGTGGTCAGATTATGGCAATGTAGGTGCCTAGCCTTTATTCGTACCTCATGTATTTGCTGCTTTTCTCCTTCCATTTTATTAAGACTTTTAAAAGTCCATTAAAAACAAACATTGTTCTTCTAGCCAATCAGCGCCATATAATCGAACTGATAGTACCAGAGAACCATGCAACTTATCAGCTTTGGCCTGTGATTATATCACCGAGTACGGATGGAGCTTTCCCATTGCTTTCACTCAGCAGAGGAGTAGATGAAAGGCATTCCTACGGATCACATTAGCAGAGCTTTCAAAAGTTGCTTTTTGATTTAGAGATTGGAGAAGACCTGAATGCTGGCTAAGGAACTTTGGGATTCATAGTCCAAAAAATAAATAACTGTTCCAAAATTGGCAGATAAATAAGTAGACACCCCTTACTTTGCTCCACTGTGGAGGTACTTTCATTATTACGTGCCAATTCTTTGGGGTACCACTTTAATCCCTATTTACCTCTATCCATATGTAGTCATTTAGACACGTGGCCGAGGCAGAGGATCTAATACAAAGTGAGCATCCCATCTGAAAGCAATTGGGGGATTATGAGTGACAGCTGCATTCAACGGCATGTCCCCCATAGAGACATTCACACAAATACATCACTCATCTCTACTGCATTCATTTCAGTTTGAGCTTCTAGGAGTTGTGATCCAAAAAGGTAATTTTTTCCAAGCTCTCATCTTATACTGGGCTTTTCATAGCAACCAGAAAGAAGAATTATTCTATGATCCCTAAAGCTTCACAAAGAGTTTTGAAATCTCTTGCAAAGAATTCTGAAAAATGCTAGGCGAAACTTACAAAAGCCCCACTGAATCCATTTTCTTAGTACAACCTAAACCTCTCTATTTAATGATACATCCAGGTTTTTTTTTCCATTTCAGTTAAACCTATTCTCAGAGAAATACGTATGCTTAGAACTGCAGGCATGAAGATTGACCCTAAACATATCCATATATATGAAGTTATTTAAGAGTGCAGTTACTTCTGCTCCCTAGCTCTTCAGATTGTCAGATGTTCTCTAGGGCAGAAGTGAGTGACATTTGTCAACTTAGGAAGAGGAACATTTATAACACTCAGCTGGAGAATTTAAATGCCTCACCAAACTACAAATCCCAGGAATCTGTAGGGAGGTGGCATGGCAGCTAAAGTGGGATAATAATAACACCATATCTGTAATTTCATGATATTGTGTGTAAATGTGTGTGTGCCTTCAAGTTGCTTATTGAATTAGGAATTTCATAGAGTTTTCATAGGCAATGACTGATCTGAGACAGTTGTGCCAGTTCCATCCTCTGAAACATAGCTTTCTACACCTGATATTTTATTGGTGGTCTCCCATCCAAGTCCCAACCAGGGCTGGTCCTGCTTAGCTTCCAAAATCAGATGGGATCTGGTGTCTTTAGAGCATGATACCTTAAAGGCTAGAAAATGTATGTTGGCATAATGTTTACTTACTTCATTGTGTCTATTTGGCAGGATTGTATCTATATAACCTATAGTCACTTTCATCCTAAGCATGTGTATCAAGAAAGAATGGGACTTCTTACCACATAACCATATTTAGGACTACAGTCATAAATAATTCCTGGATTGCACAGTTGCATCTGTAGACCAACAATATTTAAAAGATTAAAAAGGCAGCATGAATGATAGAGGTCAGATATTTATTGGCATTAGTACATTGGCTTTTATTGCTCTGTCCAAGGCGATATAATTCATCCTAAAGACAGCGTAATAGCCTTTGAATGTTATAAAAGGTGAGATTCATTCTCTTGGAAATTAAAGGGAACACTGCAAAGCTTCTCTTTAAAAGAAAAGAGTGGAGGGGAAAGACTGGTTGATATAACGTGGGGGGCTTTAAATTTCTGCCCATAAACCTCAAGTAAAGCTGCTGAGAATTATCCAGCAATGAAGACTGTAATAACTTGAAATTAGTTTAGTTATCCTTCCAATCTCATTTTTCATGTTGTAGGACTATTCATCACAAAATGTGTTTTCTTCCCCGGGCAGTATTCCAGCAGGTTACTCTTTGAATGAAAGCAATAAAGGGACAGTGAAGGTGCTAAATGAAATATACTGTACATTATATCTTCCCCAGGAAGCAGTTCAGCAAAGGACAGAAAACACAGAGTTCATCTTAAACTTTCCTTCCAAACATATAGAATTCTGCAGAGCCAAGAAGGACGTTCAGCAAAATAAATTCATGAAACTGCTATTCCTGAAACAAAAGGATATTTTTATTTTGTTTGCTTGGATTGTTGTTGTTGTTGTTGTTGTTGTTGAAGCTCACTTCAGAGACAGTTAGTACTTTAGGAAAATAGTCTGTAGTATAGTTAATTCCCTGCTGAAGTAGTTTTCTATCAGTAGGATGCAGAAACTAAGGAAAGTATGTGAATGCATTTAAAAATGTGATCTGAAGTGCTGTAGTTCGAGAACTTTATCCTGCTTGAAGTCTTGAAAATAAGACCAATGAAGCCACTTATACAGAGCTGAAAGGTGTCCTGATATGCCATGCTGAACTAGCTACCGACAAAAGCATTGTTCTTTTGACTATTTTTATTAAGAGATAGATGAAAAACAGATTAGCTTGACAACTCGATAAAGCTGTTTAGGCAGCAGAAGTGGCTTTCTTGCTAGATGTATAGAAAAGCATTCAATTCTTCCATTTCTCTATGTTTCTATTGACATATATGTTATATCATTTGGAATAGTGCAGGCATGAATGGTATGGGCTTTGGTCCAGGAGATCCTGATGATTTCTGATCTAAAAGCACCCCAATTCAAAACGTCACTAGCCACTACTTTCATAGGGGCAACCCTGAGGCCCTTTCTACACTGTCCTTATATACCAGGATCTGATCCCAGGTTATCTGCTTTGAACTGAATTATATGCGTATCCACTGCCATATAATCAGAAACATATTCTGGAATGAATAGTAGGGTGGGGACCATGACCATGTTGGCCCAACCCACAGCAAATCCCGATAGGAACTGTTTTATTTATTTATTACATCATTTCTACCCCGCCCTTCTCACCCATCAGGGGACTCAGGGCAGTTTACAATATAAGCATATGCATCAAAAAACAGTTTACATCACATTTAAAACCATTAAATTAAAATTAAAATTAAGAACTTTCATTTAAAAACATACATAATTATACATATAAATATGCATTCATGGCGCTTATTGTGTCCACGTGAGGTCTGTCAGTGAGTCATATGTTTATTGTCTCTTATTTCAACAGCTACTCTTGCTCGAATGCCTGGTCCCATAACCACATTTTCATTCTTTTCCGGAAGGATAGGAGGAAGGGAGCCTGTTTAATTTCATTTGGTAGGGCATTCCATAGACGGGGGGCCATGACTGAAAAGGCCCTGTCCCTCGTCCCTGCCAGCCGCACCTGTGAGGCTGGCGGGACCGAAAACAGGGCCTCCCCGGAGGATCTTAAATTCCGTGATGGGACATGTCGAGAGATACGTTCGGACAAGTAAGCTGGGCCGGAGCCATTTAGCGCTTTATAGGCTAAAGCCAGCACTTTGAATTGTGCTCAGTAGCTAATCGGCAGCCAGTGGAACTGACGTAGCAAAGGAGTAATACGCTCCCTGTACCTTGCTCCAGTTAGCAATCTGGCTGCTTCCTGTTGGACTAGTTGAAGCTTCCAAACAGTCTTCAAAGGCAGCCCCATGTAGAGTGTGTTGCGGTAATCTAGACAGGATGTAACAACTCTCCCTTCACTGGAAGGGAGCAAAGCGCTCTCCCACCCTCATATTGAGGAGGGGGGAGCAATTGGATGCCTAAAGCAAAGAATAAAATGCCACTTGTTCCCACATTTCAGATCATGACTGAAATGGCAGGTGAAATTTACTTCTAGACTAATGACAATCTCCTACCATTTAAAAAAAGCTGCAAGATAGCGTAGAACAGGGGTGGACAAGGTGTGGCCTTGAAGCCACATGTAGAAGACTTTCCCTCTCCAGTTCTGTCATCCATGGACTCAACCACCCACAGCTTGAAAATATCTAGTTGGAGTGAGACCCATATCTCCTCTTCCAAAAAAGAAAGAGAAGAAGGAAAGTGTTGTTTGTTTGTTAGCCTGATAGCATTATCTTTTTTATAGCAGCAGCCACTGGAGATGGCAGATGATAGAAGTTGGTGGCTATAATTTCAACATGGTGGTACATCTCTTCAGATTTTAGTCTGAATTTTAAAGAAACTATCCAAAATTGTTGAAAATCTTTTGGGCATAGGGTTCTACACCCTGGATAATTTCATTAAAATCTGGACTAAAAATCAGACATTGATGTTTCTTGGAACCACCAGCTCCTACTGCAGAAGAGGACAGAGAGAAAACTAGCTGGGGATTCGATGTACTGTATATAATATTTTGGAATTAAATGCCCTACAGGTTTACAAAATAACCTTGGGAGATGTTGGTATGAGTGGATATAGTAGAAAATTGATGAAATGTTCTATATTTTTATTGATCTGAAAGCAATACAGTCTCTCTCAAATCACAGTATTTGCAATCCCTCCATAAAAATGAGATCATTCTTAAAAGTTTTTTTTTAAAAAAAAGAAGAAGTAAAGGTACAGGATAACCATTTGCAAAATCCTGACTCATTTTTTATCAGCCAGACTAAAGCATACCTAAGTAGACAGAGAAGATAAATGTTGTTATTACTTTGAATCTCTAGCAGAACACCCTGAAATGCTGACAAGTCACTAATCTCAATAAAATATATCTAAGTTAATTATATGTGAGGAATACAAGTCACCCAGAAGATTGTGATCAACAAGACTCTGTGAATGAACACTTTGTTCTTTGCTGTAAAGGAGACAAGTAGTCCTTCTTTCCCTTTTCACTTAATTATAGGCACGCAGGACAAAATAAGGTGCAACCCGGGAAGAAATGAGCCATTTTTCACATCTGCAGGTGTCAACAGAGTGTACTTCATACACTTACTTATACGCCAGCCTTAAATACACTACATTTGTCGTGATCAATTTGAGATGGTAGATTAATCCACAAAACTTTTGCAAACCTACTCATGACCACAACTGAAAACTAGGGTTTAGCATGATGATTAATGTGAAACAACAAGGACAAATCAACAAATAACAACAGAGAGGAAGCTGTTGCTGTTCTATAGACTTTTCATAGACAACTTGATCCCTGGCTCATGTACAAAATCCTGAAGGAAATAAATTTTTGTGTTTGATCCAGCATAGTTGTTGGTCTAACATGGCTAAATTTAAATTACCGTATACACTCGAGTATAAGCTGACTCGAATAAAAGCCGAGGCACCTAATTTTACCACAAAAAAACTGGGAAAACATTGACTCCAGTATAAGTTACATGCTATATATTACATGCTATATATTAGCCTGACACTTCCAGAAATTTAACATTTCCTCCTGGAGTAAGCATTTATGACTGATGTCTTATTTTTTTAAAAAAATTATCTGCAGTGGATAAGCTGACACTACCTAAATTCCAATATAAAGAGCCAAACAAGAATCAAAAACAAACAATTAACTTGGGTATATTGCAGTGTTTTTAATAGCTGCAGCATATACAATCCTTCATTTGCCAGACAGCAATAAGGTAGTATTTATAATCTTGCAGTTCCACAATTATATGTATTCTGCTGATGAAGCAATATGAAGGAACAGGAAAATCATCAGAAAAATAATGAACCTCCTTGTTGGGGGGAAAAAACCACACATACTTTGCCATTCAGATGGAGTATAAATTAGATTTGCAGTTGTACTTCTCTCTTTATTAAGTAAAGAAATAGAGAGAACTGAAATAGTCTGATGATTAAACAGTAATCTCAGGATCATAAAGTTAATAACAGCAACATTCCACCTTTTTTCAGGTCAGGACTGAAGTTACATGCATATATTATGCTTGTGGTAACTCTTTACATTTTCCAACATAAACCTCGCCTCTATCCAAGGCCAGTCCTAAGCCTTACACTTAATCCAAGGCAAGTCCTGAGCCTTATGCTCCAGACTGGCCCTGGATCAATCATGATGGCAATCACATGCACTGGGCCAAATCTTCTGCAGTGTTGTGTTGTTGTCCGAATGGTTCAACTAGGCTGAGACTGCATTGATTCTACTGGACAGTCCCTTTGCCTCCTGTGTCACCACTGCCATTCTCTACCATCTTTGGCGCCCATAACAAGTAATTGTCCATTATGGTTCTATTTGCTAAGTTATAATAAGGCAACAGTATGATCGATCAGCAAGGAGGTGGCAGAGGGATCCCCTCTTTCTTGCTGATGGTGCCCTAGTCTGACCTCCACAAATGTGATAGCAGCAGTGTGCATATGGACAATTCATCAGTCCAAAATAGAGCTGTTCCAGTTGTCCAGATCACCACAAAACCCACAAATGCTCTGAAGTTTCTGCAGACACTAGAGTTTCCCTTGATTTTTCTTAGTGTGGAGCAAAGTTGGGCTAAAAACTCTGAATAGTTACTGGAAGTGCCCATGCATTTTAAGAACTTCCAGAAGCAGAATTGGGGGTTAGTAAAGCAGGGTTACCGACATTACCATGGTTAGCCTATTTTCAGTTACAATGAAGAGAATTAAGTGAGCCCAGGATGGCACTTTTGCATGTGGGTGACAATAAGTACCATTCCACTGTTCTTATCATTAGGGAGCAAAAGAAATGGTTAGATGAACACTGGCTTTACAATAGTCATTAAGAAGTAGAAGGGAGACTGAGAGTGTGGTTGACATGTTGCCGAAGGGATGTGGTTGAAGCTACACATTGATGTATGTTCAGAAACCTTTCGAAAAGCATTGTAGGGCTAGAGTTCGGACATGCTACGTTTTGGGACCATAAGTCACAGAATCTCCCAACTGGCATAACCACTGTTGGCTAATCTTTTAACTCTTCCTTTAACAATGGCAAAGCACAGCATAAAGTAGAAACATTGAAATGCAAAGGAGCAGCACACACAGAGTGGGGCCTTGAGATCTGGATGAAATGGCCATGTGTCTAACCGTAGCATCACTGAGTAGACCTGCATTCCCATTCCTCCTTCTGCTTTGGCCTGATGGAATTATTGCTACTAAATGACCTTTATCAAAGTCATCCAGTGGAGGTGGTATCTTAGTAAAATCAGTGTAGAAGCTATTTGCCCATCTGCGATTATTATTATTTTCATGTCAGGAGCTTTTTGAGAAACTGCAAGTCGCTTCCGGTGTGAGAGAATTGGCTGTCCACAAAGATATTGCCCAGCGGACACCCAGATGTTTTGATGTTTTTACCATCCTTGTGGGAGGCTTCTCTCATGTCCCCGCATGGAGCTGGAGCTGATAGAGGGAGCTCATCCGTGCTCTTCCTGTGTTGGATTCAAACTGGCAACCTTCAGGTCAGCAACCCAACCTTCCAGTCAGCAGTCCTGCCACCACAAGGGTTTAATTCACTGCACAATTGGGGACTCCATCTGCGATTATTAAACAGCAGTATCTCATAATAAGGTCAGTGATGGAGAATCAGAATTATCTTTACACACTTTGAAAAATGCTAAATGATGTTATGAAAGGGTGGAAGAGAACCTGTTCACAAGCAAGATTTAACCATTTCTATATACAGTAGAGTCTCATTTATCCAACACTCGCTTAACCAACGTTCTGGATTATCCAACGTATTTTTGTAGTCAATGGTTTCAATACATCGTGATATTTTGGTGCTAAATTCGTAAATACAGTAATTACTACATAGCATTACTGTGTATTGAACTACTTTTTCTGCCAAATTTATTGTTAAACATGATGTTCTGGTGCTTAATTTGTAAAATCATAACCTAATATGATGTGTAATAGGCTTTTCCTTAATCCCTCCTTATTATCCAACATACTCGCTTATCCAACATTCTGCCGGCCCGTTTATGTTGGATAAGTGAGACTCTACTGTATTTCTATATATTGTAATATGTGTATTCAGAATCTGCCTTTGAATATGGTAGCCGATTTTTTTGAAGAGAAAGGTGTTAGTCAATTTCCTTGGGGAATGAATAATAGCACATTAAATATATATCTTGAAGAAAGAAGCATTTCATTCCAGCTAGCTGGACGTCTCATATGAGAAATCTCAGCAATCCTATTTATGCTGAACTTTACTGGCATTGCAGTTCACTGATGCAAGTAATTTCAGTTATTTTTTAGCAAAATAATCCTCCATTGGGGGATGTTTTTAAGTTAATAGCCTGCATAACAGACAGAAATATTTCAATGCTGTTGCAAATTTTGGCTTGGTTTTCCACCGTTCCCTGAAGAAGGGAGAGATCATTACAGCTTTCTGGTTTTTGTCCTGCTGACATTGCCTTGCCAGTCAAACAAATAAGTGGGCATCGTGCCTGCAGCTCAGAAGAATGTAGCTTGAATATGTTGATGCTGGCAACATCCTTCCTATAAAATATTTCAAACCATTTTGAAAACCAGGACAGAAAAGAAAACCTAGATGAGATAGATAGATACCTTATGTGAGCCTTAGTCTTTGTTGTACATAGGGATACACCAGGTCTCAGAAACAAAGTGGTAGAGTTTGAGTTGTAGGACCAGATTCAGATTGGGTTTTTTTCTCTTCCCTTTCCTTGAAATGGGCATTTGTTTCACAAGCTTAGTCATGAGATCAATAGTGAGGGGGCAAAGCGGGAACATCACAACTGAAAAAAAAACACATATGTTTCTTTCACTTTGGAGCTGTCACTGCTGCCTTCCTGCCAAGAACCTCCCTGGCAGAGTCCCTCATCCATTTGCTTCCTCTGTGATAACTATGTGATTAAGGATTAAAGATGAGATGGTCACCCAATCAACCCTCTCACTGTTGATCTCCTGGTTGGGCCCACCTAAGGAGGGGCTGGTGGCCCTGAGGAAAAAGAAACATTTCCCATCTATATATATAAAAGGGTAATGAAATTTTGGCCTAGGACAAAACAACAAAACTACACATCCCAGAAACACTAAACTTGGCAGCACAACCCCTCACTTAATATCAGGGGAAAACCTTTACCCTTTACCTTAACTACCAGCAATTCCTCAATACTTTATTTCCCATACCACCAGACTTTGCCACAGCAACGTGTGGCCGGGCACAGCTAGTCTATATATATAAAAGGGTAATGAAATTTCAGCCTAGGACAAAATAACAAAACGACACATCCCAGAAACACTAAACTTGGCAGCACAACCCCTCATCCATGCCTCTACGTTCACACAACAAAAAGAAAAGAAAAATAAAGTCCTAATTAGAGGGAGAGGAATAATTGTTTTTATCCAATTGCTGCCAGTTAGAAGGCTAAGCTCCGTCAGGGGAAAACCTTTACCCTTTACCTTAACTACCACCAATACCTCAATACTTTATTTCCCATACTACCATACTTCGCCACAGCAACGCGTGGCCGGGCACAGCTAGTTAATATCTAAAAGAAGCATTTTTACTATTAAAACAGTTGAACATTGTATATTGCTTCAGTACTGGAAAAGAACTGGGCATGGATAATTTTTACTGATGTGTCCAATGTTCAAACCATTAAACTATGCTAGCTCTTCTAACTCTTCATTTAACTTACTCCTAAAACTGCAGGATTCCTCTCTTATACAGACCAACCGCTTGAAATGCTAAATCAAAAACCAGGCACCCTAAGCATTCCATATACTCACAGTCCTCCAACAGATTGTTTGTTATTGTGAATCATGTTCCAGGGCTTTCTGGGTATCGGGGCTGAGGTTTATTAAACAAACTGAAGGTAAGCTAAGAACGTATTTGCTTATAAAGAAAACTTAAGTCTGGAGTCTTTCAAGATCTGGTCAACAAAGTAATTGTAGCACACAACCAAAGTAACAATGAACACAAGCCAAGGTCAAGGGTCGAATTAATACAGACTAGCTGAATAGTATAGCGCCAGGTCAGGAGCAAGAAAAAACAGTAGCCCAGGTTGCAATCTAATATCCAGATGCCAGAAATTTCACTTATCAGCCCAAGACCAAGAATCCAAGAGTACACACCGAAGTCAGAGTTCTGAAGTCAAGCGAGATAGTCAGGCATCCAAACTGAAGTCCAAGTCCATACATCAAAGCCAGGAAGTTAGTCCAAAATGAGGCAAGCATTCCAGATACAACAGGGTCCAATTATAGGATTAAAGGAACAAGGTCAGAGTCCAGAATTCTAACCCAGGGGCCGTAGGACCAAGATCGAGGATAAGAGCATGAAGGTACGACATTATCTGCTACCAAAGAACTATTCTTTTCCAAACACCTTTTATAATGAGTTTTCAGCTGCTGTTCATTTCAGCAAGCCATCACAGATAATCCTAGAAGCCTGTAATGCTTGCCTTATGGAGGTGATCAAATAAACCCCTTCCAAACTTGCTGCAATATTGAGAAGAGGTCTCCTCTGCTGGAGATCTGCCCCGAGCAGCAGCAGAAGCAGGCCAGACAAACAGCTGGCCACGATATTGTGTGCTTTGAAGTCATTAGGGTTGCCATAAGTCACAAATAACTTAAATGCATACAATGTCATGGCGAACCGTTTATCTGGCCTGCTTCTACTGGGAGCAGATCTCCAGGAGAGGAGGACTCTTCTCAATATAGTTTTACCTATACAGCACCGAAATATTTGTCTGAATGTGTCTATGTATGGACTACCTAAGGATAAAAAGGAGGAAGCAGGCACAGATTCCCATCATTATTCCCTAGGAATCTCCATCTCAAAGGTTTGTTGATATTCCAAATGCTGTACTGTTGAATCCCACTTGGCTGTACCCTGAGGCCCCTCCACAAAGCTGTATAAAATCCACATTGAATTGGATTGTATCGCAGGCCGGACTCAAAGCAGATAGTGTGGATTATCTGCCTTGATATTCTGGGTTACATGACTGTGTGGAAGGGCCCTAAGTTTATTCCTTCCTTGATGCTCCAATAAAAGTGCCAAATGGTGTCTGGTCCACCTTTTCTCCTGTTGTAGTTGGAAGTGGACTGGGCAAAGCAAAGTATCAAATAGCAATTGCAAGGACCCATCTGAATAAACAATTGTTGTCTCCCAAAGGGACAGTGGATTTGTGCTTGGCGTACCATAGTCAATTAACACACAGGACTGGAGGATTCAAAACGAAGCCTTTATTCACATTCTGTGCAGAAAGGGGTGCATATGGCAATCACTCACAAAGCAAACACATCATCTAGCCATTTACAAGCTTTTTAAAACCTTTAAAATTAATAGCATTTTACTATCTGATGGGTTATTTGCCACCTTCCTTGGCCTTAATTGGTTGGCTGGTTGGTTATTTATTTTGCTTGTAGAAAGTGTCCAAACTCTCAAAATACTTTGAATACTGTACTGGAATTTAAATAGGCCCCTCCAGTTAATTCGACACGCAGTACCAAATCTGGATGTAATAACAGACTGCCTGGCAAAACTCATTTCTGGCTTATGTCCTGGATTACTATAAGCAATATTTTCCCAGGCCCCAACATGGATAAGTATATGGGTAACCGCATACCCGATGGCCTCATAATCACTTTTGAGCTTAGTGACAGCACTGATTTTTTTTTTAAAGGAATGCTTATGTATAATCCCTGTGTAGGCGACTGAAAATTTATTTTACCCACATTTAACACTATTTTGTAATCTGGAAGTTAGGACCCCAACAGTTTATTGTTCCAAATACTGTTTTCTTACCCTTTGCTTCTGCCATCAACTGTAGCAGAAGTAATTTCAAAACCACTAGCAATAATCTTGAGAATTCTTAGAAAACAAGAGAAGTCCCAGCAGAAGACTGGAGGAGGGCAATGTTGTCCTTATCTTCAAGAAGGGAAAAAAGAGGACAATTACCGTCTAGTCAGCTTGACATCAATACCTGAAAATATTCTGGATCAGATAATTAAGGAGGCAGTCTGCAATCACTTAGAAAAAAAATGTTGTGATTATGAAAAGTCAACATGGATTTCGCAAAAACAAGTCATGCCAGACAAATCTTATCTCTTTTTTTTATAGAGTTACAAGCTTGGTAGATGCAGGGAATGCTGTGGATGTAGCATATTTTGATTTCAGTAAGGCCTTCAACAAGGTCCCCCATGATCTTCTTGCAAGCAAACTAGTCCAATGTGGGCTAGGCAATGCTACTATTAAGTGGATCTGTAACTGGTTAAGTGACCGAACCCAAAGGGTGCTCACCAGTAGTTCCACTTAATTCTGGAAAGAAGTGGAGTGCTTCAGGGTTCAGTCCTGGGCCCAGTTCTGTTCAACATATTTAATAATAATAATAATTATTATTATTATTATTATTATTATTATTATTATTATTATTTACTTATACTCTGCCACCACCTCCCCAAAAAGACTGGGGGTGGTTAACAAAAGCACTCCAGAGTGCTGCACATAAAATAACAATACATAAGCATAAAAACAATAACATAAAATTACAACCACAGGCGAAGGTTTGGAGAACATGCTTATCAAGTTTGCAGATGACACCAAATTAGGAGGAATAGCAAATATTCCAGAGGACAGGATCAGAATTCAAAATGACTTCAACAGATTAGAGAGCTGGACCAAAATTAACAAAATGAATTTCAACAAAGGACAAATATAAAATACTATACTTAAGCAGAAAAAAATGAAATGCAAAGATACAGGATGTGTGACACCTGGTTCAACAACAGGCCATGGAAAAGAGGTTTTGGAGTTTTGTGGACAACAAGTTGAACACAAGCCAATAGCATGATGCAGCATCTTAAAAAGCCAATGGGATTTTGGACTGCATCAAAAGGAGTATAGTGTCTAGACTGAGGGAAGTCATAGTGCCTCTCTAGTCTGTTTTGGTCAGACCTAACCTGGAATACCGTGTTCAGTTCTGGGCACCACAATTTAAGAGAAATATTGACAAGCTGGAAGGTGTCCAGAGGAAGGCGACTAAATTGATCAGAGGTTTGGAGACCATGTCCTATGAAGAGCATCTTAAAGAACTGGTTATGTTTAGCCTGCAGAAGAGAATGTTGAGAGGAGACATGATAGCCATGCATAAATATGTGAAGGGATCTCATAAGAAAGAGGGAGCAAGCTTGTTTTCTGCTGCCCTGCAGACTAGGACTTGGAGCAATGGGTTAGAATTACAAGAAAAGAGATTCCACCTGAACATTAGGAAGAACTTCCTCACTGTACGAGCTGTTCAACAATGGAACTCAATGCCTCAAAGTGTGATGGAAGCTCCTTCCTTGGAGGCTTTTAAACAGAGGCTGAATGGCCATCTGTCAGGGCTACTTTGACTGTGCTTTTCCTGCGTGGCAGGGGATTGGACTGGGTGGCTCATGCAGTGTCTTCCAACTCTATTATTCTATGATTCTATGAGAGAACTATTTTAATTAAAAAAATTTATCAACAGACAACAGATGCATTTCACTATTGTGCAACAAATAATGCCACTAGCTCTGTGGATTTGTCACGCTGCTGAGAAAAAGTGGGATTTTTGGGTTGGTGTATTTTTATGTAAAAACCACATCAGGGAAAATTTAGCATTCATTTAACATGGTTGTTCAATGTGTTTTACAAAATGTGGAGAAGCTATATGTCTAACAATTCCTTCTTCCTTCTTTTGGTCTTCTCTTATTTAAGCTATTTTTGCTCTTCTCTTCTGAATTCAGTTTCTAATGCATGGAAGTGCTGAATCTTCAATGCTGCTCTGCCTTTCATCTCACCTGCGGCATTTGCAAGAGGATGAAGCCGAGTATGAAAGAGTCTCTGGAGAAAATATCCTTCAGGCAGGCATTTTGACACCAACTCAGCTTTCCGTTTGCTGTGGTCCTTCAGACAGCTAGCTGTTAGTGAGAATGAAAAGCCATACTTATACATTCAAAAATCTACCAGAACTTGGAAACATTAGCTCATTGGACAATAATTTACAGAATCACCCAACTAGCACAGTCCCGCACTGTCTGGGTGATTGGGAGAATTCTTTTCTAATAAAGTAATGTTTCCAAGCTCTGGTACCAGAGGTACTAGTGTCACCATCCTATAATACCATCCGTTATAAAAATTCCCATGGTAGCTTCATTTTGAAGTAGGTGCTAGACCAGCAATTGATATGTTTTCTCTGCAATGTCTAAGGCTGGATCTACACTGCTCTATATCCCAGGATCCGATCCCAGATTATCTGCTTTGAACCGGATTGTATGAGTCAACTTCCTCTAATCATGCTGGAGAACCTAGAGACTTCTAGAGACAAAAACACTTTAGGAATCTCTAGGTCCTACAAAGTGATCCTATGGTCAGCTTCCAGTGGAAGCTAGAATACTTAGAAATTTCTAGATACTGTAAGTATTTTCTCAAATAAAAATAAGATGATTTCTTTATTCATATTTTTTAAAACTTTCATGGGTTTTCTGTGCCCTAAACCTAGAGAACGTGGAATGGTGACATTATTTCATTTTAAAGCTTCTAGTGAAAAGTGGTGTGGTCTTCCAAGTGTTGTTGGATTACAGTTTTCAACTGTTCTAAAACAGGCATAGACATTGGTGGGGAACATTATGCGCTACAGTCCAACATGCAGAATGCCTCATCTTTTTACACCTCTTGTTCTGCTTCTTGCAAAATCTGTTTGCAACATCCTCTATCACTACACCTACAAGGAGGATGTGATTGGAGCTCTTGAAGTTCTCCTCATAAGTCAAAGTCAACTTAAAGTCAAATAACAACAAACAAACAAACAACGGTTCTGGCCCAATTTACTTATCCGAACGTATCTCCTCATATGAGCCAGCTAGATCCCTAAGATCATCTGGAGAGGCCCTGCTCTCGGTCCCACCTGCCTCGCAGGCGCGGCTGGTGGGAACGAGGGACAGGGCCTTCTCGGTGGTGGCTCCCCGGCTGTGGAACACCCTCCCCACAAATATCCGACAAGCCCCAACTCTTCTGGGTTTCAGAAAGGCTGTGAAAACATGGCTGTGTGCACAAGCTTTTAACGAGTAATATGATAACGTCGACATGGTCCGATTGAAGGCTGAAGCATGAGGTTTTTAGACAAATGGATCTAATTTACTTATGTTTTAATTTTTATAATGTATTTTAATGATGTATTTTATAGTTTTAATTGATTATATGTACTGTTTTTTGTTTTATTATTATGTTCTTGGCATTAAATGTTGCCAACTGTGTAAGCCGCCCTGAGTCCCCCCGGGTGAGAAGGGCGGGGTATAAATTCTGGAAATAAATAATAAATAAATAAAGTGCTGTTGTGTAATTACTTTTAGTTCAGCATTGTTGTGATGTTGTGAGCATTACTTTTAGTTCAGAGCCTGGAAAAGTTCCTTTTTTGAACTACAACTCCTAGAATCTTTTATGACTGGGAGATTTTGTATGTTTTAACCCTACCAAATAATTTTCATCCCTTTTTACTTCCTGACCCGTATTCCTGGAATTTCAAAATATACACACAGAAAAATAAAAGAGTAATAGAAATCTAAATGTTATTATATGCCTTCAAGTTGCTTCTCTGAAAATTGATGAAATGAGCTTTCCTTCACTGTTTTGTAGTCTCAAGTAAATGCTTCCTTGTTTTACAAAACATTTTAGTTTAATACTATTTTAGAATCAAGTATGCTTTGATTAGAGCCAGTATTTTGTATAGTGGCTTCGGTTTTAGACTGTGACTCTGGAGACCAGGGCTCAATTTCCTGCTTGGCCATGGCAACTCAATGGGTGACCTTGAGTGAGTCACATTCTTTCAATCCCATGATAGGGTCATCACAAGTCACAAATAACTTGAAGGCACAAAACAACAACGATATTTTGATTATATATATTTGTCTGTTTGCTATATACCAGGTGTCCCCAAGTAAAGCCCTGTGGGCCAGATGTGGCCCTCCAAGGTCGTTTACCTGCCTCCCGTCCTAATCTTAAGACTTAGAGTCACCCTAAGTCTGAAATGACTTGAAGGCACAAAACAACAACAACAATAACAACAACAATCCTAATTATCTTGACATTAGCCAAAAGCTGGCCCATACTACTAACTGAAATACTGGTAAGTTCATGTTGATTAAAATTATTCTTCATTTTAAATATTGTATTGTTCTTTGGGAGCCCCCAATGGCGCAGTGTGTTAAAGCACTGAGCTGCTGCTGGACTTGCAGACCGAAAAGTCACAGGTTCAAATCCGGGGAGCGGAGTGAGTGCCCGCTGTTAGCCTCAGCTTCTGCCAACCTAGCAGTTCAAAAATATGCAAATGTGAGTAAATCAATAGGTACTGCTCAGGCGGGAAGGTAACGATGCTCCATGTAATCAGGTCGGCCACATGACTTAGGTGGTGTCTAAGGTCAACGCTGGCTCATCGGCTTAGAAATGGAGATGAGCACCAACCCCGAGCTGGACACGACTGGAAGTCAGGGGAAAACCTTTACCTTTACCTATTGTTTTTTTCATGTAGTTTTTTGCACTACAAATGAGATATGTGCACTATGCACAGGAATTTGTTCATGTTTTTTTCAATCTAGAATCTGGCCCTTCAACAGTCTGAATGACCTGGTCCTCTGCTTTAAAAGTTGGAGGATCCCATGCTGAATATAGTTGGTTTTTGCATTTCTATTGGGATCATTTGTTTCATTGTTGTATTGCATTGATTTCTATTGTTTTCATCCTGTGTGTGTTCATACACACACATAGAGTCAATCATTGTAAACTTTTGGCAAGGCTGGCTTGTTGTTGTTATTTTACTTTCCAAATTATATTAACAAGAACAACAACATCCCAGAGAATATTTTTACTCCTGAGGAAATTCCTTGTGCTTGAATGAATTACAATTTTTGAAATATGCTGCCAAGTTGTGAATTCTGAAACTATGAACACATTAGCAAAAAGAAAAAAGAAAGAAAAGAAAAAAAGGAAGAAGAAGTAGGGCTACGCTGGAGGAATTATCTTTAAGATAAATGTTTGCACTTCTAGAAGCTGAATTGCCTGAGGTTGTGGATTTCCTTCAAGCAAAGCACTGACAGTGTTTGTAAGTCTATGGAGTCAGAAATATTGTGCCCTCTCTCTTCTCCTTCCCACTTTCTTTGGCATGATAGAAAGGGAAGAGAAAGGAGGGTGTGTGGGGGGATTTTCTGCAAAAAGAAAACAGTAGCAACAGTAGCCCTGGGATAGAAAACAAAAGAGGCGGGGAAGAAAGAAAGGCGCTTGAGAGCAGCCCAGGATCCCTCCCACCCCTAGTTCTCTCCATCCCAGCTTCTTGCAGGAAGAGGCCTGAGCAAGAATGAGTATGGAGAAGAGCCAAGGCGAAGAAAGCTTCTCCAGTCTGATGCTGGAGGACATAAAACGGAGGCTGATCCGAGCTTTCCAAGACTCAAGCAAAGCTGCTGTTGTCCAGCTGCCTACATCAATTGAAAACCCTGGTAAGGGTACCACTACATTGGCAGTTCAAGAGGAATTACGAAGGATGCATGTTGAAGGAGCCATTGCCTGGCTCCGTGTGGAACTGGTAAGTAGCTTAGGCAAGTGAAGTGAACGGAGGGACATATTTAGACTATGGATAAGGTCAGAGGCGGTCCAACCATAAGGCGAACTAGGCACTTGCCTGTGGCTCCATCGTCCCAGGGGCGCCATCGTCCTGAGAGGAGGGCACCACTCTCCACCTCCTTCTCTTTTGGGCCTTCCGGCGGCCATGCTGGGCCTCCTGGTGCCCGTGCTGGGCTTTCCCGTTGGCGCAGACCCACCTTCGCACCACGGGAGCCCACCTTTGGGGCCTTCAGAGATTGTGAGGTCTGTGGGAACTTGGAAGCTAGGTATGTGGGGTTTATATATCTGTAGAAGGTCCAGGGTGGGAGAAAGAACTTTTCTTTGAAGCAGGTGTGAATGTTGTAATTAATTACCTTGATTAGCATTTAATGGCCCTGTGGCTTCAAGGCCTGGCTTCTTCTTGCCTGGGAGAATCTTTTTTTGGGAGGAGTTAGCTGTCCCTGATTGTTTACTGTCTGGATTTCTTCTGTTTTCAGAATGTTGTTCTTTATTTATTGTCCTGATTTTAGAGTTTTGTTTTTTTTAATACTGAGGGCTATCTGGGTTATCTAAGTCCACACTGCCCTATATCCCTGTTCAATGTTTAGTGCTAAATTTGCAAATATAGTAATTCCTACATAACATTACCATGTATTGAACTGCTTTTTTCTATTGATTTGTTGTAAAACATGATGTTTTGGTTCTTAATTTCTAAACTCATAATGTAATTTGATGTTTAATAGGCTTTTCCTTTATCATAGAATCATAGAATCATAGAATCATAGAATAGTAGAGTTGGAAGAGACCTCATGGGCCATCCAGTCCAACCCCCTGCCAAGAAGCAGGAAATCGCATTCAAAGCACCCCCGACAGATAGCCATCCAGCCTCTGCTTAAAAGCCTCCAAGGAAGGAGCCTCCACCACAGTCCGGGGGAGAGAGTTCCACTGTCGAACAACCCTCACAGTGAGGAAGTTCTTCCTGATGTTCAGGTGGAATCTCCTTTCCTGTAGTTTGAAGCCATTGTTCCATGTCCTAGTCTGCAGGGCAGCAGAAAACAAGCTTGCTCCCTCCTCCCTATGACTTCCCTTCACGTATTTGTACATGGCTATCATGTCTCCTCTCAGCCTTCTCTTCTGCAGGCTAAACATGCCAAGCTCTTTAAGCCGCTCCTCATAGGGCTTGTTCTCCAGACCCTTAATCATTTTAGTCGCCCTCCTCTGGACGCTTTCCAGCTTGTCAACATCTCCCTTCAACTGTGGTGCCCAAAATTGGACGCAGTATTCCAGGTGTGGTCTGACCAAGGCAGAATAGAGGGGGAGCATGACTTCCCTGGATCTAGACGCTATACCCCTATTGATGCAGGCCAGAATCCTGTTGGCTTTTTTAGCTGCTGCATCACATTGTTGGCTCATGTTTAACTTGTTGTCCACGAGGACTCCAAGGTCTTTTTTGCACACACTGCTGTCAAGCCAGGCGTCCCCCATTCTGTATCTTTGATTTCCATTTTTTCTGCCGAAATGAAGTATCTTGCATTTGTCCCTGTTGAACTTCATTTTGTTAGTTTCGGCCCATCTCTCTAGTCTGTCAAGATCGTTTTGAATTCTGCTCCTGTCTTCTGGAGTGTTAGCTATCCCTCCCAGTTTTGTGTCGTCTGCAAACTTGATGATCGTGCCTTCTAACCCTTCGTCTAAGTCGTTAATAAAGATGTTGAACAGAACCGGGCCCAGGACGGAGCCCTGCGGCACTCCACTTGTCACTTCTTTCCATGATGAAGACGACACATTGGTGAGCACCCTTTGGGTTCGTTCGCTTAGCCAATTGCAGATCCACCTAACCGTAGTTTTGTCTAGCCCACATTTTACTAGTTTATTTGCCAGTAAAATGTGGGCTAGACAAAACTACGGTTAGGCTTTCCTTATTATCCAACATTTTCGCTTATCCAACACTTTTATTTTTCAGTGATTGGTTTGGGGGGGGGGGGCAAAATTCTGTTCGCCTACACTTGAAAAATACCTAGGGCCGGCTCTGGATAAGGTTGCCACTCAGGGTCAATCCAGGCCCTGAAGTTTAGGGGCAAAACCTGAAACCTAGACCACATCTACACTACCATATGAAATCAAAATTATTTGCTTTGAATTGGGCTCGGGCTGTGGCGCAGGCTGGAGAGCAGCTGCAATGAATCACTGCAATGAATCACTCTAACCAGGAGGTCATGAGTTTGAGGCCCGCTCGGAGCCTATGTTTGTCTGTCTTTGTTCTATGTTAAAAGGCATTGAATGTTTGCCTATATGTGTAATGTGATCCGCCCTGAGTCCCCTTCGGGGTGAGAAGGGCAGAATATAAATGATGTAAATAATAATAATAATAATTTTTTAAAAAATAACTAAAAAAGCAACTGTTTGACTTACGTTTAGGAAAGAAGGAAATAAGCAATAAACTTTAAATTGTGACAGTAATGACACAGTAATGATCCAGGGAAGTCATGCTAACTCTCTATTCCGCCTTGGTCAAACCACACCTGGAATACTGTGGCCAATTCTGGGCACCACAATTGAAGGGAGATGTTGACAAGCTGGAAAGTGTCCAGAGGAGGGCGACTAAAATGATCAAGGGTCTGGAGAACAAGCCCTATGAGGAGCGGCTTAAAGAGCTGGGTATGTGTAGCCTGCAAAAGAGAAGGCTGAGAGGAGACAAGATATCCAGGTATAAATATGTGAGGGGAATTCATAGGGAGGAGGGAGCAAGCTTGTTTTATGCTGCCCTGGAGATTAGGACGCGAAACAATGGCTTCAAACTTCAGGAAAGGAGATTCCACCTGAACATTAGGAACAACTTCCTCACTGTGAGAGCTGTTCAACACTGGAACTCTCTGCCTCGGAGTGTGGCAGAGGCTCCTTCTTTGAAGGCTTTTAAGCAGAAGCTGGATGGCCATCTGTCGGGGGTGCTTTGAATGCGATTTCCTACTTCTCTGCAGGGGGTTGGACTGGATGGCCTATGAGATCTCTTCCCACTCTATGATTCTATGATTCTATTATACTTGGAACCTTGTAACAATAAGAGGAACAAGTTCCTTTTTAAGCAGTAACTCTCAAAGTTCTCACTATAATGTAGGTTTCATTGGCTCATATGTTAACTTGGGAAATTTTCTTCAGAAACATCACCAGATCTGGCCTTTTTTTGGACTCAGTGGTGAGGAAACTGCACTCTGCACTTGTTTTATCTCTCCTTAGTATAATCATTTCATTCATCCACAACACTGAAAATATGCCTGGCCTAATTTGTGGTACTAATTAAACCCTTCTGGAGGATAATTGCCTGTTACAAAGAATTATAATTTTTTTTGTTTCCTTATAGCTAGAGATGAAATCCCAGAACCGCAAGCTTGCCAGAACTCTGCTGGATTTAAGCATGGAAATACAGAGGCTGAGAAATGAAACCGACATGACAGTGGCTATAGAATCAAAGACATTAAGCACTACTGCAAACCCAGAATAACAAACAGCAGTACAAGGCATAAAGTCTGAAAAGGCAACACACATCCCATTAGTGATGTTGACAAAATCTGAAGATTATGCTTCAAGTGAGATTGAATTTGGTAACCAAATGTGGCTTGAATGTTATTAAGAACTTCACTTAACTCAACGATTGAAGGCTTGTGGTCTGTATGTTGAAATTTGACGCTTCCTTGAGACTTAGCCAAAGTAGAGAGAAGAATGAGACACCTACAGAGAAGAGTCTCTGTTTTGCTTTTCAGATGAGTGGCACATGCTCAGTCAATAACTGCAAATCTTATCTGTAGAAAGAAAGCCGAGATAGAACAATGCAGATAAGAACACTTTGATGGGGATGATGCCTGGATCTTCCACATTAAATGCTTGATTTGCCCCTGATACTGGGGGTAAGACTCTATTGTAAAAACACAATCTTGTGTTAGATAGTAGAATCCTCTCTCCCACATTTTTCTTTTTAAAATGCAAATAGAGCTACAGCTCCATGGAATCTGTGTATTTTGATCAAAGCTCTAGGAATTTGCATCAAAATATAGTGTGAGAAAGAATTTGCCAGTTTTTTTTTTTTCGTGTCAGGAGCAACTTGAGTCACTTCTGGAGTGAGAGAATTGGCCGTCTGCAAGGACGTTGCCATGGGGACGCCTGGATGTTTTTGATGTTTTTACCATCCTTGTGGGAGGCTTCTCTCATGTCCCCGTAAGGAGCTGGAGCTGATAGAGGGAGCTCGGACAGGACTGGACTTAATGTCAGGGGAAACCTTTACCTTTAACTAATGGAAAAGTGTGATTTGCTCAATGTCATGAATGAGTGAAAATCACTGCAGCACGGTGACTCTATCTGTTGTTGTGTATCTTTAAGTCATTGCTGATTTATGGCAACCATAAGACAAACATAGCATGAGGTTTTCTTGGCAATATTTGTTCAGAAGGAATTTAGCCATTGCCTTCCTCTGAGGCTGAGAGAGTATGAACTGCATATCATTGTGCAGTTGATTTTCATGGCCAAATGGGGATTTGAACCCTGGTCTCCAGAATCACCATCTGATGCTCAAACTACTATACCATGCTGGCTCCTATGTTCCATTACAAGACCACAAAAGAAACTATAGTAACTCATCACACATTCAGCCTTTTTCATGAGGCACCTTGGATAGCCTGGAGCTAATAAAAAGGACTGACAAGTACACAAATGCAATTGTGATGCAAAACATCAAGGGCAGCCAAATCTGTTAAGGGAGAAACTCAGCCCTTGTTTTGTTGTGGAAATGAAGTGGCGATAATGTTCCCTGGGACTATAAACTGGCAGAAAGGAATGGCACAGCCTGTAGGAGCCGTTCTCAAAGTCTTTATCAGTGTCAGCAAATGTTTCTCTTCTTGCAATAATTTAGAGGGTAGAGAAGAAGAATGTTGGTGTGTTAACCGTTTCTGATGAATATAAAAGGCAAATGTTGGATTAGATAATCCGTTCGGACATTAATTCTGTGTTATTGGAGAATGTATGTATATTTAGGGTTGCCAATCCAGGATCATCCCAAACCCTGGGGGTTTTGGTCCAAAACTGACATTTAAAGATGCTCCCTGGTGTTCTCCGTAAGGGTTATGCATAGAAGAGGTTGTTTCCAGATAAAGGTGAAATGTTGGAATTATTCCTTCTTGTCTATTTAGGGAGATGGGATAGGAAAGATTCAATTTAGCCTACTTCTTGGTAGCTGGAAAGTTCATACAAAGTAGAACAAAGGGTGAGCCTGGCACCACAATGGCCAGGAGGAAAGGAACAAGCTAAGTGGATCCTAGAGCAAATAAAGCCTAAACCCTCCCTAAAAGCCAAGTCGACTAAACTGAAACAGCCATGAGATCAAAGTCAGCATGAACCCTGCAAGTGGTTTATCAGATCTGGAATGGTAGTAGTCAGGGCCATAGCCAGAAAAAAAAAAATCTGAGTCCCTTCGGGTGAGAAGGGTGGGATAGAAATGAGGGAAATAAATAAATAAAACACATACAAAATTGCAGGGGGGGGGTGAAACTTTTTTTTAGTGAATCATGAAGAATAGTTCCATAACGCAAAATAATTTAGAAATCAGGCTCCATCGATAAACTTCAGTGGACGCTCAAGACAAATAAACTTCAATGGACACTGATGGAGATTTGGTTAACCAGTTAAACTTCATGAGTAAACCAGGTATTTTTTGAAACCTGAAAAAAAAAATTGAGGGGGGGATTTGAACCCCTAACATCTCCCCCCACCACCACCACCTTGGCTACAGCCCTGGTAGTAGTTGCTTCTGTGCTGTCAGAAATGGGGAAAAGCTTGAACAGAGAGCTTTGCATAAAACTGGCTGAAGCTCTGTACATACAGTACAACCTCCATATCTGGAGAACCGGGACCAGAGGTTTTATCTCCCCACATCTGCCTTCTCTAGGAAGTTTCTAAGTACACCAGATGATTGACATGCTTCTGCTGGAAAGTTCAAAAGATCTAGTAAATTTCTAGAGATTACACCTCTTTATGAGTGGCACTGCCCACATTTACAGAACCAACTATCTATTCATCACTCTGAACTTTTTCTTCAACTATCAAAGCAAACTTTTAAGCCAAGCAATTTGGATATGGAGATCCAGCAAAAGATGTTCCTGGGCCTAAAGTTGTCTACCACCACCCTCCATAGCAAAATTACTCCCATGCTCCCAAAAGGCATTGTGAGGCAATTCTAAAATATTTTATGGATGTGAGAGAGGGATGCAAGGTCTGGTGAGGATCCCTTATCCTTGCACAGTTGATCACCTCTGTCCTAGATGGACCTAGCATAGGATCTAACACAAATGAAATCTTCCATTGGATGGGAGTTACAACCCATCTGCACTAGCCATAATAACTGAGGCATTTGCATGGACATGGTGGATTCCAATGCTTTGTTCTTCAGGTGCAAATATGCAAAACCAAGAGACGGTAGAAACAGAGACAGGCAAACTCCAGTCCTCTACATTTGTAGATTTGACTTTTGTGGATTCAATTATTCAAGAATTTAACTGAAATGCTCTCTGTAGTCACCTCTAGATCCTCCCGTGTGATTCCATACTTAGTTCCAGTAGAAGCTGACTATAGAGTTGGGCTGGAGGGCCTAGGGATTCCTAAAAAGGTGTCATTTAAAAATAAAAATAGCATTTTAATATAGGTAAAGTGTAAAGGTTTTCCCCTGACCTTAAGTCCAGTCATGTCTGACTCTGGGGGTTGGTGCTCATCTCCATTTCTAAGCCAAAGAGCTGGCGTTGTCCGTAGACACCTCCAAGGTCATGTGGCTTGCATGACTGCATGGAGCGCCGTTACCTTCCCACCGGAGTGGTAGCTATTGATCTACTCACATGGGCATGTTTTCGAACTGCTAGGTTGGCAGAAGCTGGAGCTAAGAGCGGGCGTTCACTCCGCTCTTGGGATTTGAACCTGTGACCTTTTGGTCTGCAAGTTCAGCAGCTCAGTGCTTTAACACACTTCGCCACCGGGGCTCCTTTTGATATAGGTAGATTTACACAATACTAATAGACAAAGAACACAATAAAATAGCAATTTTCTTATTCATGTTTTTTCACTTTCATGGCAATCTTGTGCTCCTAATGCCAGTGCATGTGGAAGACTGACGAATTCACCTCCCACTTTTTTTTGCTGTGACAAACAAACAACCAAGAGGTGTGAGAAACAGAATCCGCAGGTGCTGTGTTAATCCATACAGTTCATTTTGACTTAAGGCCTGGCCACTTAAATAATCTATGCAAAGATATGGCTTGGCAGACATATCATTTGTTAAACTGAGAGAAAATGCTTGACCTTGTTTCTGGAAGGAGAGATAATGGATTAAGACACGTGGAAATCTGCCAGGCATTGAGAAAAGGGATAGCTTTTCGAGACAAAATACCATAAAATCAGTCAAAGCTATGGGACAATCTGGCCATTAACAGGGAAGAGAAAATATCAGGGGAAATTATTTAGGTTGATTAATGCTTCTGCATACTCCTTGTGGTAGTAAACATGAAGCAGTGCATTGCCACAGCTGTTATTCAAGTCCCTGGCATTAGGATAAAAAGGAGACTATCTCATATCATGCACACACAGCACTGCCCATGCTTTCCAAGAGTTAAGACCGGGGCAAACACCTGCTAATTAAGCAGTTGGCAAAGTCCAGATCTGTCTCATGGTGGTACTGGGATACGAAATGCTCAAGCCAGAAATGAACACATTCCTGAGTATCTTGACCTCTTGGCATTTGGGCATCATTGATATCATTACAAATGTTGCTGTTCTATGGGTGGCATACACAAAAGAAGATAAGGCCATCTGAAGCTGAATTGCTCTGAAGAGATAGGTTGGGGAAATTGTATGTTTCTATTAAACTTTTTTTAGCAATGTCTTTGTGTTTTTTCCATTTCATTGGGAGTTCTTTGCCCCTAATCCATTGAATATGGAGAACTAACTATACTCTTTTCCTTTCTGTAAGCATAGACCAGTTTTCAAACTATTTTGACAATTTTCATCACAAATCTCTGTAGGTTTGTAATCAGAGGCTGGATGTCAATCTGTTGGGGTGCTTTGATTTGTGTACGGTTGGACTGGTTGGTCATTGTGGTCTCTTCCAACTCTATTATTTTATGAATTAATGTAAGATTTTATATTTATCTACTCACATATATTTGTGCCTTCAAGTCCCTTGTTATCCTATGGCAACCCCATGTATTTCATAAGGTTTTCTTAGGCAAGCAATATTCAAGAAGTGGTATTTGTTGGTATTGCCCATAAAAGTGCCAACCAGGTGCCTTTAGTATATTTAGGCAGCACTATAATTATACGAAAACATGGAAAAAATTAGAAAACTTGAAACATAAATTATGTTCAAAACTGGCAATTGGGTGCTGCAGGAGGAGTGCATATAAGGGACATGTTGAGTTCATGGCTGGGATAGCAGAGTTGGAGGGAAACCATATCCACATATAGCCTGATCACACAGGAAAGTAGAATAATATGTTTGGCAGGCTAGAGATACCATCTGCTACAGTCAGCAACAAAGGTCAAAAATCTAGTATTTTAGGGCATGACTGGATGTGGAAGCAGAAGCAACCATTATAAAAGTGTAACAACAGGCAATCTTTCCAAAACAGAATGCTTCAGTATTTACCAGCACTATGCAGATTCAAACTACAAGAAAGGAGATTGATCATAAACATTAGGAGAAGCTTCCTGAAGGCAAGTCTGGTGGAGTCTCTTTCTCTGGAAATGTTTAAACAGAGACTGGATGGCAGCCTGTTTGGAGTTCATTGCTTGCATGTTCCTACTTGCGCATGGATAGGACTGGATGGACCTTGGGGTCTCATCCAACTCTAAGATTCTAGATTCTAAACTAAATTAGACCATTGATCCATCTAACTTAGCATTATCACTTCTCATTGGGAGCTATAGTGTTACAGTTTCAGGCATGCTTCTTTCTTAGCCTTATGTGGATATCCCTGTCATTGGGTTGTTGTGTGTTTTCCGGGCTGTATGGCCATGTTCCAGAAGTATTCTGGAATACTTCTGGAACATGGCCATACAGCCTGGAAAACACACAACAACCCTGTGATTCCAGCCATGAAAGCCTTCAACAACAAATCTCTGTCATTCTCTGGTTATATAATCCAAGGCTGAATGGTCATCTGTTGGGAGTGCTTTGATGGTTTGTTCCTACATGTAGCCCCTGGTGGTGCAGCTGGTTAAACCACTGAGCTACTGAACTTGCTGACCAAAAGGTTGGCAGTTTGAATCCAGAGAGCTGGGTGAGCTCCCGCTGTTAACCCCAGCTTCTGCCAAAGTAGCAGTTCGAAAACATGCAAATGCGAGTAGATCAATAGGTACTGCTCGGTTGGGAAGGTAACAGCGCTTCATGCAGTCAGCTGGCCACATGGCTTTGGAAGTGTTTACGGATAACGCTGGCTCTTCGGCTTAGAAATGGAGATGAGCACCAACTCCCAGAATTGGACACGATTAGACTTTATGTCAGGGGAAAACTTTTACCTTTATCTACATAGCAGGGGCTTGGGTAGGATGGCTCTTGGGAGTCTCTTCTAACTCGATGATTCTGTTATTCTATTTGGGAGTCTGCAGGAGCCTTTGGATGAGTCTGGAGACAAGTGGGCTTTGATCAGCTTTTCCCAGCATACAATTGACGCTAAACATACTGCAAACAACCTGGTTTTGGGATATGTAATAGAAAGTAATGAAAGCAATCAAAACCTAGATGATACAGATACATTCATTTGTTATCAAATTCAAGCATCTTTTTTTTTCTGAGATGCTTGTCCTGAGAGTGATGATATCAAAGCAAATGCATGAAGAACAACCAATACATTTGCTCATTTCAGAGCAATGCCTTATTTATCAGCTATCCATCAAGATAAGATAAAACACTGAAGGGATTACACATTTTGCTTTGATCTACCAGTAAGCGTGAAACTATGAATTATGACTTATAAACCAATTTTAAATGGACATTTGTAGGATAGATTAACCCCTAACAGTCTTCATGTGGACATATAAGAAACACAGCAAAACAGATAGCATATTGTATAGGTGAACAATCACATTAGCTCAGGCATGGGCAAACTTCTGATTTCAACTCCCACAACTCCTAACAGCCGGAGTTGAAGTCCAAAACACCTGGAGGGCCGAAGTTTGCCTATGCCTGCATTAGTTGTACTGGATGTTCAAAATTCCACTAAGATGGAAAAATAACCTTCCTGCTCCTTATACATATTTTAAACACTATAGAATAAATCACCACTAAATCTGATTTATTTTAATGCTTTTAATGACTTCTTTTACTGTAGCAATGTTATTTTCCCATCAAAATAATCTTTGTGGAAAATAGATATAAAAAGGAGCACTGGTAGATAGATAGCTAACAAAGCTGACATTTTGGAACCTAAGAAAAGTGAAGATGGAAAGATTTATGGTGAAAAAAAAATAACTCATAAGTCACATTCTACTGCTATAAAAGTCACTTTACAATGTCACCCTACAATCAAAGGGAAGCTATAGAGAATGAAGAATAATTTCCTTCACTAAAATGTGCATTATTTAACATTGCCAAACCACCTTCTCTACTTTTTATGTTTTTGCTTGTCTAATTAGATGGAAATATGTGCATTTTATAACACTCTTGATACTGCTTTGCTGTATGAAATAAAAAATTGGGTTTTGCATTTTTATTTGTTTCCATTAACATCTCCCAATTAATTTCAGTAAAAAAGTTTCTTCATTAACAATTTGATGGGCATTTTGGAGTTTCAGAACTATTTTTTTTTTCATTCATGGCGAATAATTTATGATCCAGCAACCCCAATATCTGAATGAGATAGTCTAAGAAAAATATTCCCACTTACACAGCAGGGTGGGGGTGAGGATTACAGTATTACCATTGGGAGCTGTTGCTTTTTTTTGGGGGGGGGGGGGAGTACTTTACTAAGTTTTGATATTCTGCATTCCCAAACCTAGAAAAAACAACTTTTTTGAATGACTTCTTAGACACAAGGAAAAAAAATCTCCATCATGCCAATAATGTTGGGAACATGACGCCTTGGATGTAGCGTATCTGGATTTCAGTAATGCCTTCGACAAGGTTCCCCACGACCTTCTGGCAAACAAACTAGTCAAATGTGGGCTAGGCAAAACTACATTTAGGTGGATCTGTAATTCGCTAAGCGAACAAACCCAGAGGATGCTTACCAATGCTTCCTCTTCATCCTAGAAAGAAGTGAGGAGTGGAGTGCAGTAGGGTTCTGCCCTGAGCCCAGTTCTGTTCAACATCTTTATTAATGACTTAGATGAAGGGCTAAAAGGCATGATCATCAAGTTTGCAGACAACACCAAATTGGGAGGGATAGCCAATACTCCAGAAGACAGGAGCAGAATCCAAAACTATCTTACCCAATTAGAGAGATGGGCCGAAACTAACAAAATAAAGTTCAACAGGGACAAATGCAAGATACTCCACTTAGGAAGGAAAAACGAAATGCAAAAATGCAGAATGAGGGATGCCTGGCTCGATAGCAGTATATGTCAAAAAGATCTTGGAGTTCTCATGGACAACAAATTAAACACGAGCCAGCAATGTCATGCAGTGGCTAAAATAGCCAATAGGATTTTGGCCTGCATCAATAGAAGTATAGTGTCTTGATCCAGAGAAGTCATGCTACTCTTCTATTCTGCCTTGTTCAGACCACACCTGGAATACTGTGTCCAGTTCTGGGCACTGCAATTGAAGGGAGATGTTGACAAGCTGGAATGTGTCCAAAGGAGGGCAACTAAAATGATCTAGGGTCTGGAGAACAAGCCCTATGAGGAGCGGCTTAAAGAGCTGGGCATGTTTAGCCCTCAGAAGAGAAGACTGAGAGGGGACATAATCAGGGCCATTTATTAATATGTGAGGGGAAGTCATAGGGAGGAGGAAGCAAGCTTGTTTTCTGCTGCCCTGGAGACTAGGATGCGGAACAATGGCTTCAAACTACAGGAAAGGAGATTCCACCTGAACATTAGGAAGAACTTCCTGTGAAAGCCATTCAGCAGTGGAACTCTCTGCCCCAGATTGTGGTGGAGGCTCCTTTTTTGGAGGCTTTTAAATAGAGGCTGGGTGGCCATCTATCAGGGGTGCTTTAAATGCAATTTTCCATAAGGAGTCAGTAACATAGAGGAGTTCCATTAGGAATTTAGGGTTACTATTAACAAGGATAGATAAATTGGCTTAAAGGCTTCATAGTGCTTCAGGGTTGGAAGTCATGGTGAAGGGTGCACGGGTGTGGGGAAGGGGTTTTATTTTATGTGGGATAGGGGTTTTGGGTGCGTGCAGGTTTCGTTGTGTGTAATACGTTACATGCTTTTGTTTTGTTTGAATGTTAGGGTAAACTCTTATATTTAATTTCTAAAAAAAAAAATGAGTAGAAACCTGGATTGAGAGTGGTGGATGACATGTGGAAAGAGCAGTTCTATATGTTTTGAGTAACAGATAATAATATGTACTGTGTTAGAATTGGCAGGCTGGTTGACTAATGTAGATATGCATGTACATTTCAAAATGATTGTTATCTGACTATATTTGCCATAATTTGCTGTTTTGTTATGTAACGTTTCATTAGTAAACTGTTTACCCACCAAAAAAATATATGCAATTTTCCTGCTTCTTGCCAGGGCTTGGACTGGATGGCCCATGAGGTCTTTTCCAATTCTATGATTCTATGATAATTCCACTGCCACTAGTACTTCTGTGTATTGACATCATATCTTGAAATCGCAATTTGTTTAGCAATCACTACTTTGTCACTTTCATTTTATTTTATGAAATGAATAGAATTAGGGGTGGTTATGAAAATCTGCGGTTTGCTTCCGCAGGTCTCAAGATGGTTTGATATATTTCAGGTGATATATGCAAAAGTCAAAGTATGCCTGTCTGTCCGTCTGTACCACAATGGCTGTTTCAATGTGAAGTGGTCCCGTTTTATTTATTTATCATGTCAGAAGCAAATTGAGAATACAGCTATAATGTATAAAAAACCACAAACAAAGTAAAAGACTTTGCATTATACTAGATTTTCTTGGCCATAAGCTAGCCACTTGGAGTGCCTCTGGTGTCGCTGTCAGGAGGTCTTCCATTGTGGTCTGTGGTTTGCTCTTGCCCATACTTGCATGTCGTGGATTTCACTTTGTGGCTGCATTTCTGAAGATTGGCTCTGCATCTCGTAGTGCTTGAGTGCAGCCTGTTCAGCACCTTCAAAGTCACCTAGTCATCTGTGTGCCCAGGGAGGAGTTTCTCATCAGGTATCAGCCACTGATTTGAGGGTTCCGGGTTTTAGCCTGCCACTTTTGGAGTCTCGCTTGCTGAGGTGTTCCTGTGAATATCTCTGTAGATTTTAGGAAGCTGTTTCTTGATTTAAGTCGTTGGCATGCTGGTTAATATCTGAACAGAGGACGGTCTGGAGATGTCAATGCCTTGGTCCTTTCATTGCTGGCTGCTACTTCACAGTGGTCCCCTGTGATGTCACTGGATTGGATGTTGCTAGGTGAAGGTTGACTGTTGGTAGGTGAAGTGGCCCTTTGTGATATGACTGGGAAATAATGGTGACACATGTATGAAGGGAAGAGAGAGAGGAAGGAAGAAAAGAACCACAAAAGACTGCCATGAAGACATTGTCAGGTAGAGCGTCTCAGACCTGGATTAGGAGAAAGGGGAAGAGAAGGAAAGAGAAAAAGAATGGAAAGGGGGGAGGGAAGAAAAAGGAGGGAGGGGAATGGGAAAAGGTATGAGAAGGGCAGCGGCCTCTTCAACACCTGAGCAACAGCAGGTATACACACTAGTGGACGTATAAAACTCTTAAAACTTTATTGCCTCCTCCCAATTAACATAAATTGGATAGGCATGAGACTTCATAACTTGTTCATATTATCCTTGATATTGTAAATATCAATGTACATAGTCTTTTGGCCATCAGATCCTAATACTCGAACAAAGCTCCAAAGAGGTGGAGGACTAGATTCTCAAAACTCCGAATAATTTCCTCAATAGGAACTTTGTATTATTCCTCTTCAGCAAATAGCTCATCTTGGTGAAGGTAAATGTTAAATGTTGGCAATACATGAGTGTCATCTAGTTTGGATAGGGGAAGTTCAGTGAGGGTCATAAGCATTTATTTAAAGGCATGAAGGTTCATGTTTTGCCTGTATCCACTATACTTCCAAGAACATGAAAACTAGGCCCTTCCACACAGCTGAATAAAATCCCACATTATCTGCTTTGAACTGGAATATATGGCAGTGTGGACTCAGATAATCCAGTTCAAAGCCAATATTGTGGGTGTGTGGAAGGGCCCCTAGATATTTGAAAACTGGCAGGCATGCAAAGATTTGGACCTTTAGATTTTACTTGTTTAATGGAAACACACACACACCATCAGTTCTTATTTATATATTATGCTGTTCTACTATGTTGTGCTCAGCAAACCATAAAAGAAGATCAATGAATACTGTTTGAAGTGGTAGGCAGGAACAATCCAAATCCATCAAGAGTTTGGGAAAACACAAATATTTGCAACCTCTAATTGAACCCGAGGTGAAAGTAAACAAACAATCAATAGGTTTAAATCAAAACATAACCCACAATTTATAGAGCAACAACTAATTGATTAAGTCACTGGACTGGCTTCTATCGATTTCAGAAGCACAAACCTTCAAGAGTGGACTAGCAAAGCCATCTTTCCTGCACATTATGATTAAAATTCTTTTCAAAGATTTTCTTGTGATGCCAGCATCACATGGCATCAAGGATAGATGTCTTTCTGTTCAACTAAGAGAATGTCCATAAAATTAAAAGGGACTCTTGTGCAAAAATTATCAAGTGATCTTAATGTTAATGTATTTCTTTTTAAAAAAAAAAACACGTTGATTTTCATGTTTTAATGCTTTGTACTTCTGGTCTGTAACGGTTACAATAAAATCCATTCATTCAATATGCTGTATCAGCAACCCGAATAATACTCCAGACACAGGAACGAAAGTGTTATTCCATCTGTGATTGAATGATAGTTTAACAGAATTGGACAAACTGACCTCTTTTCATAAAAATAAATCCATACAATGTTTTCATAGTAACTGGAATCTTTTTGCGTAATACATAGACTATTCAAAGATTGTCCTGCAACAGTGCTTAGTGATTAAAAACAATTAACAGAAATAACATTAAGACAAGTGTTATATAACTAGATTATTATTTGATGAATATAGGTAATTTATATATTTGATATATTGTTTGTTAAAGGAGTTTTGATAGTACAATGTGTCGCATGGTTTTAATCTTGGGGAAGGGTTGGAAAGTTTCCCTCCAAAATGTTGTATTATTATGAGAACATTGGAACCAGAAGCCCGTGAAAAACTGTTTTTGCTTCCTAGAAAGAAATAGAATGAAAAATGAAAACACACTATGATTGTTTTTCATGGGAATTGTAGTTCTGCAAGGCCTTCAGCCTTCTCTGATAAAAAGAGCTAGTGCCCTACCAAGCTACAACTCTCATTTTTTTAATGTCAGGAGCGGCGTGAGAAACAGCAAGCCACTTCTGGTATGAAAGAATTGGCTGTCTGCAAGGACATTGCCCAGGGGACGCCTGGATGTTTTTACCATCCTTGTGGAAGGTTTCTCTCATGTCCCCACATGGAGCTGGAGCTGACAGAAGGAGCTCATCCACGCTCTCCCCGAGTTGGAATCGAACCAGCAACCTTCAGGTCAGCAACCCAACCTTCAAGTCAGCAGTCCCACCAGCACAAGGGTTTAACCCACTGCACCACCAAGGGCTCCTTATAACTCCCATGATTCCATAGTATTGAGTCATGGCAGTGAAAGCGGTGTCAGACTGCATTAATTCTATGGTGTAGAAGATACACCAATTGTTTAATATTTTCCAATTTGCTATTACAGTAGAGTCTCACTTATCCAAAACTCGCTTATCCAAGGTTCTGAATTATCCAAGGCATTTTTGTAGTCAATGTTTTCAATATACAGTAGAGTTTCACTTATCCAACATAAACGGGCTGGCAGAATGTTGGATAAGCAAATATGTTGGATAATAAGGAGGGATTAAGGAAAAGCCTATTAAACATCAAATTAGGTTATGATTTTACAAATTAAGCACCAAAACATCATGTTATACAACAAATTTGACAGAAAAAGTAGTTCAATATGCAGTAATGCTATGTAGTAATTACTGTATTTACGAATTTAGCACCAAAATATCATGATGTATTGAAAACATTGACTACAAAAATGCGTTGGATAATCCAGAACCTTGGATAAGCAAGTGTTGGATAAGTGAGACTCTACTGTATCATATTTTGGTGCTAAATTTGTAAATAGAGTAATTACAACATAACATTACTGCGTATTGAACTACTTTTTCTGTCAAATTTGTTGTATAACATGATGTTTTGGTGCTTAATTTGTAAAATCATAACCTAATTTGATGTTTAATAGGCTTTTCCTTAATCCCTCCTTATTATCCAAGATATTCGCTTATCCAAGGTTCTGCTGGCCCGTTTAGCTTGGATAAGTGAGACTCTACTGTACTGTGCCCTTTCTACACTGGATTATATGGCAGTGTAGAGTCATATAATCCAGTTCAAAGCAGATAATCTGGATTATCTGATTTGGTAGTCTGGATTATATGACTCTACACTGCCATATTCAAAGCAGATAATCTGGATTTTATATGGCAGTGTAGAAGGGGGCTCAGGCCCCTTCCACACAGCTGAATAAAACCTCACATTATCTGCTTTGCACTGGAATATATGGCAATGTGGACTCAAGATAACCCAGTTCAAAGCAGATAATCTGGGTTACATGATTGTGTGGAAGAGGCCCCAGAATATCAAGACAGAAAATCCCGCAATATCTGCCTTGAGCTGGGTTATATGGCAGTGTGGACTCAGATAACTCAATTCAAAGCAGATATTGTGGATTATCTGTCTTGGTATTCTGGGTTATATGGTTGTGTGGAAGGGCCCTGTGGGATTTTATTCAACTGCGTGGAAGGGGTCTGGGTTATCAGAAGCCCCTTTCATACAGCTGTATGAAATCCAGTTTTATCTGCTTTGAACTAGGTTACGTAGCAGTGTGGACTCAAACAACCCAATTCAAAGCAGAGAAGCTGAAAAACCGCGCATGCGTCGAACACTACATGCGGAGCTCAATTCAGGCCCCTCCTCCAATTATTGCATTTCATAGCCTTCTCCTTCAGCCAATAGTCTCAGAAAGCCTTTTTTTTTTTTTTTGCTCGATTCGATTGGCCGACGTCAATGCTGTATTTTTCCGTACAGTATAATGAGAGAGCGTGCTCTCCCGCGCAGGCGCATTAGGCCCTCCCATCTCCCCGTGTAGCATTGTGAAGGGGGCATTCTTCACTGGGCATATCCGCCTTCCGCTCTGTACAGTATTACAAGGAAACGTGCTCCACCGCGCAGGCGCAGTAGGGACTTCCCTGTCTCTCATTTCTCCCCCCTCCCTTCTTTTAACGGTAAACATCCTGCCGATTTTTGAACGGCTGGTTTGGGCGGCAGGAAGGAAGAGAGCGCGGCCATCTTGTTTGTTTGAGTCGCCTCGGCAGGAGGGGGAGGGAGAGAGGAGACTAAGGAGAAGGGAGCGGCGTTGGCGGCGGCGGCCCGGAAGGCTTCCCACCGCCCGAAGCCCTCGGAGGCCGCGGCGGAGCTGAGGTGAGAGGCCGAGGCGCGGAGAAAGAAGGCGCGCAGAGCGAGGCCGGAGAGGCCTAGGCCGCGGCGCCAGAGGGGAAGGGGCTTTGCGTGGCGAGGAGGGCCGGGCCTGGGCGGCCTCTGCCGGGGAGCCTTTCACGTTTCGCTCCCTCAAGGCTTTGGGGGCCTTTACTGATCCGAATTAAACCAGCTTTTCCACCCAGTGCGGCCTCGAGGCTGGCAGTTAGTTGGTGGAAGTCTTGCTTTGCCATGAAAGACATTGATTCATGATTATGTTTGTATTTATTCGAATCTAGCACATCTCGTCATGGGGACAAAACAGGGCCATTTTGAAAAGTACAACATACAACTTTTTAAAATGTGAGTGTCCCCAAAATCAAAAATCGGAAAATCCCGAAAGGTGCCGAATTCAAAAAAGTATAGTAATGTATTTATTTCCTGTCAAAATCATCACATAAATAAACAAGTATACAACCGATAAAATAGAGGGAACACGAGCGGCTACATAATTTCAGAGCAAAACCGGGCAAGAGCGACCGCATTGTCTGTAGCTTTAAACAGTTCTTCCTCTGTTCATGAGGCAGGGCATGTTGGGCAAGTGGACTGTTCTGCTCTACAGTCGCACAAGGTGGAGGCTTCTTCTAGATCAGGCATGGACAAACTTTGGCCCTCCAAGTGTTTTGGACTCCAACTCCTACGATTCCCAGCAGCCTAACCCCTGGGTGGCTGTGAGTTTTTTGGGCCGTCTGGCCATGTTCCAGAAGCATTCACTCCTTACGTTTTGCTCACATCTATGGCAGGCATCCTCAGAAGTTGTGAGGTCTGTTGGAAACTAGGCAAATGAGGTTTATATATCTGTGGAAAGTCTAGATTGGGAGAAAGAACTCTTGTCTGAGGCAAGTGTGAATGTTGCAATTGATCGCATTGAATGGCCTTGCAGATTCAAAGCCTGGCTGCTTCTTGCCTGGGGGAATCCTTTGTTGGGAGGTGTTAACGGATCTTGATTGTTTCTTGTCTGGAGTTCCCCTGTCTTCTGAGTGTTCTATATTTACTGTCCTGATTTTAGAGGGTTTTTTTTAATACTGGTAGCCAAATTTTGTTCATTTTCATGGTTTCCTCCTTTCTTTTGAAATTGTCCACATGCTTGTGGATTTCAATGGCTTCTCTGTGTAGTCTGACATGGTGGTTGCTAGAGTGGTGCAGCATTTCTGTGTTCTCAAATATGCTGTGTCCAGGCTAGTCATCAACTAGTCTTCTATGGCTGACTTCTCTGGTTGAATGAGTCTGCAGTTCCTTTCATGTTCCGCCTTTCATGTTCCTTGATTCGTGTTTGGGCACTTCCGAAACGGTTCAGGGACTTCCAAGTGGCCCATTCTTGGTTTGCCCCTGGAAGATGGCCCTCATTGGGGGGGGGGGGGGGTATACAGTTGGAATGTCCTGATTTTTCTGCCCACAGGGATATTTTTGCACTTGCTGGTGGAACATTAAGAGGAGTGGTGGTTCTCATGAAACTTTCCCTTGATCTGAGTCTACTGGGAAGAGGCTCATAGCAATGCAGTGGATGTCTTTCACAGTGTTCAACCTTATTTCTCTCACATTTGGCTGCAACTTTCCGTTGCACATGGGGGGCAATGCCAGCTAAAAAGCATTACTTTACAAAATCATAATTATAATAAACTTTATTTATAGTCTGCCCCCTCTCCCCAAAAGGATTTGAGGCGACTTATACCCAGTTTCCCCAAAAATAAGACATCCTCAGAAAACAAGACCTAGTAGAGGTTTTGTTGAATTGCTAAATATAAGGCCTCCCCCAAAAGTAAGACCTAGCAAGGTTTGTGTTTGGAAGCATGCCCACCAAACCGAACACCAGAGCATGCAGGATCGGTAAATGTATGTACCATAGATTGTTACTCGTGGAAATAATGGTAGTAATAAGAAATTCTTGATAGGATTCAGTTTGTCTGGCTATGCTGGTTTGTGATGACAACTACTGTACAGTATATAATAAATGTTCATTTTTTTGTTCAACAATAAATGTGAATTCTTCATGGAAAAATAAGCCGCCACCCCCCCCAAAATAGGACCTAGTGTATCTTTGGGAGCAAAAATTAATATAAGACACTGTCTTATTTTCGGGGAAACACGGTAATAAAAAATACAGTATACATCATAATACTTGACCAGCCAAGACACCAACATTCATCAACCAACAAATCAGTAAATCATGATACATAAACAAAAATAAAATCGTAATAGACATATTAATAGACATATAACATTAAAATATGTAATTGAAAAATGAGTTCTCATTGGCAGCATATTGTCAGAACTATCACAGTGTATCAAATCACATTGGCATTTTATAACCAAAGAATGCATGTCCTCATCACATTCCCCCCCCCTCTAAATTCCTGTCAGATTTGTTCAGATGAATTTGATACTTTTTGAAGCAAATTCCACATATAACTATACAAATATTTAAAGGAAATACAGTATGGGTTTGTTAATGTTTCCTGTATAGAGACTTTTGGGACGCCCTGTATAGATTGTTTGTCAATCTAGGGAAGGGAATAGGAGAAATCAAATCAAATGAAAATAATGCCCAGAACACTCAGTAGGCATGCAAACCTTCATGGCCGAATACTGATTTGAATAGAGATCTCTACAATAGAATTAAATGACAAATCAATTAAAATCTGTGTGATGCAAAGGGGGTTGCCTTCTCGGATATCCTAGTTCCCTTCTTTTCCTAAAGAGGATCTTTAAATGACTAAATCCTACTTTTTGCAATCATAAGGTTGCCTTGCTCTGATTTAGGCCATTTACCCCCCAGTACAGGCAGTCCTTAAGTTACTAACAAGATAGGTTCTGTAGGTTTGGTCTTAAGTTGAATTTGTATGTAAGTTGGAACAAGTACTTTTAAAAATGTAACTCCAGTCAAATATATTTAGCTTTGGACAGCATAGGGAAGGGTTCACACTCTGTGGTGTTTTGCTATATGTGCCTCTGTTCACCACACTTTCTTATATAAAATGGCAAAATTCTGGTTTGCCTTTTGGACTTTTAAAGAAATACTTTCTAGCTGTAGATTATTGAATCTGTGTATACCAGTAGTCCTCAGCCTGTGGGTCCCCAGATGTTTTGGTCTTCAACTCCCAGAGATCTTGACAGCTGATAAACTGGCTGGGATTTCTGGAAGCTGTAGGCCAAAACACCTGAGGATCCACACAGAATAATAGAATCATAGAATAATAGAGTTGGAAGAGATCTCATGGGTCATCCAGTCAAACCCCCTGCCAAGAAGCAGGAATCGCATTCAAAGCACCTCCGACAGATGGCCATCCAGCCTCTGCTTAAAAGACTCCAAAGAAGGAGTCTCCACCACAGTCCGGGGAGAGTTCCGCTGCCAAACAGCTCTCAGAGTGAGGAAGTTCGATGTTCAGGTGGAATCTCCTTTCCCGTAGTTTAAAGCCATTGTTCCACATTCTAGTCTCCAGGGCAGCAAAAAACAAGCTTGCTCCCTCCTCCCTATGACTTCCTCTCACATATTTGTACATGGCTATCATGTCTCCTCTCAGCCTTCTCTTCTGCAGGCTAAACATGCCCAGCTCTTTAAACCGCTCCTCATAGGGCTTGTTTTCCAGACCCTTGATCATTTTAGTTGCCCTCCTCCTCCAGCTTGCCAACATCTCCCTTCAATTGCGGTGCCCCGAATTGGACACAGTGTGATTCCAGGTGTGGTCTGACCAAAGCAGAATAGAGGGGTAGCATGACTTCCCTAGATCTAGACACTATACTCCTATTGATGCTGGCCAAAATCCCATTGGCTTTTTAAGCTGCCGCATCACATTGTTGGCTCATGCTTAACTTGTTGTCCACGATGACTCCAAGATCTTTTTCGCAGGTACTGCTGTCGAGCCAGGCACCCCCCCCCCCCCCCCCATTCTGTATCTTTGCATTCCATTTTTTTCTGCTGAAGTATCTTGTATTTGTCCCTGTTGAACTTCATTTTATTAGTTGGGCCCATCTCTCTAGTCTGTTAAGATCATTTTGAATTCTGCTCCTGTTTTCAGGTTGAGAACCACTGGTGCATACAGAACCCATGGGTTCAGAGAGCAGGCAATACTGTTTTCCTTATTTCTTATAAAAACTTGAACTCTGAGATCATAGAAATTATGAAATCCTCCTTTTCTTAGGATGCTTTTTTGTTATTTCCATGTTTTGGCATTGTTTTAAGAAAAAAATGAACTCAGTGCTGGCTGATTGAAATTGCTGAATTACCATATCCTTTCCTTACACTGCCTCATTCCTAGTGATTTGGCAGTATTTTAAGAAATAATAGAAGATTGATTTCCGTGTTCATTGGACTGTATCCCATTGAACCGTGAAACCTATTTCAGAGTGAATATGTACAGGATTCTGCTGGAAATTCTCTAATAGTGGATTATTGCATGGTAGAGTTGAAGCGCGAAGGTTTTTATTTGCTGTCTTTCAAACGATGCAAAATACTGTATTTTGCATTATAGGCTGTGTAATTGATTAAAGCAAGTTTAAAATAGCACTTCTGAATAATATTCCCATGATTATTAGAAAATTGAAATATTGATGCCTGAATACTATGCTCTGAACAGAATGACCTTGCCAATGGACTTAGTTTTCCTAAAATATTGGGAGGTGGGAATGGCTGATAGACCAAGACCAGCGTAATTTCATCTAATGTATGTTTCCAGGCTTCCACAGGTGCAGATGAATTTGTGTCTTATCACAGGATGCTCTGACCTGTAAGGTCAAGAGAAAGAGGAGGATTGTGACATGTGGGTGTAGAGGTGCATAATGGTAAAGGTAAAGTCCAGTCGTGACCTACTCTGGGGGTTGGTGCTCATCTCCATTTCTAAGCCGAAGAGCCGGTGTTGTCCATAGACATCTCCAAGGCCATGTGGCCGGCATGACTGCATGGCGCGCCATTACCTTCCCGCTGGAGTGGTACCTATTGATCTACTCACATTTGCATGTTTTTGAACTGCTAGGTTGGCAGGAGTAGGGGTGCATAGGAATCTGCTTTAATCTTGGGGAAGGAGTGATGGCTGCCCTGGTGAAAAAAGTGTAAAAATAGAAAGAAAAAATAGTAGTGTTTTTATCCCAAACCCATGATATCAAACTATTAGCTGGTTCTTGTTCTTGCTAGATGCTTGGCAATTTCTGTAATCACATGGTAGGCGTGATGGTTTCCTAATTACCTAATTTGTGTCTTCACCCTTCTGCAGGTAGCACCATATAGATAGCAATTGTAACCGGAATTACAGAAAACAACAAGTGCTGTATGGAAGTTACATTTCTCTAAGTGGACTTATTTAAACACGTGGGAATTAGAACTGGATAGTTCCATAATGGCTGTATCCAGTGTTACATGGTTTTGTAGGGGAGTCTGCAAAGTGACTGGTACACAGTTGGCACCCCTACAGCATGACAAAATATGGGTAAAGGGATTTTGATGTACACTGGGCATTCTTGCCATTGTACTGTTACCTATCTTCACAATTTAATAAAAGGTTCAATATACATAATTTATGTTTTGTAGCGGGTTATATATGGTGCTGGCCATCAATTGTATTGATTTTATTTAGGACATTTAGAGCACTTCCAGACAGGCCCTATATCCCAGGATTTGATCCTAGATTTTCTGTTTATTCTAGATTATCTGGCAGTGGGGACTCATGTAATCCAGGTTAAAGCAGAAAACCTGGCGTCAGATCCTGGGATATAGGGCCTGTCTGGAAGGGCCCTTTTACACAGATTTTGTATCCTGCCTTACTTCCTACATGAGACTGAAGATGGCTCATAACATATAGATATCCCTCCACATTTGTGGGTTAAGCATTCACAGATTTGATTATTAGCAGATTGCTGTATTTGTCACAGCCTCCATTGCTGCTCTGCATGTGACTGAATACATATATTCTCTAGTTCAGGCATGGGCAAACTGCGGTCCTCTGGGTGTTTTGGACTTAAACTCCCAGAAATCTCAGGCAGTTTACCGGTTGTTAGGAATTGTGGGAGTTGAAGTCAAAAACACCCGGAGGGTGGGTTTGCCCATGCTTGCTCTAGGTATTTGTAGGGCGATTCTTTGGTCAACTTCGTACAGAAGTTGACTGTAGAATGGGACTGGAGGATCTATAAATATAGAAAATTCTAGAGAAGAGAGGTTCTTTTCAGGTTAAAAATACCATGTTTTTATTAAAGGTTTTTCTACCTTCATGCGGGTCTTGTGTCCCAACCCCAGTGAATGTGGAGAGCTGACTAACCATTTTAAAGGATGTGACACTCCAGTTGCACCCATTTTGTGATATTCTTTTTAAAAAATGAAAGGACTGAAAATACACTAGTATTGCTGTTTCTTCATTGGAAGGGGAAATTGGGTTCTTTGTGGAAACAACTTTATGTGTAATGTGGAACTGTAGATAGGGTTTCTGATCTGCTAACTTGTTCGGTTTGACAAACATGCCTTGCTTTTCAGGCTTGAGATAGACAGTTGGATCTCATTATTCTAGTGATCTAGTTTGGATCTAAACCATGGGTTTAGATTGGTATTTTATATATATGTAAAAAATCAGAAGGCATACATAATAACTTACAATGTGAGTGAAAAAGATGTAGGGATAGCTGCATAATACAGTCTGTAACCTGTCATTTTGTACACGTCGGCACTCAGTTCCTATTTGTAGGACCTAGTATTTCCAAAGAACAAATCAAACATCATTCATGCTGCTTGCTATTAGGTATTTTGTTTGAAACAATTTAACAATGTAAACTATACTTGATAACTAGGAGAAATTGTTTCTATAAAGTTACTTGTAAAAATTATTTTTTTACATAATTTTTTACATAATTTTTATTCTTTTTTTCAGATTGTTTCATAGAGAGTAGACACAATGTTCTATGCTCACTTTGTCCTCAGCAAGCGTGGGCCGCTTGCCAAAATTTGGCTGGCGGCCCACTGGGATAAAAAACTAACCAAAGCCCATGTCTTCGAATGCAACTTGGAAAGCAGTGTGGAGAGCATCATCTCACCAAAGGTATTCCTTGCAGAATTACTCTAGATATAAAAATAATGAACTGAATCCAGTTACAGTTTTTATTTAGAATAGTCCCATTAAATTAATGAGTTTTATACAAATGTTGAATTACTATGTTTCCATTTTGGAGCTGGTCTGGTTTGGATTAGCAGTTAGATTTAGCCTAATTGGGTTTCGATTATCATTTTTTTCAATTTAATTTTTATTTATGTGTCCTATGGTAGATGGGAGGATTGGGTCAAATACATTTCCCTAAACCATGGCTTTCCAAACTTTGTGTTGCCTGCAGTGCATCGGTGTGCCATGCAAATGTACCAAGAAATCTCTTGAGTCAGTGTGAAATAAGCAGTACAAACTTGCATGCATATGTTTTTACATATATGAATGAAATGTTTTTATGATATTATAATAAAAAACTGGATACTGTATCACAAAATGATGCCTGTCTTAAAAGTGTGTCACCAGCATCAAATGTTTGGAAAGCTCTGCCTTAGAGCTTTCAAAACAGATGTAAGCCTGATCTCTCAAAGATGACATAGGTTTTATTTCCAGCTTGTGTGGATTTACTGTAAAATACTTCATGTAAAGCTTCCCTTTGTAACATTATGGAAATTTCACCTGTCTCAAAAAGCTGTTGCTAAATTATTGACCAGGCCTGCTTAGGATAGAGCACATAACTCACTTGCTAGTTGTTTTTTGGGTAAAATTTAAGTTACTTGTTGTCACCTATAAAACTTCGTATGGCTTCAAGCAATCTAAAATATCATATTCTCTTATACAAGGCTGCCCAGGTTTTGGTTATTCAGGAAAGACTCGTCTCCCAGTTCTAATAGTGGGCCCTTGGTATCCACTAGGGTCTAGTTTCAGGACCCCAGTGGTTACCAAAATCCATTGAAGCTCAAGTCCTATTAAACAGTGGCATAGTAAAATGGTGTACAGTGGTGTTTTTAAAAACTTATGCTTGCTGTATGGTGCCATGTTGTTACCCACTCAGTCTGTTTATAGGATTTGTGTACTAATGTCTCAGCATCATGTTCTCGCAATTCTGTATTAGTTTTACATTTACGTTGGGGTTTTAGGCTTAGTGCTATTGCAAATATAATAAACAATAACATAAATATGTTTTTGGCTCTTTTATGAACAAGCAAGTAAAAATGGCTGTGACTCACTTTAATATGGTGGTGGTCTGGAGTCAAGCCTGTATTAGTGAGTTATGTCTGTAAGTGGGTGCTGTATTTTTTGGTTCATGTGCTTTTAAATTGCTTTTATTTTTAATATATTTTAATTACTCTGTTTTCAATCTTTTTGGGTGAAAGTTGGAAAAAATAAAATAAAACTTTAAGAGGCAATTTAAATTTTGTAATCTAGTAATCTAGTCAGAGATGAATAGAATTCTGTAAACACTTTTGCACTCATTAGCATTAAAATTTCTGTTGGCCACCACAGGGGAATGTCTGTATTTAGAAATGAATATTAAATATTATTAAAGAAATTTACAAACCACCACCATGATGTTGGAGATATAAAAAAGACTGATTTTCCAAAATATTGACAAATTAAACATGACTGCCAAAAACATTGTTATTTGTGAATTCAAGAGTGATTTGTATTCCAATTAAACCATTTCTTGGATGTATATGATTGCTAAGTACTAATGGTAATGCATTTTGCAGGTGAAGATGGCTCTTCGTACTTCAGGACATCTTTTATTGGGAGTTGTTAGAATCTACCACCGGAAAGCTAAATACCTCCTTGCGGATTGTAATGAAGCATTCATTAAGATCAAGATGGCTTTTCGTCCAGGTTGTGTACTTACTGTTTGCAAACTTAATGCTACAGCATAAATAACAATTGCCCTGGAATCTGCAGTTGTTGCAGCATACTTACTGCTGTATTTTTGAACAATAATAATGGTAATAATAATTTTATTTCTAACCTGCCTCTTCTTGAGGCGAGTTACAGCATGTCTAAAAACACAATCATCTAAACATTCTATAAAATATACATGTTAAAATATTTCTACAAAATACATATTAAAATTCACAGAATAGAGATTAAACAGATGTTCTTCATGCATGTTTAGGTCTGTTATGTACAGTGGGACTTAACTGTAATTTCGTAACATAGACGTTTTAAACAGATTTCTTCCCCATTCTGGTAAAGTATTTAATTGGCTATTAAAACACATACAATGATAACTTAAGTGCTGAGATTGTTGCTTTTCCTTCAGAAGTACCACTTTATACTTACGTAATAACCCTTTTTTTAAGGTGTGGTTGATTTGCCTGAAGAAAATAGAGAAGCTGCATATAATGCTATCACTTTACCGGAAGAATTTCATGATTTTGACCAGCCCTTGCCAGATCTAGAGTAAGCAACTTACTGACTGTAACTTTATTATCTGAGAGAATTAATATTGGTATAATAGACATTTGCTTGTTGATTTTGTGGGATTTAGGAAGTGCAAAGCAATCCACTGAGAGAATGCTCCTTGCATAACCTATTAGAAATCAAGCCTTGAATACTGAATCCTATCACACTTCTGTTACATAATTTTGGTAGCAGTGAATCATAATTGTCACCTTTAAATGTTGTTCATTTATTTCAGTTGCCTTTGAAGTGTATAATTGGATAGCTACCCTTTTTCTAAAACACGAGTTGTCACATGCATAAAATCCTTTGCCTTGTAGTCCTTAATAATTAAAATATGCCTTTCAAGCAGTTTGGAGCATTTAAATAGTTACATCTGAAAATAGTATCTTTGCAGATATTTGTTGAACAAATGAAGCGAAACTTTCTAGTACTGTATTCCTTAGTTTTGGGGGGTTTTTTTGTAACATTGGACTGATATCAGTACCTCTGTTTCTTTATGGCTGCAGAATATGGAGTCTTTTAAAACATTGTTTCTTTTCCTCCCAAAGTGATATTGATGTAGCTCAGCAGTTTAGTTTAAATCAAAGCAGAGTGGAAGAAATTACAATGCGAGAAGAAGTAGGCAACATCAGTATCCTTCAGGAAAACGATTTTGGTAAAGTATAATTATTTGATTCCAAACACATTTGTATTCTGTTACTGCTATTATTATTGCTATGGAAGCAACTCACAGGCCTGTATGATTTGTGATACACTATCACATATTTCTACAAACTGTAAGACACAAAGATAATCAGTTTTCAAAATTGTCTTGGTCTCTGATAATTGTGGAATATTTTGAAGGACACCTGATTCTTGTTCTGCAAATAAAGTTATGTAATCACATCTTAAGTATCCTCTTGCCTTTCTAATGTGATAAATATGCCTGTTTCTTAATAGCTAGGGTTTGTGAAATCAGGTGTATTTTCTAACTTAAGCTTCATATAGTGTCCTGCAGAGTCTTCTTTAAATGATAATTTTTAATTGTACCTCCACTGAATTATGAAAATCACAGGTAATAGACAGGGAAGGATCACATTAGTGTGATTAATCAGTCTTTGATCAAAATGACATATCTCTGTTGTCATTAAACTAGTAGATCGCAAAATAGCACTATTACTAGCATTCTGCAATCTTTCAGTTTATAATTTGAATGGAACTCATGAGTCTTGTACCAAAGTTCAAGATTTTTTTAACTGATTATGCTACAGTTTGTTTAAATGTACTAGTAAAAATTCATAGCACTTCATACTAATATGTGAGTAAATGTTTTCAAACTAAGGTATGCGGGTGTAGGCCTAACTCACTTTTTTGTTCTATCTAGAGTAGACCTTTTGAATTAATTGAAACTTGTTAAAGCAATATAAAGTTCCATTTGATTTACTCAACATGGGAATTACTTCTTGGTTATTATCTAGTGGTAGTACAAAATATTGCGAAGTGGAGCATTAGAAACATTTAGTACAGTAGTTTTAAATGGAAGATATTCAATCTCAGTTTTTTCAATTTATAATTAAATGGAAAATAGGTGACTTTGGAATGGATGACCGTGAAATTATGCGAGAGGACAGTACATTTCCAGATGACATGTTGGACAGTACCGGTGCCTCCAACCTTCTACTGGAGCCTGAGCAGAGCACCAGTCATCTTAATGAGAAAGCTAATCATTTGGAATATGATGAGCAATACAAGGATGACAATTTTGGAGAAGGAAACGATGGGGGAATCCTAGGTATGTTGTCAATTCAAGTTTTGTTCCGCTTAGCATAAGGCTTACATTCTTTCATGAATGTGGCTTTAATTAAGCTTAAATATTTTAGAAATGTTGCAGTTCAGCTCAAGCCTTGATAAAATACGTTGCAATGTTTTCTGTTTTGTCAAACGTTGCAAATAGGCAATTGTTTTTGAAATTCTCCTAGCTGTTGAGATTGATTTAGTCTTCTTTCTTCTGAATAAAATAATTCCTCTGTCAAAGTACTGAAAGTTGACTGGATGTTTAAGATACTAGTAATTGAACCCTTTGGAAATGGGTTGTTGTCACGACCCAGGCTACAGAGCACCAATAACCATACGCAGAGGCCAGATTCTATCTAATATCTTTATTAAGGAAATATATAAAGTTAGTAAAAGCAAATGTAAAAGTTAGTCCAGAAGCAGACCTTTCAGGAAAGGTCAAAATTAGTCCAAAGAAACAATGTCCAATATGAAATATTAAGGTCCAAAGTTGTAATCCAATAACCGAAACACTCACTTTGCCAGGCAAAGTGAGGGGAGATGACAAGGTCCTTTAGTCCATGAACTTGAGCAAGGCTAGGAAATAACTTGATACTTGAAACAAGGCTTGAAACGTGGAACAAGGTAACGAGGAACAAGAACAAGGTCCGTGGAATAACTTGGTAAAATCCGTGAAACAAGGCAAGGTTTAGTCCTGGGAAACAAGGCAAGGTCCGTAGGTAAACAAAGGCTGGGAAACAGGAGCGAAGGCTGGAAACAAGGCAAGGCTTGAGCAGGAACGAGGCTTGAATCGGAGCGCGCTGTCCAAACACAACTCGCTCCGGAGGCTGACGAATTGACTCCGCGAAGTTACTACGCGGGTAAAACACCTATATAGAGTCTAACTTTCCCGCCGAAGCAGTTCTCTGGGAACCAGAAACGAAAGCTAAACTCTGAGACCAGATGTTTGACTCCTTAAAGATTCTCACGAAAAGCAGACTTAATTGGGTACATTCTTAGCTGCTATTCTCGCACTCCTGCGCGAAGCTGCTTCCAAACCCCTCTGTTGTTTACAAAACTCATGGCGAGAGAACACGGGAGATGTAGGCTCAGGGTTTGTTTGACATACTTCTGGGACACAACTTTCTTGCAGGTGCAAGGTTCCCAGATCTGCCTGGGAAAGATCTGGCTGAGAAAATTCCAGTTCTGACTGGGAAGGTAAAAAACCCAAGTTTTCTTCTTCATCAGGCATTACAATGTCATGAGCAGGACTACAAGGCCCATGAGTCATCACAGTTGTGGATAGGGAAAAAAGTTCAGCTTGTGAGTAACTATCTCTACATAAGAATATGCACAATTTGAATCAGTGGAGACATTCTTTGTTTTGATTATATTCCAGTCTTCAGCAATTTAGCTGAGTTGCTGCCTTGAGGTTGCTGGATCCATGCTTCTGCCCCAAAATGGCTTGGATCCCATGAAATTATGCTTTTGAAATTGTGCTTGTAAGAATTATTCATTCTTTCACATTATAATCAATTTTCTCTTTATTTCCTGCAAAAAGGAAATGATCAGGAAATGCTGAACATGGATGTTAAATGTCAGGTTCCACCTCTTTTTCTCTCTGAGCTCATAACATCTCTATTGGCTTGTTCAATTTGTATCAAATTCTAGGCAACCTATTTTTTCCGTAGTTGTCTTGATTATTTCTTTTTTTTATCACCAAATCCCAGCAGATTCAAAATATAATTATAATAATACAGCCATCATTTTGCCAACCTATCCCTACAGTTCAGTTTTTGAAATTACATTAAAAATAGATGCCAACTTGTTCCAGAATTCATAGATGGGTGTGGATTTGAATTAGGTTTCTTGGTTCTGACCTGATGATTTGGCTTCCGTGCTATACCATCTTCAGGCTGGCTGTTTTTTTTCCAAGTATAAATATTGAGTAGAAGGAAAGTAACTTTTCTTTCAGGTCTTGAATACTTTTGTGGAACAACATGCATGGACCTGGGCTCAGTGACATGGAGCGTGCATGGCTTGCAACCTGAGCAAACTAGATCTACCAGATTAGTCTGTCATTGCAGCCCACACATCAGATCTCCAAACTCTCAAAAAGTATATTTACACATCACATACTAAATGTCCACAGTTTTAAGATGCTTCCAGTTAAGAAGATCTAGTAGCAGTTGGTGGGAAAGTTGCTTGTTTGAAACCCTAGAAACTGGCCATACTTAGTTATGTAATGTAATGGGAAGCAGCCTGTGTTTGAAGCATCAAGGCTGTTCACTGCTATTCAAGGTGGGCAACGGAGGATCCCCTTAGGTAGGAAGGAGCCATGCAAGTGCGGTTTGTGTATTTGTGAAATAATGCCTAGGGTGGGAGAAAGAACTCTTGTCTGCCTGAGGCAAGTATGAATGCTTCAATTGGCCAGCTTTATTTGCATATAATAGCCTTGTAGTTTCAAAGCCTTGCTGTTTCCTCCTTGGGGGGGGGGGTATCCTTTGTTGGGAGGTGTTAGCTGGCTCTGGTTGTTTCCTGTTTGGTATTCCCCTGTTTAAAGAGCGTTGTTCTTTATTTACTGTCCTGGTTGTAGAGTTTTGTAATGCTAGGATCCTGGTTTTGTTCATTTTTATGGTTCACAGCAACCCAATAATATAGTAGTAATGATTATGATGACTCTGAGGTGGGAGGTGTCCAGAGAAAGAGGGCAACTAAAAGGATGAATAATCCCTCTGAGGCACATCTTAAAGTGTTGGGTCTGTTTACCTGCCGAAGAGAAGGTTGAAAGGGGACATGAGAGCCATGTATAAATACCGTCCACTGCTCTCCAGGGCAAGGGGAGGTCTTTGTGCCTCTGTGGCTCTGGGTTGGGTGTGGGTTGTTTGCGGAGCTGTTTGGCTCCATTCCCCCGCCTACCCTCTCCCTTCTCAAGTTTGGGGGTAAGCCGGTTGGGCTCCATTCTCCCCTCTGCCTCCCGTCCGGTGCCTCCCCAGGTGGGAAGAGGTCTTTTGAGGCGTCAAGTTGTGTGTGGTGTGTCTCAGAGCCATTTGGGGCTCCATTCCCCTCTTTCACCGGTCATCTGCCGCTTTCCTGTGCTGGGGAGGCCTTCCAAGGCCTCTGGCTCTCTTCCTCTCACCACGGGCACTCTCTCCTGAGGGGGAAAGGGGGCGGGAAAGGAAGCCTTGCCATCAGCACCGTTGAAGCCCTGCCCACATGGCTAACGTCACCAAGTTTCCCGGTGGGGGGAGGGGGGCTCTCTGTATGCGTGGTTAGTAATTTTTTGGTTTTGGGGGGTTTCCTGCAATTTGGATCTAATTTTATAGGGTTTTTTGATGGAAAGACATAGATTGGATGACTGTCTTGTGGATGCCTGATTTGGTGTGATGTAGTCCAGTGGTTTTGTTTACTCCATTGGAATTACACACATTACATTTTAATATATATAAAGAATTCTTTCATTTTTCCAAGTGAAACTTTGTCTTGACAGTATTGAAGATATGTTATTCCTTCTCCAATCCTAACCTTCCTAAGTTGCCATTTCAGATGACAAACTTCTCAGTAACAATGATGGAGGAGGCATATTTGATGATCCACCAGCCATTTCAGAGGCGGGAGTGATGATGCCTGAACAACCTGCCCATGATGATATGGACGATGATGATAATGCCTCAAGTGAGTGTTGAATCAGTTCTCTTTAAACACAGAAGAGAGATAATGTAAATGATATTTACAGTAATCACTCTAAAGCCATTTTGTGTGTATTATATTTTATTGGAAAGGGCAAAATCTTTGGCATGAGAAAACTGGGCAAGTATTCAAGGACCATATTCCCGTGGGTTGTTGCTTAAGATGAAAAATAATAAACTTCTGAAATAAAAAAGCCCAAAACAACACAGTTGTTTATATTTTCATATTTAAATTCCGTTAAGTGATGAGATTTTTGTTGCTACAGCCTGTTTCCATGTAGACTGGCAGTCATCCTCCATGTTCAATGGGGCAAGACCAAAGGGAGCGTGGGATATTCTGAGCCAGTAGTTGAGTATGACCACCCACACCCTGGCCTCCACTCTCATGAAACCTGTCTCCAGTCGCAGGATGGCACTGGAAACATATTTTGGTACTTGCAGGGTCGATCTCGGAGACTTTGACTGTACCAGCTCTAGTGGGGCAAAATTGGAGAAGGGGCGTAACTGGGCACCATACAGGCTTGGCTTCAAATAGTTTTGAGTGCTACAGGTATGAAATGGGCCCCTCTTGACTTGAGGTATTTTAAAATGGCAATTGAGCTCCTCTGTGCAATGTCGGCTACATGGTCTCCATTGTCTCATCTGCCACTGTTGGATTGGAGGACTACTCCCAAGCATTTGAAGCATGGGATCTGCTTGATTTTATGTCCATCTGTGACTTTTGGGTCTTTTGGCAAAAGCCATGATTTTGGTTTTATTGTAATTAAGTTGGTGTTGATCTGCTTTGCAGTATTGTGTTAGTGCGCTCAGTGCTCTTTTAAGGCCATTGGGTGTTCTTGAGAGTACAGCTGCATCCTCTGCATAAAGTAAGGTGGAAATATGTCTTCTTGCCAGTTTTGGGGGGTGGAAATCCATGTTGTGAAGATGGTCCACCATGAAGTTGATATTAAAATTAAATAGTACAGGGTACAAGGTACAGCCTTGCTTGACACCTTTTTTCGTTCCAAATGCCTTGGTGGGGTGGCCCTGGAGGTTGCATCTTATTTTCAGTGAGGTCCCTTCATGACGTAGGCATATTAAGGGAAGTAGTCGGTGAACGGTTGTAGAGCTGTCCAGTTTTTCCCATAGTTTGACCCGAGAGATGGAATTGAATGTTTCTTTAAAGTCAATAAAGACGACATAGAGTGAGGATATGTTTTGAGAGGAGTATTTTTCAACAAGATTTTGCAATACCAGACATTGGTCTAGGGTGGATCGACCTTCCCTGAATCCAGCTTGCTCCTCAGCAAGTATGCTTTCTTGTTCCAGCCAGTCCTGGAGTTTCCATTGAAGATGTCTTGCATATAACTTACTGACTGTATTGAGGAGGCTGATTGGTCCATAGTTTTCAGGGTCATCCTCCCCTCCCCCCCCTGTTTTTTTTTTTTTGTTTTTTTTTTGTAGATGGGGACAATGATTGCAAGCCCCCAGACCTTGGGGATTTGGACATAATTGTCAATGCATGTGAAAAGTGAGGCTAGCATAGGGGTCCAAAACTCCAGATTGTTCTTGATGCCTCTGCTGGAATAAGATCTTCTCCTGGGGCCTTTCTTGATCATATTTGGGCCACCAGTTCTTGATCTCTGTTGCTGTTACAGGAGGCCATAGTGGAAGGTTTTCTATGTCCAGGCTGGGGCGGTCTCTTCCAGCAGAGGTGTCCATATAAAGTTCCTGGGGATTTGCCTCCCAGATCCATGGGGGAATATGAGAGTCCACAATCAGTCGGTCCTATCTTTGGGCGTTTGATGTGATACCCCAGAAGGTGGCTGAGTCTTTGTCTTTGACAGCTTTGATTAGCTATGCCCAGTTGTTTTTCATGGCTTCCTTTTTTTGTGGGCAAGCATTTGCTTGTAGCATCTCTTTTGTTGGAGGTGGTCTTGCACAGCTGTTGGTATGGTAATAGATACCAAAAGCATTTTTACAACAACCAAGGATAATGCTTTAAACAATATTTTTGTTTTGACAATTAGGGTTGGCCATTGTGGTAATAATTGAGTTCAGGGATCAGATTTTCATTTGAAAGTATATTGATTGAATAAATCAAAATCAAAACACCAGAGTGATCCCTGAGTAACTTGTAAAAACTTATTTTAAGTTTTAATGATGGGCTGGAGAGATAAAGAATGTACTTTTCTAAGTTCTCAATTTCTTCCCTTCCCTACAAAAAAATGCTGATTAGCAGTGAGGTTTTCAGAACACACAAATTGAGTACATTTGGTTTAAACATTATATTGAAACACCTTCAGAGCCTTATTAATTAGAATATTTGGTAGGTAAAGAAAAGGACATATTTAAGTGATTTAAGTACAACTAGTTGAACATTTTATTTCATTAACGGATGGATGTGAGACTTTGTCAGTGCATGTATCCTGAAAAGAATAACTTGAAGTTCATGTTCTGTAGTGATTTCAGTATAACAATCTAGATACCATAGAAAAAATAGTTTCAGGAATATGTTCTGCAGAAATGTTTTTTTCCTCACATATTTCATGCTGGTTTTCTGAAGTTAATCATGGGTACCTATTTTGAAAATAAGTCCTACAGCTCTATTGCCTGATTCATTTGTGATCTTTTTAGATCTGTGTTTTCTCCCTTTCTTGTTTATCATGAGAACTTATATGCAACAAATGTCTGTAAATTTGAATTGTCAGTGTGGGGATAGTTTGAATATGAGAATTTGAAAATAAGTATAGTTATATGAACTTATATACATTTTCATTTGTGATTATATATATTAATACTACAATGTGCATAATTCATTTTTCTGGATAGGTTAGTACTTTGGTCACACTGACAAGGTATTTAGAAATATAGAGAACTTCCCATAGCCCAAAAGGACAAAGAAACTGGCCAAAGAGGACTGTGTGTGTTCAGTGGGCAGAAAATATTAGCTGACTCTTGTAGAACACCAGAAGGTGGAGAACGTCACTTGTATTTGCTATTTTGGCTGTTGCAATTCACTTGGAAACTTACTTTTTAACCCTTTCATTCTCAGTGGGTGGACCGGACAGCCCAGATTCAGTAGATCCAGTTGAACCACTGCCAACTATGACTGATCAGACAACACTGGTTCCAAATGAAGAAGAAGCATTTGCTTTAGAGCCTATTGATATAACTGGTAAGTAAGCAAACTTAATTCAACTTTTACTTGAAAGTATTTGTGCTAGAAAAGTCTTGAACTTACTCATTGTGTGAGAGCAACTCAACAAATTTTAATTTAATAGAATGTCTGTGATTCTCACAAATTCTGTAGGTTTTTCTTCATATTTAGCTGTTTGTATTCAAAACATTTCCAACTTACAAAAGTCTTAAAGCAAACCTATCATGGGTTTTCTTTGGCAAGATTTGTTCCCGGGGGTTTAATTTTGATTTCCTCTGAGGCTGAGAAAACATGATTTGCACAAGGTTACCCAGTGGATTTCCACAGCTGAGTGTTATTTTAGACTCTGGTCCAAACACTCAGACCACTGTGTTACACTGGCTACTTCAGTGACCGTAAAGAACTTTAGTATGGTTCACAGGGCTGGGTGTTTTCTTTAGTCATTTAGAGAACAATTATCTTCATTTGCTATGACTAGTATATGGTAAACTGTGGTCTTGTTACTGCCATGTCATAAACTTCAATAAGCCAGCTTGACTATCATGGAGTACATACAGCATTCAACCATGGCAGTTAATCACTCAAACCTTGGTTGTTTTAATTGAAGGTGTTTTTGCAATGTCTGGGTCCTGTTGTTATCCCCAAAAAGAGTACTGGATCAGTGCAATTTACATATGTGTCGATTCTCATTCAGTAATTGAACCATTGGGTCTTCAGACGTTGGAATCCTAAAACTGCTAATGCCGTAATTTCATTCTATTTATGACTACCTTTATTGTATCCAGGAGCTTTGACAGTTCTTTTTTCCAACTAGTTAAGGAAACAAAGGCAAAGAGAAAGAGGAAGTTGATTGTAGACAGCGTGAAGGAACTTGACAGCAAGACTATCAGAGCTCAACTCAGTGACTACTCTGATATTGTCACTACACTGGATTTGGCACCTCCTACCAAGAAGTTAATGATGTGGAAGGAAACTGGAGGTGTTGAAAAGCTTTTCTCTCTTCCTGCTCAGCCTCTGTGGAATAACAGACTTCTGAAGGTGAACTAAACATTACTTTAAAATGAGCAGCTGATTGAATAAATAGGAGATCCCTTCACCAGAAGTAGTCTGTGGGCATTTGCTAGCCTTAACAGTATATTAAGTAACAATGTTCAATTAAACACAGTTACAGAGCCTGGTCTAGTTTGAACTCAATATGCAACATTCTAGCATACATGCAGCAACATTTTTGAATTGACCTTGCAACTTCGTATTCATTGGTATTAGGTGAACAGACCCCTCATGAAAGTTTAAAAAAATCATTAATTAAAACTTGGGAAAAAAATCTCTGAAAACACCTCTCTAGAAAACCCTGGGAATTGTCATTAAAATCTCACTGGAGGACCTAGAAGTTTCTAGAAAGATGTCCTCTCTAGGAATCTGTGAAATCCTTAGCAAGACTCTGATAAACTGGTCAAATCTCCAGATTATTGTTCCTGGATATGCCATTGGAGGACTTAGGAATTCCTAGAGAGAATAGTTTTACTTAAATACATGAATAATCAGAATCCTAAAATGTGGAAAGTCAGCTGTACCTGCAGAGGCATGTCCTTGCACTCAGTTTACCCCTAAACAAGGATAAGAGATCCCTGCATGGGACCGAGATGGTATATATCAGTCCTTAAATTATTTTGTTGGGTGCCTTCAGGTCATTTCCAGTTCATTGCCAACCCTGGCCCCAGACTCATCACTTAATGCTCACTCAAACCACTGCACTTCGTAAATGCATTATAACAAAACAAAAGCCCATAGGAAATGAGTTCTCTTTTATCATGTCTTACTTTTGTGCTGAGCCCCTTTTTTAAAAAATAACTTATTTTAAACATTTTTGTACAGTGGTCTAGTGGTCTAATACTAAATAACGCAAGGTACTTTGAGCTGTTTTTTAAAAACATATGTATTGTGCATAACTTATTTTGCTATGTTTTTCCTTTTTTGTTAGCTTTTTACTCGCTGTCTTACACCTCTTGTACCAGAAGAGCTCAGAAAGAGGAGGAAAGGAGGAGAAGCTGATAATCTGGATGAGTTTCTTAAAGACTTTGAGAATCCAGAAGTACCCAGAGAGGAAAAGCAGCGCAGTGTTATTGGTTTGTGTTTCTTTAGTGTCTTACATTCTTGAATATGTGCTTATTTTCAACTGTTAAAAGACTTCAGTAACTATTTTAAAACTTGTGTGGTTTAATGCTCAAAACCTGTAGCTGCTTTGTGTTGCTCGATGCATTTTGCGTATAGGCTAAAAGCAGTTTTCTAGCAATGTAAAGGTATGTGTATCTCACCAACATGTGGTAATTGCAATATACAGTAGAGTCTCACTTATCCAACATAAACGGGCCGGCAGAACGTTGGATAAGCGAATATGTTGGATAATAAGGAGGGTTTAAGGAAAAGCCTATTGAATGTCAAATTACATTATGGTTTTACAAATTAAGCACCAAAACATCCTGTTTGAAATACAAAACCCCTGGAAGCTGGGAACACACTAATATACTGTAGATTAATCATCTCTAGAATCCCATATTGAGCAGAGCAATGGCAACACTGGGAAACAAAAATTTGCTAAATATTTGATATTGGTCAACTGTCTCCAGAATCTCACCTGGAGCTGGGTGGCTCTGTGTTGGGAGGAGGGCTTGGCTTGTGCCTTCCAGCCTGGCAGAACGGGGCTGGGCTGGAGAGCCTCTGAAGGGAGGAGGGGGTCTCTTGTGTTTCTAGGGTGCTATGCCTCTAATGATTCTTGCTTGGGTTAAAAGAGGAGGAGGAGGAGGAGGAAGACAGAAGTGCAAGTTGCTGCAAGGCTGACAGGGGTAAAAGAGGGAGAAGAGGGAGGAGGAGGAGGAAGAAGAGTGCATGGGGGAGAAAAAGGAAGGAGAGAGACAGGGGGGATCTGGAGCAAAATGTGTGTGTGTGTGCAGGAGGAAAGGGGGGTCCTCCGCCCACCCACCCAGGTAAGGAGATTACAGAAGGCAGCCAGCTGCTTTGGCTTCTCTCTCTCCCCATTCTTTCCTTCCAATCACGAGCCATTGATTTGGAAACAAGGCCGGTTTGGAGACACGAGGCTCTGTCTGCACCAAGAGAAAGAGGGAGGAAGAGCCATGCGTTTCCTTTTTTCCCCCTCCTCCCTCCCTCCCTCGCATATAAATGGCCCCCCATGGGATGATTCACCCCCCCTTCCCTCCCTTCCCTTCGGAGATGCGCTTTCCTCCTTCCAGTTTTTTCGAAAGGGAAAGAGCCACAGCTCTCACCTTGGATTGAGTGAAGGATGCAATGTTTCCAATTGGCCACTAGATGGCGTCGGATAATACGGAGTGTCGGATAAGCGGAAGTCGGATAAGTGAGACTCTACTGTAGTTATAAAGATGGCAAATAAAGAGGCATATAGATTCTTAGCAAGTTTGAATAAGCCTTTACTCATTGAACTTTTTTGTGTTATAGATGAAACCATCTTGGAAGAGCCAAGTCTCCTTCAGGAGTCCATAATGGAAAGCAGCAGATCCAACTTAGATGAATCTGTCATGCCGCCACCTCCCCCTCAAACAGGCGTAAAACGAAAGGCTGCACAAGTGGAACCAGAACCTGTCCTGCCTGTGAGCAAAAGAACAAAGTCTTGATGTGTTTTTGTCAAACAAATTTGTGGCATAATTACTTTGTGTTTTGAGTTCCTGTTATTTAAAGATTAAAACATAAAGAAAGTACTTATTCAAAACTCTGGGTCCTAAAGGCTTCTGGCAAAAGTAACACTTACATTAGGATAGCAGGATGAGTTAAAACTTGGGCAGTATAATTCGTCTGCTTTCCAGTGCTACCTTTGAAGTATGATGTAGGTAAAGTGTTGCTTGTTTTTATAGCACCATCAGCGTGTTTTGTGCTTTTACTAGTTAAACAACCAAAAACAGTGGGCCCTGCCAAGAACGTACAGTCTAAAATACAGGGTGGGGCATAAAGATATCTATTATTATTATTATTATTGTTGTTGTTGTTGTTGTTGTTGTTGTTGTTGTTGTTATTATTATATTTCAAGGGGGCACTGTGTGGGCTATAGTGATGATAGAGAGATGTGGTAGGTTTAATTTGATAAGTTGTTACAGATTTCTAATCTTTGGGCAACTGGATCCACACTGGGAAAAAATCCCTGGCAGACCTAGTGCCATTAGAACGCCAGAAAATGTGGAAGTAGTAAGAGCATCCACTCAACAATCACATGCCATGGTAATAGGGATATCAAGTTGGAGTTTGAGAAGGCTTTTGCATGCAGATTTACAACTGCATCTTTCCAAAATGATTTGTCTGATATGATTTTTAAAACTTGTTAAAACAAAACTTTTTATGTACTTTTCAAAAATACGTACATATAAAAAGTATATAGATAGTTTTACCCCACCCTGTAAGTTTCATAAACTGGAATGTTACCTATTACTCGGAAGATGAGTGGCTGGTTTCAAACATCCAATCTCTCCTCCACCCAACAACCTTTTAGATTTCAGCTCTGGAATCTCATTCTCCAGTGCCTATACAATAGCAGCATATGTCATCTTGTCTTAACAATTTCGGTATTGCAGCAGTATACAGAGCTATTTCACAGATATGAATTGTTTACCACTGGTTCTGTCTCTCCTATGCTTGGTAGTAATTCAAGCTATCTTTCTGCAAAGTATTCTATCTTGATAATATACTAGTAGGGAAGAGATAACAAAAAACAAACTACAAACAACAAACTCCTTTAGAAAAGTATTTTTCCGTTGGGAGACACGTTATCAAACTTCTGTGCAAGTTTGTATAAGGTTTTTGAAAAAGAAAGTTTTTAATTAAAATATTATCAAATGTGCTATTGTTTGCCTAAATCCAGGTGTTAACATCTCTGTGTCCTCAGGCTCAACCATTGCAACAGATTGAAATGCCACCAGGAGAATTGCCTCCAGAAGAGCCTCAAAACATCTGTCAGCTTATCCCTGAATTGGAGCTTTTGCCTGAAAAGGAGAAGGAGAAGGAAAAAGAAAAGGAGGAGGAAGAAGAGGAAGAAGTAAGCACTGAGACTCTTTTATTCAATTTCCTACTTGCCAGTCAAACATACTGTATAATGAAGAGTGCATTTTATGATTAAACATGTAGAAACAGAACCTAGATTCACTTTAATCTTTTCAGTAATGTGTCTTCAGATGCATAAAATGTTCCAACTTGAAAAATTGTGAATTCAGTTGACGGTATCGTGAGTGCTCTGATGAGATCTCTTTGCTGGGGTTGAGTGAGTTTAAGGTTGCTTTTACAGATGCTTTGTTTGATTCCTTCAGATCTGTTGTGATTTCTGCTTCTGAGAAAGGGCCAGATTATTTCCTTCATTCTTTCATGGTTCTCAATTCTCCAAATGCTTGCTTTTAGTGAATGATAGAACAGGAGTTATGCCTATTGGTTTGTAGTTGCCAGGGCAGAAAAATCCAGAAGCTTCTCATTTGCCGGCTACTAAATATAGAACAGAAGCTAAAGCCAGCCATTTGTTTTATGAAAGTAAGATGAGTAAAGAAAATCTTACTTAGACTATTATCCTGTAAATGTGTGCTTGGGATTACTTCATTTATTTTTATTTCAGGGAACTTCATTCAAAAATAAGGCCTCCCTACAGACACATATTGGATAAAAAAAAACATATAAAGAGCTTTGTAAAAGTAAAACCTGTCTATTTGTAATGTTTGCTGGTTTTACTATAATAAATGGTGGAATTGTTTTTTAAATGTTATGTTTATATCATAATGTATTGCGTTGTTTTGAGAGCATCGTTTTATACTGTTAGCTGTTTTTAGTCCCTATATTGGGAAAAAGAAAGTAAAAAAGTAGTCCCAACCTTCTTTTCCCACAGTGATAAGCTAGACCGTGCATGGACAAACTTTTTAGAAAGGTCCCTGCAGGTGGAGCTGGGGAGGCGGAGTGGAGGGGCTGAGGCTTTGTGGGGGTCAAGTAAGTGCAAGGGAAAAAGAGAGAGCATGAGGCAGAAGAGAAAGGAGGAAGAGAGTGCGAGGCAGAAGGGAAGAAGGGAAAGCGCAAGACAGAAGAGAATGGAGGAAGATAGAGTGAGTGTGAGGCAGGAGGGGAGGGAGAGGGGGAAGAGGATGGAGGCATGTTCTGCAAAGGCAGTGGCAGCACTTTCTCCCTCCCTGGCACCCCTTCCTTTCCCTCTGTCAGCTGCTCTGCTACCTGCCTTCCCTTGCTGTTGCCCACAATGGGCTGTTCCTCCGGGCCTAACCTAATGGGCTCCTGCATCCTCCTACCAAGAGGAGAGTGTGACACATGGCTGGCTCCAGGGACCGGGGCCAGAAAAACAACCCTAAGGAGATGCATCTGACCTACGGGCCTGGGTTTGCCTATGCCTGAGCTAGACTTTCACAAAGAAGAACAGAGTGTAGCAGCATGGTAGATAACTTGCACAATATGCTGTGTAAGAGATTTGTCATTGCAATATTAATAGCTGTATTGGACTTTTTTCCTAATGAATCTTAACATATATATCACTCTTTGCATGACTGAAGCACACAGATTGCACTTTTTGTTCTTTGAAAATACACCAAGAACACACATATCAAGGGAACTGATTTACTTTCTAAAAAAAAACTATGAAAAATAATAAGGCAAATATATTAAGAACATAAAACAATTTGGTCAAATAGGGCAGAATGTTCAGATTTGGTGTTCTTAAAAATATTGTTACTGTGCATTTTATATTAATTCATCCATTCTACTCTTCAGTACAGTTTCTTTTATTGTTTTAGTTGTGGTAAAAAAGTTATAAACTGTTCTGAAACAAATGGGTCCCAAGCTTTGTTTAAAATAAAATGTGGAAGCCTTTTTGAACCTGTAAATTCAAGATCGTTCTCCTTATGCTAGATGTTTTAAAATGTTGGGGCAGTTTCATTTTATGCCTACAAGAAAAACGGTCACAGTTTTAGGGATATATTCATCCTCATAGCATGTCACATTCTTATAGAAAAGTGCAAGCACTCTTTTGTGAGGGAAACATAGATTCCAGTATTTTTTAACCATATGGGCACTGATTTCTGTATATTTTGAGGTCTGTGCTGTATGTTTTTTAGTATTTGCTTGAAAGACTAGGCTTGTATTTGAAAGCTGTGTTTAAAGTGTTATTTCAATACAATAAGAAAGATCTGTGCTAAAACCTTCAAAAATTATTGGTGACAATTCAAAAAACCAGATGTAAAGATGGTCAGGAGTGCTTTGATGACTGCTACCTAAGGTATCACTATTGGTTAGCAGAACTGAGTCTATTTCTCCCTGAACTAGACATGTCATTTGTATGCTATCCAGCTGGGATGTCAATATAAAATCTCCATCTGCCCCCTTTCCTATTTATACTTGCCGTTATGATACATAACACATTTGCAAAATGCTTCAGTGGTCTTCTTAATAATCCTGAACCACTTTTAAAATAGTTTCTTGGCTGTGGGAATTGAGAGTGAGAATGTGACTTGCCTAAGGATGCACAGATGAAACCTTAATTGTGATGGGCCCATGAATCCCAGGGTTTGTTCAGGTTCCTACATACATTTCTACTGTCTGTGTTCACCAAGTCCTTGGCACATGATAATGGGGAGCCCTGTGTGAAGTGATTATGTAGCATTTAAATTGAATCAGCCTTCTCTGTATTTTGCCTGGGGTGGTCTGAACCTTTTCTGAAATGTGACTGGTTGCAGGAGGAAGATGGTACAGGGGGTGACCAGGATCAAGAAGAAAGGCGATGGAACAAGAGAACTCAACAGATGCTTCATGGTCTTCAGGTATGCAATGGTATTTGGTATTACAAGAAAATAATGTGTAAATTTTGGTAGATGCTGTAAGCAGAGGATCAGGACAACTCCTCACTCATTTGGTTCTCTTGTACTAACTGTTCCTAAAAATTATACAGCCCCTGATTTATGAAAACTACTTATTCCACATTTGTAAATGGAGGCATTGAATGGATTATGTGACATTGTAGAATATGGCATTCTGAAACTATTACATGGCAGTGTAGATCCATCTCACCAAAGTGCTTTAGGCTATATATTTTATAGGGAGGACTTGACAGAACCACCTCAATAGTCCGCCTTAGAAAACCTTGTGATAGTCATATGATTGCCATAGGTCAGCAGTTAGTTGACTTGAAGGCACATGGACAGACACACAGATTTGTATGTTTTATGTGATACTGGAAATAAGTTAGTAATTTATTTCGTCCAGGTTTGTTTTTGTTCTTTCTTAATCACTTCTCGGCTTCTGAGCTAATTATGGACTCATTGATCCTTCTTGGTTAGTGTAACATCCCACCAAAGTCTTTGGCATTGACAACCATACAGTGCATTGAGAGAAGCAGCAAAACATTTGCTGCAGTTTCAAAGACTCAAAATTACATCCTCGGCCTTTTCAGGTGTCTTAGAATGGCAGGAGTTCTTGCTAGTGTTTGACCAGTAACCTTATTTGTGGTTCGCTTTTACAAGTAAAGATTCAGAATAACCTTAGAAATGATGGCATCTAATTGTTTCCTGTGTTTTCAGAGAGCGCTTGCCAAGACGGGAGCAGAATCCATCAGTTTGCTTGAGTTATGTAGGAACACAAACCGCAAGCAAGCAGCAGCAAAATTCTACAGTTTCTTGGTACTTAAAAAACAACAAGCTATTGAGCTGACGCAGGAGGAACCATACAGTGACATCATTGCCACTCCTGGTCCAAGATTCCATATTATTTGAATGTTCAGCTTTCTGTATAGGTGGCATTGTTAGTGCTTATGCGTTGTCCCATGTGTAGGGCCCACAAAAGAATAAAACTAGAACTCATTGTTTGTACAGTCATTGACTTTTGTCTTTTGAGGTTTTTTCTATTACATTTTACCACTTCTACGTTTCTAGCAATGTCTGCACTGGTTGACTTGAGTTCCAGCTGCAGTGATAAGAGAAAGTAACTCAAGGATCTTATAAAGAGTGTTTTTAAAACAATTCAGAACAGATGTGTGCAATATTGGTGCATGTAACTAGGATTTATAAATTGTTTTACAATTATTTGCTCAATAAACTACAATCCTACTTTATTCGACTTGAGAAGATCCAAAATGGCCAATCTATTTTTTCTCATTACAGTTTTTGCCAAACTTATGCATTCTCTCTCTCTCTCTCTCCCTCCCTCCCTCCCTGCCTCCCTGAAGGTAGTGAATTGTTAGTATGAAATGTCTTTCAGTGTTTTCATCTTCCTGCTTCTCATGGTGCTCCTGGAGCTGCCAATATGAATGTTAGTGCCTGGCAGGAGTCCTTGCTGTGCCATGGTATCTCTAGAATAGGATTTAAGCAGCTCTGGGAATAAATTTAAATGCCTTTGGAAAAATACTGTCCTTATCCAAACTTCTTTAAATGCAAAAGACAAAACGTTGGTATTTAATATTGCATTCCTTCTAACTGTGGTCCATTTCCATTGGCATGTAGTTGTAAGGATTGGACAGTTTTGTTAGGGCACCAATAGACTTCCTCCCTTAAATTAAAACTTATTGAGCATTTATGATTTTTTTAAGCTTTCTAGAAATGTCATACTTTCAGATTACAAGCAATTTCACTTTTTTAAAAAAAATCTGGTAGCTAGATTGGTCTGTTGTATTTCTAAAAACAAAAAATAAATAGAGGGACACCACGGGCCTGAAAGGAGACACGCTACAGATGTATATTTAGAGGAAAGTAAAATTGCATTTATTGAGCGTAATCTTGTTGTGTAATAATAGATCTCCAGAGAGTTTTACAACTTTTGTAACAGTGTATTTTCCAATAATGCACACTCATGGAACACTGAATAGCTTTTCAAAGGGCCTGCAATTTGGTTTTACTATTTTTAAAGAATAAAAGCTTTATTATCATGACCAGGCCACACCAGAAATCATGTGAATATGTTGATGCTAGGTATGTCAACATTTTAGAGTAAAATAACTAAAGGTTCTGATTTTAAATGTTGGCACTTTTGTGAAATTATTCTCTTCTGGGATTGAGATTTCAGTGTATGCCCAAGTGTAAAATTATGTGAATGTTTTAAAATTTGCAACATGTTTTAATAATTCTTGAGAAAGTTAATTGTATAAAATAGTTACTGCAGCTTTATTTTTGACATGATGTGCCTGTATAACCATAATTTCCCCCTTTGTACAAAGACATTGTAGATAACTTGAATGTTTAATTATAGAGATCATTAGTTTCTTGTTAAAGTTTTAGTCTGTTCTTGTTACTTTTCAAGGTTAATATTCTTGAAAATAGTTGCTGTTATGTATAACTTTTCTAATAAAAGTTGTGTTACAAGCAGTTACATTGTGAAGTCACTACATTATTGTTTCCCAAATCAAAACTCAGCAGGCCAGTTGGACTAGATAACACCCTGCACCCATGACTTGGGAGTTGTATCCCTCCCTTTCTCTTCCTTCCTACCTACCTACCTATGTGAAGTACAGCCTGCTTCCTTCAGATCACCAGTTAGCGGGATGTTGTTTCTAAACTTTTTCGACTGACTTCTGAGAATGGTTTCTTTGGAAGTGAAATATTTCAGGGTAGGTAAGAAACTAAGCAGATCACTGAATAACTTGGCAAACTAGCTATCACTGTGAATTACTGTTTTCATTGAGGGAAAGTCACAGCTGGTTCGCCACCTTGGGCTCAAGTTTGAGAGACCAGGGCCACTTAACCCTTTTTAACTCGACACTTTGTCCGAGAAATATATATGTGATCCCAGATATATAAAATACATATCAAACCGTTAGTGATAATAAATCATATATTTATTTTAAACAAATTGTACATTTATTTAAAAACATTTTTTTAGCAATCTGCACAAAGAATTCAAAGGGAAATAAATTCTCATGGCCAGTGACTTCATGGGCAGATACATTAGCACCAAGTTTGAGGCATTAAGGAAAGGAATGTGAAGGACAAGTGGGACACCTGAGTCAGGAGGCAAAATGGGTGAAAGGAAGAATCCAGTCCAGAATCTGCCTCGCACAAAAGAGCCTGCAGAATGGACAGCAGGGAAAGAGACCCCAACCCTGGACTCCCAAGATGGGAAGGGAAGGAAATGTCTCGAAATGAGACATTCTTCCCTCCAGATTTCCAAGAGAGACTCCTCAGATTCTCTAGATTGAAAGAAAAGGGAAGGCTAGTTTCCCAAGATGAAAAGGAAAAGAAACATGCCCAGACTCCCAAGACAGGAAGGAAAGGGGGAAAAACTCATGCTTTCAAGATGGGAAGGAAAGACCCAGACACACAGGTGGAAGGAGTGTTTTCTCTCCCACAGGCCTCAGCAAAGCCCTCCCTTCCTTATTCTCCTCCCTTTTCTCTGTAAGACAAGCAGAGGCCACAAGGTTCCAGGGAGAAACGGTCCAGCTCAAGAAGAGGACGCTTTACTCCCTCCTCCCTCCTTTGCCTCACTGTTGGCCTCACCCTCTCTGAAATTTTTTGCAACCCCAATATAAAGCTATAACAACCCCAAATGAGATCGCAACCCACCCTTTAAGAAGTTTTATGATAGATGACTTAACATGTAACGGTATTTGGCTAAGCACAGGTGAAAAAATGAACATGGGAGTCACTTCATCTTGTACTATTGGAAAAGTCAGCTGGAGATCCCAGAGGAATACCTGCATCTTCCACAACAAATACAATTGAGACTATAGCTCAACCCCTGGTGCACATAGCTTTTCCCAATTATTATTGGGTTGAAATGCCACTGTATGTGGCCTACCAATGAAAAGTAAATTTATGGGTGAGTTATTATTTCCCCTTTGTGCCTTTTGTCTGAAGTGCTCATATTAATGTAAAACTATTTGTATTAATGTCAAGCCACACTACACTTTTTCCCTTTCAGCACTTTCCCTTTGCAATATTTAGCATGAGGCCATCTTCAGTATTCAGGCAAGGCAGGAGTATGAATAGGGAAGAAAATTGTGCTGGAAGAATGCTAGTTATGTACTTGGGGCTCCCAATCAAAGGATTAATCTGGCCTATTTTTAGTTTGCAGCCTGCCATTCCAGTTAGGGAATTCTGCAATCTAATGAATTATTGGAGGTAACAGAGATGCTCCTATATGACCCTTGCCTATGTACTTTGCAAGATTCCAAATAAAATTTAAAAGTGGACAAGTTAAGGAACGTTTTGGTCAAATGGGTCCAAAATGTTGGTTATAATATATAGTTAGAGCAATGGGGAAAATGTGGGCCAATTAATTAAAATATATACTGTGATACAATGTAAAGAAACCCCTTATAAAAGGATGTATAAAAGTGGTACTTGACTCCAGCAAGATTGTACATAATGTATAAAGGGGTGAAATTTTTATGCTAGAAATGTGGAACATAGTAAGATACATTTTATATGGGATGGACGTGTGATAAAACTAAGAAATATTGGAAGCTGGTACAGATGTTAATGCAAGATATGAATACACTTCAGAACTGAACTATTTTTTATCAGTATTTTCATAATTAGCAAATTAATGGCATTAATTTCAAACTTTTATTATGATTCTGGCAATGAGGTGATTGTGTGGTCAAAAAATACCAATCTTCCAACCAAAGAGTTCTGGGTTTTGAAGATCTTTGAAATTGCAGAACTAGATAAATTGTCTATTCTAACTGGACTTTTTTTAAAAAAAATACTGAGAACTTTCTTTTGTAATGAAGAAAGACAATACTTTGGAAAACTGCATTTTATTGCCTGTTTAAAGGTAGTTATGTAGTTAGACTTTGTGATACCTCTACTTTTATGCCTTTGGTTTGGACTTTGGAGGGTAGAAAGTTTATTTATTTAGGTATTACAGTGTTCCCTCACTTATTGCTGGGGTTAGGTTCCAGGACCACTTGCAATAAGTAAAAATCCGTGAAGTATGGATGCTATATTTATTTTAATATTTATACATTATTTTAGTAGTTATACACTATTTTAAGTCTTTATCGACCAATCGTGTGTTGATAAATTGCCTCCTTCTCCCATTGCCGCTTGGGCTCCTTTTCTCTCCCTTTGGCTTCTCCTTCCTTCCTTCCTTGGGCTGTAAATTGTAATTTTTTATGATTTGTAATAGTCTTTTAGAGTTTATTGAAAAACCGTGAAACAGCGAATCCACGAAAAGTGAACCGAAAAGTAGTGAGGGAACACTGTACCTTTATATACTACTTTTCTCACCTCTGGGGGACTCAAAGCGATTCACAAAATAATCAATGGTAAAATTCAATGCTTCACATATATAAACATCAAAGATCATACCAACAACATGACAATAGAATAAAAACTGTTAAAAATATAAGACTGTGACAGAAATCACAGACACAACATAAAACATTTAGGCCTTGCAACAATCCCAGGTGTCTCCAAATTTGTCATTTGCTAAATGCCTGCTTGAATAACCAGGTCTTGAGTTGTTTCCTAAACACTAGGAGAGAGGGGGCCAAACTGATCTCACTGGGGAGGGAGTTCTACATTTGAGGGGTCACCACCGAGAAGGCTCTGTCTTTCCCCATCAATCGCACCTGCGACGGGATTGAGAGCAAGACCTCCCCAGTTGATCTTAATGCTCTAACTGACCCATAAAGGGAGATGTTTTTGGATAGGTAAGCTGGACCAGAACTGTTTAGGGATTTAAAGGCCAAAGCCAGCTCTTTTACCTTCTTTTAACCTTTACCTTCATTTTCTCTCTGAATGAGTGAGTGTGGATAAATTAGTAATTGTTTTTCTATTTTTATAGTGGTTATAGTGTAGTTTTTGTTTAGTAGGCTTCAAAATATAATAAAGCTATATGTAAAAAAAAAAACCCAGCTTTTGCTCAAACGATAACGGTTAGTTAAACAGTGATTAAGGCCCCATTCCACACTGATCCTGTATCCCAGGATCTGATCCCAGATTATCTGCTTATCCCAAATTATCTGGCAGTGGAGACTCATATAATCCAGTTTAAAGCAGTGTAGAAGGAGCCTAAGTGCACAATTTGCTCTGCTGAATTAGAGCTATCACCTGTTTTTACAGTTCCCAGGTACATCACCAAGGTAAAACTGCAGAGAAATAAAATCAAAATTTTTATTTATTTTAAAATGTTGGCTGAACTAAAAGAAGGATTTAAAAAACAACAAATGTACTTTTCAATCTAGAAAATGTTTTTTTTTAAGAGAAACGTTAAAAGCTGTTTAAGAAGGCAAGTTATATAATCTTGATGGCTGACTGAGCTTGAAGAGAATTGGGAAATCTTGGGGCCTCTAGGCGTGAAATTACAGCATCTGTTAGGAGCAATCCCCATTTGCAGACCGCCTGCTCTCTCTTGTGTGAACTGAAGCATGATACGGATGTGGCTGTCACTCATCGTCCACTTATATATGTAATTACAGAGGGTGTCTGGCTCGACTGGCAACTGCACTAAAAGCAAATGCAGAAATCTGAAATGCAGACAAGTAGCATTTAAAAAGGGAAACGAGACCACTGATGAATGTTGAGTTCTATTATTTCAGTCTGAATTAATGTCTGACCTAAATAAACAGTGAGCAATATCAATTTCATACACACTTCAATACTGACTTTCTCTGGGTTGAAAAATAGAGCTTTGCTCCTGCCAGTATTTTTTAAGCACAGAGTTTAAAATCCTGTCAATGAAGGAAAGGTATTCCTTTAGCAATTTGCAACAGTAACACAGAGGTGGCAAAAACATGAGCCGCCTCCATTCCCCCACCCATTTTATTATTTTAAATTCAGAAGGGCATTTTGTCCTGCTGAAAGCAAATCTCAAAAGTGCAGTTGTCTGAGGGCATCAAGAAAGAAAACAAAATGCTCCAGGGTGGGGCAGGAGGTATCCATATTGTATGGAAAACAGGAGTGTCTTTTATTATTCAGATTTAACTTTTATGGATTATTAAAACTGTACCCTTCTTGGCTTCATATTTCTACTGAATCTGATTTTCTTATCTACTCAAGAAGATTGTTGGAAGTGCTACAGTAGAGTCTCACTTATCCAACATAAACGGGCCAGCAGAACGTTGGATAAGCGAATATGTTGGATAATAAGGAGAGATTAAGGAGAAGCCTATTGAACATCAAATTAGGTTGATTTTACAAATTAAGCACCAAAACATCATGTTATACAACAAATCTGGCAGAAAAGTAGTTCAATACGCAGTAATAATATGTAGTAATTACTGTATTTATGAATTTCGCACCAAAATATGATATATTGAAAACATTGACTACAAAAATGCGTTGGATAATCCACAACGTTGGATAAGCGAGTGTTGGATAAGTGAGACTCTACTGTACTTAAAGTAGTGGCCCATGGATTGGTGCTGGTCTACAAGCCATTATGCTCTTCGAGAACAGAAAAGAAAAATGTTGCCAACAGGTACAACTATGATATCGATTCCAGGTGATAGATGAAGGCATTGCATGACATTTCTTCTAAAAATAACAAAATGCAGGGCTTTGAGATGCACTTCACACCAAAACGCTATGTAGCCATACAGAATACAGCCCTATATGTTTATTTCACTTGACAAAAGAACTGGGATACCACATTGCACCATACCTATTTTTTTTTTAATATTGGGAATGTTATGGGGTATCAAGATCCTCAAAAATAGCATTGCAACAGCACACAGCCTGCAGGCCACACTTTCACCATCTGACATAAGGCTTCCTCCTGTGACTATTGCTTCCCCAAGTTAATGATTGTCGTTTGTCAACTATCCCACAAAGTCAATCTGGTCAGGAACAGATGAAAAACTTCTTCCCCATGCACTGCTGCACACAATGAACACTGTTTCAACAGAGCAATTAAGCACAATAAATTGGGTCACACAGCTGCACTATGAAGTTTTACAGGAGTCAGATGATGGTGGGGGCTTGCCCGATACAGAGATGGGCTAAAATTACAAAGTCCATGGACGTAGGGTTTTGAACCAGTCTGTGGTTCTTTTGAACAATATACTGAAGGAAACATTTGTAAATACATGAGTCATTACAAGTTATGAGCATGTGTGAGCACACACAAATTCTAGGATCATTCACATTTTGTCATACATCAGATTCTTTATAACCAAGCCTGTTTAGATTACTACCATCAAGTGTACAGCAACCATTGTTACAGAAATAAATAAATGTACACAAGAGCTATAGCGACATGACTTAAGAACCCAAAATTAGTAGCCCTTAATGATATAAAGTTGGGATTTCTTGTTATTCAAACCAGTCCTTCACGGATTTCTAAAGTCTTGGTATTTCTTGAGTAGCAAAATGATTTATGTAACTTTTACATTTAATTAATTGCTGTATCCCACTTTCTTTCACACAGAACAGTCTATATGCATTTTATACTTAGTTCCCACTGTCTCTGTTTAAGCCTAAAACAAAATGCTACAGATGCAATTCAATATATTTAGTGGAGAGTATTTCTAATTTAACTAAAGTATCATTATTCCGGGGCAGACTGACTGGACTGAACTCCAAGTTGCTGACCGGCATAACCCTAACCCTAACCCTAACCCTAAACCTCCCCACACTCCCTAGAGATCTACACTCTCCAGCCTTCTCTATTTATTCTATACTTTTGTTCTAGTACTGCATCTTCCAGTGTTCTGCATTAATACTATGCATTGTGTCCTATCTTTAGGGAACCGATTAATCACTTTTTTTCCAGAGTGATCAGAATGATATAGACAAATATTGAACAATTACCACTCAAGAATATGCAAAGCAAACTAGAATGTGTATAGATAGGATTGATAAAGGATTTCTATTTAAGGGATAATCTATTTCTGATCCTGTAATCATATAAATTGGCTATGGAATGAAACTGTAATTAATGTAGAATTTGTTTGATCAGGGGTGGGAAATGTGGAGGCCTAGCCAGGGACTTTGGTATCCCATCTCTGATGTCTTCCCCAAAAAGCATTCTTCACCCAGGTGTTGCCATGGAATACTCCAGCATCAGTGGATTTACTTACCTTCCTGCTGCCAAACTTTGAGGAAGGCTTTTCTGTATGGAAGCTATTTGGTGCAACTAAACAACAGGGGTGAAAATGGAGCTGACCATCCCATATTTGGCAATTTGTGATCTTCAGTGGCAGAAATAACCATGTCTCAGAGAACCTTGTGAAAACAAGTCATAGACATGCCAATATATATAGATCAAACCAATTAAACCTATATTTAGGCCATCCGTACTTGTAAGTCAACCGAATGTGAGAGTTCAAATATAATATAAATAGGCATGGGTAAATCACTACTAAATATTTGTTAAGTCCTGGTTAAACATAGAAATAGGAGAGAACCAATGATGGGTTTGATTTCCTCTTTAAAAGGAATAATGACTAGAACATGGATATACATTTTTTTAAAAAACAATTGAACACAGGAATCTAGTTTCTGGGTATATAATAAGTCTAAATTAATCTACAAACAACCACATTTGGGGGAGGGGGCAGCAAAAGGGAACACTTTTACAGAAGAAACCCCAATTTGAAAGAAATATTGATCTTTTTAAACTATTGCTTTATCAATTTGATATTTTAACTAAGAGATAATGAACATATTGACCTCACAATTTGCCCATCAGTATTTAATTGTGTGAAATGCCATCTGATTGGTGAATTTGTTTGATTCCAGCCCAACTTTCCCAGTTTTGCAATTTCAAATACAAGTTTATGAAAGAGCTATTCTTATACAGTTCTACAAAATGAGTTGAAAAAAGTAATGCAGGAAAGAGGATATTTTAATTCACTATAAAATTACTGCACCGAATTATAGAACTAGTTGGTTTTTTTAAAATAAAGGGAATACAAATATTTATTTTAATATTATAGTAGCAGAACATATTGTCATTTTTCAAAGTTCAAATAATATCCAGGTCCAATCATTTTCCAAACTTTTTATGCTTCAGCATTCTGTGATCCTGGCTGCACAATCCCTGCTGTTGTTTCCGGTTTCCTTTTGTTGCGCTTCCTATTCACTTTTTTCTTTGTTGTTGTAGGCTGTGTTGCCTCTTGGCCTTTCTTTTTCTTCTTCTTCAGGCAACTAAGAGGATTAGGACCAGCAATCCTTTTTCTTTTCCTTTTTTTGGCTTCCAAGGGTTTCACTAGGCCCTGTTCTTCTTTCAGACGTGAAATGCTCTCTTTCTGATGCTCTGGAATAAGTTTATTGGTCTGCATGGCTTGCACAGAGGCTAAAGATGCGGCAGAAGGTTTGTCCAGAACTATAGTGTTCTGAATTATGAACAGAAGAGGAATCCCAGCTCTTTTCTTTATTTTTGTTGCCAGAGTCTGATCCTATCAAATATTTAAAGACACAAAACAACAGAAGCTCAGACACTCCAGGTTTCATATACACAGACGCTTCACCCACAGAAGTACAGACCCGACCACCGGTGAGAGCAACGAGTGCTGTAATTTCCCTGAACTGTGCTCCACTTGGCCCTCCCTCCCACTGCCAAGCATCAACCTGGAGAAGTTGGTGCAGCAGAGCCGTTTTACCATGCAGTGACCTCGCTACTAGATATCCATTGCCTGAAGTAACTTCAAGTCACTGATCCCTTATAGGACGACAGTACTGGGGAATTTTATCACCCAGCCCTCCTTTGACCATCACTTAGTACAGAAACAGGGCTTGGCTTGGGCCCGCTGACTTCTCTGTTGTCACTCAACTTTCAACTCTGTTTCTCCTGGGATTTAGTGGATACTTCTGTTTTGTTTTGTTTTGAGATTTTATTTTATTTTTTTAATTTATTTTGTGGAGACCTCTCTTAATTTTCTCTCTGGCTCATGTTTATCACTGATGACTGATCTTAGTAAAATATACTATTTAATTATCGAGTCTCCACAATAATTGTAATAGGTTTTAAATGTTTTTAAAGCTTAATATTTATTTAATATTTGTTTGTGTTTGTGTGTCTCATGTGATTGTAAAGGCATTGAATGTTTGCCTATGTATGTAAATGCTGTAATCTGCACTGAGTCCCCTAGGGGAGAAGGGTGGAATATAAATAAAGTGTATTATTATTATTAGAGTGCAATATAAACCTTCCTTAGCTTCCAAAATGCCAGTGTCCTAGTCTTGGAGGGAGAGAAGAAGATGCAGTTTCTGATGGATTAAGTCTCCTTTTGCACTACCATATAATCCAGATTATCAAATCAGATAATCCACACTAAAAGGTCTTAGTCCCCTCTCACATTGCTTGAATGTAAGGAACTTGGTTTTACTTGTAAAGTGACATGTACATGTAATGATGCTATATAAATAAATAAATGATTATAATACAAGGGTGTTTATTCTTGTAAAAAAAAACCGTCACTTGAAAGGAAAGCCTTATGTCCCCCATCCCCCGTTGCTTCTTACAGGAGGAATACAATCCTAGGCTTATTTTTTTTAATGAGTAAACCCAAGCCCCCTTGAACTCCATAAAGCCTTTTTCTGAGGTTGAGCGGTAAACTCAATTTTAGTACTGTCTTATATGACTGGAACTGCACTGTGCAGTGGTTCTCAATGTGTGAGTCCCCAGATGTTTTGGCCTTCAACTCCCAAAAATCCTAATAGCTGGCAAACTGGCTAGGATTTCTGGAAGTTGTAGGCCAAAACACCTGAGGACCCACAGGTTGAGCACCACTGGTGTTATGGTTGAGCCTTCTGGCTCCGATACTAGGAGACGAGGTCGTAAGACTCCTCGAGAGTCAGACTCTCTTGAGGAGCGCGAAAGGAAACGACTCCGGGACTTATTTGCAGAACCAACAGACGAAGACTCCTTTGAGGGTTTTACCGAGGGAATGGAGGAAGAGATGGTTAGCTCTGAGGAGGATGACATGGAATGGACTCGTGTGAGGGAGGATTTGGGTGCCGCCGGCAATGATAGCATGGGAGGCGACTGGCGGGTTGCAGGATCGGACCCGTGGACGGGCTGGAGGGATGGAACGGGATCCACAGCTGGGGATGCTGTGGGGCGTAGTCAAAGGTGTTTTAGCTCTGATGAGGATGATGATGATGAGGCACCTGGAATTAGGATAGCAGCTGACAGCGATGAGGAGTTGTGAACTGGCATAAAATGGGGTCTAGAATCAATGGCTAATTGCGTTGGGCAAGGTAATCTGGACGAACGCTTGGGCTCTTGTTGGGGAACTTCCTGAAGACGGGTGTGATTCGTTTGCTGAATACGTAAGTTACCAAGGACACTGGGCATAGACGGCGGGAGGAACTGTGTGGGCTTTTTCTGTGCAACCTGTGTTTAATCTTGATAGCTTGGACCTCCGTCGTCTTTTTGACGGACATTAATTGCCTACTCTGGATTGACACTGGACTGACTGACTGACTACGACCTCGGACTATCCCTTCTATGGCTATCGGTGGATCTTGTGAACTAAAGACGTCTGTACCTGGCTTTCGACCCTGGACCGGATTGGGACCCTGCTGACCGTTGCTACCCTAATTGATGTGCCTGGACCCGGATTTCGCTCGTTGCACGGAGGAGTAACAACCTTAGTTACTCAATTGTAGCTTTTGAGTAGCAGAGAGGAATCTGCTGCCAGTTATTTGTGTTACATTGAATCTTTGTTTATCAACTTTTGTTTGTTTAAATTGCCAGGCTGAAGTAAGCATTTTTGATTTAACCCGGATTAAACTCCTGTTTAATCCGGTTTATCTTTTGAACCGTTTTTAGTACCAGCGGAGTCTTTTTGTATCTTTTCACATTGAAGGCAAGTGTTTGCCTAGTCCTTTGTTTCTTACGGGCATTTTTTCAGTTCTGTAACTTTAATAAACTGTGTTGAACTTTATTTGGTGGCGTTCTGTCTGTGACAACTGGTCTATGGCAACATCTGTATAAAGTCCCCCTTAACATTGCTTTTGAAGAGTGTTCAGAAAAATCTGTATGAAGAACTGTAGCTAAATAAATATACTGTTACAGCAGGCATGGGCAAACTTTAGCCCTCCAGGTGTTTTGGACTTCAACTCCCACAATTCCTAACAGCCAGTAGACTGTTAGGAATTGTGGGAGTTGAAGTCCAAAACACCCGGAGGGCCAAAGTTTGCCCATACCTGCTGTAACAACACTGCCATGGGGAATGCTGAACACGCCAATTTAAAAGTAATTTGTCAGTAACTAGTTCCAAGTCATGAGGGAAATTTGGTATTTTTTCAATGGTAGTTTAAGTGAATATTACCTGTGTGGCAGTGAAATAATGATGTGGGTTGTCACCTTCGGTCATGGACAGCAGGCAGGTGGAGCCGCTCACTGGGCTTTTGAAGTGAGAACAATGCCGGACCTGGAATCTCTGTGCGATCAGTTTCGCACCATACAACTCCTTTCCTAGGGATTCCAGTTCTTTGAGGACACATCTAAAGGGAGAATGAGATAAGAATGGTAACAACAAAGAGAACTTCAATTAATTGTATTACTTCAAGACTATTACCATATTACAACATGGAAAACAGAGCTAAGCCTTGAAGACAGCAGGCATCCTGCAGCAGCTCCTTTGGAGTTGTGCTCATTTATTTACACAACTGAGAATTCATAGGAATCTAAGGCCCCTTCTACACTGCCATATAAAGTCTGGGTTAACCACCTTGAACTGGAGTATATGGCAGTATAGACTCATATAATCCAGCCAAAGCAGATGTGGATTTTCTGCTTTGATCATCTAGATTATATGGCAGCGTGGAAGGGGCTTCATATAATCCAGTTCAAAGCAGATAATATGGATTTTCTGCTTTGATTATCTGGATTGTATGGCAATGTAGAAGGGGCCTAAAGTAGCTTGTCACCCTCTCCTTTCTTTCTGCTACTAAATAAAAGCCTCTCTGTTTATGCAGGCCATTGAGGCCCCTTCTACACTGCAATATAATCCAGATTATCCAAACAGATCATTCACATTATCTGCTTTGAGCTGGATTATATGAAGCCCCTTCCACACAGCCATATAAGCCCTGAATATCAAGGCAGATAATCCACAATATCTGCTTTGAACTGGGTTATCTGAATCCCCACTGCCATGTAACCCAGTTCAATGTAGGATTTTATACAGCAAGTTTCTATTCTATCCCAGATCAATGTGGGATTAACCGCAAGGTTCTATTCTATCCCCCATACTTTTTTAACATCTACATGAAACCGCTGGGGGAGGTCATCTGGAGTTTTGGAGTTCGGTGTCATCTTTACACAGATGACACTCAACTCTACTACTCTTTTCCACCAAATTCCAAGGAAGCCTCTCGGATCCTGGACCAGTGCCTGGTTGCTTTGATGGGCTGCATGAGGGCTAACAAGCTGAAGCTTAATCTTGACAAGACAGAGCTCCTCCAGGTCAATCGCTCGGCAGATAGGGGTATAGGTTGACAATGAGTGCTCAATGGGGGTTACACTCCCCCTGAGGACACAGGTCTGCAGTCTCAGCGCTGACGCTTGATGCTCAGATGTCGGTGGTGGCCGGGAGGGCCTTTGCACAATTAAAGTCTGTGTGCCAGTTGCGACCATATCTTGAGAAGTCTGACTCGACTATGGTGGTCCATGCTTTACTTATCTCCAGTTTGGACTACTGTAACACACTCTAAGTGGGGCTGCCTTTGAAGATGGACCGGAAACTCCAATAAGTGCAAAGGTCGACGGCCAGGTTGTTATTTGGAGCAAATTATCTGTTATCTGTTTAAACAGCTCCACTGGCTGTCGATAAAGTTTCCGGTCTCAATTCAAGGTGCAGGTTAGCACCTATAAAGCTCTAAATGGTTTGGCACCTGTCTATCTTCGCGACCACATCTTCCCCTATGAACCTGCACGATCTCTAAGATTGTCTGGAGAGGCTCTCCTCTTGCTCCCACCCCCGTCACAAGTGCAGTTGGTGGGGACGAGTGAGAGGGCCTTCTTGGTGGTGGCCCCCTGGTTCTGAAATTCTCTCCCCAGGGAGATTAGACTGGCACCCACCCTGTCCATCTTCCATAAAGATATAAAAATGTGGCCTTTGACTAGGCAGTTCCTCAGATAATTTTGGTTGAAGCTATGGCCTAAAGTCTAGTCCTTGCACTTTATTACTGCTCCCTACCCAGAGATATAGTTGTCTATCCATGTTGTTCAACATCTACATGAAGCCACTGGGAGAGATCATCCGGAGTTTCGGGGTCCGGTGTCATCTGTACGCAGATGATGTCCAGCTCTGTCACTCCTTCCCACCTGTCACTAAGGAGGCTGTTCAGGTCCTGAACCGGTGTCTGGCCGCTGTGTCGGACTGGATGAGGGCCAACAAATTGAAACTGAATCCAGGCAAGACAGAGGTCCTTCTGGTCAGTCGTAGGGCCGAACAGGGAATAGGGTAACAGCCTGTGTTGGACGGGATCACACTCCCCCTGAAGACACAGGTTCACAGTCTGGGGGTTCTCCTGGACTCATCGCTGAGCCTGGAACCCCAGGTCTCAGCGGTGGCCAGGGGAGCCTTCGCACAACTAAGACTTGTGCGCCAGCTGCGCCCGTTCCTTGGAAGGTCTGACTTGGCCACGGTGGTCCACGCTCTGGTTACAGCTCGTTTGGACTACTGCAACGCCCTCTACGTGGGGTTGCCTTTGAAGACAGCCCGGAAGCTCCAACTAGTACAACGGGCGGCAGCCAGATTAATAACTGGGGCAGCTTACAGGGAGCGTACCACCCCCTTGTTAAGCCAGCTCCACTGTCTGCCGATATGCTACCGAGCCCAATTCAAAGTGCTGGTCTTGACCTATAAAGCCCTAAACGGTTCTGGCCCAATCTACTTGTCCGAACGTATCTCCTCCTATGAGCCAAGAAGATCCCTAAGGTCATCTGGTGAGGCCCTGCTCTCGGTCCCGCCGGCCTCACAGGCACGGCTGGTGGGGACGAGAGACAGGGCCTTCTCAGTGGTGGCTCCCCGGCTGTGGAACACCCTCCCCAGAGAAATACGACACGCCCCAACCCTTCTGAGTTTTAGAAAAGCCCTGAAAACATGGCTATGTGCCCAGGCTTTCGAAGATTAAATGGTAAAGACGACCCCGGACTGATTTACGGCTACAGCAAGAGGATTATGGAGGAATGGATTTTAATCATATGTTTTATATTTTTATATTGTTTTAATTGTTTTATTGGATTTTCATTGCTGTTTTAATTATGTGTAGGCGTTGAATTGTTGCCAATTTGTACGCCGCCCTGAGTCCCTTCGGGTGAGATGGGCGGGATATAAATGTTGTAAATAATAAATAAATAAATAATAAATATCTCATACTGCCTTCCATTCTTAATCTGGTTTCTGCACTTCATCCATCAGCCATGTCCTTGCAACTAGTCCACCCGCCCCTCGGAAACTGTTTACTACTCAGACCATTGGTGGTTTGTTTGATGGTGTTTTATACTGTGTTATGTTGTGTGTTGTTTTATATTGGTCTATTATGATATTGTTTTATGAATTTTGTTGTGTTATGTTTTAACTATGTTAATTGGGCTTGTCCCCATGTAAGCGGCCCCGAGTCCCTTCAGGATGTAATGTGTTAAAGCGCTAAGCTGCTGAACTTGCAGACCGAAAGGTTGCAGGTTCGAATTCGGGGAGTGGAGTGAGCGCCTACTGTTAGCTCCAGCTTCTGCCAACCTAGCAGTTCGAAAACTTGCAAATGTGAGTAGATCAATAGGTACCACTCCGGCGGGAAGGTAACGGCGCTCCATGCAGTCATGCCGGCCACATTACCTTGGAGGTGTCTACAGACAATGCCGGCTCTTCAGCTTAGAAATGGAGATGAGCACCAACCCCGAGTCGGACACAACTGGACTTAACGTCAGGGGAAACCTTTACCTTTAAAGGGCCTGAGTCTACACTGCCATATAATCCAGTTCAAAGCAGATACTCTGGATTTTTATGGCAGTGTAGAATGGGCCTGAATCTGCTGCACATGAGGTTGCCAGAAGGGGCTCCTGTACAATTAATAGGACTTTCACGTTATTTCAGAAGCATTTGGAATTCCAGAACAGAGATGCTTGCTCAAGGCTGAGTGAAATAAAAAAATGACACTTCTGTGTAGCCTATCAGTTGTCAGGGGCGGAGCTCCCCTGCCCAATCAGGGGCCGTGCGCGCGGAGGGGCTCGCGCGCAGCACAAACGGTCGATTCGACTGCCTGGCGCCCACCAATAGGAGCGGCAGCTTTCTGAGAAGTTGCTGCGCGCGCCCGGGGCCACGTGACGCCCGCCCCCCTCTCCTTTTTTTTTTTTTTCAACGCGACTCACCGCGTGGTGCAGAGTTGCGTCGCGCCGCCCAAGTATCCCGGCAACTGCTCTCGGATCTGGATCTTGTTACGCAGCGCCGCCTGGCAGAAGGTCCCGTCCAGCAAGACTTGGAAGGGCTCGCGGAAGCCGAAGTTGTACTTGTAGAAACCCATGTTCCTCTTGGCGTGCTTCTGCCGCGTGATCTTCATGGCGGAGGCCGGGAAGGGACCATAGAGAGGCGGAAAGACAGCCGCCCCTCACTCACTCGCTCCTTTCCGGAAGTAGGACTGTTGCGCCGGAAGCAGCACGCCAGTGACGCATGCGCAGTTGGGTCTAGGTTAAATTCCCTTGCCATCGAGAAATTGCCTCACGTGCTTATCGTTGGTTTTCCTCATTTTTGATGTTCACTGCATCTACACACTTCAATGTGTGGAATATTGGGATTTGCAACTTGATGAGGAAGGGACCAGCACACTTTGGCAGAGAAGGCTAAAGACCTTGTGAAACTACAACTCATTTCATAGCATTGAACCATTGCGGTTAGTTATATTAATCGACAGATATGGCTATTAAAAGTGCTGTCAAACTGAGTTCATTCTACAATGTAAATGTGCCCAATTAAATATTTTATTGTTATTTCATGGAATCAGAGTTGGAAGAGATCGCATGGGCCATCTAATCCAACCCCTTGCTATGCAGGAAAAGCGTAATCAAAGCATCCCCGACAGATGGCCATCCACCCTCTGTTTAAAAGCCTCCAAGGAAGCAGCTTCTACTACACTCTTGAGACAAGAATAACAACAAAACTTTATTTGTAAATGACTATTTCCCCGGAAGGGACTCAAGGCGGTTTCCAACATGGCAAACATTATCAATACAAAGGAGCATACAACAACAACATAGTAAAAAAAACAAGCATAACTCATGATTAAAACCAGTTCAAACACTTGTTCTTGTCAAAATTCATTTTGTTGTTTTGGCCCAGCTTTCTAATCTGTTAAGGTCATTTTGAATTCTGATCCTGTTTGTTTAGTTGATACTCTTCCAACCCCATTCCTGTATTTCTGGTAACAGAGGAACAATATCCACTTTCCCAGGTTGACAGGTTTTATTCATACTTCACGTTTAGTAGACTTTAAAACAAACACAGCCTAAGACAGTGCTTGAAAGGCACAAAAAGGGCTCTCATGGAGATGCTGCATTCCTGCAAAATGATCTTGTGATCTCTAATGGATGGACATTATGTGCATTACATTAGATTGTTCATGTTTCATAAGGGATTTCTGCTTTTCCCTTTTCTTCATGTGAAATGCCTTACACATACAATTGCCAGACTGAAAAGTGAATGCAGCTCCTGCACCTTTAATAGCAGCAAAAACACCTGCTATGGTGTTTGCTTGAAGAGTCACAATACATAGCAAAGCAATTAAGTAGGCCTTTTGGAGTGAGGTTTATATAGGCAGTGAGCCTTTGGCAACCGCTGGGGCTTTGTCCTAGGACAAAATCTCTTATACAAAACAGTAACAACAAGACTGGACTTTTAGAATATTTTTATTTGAACATTTTTAAATGAGGGTTAAATCTGTGGATGTAGCACCTGTGGGTATGGAGGGCTGACTTTGTGTGTATGTGTGCATCTATCTATTCTGGCAGGCCTATCCAGACAATCCAGCAGCGCTGAGCTGCTGAACTTGCAGATCAAAAGGTCCCAGGTTCAAATCCCGGGAGCGGAATGAGCACCCGCTGTTAGCCCCAGCGCCTGCCAACCTAGCAGTTTGAAAACATGCAAATGTGAGTAGATCAATAGGTACCGCTCCATGCAGTCATGCTGGCCACATGACCTTGGAGGTGTCTACAGACAACGCCGGCTCTCCGGCTTAGAAATGGAGATGAGCACCAACCCCCCAGAGTCAGTTACGACTGGACTTAACGTCAGGGGAAAACCTTTACCTAACCTTCAAAATCACAAAACTTGTTTCTCGTGTTTAATCTTTGTTCGGTGTATTTTAAAATGTATTTTGTAGAAATATGTTTTAATATGTGTATTTTATAGAATATTTTAGATGTATAGATTTTTTAGATTTATGTGTAACCCACCTCAAGCCAGAAGGAGAGTAATAAAAGTATTAATATTATTCTATTTTTTTGTGTTTTAACTTTTGTTTCATGTACTTTAATACGTGTAATAATACCCGGTCAGGAAGTTCAGCAGCTCAGTGGTTTAACTCGCTGTGCTACCTGGGGCTATAATAATTAAAATAGAAAGAATTATAAAAAATTAAACACAATATATTTGAATATATTGTATTTATTATGTATTTTTAATTTTTGATAACATATTAATATATATTCAGATTAGATATAAATGCACTAATATTTAGTATATATACATATGTATAGGCGCGTGTGTATATATGATTCTATGTATTGGTACAGTAGAGTCTCACCCAACATTCGCTTATACAACATTCTGGATTATCTAATGCATTTCTATAGTCAATGTTTTCAATACATCATGATATTTTGATGCTAAATTCGTAAATACAGTAATTACTGCATAGCATTACTGCGTATTGAACTACTTTTTCTGTCAAATTTGTTGTTAAACATGATGTTTTGGTGCTTAATTTGTAAAATCATAACCCAATTTGATGTTTAATAGGCTTCTCCTTAATCCCTCCTTATTATCCAACATATTCACTTATCCAACTTTCTGCCGGCCCGTTTATTTTGGATAAGTGAGACTCTACTGTATATAAAACCGAGTGCACATGCCTTCAAACCACTCCCCCTCTTTGCCCAACTTGTCTCGGCGTCCTACTCGTTCCCGGAACTTTTCTTCATGGGCGCCTGGTTTCCGCCCGGAATCTATTGCGGTGAAGGCACTTCCGCTCTCAGTCTCCCTTTCCCGGTAGGCGTGCTCACTCCTTCTCTCTCTCGGTCTCTCAGCGATGGCGTCGCGCAAAGAAGCAGCCGGTGCTTCATCGTCGTCCGCCGCCAAAGTGAAGGTCAAATCGGCTCCGGGCGACTCCGCGGTGAAGCAAGTGCAGATCGACGGCCTGGTGAGAGAAGAGGGAGAAGGAGGAGGCGGTGGAGGAGGAAGGATGCCGGTCATAGCATCGCCTGAGGGAGCAGTTAGACCAGGCCTAGGCAAACTTGGGCCCTCCGGGTGTTTTGGACTTTAACTCCCACAATTCCTCACAGCCGGTAGGCTGTGAGGAATTGTCGGAGTTGAAGTCCAAAACACCCGGAGGGCCCAAGTTTGCCCAGGCCTGGTCTAGTTTCACTGTCTCTAGCTCATACACAATACAACTAACGAATGAACTATGTGTAGTATAAGCTGTGTATGAAACAAATGTATCTCCTTATGCATATGAAAATACAGGCATTCCAAAACCTGAAATCCCAAATGCTTCTGATCTCAAGCATTTCAGATAAAGAATATCCAACCTGCATTATTGTAATAAATATAATTCTATAATGCTAATAGTAATTATTATTATTATACAACTGGCGGTAGCCAGGCTGCTCACCAGAGCAATGCACAGGGAACATACAGCTCCACTGGCTCCCAGTTTGCTACCAAGCACATTTCAAAGTACTGGCTTTAGCCCATAAAGACCTAAATCAGTGGTTTGCAACCTGGGGTCCCCAGATGTTTTTGGCTTTCAACTCCCATAAATCCTAACAGCTGGTAAACTGGCTGGGATTTCTGGGAGTTGTAGGACAAAAACATCTGGGGATCCCAGGTTGAGAACCACTGCCCTAAATGGTTCTGGCCCAGCTCACCTTTCGGAATGCATCTCCTCCTATGAACCAGCCCGGGCACTATGATCATTGGGGGGGGGGGGGCACTGCTATTGGTCCCACTTTCTTCACAGGTGTGGCTGGTGGGGACAAGGGACTGGGCCTTCTCAGTGGTGGCCCCCAGCAAAATCAGATTGCCCCCCTCCCTCCTGGCCTTTAGAAAGAAAGTTAAAACCTGGCTATGGAACCAAGCGTTTGGAGAGTGGTACAGGGCTATGTGCAGCTACAAAGTAAATGCAGTGCGATTGAAACAGCATCTTGAATATGATTTTGGGTCTATATGCAGTGTTTTAAACAGCTTATTTAATTTATCTAATGTATTTAATTGTATTTTGTTTGTTTTATGTTAATGCAGCATTAAATTATTGCCAATTTGGAAGCCAGAGATAGAGCAGGATAAAAATAAATAAATTATGACTAAGTTTATTATTAGTAGTATCTCACCTTTCGCTCAACATTCAGAGTGAATGAAGTTTCTTCCTGAAAGGGTTTGGAGATAATAGCCCTTTATTTTCCTGCTCTTCTGAAGTTGATCTTTGAACCTAGATGGTTCATGTACTCTTTATGACTAATAACCATTGATATTGATATATAATTTAATACAAACAGAAATTACATGCGATGTCCATTTCAAGTTTTTCTAGGCCAAACTGTCCTTCAGGTTTTTTGAACTTCAGCTCCCAGAAATCCTAGCCAGTTTACCAGCTGTTAGGAATTGTGGGAGTTCAAGTCCAAAACACATGGAGGGCCGACGTTTGCCCAAGCCTGATCTAGCTTCACTTACCATACTTGACAGATGTAGCAAACAAATGAGAGAGACACAAGTTGAAATGACAGCAGGCATGGATTCATTCTGACCCCAGTGTTTAGACATCCACCATTTCATTGATCTCCAGTCTCTCTCAAGTCTCTGTCTCATGCACAATACAAGTAGTGAATGAACTATGTTTATAAGCTGTATATGAAACAAATGCATTTTTGTGTTTAGACCTAGGTTCCATCTCCAAGGTATCTTTTCATGCATATGAAAAATACAGGCATTCTAAAACCTGAAAAAAATCAAATCCTAAACACTTCTGATCTCAAGCATTTCAGATAAAGAATATCCAACCTGTACTATTATTATGACTACGTTTGTTATTAGCAGTATCTAACCTTTCTCCCAACTTTTGGAATGAATTAAGTTTCTTCCGGGTTTGGAGGCAATAGCCCTTTATTTTCCTGCTCTTCTTCAGTTGGCCTTTGAACCCGGATGGTTCATATACTCTTTATGGCTAATAACCATTGATTGACCTGAAAAGTTATTTCTCCTCATTGTTATTGCATCATTGTCATGACAGTGAATTCTGTAAATATATTGGGGGAACAAAGGTTGGGAATCATTAATCTAGGCACTATATTCCTTTTGATGCAGCCCAAAATCCCATTGGCTTTTTTAGCTACTGCATCACATTGTTAGCTCCTGTTCAATGTGTTGTCTGCCACAAATCCAAGATCTCTTTCACATATTCTGTTGTTGAGCCAGGTGTCGCCCATCTATCTGCATTTCATTTTTTTCTGCCTAAGTGTAGTATCCTACATTTCTCCTTGTTGAAATTCATTTTTAAAAAAGTTTTGGCCTAGTTCTCTAATCTGTTAAGGTCATTTAGGTATTTATTTATTTATTTATTTACAGTATTTATATTCCGCCCTTCTCACCCCGAAGGGGACTCAGGGCGGATCACATTATAACACACATAGGGCAAACATTCAATGCCCATAAACACATCAAACAGAGACTGAGAGACACACGCAGAGGCAAGTTAACATTCTTCTGAGGGGATGTTCGATTCTGGCCACAGGGGGGAGCAGCTGCTTCATCATCCACACTGACGGCACTTCCTCATTCCAGGTCGTAAATTAGTTAATCTTGCCTCCCCACTTATAAGTGGTACCTTATCTCCTACTTGATAGATGCAACTATCTTTCGGGTTGCTAGGTCAGCAACGAGCAGGGGCTATTTTTTATTTTTAATTGACGGGTGCTCACCCCGCCACGGGCTGGCCTCGAACTCATGACCTCATGGTCAGAGTGATTTAAGGCAGCTGCTCAACAGGTATCCCTCCTAATTTGGTGACATCTGCAAACTTGATAAACATGCACTCTAAATCTTGATCTAAATAATTAATAAAGATGTTGAATAGTACAGGGCCCAAGCCAGAACCCTGTGGCACCCCACTAGTCACTTCTTTCCAGGACAAAGAGGAACCATTGATTAGCACTCTTTGGTTGCTCAGCCAATTACAGATCCACCTAACAATATTATCTAGCCCACATTTTACTAGTTTGTTTGTAAGAATATCATCGGGGACTTTGTCAGAGACCTTACTGAAATCAAGCTATGTTACATCCAAGCATTTCTTTCTACCAAGTTTGTAATTCTTATTTTTTTAAAAGATATAAGATTAGTCTGGCGTGACTTATTTTTTAGCTATGCCAGACTAATCTTATCTCTTCTTTCAATAGAGTTAAAAGCTTGGGTGTAGCATATCTTGATTTCATATTTCAAAAAGTGAACACTTTAAAACAGACGCCGAATTAGGAATAAACGAAGGATGGATAATGTGTTGATGGTTTTGGACTGCAGCTCCCATTAGTTCTACCAGTATAGGCAATGGAAGTTATAGTACAACATTTTGTGGAAGACTGCAAATTCATCATCCTGGGGATAGATCATATCCAAAATGCATTGGTGTGTACCTGGATGGTAGACTTTGCCATCACCATATATTGCCCACATAATTATTGTGGTACATTACTGCAAAGAAAGGTTGTGTTGTTGGTAACAGGGAACAGCAACATGTATTGAAAGATCCGGGCCCGCTACACACTATATTCGCCTAGCATCGTGTTGAGAAGTTCACATGTAGTTTGTATGGCATACTGCAAGGCTAAAGGTTGAAATTTTGCTTAAAATAATTATCTTCCTATTTGAAGAAAAAATTGGCAGTTTATTATGCTGTTGTGGATTAACAGTTTTGTTTTGTTTTGGATCAGAAAATCTGTTGCATTGCCTAGCTAGTGAGGTTAATGAAATTTGATCTTCGGGGCAGTTTATCGTCTGTTACTTTTGGACACATTGAATAGTGTATTTCTACTTACATTCACAAATCCCCTTGGTGATTTCGTTCTTTCAGTGAAGCTCTTGTAGCAGCTAATCCTTTAATTGTCAAAACCTCTACTACCAGATCATGGTATACTTTTTCTAGGAAATGAAAGCTGTCACTTATGAACTTGGTGCTTATTAGAGCAGGATACCTTGGGACTAGTGTCTTTTGTACTTTATTTGTCTAATGAGAGCTTATTGCTGAAAAATACAGAATTAGAAGGAGTAGAAAAGGGAGTTTTCCAAGAAATTTTAGGTTCTCAAGCACTCACCTATTGCCTGTAACAATTTGTAGTGTGTTGGCATGTAGGAGGAAAAATGGTCAAGGCACAGAATTACTCATCCGAAGAAGAGACATAGCATTTGATCCTCCCCCCCCCCCCCCACCTTCTTCCAAAAATGTTTTTGGCTTTCTTCTGGTTGGAGCAGGGACAACAGTTTGAATATCTTTTGAGCCATTCTTCTATCTTTTGTTGGCTACAATGAATCTTAATTCTGAGGGCCTGCAGTTCTGAAAGTATGGCCTCTCACGGCATAATATTGTATGAAGCATAGTGCAAAAATGTCAGTGATTTTAAAGCTGATTTTTGACTTTTCAAGGAGTAACTTTTGTCACTTAATTGGACAAGTAAAATCAGATATATAGATTAATGTTAATAATAATGATGAAGAATGTTGATGAAGAGAGATAATTTTAAAAAGCAGCATAATTTTATCATCTTTGAGAATATTCCAGAGCCTGGTCATTTTCTTACAATGAGTTTAGTCATGGAAACAGAAATCCTGAATGTTGGGTTTGTGGCTTATTTGTGGAATGAGATTTAATCTTTCACAGATGCTTTCAAGGTGGTGAGGTTCCTTTGCAAGACAGGTACATATTGGAGCTTGTTGCTTCCTCCGTTGCTGCCCTACATTGTTTTACAGGGACATGTAGGCCACATTACATATTTGAAGTCTGTTTCAGTCTCTCAAAGCTTGCATTTCCTATTAAAAATACCATAGAGCTGCAGCGGAGGTGGAACCAAATATTCCATGAATAACCAAATCCTCAAAAGTTAAACCTGCAAATGTGGAGGGCTGACTAGTTGCATTCCTCTTAGTTCAGTCTTTTCTGAAGGCTAGATTTATGTAGAAATTCTTCCTCTCACCCACCCTCTTGCCCTGCAGGCTCTTTCCTCTAAATTCAAAGTGACAGTAGAAATTTTGCTCAAACCCATGTGAAAAATGGCTTGTTGAATGACGATGAGGTTAACTGCTATTGCACTTGGCTGTCATCTTGAAATATCCACACAGGCAACCGCTGGGAACTCAAGCTGAAGAATAATGTTTTTATACACAGATGGCAGTAGTAGGCATTTCATGAGCAAAGTAGCAATTTGCTGCATTCCATTATTATAGGAGATTACACAGCACAAGCTGGCACTATTGCTCCTGACTCTTTGTTGGTCAGTAGTAGCTCGCAGCTTTCTACAAACCTGTATAATGAAATGTTTAGGAATGTGCCTGCTATGAAACAGCAAGGCCATGGCTTCACAAGGGTGAGGCAGGCTTCTCATCTTGTCTTTTGTTTAATAATGTTATGATTGTTTCAGTTGTATTGGTAAGCGAGACCATGATGATTTAATCATACAGAATAACTACCTTTTCTGTGTCCTTCCACATAAGTATCATTAATTCTTGGATTATATACCGTGTTTCCCCGAAAATAAGACAGTGTCTTATATTAATTTTTGCTCCCAAAGATGCGCTAGGTCTTATTTTCAGGGGATGTCTTATTTTTCCATGAAGAAGAATTCACATTTATTGTTGAACAAAAAAATTGAACATTTATTATATACTGTACAGTAGCTGTCATCACAAACCAGCATAACCAGACAAACTGTGAATCCTATCAAAAATTTCTTGTTACTACCATTATTTCTATGTACAACAATCTATGGTATGTACATTTGCCGATCCTGCATGCTCTGGTGTTCTGTTTGGTGGGCATGCTTCCAAACAAAAACTTTGCTAGGTCTTACTTTTGGGAGAGGCCTTATATTTAGTAATTCAGCAAAACCTCTACTAGGTCTTATTTTCTGGGGATGTCTTATTTTAGGGGAAACAGGGTAGGTGACAAGCCTAATGGTTACAGATGTGAACTAGTAAATTTTGGTTCAAAACTTTGTTTACTCTAGAAGTGGAGTAAACTATTTGTGCTGGGGCTCAGTTTACTGTATGCAATCTGAGGCTGATAACACTATGTAACACGATTTTTGTTCCTGGGTTACAAATATCATTTCCTAATTGATTCTATCATAAAAAACATGGAAACAGTTCATTAAACTGCAAAAACTTTGTTGTTGTGGTCTGCAAAATGAAAGGTTAAAAATAGCATATTTTCATTAAGGAAAATCACAAAAATGAACTTTCTGGAGTATAAAAACTACTTTCAAAGTAAGTACCACACAATTATACAGGAAATAATACTTTCATATCAGGAATGGAAAGTCTTCCAAATTTTGTTACATAGTGTAATAAGTTTCTGTCATGGCAGGGCTAGAAGTTGTGTAGGAAATTTTTATTTTATATTTGAAGTGATTTTTGATATCGGGGAGCCCTAGTGTTACTCCACACATTTGGTACATCCACATATGAAGATGGGTAAATGCCCTGCTCCTGGAGCCTGTCACAGGTTGCACTCCACTGCTGCCACTTTTCTGCAATTCAGGAGCAAACTGTGCCATTGAATGTTGGTGGCACACCAGGAAAAGGGCTTTAAAGCAAGCAGGAAGTGTATTCAGGAGACTTGAAATGTTCGCTCCTACACTATGCCTTCCTCATCTATGGAATAAGAGCTAGTTTTGCTGTTTGCACGACTCTTTGCACTGTCAGTTAATCTTGGAAATGAAAGTGGATCCTTCCCCACAGAGAACTTTGTTGGATGTATTAGCCTGCTCCCATGCTGTGTGGAACCTGCAGAGATGTTACATTGCATGAGAGAACTTTGACAGTTGTTTCCTAGCTGCAGCATTTGCCCTAGTTGGATGCTCCTTATGCTCTTCAACCTCAGTGGGAGATTAACCCTTCCTTATGGGATAGCTAGTTTTGTCTCTTAAACTCAGTGTAAGGGTAAGTAACCACCAAAAGGAGTGCCAAGCTATCATTTTAAAATCATTTTATTGCTTTTGTTTGATCACTGCAATGTGATGCTACTTATTGCTCATCTGCCTGCAGATTCATAGAATCGAATCTTAAAAGCACACGATTCAAAAGTGTTGCTATGTGGAAGTCAATCAGGAGTTTCTATGGCAATACATGCCTCTTGTAGAATGGGCACTACAGAGTTTTTCATACTAACCCTCAAATTATGTTCAGTGTCATTTATTAGAATCTTAAATAACCACCCATGCTTATTCTGGTGCAGACTGCCTCAGGGTTTACCTGGCAGAGGTTATGCTGCCTTCTACCTACGTACCTGGTCCCTGACAGATCAATAAGACTTCAGTGCTGCTTACACAAGATTAATGGCATATGTTGTAAAGGTAAAAAGCCCAGTAGCTTTGTTTCCGCAGTCCTAGGCACTTACAAAGGAAGCGTAAAACTGATTGATAGCAAGGTGGTTTTATGAATGTAAAAATGTCATGTCACATGTTAGATAGTTTGCAATCAGGGACTTGTAAATACAAATTATTTTTGTATTGTGCAGTGCAAACAGGAGGCATTTCTTTCCTTTACCTTTACTGCCCTCTTGTTTTGGATTTTGTAGATAGGTGCTAAAGCTATTAAAAAGAGCCAGATAGAAAGTGGCTCAATGAGAGGCTTAAATTTAATTGCTAGTCAAAAGCTAGTTTCGCCCACGTCTATGGTAGGCATCCTCAGAGGTTGTGAGGTCTCACAACCTCTGAGGATGCCTGCCATAGATGTGGGCGAAACGGCAGGAGAGAATGCTTCTGGAACATGGCCATACAGCCTGGAAAACTCACAGCAACCCTGTCATGTTATTGTTTGCTAGCACTGTAAGAAATGTGCAGATTCAAAGCCTTTTATCCTTTCATGTCTCAGACACCAGCCCTTGGCCCTTTTCAGCTTCCACTTTGTTTGCAGGTGGCTTACACATTTATTCAGAATGATGGTGAAACTCTATTGCACCCTTTGTTTTAAATGAGATTGCAAATCGAAGGCAGATCTTGTTACAGTAGGAAGAAGTTGACTTTTGTCATATTTACTGGTTTCGTTCAATAGAACATGACAACCGAGCCCTTGGGCTGTATTGAATTTAGGTGCCAAGATTTGCGATAGCTGCATCATTTCCTGGGGAATGCATCGGTGCATCTTATAATGGGGCTGCATATCTATTGCATATTTCAATTAACGAAGGGGGTGCCAAGGTATTTGAGCAGAATTATAATATAAATTTCCTTAATGAAACCTTCTCTTCTGCTTGGTAATTAGTTCAGCTTGAGCAGAAATTTGACTCTGGGTCCTCTTGATTATTCAGAAGCACTCTGCATTTGATTACCTTTGCTCTTTTTTCCGAATCTAGTAGGCCCTAAACTTTGCTTAGTTGACATGTTATGCTCGTTTTCACATTTAGGCCACGATCCAAAGAACCTCCTTGTTCAATTTTACCCCTATCTATAGGAGAAGTTTTAATTAAGTTGAGTGTTTTAGAAGGTGGGAGAGAGGTGATTACTTTGAGGACAGAAAGACTGAAGAAAGACCTTTAACATGCCCTTTCATTTGGCACTATAGCAAGCCAGCACAATCTGTAGTCCTCCGGATGCTTTGGACTTTAGCTCCCATAATTCCTTGCCACTGGACAACCTGGATAGGGTTTCTGGAAGTTGGAGTCCTGGACTAGAGCCTTCTCTGCTGAATCAGCAGATGAAGTGTTGCCACAATGGCTAGGATGCTTTTGCACACTCAAACCTTGTGTGCCCTAAGGTGAATAGTGGGAATAGTGCAGGGTTCTAGGGAGCGTGGGGATATGTGGTAGGAGTATATGTGTTTTTGTGTATTTGGGGTGCTTTCAGTGTGATTGAGGGCAGAAATTGGTGTAGAATGGGGGCAATCAAAATTACGCCTAAATCATGCTGGAATTTTTAAGGAATTTTTTTTGGGGGGGGGATTGAGGGACTGATATGGGCTTCTGAGGCCAAATAAGTGGTGTCCAGGGGCCTCATTTGTCCCATGGATTGCATTCTGCTCATCTCTGTTCTAAATGACGCCAAACTGATCAAAGGGTTTCATTTCAGGTTGTGCTGAAGATCATCAAACATTATCAAGAAGAAGGTCAAGGCAATGAAGTGGTCCAAGGTGTCCTGCTGGGTCTGGTGGTGGATGACAGGCTTGAAATTACCAACTGCTTTCCCTTCCCTCAACATACAGAGGATGATGCTGATTTTGATGAAGGTAGCTATTCATGGTAACTCTGCAGAGTTCCGCTTGGATCTATGAATATTGTTATGCACAGAAACTCCTGCGTGTTGATGCCTGTAGATGGAGACAGGAAAGAGTCTTAAATATTTCATAGTTCACTTTAGAAAAAAGATTTAAACACTACAGTATAAAAGACTAACACAAATGTAACATATGGAGGAATTAAAATTATTTTGATCAACATCAGAATGATGTCAAGTTAAGCATGAGATGAGTCTCTCGGGAGGGTACTGCTCTCAAGTGAAATAGGGTGGGAAATGTCAGTTCTTGGTGTCAAATTCATGTCTTGTTAAGATTGTCTCAAATTATGGGGAATTTGGGTTTTGTACCCGTTTTCCCCTCATAAGCAGATAAACTGTTTATTGAGCTTTACTAATGTCCAGGCTGGTAGGGTTAATGAGAACTGCAGTTCACCAAAATTTTGAAAGCCACTGGTTCTTCATCAGTATTTTAGATTATTTCACATCTGCATCTGTGTCTCATGACATAAGACTTTTGAAAATGAATGACATAATCTTATTGGTGGCACAAGAAATGTTTTTTTAAATTATTTTTTTCAATCTGTTCCAACTTGTAAGCTTGTCAACACAAAGATCCTGAAGAGAGAGAACGGCTGAAGTTCTGAAGAATACAAATTGTGTGCAGGGGGCTAATTTAGCAAAGGAATTCTTTTGTGTTTGTTTGTGGCACTAGGAGTACCCTTCAGAAGATAAGAGATGTGAATTTGTGTTTAAATGGAGATTAATCTTAGTGCAGCAGAGTGACTTTCTTACTCCATTTGATAATACTTTTAGGAACTACGTTGTCAGAACTAATATCTTTGAGAAATGAATCATCTACAGAACTAAATCAGCCGACTGTACTCTGGCATTGCGATCTGAGTTACCAAGCCAATCTTGGCCTGATTATTGAGGGAATACTTGGAGCTTCAGAGCTTTAAAAAATCCTTAATAGAAACCAAATTTAAGAGCTTTTTTCCACCTAAGGAGATTTTTCCTTCCTTTCTCTCCCTTTCCTTTGAGATACCACAACCAAGTGAAAAGCTCTTGCTGTTTGTATCCTTGTCTTCAGATCTTATCCTAGTTGTATGGTAACTAGTCTTGCAACATCTTGGTTAATGGTATTTCTGAACTGGAAAAAAGGAAAGTATCATTCTTGATCAGTTCCTTTCAGCTCTACTTTACTTAGTGACTTGTTTTCTGTCATACTGCTGTAAATGTTCATCTCTTATGAGCACCCACTGCTAAATGTGCCTTTTCTGCACAGCCAGAGGCTGGGAATAGAACTTCATGTTTTTCTGTGTCAGATGTTATTTTAACCTGCTGCTGCTCAGTCTTGTTGCATTCCCTGTTGTACATCCTGCCAGTCTTTATGCTAACCATGTTGACTGAAGCCTAGAGGAGCTGCTTCATTTTAGACAGAATGATATGGTGCTCTAAAGACAGCTGAATTTCTTGCCTAATATTTCATTTTGAGAGCCACAGAAATGGCTTTTTATATAATTTTTGGAGAGGTGTTTGGTAGATGAGGTCTGAGCCTTTCCCCCCAAGAACAAACAGAATCATGAGAGAGTAGAAGACTAGAATGAATTCAGTCAAATTAGTGATCAATGTCCTCAGTTTCTTCAATTCTCATTCATTCCCCATGGATTTTCATGTATAATTATGTGACCCCAACCTTGAATAGGGATTATCTACAGTGGTAGAACATGTGCATAATGCAGTGTGTTTGAATAGAACGGGGGTAATTTGCTGAAGAGCAGTGATCAACAGTGAATCATACCAGTTTTATTTTGCCACCAACTGTTTTACAGGCACGAAAATAGCTTATTTAATTTACCAGCCTCCTAGTACTTTGACTTGCTTGCTGTTCCTCATAGAAAAAACAAAACAGAGAAAGACAGATCCTTGGTGAAGGGTGGCAACTTGATGAACGCAAAGGCATTTGCATTAGCTGTTGTTCAGACCAATGAAGCTAAAAATTAATACCAGCACTAATGCCATGCCATTAGTGGAAGCCTGATTCTAGACTCTGCTCCAGAACTTTGATAGTTTAATGATTTCAATGCCTCAATCTCAAGCCAGCTAAGGCTGGAGGGTCTGTCAAAATGAAGCAGTCTCAGGGGCACCAAAACAATGGTTTAATTGATTGAAGTGTCAAGTAAAATACAAAAACGAAATGTAAGGCAAAGATGTGGTTAGCTCACATCTCTTCATCTGAACGAAACCATGATGACCTAGGTACTACTTCAGTGGACTGGTTTTCTTGACTGGAGCATAGCCAATTCCCCCTTCTCAACATTAGAGCATAGAATGTTAATTTTTTTCCTGATTATTAAAAGTAAGTTTTTTTCTGAAAGGGAAAGCTATTTTTCCAGGCAGAAGAGGGATGATCACTCTATCTTAACAAGGGAACAATTAATTTCCCAGACATTTTAAGATGAAAACCTTTTCTGTCCCTGTAACATGAGCTGACCTTGTAGTCTGCTAGAGAAGCCACTATTAGTATTTACTACAGACCTCCTTCATTAACTAGTAAATGACCAGTTCCTGTGTTATGCGTCCTTTACACCTAAAGAGCAAGTGCATAGGGAGAATGTGAGTTAACACTCCTCACCAACTCTTCTCTAAAGTCTATTTATTTATTTACAATATTTATATCCTGCCTTTCTCTACCCTGAGAAGGACTCAAGGCGACTAAAATCTAGGTACCTACTCCTTTTTTTTTTTTGCTTATGCAGCCTTAAGAGGGTGTTTTTTTTCCTTTCTAAACTATTATGAACACAGATCAGCGCGCATTAGAATTCTCTATCATGTAGGGATAATGGAGTTTCAGCCTTATGGCATCTTGAAGACCAACAAGTCTTATTTGGCATAAGGTGGTTGTAGATGCCAATCCACTTCTAATGGCATCTGATGAAATGGGCTGATGAAACTTATTAGCCTTCATGGTGCCACAATAACCTTTTTTTTTTTTTTTTACTGTATATTGAATTTGGTCCAAGGATGTTTAACCATTTCCTCAACATTTGTGTGTGTATCTATATATCTATCTAGAGATGTTCAGAACATGCTGTACGTATAATATCAGTGTTGCCTCCTAGTAATCTCCTGCCCTGAGGAGCTTTCACTGTGGCTTAAGCAAAAGTGAGGCTATATAGCTTATTAGCCAGGCATTTTGTTGGACAGAATACTTCACAAGAGTGATTTTTGGAACCTGCATTTTGTTTTAATACACAGCTGTGACACCTTGGTAGTCTAGGAGGTTTAAATGGTTGCAAAACAGGGATCTGCTGGAGCTACATGTACAGAAATCAGGCTTCCCTAGTCTAGTGTTCCAGTTATAATGAAACACATCACTTCCTACTGAGATCCCTATCTTCCTTGTTGCACTATTACAATCCTTTCAAGGATTCATGTCTCATGGTGAATTTCAGAATCTCCCCTCAAATGCCTCCAGACAGAATACACAGTAAATCCAGAGTATATGGTACTCTTAATCTTTTGTGGGTTCTTGTTGCCTGAAATATTTTTCTATTGAGTTTTAATAAAATGCTGCATTAAAAACGCATTTCATTAGGATTTATTTTATTTAAAAAAATACAGATCATCTGCATCATATGTCTTGACAAGCTGCAAAATAAAGTAATTTTAGGCAATTAAGCAAGACTGTTGCAGAGGTAGAACGGTAATGGTAAAAGATTTATTCTATTTTTAAAATCAAAAATAGATGGTTATTTTATCTTTCCATTAGAGGGCACTGTTACCTCGCTTAATAAAATCTGTTTTTGTATATAAGTAAGTGTGTGTATGTTTGTGTGTGTTACCCATAAAAATAGGCTTGCAAATAAGGGAAGCTGTTTCCATTTGCTAAGGTTCAAAGACGGTTTTACGCAGCCAAATTCTGCTCGTTTAATACAAAGTGCATTGAGTTAAATGCAAAACCGATAATGTACTGTCTGTTTTTTTCAGCAGATGCTTTAAAACCCCAGGTATTTCAGTAAGCCCTACAGAGCAGTATGTGTGTATCTTTAATTTCCATGTGCTCCACCCCCACGGCTCCCAGCAACATTTCATTTTAAAAAAAAGATATGTGGTGTCATTGCACTGACAAATTTTGGGTGAGAAAACATCAGGCCATAGAGCAGTTTCTATGGACATAGGAGAAAGGGTCACAGGTCTATTTCCCAACTTGGTCATTAGTCATACTATCAACTTTCCTGAAGCTTCATGTTTAATTTACCTCATATAAGGTAAAGGTTTCCCCTGACGTTAAGTCCAGTCATGTCTGACTCTGAGTGTTGGTGCTCATCTCCATTTCTAAGCTGAAGAGCTGGCGTTGTCTGTAGACACCTCCAAGGTCATGTGGCTGGCATGACCACATGGAGTGCCATTACCTTCCCGATGGAGCGGTACCTATTGATCTACTCACATTGGCATGTTTTCGAACTGCTTGGTTGGCAGGAGCTGGAGCTAACAGCGGCCACTCATGCAGCTCCCGGGGTTTGAACCTGGGACCTTTCGGTCTGCAAGTTCAGCAGCTCAGTGCTTTAACACACTTCGCCACCGGGGTTTACCTCATATACTTGTGTATAAATCAACCTTATTTAGAATTCAAGATTTTGAGGCCATATTGTGGATTTTGATATGACCCATGGATCAGTTAAGTGTTATTTAATGGAGAGAGCAGAGTGCTGGCACCGCCTGGATGCCACTGCTGCCATTTACCTGCCGAGGTATTCAGAAAGTCCCAGAATGGACTCCTTTCTCCTTTATCACCTTACTCAGAGGAGTAGATAGTTTCTTTTTTGATAAGAATTAAAGAACAGTGCATCCATTGATCTGTGTATAACTTATAATACAGGTTTTGGGGTCAATATTTTTACTAAAATTTTTGAGACTTATACATGAATATATACAGTACTCTATTTTAACTAATCTGTTTCAAAGAAATACATTTTGATGTTGCTTTTATGAAATCAGATACCTTAGAAGGAGATATTTTTTATCTTGACAACCAATTCATATTACAGGAAATAGCAAAATGTTTCTTGTTCAGTTTACCAAGTAGCTCTTTCTATCTAAATTTTAGCTAGTTATATTCATTTTTAATGGGAAGAGCTGTCTCTGAAAGAACCTTAAACACCCACAGCATACTCACTGATTCATATTTTTAGACTGAGCTGGAAATGTGCCTGAAATTAACATCGTTTTTTTATTTTCTACATCACTTTGCATTTTGCAAAATTTCATTCTGTATCTTGTGTGGATATATGACAGGTACTTAGAGCTAATATTGTTAGCTGTAAGGATTTCACTTTGTACAATGAAGAAATTTTAAACAAATGCAGGGAAAGTATGGAACGATTTTATAAGTGGCGTGGGAAAACATTTGTTTGCAATTCATATGTTAATAAAAATGGGTTGAAAGAGTCACAATCCAGAGAACTGGAATTAGATCAAATAATGCTTCATACCTGTGTGAGTGGGGCCCCTGGTGACACAGTGTGTTAAAGCATTGAGCTGCTGAACTTGCGGACCAAAAGGTCCCAGGTTCAAATCCTGGGAGCAGAATGAGTGCCAGCTGTCAGCCCCAGCTCCTGCCAACCTAGCAGTTCGAAAACATGCCAATGTGAGTAGATCAATAGGTATCGCTCTGGTGGGAAGGTAACGGCACTCCATGCAGTCATGCTGGCCACATGGCCTTGTAGGTGTCTATGGACAACACCGGCTCTTCAGCTTAGAAATGGAGATGAACACCAGCCCCCAGAGTTGGACACGACTGGACTTAATGTCAGGGGAAACCTTTACCTTTACCTACCTGTGTGAGTATGTTTCAGTTAATGAAAGAAGTGTTTTTTCTTGGATTTATGTTTTAACAGAATATTTATTACCTGAAGAAGAAATGCCATAGAAAGAATAGGGAATAGGTATATACCACACACAGGAATAAGCAGCTCATCATGCTTCGGAAAACATTTTATTCAAAACTAACATGTACACTTGAAAAAAAAACAATCTTGTCAGATAAGCCTTGCATAAGTAAACAAAAACTGCTGCTGTTTACTTTGCTTCTTGTAGGCAAGCACCCAGAACTACAGTAGCATTGAATTATTCTCTTTCCCATTTGTTACATTGTTTACTATAGCCATACTGTTGCAAGGTGATACCAAAAGCCTGTGCTTCTCCAGTCCCCTTTCTTCTGGGATGCTTCTAAAAACATCCCATTTGACTGCTTCATAAGAAAAAGCCTTGTGGTCCAAATGTCTGTTAACAGAAATATGGCTATATTTTTGTGGGTTTTTTTCCTTCTTTCTCCTAGATTCCAAGCCACATGGTACTGTTTCTAAGGCCAAGAGAGCTAGAGCAAATTTGTCATGGCATAAGGGTAACTGGGTCTACATAAGCCACTGGATACCTATAAAGTAGCTATGTGAATTATGGCATTCCCTTGCTATTCTTTTCCTTTATGAGGCTATTGAGAACAAAAAAATAACATAATAGTATCTGATTTGGAGGAGGAAGGGAAGGGGAGGAAAAAAAGGAATGTGGTAGGATCTTTAAGATTAACCAGTTTTTATTGTAGCATGAGCTTTCGTGGGTATAAACCCACTTGTCTGATTTTTGACTCTTCTTTGAAGAGATCCATCATTTGTAATGAGTTGTGGCATTTGTTTTAGGCAAAAGCAACAAAGCCTTTGGTCTGCCTGCTTAAAGTGAGGCCCTGAAAATTGTTACAAAAAGTTACCTATTCACTCCCATCCTCTTAGATCTCTGGTATCCTTTGTTTGATTCCATTACAGTAGATGCTTGTTTTCATCTAAAAATAGCCTTCAGGTCTTGCCTTGGGAGCGTACTTGTCCAAACTAAGTTACATTCCTACCCATTAGTCATAATTATATGACATACAGGCCTGTGGTGTACTCTACCATTTATTTTTTCATTTTATTTTTTGCATTTCATAGCTTACAAGACAAACAGCTGTTTAAGAATCTTTTCATTTCCTGTGGCCTAAAATGTTAACACAAAACATCATCACCTTTCGGTGGCTACGCTCCCCTGGAAAAAGAATAATGTGTCATTAATCTTCCATATTTTGTTTAAAAACCCACATCTTTCCTAAATTGATAGAATGAATCTCTGGAGAAAAGAGTATGGCTGCAGGGAATTTCACAGGTTTTAAAAATTATGTAGGTCCACAACCAGAGGTAATCTATATGCTAAATTATTTATATTAATCTTTTTGGGTCTTGTGTGGATATTTGCTGTGCATAGCAATATTTTGGAAATGCTAACTTATTTGAGCTTATTGACTTAACTGCCAAACATTCCTGGTAACAAACGTGCTGAATGTTCTGCATGTAAGTTATTCTGATAACTTGTGGAAAGACCTTGGCACTGGTTAACTGAAAATTTATATAAACCTTTTAGTCTTAGGCAGCTGTGATAACTTTACACTGAAATATATGAGGGTTAAAGCTAAAATATGACATATCAGAGTAAAATTAATGACTTTACCCTTACATCCCTTCATACTTGAGCTTTGGAACTGTTAAAAGGAAAGGGTTGTACATTTTATATGGCTGGATTTATTTAAAAATTATAGACATTAAAATATCACATTCATAGTAAAACAAAGTGTAAGTATACTCTGATATTTTTTATATATTGTTGCATAGGGTATGGCTTATAAAAACTTACTTTTTAAAAATTCAAAACAATATTTTACAGGTGGGGAATTTATGAAGTGCCCAGCTGTTATGCTGTTGTAAAATACTTTCAGGTTTGGCATTGCTAACATATTATTGAAAATGCCAAAGTTTCAGTTCTAAAATGTTTTTGAAAGCAACAGATGTGGAACTTAAAATCTTACAGTTTCAACAATAACCCTTCTAGAACAATTCCAAAATCATAGATGATATATACAGTCAAGTGAATTCTGAGGCTGTAATTGTAGGATATAGGACACATTTACTTTTAATGAGTGTTTAATATTAATTTAAATATGAACAAAGCTAAATTTATATGTTTGTTAAGATCAGCTGAAGGAAGCCCAAACCAAGTGATCCTTTGGTTTCTTCCTTGCTCTTGTTCATTGAAAAATCTTTCTTCATTTTTCCCCGCAAGGTGATTATTAATTTTTGTCTTTATTTATTTGGGGTGTCTGGCACTTTTATTGGGCTTAAATTTTATATATTGGCTCACTTTATGAAGAGTTTCCCCCTCATTCCATCATATGCTATATCTCCCCAAGCTGCCTCATAAAAGGCAAATGTTTCAGTATTTATTTAGTTTATTCTTTTATTGGATAAAATGAATCGATCCATAGGTTTATTGACATTTTTGGGTGAGGACAGGATAAAATTGCAGTAAATGAAAGAATTCTTGAGGGAACGGGCTCTGCCAGTCACTGGGAACATGGAAAGGTCCCAGTGTATCAAATACAGGACTTAGGGTTCACTGAGTCCCTGAAACTTTGCCGACGGCGAGCTGATTTTGAGCTGATCTGGTTTGGTTTGACTTCATTTGAATTAAAAGCAGTACTATTGGCACTACTATAAGCTTTGACAAACTTCCTTCTCTATCACACCATTGCTCCCTTCTGTTATGTTGATGGAAAAATCACATCCATTGCAGTTTAATCTTCAGAGTTTCTTCTAAAAACTCTGGACATGTGCCTTCAAGTCATGAAATGGCTCAGAGTGTGCCCATACATTTTATAGGATTTTCTTAGGCTAGGGATACTCAGAGGTGCTTTTGCCAGTTCATTCCTCTGAAATATCACCCACAGCTTTTGGTCTTTGTTGGTGGTCTCCCCTCCATGTACTAACCAGGGGTAACCCTGCTTTGTTTCCAAGATTAGTTGGGCTCTTGTGCATTTAGGGTAGTTAGGCCCATTCACTAGAGGTATAGACTTGAAAAAAAATGAGATAATCATCACGAGGAGCAAAGGCAAAGCATACACGTCTGCCTTTTTTGAGCAAGTTGCAGAGGAGCAGAAGGGAATTACTTTTTCCCCTATCATTTTGATGAAGTGTAATGCCCCCCTCAGTACCTGGCTGTCTTATTCAACCAAGCATTATGTTCATTTTAGTGTATCTGATTAGTTGTAATATTGCAAAATATACTAATAACTATAATTCAAAAGAAATTGAGAATTTAGGAATATATTTGTCCTAGAAAATCTTTTGTCAACTAGCCATCCTTAATTTAGTAGGCTGTGGCAATCTTGTGCTTTTAAAAAATGGCATAACTCTCAGATCAACAGTTTGTGCAAATTCATCCAAGAACCACTGTGAATATTTAATTTAATAAGCAGTTGTTATTTAAAGCAAGAAAACAAACAGGTTTTCCTTGCAAAGGGATGAAGCATTAGGAGAGTGTGTTCTGAAAACGTGCACAGTCAGATTATAGGGAAGAAGTAAATGCCGACATTTAATCTGGTTAATAGTTAACAGCAAAATGGGGCGTGCGGCATTAGACTGGCAGCTTGCCATTGAGGCTTTCTATGTCTGCTAATGGTTCCCATCTCAGCACATAGCTTTGTAGAAAATAAATGTATGTGATCAAGTTTCATTGAACCAACCATTACCCTTTTCCCAGTACAGCAACATGTTTACATGTTGGGATTATCTTAGCACTGATACGTACAGAATGTGCTGAGATCCTTAGCTTGAAAGAAAATGTAAATCTTTATCAGTTTTTTAGGATGGCAGCACTAGGTTTTCTGGTTTGTAGCCACAAATCTTTTGGTGAAGAGGATAGTTATGTAGTTTCCATTATTCTCCTGCTTGAATACAGCATTTTCCAGGTTATTCATGGTTCAAGCTGCAATTGTCTACACAAACACAAGATGTGTTTGTGTAGATACTTTACAAGTATTCTGGGATTTTGTACAGTAGTCAAGCTGCAATTGTAGCATAATTTACCTGAGAGAGAGAGAGTGCCTTATAGAACCCACCAGCATTTACTTCTAAGCAGTTATTCCTGAGATCGTGTTTTAAATTTCTGTGTAAACTTGAAATATGGTTTGTCTTAGCCATTTCAAGAAGAAAATGTGTATGAATATTTTCTTAATGCTGCTCCACCTTCCATAAAATGAAATATAAAGGCTTGGGTATAAGTTGGATGTTAAGGGTTCATATGACATAATTGTGGAGTTTTGAAATTTTACTAGCATACTTATGACCATATTCTAGCACAATTTGAATATGTAATGCCTAAAAGACTAGGTAAAGAACTTTTACACATAAGGTTAAGCTTCTCTGACCCTCTTTCTAATGCAATCTCTTGCACCATTAAGAAAACTGCTTCCAAAAGTAGTTGTCTTCAGTAACTGCAACAAGAACAGTGTAAAAACTTACAATTGGAAATGGAAGCTTTTCTGTCTACATTGAAGTTGCATATGGGAACTTAATATTGGAAACATAAGTCTAATACTGTCAAGCTAAATATTTTGTAAAACTGGATTCTGAATCAAATCGCTTTTCAGACTCTGAATCAACTCAGCAGGAGATTTAAGTATTGTAAGGGGTTGCTAACTCAAGGATGCCATAAGCAGCCTCAAGAAGCTGTGGTGTGGTACCTCTGTTAGGACAAAGCCTAACTGACATGAAGAAGTGGAGGAATTATTATGTTTTTCAACATTTTTTCTTTTAATTCCTTTAATCACATTATGTGTAGTGTTTGAAGCTTAACAACGTCTTAGCTGTACACTTGATAATAGCATTTTAGCAAACATATCATACATTTTATAGCTGCTAAGCTATACTTTTTCTTTTCAGGGAAATTTTAACCTTTAGTGAATATGTCACAGAAATTTTAAGATTTTCAGAAGGTTGAAGTTAAAATATATTACCGTTTTAAAGTCCAGCACAGTTGATGCTTGGGTTTCTACAACTTCATGCTGGGTATCATTTCCAGTTTTTATTTGAAACACTCAAAGTTTGCTTGTAGGAGAGATTTAATATTTATTAACATTTATGACCAGCCAGGCTGCAATAGTACAGGATGGCACCCAGGCTTGCCACACAGGATTTTGGTCTCTTGACTCTGGGGCTAGCTGTTACCAACACTGTGATTTTACAGCAAAAGGTGTTAAAATATGGAACAGTTGTGTAAACATGCCTACGATGACTGGCATAAAGCTCTTTAAATGAATTATTAATGTTTCAAAATTCTTAGAATATAGGTCTTTAAAAAAGTTATATGTGAAAAACTAGTTGTGAGACAAACTGGAATGATACGGGAGAGGGCAGTATGTAACTCCTTAAAATGTAGTTTGGAAAGATGTATATGACTCTTTCAAGATGATTTCCTCCTGGAAATACAGGCTGAGCTATGGTTGTGGTAGTTTCCAGTGCTACGAAGAACATTACATTAGGATACATTAAACCCCGTTTTGTCATGTAGAGGAGGACAGATTATTCAGCTTTGATTCCTTAATCTGGAAAACGTCCCTAATCATGTCTGAAATGGACAACGGATCTGGAGTGAAGTGAGCAGCCAGTGGTTTGTACAAGTTAACATTTAATTTTGAAAATAGTAAAAACATTCATTTTCCTACCTGATTATTTTGCAGATTTAAAGCATATCTTTAAATATAAAAAGAGAAGGGAGAGAAGGTCCACAGATATGTTCTTCTTAAATTTGGGATTTTCTTAAATGTTTAATTTTGTGCCTGAATGCAGTTTATATAAACATAGGATTACATAAAGTTTTATCAGTTGTTAAGAACGTTACGATTGTACATTAACAATGCCTCAGACTTTGGGTTTGAGCAGCTACTTTCTTGGACAAAATAGCTTTTCATCCAATCTCAGAAATTATACAGCGGTTTAGTATTATTAGTGTAATGGTGCTGATGTTGATTTATACCCCGCTTTTTCTCTTCACAAAGGAGACACGTAGCAGCTTATGTGCATTGTAGTAGTGCATTGAAGCGTCGTGTTATCCTGATGGTATTGCTGTACTCAGGATGTCGTTTTCTTTTTTGTATGTGCATTTGTTGCTTTATTTCTTAATAAACTATTGTACCAGTAACAACTTAATAATGACAATGACATGTTTTTATTAATAGAATCCTCTGGATTCCTTCACGCTTCAAGCAGCCAAAAATGAGTCCTTCCTAATTTAGCAATTGATTTCTATACATGAAAATTGATATTGAAAGTTTTTCAGTAACCTAAGATCATTGGGGAAACCAATTTCTGGCAGGGAAGGAGAGGTACTTGAAGCAGCATAAAAACCTTTTTGGAAGTTGAGCAGATCAGATGTAAAGAATCTGTTTGGACACTGGGTGCCACTCCTAGAACATTGAACATGCTGAATAGCACCTCTTCTACATCCATAACAGGACACAACCTTGACAAGGAAGGCTTGTTATTGGGACAGCTTTGAAAATGGTTGATCCTTGAGTGTAATGCCATGCATGGGTGGAAAAAATAAAAATAAACCATAAAATCCCGGGAGGAAACTGGACTGGCTATCCTGGCATTTATAGTAGACGGTCACACTTCTTTTTTAGTTTCTTTTAACTGAGTCCCTTCACTTTATTGTATTCCCTAGATAATGTGAACAGTGCATGTAGAGTTGTAAGAAATTTTCTTAAAAGCTGTATTGTTTGGAGATATAGGGTGCTCTGCTGAGATAAGCATGGTGTTATATGGCTCATGAAAAATGATAAAAGAAGTATAATAAAACACTTACAATCAACATTCTCATTACAGCAGACTTTGAAGTACTATCTCCCAAGCCTCAATTCTAGGTACTTTCCTCTATCTCTTATCTAAAATTCTTTATGCTTGCATTGTGTACAATAGGTCTGTAATATACTTTGAATATCCCTTCTCTGAAATGTTTGGAAGCAGAAATGTTTTGGATTTTCGGATCCCCCTCCACCGTTTTGTAATGTTTCTATATACATAATGAGATCTCTTGGAGGTGGGACCCAGGTCGGTAAATACAGCATTCATGTATGTTTCATTTACACCTTACAAACATAGCCGGAAGATAATTTTATACAGTCCTTTAAATCATATTGTGCATGAAATAAAAATTGTGTGCATTGAACCAACAGAAAACAAAGGTGTCATTATCTCAGTCACATATGTGGACCTTTTTGGATTTTAGAGTCTAGGAATTCCGAGTTGAAGGAAGCTTTAACTCATATATTTAATTTCAAAGCTGAGTATTTATGAAATGTATGCATTTTGTTAAAAATTATGATTGTTGTAGTTTTTAAAGGCTGTCAATTCAACTGAGTTTTTCTCTTGTTTTGGTGATATGTGATTTAAAAAGGATCTGGAAACAAGAAAGTGAAGTTTTTGCTCCTGGTACTTGATTTTACATGGCTGCAAAGTCATTCAGTGGCTATCTAAAACTGTAGACCAAATGAAAGGAAACATGTAAAAATAACAGAGCACCTTTATCTAGCATTTATAGAATGTTTTGCCACAAGGTTAGCATTTTTGTGTGGCTTTGTGGGGCTGTGGATTGAAACACATCAACCCACGCAAAACCCTGGCAAGTTTGAGTCATCTGGAACCTCCCAAGAAACTAGTTTAGCCTTCTGTTAAAAGTGAATAAAGCAAATTCACAGTGGTTTCCGTGGTTTTGCCAGCAGTGGTAAAAGGTTTGACTTCTAAAATAGACTTTCCCCCCCTTCACTTTTTCCTGGGCAAAGCTGATTTATCAGAGAGCTCCAGAAAACACATGTAGGGTTATAACGGGAGGAATTAATAGCAGAAACCTCCTCCTGCTGACACCAAGCAATCTATTAAACAGAGCAATTGAAGTAATGAGTACCATGTATGATAAGCCCGAGCCACCTGGGTTTTATTAGGCTGCCTTCGACTTTGATCATAATATTATTTCAAGACTTGTCTATGCTAAACTGCTATAGTTGCTTGTCATCTCCATGATTTAGACCTTGGTTCGATATAATTCATCAGAGGCTTGTAAAAGGCAAGGCGTTATTGTAAATGCAGTGTACATTTTGGCGAGGTGCAAGTTCAGGCACTGGGATAACTCTACAACAGAAAGATTGGTCAGGACTTGAAAAAAATGCTGTTAGTGTTCAAGGTGAAAAGAGCAGCATTTCTGGACATACCTTCATCAATTTGAGAAGATGCTGTTTCTTGCCTGTCAGTGGTGGATAACTTTTTGCTGAAAGTCAGCTTCTGTGAGCTGCAAGCTACTTTTCTGCCAGTGCTTTTAAAGTCTGCCCTTCTCTGGTTTTACCTTTCTTGCCTGAAAGTCTCCTGTTTGAAATGGGTGGTATCTAGCTTGAAGTCTCCATGGGGCACATATATCTGTGCTCATTGAGGTTTGCAGTAAGGCTTTTCTTAAGAGCTTTCTCCATGCCTGTACTCTATGTATGGAGTGAGAAATAGGACTTCACCTCCAATGGTGCATCTACATTGTAGACTGAATGCAGTCCGACATGACTTCCAATGCCATGACTCAGGGCCCTTCTACACTCCCATATAATCCAGAATATAAAGACAGCTAATCCACATTATCTGCTTTGAATTGGATTACCTGAGTCTATACTGCCATTTAATCCAGTTCAGAGAAGATAGTCTGGATTTTATACAGCTTTGTAGAAGGGGCCTTAATGCTATGGAATCCTGGGATGAGAGGCACCAGTGCTATTGGCCAAGAAGGATAAAGGCCTTGTAAAAATATACAGCCCCATAATTCCATAGCATTAAGCCATGGCAGTTAAAGTGATTTCAGATTGCATTAACTCTTCAATATAGGATTGTTTAATAGAACACTAATGTGGATACTTTTTGTTTCCTCCTTCCTGTTTTGAGTATATGCATGATTGTAGCTCTCTGTCTTTCCCTAGGACTGGTAGCAATGATGCAAAATAAATCAGAGTTTACAACGCAACCAGATCTGAGTAATTTTCTGCTTTGCAGTTGGTCTTGACACAGAATTATAACGATGCTGTGGATCCTATTTACATGTAGTTTGAACTTCAGATCCTAAGTAGCCATCTGGGTGCCACATCTTCCTTTTAGATTCTGTAGCATAAAATGCATCATTTTGCATTCTGTATAGATAAGGCTGTGATGCAAGCATTTTTCTTTGTATTACCTCCTCATTTTGGAGCAGCCTTGTCTTATTGTCCATTAGAAAGCTTGCTAGAATCCCACTTCTTTTGAGTTTCAATAGGCTTTTAAAAGGCATTTAAAAGCTTGCCTTTGCAGACTTAAAAACTAGAAGCCCATTAACTTTTTGTTTTTAAAAAAATGAAAACTGAATACTTCAGTTTTCCCATTTAGTGTTTTTCATTGCCGCATAAACAATTCCTCATCAATTTTCAGGCATGATGAAAGCTCCTATCATTTCGAGTTCAGATGAAGAGTAAGTTCATTGTGATGATGCCAACATACTGCATTACTTAACTCAGAGTATTACTGTTTTTATTAGCTATGTACTTCCAGATGGATGATAGATCCAGCTAGATGATGGATGCAACATTTTTGTTGGTTATTCATGTCTCTCAGTTTCTCTCTCAGCCCTGATCAACTTGTCCCAAACAGTACTGGGTGCCAAGCCTGAATATCATTATAGGTAATGCTGTTTAGCATTTCATGGAACCACTGGAAGAATTCAATGCCATTAATATGTTTATGACACTCAGTTTTGTCTGTTCTTTCCATTGGGCGGTAGGAAGGCTTCAGTAGTCTTGAATACTCTTGAATTCATGTGAAATGAAGTGCTGATGTGAGGAAACAAACAGGAACTTAAGCTAGACAACATAGAGATCTTTCAACATAGAGAGGAAAATGGATGTCGATGGAGGCACTGAATAAGACAGTATTGATTTCACTTTGAAGAGGGTGATGTAGAGTGTGGGTAGCTGTAGATAGGCCACAGGATGCCTTTGCCATGGTCCTGTTGTGTTGACAGATGTTGCTAAAGGAGAACAATCTTGCTGTTACACATGCATTTGTTGCATTCAGATTTGATTAATAATGGAGCTGCCCTTGAAGATTGTGCAGGAACCGAGTATGTGTGTACCTTCAAGTAGCCTGTCGACTTCTGACAACCCCATGAATTGTATAGTTATTTTTAGGGGAGAAATACTGAATTTGCCAGTTTCTTCTTCTGAAATATAGCCTACAGGACTAGGTATTTGTTGCTGGTCTTCCATCAAAGTACTAGCCAGGGTTGACCCTGCTTCACTTTCATGCTCAGATGCGAAAGCTTTAATTACTGCCAAATTCTATGCAGAAAAGTTGATCAGAACCCAGTCATGTAACCATGATATAAAGAGGCTGCTGTATCAACTGCACTAGCTCCCAGTTACTTTCTCAGCCTATTAAAGTAATGGCTTTAATCTATGAAGAAGCTATGTTTGGGATTGGCATATCTGAAGGTTAACCTCCCAAGTCCTCCACATGGACTTTTTCAGATAATCTCCTTTTCATAATTATCATGTGAACTTCAGTGAGCAGAGACATATGGTCCTTTTCATAAGTGGCATCCAGACTATAACATTTTTCAGCTGGATAAGTAAAGAAAACCAGTTTCAGCATTCTTTTTTTAGTTTGATGATATGCTGTTCTCTTTATTTTGGATCTTTTGCTGCACACGTGTGTGTAGGAACTCTGTTTTCAATACAGATATTGATTGTTTTAATATTTTATTAACTTTAAGTCAGTCTGGTTATTTATTTGAAGGACTGGAATATAAATCATCATATACAGTAGAGTCTCACTTATCCAACATAAACGGGCCAGCAGGAGGTTGGATAAGCGAAAATGTTGGCTAATAAGGAGGGATTAAGGAAAAGCCTATTAAACATCAAATCACATTATGATTTTACATATTAAGCACCAAAATATTATGTTTTACAACAAATTGACAGAAAAAGCAGTAATTACTATATTTACGAATTTAGCACCAAAACGTCACAATGTATTGAAAACATTGACAACAAAAACAGTGGCTACTAACAAATTGACTACAAATAAAGATAAAATTGCATAAAATGAACTTACAGTAACAACATTGTCAGAAATTAAATTCGTAAAAAGTTCAGTCTTTGCTGCCTAGAGAAAGAGCTCTGGATCCGGGCGGGAGGCAAACTGCGTTGGATAATCCAGAACGTTGGATAAGCAAATGTTGGATAAGTGACACTACTGTATAAACAATGTACCTCAGCACTTTTGTTGGACAAGTAAGACCATGGAAAGATAAGCCTTTGGAAATGTTGAAAGTGCTGTCACACTTGGGATATCGTATGTGGTACTGGTTGCAACACTAAGCACAGCGTTGCCAGCTGCAAAAATGATTAGTTTCAATGAACATTGGAGGAACTTTCCTATGAGGAAAAGTTACAATATATAGTTCTGCTATTTTAGAAATGGTCAATAGGAAAAGACATAATAAAAATAAATAACATTGTGTGTTGGGAAGAAAAAGTAGATAGAAAGAGAAGTTTTTGTTTATAATACTAGAAAATGGGGTCATCTATATAGGGTTTTTTTTTTATTGAAGTTGAGTGGCATGAGATTGGAGAGAAACAAAAGAAAAGGCTACTTCATACAGCACATAATTTAATTGTGGATATATTTTGTCACAAGGTGTGCAAACATCAACATTTGAATGGCATTAATGACAATGAAATAGAAGAAAGGTAGAACTATAAATGACTACTAGCTGTGGTGGTTATATATTGTGCCTATAACAGAGACTATTTCCCTGTATCTCTATTTTTGAGGGGCCCAATCCAGAGTGTACTATTGCACTCATGTCCTGCCTGTGGGCTTTCCTTAAGTAACTGACTGCTCAGTGGAGAATTAGTGGTCCTTTGTCCCTTTTTACATTCTCAGTTCATTTTTATATGTATTCAGGTGGCATGTACTTGTAGACGTGCACTCATGATCTTGATGCTACTTTTGGAGAGGTTGCAGTGTAATGCTATCTTTAGAGAGATGGCAATCTAAGAGAACAGTGAGCTCTATTAACATCGAAAGTGCCTTTGAAAATGTAAAAAATGTACTGCAGTTGGGATTTTGTTAGAACGGTTCAGTTTGAATATCAATTAACTCTCTGAATCCCCAAGTATTTTTTTTTAAAAAAAGCTTATTGTCTTCATTATGTATGCCAGCCCTTTCCTTTGGGTTTCTCCTAATATGAGGTGAGCAAGAGAGAAAATCGGCAAATAATTAGTTGGGAGTAAGCAATCTACGCAGCTAAACCAAAATCCACTTTTAACCTTCAGTTTAAACGGTAGAGGTGGGAGCCTGGGTTGATGGAAGTGAGTTGAACTTTCCCTTAAGATCCTGCAGACTTGACAAGACTGATAATTGGTTTTAATCGTTCAATTTGGCCATTGCTACATCCTCCCGGGGGAGTTTTCCTTTTTCTTAATAAGCAATGATGCCGATCAGACTGCCAAGCACAACCATCAGGTTGCATATTCAAGTGGCTTTAATTTTCGCACATTTATATGTGGGGCTGCCTTGTCTTACTCTTGTTATCTCTATTTCTATCTCTTAAAAAGAACAACTTGAAGTATTAATGGAACCTAGAATTTGAAAGTGATAGCCATTTTAACCTGTTACATTAGAAAGGGGGGTAATCTTTAATCTTTACATAATTTCTTTGGGGGAGATTATGATAGGAAAGAGGAAATGCAAACAATGTGAACTGACTGGAAAACTGCCTTTTTCAGTAGGGTAGCTGGTTTGAAGCATCAAAATATACTCAGTGATGTGTGTGTGTGTGTGTGTGTGTGTGTGTGTGTGTGTGTATAAAATCTCTTTGATTACCATCCAATTGCAAACATTATAATCTTTATGATCAGCAAGTGGATGTAGTCTAGGAACCAGGAATCAGATCCAACTCCCACCAACATATCAGCCATATTGTCTGGCAGTGATAGCAATTAAAATCAAACTTGGAGATTCCTCACTCCATGCTGTGTCCAGAATTGAAAGGTAGAGTTTTGTAGGACATGTGGGCTGTTTTTCTGTCTTCCTCTTTAGCTTAGCTCAAGAGGAATGGGGATTATCACTAAGGTAGTTTTGTGCTTCAGAAGCCTATTGAATTGTGATGCAACAATACAGCAATTTCTACTTCGCTTCTGCATTTCAGAGCTTGCACCCAGGGAGGATAACTAGCAGATTGTTTTGATCTTGTAGTTCATTTTAGAAGTAAACTCTTGAGATCAAGGGAAATATTTCACTGTGGTATGTGTGTGTAGAAGCTGTATGGTTCTGGTGACCACACAATTTTTGCCTGTAAGGTCAGCCGAAATGTATTGACCCCTGATACCATTAATTATGAAGAATCCTTTTTCTGTCTCCCCTCTATCAGTTTGTGTGTCTACAATGCTTTCTGTATAGAAAGCAGCACTATGAGCCTTTCTGCTGTGTTTGACTTGTCTTCATTTTTCATTATTAAAATGGCACTGATGCATCTTCTTTTGAATGGTTGGTTAATTTGTCACAGAAGATAACTGACTCTGCTAGCCATAAAATTTGTTTTATTGCCGATACATTTAAACACTTCTGATTAACTTTTATTGGGGTTGTTTTATTAAATTTAATGCTTGTGAATACTGAGCTGAGTGAAAAATTAGCTGGTTCCAATTTCTGTGGTCATATAAAGTGCTTATCTAGGAAGATAATCCTGGTCATCCTCCAATTTTTAATTGTATTTAAGGATTGGGATGGAAATGTCTACTAAATAAAAGTGTGTTGTCAAATGAGGAGCCTTTAAGACTCCATGGTGGGATATATGTAAAGATGTAAAAATTAAAATATAACAGTGAGTTGCATCCAATAGTTAAAGCTGTAATCTGACCAAGAAGAATGCTAAGCTAATTAACTTAGAGAAAAGCTGTGAATACAAAAACAATTTAGGACTTAAATCAGAAAAGGCTTCGTAACTTCTTCAGGAATCATTTCTGGGAGATGTTGCTTAAACAGAGAATGTTAATTGGAATAAGATGTAAAAATGCGTTCTGTTTGAGAATAAGAAAGGGTTCATAACTGCCTGATGTCATGTTCGGTCCTCCTTTTTTTTGTCCTTCCCTTCCAACTACCTTCTCTTTGTGCCATTTGAGAACTGCTGTACCCAGTACAAGATAGTTGGGATATCTTTCCAACATTGCATTGTACTCTGGTTTATGTGTGTGTTTGTGTAAAAAGTAAGGAGGCACGGTAAGGGTGTTTAGCCAAACAGAAAGAGCAGGAGCTGTCATGACATACCTAAGGTATTTGTGTTGCCTTTTCTCTGGAAATATTTGCATTGTTTTCATATAGACACCTGAAAATGTTGTGAGTACCCTCCTCTGACCTGTTTTGCAAGTGGAGTGATTTGCAAATGAAATTGTAAGATAAAAGGAAGGGATTTTGCAAACACTTTTCCTCATAAAAGTTTTAATAAAATACGTTATTTAATTATGGAAAGGTCCATGCTTCCAGATATATTGGGCTATAGTTCCCATTCATCTTAGCCAGTATAGCCAATAGTAAGGGATGATAAGAGTTGAAATCCCAACAGCCTCTAGAGGGGCACACCTTCTCCATCCCTGTTTTATTGGGATGTATAATCTATTTATTATTTTTGATCCTGGACAATTAGAAAATAACATCTTGAGTACATGCCCAAGATCATTGGTTCTCAACCTGGGGTCCCCAGATGTTTTTGTTCTGCAACTCCTAGAAATCCCAGCCAGTATACCAGCTGTTAGGATTTCTGGGAGTTGAAGGCCAAAAACATCTGGGGATGTCTCACATGCATATGTTTTTTTAAAAAAATCATTAATAAAATTCAAAGTAGTTGTGACTGTTGCATTCACTCGCTTGAAAGGTTTTGAATAATAAATCTCAAAGCCAGGCTTCTTTACTCTTCTTCTGTTCAGAGAATGAGAGTATACCCAGGAGCAGTAAAAAAAAACATTTAGCCTCTTATGGAAGATTTTTAATACTGATTAGAATGAACAAAAAATGGATGTATGTATTTCACTTGTATGTTGGACTGGAAGTGGGTGTATCCTTGTCCCATAGTAATTTGGCAGGCAGTTTTTTAGTGACTACATTTGTGATCTTGACTAGGCATCTGTTTGCCTAAATTCCAGTCCTACCAATGTTGATGTGAATGGGGACTCCTCACTTTTCTCATAGTGATACTCTGAAATGAATAATTGAATCCTGGTTTCTTTAGATATAGGGTGATTCAGATTAAAGCAATTTGGGGGGAGGGGTGGCGGCTGTAGTTTACTTCAATAATTAAAGGGTGATTGTGAAAGTTAGGTACTTGTTAATATTCTGACCTGCAAAAGAGTTGTCAGAAGGGCTTGCTCGCCTATAGCCTTCAGTCTTCTTGGTTCAGCTGATGAAACCCAAACTCCGAAGCCTAAATCTGAGGAAATGGGCCCACAAGTGGATTCCATCCCCAGATGGTTAATCTGTTGTTTTTGTAGGAATGTAAGCAGAAGCTCAGCTGTCCAGACTAGTTGATATAGGAGGCCTACAGGTGGAAAGGAAAGTAACTGGCCATAAATCAGGAAAACCAGATGGCATTGATCCAAGTTAATAAGGCACAAAAGAAGCAGAAGTAGCTGAATTGCTAACAATGTGTAATTTATTACTCAATGAGCCACTGTGCCAGAGCACTGAAAAATGGTAGCTTGTATTGTAATCTCCTGAGAAGAAATGTGTTGTCACGACCCAGGCTACAGAGCACCAATAACCATACGCAGAGGCCAGATTCTATCTAATATCTTTATTAAGGAAATATATAAAGTTAGTAAAAGCAAATGTAAAAGTTAGTCCAGAAGCAGACCTTTCAGGAAAGGTCAAAATTAGTCCAAAGAAACAATGTCCAATATGAAATATTAAGGTCCAAAGTTGTAATCCAATAACCGAAACACTCACTTTGCCAGGCAAAGTGAGGGAAGATGACAAGGTCCTTTAGTCCATGAACTTGAGCAAGGCTAGGAAATAACTTGATACTTGAAACAAGGCTTGAAACGTGGAACAAGGTAACGAGGAACAAGAACAAGGTCCGTGGAATAACTTGGTAAAATCCGTGAAACAAGGCAAGGGTTAGTCCTGGGAAACAAGGCAAGATCCGTAGGTAAACAAAGGCTGGGAAACAGGAGCGAAGGCTGGAAACAAGGCAAGGCTTGAGCAGGAACGAGGCTTGAATCGGAGCGCGCTGTCCAGACACAACTCGCTCCGGAGGCTGACGAATTGACTCCGCGAAGTTACTACGCGGGTAAAACACCTATATAGAGTCTAACTTTCCCGCCGAAGCAGTTCTCTGGGAACCAGAAACGAAAGCTAAACTCTGAGACCAGATGTCTGACTCCTTAAAGATTCTCACGAAAAGCAGACTTAATTGGGTACATTCTTAGCTGCTATCCTCGCACTCCTGCGCGAAGCTGCTTCCAAACCCCTCTGTTGTTTACAAAACTCATGGCGAGAGAACACGGGAGATGTAGGCTCAGGGTTTGTTTGACATACTTCTGGGACACAACTTTCTTGCAGGTGCAAGGTTCCCAGATCTGCCTGGGAAAGATCTGGCTGAGAAGATTCCAGTTCTGACTGGGAAGGTAAAAAACCCAAGTTTTCTTCTTCATCAGGCATTACAATGTCATGAGCAGGACTACAAGGCCCATGAGTCATCACATGTGTAAAGAAAAATAGGTTGGTAACCCATAACTTGACTTGAGGGAAAACACAGATAATTTTACAAAACCAAAATATGTTTGCTTCTAATATTTTTTTAAAGACCATATTGAGAACTCTGGTGAAAGACCCATTTGAGGTTTTAAGAGGGATTTGAAAACGACGGCTTTCTGAAACATGAACAGGAGTTTACAAAGTAAGTTTAGTGTTTGGTCGTGTTTCCAGTAAGTTGATGGTAGAACCATAAAGGCACTATTTTGCTCCAGGAAATAAAGATTTAAATCATTTTTGACATAGCACCAAAACAAAATAAAATGGAAAAGTAACATTAAAAGACAAAGTAACTTTTAAAATCTAATAACTTGTAAAGCCATACATACACAGGCATTCCTTAGTTAATAAAAGTTTTTTATGCCTACTCAGCCTTCCGTTTTCCTTCTAGTTACTATCTAGTTGCAGGCTTTTCACTTGCATCAGCACTGAGAGGATAGTAAATAAGGGCTAGAGAAATATAGGCATTTAGATGAGATTGCAGAAGGGTGGATCCAATAAACAATGCAATAAATCCAGAGCTGGTAAAGAATAGGATTCTACTTTGATCTTATTGTGGCTGTTTGCTTGTGCTTGCCTACAACAGGCAAGATAAATAACAGCTGCCTGCAACATTTCTTACTGAACATGTGTGAACAGCAAAAAGGAAAGAAAAGGAAAGGGCAGAGAAGCCTGTATCTCAAATTATCCTCAATATGTCTAAAAGGTACAGATCTGTAGGTCTGGCCACCAAATTGGAAATCATGGGGAAAATGCAACTGAAGAAAGAAAGAAAGATCACCCCAAGTTAGATTTTGGAAGAAGTTTTTCAGGTGGTCTGTAGAAGGTTTAAAATGTTTTTTTTTAATTATGTGAAGTTATTTCCTGATTATTTCATTTCACATGTGTACATTATTAGTTTTGGGTAAAAGGTGTGTTGAAACATGTTGAGCTGCTCCATTTTGTTGTACATGCTGGGAGTCATTGGGTTTGTGAATTCCCATTTGCACACCTGTTGTCGTGTTTGATCTGGACCATACATGTATATCCCAGTTCCTACAGCTTGTTAGCGATCCAGATCACATGCAAGTGGGGTCTATGTAACATTCAACTCAAATGTTTCTCGGTCATCACAGGTATCTTTTAAAGACACTTCCACAAGAGGAGATTCATCACCTAGGCTCCATGCTTGAAACTTCATTGTGATACTCTTCTGACCTACTTAAATTTTGATGTGTTGCACATTTGATTTTAGAACAGGAATGGGTGCATACAGCCCTTAGGACCCTTAAGTGCCTAAAAGCTACCCAAAATATGGTCTTACTATAGCAGTGTCCTTCTCCAAGTCTTTCCAAAATTAAAAGAAATATTTTAAAATCAGCCTTAATAGTTCCCAGAAACATGTTAAAACATGCTGGTGTGGCCCACTGGGCAGGTGTAGGGTGGAAAAATGATCCTCACCATCTGTGTAGTTACCCACTTAACCCACTTGTTAGCTGATCTGCTAAGAGAAATTTTATTTTCAATACCATCAAGTCATGCGAGTTCCACTTTTGTTTAAAGCAGGATATAAATAAAGCAGTACAAGTCAGTACAGTACAATACAGTATAGTAAATCAATAGACAATTAACATTTGACAGATGAGCAAAAGGATAGATCCATGTCCTGAGGAGATTTCAATCCCAAGTTTTAGTTCATGGAGGTAAGGAGAATGAGAGGGGTAAACAGGAGAGCAACATACATAAATGCAATTATATGTACTTAGGTTTATTGGGATATATTCTGAATCGGAAACAAGTGTTCTGTAGACCTGCAGATGTTGCTAAAATACATCCTTACCTATCTTGGAGTTTGAAGGAAAAGTTTGAGAAGAGTTCTTGGAAGAAGTTCCCCACTTCAGTGAGAAAAGTCATCAAAGGAGAACACCCATGCAAGGGCAGGAAGCAATAATCACATTGCAGAATGTGGTCTAATTGGAGAATTGGAGAATGTGGTCTAATCCATATTCTCATGGATTAAGATCAGGAAATTGAAGGAGCCACTTTCCTACATAGTTACATGCAGGTACCTGTATATGTACATAGGTACCTGTAAATTAAGGTCTTCCATGGAAGGCTTATCAAGGGAGACATCTTAGGTGACTGCCTTGGAGAAGATACTTTCCATTGTGGTGCCTTAATTGTGGAAAACCCTCTCCCGATGGGATCACCAAGTATTTACTTAATTATCCTTTCAACACCAGGCAAACAGATCTCTTATTGCACTTCGAACTTTTTATATATAATTTAATCCAGCTGCTTTTGTGTTATTATGTCTTTTTTAGTTATTTTGTTTTGTTTATATTTACATTTAGTTATTATATTGCTTTTTGTGTTCTCCCACCAGATATGTTGGGAAGCATTATAAAAATACCTGCTGTACATAACTGAAAATGTGTGGTTTAGGGAGTCCTGTTATGCTGTTCTTTTCTTCCCAACTGTTATTTTGCATTAAAAGTAACATTGATGCAGTCCATATTAGTGGCACTTCTGCCAAAGGAATGCATATACAGATGTTGAGTGGGTAAGGATAGTGTCGTCGTTTTTCTACATCCAAGAAATGCCATTTAATTTAGCAATGTGCTTGCTGGGCCTGTAGTGTTTGAAGCATGGTGCAACAGGTGTGCAAATGGGAATTCACAAACCCAGTGTTGTGCTCTGACACTGCAAATTACTGTTTAAAAGTAACACACACTCCGACAAAGGATGCAGAACTACTATATACTAATGTATGTTTATTCAAAATATTGAACCCAAAAAAGGTCAACTTATCCATGGGTCATACACTGCTTTGAGTCTCATTTGTTGAGTGAAAAGTGGGGTATAAATAAACATAATAGAGAGAAAAGGCGGTGTATAAACATAATAACAACAACAACAATACAAGTACTGAATCTTAACACTTACAAATAGAAAAAGGATCTACTCTATTCTCTGAGTAGAATGGTGAAAGGTGAGCATCCATCCTAAGAGAACCTAAAAAGCTCTGATCCCTTCTACTCTCTCTACTGCCATGCTAATTCTGAACCTTTTGAATGTCTGAGCAGGAAAATGGTGGCAGCCAGGAGTGGCTGGCTGTATGAGTTGGTCCTAGCACTGTGGAATGCCCCTAGGCTTATCCACGGGTCATATCAAAAGCCATAATTTTGGCCCTCAGACTGGGCCACCTCTTTCAAAGAATGCCACTTGAAGCGGTGTTTCTGGACGTGAATGGATGGGCAACCGAGTGTGTACTTGAGTGCGTGGCTGGATAGATGGATTGGCAGACGGCTGGATGAGTAAGTGAAGTGGGCATGTGGGTCTTTGAGAGGACAGGTGGATGGGCAGGTAGGTGGATTGATGAATCAAGGATGTGAGTATTATGCAAGAAAAACGAAAATACGATTTTGGGACCCAAAAAGGGGGGGGGTGCGACTATTTCACAGTGGCGACTATTACTCAATGAAATACGGTAGGCTGCAACTCACTTACTTGAGAATATGTTTAAGTCACCTCAAATAGACGTGGATAGGATTGCATTATAATATAAACAACATTTACAGTGCACATTTTATACCAATCTCAACACACATTTGTTCACCTTCATTTTGACCTTCATATAATAACAATAAATCTCCTTACACCAACCAGGCTGCTACTAAGTGTCTTCTCTGCTGTTCGATTTCCTTCCATTTGTGATAGGCTTTTCTGCTAAACTCTGTTCTTTTTCTACTGGTTCATTAAGTAAATGGCCTATATGTTTGAAACGTTGTTCCCCATCAATACAGTCTTAAGTAGCTGACAGTGTGAGATGATGGAATATTTTATATCCTTTATGTTTTTAAACTTCCTGTGGATTTCCATTTCACAAGAGGAATGATCTTTCACAGCTGTTTGAAAATGCAAGTGTGTGTTCCCTTCTGCAAATTTCAGGGCCTGTACTCTATCTTTTAAATCATCTTGGGGTTCTGTAAGGCCTTTTTAAAAGGCTGCAATAGTCATACCTATTTCTTGTGCAAAGCAAGAATTATAATTATATTAAAAATAAAATAGCAGTTGTTAGTAAAGCTTATCTGTTCCCTGAAAAGACTTTTTAATATTTCCTCATGAAATAACTTGGCTAGTTTTGTATTCATTTTACAATACAGTGAAATTTACAACATAAATGATGCATTTTTTAATTTTCATCATTTTGCTTCATCCAGTTTTTGAGACTCATACAGAATTTGTTGCAAACCTAATTTGCCCTCTTTTTAATTAATTTGAACATGTAATCAGAAAAACAAAATATAAAGACTTGTCAATTTATTTCAGCTATATGTGTAAAGTTGCTTGTTTTGGTGGTTGGAATTCTCTAGATCAAAAGATATTTTTCTTCAGAGTTGTGAACAAATCTTATAGCTGTAGAGAAAAGAAATTAAATATAGTAGCAGCTGTGAACTTCCAGTTTATGACATGTTTTGCCAGATGTTTAGTATTTCTTTAGGTTGCATCCTGGGTTGTTGGGTATGTTAAATGATGTGGAAGAAAATTAGTATTCAGGGTACATTGATGCTTGCATATAACTAAAACATGTCTTTTGTAGCAGCAAAATTACTTCTAAAGATTCCCCCCCCCCCCCGCCTTATCATTTTATAAACAAGTAGAATGGTTGGTTAGAATGTTGTTCAGAGTCATGGCAATGTAAAAAGTTAGTTGTACCTTGCAAGTGAAGCAGAACATATGATGGTGCTAAATTTAGCTGCTTGTAAAGAATATTGAGCATTTCATCTGCAGTTTTATTATGAGCCATTTTCCTTTTCAGCTGTGATAATATTATATATTCTGGTTTGAAATCTTTCCATAGACAGATTTCCCAGTCATGTTCATGTGATGTTGTGAAAGTGGCTTAGTCTGAAACCATGGTATATGCGTATAATACCCCTTTTTGTAGGGACTAGGAGGTTTTCTCCTTCATGGTGCTGCCCTATTCCAAATAAGTGTTGCTCAGCATTTTGCCCAGCAGCCTACAGGAACCATGTCTTGATTGAAAATTTTCATAAAGGATGGAGCTCCTCTGTCTGACCATCAGTTATTCCCTCCTGCTGTGCTGTATAATGTGAAAGGGGATTGGTTATGGAGTTCACCAACTCTGAACCAGAGGGGTATATAGTTAGCCATATGTGATCCATGGATGGGTAAATGGGCTACCATCTGAAAAAGGAGCGATAGTGTAGTGCCTAACCTGGTTCTCCATGGCCATAATGCCACCATAACAGTAGAACCACTAACGTTAACATCACATACATTAACATTGGAGTCAAATACAGATCTGAAGAGTTTCTATGCAAGTATGGTGTGCAGTTAGATCTTGACAAATGTACCTGCTTTGGCTAGAACTCCCCTAATCCCCTGACCGGTATCATCACCACTAAAAGACAGAACATTTCCTCAGCGGTGGTGTCTCTGTCGAGGAAGGAGGAAGGAGAAGGAGGGAAAGGCAGTGGCTTCCTCCTCCTAGGTCTTCTTTTGGGGGATGTCTTATATTTCACATTTCCACAAAACCTCTACTAGGTCTTATTTTTTGGGGATGTCTTATTTTTGGGAAAACACAGTAGTGATTTGAATGCAGGTCACTAAACTCGAGTGCAGCAGTCTGTGTGCATTACACATTGCTAGATATGTATCTGGAGAATGTGATGTATTTTGGAATAGAAAAGGTCAGATTGAGAATGGCAATGGGGCTCTTTAGGATCTATTACAGATTGGTGCCTCAGATTATCTTCTGGTACCATTGCTGAGACCTTCAAATTGTAGCAATGCCCTCCATCTTGCCTGGCTTGATCATTAAATAATTGGAGGTTGAAAACTATTGATAGCTAGCAGTCACAATGCTTTTCGGTATCAGAAGCAATATATTTCACAAGGGAGGGCCTTATTGCTGTTGTATCCTGCTTTAATTATTCCAAATGAGGCATTTGGTTGGCCACTTAGGAGAGGAAAAAATCCATAATAGATATACATTTAGTTTGGTCAAGTGGAATTGTTCTTTTCTTATTCATGGTTTTTTCTATATTAAATTGCTCATTCCTAAGGGATTAACATGATCATCTAGCTGAGCCTGTAATCACATGCAGATGTTTTGTGTGACTTGGCTTTTGTTATGTATCCCAGTAGACTTAACCGAGTTGATGGCTTGTTATCATTAAATAATTTGGATTGTCAATAAGGTAAGTGTTGCTTCAATGGGAGAGGTGCACTCTGGCAAGGACAGCGACAACCTGGCACCTGCCAGATACATTAGTCTACAATTCCCATAATCTACAACTATTGGCCAGCCTGGCTGGTCTTTATAGACAGTGAAGATTAAAGGATCTAAAGGGCAGCAGCTTTCCTATTTCAGCACTGTGTATTAATAAGAGTCCTGTAAGGCTCAAATAGAATTGTGGGTGGATACTTATTTGATTGCTTGGAAGCAAAGAGTAGTTATTTGTTTGCTGGCTCTTCTGAAACCTGGCAGTTGGATTTTGGAATCAGGAAAATTCCTAATCTGCATTGCAGTTTAGCTTGGTTGTCCTTTTGTTTCTATATTTCTCAAGCGACTGATAATTATACCTAGACATTCATCATTTTAGATTCTACTACAAACATCTATGCTTAAAAAAAATAGCAAAACAAAATGTCACCTCCTTGCTACTTTTGCACTATCCTCTAGCACACCGCTTCTTAAACTGTGGGTCCTAAACCCAAATGGGGCCCCCTTCACTGAATGTTGGGGCCGCAAAACATTTGACAACAGCAACCCTAGTGATGGCTGCTTTAGACATTTGTATGAATCTGCAGAAAATCCTTCAGCTGTACTTCATAAAAAGTAAATATGTCTGTTTAGAAAGCTTTGCAACTACTGATTTATTAGAAAATGTTTTCTATATCTGTTTTATATAGCTATGATATATTCCTGTATTTCTTAAGAGTCTAGTGCGCAGTTGAATCTAATGCGCACCTCAAATTTCAAAACCCTGAAACCAAAAAAAGTATTTGCTACCGAATGCAATGTGAAGCGGCAAAAAGTGCGCTCATTGTAATTTGGCCTAAAAAGGTGTGGATTACTGTTGCTGCCTACTTAGAATTCCTTCATTATAAACAATTGTATTGGAATACAAAAGCTTCTAGCAATTGAAAAGATAACCTTAGGATGCATCTATGCTGTAAGACGAATCCACTTTAATTGCCTTGGTTTAGTGCTATGGAATACTGGGGGGTGTAGTTTGACAAGCTTTTGAGCCAACACGGATTTACCAAAACAAGTCATGCCAGACTAATCTGATCTCTTTTTTTGATAGAGTTACGAGTTGGGTCGATACAGGGAACACTGTGGATGTAGCGTACCTGGATTTCAGTAAGGCTTTCGACAAAGTCCCCTATGACCTTCTGGCAAAAAAACTAGTAAAATGTAGGCTAGACAAAACTACGGTCAGGTGGATCTGTAATTGGCTAAGCGAACGAACCGAAAGGGTGCTCACCAATGTGTCATCTTCATCTTGGAAAGAAGTGATGAGTGGAGTGCTGCAGGGTTCCGTCCTGGGCCCGGTTCTATTCAACATCTTTATTAACGACTTAGACGAAGGATTAGAAGGCACGATCATCAAGTTTGCAGATGACACCAAACTGGTAGGGATAACTAACACTCCAGAAGACAGGAGCGGAATTCAAAACGATCTTAACAGACTGGAGAGATGGGCTGAAACTAACAAAATGAAGCTCAACAGGGACAAATGCAAGATACTTCACTTCAGCAGAAAAAATGGAATGCAAAGATACAGAATGGGGGACGCCTGGCTTGACAGCAGTATGTGTGAAAAAGATCTTGGCGTTCTTGTGGACAACAAGTTAAATATGAGCCTACAATGTGACTGCTAAAAAAGCCAACGGGATTCTGGCCTGCATAAATAGCATCAAGATCCAGGGAAGTCATGCTACCCCTCTATTCTGCCTTGGTCAGACCACACCTGGAATACTGTGTCCAATTCTGGGCACCGCAACTGAAGGGAGATGTTGACAAGCTGGAAAGTGTCCAGAGGAGGGCAACTAAAATGATTAAGGGTCTGGAGAACAAGCCCTATGAGGAGCGGCTTAAAGAACTAGGCATGTTTAGCCTGCAGAAGAGAGGGCTGAGAGGAGACATGATAGCCATGTACAAATATGTGAGGGGAAGTCATAGGGAGGAGGGAGCAAGCTTGTTTTCTGCTGCCCTGCAGACTAGAACGCGGAACAATGGCTTCAAACTACAGGAAAGGAGATTCCACCTGAACATCAGGAAGAACTTCCTCACTGTGAGAGCTGTTCGACACTGGAACTCTCTCCCTCGGAGTGTGTTGGAGGAGCCTTCTTTTAAGCAGAGGCTGGATGGCCATCTGTTGGGGTGCTTTGAATGCGATTTCCTGCTTCTTGGCAGGGGGTTGGACTGGATGGCCCATGAGGTCTCTTCCAACTCTACTATTCTGTGATTCTATGATTCTATCTGTCAAAGAGTGTTTATGTTTCACCGAACTACAGATCTTAGGATTGCATAGCATTGAGCTCTGGCCATTTTGTTAGAGATGACATCCCTCACAGAAGAGCTCCAGGTGCAGCTCCTGAAGCTACTTCCCCTTTTGCTTTGGCTAGCACTAAGATTACTGTATGACATAAACCTAATGTGCACCCCAATTTTGGCAAGGTCACTTAACCAAAAAAGGTGGACATTAGATTCAAGTAACTACGATACTTGTCATAAAAAAATTCTCAAATGGAAAAGGGGTCACAGTGGAAAACATTTATAAAACCCTGATCTAGACTAATAATCAGTCTTGTTTTTTCCCTATTTGTTCTTCATTAGTAAAGAGTGATTGTTGTTTGTTTGCTGTTTTTCTTAAAAAAAACATTCTCAGTAAAGAACTCCATGATTAGCTGAGGGACACTGCTGTGAGCTAGCTTTTGTAAGAGCATCTCACACAGTATTAATGATCACAGTATTAATAATCAAAAGCAAGTGGGCAGCATGTGGCTAAGCAAGCACTTTTATCAGCATTTGGTAAATTAGATCAAAGGCGATAAATCTTGCCATGGGTAGGCATATGCTGAAATGGTGTGTTTTTTTCTGGCTAGAAATCTTGATGGATTTTGGAATGTGCCCAGTGGAATATGTTCAATCAGCATTTCAGGTACTCCAATTCAGTTACCATTCCTTAACCACTATTGAACTACAAGAGTCTGGCAGACAATTTTATATACTTGCAAAATTTTAGGACATTTAACCCCCTGTTTAGAAAAAGGTATTATACATTCAGAAATTTTGGTGCTGTTGAGTCATTGAAGAGCAGCAGAAATGAAACTTAGCCCATTACTATTCCCCTTTGGGTTATTTCCCATACTGAGGTTTTAGTATGCCTTGCCATCATGTGGCATTCGTCATCCATGGCTTCTTTTTAAGATGTTAGTTTGTTATGTTAACAGAGCTACATCCCACTAGAAGAAAGAATACAAGAACCCTTGCTTTCATCTAAAATTGAAAATATAATGAAAAGCTAGATAGAGATCTTGTTCATTTCAATAAAATCTGTCCTGCTTGTTCTTTACTAAATATGTGTGTTCATTTGGGATTGCGTTAAAATTAACAGTAGTTTCACTGATTCCTCTTTAAGGTTCTGTTCAATGAAAACACCAATATCCAACATTTTCAAGTAGGTAGATTAAAGCACAACTGAACCAAATTGCAATTCAGTTATTTCTCTCTAATTTCAAAGGGAGTTTAAGCTTGTTTAATTCTATTCCTTTGGTATAAGCAGGTCTTAAAGTGCTTAGATCAATAGCAGCATATCCAGGATTGTCCCTGAATATACACTTAAAAAGCTGTAGGAGCTTTTAAGAAGAAGATGTGACAACTGTAATTCACTGTCACATACAAACAGACATATCTACATATATATTTTCATGTCTCTTAATGCTCAGAGATGGAAAGTTAAAGATAAAAGTATCTCTCTTCTCCAGCAATTCTCATCAAGATGTCTTGTTTTTCTGCCACTACTGCAATGAGTAAAAAAAAAAAAACAACACTCTTGCATGAAAAATCTTATATTGAGAGATATTTTCAGCTATCCACAAGGCAATCCAGGAGATTGTCCCGCAATCTCAAGTAAGATCACTGTTGCGATGCATCTATTAGCACTGATCAGCATTTTTTCTAGTTTTCTAAAAGGCAGTAGAAAAATATGATTGAAGTATCTTGTAAGGCACAAGTTGCTCAATGATCACACACCTAGAGAATGTGCGATAGAGCTTCTCATGATTGCTTTCAAGTTGATTCAGTTTTGGAAGATCCTATATGCTTGGACGGAGCCCGGGTGGCAAAGTGTGTTAAAGCACTGAGCTGGAGACTGAAAGGTCCCAGGTTCAAATCCCGGGAGCGGCGTGAGCGGCTGCTGTTAGCTCCAGCTCCTGCCAACCTAGCAGTTCAAAAACATGCCAATGTGAGTAGATCAATAGGTACCGCTCCAGCGGGAAGGTAACGGCGCTCCATGCAGTCATGCCGGCCACATGACCTTGGAGGTGTCTACGGACAATTTTTCTGTGTTTCCTTCTAACCCTGCTTTCTGAATTTCAACCTTTCCAGAAATTCTGCTCCTTTAGGAAGTATTGATTTGCTCCATTGATCAAATCTGAATCTTGGGATTTGTTGTTGTCCAAAATGACAGCCTAGCGTGCTTTCATACTTGTAGTCTGGGAAAAGGAAAAGGATTAAATCTTGAGGGAGAACAAAAAGCTTCTTCTCACACAGGGTGGTCTAGGCACTGTGTCTCTGGCCCAATCAAAGGGCTAATGATAAAAACCACACATACCAATTGTCCTTGTCAAAATGACTTTACTTAAAATGTAAAACTTAAATGAAAGCCAAATTAAAGATGAATAAACTCATTTTTCTAAGTGCTGTACTGTTATTTAAAAAACATTTTCTTAATTGCAGGCCTATATTTAACTTGTTTAACTTTTTGCATATTTGCTGTGGAAGGGCCCATACTGGTCTCGCACACAAATGCTGTCTTCATTTGTGCTCTGGAAATAGTTAACAATAATTTAATTAGCCTTTTGGAAGAGTGTGTGCAAAGATTATATAAAATGTATTAATTGTCTCCATTCTCCGTCTGGATCTTATTTATGCGGGCAAGAAGCTGATGGCCTTTACCACACGTTCTTGTTTCTGTTGTAAAACTAATTATTTAAACTGTAGCACAAATTCCAGATCGAGGGATGGCTCAGCTGTTGGAGAGTGAATTGAATTTATTGTCAGTGTTCTGAAACCATGAAATTTGCACCATACTTTTATGAACATGTTGCTGAACTGAAAACCCATAAACATGTTGTAAACAGGAGGGCAGCATATACCTCAAAGGCCATTTTTTAAATAAAGATGCCACTGAATAGTAGATAAAGTGTTGGGTCTGGAAATGAGAAAAGATCAAATCTCTTTTTGGTTGGGGTAGCTTTGGACAGACAGCTATTTGTCCTGTTCTGTTCAGGTTTGTAAAGTTGAACCAACAAGATAGGATTTATAAAATACTGAACACAACAGAACACGAAGGTTGAAAAATTATTTTTTAAAAGTTAGTAGCCATCATTACAGCTCCAGTGCCCAAAATATCTTAGGGATTTAAGAAGTAACTCTGTCAAGTTACTGAAATAGTTACATCATGGTTACTTAAATAAAGCAATCAAACTTCTGCTGGTACAAAATTCTTTTTCCTCCCATCTACCTCAACAGTACCTCAGTGTGTTCACAACAAAACACAAGACAGCATGAGCCAACTCTTAAACTATGTGCTATTTATTTCCTGTTTAGTGACACCACGCCTCCAAAACTGTAAAAGTTAGATTAAAACAATATAATGACTGCAAAAGCAATGGTTATCCCACATTCAATTACAGACATGCTGTGGTCTTCCAGATATTGTTGAACTTTAAATCCCACAATCCTTTCATAATTCATTTTAGTAGCCAGGGCTGATGGAGTTGACACACATCTCTGACCCCCAGTTTGAAATAATAGTTGGTATTTTTTTAAGTTGGTAAATTGATAATATGATGAAAGAAACTATACAATATTCATATGCTCATTCAGATAAGTGACATTAAAAGGATGCCCTGTATATTCCTATAAAAGTACAGTTGTCTCTTTGGGCTAATTCCTTGTTACACAAAATCAGAGGTTAGCATTTTTATTCTTAATACCAATCTTTGTGTGAAAAGAGTCTTTTAAAGTGGAGAAGTCAAACATAAAGGTTAAAAGCATATTATATACCCAAATGGGAAGGAACTGTAAAAAATAGGCTTGACTCATTTACATGATATGAAGTAGCAAAAAAGAATAAATGTTTCTTACAAGATATCAATCCCCACAAATGCCTAGACTTGCATGTATTTATATGTACACACAAATCATATGCAATCATACATACTGTGGTCCCTTTGCTGGGGTTTAGTTCTAGGATACCAAAATCCACAGGTGTTCAAGTTATAAGTTATGCAATGTGTCAGCTCACCACAGCCGCTCCTGAATGAACACACGAGACTCTCTGTGATATCACCAGGAACTTTTACTGTAGGAAACATGAACATCAGAAAAGCCAAGAATGGGAGGCTCCGGCCAACCCTCCTTTATATACCCTCCCCCTCATTTGAACAGTCTCTTCCCGCTCAGTAAAACCCCGCGCAAATTCCCCGCCAAGTCCATCAGCCGTTTCTCCTCCGAGTCCTGGGACGCAGGTGTCTTATCAATGTCAGTGACCCTGAAACTCAGAGCCACATCCAGGCTCTAGTAGCAGGGTTCTGACATGGCGTCCTCCTCCCCTTCGTCCTGGAAGGAAAAGATTAAACACAACTATTGTTCTCCGCTGTCCAGAGTTCCTTTATACTTTTTTAACAGGCTGCAATGGAATACCGGGTGTACCTTTCCTAGGTCCTTTGGTAGCCTCAGCTCATAGGTCACTTCGTTTATTCTTTTTGCTACCCTGAATGGCCCTATATAGCGTGGAGCCAATTTCTTGGATGGGAACCCCAATTTCAGGTTTTTTGTGCTCAGCCAAACCAGATCTCCTTCGCCCAATTTGTCCCCCTCTCGGCGCCTACGATCCGCAAAGAGCTTGTACTTCTTTTGTGTTTCCCGCAATGCCTCTACCACGGTTTGCCACCCTTGCTTGATTTTGGCCGGCCATTCCTCGTCGGTCTGGCCCTCCCCTTCCTTCCACTCGGGTAGCCTGGGGAAAGGTGCCACCTCCTGTCCGTATACTATTTCGAATGGGGCACGACCTGTGGCCGAATGTACGGCCCCGTTAAAAGCCATCTCAGCAAACGGAAGAAGGTCCGCCCAATCATCCTGTCTATAATTGGTGTACATCCTTAAGAATTGGCACAGTGTCTGTTGGGTACGTTCGACCCCCCCGTTGGTCGCGGGATGAAAGGCCGAGCTCAGGTTCCTTTCTGCTCCTAACAGCTGTAAGAATTTTCCCCAAAATTTTGCAGTAAATTGGACTCCCCGGTCACTAATTATCTTGTCGGGACACCCATGTAGGCGATATACATGCTTCACATACAAATCAGCAAGTTTTTCAGCTGAAGGGAGTTTTGGCAGAGCCACAAAGTGTGCCTGTTTTGAGAATAGGTCCAATATTGTCCAAATGTATCTGTGGCCTCTGCTGGGGGGTAGTTCGCCTACAAAATCCATGGCTACGCATTCCCATGGCCTCATGGGCTCCACCACCTTCTGCAATAGCCCCTGGGGCTTCCCCGGTGGTGTTTTTCCCTCTGCACATAATTCACACTGCGTGACGTATCCCCTGGCGTCTTTCCTCATTCCGGGCCACCAGCATTGTTTGGCCAACAGTTTAATAGTCCTGGTGGGGCCTAGATGACCCGCACCCTTGTTATCATGGTACTTCCTTAACATTTCTCGTCTTAAACATTCAGGAATATACAATTTCTTATTTACAAACACCAAATCCCCACACAATTCTCCCTTTTCTTTGTTTGTTTGTAACCATTTGTCCATTCCATACGCTCGCTTCAACTCTTCCTCCCATATTTCTCCTCCCCCCGTGGAAATGGCAGTACGTTTGTTTTCTTTGGCCGCTTGTGCTCGAGTTAGTACTGCCAGGCCCCATTGCTTATCAAGAAAAATACTCCCTTCAGATTCCTGAATTCCTCCCCCGTGCTGAGGCATCCGAGAGAGAGCGTCAGTGAGTATATTATGTTTCCCCTGGAAGAATCTGAGTCTGAAATCAAAACGGCTGAAATATTGGGCCCATCTAATTTGCTTCGCTGATAGTTTACGAGGGGATCTTAGATACTGTAAATTTCTATGGTCAGTCCACACCTCAAACGGTGTTCCACTTCCTTCCAGAAAGTGTCTCCAGCACTCTAGTGCTTTTAGAATCGCTAAGGCTTCTCTCTCCCAAATCGGCCAGTTTTTTTCTGTATCGCTAAACTTTTTTGACAGATAGCCACATGGCTTCAGGTTCCCCCCCTCGTCTTTCTGTAGCAGAACTGCCCCATATGCCCGGTCTGACGCATCGCAATGTAATACAAAGGCTTTAGACATATCAGGGTGCTGTAGGACAGGCTCCTCAGTAAAACGCTTTTTAAGGGCTTCGAAAGCTTCCTGGCATTCTATTGTCCAGGTCAGTTTGGCCCCTGGGGCCTTCACTTTGGCTGTTTCTCCCCTACCTTTAGTCTTTAACAAATCCGTTAATGGCAAAGTGAGGCGCGCAAAGTCCTTGATAAATGTTCTATAGAAGTTTGCGAACCCTAGGAAGGATTGCAGCTGCTTCCGTGTTTTGGGGGCTTCCCACCCCCTCACGTCTTCTACCTTCGCAGGGTCCATCGCCACTCCCTGGGAGGAAATCCTATACCCCAGAAAGTCTATCTGGTCTTTATTGAACTCGCACTTGGCAAGCTTCGCATACAGTTTTGCTTCTCTCAACTTTTGCAGGACTTCCCTGACTAGTTCTATGTGTTGCTCCTTAGTCCGAGATACTAACAATATGTCATCTAAAAAAACAAAGACTCCCTTGTACAACAATGGATGCAACACTTCGTTGATTAATTGCATGAACGCGGCGCCTCCGCCGCACAAACCGAAAGGGAGCACACGATAATTGAATAATCCGAATGCACAGGAGAAGGCCGTCTTCCACCTGTCCTCTGGTTTAATCTGCAATTTATGGTACGCTTCAATTAAGTCCAATTTAGTGAATATCTGTCCCTCCGATAACTGGGCGATCAAGTCCTTCACTAAAGGTAGGGGGTATTTATTTCCAGAACTGATTGCATTCAGGCCCCTGTAGTCAATGCAGAGCCTCAGCGTTTGGTCCTTTTTGCGCCTGAACAACACAGGCGCCCCTAGAGGGGAATTTGAAGGCTCTATGAAACCCCTCGCTAGGTTTTTATCGATGTATTTTCTCAGTTCCTCCTTTTCCCTAGCCGACATTGGGTATATTTTTGCCTTAGGAAGCTCTGCTCCTGGGACTAGCTCTATCTTCACTTCAACTCTCCGCTTCGGTGGGAAACTGTCTGCTTCCTTCTCATCAAATACGTCCACAAAATCCCGATACTCTGGGGGTAATTTATCTGCCAGTTCTGCTATCCTGATAGAGTCTTCCTCCCCCCTTTTCCCCGGCTCCCTTTCCACTTCCTGGCTCCCTCCTTCCAACTTCATCCTGAAGATCATGCTCTTATCCTCCCAGTTGATTTGCGGGTTGGCCTGCCCCAGCCATGGCATGCCTAGTATAACATTATAGCTGGCTATTTGTGATATCACAAATGACACCTTTCCTTCCCAACTCCCTATCTTACACTTTACATCTTCGGCACTGTACTTAGCTAATGATCCCGATGCTGTGGATCCGTCCAACTGCGAAAAAGCTATTGGGGATTCTAGGTTCGTTCTTTCGCATCCCAATCCCTCGGCTAATTCAGGGGAGATGATGTTCCTGGAACATCCACAATCCACAAATGCTTTGCAGGTTGCTTGTTTGCTGCCACTTTCCAGCTGAATGGGGACCACTATCATGGCTTTGTCCTGACTTACCAACCCCCCCGAGTGGTGCCTCATCGGTGGTTCTTCCTCGGCGCGTTTCCCTGCCACGGCTCTTGGTTTGGGCGGGCCTCCGCCTTCCCCTTTTCTCTGCCAGCACTCGGCAGCCCTGTGGCCCAAACGGCCGCACACGAAGCAGCCCCTCCTGCTGGTGCTCACGTTCCCTGTCGGCTCCGTTCTCCTCCCGGCTGGGGTTGATCCCTCCTTCCGGCTCCCCTCTTTCATCTGCGGCCGCTGCTGTAGCCCTCCTCGGTGCCTCCTCGCCTGGGCCAGCGATGTCTCGATGCGCCCCGCCAGCTGAATCCATCCGCGCAGTGTGTCAGGCTCATCACGATGCACCGCCCAGGAGAGGATCTCCCGCCTGAGCCCCTCTTTGAAGAGTTCTATCTTTGTCACTGCAGACCATTCCGGCACCTTTTCAGCGAGGCATTGGAACTCCTCCGCATACTCAGATACCGACCTCTGCCCCTGGGAGACGGTCTTCAACTCCTCCCTCGCCCGGATCTGCTCCAGTGGATCTCGGAAACGGGTCTCCAGGGCCCCCATAAAGCGTCGGAGTGACCCCAGACATGGGTCGCGCCGCGCGTGTAGTTGAACGTACCAGCTGGCCGCTCCCCTCTTCAACACTGCACCAATGGCCCGTACCCGGCTGGATTCCGTTCTAAAAGTGTGGGCATTGTCCTCCATATAGCCCCTCACCGTGGTCAGGAAAAAATCCAGTTCAGAGGACTCTCCCCCAAACTCGATCCTTAGTTCCTCTCGTCTCGGTAGGGGTCCCTGTGGTGGCAATCCCCAATTCTCCGCCCGTCGCAAGCCCCCTTGCGGGCCAGTGGGCCCCGCTGCTGCTTCCCTTTGTCCTGTGCCACGCCCGGCATTCGCCAGGGGCACCAGGGTCTCAGTTGGGAGCGTAGCCGGGATTCTCGGAGGCTTTTCCCCTTCGTCGTCACTCTCCTCCACCCGCGTCAGGCTCGTTTGGATCTTGGGCCGGGCACCGGGCTCCTTTCGCATTTCCCTTCCCTTCGGTGCTGGGAGGTCTGCAAAGCCCTGGCTGCTTCCCATGCTCACGTCCCACATTGAGCTAGCCCGGAGTTCCCTTCCTCGCTCCGGCTCCGCCAAAACCGCCAGGCGCTCCATCGCCCTTGACATCACTGCCAGGGTGGTCTCCATCGCCGACATCCTCTCCTCCAGAAACACCATCTTTTGCGGGCCTGGGGAAGGTGAACCTTCCTCTCCTCCGGTGCTATCTCCCCGCACCACTCCGCGCCTCTGGGTTACCCCATTTGGCTGGGCATAAGCGGTGGATGACGCCAGGGCCGCCAGCTGGTGGAACTCAGCGTCCGTCTCGGGAGTGGCCCTTTCCGACCTTCCTCCTCCGGCGCCCAAGAGCTCTTCATCCTCCACTTGCATGTTACACCTCACCGCTACAGCGGGATGGTGTCCGTATTCTTGGCTTAGTGTCAGCTCACCACAGCCGCTCCTGAATGAACACACGAGACTCTCTGTGATATCACCAGGAACTTTTACTGTAGGAAACATGAACATCAGAAAAGCCAAGAATGGGAGGCTCCGGCCAACCCTCCTTTATATACCCTCCCCCTCATTTGAACAGTCTCTTCCCGCTCAGTAAAACCCCGCGCAAATTCCCCGCCAAGTCCATCAGCCGTTTCTCCTCCGAGTCCTGGGACGCAGGTGTCTTATCAATGTCAGTGACCCTGAAACTCAGAGCCACATCCAGGCTCTAGTAGCAGGGTTCTGACACAATGGGGTAATAAAATGGTGTCCCTTATATAAAAGTTAAAATTGAACTTTACTTTTTCAAATTTTGAAAATATTTTCCAACCATGAATGGTTGAATCAGTGGATATGGAGTGCCAACTGTACATATTTGTGTATATGTATGTAGTGTAATATATTGCATGCTATAATGATTATTATACATTTTATTTATTATATTATAGGGGCATATATAAGTGCTGTCTGAATACTGTCTTATAAACACAAATATATAGTACTGTATAAGAGACACATTACACCACAAACTTAAATGAATATTTTTTTGCTGAGTTAACTGCAGGAGGAACAAAAGCTTCTGAGTTGGCTGAGAAAAAACTATCACATAATCAAAAACCATTGTGGGAACAATGACAAAAAGGCAGGCTATGTGTTCAATGTATGGGTTTCGGGGCCTACTGTAGAAGAGTTGAAAGAACACATTTATGAAAAGCAAGCCGTTGAAAGTGGGTACAGCTGCATACATGCATGCCTTCAAGAAACATGCATACAAAAATATGCACACATTTCTGTGTTCACCAAAATTCTTATCGAGTATGTGTGTGTGTGTATACACATATGTACAGATGTGGGAATGGGACAGAAGAAGTGGCTACATGGAAAAGTGCAAATGTTCTAAAAAGTAAAACAGCTATATGCTACTTCATTCAGGATTCTATAGTTCTAACTGGGATACTTTATTCTTTATAGTAAAGCAACTGCTATGCTTCAGAATTTGCTAAGTATCCATTGAATGGAACCAAGTTTTCTTTATAGCTCTTGGCTTGGGAAGGGAGAGAGACTTTTAGTGCTGGGCCATAGGAAGCAGAGCCCATGGGCAGCCGAAGTGTGAATCCTGGCAGGTTTCAGACTAGAGTTGGACGCAATGCTGGGGCTGATCACAAGAAGGTCAGCATTGAGAGCTGAGTCTGTGAGCCCCTTGGAGAAAATGCTGGAATTGAGGGCTATAGGCAAAGAAGGAAGCTGACAGTGTAAAAGGAGAACACTTGAAGAAAGGGAATGGCAGAGAGAGGGGGCAGGCGTAACCACAAAGATTAGCTATGCCATTCTAGCATGTCGAGAGTGTGGCTGTTGCTCAGATGAAGACATGCAAGCTTGACCTAGAGACATTTAATAGTTGGGCACATATCAGGAGAAGCAGGCCATTACCAGAAGGGTGGATGAAAGAGCAAGAGGGACCAAAAACATAGTGTGTGTATGTTTCTCTCTGTGTGTTTTCCAGAGGTAAAAGCAGAAGCTGCCATGTAGAAAAAGATGATATCCTTTATTCTTGACACACTGTGAGAAGCATACTTTCTCAAATGTAAGTCATCATTTCAACAGTTTTGTGAGGCAGGTAGATTATTTTCAGATGGAACAAGTGTGCCTTTTGGCCAGGAAAAAATCTTTTCAGAATAAAAATTGTTTTGCTAGAGCCCAGTAAATTGTTTTGGGGTACTTTCCACATCAAAGCAGTCCCATTCAAACAGTTGCCAGGATGATGCATTGAGATTATCTGAAAAAATCAAACTCAAGCTCTGGAGTATGTCAGTGCTTGCATTAAATGCATAAGTAACATGAATATAGTGTCTTTTCTCTTTGAAATATATTTTAAAACATCACAAAAGATAAGGTAAATTAGATAACTTGAAAAAATACCATTTTGACTACTAGATTCCAGAACATCTTCTGACTTGAGGCTTGATTTTTTAAAATTATCCCTTATAGTACAATGAGCAATCTGCTGGGGTTCAAGTCCTCCCCCAAGATACCAAAATCAATGAATGTCATCCATTGTATAAAATGGCAAAATCAAGATTTGGATTTTGGATTTTAAAAAATACTTTCAAGCCGTGATTGAATCTGTGGATAAAGAATCCGTGGATGTGGAAGACCAACTATGGAAAAAATCTCAGGAAGGAGTTCAGGCATCAGAACAAAAAAAAATTGAAACAGTTTGAAATCATACAAGATGGTTTGGAAAAAGCAGTTTAAAACAGTATACACACTGCAATGAACGTCTGAGGCCTAGTCAGTCCATGATCTGTAGCCCATAAAAGCTTTCTAAAACAAGTTTTAACCTGACACCGAAAAAAAGGCTAGTATCATAATAACTGTCTTCAAGGGGAAGATGTTTTGTACCCACGTTGCACAGTAGAAAAGATTGTCTTCCTGTCTCCATCCTAGTAGACCTTTTTATAAGAAGTATTCTTTCAAGTATTGAGGTTCCAAGCAGTTCAAATGTCATCGCTTTGAATTTGGATTAGTTCATATTGGCATACTGTGCAGCTTTTTCTTCTCAAGTTTTGCCTTTCTTTGAGTCTGAGAGAACATGACTTACCCAAGGGGTGTTGAAGCACTGATCTTCCGACTTCCTAGTCTCAACACTCAAACCACTCCACCAGGTTTGCTCTGCATATATTTACTCCGAGGTGAATCCTACTTTCCTCAAAAGAACTTATTGTCAAGCAAGTGGGAGAAATCAAGAGATCCCGAGGTTACATAAATTAGAATACATGGAGATCATTAAGGCATAGATACACAGGATGGGATTACAGTTGGCCTTCTGTTTCCATGGATTCTTCTTCCATGGATTCCACCATCCACAACTTGAAACTGCTAAAAAAATCCAAAAAGAAAACATTGATATTGCCATTTTATATAAGGGACATCATTTTTATGCCATTGTATATAATATCCTGTTTCCCCTAAAATAAGACATCCCCAAAAAATAAGACCTAGTAGGGGTTTTGCTGAATTGCTAAATATAAGGCCTCCCCCAAAAGTAAGACCTAGAAAAGTTTTTGTTTGGAAGCATGCCCGGCGCCCACCAAACAAAACACCATAGCATGCAGGATTGGTAAATGTACATACCAGTTGTATATGGAAAAAATGGTAGTATCAAGAAATTCTTAACAGAAGTCACAGTTTGTCTGGTTTGGTTATGTTGGTTTGTGATGACAACTACAGTACAGGATAGAATAAATGTTCATTTTTTGTTCAACAATAAATGTGAATTCTTCTTCATGGAAAAATAAGACATCCCCTGAAAATAAGACCTAGCGCATCTTTGGGAGTAAAAAATAATATAAGACACTGTCTTATTTTCGGGGAAACACGGTATTTATAAATCCATGGATTTATATATCTAAGCGGGTTCCTGGAACAAAGCCCCTGCAGATACCAAAGACTTGCTGTAGTCTTTTTACTGAACTGATAGAGCATCCCCATAAATGTGTGTGCGTGTGAGAGAGAAATCGTTTTAACTATAACCTGGGTATGGTATGATAATCATTGTAGGGGAGGAAGAGTGCAGTCGTCCTTCCAGTGGTCTTCCAGCACAGCTAGTGGATTGAATCTTTTTGCTATCTCTCTGCTTCAACCAGCTAGAATGGCTTTTGTACACCAGCCTCAGGCTGTTTGTATAGCTATCCCCTCTTGGTCTCCTCTGACTGGTAGCAGTTTTGTGGGGTGTTAAGCAGAAGCCCTTCTCTATATTTTGTGCCTGTTCCTTTTAACTAAAGATGCTAGGGATATAAATCCCCAACCTACAGTCCTTCCTTCTTAACAAACAACGCTGAGAAGAAATGAGAAGTCTTCCTTTGTTGTACCTCTGAAATCAAAGCAGCAAACCTACTGCTGAAACATGAAAGTTTATCTCAGAAACAGAAGAACTTTCCTCCTTGCCCTTCAGATCAGGGGCCTCAAGGGGTTCTCGGGTTGGCTCCAGGCAGATTTCTTCAAACAACTGCAAATTGCCTTCGCATTTAATTGAGCTTATTGTTCAGGAATAGCTATGGGGTTTTTATTAATGAAAGGTTATCCTGCCTGTTTGATTTCTGTCTGTCTCTGTCTCCCTCTCTCTCCCAGTGCAATATCAGATGGAAATGATGCGAAGCCTCCGCCATGTAAACATCGATCACCTTCATGTCGGCTGGTACCAGTCTACCTACTATGGCTCCTTTGTCACCCGGGCTCTCTTGGACTCCCAGTTCAGTTACCAGCATGCGATCGAGGAATCTGTCGTTCTCATTTACGGTTAGTGTGCCGTTTCCTGTATTATTCTTCCCCAGCCCCACCACACAACACCCAATGCCCCCTTGATCTTATTAGGCTATTTTTGACTTCGATCTCCTTGCCTGTAAGAGCAGCCTTGGCAGGCCTTTTTCGAGTAAATACCAACCCTGTGTCTGCAGCAGCCTCAGCAGCAGCGAAGTCTAGACAGGGTTTCCTTCTTTCTGTTTATTTTTCTTGCTATCAGAGCCCTGATGTGTACGTTTTGGAATGCTGGAGTAGCTGCTTCATTTTTATTCCTCCGCTGCTCCCCCTCCTGCATGGAAGGGGATGGTGGAGCTCGACCAGATGTCTTAACAAACTCTTGCCTGCTAGAGCGTCTGGGTCCCTACGTGACTGACCAATCAAAATGTAACTTGCCAAGTCTTCCTCCCCCCCCTTTCCACCTCCTTTTTATGCATTTGACAGAAGCGTACAAAACCTGGACTGTTTCGTAGCACAAAGATTTTTTTCTTTTCCGCCGACGTTTTTTTAATGGCGTTTCCTCAGGCTCTCCAGACCAGATGTTCTGTGCTGTATCAGAACCGTAGGCAATTTAACAGCTTTATAGCCTTCCCCTCCCTGAACACTCACAGTTTTGCCATATCTGGCAGGCTCGCGTATAGTTTCCAGCTGAGAAGTAAATGTAACGTCCTGAGTATCTGTCAGAAAAAATACTAATGAATACGATCAATCTTATGAGCTGCCCCAAAATTGTTTCAGTATGTTAACAATTGGATTACAGTAAAGAACAAGTTGTTAAAGTATACTTATACTGGCTGGAAACATTGCATCATCAGATCTTGATGAATTTTCCACTTGTTTCAGTCTATTTTGGTTTTCATTTTATCACTGATTACTAAAGGTTTGACTGTGTTCAGTTTCAGACAACACAAACGTTAACCTTTTTTAAAAAAGTTTGCTATTTGGCAAGACTGGCTCAGCTGTTATCTGGCTACAGATGTTAAGCTCCCTGATCCTAGAAATTAAATGGAGTTTTCAAAAATACATAGCGCTTTCCATTTTTTAAGACAGTGTGTGTGTGTGTGTGTGTGTGTGTGTGTGTGTGCCAATTTGAAAATTGTTTACCTATTTTTAAAAAAGTGGAACTGGAAAGATTTGACAAAATAGACATTTACCTTATAGAGCTTGGTGATCCAGGTGTAGATTCTGGACTCACAATAAGGCCACAGTGTCATTGTGAAGTTCCCACAGAAGAAACAGTGGTGTTTGACTTGCAATTTGTGAAAGTACAAGTAGGGGGCTCTTATGTATGATCCATTTAAAAACAATTATACCACCATCCACATAAAAAGTCTAGTATGGGGAAAGGCTTTTAGTCTAGTTTTTTTTCCTGACCTACAAGTTCCTGCAAGAAGATATGGTTATTTTTTAAGGAAGAGCATTCAGTCTTGTGAATTCCCATCTCTAGGAATAAGTCACAGGAAATTAGATTTTAATTGAACATTAGAAGAAATGTTTGATAGTAAGAGTGGTTCAGCAATGGAAGCAATTGCTTAGAGAGATGGCTGCGCCTTCTCTGGACATCTTCAAAAAGAGGATGAACTGCTACCCTTTGAAATGCTTTAGCTAGAGATCTTGCATTGAGCAGGGGATTGGGCTGCATTACCCATAAGGCCCCTTCCAACATTTTGATTCTAGGATTCTGCAGAAGTGCTGATATCTAGACACAACTTGATTAACTTGGCCTTCTGGATAAGGCCTTAACTGACGTCTTCTGGATGTTGTTGGGGTACAGCTCCCTTGGTCTCTGTAAACTGTTGATGCTCACTGGCCGATGTGCCTTCCATTCCAATATCTGGAGGGCTACAGTGACCCAGTCTGGCCTGGAAAACAATCAGAACATAAATTGTGGTTTTAGTAGCATATAAGTGCAATTTTAATGAGACAGCCCATTATTTGGAGAGATATTTGAGTATAATTGGAAACAGCAACATAAAGATTGTTTGACAGGCCCCTGTAGCACTCAGTATAAAACAACCAAGTAGAATTATAGAATCATAGAGTTGGGAGAGGCCACAAGGACCATCCAATCCAACCCCCTTTTCTCTGTTGTATTGATGCCATCAAGGAAAATTGGAAGCTGCCTTCTCCTAGGCATCCACTTATGTACTCTTTGGCAGTATCTCTTCATGGCCTCTGTTTGGCGAATGCTTTCTATCACTAAGGGATTAAATACTGGGGTGGGATTGGGATATGTGCAAAGCATTTCTGAATAGAATTTATGTTTTCTGAGTGTTGACTTATGTGACTGGTATAGTATTATGGCCCCATTTTATGGCCCCATGCACAGTCCTTGCTCTATTAAGAAAAGTTTTTTTTCTAAATCTGTAAAATGCCCTTGGAAAATACCTAGTGTATTTTGATAAGGTCTTCATAGACACAAAAATATAATTTTCCTCTTAAGGGAATATGGTATGACCCTTGTATCTATGGGAACCCATGGTTTCATTTAACTGAATCCGATAAAATACATCTTCACTAGGCATTTCTTAAGTTCTCCAGCAGAACACTATGCTATGCTTCTGTTGAAAGCTGACCATGGAGTAGTTATGGACTACTTAGCGATGCCTACAGAGGTGCCCCCTAGAAATTGTTCGTTCAATGAGGTTCATTATTATCCATGATTTTTGCTAACTGGTAAGTCTAGGAATATATTCCCTGAAGATACTGGGGTTGTACTGCACTACTCTTTCAAAGGAATGTTGCCTAAATAGAGGTCTCAAGGTCTTTTCAAATCACATCAGATATTTGATAAAATGTTGTTTTCTTGTGTTGCATTGTTTTCCCCCTTTGTTTTAAATTGGGTACTAGTTAGCTTCTTGACAGAATTCAAGATGTTTGTTGTGATGCTTTAAAGCTCACGGTAGTAAGGGCACAAATTATGCCAAGGACTATCACCTGCTGTGTGATTTTTCCCTGGAAGATTTTCCAGCTTTCCATGGTGCAGGTTTTAAAGATCAGATTGTTCTAATTGTATACCAGCAACTATGGAATTAGTCCTTCTAAGATAATGGCAACTTCTTTATCAAAACTTGTTTATGTCTTGGCCTGAAATTCCTTATTTCTTCTGGTCCTCTTGATTTTGCTACTTGCCACTTTAGCCACCTAGGGAACTTTTGTAATTATACACCATACAAACACTATAAATAAATGATGCTGATTTTGTTGACATTCATTTGCAAGATCTGCTTTATTGTTGTATGTTGTTTGATTGATTGGATGTTTTTGGTCTGCTGCTTTGAGCTATGCAAAAGCAGATGATACATTTTAATAATATATTTGTGTGCAATTTGAATGACTTTGCCTCGGGGTTGCAGTTTCATTAAATGTCTCAGAAAATTGTTTAGATGTTTACTGGAAAATAAAAATAGCCCCATTTAAAAGTGTTCAGATACATTTGCATGAATAAATATTTGCTATCTTTCTCTCTTTGCTCCTGTTCTTTCTCAGATCCTATAAAAACCGGCCAGGGATATCTTTCCCTGAAAGCTTACAGGCTGACCCCTAAATTGATGGAGGTTTGCAAAGAAAAGGATTTCTCTCCAGAAGCGTAAGTACAAGGTGATGTTTTGGAACTTGGGTGACAGAAAGAGGGAGAAAGAGGATTAAATCATTCATGAAGAACGCGTATGGTTGGGATGATATATATGCTTTTGCAAGAGCTCAATATATTTAAAACTGTCACAGGTGATCAGGTAAAGGAGCAACATTTACTTTACTGCAAAAGGATGTGACCCCCTTGCTGACACTCCAAAGAGACGGTGATGTTAAAGCCAAATGAAATTGAGTAGAAAAGAGAGAAAATGAAAGGTTTTGAGTACAAGTTGGACTAAGGACCTGTACCATTTTTGTGGCAGAGGGGTCTCTCTTATGCATAAGTGTCCTGGAGTGGAGATACGGTGTGTTCGCTATGTACAATTCCAAATATATATATATATATATATATATATATATATATATATATATATTACAGTTGAGTATAGTATAGTAGTCAGTATGCATCAGTCAGTCTGTACAGTATGTAGTTAAGTTAAGTATGCTGCAGAAGTCTGGTAGTATGCATTAGAAGTGAGTTGAGTACAGTATGCATCAGAGGACAGTGTTAATCTATATGCAACTGAAACAGAATGCTTAAAGAACACTGTTTAAACTTTGAACCAATAAGCAATGTACCTTTAAGATGAATACATGATGTTTTGTAAGTAAATCAACTATGTTAACTTTTAAGAAAGACTACTTATTTTGGTCTCTTGAGAGCATGATTTAAAAGCAATATATTTTATGGGAGAGTAGATTTTTTGGGGCAACTGAATTAACACTTCTGGAGATCTGCTATATATTTTATGCATTGGTATATCTTTGTTCCTTACTATTCAAAGAGAAAACCAGGGATATCAGTCTAACAATTGAGAAACCTAATTTGCCTTGCATGAATCTAGTGGATCTTTACCACTAAGGAGAAGATTGACTCAAGTGAGTTTTTAACTCTTCTCAGGAAGCTCATACATTACAAAAGGGTTATGATTGTTCCAAATAGTGTTGTGTATGCCAATTGATCTCTAAAAAGGGTCACACTTCCAAATGGCTATGGAGAGTCTGGTTTTCCAATAGGTTATGATCTCTAACGAGATCATGTCTTACCAAAAAGGTGTCTTCAGGTTGATAGAATGCAAGGGTAGCCTTGTTGGCTGTTAAATAAAATCCAAAATATGTGCTGGTGCTACCTTTATTAGCCCAAGGAGCAATAAAATATTTACACCAACTATTGAAGCTTGCTGATGTCCTTATCAGGTAAAGAAGATGAAAATACATACTTTCAATGTCTATTTTCTACAATATCACTCACATTCCCTTGCACATAATCATTACCATCTTCACCTAGAATCATAGAGTTGAAAGAGACCACATGGGCCATCTAGTCCAATCCCCTGCCATGCAGGAAAAGCATAAAGTACCCCGACAGATGGCCATCCAGCCTCTGTTTAAAAGTTTCCAAGGAAGGAGCTTCCACCCTCCCCCCCCTCCCCAAGGCAGAGAGTTCCACTGCTGAATAGCTCTTATCGTCAGGAAGTTCTTCCTAGTGTTCAACTGGAATCTCCCTTCCTGTAATTTGAATCCATTGCTGAAAGTTCTAGTTTCCAGGGCAGCATAAAACAAGCATGCTTCCTTCTCCTTGTGACATCCTTTCACATATTTATACATGGCTATCATGTCTCTTCTTTCTTTTTTTTTCTTTCTTTTTCGTGTCAGGAGCAACTTGGGAAACTGCAAGTCGCTTCTGGTGTGAGAGAATTGGCCGTCTGCAAGGACGTTGCCCAGGGGACGCCCAGATGTTTTCATGTTTTTATGATTCTTGCGGGAGGCTTCTCTCATGTCCCCGCACAGAGCTGGAGCTGATAGAGGGAGCTCATCCACGCTCTCCTCGGGTGGGATTCGAACCTGGCAGCTTTCAAATCAACCTTCAAGTCACAAGGCTTTAATCCACTACGCCATCGGGGGCTCCATATGTCTCTTCTTAACTTTCTCTGCAGGCTAACCATCCCCAGTTCTTTAAGACACTCCTCATAGAGCATGGTCTCCAGATCTTTGATCATTTTTGTTGCCCTCCTCTGGGCATATTCCAGCTTGTCAATATATCTTTTAAAAGCAGTGTTTTTGGTTTGGAAAGATTAGCTGTTTATACGAAACGTTGCCCAGGGCACGCTGACTGAATTTACTTTGAGGAGGCTCTTATTTTATAACTTTTACACTTATTTGTTATGCAATGCTTTGACATGAAACAAATAAATATCTCTTTTGAACTGTGGTGCCCAGAATTGGACACAGTATTCCAGGTGAAGTCTAACCAACTCAGAATAGAGAGGCACAATGACTTCTCTCAATCTGGACACTATGCTCCTTTTGATGCAGCCCAAAATCCCATTAGCATTTTTAGCTGCTGCATCACACTGTTGGCTCATGTTCAACTTATTGTCCACAAAGACTCCAAGATCTTTTTCACATGTACTGTTGTTGAGCCAGGCATCACCCATGCTATATCTTTGGATTTTATTTTTTTCTGCTTAAGTATAGTATCTTACATTTGTCCTTGTTGAAATTCATTTTGTTAGTTTTGGCCCAGTTCTCTAATCTCTTGAGGTCATTTTGAATTCTGATCCTGTCCTCTGGAGTGTTAGCTATCCCTCCTAATTTGGTGTCATCTGCAAACTTAATAAGCATGCCCTTTAAATCTTCATTGAAATCATTAATAAAGATATTGAACAATCCTGGGCACAGGACCGACCCCTGTGGCACTCCACTAATAACTTGTTTCCAGGATAAAGTGGAATCATTGGTGCGCATGTAATGAAGAAACCAGTAAGTATCAAAAGTTAGCATATTTTTATGGCCTCAGGGTGGCATAATAGAGGTATCACCAATGTGCATTGTGGATTTAGTTTAAAGCTCAACGTAGCTATAGCTGCATTTTCTCAGAAAGGATGTTATGTGTGTACATTTTGCACAACATATGCCTCCTTAAGATACATGGCAGCCATGGCTGTCACCTACACATGCAAAAGATATGTGAGGATAGGGTTATTTGGGTGCGTTCCTGGAAACCTTTTCAAGTGCTCAGTGCCCATGGATACCAAATAACTGCGGCACTTTTATTTATGGCACATTCTGTTTTGTGTTACTACAGTTTGAGAGATCATTTTCCTTGCCGTTTTCCAGGTAAAAAAGGACTGCAAACGACAGATAATTTCCAAGAGGGTAGCCAGATAAGTCAGCTGCCTTATGATACCTTAAAGACTAATGAGTTTTATTTGGCCTAAGATTTCATGGGTGAACACATCAGATGGGTTTTAAAGCCTTACCAGTGTCATCACACATGGTTTCTAATTAAATAGGAGAACATGGTGGTCTGTGAAAACTATTGACAAGCCAGAATAGTGATTTGCAATGCACCATATTAGAACTATGCATTTTCTCCATTTTGACTTCTGACTGTTTTGAGGATTGTTTGCCAAAGAACCTCAACATGCCATGGCATGGCATTGTAATGATTTAAACAGTTACTTCTCCATTTCACCTGTTGACAAGTTCCCAGTGCAGTTTCCAATACCATGCTAATAATTATTATTTCAAATGTGCTCAATTAAAAAGCAAGGGGAAAATTACAATGTAAAGTCATGGGTCAATGAGATTTTCATTTGGCACCAAGAAGACAATAAACCTGACATGCAGTTTCGAGTGGAGTCAACACAACACAATAGAAAAGGCCAATTGCTGAGGATTCTGGTGTTATATGTGTAAATACATAAGCCGTGCCCCTGTTGGTTACCATGACTATACCATTGTAGGTGACAGCACAGTGATGATGTTGGCAGCATGGGTAGGAGGGAATAGACAGCAGGCTTAGTAGTGATATGAAAAAGGCAAAGAAACGAGACTTCTTGGCTCCTGAGCTGCTAAAGAGCTGGCAGGACAAATCTCTCTACTGATGGATATAGTATGAATTCATTATGCACAGTTTCATTTACCAATGGTGCAAAAAATATTCCTCCTTGGGAGTATTTTAGGGCATCTCTAAATCCTCCAAAATTTATGGTATTCTCACCCTGAGGAGAAAACTGCTCTGAGTCCTCTTTGGGGTGAGAAAGGTGGGATATAAATGCAATAAATAAAGAAATAATAAATTTGTGGACCTTTCAGGGTCTTTCAGTGTAATTCTGTGGTGTGTTTCTGGCCCAAGTGTAGTAGTCCAAATATTGGGTCTGGTATTATCTGTGGTTTTGGGTATTTACAGGGAGTCTTGGAACGTATCCCCACACATGCAGGTTTTGTACTGTACATTAGTGTCAGGCATCCAGCATTAATGTGTAAGTACCACAAGACAAACCCGCTTGCCCTCACTGTTACCACATATGAATAAAATATGCCTACCCACTTGTTTCTTTCTTATCCTTTAAAATATTTCTATCTCAATGGCAATAAAATCAATTTAGATAATTTCAACCATTACACCATTGAAGACAAAATAATTTAAACAAACATATTAAACAGTTCAGTCAGTTAACGGAATTGGTGGAAATCTTCAGTTGGGGCATGCTCAGATGTGGAAGGTAAATACCTAAATGCTGACTGAATTGTCCATCATCAATGATTTCCTTATTAAGAGACTCTCACCAAATTTAAAAGGAACTCTGAATATACCAGAATCCAATTTGAATTATCATTGCTTTGCTGTCCATTAATTAGACTCCAAACTCATTTAGTTGTATTTCTTCTAGAATTCCTCATGCAACTGGAATAAAAAGACTTTCCATGCTGTTTCTCACATTTGCTATAAAAGTTTGACTGTTCCTGGAATTGAAGAGCAAAACAGTCTGGACTGCCTGAAGAATATTTTTGCTAAATCCAGAGGAAGCTCTTAAAAACATGCATGTGTTGCAATTTTTATTTTCAGATTAAAAAAAGCCTCCATCACCTTTGAAAGCATGTTTGAGGAAGTACCCATCATAATCAAGAATTCCTACCTCATCAACGTCCTTCTTTGGGAGCTAGAAAAGAAGTCAGCAGTAGCAGCAAGGCATGAATTGCTCAGTCTTGCAAGCAAGTAAGTACTCCTTTCTCACTCTTCACATTAGATTTCCAGTAAAAATCACCCTGTAAGTTTGAGGATATATGTACTTATTATTCTTCCAGACTATGAAAGAAATTTGACTGAAATGTTTGTGCATTAAGATGATGCGGAAAGGAGGACAGTTTGGGGAAAGGTATAGAACAAAGGTTTACGTAGTTAATTTACAAAATGTTACTATGCATCTTGTGTTAGGCTCAACATATAAGATTACCTGCTGCAAAAATAGCAGGAGGACAAATTTTAATTCCCTAGGAAAGGGTTTCTCTCCCCTGGTAGAAAAATCTACTTCCTATTTGTGTCTCTTGTTTTTCTTTGGTGTCGCACATATGAGTCGCTTGCACTTGTGCCATAAATTGTTCAGAACCATCTAGAGCTGAATGATGGGTCTAGCACTAACACAGCACTTCTCCTCTCCTGCCTCTCAGTTTCTTTTTGTCAGTTGCCGTTTTGCTTTGCTTAGGTATACTATGGACAGCTGTTGGCTTCTCTTTGCCATTTGATTTTAGTCCCTGTGATTTTAGATGCCAAAAAGGACTTTTGAGAAGTGTTTTCTCATACCAAGACATGTTTTACATACCAGCCAATTCCCGTTTCTCTTGTGTTTGGAGACGGAGCATGATGTTGCAATTTGCTTGCATTCTCAGTCATTAATAAATCAAAGGTTATGCACTATGTTTCAGAGTTTCATTTTTGAGAAAGTTATAAAAGTCGTAGATTGGGCTGTCATCCCTAGGCACCTGCATGTGGTCTCAAATTGTATCCATTCCATTTATGGGACTGTTAATCCAAAAGCACATCAATACAACTCTCGTTGATCCTGTCCTCAGGCTTAGTATCAAGATCATGGCACCCTCCACCACCAAGCAGTAAACATATATTGACAAGTCCAGGCCTCATCAAAACCTGATTGGTTTCTTAAGTGGTAAAAATGTTTTACGCCAAAGGTCTGTCACAAAGTAGGTAGGGGCAAGGATATAAAGCCTGGCTCAACAAACATGGACAATTGTTCATTCCATGTATTTGTATTACTAGAGGAGAGCTAATTTGAACATTGGGCACATGGTGGAAAACTATGGAAAAACTGTTTGCATAATTAATACAGGTTTATCACTTTGTCTTCATTGACATCTGTTCCTGCTGCCTTTTTGCATTTTTGGCACACTCTCTTTGCCAAGGAGACACCAGAATACTGTAGCTTTTAACAGTAGTATCTTAGTACAAAACCCTGCCCTGACAAACTGATCCCAGAAATGACGCTTTGTTGTCAACCTTTTTTTTTTCTGCCTACAAAATAAATGGGGCTTGTGAGAGCCAGGCATCTTAGGAAGAGGTTACCTCCTTTCATCTCCATAATAATAGCCCACAAATAAGATTTTTTATATGCACTTTGTGGTGTCAGAAGTGAACCGAGGGTACAGTTATAATGTATTTTAAAAACAAAAGAAAAGTTTAAAACTTCCTTTGACCAGTAGCTGGCCACTTGGCGTGCCCTTGGTGTTGTGCATATGGCAGGGCTCAGATTGCATTGTAGTACATGGTCTATGGTTTGCTTTTCTTCACATTTGCATGTCGTGTACTCCACTATGTGGCCCCATTTCTTAAGGTTGGTGCTGCATCTTGTGGTGTCAGAGCGCAATCTGTTCAGTGCCTCTAAGTCACCCAGTCTTCTGTGTGCCCAGTGGGGAGTCTCTCATTCAGTATCAGCTATGACTTGAGTTTCTGGGTTTTAGCCTGCCACTTTTGGACTCTCGCTTGCCGGGGTGTTCCTGCAAGTAGCTCTGTAGATAGGGGACATGAGAGAAGCCTCCTGCAGGATCATAACACATCTGGGCATCCCCTGAACAACGTCTTTGTAGATGACTGATTCTCACAACCAGAAGCGACTTTACACACACTTATGACTGATAAGAAATCGCAGAAAATGATGAACCTTTTCTTTATTAAATAGTTCTGCATTAGATGCAGTATACTAATTTAGGTTTATATGGATGAATCTTGTACATGCCCATTATTGTATTTAAAAAAAAACACGATTGGGCCTTGGGCAAGGATATAAGAAGAAACAGAAGCTACATGCATAGTAGCCTATGAGTTCTAAGTCCTGGCAGTTTTTAAAAAGTGGTTTTGCCATGTGAAAGCTCTTTTGCAGAGAGTGAAATTGTTCTTAGGGAAAAAAAACAGTTGTTAGTTCAGGTAGTGTCACAGATTCTCAGGTGATTACATGAAATTATTTCAAAACAAATACATAGCAGGAAAAGACAACAAGCTGTTAGCTGTTTCTTAATTATGTTTTGAATTTGATAGACAAAGACCCTTCAGCTCCTGCTGCTGTATGTAGAATCTTAAGGCGGCACCCACTCACATTTTGATCCCATGGGAATTTCAGTTGGAGAGGGTTAAGGACATCCATAGTCCTTCCATCTAAATTAATGGAATGTAAATTTGCTTAACATGGTCTGAATTCAATATTTTAAATGGATACGCGTTTATTGTACTCATTTGTACAGATCTCTAATACCTTACTTGTCTGTTTCCCCTTTCTGCTTGAAAGGAAATCATAATATTTTTAAAAGTCAGTTTTTTTAAACATGAATGTATAGCAGCTCATTATCTTAATTCCCACTATTTTGCATTAATAACTTAAAGTAGTCCCTCGGACTAAGTTTTCCATTTATATATGTTCCATTTAATGTAATTCCATTTAGTCTTGCGTGTGACTTAGTGACTGGCACCCCTGCTAGATCACAATGTTCATTAAAACAATTTCATTAAATACCTAACAGTTGCAAAGTGAAAGCTATAAAAGAAAAAGACCCACAAGGAAAGACTGCAGGAACAGAAAGTTGGAAGAGACCTTGTTGAAACCGAGGCATTTAAAATACTGAAAACAGCAAAAACAAAAATCTATTCCATCTCAAGTCAAGATGGTGGTACAGAAGTAATGAGTTTAGCCAGGATTGGGAGAATGATGATGTGTTTCCCACCTAGATGAAATAAATATATTCATCAATTCCTGTACAAAAGTACTTAGATCAGCCTTCCCAGTGTGGATCTGTCCATGGGTTTTAGACTATGATCCTCCTTGACATTGGTCATGCTGACTAAATCTGATGGGATTAAAAAAAAAAAAACCTGGAAAGAAACCACTTTTGGAAAAGGTAGTGCACAGTATGAAGTGTTACAATACATAACTATCATAGCATTTTTTACTGTAGAAGATGTATCCTGGCTTAGAGATCTCTCCTGAGTCATACATGTTTCAGGACAGTAATGTCAGAGGGCCCTTTATTTATGCCTAGCTTGTCACTATTAGTAGTATAATTCTGAACCTTTGGTCTGTACAGTTAGGACTTTTCCCTTTCTTAAGGTGATTATTTCATGTTAGTTATACTACTTCCAAATCAGGCATGTTTCCAAATATGTCAAAAAGTTTACTATCAAGTAACCTCAGGCACCAGAATACTTACATTTGGAAATTCAGATTAAGTCACAGACGGTCTGGAATTTCAGCTGGGAGTGAGTTCATTGCTGCCTTCAGCTCTGTGAAATAATAGTGCCGTTGAATGCATGCAGAGTGCAATTTGATAGCCAGCACAGGAGACAATTGACTCTCTTCTGGATGGGGAGCATGCTATCTTCCAATTGTTGGACTGCAACTCCTATGTTCCTCAGCATTGACAAGGCTGACTAGGTTTGATGGGACTTACAGTCCAATAACCTCTGGAGGACCACACATTCCCTAGCCCTGCTCTACAATATTGGGACTGTGTAAAGCAAAGCTGTTAACATAGTTTTTTGTTTCTTTTGTATTTGACATTTTTAATAATGGTAGCTACACTGAGAAAAATACCTTTGTTTGGAAAGTTATTTCTTTGAACTACAACTCTGAGCGTCCTCCAGCCCATTGCTTCTTAAATTTTGGGTCCCGACCCTAAATGGGGGTCTTTTAACTCAATGTCAGGGTCACAAAAATTGGCAACAGTAAATTTTTTCTGAATGCCACCTAGAACTTTACATGAATATGTTATCAACAACATGCAGTGTTTACGGTGGGCTCTTTAGAACATAAAAAGGGAAATCAGACTATTTTCTTGCTAATGTTGATATTTTATCAGTAAATGTTTGATTTTATACCTGTTTTATTTACTATGTATCCAGGGCCATGAAAATAATTCTTGGGCTAAAAAGTGTTGCAGATGGAAAATGTTTAAGAAGCCTGCTTTAGTCAGCAATATTTTAAGTCGTGTCTCTTTAGCAATATTTAAAGACAAAACTAGCTAAATGGCAAAAACTAGAGCTGTTGTCTTATCTTTGGAGTAGATTTAAACCTTGCTGCGACTTCAGATAGAAGGGTTACTTAATTCTGCTGCAGACAGAAAATACAGTCCTGGTTATCATAGTTGCAAATCTTTGTGTGTTTCAGTAATCACCTTGGAAAGAGCCTGCAGCTCTTGATGGACAGAGTGGATGAGATGAGCCAGGATATTGTAAAATACAACACTTACCTAAGGAACACCAGCAAGCAGCAGCAGCAGAAACACCAGGTTGGTTTTCAGGGGCAGTCTGAAGCACATCAGTTTGGGTGAAAGCATGATATTATGTGGCTCCTGTAATAGGATGCAAATTGCAGGATCCTTATATTGCCTCTCCTAAATATACAGGGGCAGTTCAGAAAGCTAATCTCTTCATCCTAGACATTCATTACATGCAAAGCATGGGTTTGATTGCTGTGCTGTGACTTCTTCCCTCTCCTGTGCTTGCCAATATAATCTGCAGAAGTAAATTTATGAGACGAGTTCTGAGATGGAAAAACTGATTAGAAAGGAGGGGGCAATCTAGCACTGTTACCCACCAGTCCTTGCTCACCCTATAATTGCTGTGGATGTGGCTCATTGCAGCACAGTCGGTCTGTTCATTATACTTAGATATAGAGCAGTTGTGTTCACAAGCAAGCAATTTCAGTAAGTAATGCACCTCCTCAATGCAAAGTCTTGAGAATAAATTTACCCGATAAGCTATCTTTTTATCTTTTTTCTCTTTTCATCGCTTTCCTCCCATTCTTTCCACTTTCTCACTGTCCAAGATAACAGAACTTTATGTATTTCCTGAATCAGGGTGTATTATTGGTTCTCTTGTCAGGAGTTAAAATGTCACCAGATACTCTTTTGCTCAACAACTAGAAATTGAAGAAGACTGGGGCTTTAAGCTGTTTGCTATTTGAGTACAGCAAAAGTATCACATACTCTCACATATAAAGACTCTCCCATTTTTAATTGTGCCTCTCACTCCTGTCAACGTATGAACTGATTAGAAGAAAAATATGAAAACAGTGAGAGCGAATATTTTGCTAAATGCTCTGCATTAATTCTTGCTATCTTCGAAGCACAAGGTGAATTGAAAATTAATCTATAAATGTGCTACTGGATCCTGGCTGAAATAAGTAAAATATAGCACATCAGCAAAACCTAGTAAATACCCAGATTAGAGGGAGAAATGATCACTGCCTTACAAATTACATTTTTAATGTTTCTATTTCCTCCAGTGAGCTCAGATGTTATGCATGACTTTTCCCTTGTCCTGTCAGGTTGGTTAGACTGAGAAAAAATGGCTAGCTCAGGGTTGCCCCGTATATTTCATTTCTCTGTGGGATTACTACTTGGATTGTCCAAATCCCAATCCACCTATTTAACCCCCCTCACAGACCAACTCACATCCTCTCTTTTCTCATGTGTCCAATATTACTGATTCTCTCCATATGTTGAAATGTGAGGATCTTTGTATGGAATTTTTAATTGAGGTGGGATTGGGGCGTTCGTCGAGTGTCCCCTCCTCCTCCTCTTTTTTTTTTTTTGCCTCCTGATTCCACACTTGAGGCTGCAAGGTACAGTTCGCCCTTTCATCTCTGTTCTCCACAATTGGATGATTCAAATGCCATGGTAAAAGTTGACCACATCCAGCATGGTGTCAAGACCGTAAAAAGTTGAGGAGTATGTGAAATCGTTTCTGAATATGGAAGCCTTGAGTCTGCCTTAGAGCATACCAGAATTCAGTTAATCTGCTTTGGATAGGGGTAATGCATCTGAAGCAGGCCTGCACAACCTGTGGCCCTCCACATGTTTGGGCTCCAACTCCCAGAAGCCCTAGCCATCTTGTCCAAATTTCAGGAATTCTGGGAGCTGAAGTCCAAAACATCTGGAAGGCCACAGGTTGTACAGGCCTAATCTGGAGGCTTCTAGGCCATGATAGCCCTCTTCATAACATTTATACTGAGTCTTGTCTTATTTCAAAAGCATGTGGGATCATGGCTACCTATTTCAAGCAATAAATATAGTGCCACCTCTAAAGCATGTAAATATAGGATCATATTTGTTTTCTCCTTTTACACTCTGGGCTAGCTTCCTTCAACTCTTAGAGGGATAAGGTTCGATAGATCACTAAATGAAAAGAAGGATGGAAGCTTTTTTGTTCTGCTGGGTAGGAATTAAAACCCAATCCTCTTTCTAAAACCAAGAGGTAATTTATAAAAGACAGTGTTGTGTTTCTTCTCCCAGAAAGGACAGCTTTTGAAAAGCTGGGTCAGTTTTGTGAAACGATCTTAATCATATTAAGGCAACTCCTGCACATTCTCAGTACGAATTGTGGTCAGATTGCCTACCACTGCTTTGGATCAGATTAGCTACTGCTGTGTTTCTGTACCTCTTCAGTACCAGCAAAGACGTCAGCAAGAAAACCTGCAGCGTCAAAGTCGTGGAGAGCCTCCTCTCCCTGAAGAAGACATGAACAAATTGTTCAAGCCACCTCAGCCTCCTCCCAGAATGGAATCACTGTTGATTGCAGGTAAGGAGTCATTGACACGGATGGACGCTTTTCCTTTTGGGAGTTCTGCTTATTTTCAGTGCAGTCTGGAAGCAAGAAAGGAGTAAGTGCAGCCTTTTAAAAAGTACTCCTCAGAGTACCTTGTATGTGTCCAACACTAGAGCTGCTGCCATTTGAATTTGACAAGTTTGAAGGCAAATACTATAAAACTAATGTGATGTTTCAAACATTGCTTTTAATGCACATCGTTATGTTAGATCCAGATGGAAATTATAAAAGCAGTTAGCCTATTCAAGAGTTGAAGTAGTGGGAAACATACTGGCATACCTTGAATGTCATTCTCTATGTCTGGAGAGCAGCAAAGGACATGTAGTATGTGTATACTTCCCCTGAATCAAGCTGTTCCTGCAACAGCTAAAAATAGGCTCCACCCAATTTTCCAAAGATCCAGGTCTCGTGAAGACTATTCATGCATACTCCAGTATTTTATCTTCACACTGTTCTCCAAATGTGGGGAGCCACGATAGAAAGAGTCAGGCCAATGCACCTTCTTCTCCCATGCTTATTCACCATAGTTAAATATTGCTCAAATCATCTGTGGTGGGCATTTGTCTTAGTGGGCATCATGTTCTTAGTTAGTCCCATTCCCATGCTGACTAGACCCACACCTCAGGTCCAACATACTTCCAGAATATGTTCCAGAATTTTGTTAATTAATTTTAAATCCCAAATTAAATACCCCATATTGCTGGTTCTCCTAGTGCCAGATCTTTAAAGAAGGACAGAGACTTGTTATGTTCAATGCAAATCCAGCTAGTTAGCATTTCATATTTTTAATCACTTTTACTGCAGTAAAGTTTTCCTTTTTTAAAGTATGTTATCATTGGAAAGACAATAGAAATCAAAGTCTTAAGGCAAATTTATATAAAAAAGTAGGCAATATAGTGGAGAAACATTGGATCGATGGGTCTGGAGAAACGTCTTCATGCTTTGGAAATGACCTGTTGCCATGAATTGCATCAGCTGCTTAAAAGCTACTTGTAAGCTGCCCCAATGTTTTAACTTCGTCACCTCTCGAGATGATTCAAGAGCAGGAGCTAAAGCTAATATACCGATCATCACTGTCGAAGTACAATTTAATGGGCACTGAAAATGCTGTTACTCAAATGATCTAATACAAACAGGATACAATGTCATAATTTTATAGTATTATCGTATCGTTTCTGTCCTTTTTGGCTTGCTGTGAATGGATATGGTTTGAATTCTGGCAATGAATTCTCCCAGCAGTCCAGTCCTTGTTAAAGAGAGCGAGGAGGGGAAAATCTTAGTGAAGCATTTACACTTTTTCAGTTATGCTTCAGTTTATGCCTGTGTTCTGGTAGGTTATAGTTCAGCCATCTTTGCAGAATATTTGTGCTCCAGTGGTCTACAACCAAAATGTGGATTGGTTCTCCCTGCCCTTTTTTTAACAATCAAAAGTGTTCTCTGATTTATATCAGTAAGATTAAGTTGGGATCAAATCTGAAAGTTGGCTGGTTTAGTCTCTGGAGCCTTTTATTTTTGGTAGTGCTTTAAATTGAAATTGTATTGGTTGGCTAAGCTGTTTTAGTTTTGATAATCTGACTTCGTTTCTTTGTCTTCCTGACAAGCAGGGGAAATGAATTTGTAGCCACAGTGTGTGTACAAAATTTGGAGAGACAGGGCACTTTTAAAAATGATTTGTACAGCCCTTCAGACAGAGATTTCACAGCCTCCGGCTTAAGAAATGGGTAATAGTGTGAGCTAGCTAACAAAAATATGACTCACACAATGTCAGCGGGATGAAGTAAATAAAATTGCCAGATCCATAGCAAGCAATGTAACTCTCACAGTCCTGTGAGTTGTTAGGTGCCCTAGTTCTCTTGTCTTCCTTTCTAGGTTTTATATAACAACTGTTTAATTTTTAGTAGCAAATTTCCTGTGGATTTTGATAAGTTTTCAAAACAGATAATCATCCATGGAGACTAGTGCAACAATAACATAATATCTGACAACCAATGCCCACAACTATGCATTATGAAGAAAGAAAAAGAAGATAAATACTTAGGTTTCTTGAATAATAATGATAACAACAACAACAACAACAACAACAACAACAACAACAACAACAACAACAACTTTATTTTTGTATCCCACTTCCATCTACCCGAGGGGACTTGGGGCAGCTCACATGTGACAAGCCCGATCAATATGGATTAAAACACAATCAGCAAAATTAAAACATTATAGCCACATAAAACAATATAAAAGCTAAAATGAGTTCTAGATAAAAAGAGCTTAAATTATATTGATAATACCCTCAAGCTTCTTTATATATTCATGTAGAAGTCTAGAAATAGAAGTAAAAAAAATGACCCAAAAAGCCTATGTTGACTTATCTAAGTACCAGTGTGAGTATTGCACCATAACTCCTATCAAAAAAGAAAACCTCCCCTTCCCTGAGTGGCAAAAGGCAAGAGCTTAGTCTATCCTGGGAGAACCTAAAAGAAGCACTGATCCCCTTTACTCTCCCTGCTGTGGTGCCACTTCTGACCTTTTTCAACGTCTGGGTGGAGAAATGGCAGTGATGCCCAGGTATCGCTGTCCGTCAGAGGTGTCAAACCATATTTTTGGCCCCAACATGAGGTCAAGATATAGATGAGTGTATTTTATAATTTTTAAAGAATAGTTTGACTTTAAATTCACTTGAAGCATGAAAACAAAGGAATTGACCCATATTAATGATTTTAACAAATTGGAAAACAGATTTTTCTGCGGTTATGACATGAATATGTGACAAGACAACTGATTCTGCTGTCCAAAATTATAGTTCCTGTGCTCTTGTATGTTTGCCTCTTTTACACATCTAGCTAAAGACTTGCCATATTTGATGCCTTGGGGAGTTCTGCCATTCTAAAGCTGATTCTGCCAATGATCACCTAAGCCAAACAGTGTCCATGTCTTGAGATGGAAACAAAGGACTACTTTCCATTTCTTCCCAGTATGGAAATAGGCAGAGGGGGAAAGGGGGCTTATTTAAAATCCATTGTCCATAGAACATATTTTTCCTTTCCCCAAGACCATCCTAAATTATACCCTATTTACTTTGTCCCATGTAATCTAATGATATTATCCCAAGTTTTTCCTCTGTCATGCCAAAGTGTGCAGAAGTGAAACGAACCAGAAAATATGTAATACAGTGAAATACGTAATAAATGGAGACTAGACTCGATGTGTGAAATGCGATGGTCAGTGTATTTCAGCCTTATCTCAAATTGGCCTTTTAAAGGGACTATTCTGAGAATAAACAGAAACTCATTCATTTGAGCCAACACATAAGTAACTGTTTAAAACTAGTTATCTTTAAAATATTGCTGTTTTTATTGTACATATAAATAAATACATACATACGTGTTTGACTATTTAAAGACAAGGTTATTGACCATTGCATAGCATAGTCTTTAATTCTTTCATGCCAAAGTGTGACAAAGTGTTGATTGAATGGGATGGAATGTCAGAAACTGGGTTTGTTTGCTTTTTTTAAAGAGATGATACCTTCTGTTCTCCAAAGAGAAGAATTCAGAAATGTTGTTCCCTTCTCCCCAACTTCCTCTCTCTGTCTTTTTGCTTCTTTGCAGGTCAAATAAACACTTACAGCCAGAACGTCAAGGACTTCACTGCACAAAACCTGGGCAAACTCTTCATGTCTCAGGCACTTCAAGAGCACAGCAACTAGCAAAAGTGCTGAAACGCTCAGCAAAGAGATGCTCAGAAGCTCAGCTCATTTTGGCTTAAAATGTTTTCCATTGCTCCCTACAAAATGAACCGTGAACTAGACTCTCATGTGTTTTGAGTAGAGTTATCCATCTTCCAAAGGAAAATAAAAAAGAGCCCAATTTAAAACTTTTTTTAGCATATGCTTGTTATTGACTGTTGGACTGCTATCTCCAGATTTCTATATTTCACAGGCTCTGACTTGCACGCTAGTGTTTGATCTAACAGATCACTTTATATAAAGACTTTAAACATGCCATTTCAGTAAGGGGGTGGGTGGACTTGTTACATGCAATGACAAAGGTGATTTTATAAGGGCGGGGAATACACTCATTGGGAAGAGCTGCCTTGCCAAGGTTAGTTCTGAGTTAAATTTCCCACTTTGCATTTTAAAAATGGGTAAGAAAGGTGCTGGAAAATGCCTGAAAAGACACATCTTTTTCTGATCTGTGTATAAGGGCTGAAGCAGATGTGCTGTCAGGAAAGATCTGTGAATTGAATTGCCTATTTTTGTTTGTTAATCATAGAGTTGAAAGAGAGCACAAGTGCTGTCTCTGCCATTAAGAGTAGATGCAGCCATGAGTGCGGCATCAGGTCCAAAATTGCAGGGAAAAGTGTTATCCTTCCCAGTGTGGAGACAGGTAATGTCAGTGATGAGGAACATGTGATCATCCAAGTGTTTTGGGTGAGAACTTCCACAGTTCTATAATATGGACTATACTGTGGAAAAAAGTGCTGTCCTGCTTTCTTCTTCTTCTGTGAACCAAGTACAGGCAGTCTCTGAGTTTAAACATCCTACTTATAAATGAATCATCGTTAAGAATGAGGAATGAGACAACAGGAATTGAGAGAAATCTATGCCTTGGAAGGGAAACTCACTTATGGGGGGAAAAGGAGTTATGGGGGAAAGGAGTCTCTGCTGAAGCTTTATCACCAATCCTTTTTTCCAAAACAAGCCAAATTTTTCAAAATCCAATTATTACAAGGACAGAAAGTGAGGGGAAACCTGAACAGGAGCGCAAACAGCAAAACAAACACCACAGGGGTGTTAATCCTTCCCTGTGCTATCCAAAGTGTGCGTGTGTGTGTGCGTGCAATTTGTATGTAAGCCTAGCCATATATATATATGGCTGGGCTTACACATTTAAAAAGTACCTATTCTGATTTACATACAAATTCAACTTATGCTACTTCATAACTTGGGGACTGCATGTCGATGCTTTGAAGAAAGGGACAGTAAAAAAAATGCCAAACTAAAGGGTCATCCCGCCCTGCAATGCCATGGGTTCCAAATTACACATGTACATAAAGTTTTTACCATTCAATATAAAAAGTGTGATTCCTGATTTGGCCCCAATATTCATCGTCTGGAATAGTGTTAGTCTGCAAAGAGAATTTGAAGCACTTTAGAAACTCGTAGAATGAATTTGATCGCATAAGCTTTTGTAGACCAAGTTTATTTCCTTTGATGTATCTGATGGAATAGACTTAAGCTGCATCTATACTGTAGAATTAATAGTTTGACACCACTTTAATGTCTATGGCTCAATGATGTAGAATAATGGGAATTGTAGTTTTATAAGGTCTTTGCCAAAGAGTGCTAGTGCCTCACCAAACTAGAAATCATAGGATTCCATAGGATTGAGTCATGGCAGTTAGTGTGCTGTAAACTGCATTCATTTGAAAGTGTAGATGTATTCCGCTAGAACAGAGCTTTCCAAACTGTGTGCTGCAACAAATTTGTGTTGGCTGCAGCGTGTAGGTGTGCCACATGAGAAACCTGAGTCTATGTGAAATAAGCAATAAATCATATATTTAAAAATATATAAATGAAAGGTTTTCAAGAGATATGTTGCATCTTCATACATTTTGTTATTACAATTTATGTATGCGTCTGTATCTCTTAAAGGGTTGATTTAACCTCTAGTTCACTAGTAAAACTGAATTACTGTGTTGCAAAATGATGCTTGTCTAATAAGTTGTGTCATCAACATGAAGTATTTGAAAAGCTCTGTTCTAGAGAAGCTTATGCTACCAATTTCATTCTCTCAGTCTCCAAGATCCCTTTGCCCTAATATGTGAGACTCAGCTGAGCACAGATTGTTTTGTTCAGTACATAGGCTCACAACTTCTGTTCTCCAGCTGTTGCCATGGTCATTAAAAAAAACCCTGAATAGCCAAATGAAATGCTTGAGAACCCCTACTTAAGCAAACACCTTCCTTTCAACGGGTTTCAGTAACGAATGAACAAAACCGAGGTAGGGGTTTTTCTCTTCTTTAAACAAAAAAATAATTTACCCAGGGAAGGAAGAGTTCTTTAGTTTATTCACATTCAGGTGGGTTTGGTTGGGGACAGATGTATTTTACTCTTGGGAAATTAAAGGTGTTTTTACTTCCAACTGGATGTGTCAAAAAGGGATTAATTCACATTAATCCGAAAAGGGAGGATGATTGAAGTAAGTAGTACTTTCAGACAAAGAAAGTTGCAAGAGTGTTAAGAGTGGTCAGAACAGAAAGTTTTCCTCCCTCCTAGGCTTTTCTGCAGCCCTAACATTAGAGATTGTTCTCATTATGTAAATAAATATGCAAATAGTTGCAAACCTTGGGCTGTTGGCAAAGTGTCAAAGGAGGCCATGGAATTTCAAGGTTCAGAGCCCTTTTGTGTGAATAGTTTCTGCAGTCTGCTTATCTAAACTCTTGAATCTGATGAAGTATCCTGTTACACTGCACAATATACCACTGTGAGGGCCACATTCTCGAGAAATTATTTTCAGGAACTATGATCTAAATTTGTATATATTTGGCAAGAGATTCAAGTATTTATGATTTGAAAAAGTAAAACAGTAGTAGAGAGCAAGACAAATCTAGTAGTCTGGGTTTCTGAAAAGTATGTAAGAAGACACTACTGCTCAACTGCATGCCTTCCAGATGTGTTCGATTGTAAATCCCATCATTCCCAGTCAAGGCAGCCACTGGCACATTGGAGCACTAGCAGGATTAAGAAGAACCTGTAGAACTTCAGAGATATTTGTCTATGTCTATTATATGTGTGGAGAGAGAGAGACCACAGACCTTAATTTAATGATATAGTTTTTAAGATCTGTATCACCTGCTCTTGGTTTTTTTTTTTTACTATGTGTAGGATGTACTTCTGAGACATCTTTAGAAATGCATGAAAAGCATTTTCTCTTGTGAAGTTGTCATCATCCCATCACTTCCAAATTGATCCATAAATTGTGCAAACCATATCAATACAAAGTAACATATGAAACAGCTTTTTATAGGATCTCTTAGAAGACTTATTGGTAGACAATTGCTGTAATCCATATTTAAAATGGAGTTCTTCCCAGATTGAATTCAGAGGATCCAACTATTGATTTTCTGAACAGAATTAAATTAGTGTCCATTTAACGATGCTCAGACTCACACTACTGTCTAAACAAGGCCGTGTTGACTGGGTTGAGAGTTCCCCTAGGGCAAGAAATAAGTTAAAAGCTTTGGTTTTTCCCCAATCTTTTAAGTGCTTCCGATGACTGGAACATTGAAGCTTTGAGACATTCAAACCATGTGATAACACCTCATTGTCATTTAGTGAGAGAAGTCATGTAACTATAAAAATGATTATTACAATTGCACCAGAAAAGAAGTCACGTTTCCTCTCATCATTAACATTGTAACATTATTTGTTAAATCTTAATTGTAAAAAATAATTCATTACAAGTAAGAAAATTCTATTTACTTTCAGGCTCTGTTAACATCAAAATCTATGCTAAACCAAGAGTTTTATTTTATGGGCTGCAGCAGAAGTAGCAGAACATACAGTCCTTTGAGTATTATAGTAAATTTCCCATCATCCCTACACCAACACCTGGGGATCCACATGTTCTTCAGTCTCGAGTTACAGCATAAAGATACCCTCAACTTTGAGTCTTGACCTATATTAGAGATTATGAAGGCCCCGTCATGTGCCTTTCATCTACCTGTTGCTTTGTCTCAATGATTAGATGGTTGGTCTACAAACATGCTGTTGGCATGCACTGCAATGACAGGCAGTAGGCTTGATCGATCCATGAAAAATTTGATTCTAAACTCGTTTCAAAACTAGAGGGGGGCAGCGTTTTGTTTTTGGTGGTATTTACGAATTTTGCCCCCAAAAAATTTCGAAATTAACGAAAATTCATTATCTTCAAAATTAATTCGTTAATGGCGGACGCGCATGCGCGGTCGCCCAAAAACAGCCCCGGGGGGGGGAGTTCGGGGGCTCTCCTGCTCTCATTTTTTCAGCTATACTGATCAAATTTGGTACAGTGGGAGAACACAATCCACCCTGCTTGTTTGCTAAATTGCAGAGCATTTGCCCTTTCCTAAGATTTATTGCACAATTTTATAGTTCATATAGAAAAACTTTACCAATTGCAAAAAATCTGTTCCTGCTTTTGAATTGTTATTTCCTGTTCATTCAATAGGGGTTCCATCACTGTGAAAGTTCTTGCTTGTGTATCATTGTTTCAGTGCCCGTAAATCTGTCAAAATTTTAGGGCATTGGGGGACATTGGCCAAGAGACACATTTTGCTGCCTGCCACTATGCGCAATGACTTTCCCCAGGCATCAATATTGGAGGCCATTATACCCTAGTGGTCAAGCCCCTCCCCCTCCCAAGAAATGTAAGATTTCTGCGACGTTGGTTTGATTTATTGCCTGATGGCAAAATGGGTAAAGAACGACAGCCGCGAGACAAGAGAGATGCGGCGCATCGTGGGAAACACGTCGACCACGTAGGCCGACAGGCAGCTAAAACCAAAGAAAAGAAAAGAAAAGAAAGAAAAAGCCACAGGTGGCAAGGCCCATATGTTAAAATGGGCCGGCCACAGTTGGCCGGCATGCATCCCAGAGAGGGAAAAAATTGTGGCCCGCAACAAAGGAAGGATAGCCTCAATATGTACAGAGGGACAGCTGCGAGAGAAGAGAGATGCGGCGCATCATGGGAAACACGACCACGTAGGCCGACAGGCAGCTAAAACAAAAGAAAAGAAAAGAAAGGAAAAGCCACAGGCGGCAAGGCCCATACGTTGAAATACTGCCCAGGGGGGCCGGCCACCGTTGTCCGGCACGCTTCCCAGAGAGGGAATAAATTGTGGCCCCCACTTTAAAATACTAGGCCGGCCACCGTTGGCCGGCACGCTTCCCAGAGAGGGAAAAAGAGTGGCCCCCACGTTAAAATACTAGGCCGGCCACCGTTGGCCGGCACGCTTCCCAGAGAGGGAAAAAGAGTGGCCCCCACGTTAAAATACTAGGCTGGCCACCGTTGGCCGGCACGCTTCCCAGAGAGGGAAAAAGAGTGGCTCCCACGTTAAAATACTAGGCCGGCCACCGTTGGCCGGCACGCTTCCCAGAGAGGGAAAAAGAGTGGCCCCCACGTTAAAATACTAGGCCGGCCACCGTTGGCCGGCACGCTTCCCAGAGAGGGAAAAAGAGTGGCCCCCTCATTAAAATACTAGGCCGGCCACCGTTGGCCGGCACGCTTCCCAGAGAGGGAAAAAGAGTGGCCCCCACGTTAAAATACTAGGCCGGCCACCGTTGGCCGGCACGCTTCCCAGAGAGGGAATAAATTGTGGCCCACACATTAAAATACTGCCCAGGGGGGCCGGCCACCGTTGGCCGGCACGCTTCCCAGAGAGGGAAAAAGAGTGGCTCCCACGTTAAAATACTAGGCTGGCCACCGTTGGCCGGCACGCTTCCCAGAGAGGGAAAAAGAGTGGCCCCCACGTTAAAATACTAGGCCGGCCACCGTTGGCCGGCACGCTTCCCAGAGAGGGAAAAAGAGTGGCCCCCACGTTAAAATACTAGGCCGGCCACCGTTGGCCGGCACGCTTCCCAGAGAGGGAAAAAGAGTGGCCCCCACGTTAAAATACTAGGCCGGCCACCGTTGGCCGGCACGCTTCCCAGAGAGGGAAAAAGAGTGGCTCCCACGTTAAAATACTAGGCCGACCACCGTTGGCCGACACGCTTCCCAGAGAGGGAAAAAGAGTGGCCCCCACGTTAAAATACTAGGCCGGCCACCGTTGGCCGGCACGCTTCCCAGAGAGGGAAAAAGAGTGGCCCCCACGTTAAAATACTAGGCCGGCCACCGTTGGCCGACACGCTTCCCAGAGAGGGAAAAAGAGTGGCCCCCACGTTAAAATACTAGGCCGGCCACCGTTGGCCGGCACGCTTCCCAGAGAGGGAAAAAGAGTGGCTCCCACGTTAAAATACTAGGCTGGCCACCGTTGGCCGACACGCTTCCCAGAGAGGGAAAAAGAGTGGCCCCCACGTTAAAATACTAGGCCGGCCACCGTTGGCCGGCACGCTTCCCAGAGAGGGAAAAAGAGTGGCCCCCACGTTAAAATACTAGGCTGGCCACCGTTGGCCGGCACGCTTCCCAGAGAGGGAAAAAGAGTGGCCCCCACGTTAAAATACTAGGCCGGCCACCGTTGGCCGGCACGTTTCCCAGAGAGGGAAAAAGAGTGGCCCCCACGTTAAAATACTAGGCCGGCCACCGTTGGCCGGCCCCACGCCCACACCCCACAACCCACGGGGAAGGGCATGCATTCTTCCCGTCTGCTTTCGAAATGTGGGCCCAAGCCCCTCAGACCCGGGGGGCCGGCCACCGTTGGCCGGCCCCACGCCCACACCACAGAACCCACATGGGGAAGGGCGTGTATTCACGTCTGCTAGTGAACTGTGGGCCCAAGCCCCACTGCCCAGGGGGGCCGGCCACCGTTGGCCGGCCCCACGCCACCTCCCCACCACCCAAGGGGAAGGGCGTGTATTCTTCACGTCTGCTAGTGAAATGTGGGCCCAAGCCCCACTGCCCAGGGGGGCCGGCCACCGTTGGCCGGCCCCACGCCACCTCCCCACCACCCAAGGGGAAGGGCGTGTATTCTTCACGTCTGCTAGAGAAATGTGGGCCCAAGCCCCACTGCCCAGGGGGGCCGGCCACCGTTGGCCGGCCCCACGCCACCTCCTCACCACCCAAGGGGAAGGGCGTGTATTCTTCACGTCTGCTAGTGAAATGTGGGCCCAAGCCCCACTGCCCAGGGGGGCCGGCCACCGTTGGCCGGCCCCACGCCGCCACCTCACCACCCAAGGGGAAGGGCGTGTATTCTTCACGTCTGCTAGTGAAATGTGGGCCCAAGCCCCACTGACTAATGTGTCAACCAGACCATAGCAACAAAGTCTGTAGCCGCCACAAAGGCACACTCCCTGACAGCAAACCGTCAGCGGCCCTGGCCGCACCCTTACCGGGTGGACACAAGCTAGCTGGCAGTCCACAGGGTAGTCGTGGCCAACATCACATCAATAATGATTGTAATAATAACCACAGTAAGATCTTACTTGTTATTACCCGCCCCATCTTCCCGGAGGGACTCTGAGCGGCTTCCATGGGGCGTGCCCGTCAACAATACAATGTGAACAATTAAACCCCCAAATTTTATATTTATTAAAGGAAATGTTGCATCAATAACACATAAAATAAAAAAGCTGTCACAGTCAGCATACAGCATTACCTGCTTAAAAAACAGAGGTGTAAAAACACGGCTCTGTGGCCGAGGGCTGAATACTTCCACATAGATGAGGTAGTTTGAGAGTTAAAAATCAATAAAGTGCGAAATACTCTTGGCCTGGAAACCAATTCTTCATCTGGCAGCGATCCACCCCATAGTCCGCGAAGGCTTTTTGGAACTGGAAGGTTTTACGGCTCTGATGTAAGGTTAATGTTTCTATGGCATTGAACTAGAGGGAAGACTTGTGTGTGTGTCTGGTGTTATTAAAGTTCTCTAGCAGCTGATCTGGAAATAGGGAAATGACTTCTGTTTACATTTTCAGTAAAGTTGTGGATGTAAAATAATGAAAGATATTGTCTTTATGGAGTAGAAATGAATCCAAAGAACTAAAACATAGCACAACTGTGGAGACAAAAGAAACCATGAAGACATAACTCATTGCTTTCAACAGCCATACAGAGTTTCTGAGAGGTTTTTTTCTCTACTTATGGGTCTGCGGAAGATTAGCATCACATACCTTCTGTGTCTTATCCTCTCAGACACACGCATAGAGATTAAACTTGTGTCAGGCAATGGCTGGGATCCATTAAAAAAAGGTTTATCCCTGCCATTGTGGGATTTCACTTATCCCATATTTTAAAAGCATTGTAAAGGGGTGGGAGATAAATAAAATGTTTTCCTTATCCTAAACCACAAGAGGCTTCGGCCAGGGTGTCCCACCTTTAATGATGGCTGTGTTAAAAAATTTGGCTTGTAAACCGCCTTTTGTATCATCCGTCAAAAAACAGTCCTCATTTTCGAATACCAAACGCAAAAAATTGTCCTGGACTGCTTCAGCAAAAGTGTTGGAAAAGTGCACCTGATACTTTAGCACAGCAGACATTTTTGCAATTACCGTAATATTTTATGATGTCAAGACATAAAATTATTTTATTACTTTCATTGAAAAGAAATTGATTCTAAATGATGTTTTTTCATTTTGTACTCATGTTGCCTGGGCCGCTGCCCCAAATAATCTGCACCGAGTCCACGCAGGGAGATGTTGGCGGGAAATATTAAATTTTGTATTCATTTAACATTGATCGTTTTATATACTCTCTGAGAGTCCTCCTCGTTTCAAAGGTATTTCTTGATATTCCAGGACCGGGAGTTTGGCCTCGAGGAAGAGTATTCTCAGATAGGTCACTCGGCAAGCTGCTGAAAGGGGTCACACCATCGTCGGCCATGTTGAATACTCTCTTCAAAGCCTTAAACTGCTAGGAGGATAATAAATGGAATGTGCTGGGTTTTTTGGGAATTCCAAGTCACATAGTCTGTCCCACGGAAAGTGTTAGTTGACATGCTGGGAACAGAAAACGGAGAGCTTGACCGTAAGGAAGGCAGAGCGTGGGAAAAATGGCACTTTTGAAAAGAATTGCTTTTTGAAAAACAAGACAGTGCCTGGGAGTGTAAGAAGATCCAACTGGTCCATCCTCCATGTTTTATTGCCCGTCCGATTCAAGGAGGTAGTGAAATTACAGGCATAGCATCAGGATGGCATGGACTTGAAGGAAATGACGCCGTTGATGTCCAACAGGAAATTCTTTTCTGAATCCGTCCGAGAGTTCTCCATAGATCGTAGAAGACTACAAGTCTTATTTCTGAGTGTAAGACTTTCTGTGGTGTGATTCCACCCTCTTCTATCGTCCTACCAACAAAGAGAACCTGCGCCCAGAGGTCACTAGCAGCCGCAAAGGCACACGCCCTGACAGGCAAAGGGCACCGTCCTCGGGCGTGGACAGAGGGCGAGGGGACCCTAAGGCGTCCGTCCCTCGGCAACAGCGTCGACAACCGCCTCTCAAGGTGATGGGACAGTGGAAGAAGAAAATTTTGAAAAGTGGTGGACAAGGCCGAGGTGTCCCGCTTTCTGCAGTGCGGTGATTCCACCCTCTTCTATCGTCGCTGCCAACAAGGCAGCAAAAAGCACTTCCGTAGCCAGAGAACCTGCGCCCAGAGGTCACTAGCAGCCGCAAAGGCACACGCCCTGACGGGCAAACGCCACCGTCCGCGTGCGCGGCAAGAGTGCGGGGGGACCAAAAGGCGGCCGTCCCGCGGCCACAGCGTCGAGTACACTGCCTTTAAAGGCGATGGGAAAGTGGAAGAAGAAAATTTCGAAAAGAGGTGGACAAGGCCGAGGTGTCCTGCTTTCTGCGGTGCGGTGATTCCACCCTCTTCTATCGTCCCTGCCAACAAACCAGCAAATTGAAGTTCCCACGCCACAGAACCTGCGCCCAGAGGTCACTAGCAGCCGCAAAGGCACACGCCCTGACGGGCAAACGCCACCGTCCGCATGCGCGGCCAGAGGGCAAGAACAACCAAAGGCGGCCGTTCCGCAGCAACAGCGTCAATCACAGCCTTTCAGGGTGATGGGACACAAGGTTTACATTTGGAGTAATTTGTCCAAATTTGAAGGTGTTCCACTGTCTTTGATGATTCGACCCTCTGAGTTATACCAACAAGCCAGCAAAATGCGGTTCACACTCGACGGAACCTGCGCCCAGAGGTCACTAGCAGCCGCAAAGGCACACGCCCTGACGGGCAAACGCCACCGTCCGCATGCGCGGCCAGAGGGAAAGGGCAACCAAAGGCGGGCGTCCCGCGGCCACTGCGTCGACCACACCCGCTCAAGCCGATGGGAAAGTGAAAGATGAAACTTTAGAGAAGTGCTGGCCAAAGTCGAGGTGTTGTATTAATCCCTGTGGCAAAACACATCCTCAAAGGTTCAGATGGACAGATATCTCTGAAAAGTGTGAGTCTGGCGTATTCCTTCACCTAAAATGATTATCCGAAGTATCCTCATCAAATATAACTGTGCTCTTTCTGTACAGGAACTCCTAGGATCTGGAGAAGACCAAACAGTCCTGGCTCATGAGGGAAATAATTTTTGACCAAAAAAAAGAAACATAGTGAATTGAATGAAATCCGTACTGAACCCTAAGAGGAAGCATATCCTACCTTGGATTTTATGGACTAATTCCCACAGAAAATCCTTCTACCTCTAGAGCGTCAGTATTACAGGAGAGAAAAAGTTTTGTAACTTCAGACTACAGAGATGGGCCAAAAGTAACTTTATTAAGTTCAACAGGGACAAATGAAAGCAACTTCACTTCGGTAAAGATAATGGAAATCCAAGCGACATTTTTTGGGACGCCTAGCTTGACAGCAGTGTGTGAGAAAACCGTCTGTGAGTCCTCGTGGACAACAACATAACAATGAGCCTACTAGGGTTTGCGGCAGAGCAAATATCCAATGGGCTTTAGGCATGCATCAACAGGGGAATAGCGTCTAGATCCAAGGCAGTCCTGTTCCCCCTCTACTCTGCTGTGGTCAGACCACACCTGGAATAATGTGTCCTACTTTGGGCACCGCAGATAAATGGAGTTGCGGGCAAGCTTGAAAGTGTCTAGAGGAGTGTGACTAAAATGAATAAGGGTCTGGAGAACAAGCAGTATGAGGAGAGGCTTTATTAGCTGGCCATCATTGTTTAGCATGCAGAAGAGAAGGCTGAGAGGAGACATGTTAGCAATGTACAAATATGTGAGGGGAAGTCATAGGGAGGAGGGAGCAAGCTTATTTTCTGCTGCCCTGAAGACAATGGGACGGAGCAGTGGGTTCCAACAACAGGAATGGAGATTCCACCTGAACATCAGGAAGAACTTCCTGACTGTGATGGCTGTTCGGGAGTGGAACTGTCTCCCCCGGACTGTGTTGGGGGCTCCTTCTTTTGAAGCTTTTAAGCATAGGCTCGATGGCCATCTGTCGGGGATGCTTTGAATGAAACTTCCTGCGTTTTTGTTGGGGGAGAACTCGATGGCCCATGAGTTCTATTTCAACTCTACTTTTCTATGATTCCATGATTCAATGATTCGGGAAACGGCCCCTTGTGATTGATGAACCCAAAAACAACAGTGGGCAACGGTGAGTGATGATAAAGACGAGAAAGGAAGGGAAAAGAGAGAGGAAAGCATTGTAGGTTAGAGGAGAGAGTTTTTGGACAGAGTCCAAAGGGGCAACCCCCCCCCCCCCCCGGCCACCCACAAAATTAGCCAAAGTTACTCTGAAGCATAGCTGATTAAAGGAGAACTATTGCTCTGTGAGCCGTCGGTGTCAAAATCCAAATCTGGGAAATTCAACACGGGAAGGTTGGCCTTCAGGAAAACCAGTTTGTCAACTGTTTGCGGGTCCAGCAAGCTGCGGTGGGGCGTGACTACATCTCCCGCTAGGCTGAAGACCCTTTCACTCTGCACGCTCGTGGGAGGACAGCTGAGGAACTGGCGGGCTACGTGTGACAGATCCGGCCACATGTGTTCGCGTGAAGCCCAATAGGCCAATGGATCACAATATATTATCTCAGGAGGCTCCTCAAAGTACCTGTTGACTGAGCATTCGGCCGAGTCTACCTTTTGAGCAGAAGCCAGCAAAGAGGATTCTTCAGAGCAGGCTAGTATGGCCACCGTCTCTGCAAAAAAAACATTTCCTGGTCGCTGCTGGAGATCCGTATCCCTACGGCAAACCCCTACCGGCTCCCCGGGACTTTCAGTCTCGCCACTAGCGTTAGTGCTGGGGGTGACAGGCATTTCCGGAAGAGGGGCCGCTGTGCCCGTTTCCTCCACCCTGGCAGCAAAGACCTCCCTTACAAGGTTAACTAGTTGGGCCTTCCACACGGTAAAGTCTTTTGGGCAGACGTTGTACTTTAGCCGGGGATCACACAAGGCCGCCAGCATATGGACCTTGCTGGAAAGAAGTGGCTCAAGGCGTTTCCGTACAGCAAAGGACAACCTCCTCACCACCTCCTGGGCCGGCGGTGTCAGCGGTCCAGCCAGGGAGTCCAGTGTTCGACCGGCCCCAAGCCTTTCTAGGTGCCTCCTTAGCCTCAAGACCATGGGCACTGCCTGGCTAAGAAGGGCTTTTGAGTCCAAAAGGGTCTCTGTGGCATGTTTGAATGGCTTTAGTATGTCTACTAGCTGGGAGATGGTGTCCCACTCTTGCTTATTTGGAACAAGTTTGCTAACTGGCGCAACCAATGTGAGGGAGATGCCGTGTACCGCCTTCTGCTGCTCGACCATGCGTTCAAGCATTTTAAAGGTTGAATTCCACCGAGTTGAGACGTCCTGGAGCAGCTTGTGCTGCGGGAGGCCTTCAAGGCTCTGCCTCTCTCTCAGCTGCCGGGCTGCCTTGATGCTCCTGTGGAAGTAGCCCGCGATCTTTCTACAGCGCTCGATCAGCAGGGCGATGTTTGCGTTGCTGGCTGGCTGCTCTTCCGGGCTCTTTAAACCTTCCTTGACGGTATTGTGAAGCATGTGGGCCATGCAGGACACATTCTGAAACCCGGCACTTTCAACCGCTTTGATCATATTTTTCCCAGCGTCAGTCACCATAAAGCCCCTCCTCATTTCTTCTGGCCTATACTGCATCCACTCCCCCATAATGTTTTCCATATAGCTGCAGATGGTCTCTGCCTTGTGATCACGATCAACTACCTCCAACGCGAGGAGTGCCCAACGATGGGATGTATCCATACTGCCTTCCTTCTCCCACCAATGTGCCATGAGAGAGAGGTAGGAATGGCCTCCTCCCAAGCTTGACCAAATGTCAGAGGTAAAATGGATGTGTCCTCCCATGGCGCTACGCAACATCTGGGAAATGCGTTCCTTACAGCCCTCATACAAGCCGGGAATTACTTTTCTGGAAAAGGTGTGACGGGAGGGGATTTTGTATCGGGGGCGCAGCCGTTTCATAAGGCGTACGAAGCCTTCTTGTTCAACCAGGCGGAAGGGATGGTGATCAAGGGCAATCATCTCTCCCACAGTTTGGGTTATCTGCTGGGGTGTGAGTAATGTTTCCCCCGTTTTCTTTCTGGGTAATGGAATGGCCCAATCCTCCAAGGTGGACTGTGTCTGCCTTCCACCATCTTCACCAGGAGAACTTTGTGTGCTAAGGCTGCCACTGGAAGGGCTTGCAGTTCCCCCTCCAACCGAAATGGAGGGATGGTGTCGCTTCATGTGAGAGCTCAACCCCGAGGTCGCAAGATGTCTCATGTCTCTGCCTCTGCTGATATTTGCCCCACAGTGTCTACAAACTGCCAAAGTAGCACACTGAGAGTGGACATGGAAATGGTCCCAAATATATGACCTTGGCCTCCCCACAGCCACTGTGGCGACGGCCCCAGAGATAGGAGTCGTGGGCACCCTTTCGGCAGCTACAGAAAGTTTTTGGTTTGATGGTACAACCTCCTCTACCTCCTCCTCACTGTCAGTAGCGGGTGGAGGGGTGGGGTTATCAATATCCTCACTATCCACCACCTGTAGTTCCAGGACGGCTACACCTGTATGTTCCATTGATCGTCCTGTGCTCTCAGCTCCATAAGACAACTGGCTCTGTGTGGAGGGCTGAGAACTTTCTGCATTCGAACAGCCGGCTTCTTCATCAAGTCCACCCACTCCCATAGTTCGGCGTTCCAGACGGATGGGACCCAACCTTACTTTTTTGGCCCCCCACAGTGTCCTGGCTGTGGCTTTACCACTAGCAGGACTTGCTCCCCCAGACCCGCGTACTGCTGTACGCTTCATGATAACGGGAGTGTTTTCAGGAGACAGATGGGGTGATGTAAAGATGTTGTGTAATTGGTGGAAAATATTTCTTGTTTCTTGATTGGCAACGTGTTCTGTTTAGGGTCTATTAACTGCCGCCAAACCGTCTATTTCTGTTTCATTTATTTTTATTCGTTTACAAGGGGCTACCTGTACTTTCCAGTTCTGCAAAGGAGTATGGGAGGTGCAATCCTTTGGCCAAAGTTGGCTTTTGATTCACAGAAAGCGACCCTGGCACGGACAAACAGCCCTGATTGAGCAGGGAAAGGGCAAAAGTGGGTCCCTTGTTTCCCAAAAAGGAGTTTTAGTTCTCCCAAGGACAATGGGAGGTGCAATCCTTTGGCCAAAGTTGGCTTTTGATTCACAGAAAGCGACCCTGGCACGGACAAACAGCCCTGTTTGAGCAGTGAAAGGGCAAAAGTGGGTCCCTTGTTTCCCAAAAAGGAGTTTTAGTTCTCCCAAGGACAATGGGAGGTGCAATTCTTTTTGCCAAAGTTGGCTTTTGATTCACAGAAAGCGACCCTGGCACGGACAAACAGCCCTGTTTGAGCAGGTAAAGGGCAAAAGTGGGTCCCTTGTTTCCCAAAAAGGAGTTTTAGTTCTCCCAAGGACAATGGGAGGTGCAATCCTTTTGCCAAAGTTGGCTTTTGATTCACAGAAAGCGACCCTGGCACGGACAAACAGCCCTGTTTGAGCAGTGAAAGGGCAAAAGTGGGTCCCTTGTTTCCCAAAAAGGAGATTTAGTTCTCCAAAGGACAATGGGAGGTGCAATTCTTTTTGCCAAAGTTGGCTTTTGATTCACAGAAAGCGACCCTGGCACGGACAAACAGCCCTGATTGAGCAGGGAAAGGGCAAAAGTGGGTCCCTTGTTTCCCAAAAAGGAGTTTTAGTTCTCCCAAGGACAATGGGAGGTGCAATCCTTTGGCCAAAGTTGGCTTTTGATTCACAGAAAGCGACCCTGGCACGGACAAACAGCCCTGTTTGAGCAGTGAAAGGGCAAAAGTGGGTCCCTTGTTTCCCAAAAAGGAGATTTAGTTCTCCCAAGGACAATGGGAGGTGCAATTCTTTTTGCCAAAGTTGGCTTTTGATTCACAGAAAGCGACCCTGGCACGGACAAACAGCCCTGATTGAGCAGGGAAAGGGCAAAAGTGGGTCCCTTGTTTCCCAAAAAGGAGTTTTAGTTCTCCCAAGGACAATGGGAGGTGCAATTCTTTTTGCCAAAGTTGGCTTTTGATTCACAGAAAGCGACCCTGGCACGGACAAACTGCCCTGTTTGAGCAGGGAAAGGGCAAAAGTGGGTCCCTTGTTTCCCAAAAAGGAGGTTTAGTTCTCCCAAGGACAATGGGAGGTGCAATCCTTTGGCCAAAGTTGGCTTTTGATTCACAGAAAGCGACCCTGGCACGGACAAACAGCCCTGTTTGAGCAGGGAAAGGGAAAAAGTGGGTCCCTTGTTTCCCAAAAAGGAGTTTTAGTTCTCCCAAGGACAATGGGAGGTGCAATCCTTTTGCCAAAGTTGGCTTTTTATTCACAGAAATCGACCCTGGCACGGACAAACAGCCCTGTTTGAGCAGGGAAAGGGAAAAAGTGGGTCCCTTGTTTCCCAAAAAGGAGTTTTAGTTCTCCCAAGGACAATGGGAGGTGCAATCCTTTGGCCAAAGTTGGCTTTTGATTCACAGAAAGCGACCCTGGCACGGACAAACAGCCCTGTTTGAGCAGTGAAAGGGCAAAAGTGGGTCCCTTGTTTCCCAAAAAGGAGATTTAGTTCTCCCAAGGACAATGGGAGGTGCAATTCTTTTTGCCAAAGTTGGCTTTTGATTCACAGAAAGCGACCCTGGCACGGACAAACAGCCCTGATTGAGCAGGGAAAGGGCAAAAGTGGGTCCCTTGTTTCCCAAAAAGGAGTTTTAGTTCTCCCAAGGACAATGGGAGGTGCAATTCTTTTTGCCAAAGTTGGCTTTTGATTCACAGAAAGCGAACCTGGCACGGACAAACAGCCCTGTTTGAGCAGGGAAAGGGCAAAACTGGGTCCCTTGTTTCCCAAAAAGGAGTTTTAGTTCTCCCAAGGACAATGGGAGGTGCATTTCTTTTTGCCAAAGTTGGCTTTTGATTCACAGAAAGCGACCCTGGCACGGACAAACAGCCCTGTTTGAGCAGGGAAAGGGCAAAAGTGGGTCCCTTGTTTCCCAAAAAGGAGGTTTAGTTCTCCCAAGGACAATGGGAGGTGCAATCCTTTGGCCAAAGTTGGCTTTTGATTCACAGAAAGCGACCCTGGCATGGACAAACAGCCCTGTTTGAGCAGGGAAAGGGCAAAAGTGGGTCCCTTGTTTCCCAAAAAGGAGTTTTAGTTCTCCCAAGGACAATGGGAGGTGCAATTCTTTGGCCAAAGTTGGCTTTTGATTCACAGAAAGCGACCCTGGCACGGACAAACAGCCCTGTTTGAGCAGTGAAAGGGCAAAAGTGGGTCCCTTGTTTCCCAAAAAGGAGTTTTAGTTCTCCCAAGGAAAATGGGAGGTGCAATTCTTTTTGCCAAAGTTGGCTTTTGATTCACAGAAAGCGACCCTGGCACGGACAAACTGCCCTGTTTGAGCAGGGAAAGGGCAAAACTGGGTCCCTTGTTTCCCAAAAAGGAGGTTTAGTTCTCCCAAGGACAATGGGAGGTGCAATCCTTTGGCCAAACTTGGCTTTTTATTCACAGAAAGCGACCCTGGCACGGAAAAACAGCCCTGCATGAGGCAAGGGCCAAATCACCAGGCTCCCTTGTTTCCAAAAACCCTTTAGCGTTTAAAAAAGAAAGAAGAATGCCCACCCTGCCCGCAACAGAAAAAATGGCGCAGCAGAAAAATTGCTGGCCGTGTGGGAAAATTGAAAACGCCAATCTCGTGAGGAAAAAAACACCCACAGGCCCTTTGCAAAAAATTAAAAAAGCAACACACAACAGTTTCCCCACACCTCCCAAACTCACCCACCCAAACTTTTCTCCCGGTCTTCTGTAGCCTAGCTCAGCTCTAGCTCAAAAACAGCCAAGGAGGCTGTGACGCAGCAATCTTTCCTGCCTGCCTGCCTGCCTGCCTGCCCCCAGAATCTCCCTTCCACCCTCTTGAGATTCCCGGTGCGAATGAGCCACGAGGCTGAGTGCTCGCTCTTTTCATTCAGGACGTCCTACCAGCCCCTCCCCCTGGTTTAACGTGCTCTCTGATTGGCCACAAGGTGCAAACAACACGCTAGGTTGCCCCAGTGCACTTAAACAAGTTTGGGTGATTTGCAAAAGCATTTTTTAAAAACGAAAAAAAACGACGCCATAACGGAAAAAGGCCAATCGCGGTTCGAAACCGCGATATCCAGACGTGTGGACAACCAATGCCGTATATTGCTTCAAAACAAACGAAAATAACGAATTAATAACGGGTAACGGGGAAAACGAATTATTTGTGCAAGCCTAACAGGCAGATAGCAGTACCATACACTCCAGCATATCACAAATGAAAACATGGCCATGTAACATCGGAGTGTGATCAAGATGGCTACAGTTATCAGTGGAAGAACCAACAAAGTAGGAGAAGCCGTAGTAATTTGGTTTTGCCATGCCTACCGGGAAGGACAAGGTTCTCCCCTCTGTTGACTTAACAGGGCTTAAAGTACTTTGAAATCAGTTTGCAGCAGTTGAAGGAAGCTGAGAATATAGGGGGAAAGTGAACGGAGAGAAAAAGTACAGCTGAAAAAGTAGGGTGACAAAATTGGGGATGTTCATACCAAACCAGGATAGTTAACGGATATGCAGTTGTAAGAATTTACTGATTGATTAAAAACAGTAATATTTAGTTGACAACTTCGCTGATGGGAGTTCATAGCATCTAACATACATTATGTCAGTAATAGAAACCCCCTAGCATAGCAGGACCACTTAATTGTCCATCTCCACGCCTACAGTCATCCGAGTGCGGAAGTCCTACTATGCCAACCTAGTCTTCCAAAGGCCCAAAGTAATAGCTCAGTTTTCAGCCTGTGGGAAGTTGAAATTAATTCTTGTCAGCTTTATTAATGCACCAAAGATGGAATCCCATCCATCGACTGCTGGAAATACTAAGTGCTAGGGTATAACATTCACAGAATGTTACTTATATTAATGGGGAAAACATTCATTTGAAGGGCTAATGCATCATTTGAAATTTGGAGGGGTTCTCAAGCTAAGGAGCTCAGGGATGGAGCCAGCTAAAAAGGAAACAAGCTGAAATATAAATTCTTATTGCAGACATTTGCTTTTAGGCTGTGAATTAAAAGCTACAGGGCTTTCACTTTGGTTTGAGTCAGCAAGGGTAATTTTGAACCCTTGTTTGTTTTACTTGACACAATGATGGGCCTTTAATACCATCGTAAAGAAGCAATTTGATCATTTTTTCCACATTTAAGTCCTTTCTGTATCTGCTTTGGCCACTGCCAAATAATTCATTTTTATCTCTAAGGGTGTTTTAACAAAGCTACACATACTTGGCTCTTTCTTGCATTTGAAATGCTAGGGCAGCTGGCAAATTTTATCACAACCTACTCCTAAAAGCCATAACCCCTAATGGAAGAGGTGGAGATTAAAAGGTATACAGTATCTGAGCTCTTTGTTGTGTCCTGCTACTTTTGGCTCATGTTCTGTTCTTGTAGCATATATTTTAGATAGTTTGACATCACCCATCAAACTCCTTGGGATTAGAAATGTTGGATTTCAGATATTTTTTTCAGATTTTGGAATATTTGCACATAGATTATGAGATATTTTGGAGATGGGATCAACGTCTAAAAATGAAACTGATTTACTGAATACATGGAGGCAATTTTAAACACCATATTTTTAGTAGTTTGGTGCATAAAACAAAGCTTGTATACATTGCACCATCAGAAAGCAAATGTGCCATCATCACAACACCCAAGTGAACAATTTCAGATTGTGGAGTATTTCAGATTTCCAGACAATGGATACTTGACCTGCATGAGATAACATAAAATTTGTCAAGACAGGCAGCTCTGATCTTCTAAATCCCAAAAAATCAGATGAAATTTGCCTAAGATGACTAAGATGGTATCCTTAATGCAGGGCCGGCCCAAGGAAATTTTCAAGTGTAAGCGAAACAGGATTTTGGTGCCCCCCCCCCCTCAAAAAAAACCCAATCACCGAGAAATAAAAGGTAGAAGGTAGAGGTGAATAGAATGGATAAAAGAGTTTACCTTACAACCAGAAGTTTATTAACAACATTATGTTCATATAGTAACATTACATAGAATTAACACCAATCTTGCATTTTAATAAATAAATATTTTAATAAACTTTGCAACAATTTTAATTTTTTTGTTATTTCTAGTCTACAAGTACTACACAAAGGTTTCCTGGTCATGATATCTCTTCAGAAGATTTTTCAGACTTCGGACTAGCTTCAGATCAGTTTTGTTTGGGAGAACGGAGCCCCAGGAGAATAGACACTTCCTTTCTCAGGAAGTGAACTCTTGTCCTTCAGAAGTGCCACGCCAGCGTGGACCATTGTAATGGGTGTAGCAAAGCAGGGGAAATCCAGTCATGAATCAATCAGGGCCAGCTAACACCTCCCAACAAAGTATTCCCATCATCAAAGTCTGGTAAATCCTCTGTTTTCTCACGGCCACAGACGGCAGAAGCACATACCATATCGCAAAGAACACCACTCTGAAAACGGGAATTCCAGACAGGAAACAATCAGGGCCAGCTAACACCTCCCAACAAAAAATTCACTCAGAGAGGAAACAGCCTGGCTGTAAATCTGCAAAGCCATTACATCCTTATCATTTTTCCTAATTGCAGCATTCATACTTGCCTCTAACAGACAAAAAAAAACAATCAGAAATATTGTATATTCACAACCTTTAAGAAATAATATCCCCTGATGGCACAGCATGTGAAAGCGCTGAGCTGCTGAAATTCTGGACTGAAAGGCCGCAGCAGATTTGAATTGGGGGACCAGAGTGAGCCCTCACTGTTAGCCCCAGCTTCTGCCAACCCAGAAGTTCAAAAACATGCAAATGTGAGTGCATCAATAGGTACTGCTCCAGCGGGAAGGTAACGCTGCTCCATGCAGTCATCCCACATGACCTTGGAGGAGTCTACGGACAACGCTGGCTCTTTGGCTTAGAAATGGAGATGAGCACCAAACCCCAGAATCAGACATGACTGGACTTAATGTCAGGGGAAAAACATTTACCCTTTAGGGTTGTTGTATGTCTTTCAGGCTGTGTGGCCATGTTCCAGAAGTATTCTCTCCTTACGTTTCGCCCACATCTATGGCAGGCATCCTCAGAGGTTGTGAGGTATCCATACCTCACAACCTCTGAGGATGCCTGCCATAGATGTGGGTGAAACGTCAGGAGAGAATACTTCTGGAACATGGCCACACAGCCCGAAAGACATACAACAAGCCTGTGATCCCGGCCATGAAAGCCTTCGACAACATGTTTACCCTTTACCTTAACTACCACCAGTTCCTCAATACTTTATTTCCCATACCACCATACTTCGCCACAACAAAGCGTGGTCGGGCACAACTAGTATATATAATATATAATTATTAAAACTATAAATCCCAGCAACTACAACTCCCTACTCAATTAATTAATTAACAAAACATTCAGTCACCAACTACTACTCCCAAAACAAGGGATTAAACATTAAACATGTACAGTAGAGTTTCACTTATCCAACATAAGTAGGCCGGCAGAACGTTGGATAAGCAAATATGTTGGATAATAAGGAGAGATTAAGAAAAAGCCTATTGAACATCAAAATAGGTTATGATTTTACAAATTAAGCACCAAAACATCATGTTGGACAACAAATTTGACAGAAAAAGTAGTTCCATGCATAGTAATGCTATGTAGTAATTACAGTGGAGTCTCACTTATCCAACACTCGCTTATCCAATGTTCTGGATTATCCAACGCATTTTTGTAGTCAATGTTTTCAATATATCGTGAGAGGGCCAGCTAACACCTCCCAACAAAGTATTCCCATCATCAAAGTCTGGTAAATGCTCTGTTTTCTCACGGCCACAGACGGCAGAAGCACATAACATATCGCATAGAACACCACTCTGAAATCAGGGGAATTCCATACAGGAAACAATCAGGGCCAGCTAACACCTCCCAACAAAAAATTCACTCAGGGAGGAAACAGCCAGGGTTTAAAGCTGCAAGGCCTTTACATCCTTATCATTTTTCCTAATTGCAGCATTCATACTTGCCTCTAACAGACAAAAAAAAACAATCAGAAATATTGTATATTCACCTTTAGGAAATAATATCCCCTGATGGCACAGCATGTGAAAGCGCTGAGCTGCTGAAATTCTGGTCTGAAAGGTCGCAGCAGATTTGAATTGGGGGACCAGAGTGAGCCCTCACTGTTAGCCCCAGCTTCTGCCAACCCAGAAGTTCAAAAACATGCAAATGTGAGTGCATCAATAGGTACTGCTCCAGCGGAAAGGTAACGCCGCTCCATGCAGTCATTCCACATGACCTTGGAGGAGTCTACGGACAACGCTGGCTCTTTGGCTTAGAAATGGAGATGAGCACCAAACCCCAGAATCAGACATGACTGGACTTAATGTCAGGAGGAAAACATTTACCCTTTAGGGTTGTTGTATGTCTTTCGGGCTGCGTGGCCATGTTCCAGAAGCATGCTCTCCTAACGTTTCACCTACATCTATGGCAGGCATCCTCAGAGGTTGTGAGGTCTGTTGGAAACTAGGCATGTAGAGTTTACATATCTGTGGAATGTTCAAGGGTGGGAGAAATAACTCTTGTCTGTTGGAGGCAAGTGTGAATGTTGCAATTAATCACCTTGATTAGCAGTGAAAAGCCTTGCAGCTTCAAGGTCTGGCTGATTCCTACCTGTGGGAATCCTTTGTTGGGAGGTGTTACCTGGTTGTTTCATGTCTGGAATTCCCGTTTTCACAGTTTGTTTCTTTATTTACTGTCCTGATTTTAGAGTTTTAAAATGCTGTTTGCCAGATTTTGTTCATTTTCATGGTTTCCTCCTTTCTGTTGATATTGTCCACTTGCCTCCTCCTTGCTCAATTCTCCCTTCCTGGACGTGGCCACAGGTCGCCAGGGCGAGCTGCGGCCACGTCCAGGAACTAAGGGAGGATTGGGCGATCTCTGCTGCTAATATCAAGGGCTGGAAAAGACCCCTTGGGCTACTTAGTCCAGCCCTCTTCTGCCTTTGTCCACCACAAGCAAAGCACCCCTGGCAGATGGCCACCCAACCTCAATGTTAGTAATAATAACAATAAAAATAATATCAAGGGCTGGAAAAGACCCCTTGGGCCATTTAGTCCAGCCCTCTTCTGCCTTTGTCCACCACAAGCAAAGCACCCCTGGCAGATGGTCACCCAGCCTCAATGTTAGTAATAATAACAATAAAAATAATATCAAGGGCTGGAAAAGACCCCTTGGGCCATTTAGTCCAGCCCTCTTCTGCCTTTGTCCACCACAAATTAAATAATAATTATAATACCTTTGTAAACACAAGCAAAACTCCAACTCCAGGCAGGCACAGGGCGAGGAAGGAGGCAGGAAAGGCTTGTGCAGGGAGAAGGAGGAGCCAGGAATGGCTGCAAATGCTTTTGCCGGGAGAGGTCAGAAAGGGCTGCAAAGGCTTGTGCAGGGAAAGGACAGCAGCGGCATGCACCTTCTTCGAGGAAGGAGGAGGAAGCCACTGCTGTGGGGGCCGGATAGATGCCGGTCGCCAGGGCGAGCTGCGGCCGCGTCCAGGAAGGGAGAATTGGGCGATCTCTGCTGTGTGCACGCACACAGCAGAGATCGCCCAAACCTCCCTTCGTTCCTGGACGCGGCCGCAGGTCGCCAGCAGAGATCACAGCGTGCACACAGCAGAGATCGCCCAATTCTCCCTTCCTGGTCGCCAGGGCGAGCTGCGGCCGCGTCCAGGAACGAAGGGAGAATTGGGCAATCTCTGCTGTGGCGCTATGGGCTGCTGTCGACGCCTCGACAGCGCCCCTAGCGGCCAGCGCCCGAGGCCGCCGCTTCAGCAGCCTCATATGTCCAACCGGCCCTGCCTTAATGCATAGTTATAGTGATTTGATACGACTTTAGGTGCCAGAGCTCTATCTCATGGAATCTTGAGATTTGTTGTTTCAGAAGGTACTCCGAATCTTCTGCTGAGGAGATCTAATGCTGAAATTCAAGGAAGAAGATTAGAGGTGTCTAGTTCATGTACCAGTCAGGTTATTAATGCCTATGGGGTGCTTTATATAGTACAGTGTTCCCTCACTTATCGCGGGGGTTATGTTCTAGGACAACCCGCGATTCGTGAAAATCCGCAAAGTAGGAACGCTATTATTATTTTAATATTTATTTATTTACTCCATTGCTGCTTCTTCTCAGGGCTGCCTCCTTGCATCGTGCCTGGCATGTTCCTCTGGCTGCCTTTGCTCCTGCAGGATAAGGGGTTTTTTTTTAAGGTGGGGGCTAGAATACTGTAATGGTTCAGATGTTGAACTAGGACTCTGGAATGCATGGTTCTAAGTACTGCTTAGCCATGGAAACCCATTAGGAAAAGTCATATTTTCTCAGCCTCAGAAACACAAAGGTAACCCCCTATGAACAAATCATGCCAATAAAACCTTTGCCCATTCAGATGTATTTTAGAATCTAAGCTTCAGAAGTCCCAGATAACAGAATTAAAAAATGTTACATTTCAAGGCCTTACCAGTGGTAAGGGATTGTAGTTCCAGAGATCCAGGAGCCAAATTTATTCTACTTCTGTCATTGTAAAAGCAGGAGCCCCCGGTGGCGCAATGGGTTAAAACCTTGTGCCAGCATGACTGCTGACTGAAGGTCAGCGGTTTGAATCTGGGTAGCGGGGTGAGCTCCTGTCTGTCAGCTCTAGCTCCCCATGTGGGGACATGAGAGAAGCCTCCCACAGGATGGTAAAACATAAAACATCCGGGCGTTTGTGGGCTACATCCTTGCAGATGGCCAATTCTCTCACACCAAAAGAGACTTGCAGTTTCTCAAATCGCTCCTGACATGAAAAAAAATTCTAAAAGCATAATCCTACCCCATGTCCCCTTGCCAGATTGTCACCCTGTCATGGTGAGTGGGCTTATGCGTTCCAGTGAACCTATGAGCGAAGCCATCACAGTCATGTACTCCCAGTGGGTTCACTCACGGCAGTGGGGTCATAGGAGAGGAATCAGACAAAGAGCAATCCAAAGACCTCAACAGCAGAGGTAGGCGGATGATAACATGGTACATGTTACAACAACTGTGAAGGTAGACCAAGACTGCAACAGATAAGAGTCCACAAAGTATTACAGTAACCATACTATTGGATCAGAACCTCTTTCTGTGAAGACTATGTGTTGGTTGCCATGTTCTAATCACACATAAAACAAATTCATGCACAGGCATCTTCCTACCTCATGTGAAAGTTGCTCTCCGAATAGTAAAAAGAAAAATGGTGTTATCAACTATACACTTAAACAACAATAATACTCTCTTAACCATTGTGGTTCCATTCTGTAGGATCCTATAATTTGTAGTTTGGTAAATATATTGGTGTAATATATTTTCTGCTAGAGTGCTCTAATGCATTTCATAGCTTCCAGTTGTCCTGATTTGGCAAGGACAGTTCCCATTAATCCTCCATCATCCCACTTTTTCAGATCCTTGGAAAATATTCCAGTTTCTCTTCCTTCCTCCCATTTCCCCTTTTTGTTTTTGGCTTACTTTTATTGGTGGGAACTCTGTTCAAAGATTGTACTCAATTTAGCAGAAAGAGAGAAGGGTGCAAAATCTTGATCTTTGCATTCTGTTATTGAATAACTAAGCTTAGGCAAAAGCCAACTGCTGCAGCCTCTTTTAGCTTGTGTGTCCTTTCTCAATAATATTTTTGTCATCTTGACTCCACTTTAATATTGCTTGACTACACATGTCCCAGTCCATTCAGAAGTTATGCCATTTAATTAAACTAGAAATAGCACAACTACTCTTTAGCAGGGCCCTCCCAACACTACAAATCTCAAGATCCCATCGTTTGGAGAAATGACATTTAAAACTATTCAGTCGCTGTGATGTTGCAGTGCAGATACACACATAAGTATTGGAATAAGTGCTGTGTGCAAAGAAGTCTCAAGGTTTCAAGAAAAGATATTTCTTTCCCAATTTTTGCCCTCTGCTGCCAGTTTTGCTGCTTACTAAAAAGACATACACCCCCTTCTTGATTGAATCCATTTTCATTAACTCCCTGGGTGAGGAAAGAAAGTTTTACCTAAAAGCTACTGCAATCAGAAGCAAAGTGCTGAATACAACTGAATTTTCAAAAGTAACAGCTAATGGCAATACTGGAAGAAAAGGCGAAACGAGGTGACTTGCCAGCCATTTCAAATGGGAAATTAGAAGCTGGTGACGCTTAGCTGTCCCTCCAGAAAGGTCTTAGAAGTTTCTGGCTGACCGAACGGATGCTATTTTCATTAGCTGGTGCAAGCATTGTGAAGGCAGGACAAAGTCACAAGGGAGGTCAGTCACCTTAGGAAGAATTGTGAAAAAATATTTATTACTAAGGAACTTTTCAGAATTCTCTCAAAGGGACAAATAAAGGCACGCATTACCACATCATGGAGGCTAAAGGCCCATTAGACATGAAATAAGCAACTCTCTCTTTAATGAGGTTGTAACCCTGGATTTATTAGACTCATTTCACGCAGAGGACTTTAGGTGCGTAAGTCCCATTAGCGCTAATAGGACGTGCACAATTAAAGCCCCACATGCAGGGAGGGAGATGAGGATTTATCCCTCAAGGGACTGGAAGGAGCTGAACCTCAAAAGGCTCAAATGTCCAGCTCAGCTGAATGTCCCCAGAGAATATGAACATTGTTTAGATCACCCAATTTCTTCTTGGCAATGTTCGCAGGCGTTGTGCACACCCTCCAGCATTTCGCAGCCAAAATTGCAAAGGTTATGGCATTACTACCGTATTAGACACAACCAGCCCTACCATTAGGCATAGTGAAGCAGCCACTTTCAGATATCAGATATGAAGAGATGAGATAGTGTACCCATTTGCTTGTCTTGCACTCTCTAGGGGTACATCCACACAGTAGAATCAATGCAGTTTGACATTACTTTGCTTACCATGGCTCAATACTATGGAGTCATGGAAGTTGCAATTTTACAAGGTCTTTTGTCTTCTCTGCTGAAGAGCATCAGTGCCTCACCAAACTAAAAATCCCAGGATACCATTTATAATTCTACGGTAATAAATCTATATGAATGTCAACAATATGTGTGAAATTTTATTACTTGGCTAAAAACTATGAAAGGGAATAACAGGCCCATTTCTTACAAAAGAGTTGGACAGAACAGTGACTGTATATTTTGCCCCATGCTTCAATTTCTGCAGGGGACAACGAATGATGAAAACATACATTGGGTGTTTTCATCTAAATTAAAGATAAAAGCCAGCCAAATTGTCTCCATGAAATGTGTGCAATACCATCATAGTCTGCTCATGCTCCCCAATAACTGATCCACAGAAGCTTGCTGTCACTGATAATGGAAAGCATCTATATCACTCAAGACTAGTAGCTACTAATAGCTCAAATTGACAGCCATTACTATTTCTAGTGTTAAACAATACCATTATTTCACTATGTTCTGTGGAATTTTTTTTCCTTCTAGCTATCCTGAAGCTCCCATTATTTAACTTCAGTGGACATTCCCCGATTCTAGAATTCTGAAAGCTGTCTCCTTATCCATTTTCTCCATGTGATACATCTTTCTATATACCTCTCTCACAGGCATGGACAAACCTTGGCCCTCCAGGTGTTTTGGCCTTCAACTCCCAGAAATCCCAGCCAGCTTACCGGCTGTTAGAAATTATGGGCGACAAAGTCCAAAACACCTGGAGGGCCAAAGTTTGCCCATGCCTTCTCTATCATGTCTACTTTTAAACTGGAAATGATGAACTGGAGTTACTAGCTTGCAGATAAATCTAGTTGTTCTTGTATGCCTTCCAGTCATTTCGAACTTATTGTAGTTTGAGAGTGTGTCAATTGACCAAGATCACCCAGTAGGTTTCTGTGGTCAAGCAAGGAATCAAGTCATATTGTAGTCCAATGCTCAAATTACTACACTATGCTGGGTCTCCAGTTAAGCCTTATTCTAAGATATTTAATATATATTTTGATGTACATTAAGATGAAAACAAAATGGTTAGAAATGTAAAAGTGGCTCAGATGGAATATAGTTTCATTGTCGTTGTGTGCCTTCAAGTAGTTTTTGCCTTATGATGACCCTAAGGCAATTCTATCCTAGGGTTGAGTGATGTGTGACTCCTCCAAGGTCATCCAAGCTTTTCATGGCTAAGTGGGGAATCGAACCGTGTTTGATCTCCAGAGCTGTAGTTCACTTCTTAAACCACTTTACCACACTGGCTTTCAATCATACCATCTTTCTATTCAAAACGTGCAATAAGAACTCTCAAACCAAGGACTATAGTGTACTGCATACTTAAAATGCTGGATTCATGTTAACTTCTCACTTAGGTGGTTAAACTTTTCCACCAGTCATTGCAAATAATAGTTTTCCATACCTCTCCAGAACTGTACCCAATTGCAGTTGCAAGGGGAACACACAGAATGATAAAAAATTTAATATTAATATCATTTTAGATATTACACTGTGATCTCTGAAGAATAGTAACTCTTCAGATATGCGGATGATTCACAAAAAAAGAAGGCCTCCACCGGACAAAATTTATTCCTTTCACCAGTATTAGAAATATTCTTCTAGAATAACATGCCACAGGGATTTACAAATTCTTAAATATATATTACATGATTCTTTTTTGGAAGATTAGATTGAAGGCATTTTAAATTAACTGGTGCTTCCTAATTTCAAAGTCAAAACAGAGTTTAAATTTTTCACTGTAGGTGAGAGTTATGATATCATTTTAAAAGTATTATACAAGACCTCCTTTGAGGGAAAAATCTACAAGGTCTACATGGGCAGATTTTTAGTTCAGTGATAATCATAGTTTCTGCCACTTTGAAAAAGGATAGGAAGCACTTACATACATTTCATTGTTCTGGATAATTCGAGACTTTGTCTGAGGTGTTATAAACAATTATTGTGGTTTTAATTACTATCAAGTCAGCCTTGAATTGTGATGACTCTATGAACGAGAAACCTCCAAATATTCTGTTACTATATAAGACTAAAACATTGTATCCATTTTGTAGGTTCTTTGATCCTGATGCACAATGTTTGTGATGATATGTATGAAATACATTTCTTTGGACTTTGATCCATTTCAGTAAACCTTATCTTTGTTATTTTTTAAGAAAAACTGAACTCCTAGGCAGTCCTCTAGGCATCATCCCATCTTTGTCTCATGCATGATCCAAGATGGTTTGCAATAGATGTAATGAATCCAAAAGGTATATCTCAGCTATTAATTAATCTTAAATTGCACACAAAGAGGTAAACGTGAAAGCAGAGACAACTGATAGATTGGTTTCAGCAGGTGTGCATGTGAATCCACTTTTGATTTTATAGTTGCTCCTCCTTCTGTTCCAAATTGTATGAAGATTTTCCCTGTGCTGGACCTGATCCTGATAGAAGTTCAACTTTAAGAGAACTTGCATATAACTCAGAGCAACTGAGGAAGGAAAAGACATAAAACTGATAGTAGCTCACCACCTCCACACAATGAATAGAGCATCTGTCCCTAGGTGACTGATGCAGTCGAAGGGATGTCCTCCATTCTTTTTACATTGGATGCTCAAGGTGACATAAATGAACCTGAATGGAGAAGGACTGAGAGAAAATGAAATATTTGTCCATTGGGCCTACAGCTGAGCTACTGAATTTGCAATCACAAGGTGTGAGAATGTTGGACACTGACTGAGATGGTTAGACATTTCCAGACAGGATGTAGTTACACTACTAATGTGTATAGCTTCATCCTCTTTGGAGATGTCTAACCATCTCAGTCAGTGTCCAACATTCTCACGCCTTGTGATTGAGAATTCGATCGCTCAGCTGTACACTCAATGGACAAATTTTTCATTTTTCACTAGTATGTATGGTGCCTATATGCTACTGGAAATGCAATGACACTCAGCATTTAAGAAGAAGAAAAAGTATGTTGCGAAAGCAACAGTACAGTGGCATCACTAGGATGGGTGTCACCGCAACTCATTGTATCACCCCATGGGCCTTATTCCACCCAGAAGCTGGAATTCTGGGTATTTCAATCTACCAGTATGGGGATTAATCCTCTGGGCATCCAATTTATCCACCTGACTCCACACACGCACATACGTTTGTAACCAGCTGCAATGAATCACTCTGACCAGGAGGTCATGAGTTCGAGGCCCGCTTGGAGCCTATGTTTGTCTTGTCTTTGTTCTATGTTAAAAGGCATTGAATGTTTGTGTCAGAGACAGAACGCCAGCAAGTAAAACAAAACTCAGTTTATTGAGGTTACAGAACCAAAAACGCCCGTAAAAGACAAAGAACAGGGCAAACACTTGACTTCAGTGTGATAAGTAACAAAAAACAGCTCAGTTTGAGCTTAAACGGTTCAAAGGAATAAACCGGGTTAAACAGAAGTATAATCCGGATTAACTAAAAGAGCTTACTTCAGCCAGGCAAACAAAGCAAACAAAGGAGAAACAGCAGGAGACAAACGTAAACAACAGACTGGTGGCAGATTCCTCTCTGCTACTCAGACACAGCAGGGGAATAAACCAGGCTTGTTTATTCCTTCCTGCAGCAAGCGAAAAGAGTGGTCGTAGACAGGATCCAGTTTAGGGTTCAGCGGCCAACGATATCCAGGTCCAGGCACAGTAGTCAGGATAACGGCAGTCAGCAGGGTCCCAATCCGGTCCAGAGGTCTACAGCCAAGCGAAGTCGTCAAGGAATCCAAAGGTCTCACCGATAGTCAGCAGAAGAGATAATCCGGAATCGAAGTCAGTCAGTCCAGCGTCAATTCAGTGCGAGAAGGTATTGCCCGTCAAAAAGACGACGGAGGTCAAGCTATCGAGATTAAACACAAGTTGCACAGAGAAAAACCCCACACAGTTCCTCCCTCCGTCTATGCCCAGTGTCCTTGGTAAACTTACGTATCCAGTAACGAATCACACCCGTCTTCAGGAAGTTCCCAAACAAAAGCCCAAGCGTCCGTCCAGATTACCTTGCCCAACGCAATTAGACATTGGTCCCAAACCCCATTTTATCCCAGTTCAAGCTCATCATCGCTGTCAGCTGGCATCCCAATTCCAGACGCCCCAACATCATCATCCTCATCAGAGCTTAAGCACCTTTGACTACGCCCCACAGCATCCCCAGCTGTGGATCCCACTCCATCCCTCCAGCCAGTCCATGGGTCTGATCCTGCAACCCGCCAATCACCTCCCATACTTTCATTGCCTGTTTCCCCAACACCCAAATCCTCCCTCACACGAGTCCATTCCATGTCATCCTCCTCCGAGCTGGCCATCTCTTCCTCCAAACCCTGAGAAAAACCCTCAAAGGAGTCCTCATCTGTCGGGTCTGTAAACAAATCCCGGAGCCGCTTCCTTTCACACTCCTCGAAGGAGTCTGACTCTCGAGGAGTCTTATGACCCCTTCTTCTATTACCGGAGCCCGAAGGCTCAACCATGACAGTTTGCCTATATGTGTAATGTGATCTGCCCTGAGTCCCCTTCGGGGTGAGAAGGGCGGAATATAAATGCTGTAAATAAATAAATAAATAAATAAATAAGTTTGACTAGGAGGCTGCACAAAAAATTTATAGATCGTATTTTTGGTGTCACCTCTCCCCCTCCCCGATGGTGTCATCCAGTGTGGTTTGCACCCCTGACATCAGCCCTAGTGATTCTACTGCAATAGTGAAAGGGTCAAGTAGTGTCCAGTGACCCAAAGACTCCTCATTTTTTATCCACCTATCCTAATCAATCTATGATGTAAACTAGTAATCATTCAGATCTTTCCACCTATTCTCTTCCCACCCCTTTATTCTCTTAATTCTACCGAAAGTTTAGTATTTTTAGAGAACTTTTCTTGTTTTTAATGTATAGTTTGTTTCTTTGACCACTGGAGACCTATGTACTCAGTCTCCATCATATCCCACCTCCCGATTCATTGGCAGCGTGGATTTACAATATCAGAAGCTATTGTGAGAAACAGGATACTGGATTTAAGTAGACATTTAAGCTGATCAAAAAGGATTCTTCTTTTGTTCTTACTACAGCTGGGATGAATTAACTTTTTTTGGCCATATTGGCATGCACTCTCACACTTCATAGATGACACCTGAGACATACCTGTCGAAACATTAGTGTGATCAAGATGGCAAAAGCTGTTTATGAGGCAGATTACACAAACTAGGAGAGGCTGCAGAAGTCTTCTTTTACCCCAAGTATACCCTGTTTTCCCCAAAATAAGACATGGTCTTATATTAATTTTTGCTCCAAAAGATGCCTTAGAGTTTGTTTTCAGGGGCAGTCTTATTTTTCCAAATTGACTTTTAAAATGAACTATATCTAGGGCTTATTTTTGAAACAGGGCTTATATTTTGAGTATCCTCAGAAATGCTGAAAAATCATGATAGGTTTTATTTTCAGGGTATGACTTATTTTGGGGGGAACAGAGTAGTGAGAAGGGTAAAATTGATCTCCTCTCCATCCTGCTGAGTTAACAGCATAAACTATTTTTGCATTTTGAATTCAGTTTGCAGCAACTGAAGTAAAACAAGTACAAGGAGCACAGTGGGGGAGGAGTGCTTATCTGGGCTATTTTAAAAGCAGCTGAAAAAGTGGAATGACAGAGAATTAATTGGGGCTGTCCCTACCAAATCAGGTCAATATGCATTGATTGGGGAACTGTAATAGAAATTAAATCTTTCTAAGCTCCGATTCTTCTGCATTGGAATTGCACACAGATTGCTACCAGAGTAAGAACAAGTGGACTCATCCCCATTATCTGGGGTTGGGCTGTTATTCAGGATGATGCAAAGACCCTTTTCACTTCTGCCAATGTATTTGATATGATAAGCTAAAAGCACAATTTTCATGGCAAAACAAACACAGGGGCTCCATTTTTTTTGTGGAAAAAATACCCCTTATACTTTACGAGCAGAGCTGGTGTATGTAAGCCATCAAGCGCCGCACATGGCTTATTATGACATTTAGCTGATTAAAATAGTCTAGACATAAACTGGAGATTTCAGAAATGTTTAAGTGTAGTCAGAAATGCATTTTTAAAAAATGTACAGTAGACAGAGCTGGCGAACAGGGACCACCTGTATCCCGGCAGGAATTCTAGAACAGGAAGTCCTCTTGACTCGAGAAGTGTGTCTGAAAATTAAGGCCTTAAATTAACAACAGCTTGTCTATTCGATTATTTTCCCTCCCATAAAGGATTCAGTATGTTTCCAGAAATGCTTGCCATTAGCTCCCCACCATCACCTCAATACCTTAGAGTTGTTACTTTTAATAAAGAAAAAAAAAGGAACTCTGGCAGCGGTTTTGGCTTCCAACTTTGAAGGCACAATTTTAGACCAGATTGGAATAAATAGCATCAGCTGGCCAGACGGTGGTGAAACATACCTGCGGCTGAGAGAGATGAGACACCTGTGTTTGCCTTACTGTGGCATTGATGGACATCTGGGAAGGAGAGGCATTTGATCCAAGAGGGATTCCTCCTGGTTTGTCGATTCAAAGTTAAAGTGACAGCTTCTGTCCAACTGGGGAAATGATGAAAGAGACTTAACCAAAAAGCAATCAAGAGGATCTTGCATAAAGGCTAGAACTTTCTCAAATGGATTTTCATAATTCTCTAGCCTCTTTGGGCATATTTAACCAAATTTCTCAGCAATGGGGATAATTTTACTTCTTTAGGCTACAGTTTCCAGAATCCTCCAACATTTGCAGTGGCAAATGTGTGAAGGTGAAACCATGAGAAAGGGTTTCACAGTTATGGGGTCTTGATGTCTTGCTAAAGTTCTTGAGCACTTTGACTAACACTCTTGAAAAATGATAAGGAAGAATTGATAGAAAATGGTGAAGTCAATTTCAGAAAGATTACTTTAGTCTAGGTATGACATGTCATCAGTGGGAGAGAAAGAACACAAAAGAAGGAAGAATGGGGAAAAACCCGGGGTTTTTCAAGAAAGAGTTTGGATACAAATCTAGAACAATGAAGATAAAATCTAAACAACAAATTCTGGAAACCCTTGACACTTGCAGAGATTTTTTCCACTTCTGGATGGCTTCTACAAGGAGGGAGAAAATAACTCTCTCTACACTGAGGATATTCTTGCTTTGGAACACCGCATATTAAAACAATTATTACAGATTCATCTCAATGTTGGGATGGAGCAGACGGGTGGAATCAATGTAAGGCACAACTCTCCTTGATCAGAGGAGAGAAATAGCCCAGAGTAAATTAAACACAGCTGGAATGAGCATAAGAAATAGATTAATTCCACTAGGATTTCACCCCCCTTCGGTCTTTACAAATTATAGGAGTTATGAAAACTAGCACTTCCTAATTCCCCCCAGCATGCTGCATTTTAATCCTCTTGCTCACTAGCCAGTGTGTACTAAGCAAAAGAAGGTTTTGAGTCCACAGATCAATGACTTTCAAAGTGGTGCATGGATGCTCAGATACCCCTTTGCTTCTGTTCCGTGAGAATAAAATGTAGTATGTGGGATGGTTAAATATATGTAGTAATGCAAGGAAAGAATACAGCCACTCTCTTCTTTTTCTCTTTCTCTTTCTTTCTTTAGAATAGAATGATACTAATTCTCATGTTGTCTGTAAATCTAAAAAGTATCATTTAAAAATAACTACTAGGGATTTTACGACACCAGCCCGGAGTCTCATGGCAATTACATTTTTAAGCAAATTGAAACATACAATTATTGCAACAATTACTTGTCCCATTTGTCCTTTGTGAAACATTGGTGCTTTCCTTTTTAATTTTGAGCATCTTCCCTTGCTTGCTTTTTTCAGATTATAAACCTGATCTTTCACCCAAGAAGTTTTCATGAATGTCTAGGAAAAAAAGTTTACTTTCATAACCCATTGAATGGAATGCCTGGGATTATTCCTCATGTGCACCTGTATTGAAGGTCAACTGAGTTTCTTCTTCATAGAGATGTGCTCCTCCAACTGTTTCTGCACTTGCTATTACCATTGATACATATATATTGTGTTTGTTTTGCATTTCCACAAACACCCCATTTCCAGACCTCAGAAATAATGCATATAGGACTTCATTGCACAAGGCAGGCAAACTGGCGTGGAATCTGGACTGTTATCTTTGGTAACAAGCGCTATGACGCAAAACTATGCACATCCCACTGCTGGTCTGCCTCTTCCACATGGTTCGCCCATCCTTTACTATTGAAAGGCAAAACTGGTCAATAACTTAAAATCCCACAATGTTCCCATCACCTACCTTGGTGTGGTGGGTCCACTCTGCTTCTGTGCTGGTAGTAAAGTGATGTCAGGGGCAACAATTCTCTTCTTTTCCCCAACTCCTCCCTCCCTTCCCTTTGCTATTCCCGAACTGGCTATTTTTTGTTTATTTTATATTTTATACAGTTATATTTGCCTTATTTTGTTTTCAAAGATGACTACCAGGTATGTATCCTTTATCAATGATGGTGCAACAGCAGTGGTATAGTGGTTTCATGCAATAGTCCTAAGAATAATGCATTATGTAAATTCATAGTTACGGGATGTTGTATAGTGAAAAGACATGGGTACACATTTTACTTTTAATTTAATCCATACTAGTGAATCAGGAGGTGGGAAATGGGGGCAGAAGACATGGTTTCCTGAATTTATCACTGACTGGAGATAAGAACTGTCTCAATAAAATGAGCTCTGGTTTGTATCCTTAATTAGTTTTGCATAGGATAGGGAGTTTAATGTCAAGACTGACAAGGTTTGCAATAGAGCAGGGACTCTGCCTATTGTTTCTTTTAAAAGTAATGATTAACATTACAACATAATGCATCAAGCATGTAATGTAATGAGGTATAAGAATGGTTCCTTAAACTCTAAGATTGCAGGCATAATATCATTCTTCTCCAAGCATAACTTTTGACTATATTTGTAATTTTTATAGTTACAAAATTGGATGCATGTCTTGTACTGCAAGCCATTGGTTTTTAGCATTCTGATTTTGGTGGACAATATTTATTTTAGCTATTTTAAAATCATAAGGAATTCACTGTTTTTGAAAATGTCAGGCTGACTTTAAAAAAAATCATGTGTAATATTCACCTCGGGGCACTGCAATGGATTAAAAATTCTAAGCTGTGATGCTTGGCACAAGGACATCCTGTCAACTTCTTGTATCGCTGTTTGCCATCAAATATTGTTGCTGATCATGGTGTCAACTTGAGCAATAACACATTCTCCAGTAGCTTGGGTCTATATTTGGAGGATCATATGTCCAAATGCCAAGGAAATAAGTCAAAGCTCTCTTTCACTGTATTTTTTGGAGGGGATGGGGGGAGATATAAAAAGGCCACACTATAGACCTTAGCAGGGTATGTCACAGGCCTCGTGATAGTTTTGATCCCCTCAATGCACACACCAAGAGCATCATCCTTAGAAAGGAAGAAATCTGAACTTTCCCCTCCAAGTCTACCATGGAAAACTCAGTGGATCTTACTTCCCTTGAGTATGAACACTGGTAAAAGCAAAAACCCAACCTAGCAGTTCTCCCGCCAGTTCGAAAACATGCAAATGTGAGTAGATAAATAGGTACTGCTCCGGCGGGAAGGTAACGCCGTTCCAGGCAGTCATGCTGGCCATATGACCTTGGAGGTGTCTACGGACAATGCCGGCTCTTCGGCTTAGAAATGGAGATGAGCACCAACCCCCAGAGTCGGTCACAACTGGACTTAACATCAGGGGAAAACCTTTACCTTACCTAAAAGCAAAAAAGGGGGTATGTTGGGAGTCATGTCTTAAACAGACTGATGGAGAATTTAAATCCAGAACTTTCTCGAGCTCCAGATATTCCCTGAGCATTTGACAGGTGAAGAAATATAGGCTGGCTCTGATGCTGGCATGACTCCAATGAACCAGTCACATTTCTTTCAAATTAAATCCAAGGGCTAACCACATAGGGTTTTGTTCCAAAGCTTGGTGCTTAATACATTCAAAGTTGTGGTTTAAAACAGAGCTTGTAATGTTCCATGTTAAGGGGCACATTACTCTTGTCCAGTTACTATTGCAGCATTGAAGAATACATGAAAATTCTCTCTCTTCCTTCCTCACAATTGATCCCAATTTGTGACCTGTGCTGCTCTTTGGAGCAGCTAGTTAAACAAGGCTGCTCTCTTGCCTCCATCTAACATGTACACACTTGCTCATGTTATACTTCCTCTTCTTGGATTCTGGCATTGGCAGCAATCTCTTCAATTTGTGGGAAATGGGGGAAAGCAGAAAAGGCAAGACAACTTCAAACTCTAGTGCTGCGAATGCTTCCAATATATCTCCTCCTCTCTCATCTCTCCCTCTCCCATGTTTTCCCTTTTTTTATTCCCACTCTTTGTTTCTGACTCCCTCTTTCCCCCTCATTGCACAACACCTCTCAAAGGAGAGTCACATAAGTATATAGCCACTAGTATGACCTTTCTCTACCTGCTTGCTTCAGACTATGCGAGAACATATCAAATAATGAGTGACATGGAGAAACTGTATTGACTTATCTTGTAGAGTAGTGAATTTCAAGTTGGGCCATTGGAAGCCATGATATGAACATTGTCCCAGCACATTATTGAAGTAACTTGTTTGCTGAAGACAACACAATAGGCCCACCACTTTGATGGGGCACAATACCACTTCAAAAGTGTAAAAACTGTAAACAAAAATGCAATTCATTTACCTGAAAGAATGTGGTGTTGAAGGCTTTGATGGCTGGAATCACAAGGTTGTTGTGTGTTTTCTGGGCTGTATGGCCATGTTCCAGAAGCATTCTCTCCTGACGTTTTGCCCACATCTATGACAGGCATCCTCAGAGGTTGTGAGGTATATATACCTGAAAGAATATTTATGTAGGGATCTCTGGTGGAAGCTGACCACAGAGTCATGCTGGAGGATCCAAAAATGGCTAGAGAAATGTTCTCTAAGTCCTCCAGGGCAACTCAGTGGCCAACTTCTGCCAAATTCAGGGATTCCTAGAAACCTATTATTCATGGAGACCTCAAGGTTTCTGGAGATAACCTAAGGCCCTTCCACACAGCCCTATATCCCAGAATATCAAGGCAGAAAATCCCACATTATCTGTGGACTCAGATAACCCAGTTCAAAGCAGATATTGTGGGATTTTCTGCCTTGATTTTCTGGGACATAGGGCTGTGTGGAAGGGCCCATAGTAATTAAATTCAGGAATAATCAAATACAAAAAAGTTAAACCTGCAAATGTGAAATGCAGAGTGTACTTCCAAATTCTGAAAAATAAATATAGAAGCAAGTTTTTTTAGAACACCTCCAAGGATCTTAATAGTTGAAATCTTCTTTAGAAAACAGAACATGGAAAAGATAACTTGAAAACTGGTTTACAGGATGGCTGAGAAAGATTTGGAGGCAAGTCGATGGCCAGACAGGATCATACAATTTTGGTCTTGTTTTTAAGTTAATGTTTTCCCAGCTTTCTGAATCTCTGTCATTCACTTTCATTTTTTTCTACCCCCAAACTAAATTATATCTTATGGCTTTGAAATAGCATCAAAGTCCAGTCTGGAATCTCCATAAATAGCTGTATCTTTTCTTGAAGGTGTGGCATCTTGAGTTGATTTCAGGTTTTGAGGTCACGTAATGCTCCAGGGCACAGTCTTAAGAAAGAGCTTAAAATCTTGTTGAGCTCTGTTTGCAGCCTTTCTCATCCCAGTGTCCTCAAATTTATAGGACTATGACTACCATCATCCCTAGACATTTTAACCATTTATGCACCTATAAACAAAGTATAAATGCCCAACTTTCAACTCTTTTAATATAAGAAGATGGACATTAATATTTTGTGCATTTAAACAGTCACTACATTGATTGAAACTCTATCCACTTATACACAACTTAAGCAACAACAAAAATCAATTTTAAAAAGGATGCTTTTCCTTTGTTGTTTGATACTAAATGTTAGGCTTGCTCAAATAATTCGTTTTCCCCGTTTACCGTTATTGATTCGTTATTTTCGTTTGTTTTGAAGCAATATCGAACCTTGGTTGTCCACACGCCTGGATATCGCGGTTTCGAACCGCGATTGGCCGTTTTCCGTTATGGCGCCTTTTTTTTCGTTTTTAAAAAATGCTTTGGCAAATCATCCAAACTTGTTTAAGTCCACTGGGGCAATCTAGCATGTTGTTTGCACCTTGTAGCCAATCAGAGAGCACGTTTAACCAGGGGGAGGGGCTGGTAGGACGTCCTGAGCGTGCACACGCCTCGTGGCTCAGTCGCACTGGGAATTTTGGAGAGGGTGGAAGGGAGATTTTGGTGCAGGCACTGGCAGGCAGGAAAGATTGCTGCGTCACAGCATGGCTGTGTGAAGACCGGGAGAAAAGGTGGGGTGGCTGGCTGAGTTTGGGTGGTGTGTGTTAGTTGGGTCTTTCTTTTTCTTTTGTTTTTGCAAAGGGCTGTCCTGTGGGTGTTTTTTTCCTTGCGGGCGGGGTGGGCTTTCTCCTTTCTTTTTTCCACGCAAAAGTGTTTTTGGAAACAAGGGATCCGAGCCAGGGACGCTTCCTGATAATCCTAAGCCAAGTTTGGGAAAGAGTTGCATATCCCATACTTCCCTGTACAAAATACAACTCCTTTTGGGGAAAGAAGAGGGGGTGCCTTTGTCCCTTCACTGCTCTCAAACACAAGCGGGGCTGCTTGTGTCTCAGCCGGGGACGCTTTCTGATAATCCTAAGCCAAGTTTGGGAAAGAGTTGCATATCCCATACTTCCCTGTACAAAATACAACTCCTTTTGGGGAAAGAAGGGGGTGCCTTTGTCCCTTCCCCAGTCTCAAACACAAGCGGGGCTGCTTGTGTCTCAGCCAGGGACGCTTTCTGATAATCCTAAGCCAAGTTTGGGAAAGAGTTGCATATCCCATACTTCCCTGTACAAAATACAACTCCTTTTGGGGAAAGAAGGGGGTGCCTTTGTCCCTTCCCCAGTCTCAAACACAAGCGGGGCTGCTTGTGTCTCAGCCAGGGACGCTTTCTGATAATCCTAAGCCAAGTTTGGGAAAGAGTTGCATATCCCATACTTCCCTGTACAAAATACAACTCCTTTTGGGGAAAGAAGAGGGGGTGCCTTTGTCCCTTCACTGCTCTCAAACACAAGCGGGGCTGCTTGTGTCTCAGCCAGGGACGCTTTCTGATAATCCTAAGCCAAGTTTGGGAAAGAGTTGCATATCCCATACTTCCCTGTACAAAATACAACTCCTTTTGGGGAAAGAAGAGGGGGTGCCTTTGTCCCTTCACTGCTCTCAAACACAAGCGGGGCTGCTTGTGTCTCAGCCGGGGACGCTTCCTGATAATCCTAAGCCAAGTTTGGGAAAGAGTTGCATATCCCATACTTCCCTGTACAAAATACAACTCCTTTTGGGGAAAGAAGGGGGTGCCTTTGTCCCTTCACCGCTCTCAAACACAAGCGGGGCTGCTTGTGTCTCAGCCGGGGACTACACCAATTTAACAAAGTTTCAGCCACAAAAACAAAGTTTCTGAAGTAGAGCAATGACTTTCACAGTAAAGACAACCCAATTTAACAGGAAATAAGACTTTCAAACCAGGAACAGATTTCTGCAATTATTAAAAAATGGTTTATTATAAAAGCTATGAAAATTTGCCAAAAATCAGAGGATAAGGGAAACGTTCCACATTTTGGTGAGCTATCAGTGTTAAATGTGTTCTACCACTGTACCAAGTTTGAAGAAGATCACTCAAAAAATGAGGGCGGGAGAGCCCCCTAAGTCCCCCCCCCCTTCGGGCTGTTTTTGGGCCACCGCGCATGCGCGTCCGCCATTAACGAATTAATTTCGAAAATAACGAATTTTCGTTAATTTCGAAAAATTTTGGGGGCCAAATTCGTTATTAGCAACAAAAACGAAAAAAATGCCCCCTCTAGTTTTGAAACGAGTTTAGAATCAAATTTTTCATGGATCGATCAAGCCTACTAAATGTCCCTGTTAAAGCACATATCACTTTATTAGACATATTCCTAAGTAAAAGAAGGAAGGGGGGAATACCTCTTGTGTGCTATCAATAGGGATCATTCTTCCCTTTCGGTCATGATTTAAGGATGCCATGGACTAGTCACTTACTAGTTTAACCTAGAACTTAAGTTTGACTTGTAGAACCAGGGGCGTTATAGAAAGAAGAATAGGGACATGATAGCTGTTTTATACAAATAAAAATGGGCGCTATAAGACAAAACTCAGGATTTAGGTTTCAGAATCTACCTTCCATGAATGAATGGGTTCTGGTCTGCTCATAGATGACCTCTACCAGATTTTGAGACAAAAGCTCTCATAATTACCCAGGCAATATGATTCTGTCCATACTGGCTGGTGGAGTTTAAGAGTAATAGTTCAGATGTAATGTTTCCACCTCTGGTTTCACACACCTTGGCCACTGTGTCACACTTGGTCCCATTCAGCTGACCCTGTGAGCAACATTTTCAGATAGTGGAAATGACTACTTTCAGAAGATAGAAGTGTGAAAGTCATATTCTGCCAGAAATACTGTCTAAATCTGGAACCAGCATGATATCTATTAAACATAGTCTGAATCAAGATTCTTACTCCTAAAAAGGGCATCACTGTTGATGGCAGCAGTTTGGCAATACAGACAATTTTCTACAGAGCTGGTGGGATCTCCCTGTTGAAGATACTCCAGCTGGAGATTCTGCATTGAGAAGGGACGGCTCATAGGACCCCTTCCAGTGCTATGATTTTATGGTGAATTTGGTTTTCAGTTTATTAACAGCTCCACTGACATGGAACTAATCAGCTAGGACTCAATACAGTGTTTCCCAAACTAAAGTTTCTAGAAGTTCTTACATTAAAAAAAGCAATGTTTTGTACCAATTAATTGCAGTGGCACAGTGAGTTAAACCCTTGTGCTGGCTGAACTGCTGACCTGAAGGTTGGGTTGCTGACCTGAAGGTTGCCAGTTCAAATATGCGAGATGGGGTGAGCTCCCATCTGTCAGCTCTAGCTTGTGGAGAGAAGCCTTCCAGCAGGATGGTAACATATCTGGGCATTTCCTGGGCAACGCTCTGTAGATGGCCAATTCTCTCACACCAGAAGTGAATTGCAATATGTTCTCAGGTCACTTCTGGCACGATAAAAAAAAATCAGTGAATATTTTCAACTTCCATTTTTTGAAATAAGTTTAATAAATTTGATTACTACTAAATATTGACAACTCTGCCATGGTTGTTTGATAACCTTTGTGCATCAAGTTGTATTGGGTCTTGAATCCACCTGAAAGAATCAAAGTATTGCCAGAGCTTGGGAAAGGTACTTATTTGGACTACAATTCTCAGAATTATGTAGCTAGGATGGGCTCAGCTATGTTGGGGGTAAATTCTGGGAGCTGGAGTCCTAGTAAATGATCTTTCCAACCCTGCTTCTTGCTGGCTGCCTTTCCAATGTAGCACCAGGGAATGCTGTGAAGAAAACTAGGGATGCCTTGTCTCCAAGTTTTCAAAATGAGCTGTAATCATCACCTAGCTTATAAAAATGAGAGAACATCTAAACATACACACCGCCAAGAGACAAAATAAGAAAGAAGGGCTAAGCTATTTTTTAAAAAGCTTGGTACTGTTTCAACCGTCAGTCCTTGAATCCAGTAGGCATCAGGTGGTTTCTTAAAATTCCTGTGGTCTAAACACACACGCTACTCATCACCGAGATGAGCTGGAAAAACAACAACACCCAAGTAGTGAAAGAGAGCTTTGATTTATTTCCTGATAAAATAACCTTTGGTCTCAGAAGCTAATGTTTCAGTGGCAACGTGGACAAAATGAGCTTTCCTTTCCATCCATCAAAACTTCCATCAGGGTTGATATTCATAGCTCTCCTGACATACAGAGATGTGTGGGCCAGGAATGGAAAATCGCTACATGTTAATTTTTCTCTCCCCTTGAAGGAAGGAGGAGGAGGAGGAGAAGAAAGTGCAAGGAGAGACAGAGAGAAGCTAACACTGTTGTAACAGAAAACTTGGAATAATTATCATCATTTCCCGCTTGGTTGGAATGATGTAAGAGCCACATCTTGGATGTACTCTCCTTTTGTGGGGATTTTAATAGCCTCCAGTTTCTATGCAGCATTAGATCAAAATCATCCTAGCAATGTGCTATGAGTTTTCATCTGAGAAGATTTTTCTTGCTGTTGTTCTGAGGTAACGTCTGTTCTGTATCATCTGGAAGTTCAAGCACTCTCAAGTAGTTCAGCCATTGACCCATCACCAAGGGAAAAAGATATACATGTCTAAAATGAGAACGAAAAAGGACATCTGTTGTTGTTATTGTGTATCTTAAAGACATTTCTGATTTATGATGACCCCAAGGCTATCACAGGGTTTTCTGAGGATGGGTTTGTTTCCATGGCCAAACGAAGAATCAAATCCTGGTCTCCAGAGTCATATTCCAATGCTCAAGCCACGACATCACATGGATATCAATGCTAAATTAGAAACAATTAAGCAATTTAAACAGAATAATAACACATCTCACTCAAATTGTGATGATTGTGATCCTGGTGATTCAAATGTCCTGTATCCCTGCTGAATCTGTTGTCAAGATCTAACTCTGGATTGATAACTTACAGATCCTTACTCTTCTGCCTTATGGTTCTTTATCTTTAAATCAGACATAAATGGGAGAGAACTTCAAACAGATGTCTTCAAATAGAAGAATCTCCTTTCTAAAAGAGAGACATGGCAATTCTCCTCTCAAGACAGTCCGCACTACCAGGTTTACCATGGATCTTACAAATGAGGTCATGGTTCTTGATGGCTCTATCAAAGATCTTTGTTGATTGAGACTTTTTAAGTATACCAGAACTTCTGGAGATGATCTCTGATAAAATTGCCAGCAAATTCAGAATAAAGTGGTTTATAAAATCTATTGCCATACAATATAATGGCAACCCCTAACTGAAACTTCTTTACACAGGGTTAGACAGATAAATATTTTGAAGCATCAAATCTCCCTTTATGAACCCACTAGAGCAAAGTTTCTCAAAATCTGCTCCTCCGAGTGTTTTGGACTTCAGCTTCCACAATTCCCAACAGCTAGTTGGGATTTCTGGGAGTTGAAGTCCAAAATATCTGGAGAAGCACAGTTTGAGAAACACTTCATTAGAGCATTCAGATCTTCTGGAGAGGCTCTGCCCTCTGTCCCACCACTGTTTCAGACCTGTTTGGTGGGAAAAAGGGGAAGGGGCATCTCAGTGGCTGCTCTCAGATTTTGGAATTCCCTCCCTAGGAAGCCAGAATGGCTCCTTCTTTTCTCTCTTTCTGCTGCCGAGTCTAAACATTCTTATGTCAACAACATACTTTATTGTAAAACTTGTGCGCCAGCTGCGACCATACCTCGAGAAGTCTGATCTGACCATGGTGGTCCATGCCTTAGTTACCTCTAGACTGGACTATTGCAATGCGCTCTACGTGGGGCTGCCTTTGAAGATGGCCTGGAAATTACTACTAGTACAGCGTTCGGCAGCCAGGCTTCTAACTGGAGCGAATTACAGGGCACGTTCAATGTCCCTGTTTAAGGAGCTCCACTGCCTGCCGTTTATTTTCCGGGCCCAATTCGAGGTGCAGGTTATCACCTACAAAGCCCTAAAGGGTTTGGGACCCACCTACCTTAGAGACCGCATCTCCCCCTCTTCGCTCGTCGGGGGAGGCCTTCCTCTCGCTCCCACCACCCTCGCAGTCATGGTTGGTGGGGACGAGAGAGAGGGCCTTCTCCATCGTGGCCCCCCGGCTTTGGAACTCGCTTCCTAAAGAGATCAGGCAGGCCCCTACCCTCCTCTCCTTCCAAAGGAGCTTAAAAACCTGGCTCTTCCAAAAGGCCTTTGACACTTAATTTGTTGTTGAACTGATCTATCTTCCCATTTTATAATAGCCCCATTCCTGAGGTGTTGCCAATGTTATTTTGCACTTTATTGTCCATTTCAACCGTGAAATACCTTCCCCATTCTGGCACATTCTGTACTGGGTTTTATGAATTAGTCTCATGTTTTAATATTGTATGCTTCATGTCAATTTTATTGATTGTTTTACTGATAATTGAGGTTTTATTGGTATAATTGTTTTATTGTTATATCATTGATATTCGATTGTTTTATCGGGCTAGGCCCCATGTAAGCCGCCCCGAGTCCCTTCGGGGAGATGGGGCGGGGTATAAAAATAAAGTTATTATTATTATTATTATTATTATTATTATTATTATTATTATTTAACAAAGTCCTTGATTCACTAATATTTGTGGATGCCTACACTCCAGTCATTTATATTGACATCCGCTAGTTGAACATTCATGGCTTCTCTTGAAGAATCATGAGAAAAACTGTAGTGCTATGTGTTGCCAAAGGCTTTCATGGCCGGGATCATAGGGTTGTTGTATGTCTTTCGGGCTGTGTGGCCATGTTCCAGAAGTATTCTCTCCTGACATTTCACCCACATCTATGGCAGGCATCCTCAGAGGCTGTGAGGCATGGATATATATTTTTTCCTTTCCTTGCCTAGTTTATCCATGCCTCACAGTCTCTGAGGATGCCTGCCATAGATGTGGGCGAAACGTCAGGAGAGAATACTTCTGGAACATGGCCACACAGCCCGAAAGACATACAACAACCCTGTAGTGCTATGATTCCACTTTAACTGCCATGCTAACATTAAATTGTCACTACCTAGGTCTGATGGGATTTGGATTCCTAACATAATCTGGAGGACTACCTATGAATAACAGGCTATTATTCACTCCTATTGCGACCCCAGTGTTGCTTCCTTTGACTGGCATACATCAGACTCTTCCCCAATTAAGACGTGTGAAATTGGGAAAAGTTATTTGTTTGGATTAAAGCTCTCTAAATCTCAAATGGAATAAATTCAATGAGTTCTAGTTTTAGGAGTTTTAGTTTCTCCAAATTAAGTTTTCTGAAATCAGTGCACAAGGTCTTTTCACTGGACATTGAACCTATGGCCTTACAGAGGCATCATATATATCTTCTACTACCAAGTTGTGATATCTGTTAGGTTGTGTCTTTTCAAGATGCAGCAAGGACGGGGGAGTAGAATGTTCTGGAGAAGTCTGTCTCTGGTGTACATTTAACTAATAGAATATTAATGAGGGGAAAACAACAAAAAAGCATTTCTGTGGTTAGTTCATGAAACGTCAGAATAGGGAGCAAGATGTTTTGCATTACCGCTATACCTCCTTGAAAGAAACCCCCTTTTCCAGAGGCAGATCATATGGTCTGCATCACATTTGACATTATTCCCCCCTATTCCTTCCCAATGCTTAAGCCTCTCACCACTAGGAAATCTAAAATTCTTTATGGTTGTATAACATTCTGTGCTCTTACATGCACATGTGGTCCATTAGTTTTTGTTGGATTTGTACCTGCATGAGTCAAGGTGAAAGTGCAGCCTAGGTTAGAATTAACAACTTTTTTATGCCAATATTTGTTTACCATACAAATATGGTTTCACTCTGTTATGCAGCCATTTTCTCTTCTCTCTTTCTCCTCCATTACTTCATTTATTTCATTGTAGAAAAGTAATTTGTTAGATGAAACCACTTTTATATGCCTTACAAAGAAGATTAAACTTAATTCTTTTTTTCTGCTAAACTGCATATGCACAGGACTGATTATTGTTCAGCTTCTGTCTGGCCAATTGATTGCTCTTCTTGAGTGATCTCGTACTATTTCTCATATTTCTCAACAGTTTACTGGTGCCAATTTAACAATACACAAAGCTCCTATATTAAGCAACTCTGTATGTAAATCCTAATCCAGAAAGTTAGGCTGCAAATGAACAATGGACAAATTACACTGATAAATGGTGGGAGAATCCTATCCTATCTGAGTTGTAGTCAATCTACTCCTTTAGGCTTCACACAAATTTACCATTTGCCAAAATATATGATGCTGTGCTTTTGTTTTCCATCTCTGGCCAAATAGATTAATCATTACTTAGTCCCATCAAGTATGAGGTCTGCTCTAGGGTCTCTTGATATCAAGTGCATTAGTTGACATGTCCATCAGTTGTCTTTTGTTCGTGCTATATGCCCTGTCCATCTCTTTTACCTTACAGATTTCATTGACCACATCATATTGACACAGCTCTTTATTGCTGACTTTATCTCTTATTGTCATGCCACACATCCTTCTTTCCATTGCTCTCTGAGTCATCGCCAATTTTTCCTTCTTTAACTTTGTTGTTGCCCACGTTTCAGATGCGTATAACATTGCCAGTAAAACTGCAGTGTTGAAGATATCTGCCATGACCTTCATTGGCAGCTTATCATTGGTTAGCATTGTCCAGTTTTGATTAAAAGCCATCCAAGCCATCTTACGTCTTCTTGCCCATTCGCCATTTTGCCACATTATTCGACTGTAATTGTTGTCCAAGGTGGAAGAATCAGGATAGATCAAATGAAGCATTCCTTCTATGATGTATAGTTATGGTGGAATTCATGATCACAAGATGTTGTAATGGTTGCCAATTTGGACAGCCTTAAATGAAGACGAAACAAATTCATGGAGATAAGGGCCCTCAAGGACCACATGTTGGAATGGTTAATAATAGAGATAGTATAGATTTTTACAGCATTTTCTGGGAAACATGATGTGCTGTTGTAGATAGGCAACTGGTTAGTCAATTTGTGAAGAGAACGTTGGACTAGATAGTCCTTTGGTCTGATCTTCCTATTCTTTCCCTCTCTTCTCTTCCTCTTCCTCCTTTTCCTGATCCTTTATTGTTGGATAGATTGGTGGATAGTAGTAAAGCAACCATGAGATTTTTGTTGTTCAAGTAGACTACATTATTGCTTTGTCACCAGCTTCTTAGCAAAACATCCAGTTCTTGCTTGTAATTAATCATAGTCTGCAGTTGCAGCCCAGTCCACCAAACTATGGTTTGCATAAACCATAGTTTTGAGTCTCCAGAATAAACTCTGGTATTCCACAAACACAAACAAGCTTGTGGCATCGCTGCTCCATTGTCCAAACAAGGGAGTGTTTCATCCTGTAATGCCAGAGTAAATTGCCCCTCGTTCTTGATTCAAACAATGCTAGAACTACATCAACAAGAAAGATAGGGCAAAAGAGGTAAGCCTGAGATTTACTGTATGTCTACTGATATGATAATGTCAAAACATTGTTGTTTTATCAGCATGCTTGGAACAGGAAAAATCTTTCACCTAAATTTCTTTTTTGTTTGTTTGGTTGTTGTGTGCCTTTAAGGCATTTCTGACTTGTGGGATGCATCTGCACTATAGAATGAATGCAATTTGATGCCACTTTAACTAACATGGCTCAATACTATGGAATATGAGAGTTGTAGCACCAACACTCTTTTGCAGAGAATGCTAAAGATCTTGTTAAACTGCAATTCTACGTTGACTCATGGCAGTGAAAGTCAAACTGTCAAACTGCATTCATTCCACAGTGTAGATGTGCTTTTAGTCAGTTTTGATTTTTCCCCCTGTACAGATTTTTAAAACTGACTCTCCACTTCTTTTGGATATGAGGAAATTTGCAAATTTTGATAAATTCTTATCCAAAGAGAATGGAACTGAAAGTTTTATCCATCCCTCCTAAATATGCAGTCCCTCTCTTGCCTGGAAAAAACCCTTTCCTTACTGTAAATGCTACAGCAAAGCTAGAGAATAATTCACAAAAAGGTTCATTTGCTTGCCTGCCTTAAATGAAATGGCATTCAGGTGCATTGTTTGGATCTTGGCCAAGAGTCAGAGACCTGTGTAAAGCCTATAATAAGTGTGAAGTTCCAGGGGTTCTATAATGTCCCTAATGAGTCTAGACTCAAGTTTAACATTTTTTTACCTGCATATTTTTATGCTTGTAGATCATATATTCCATAAAATATATGCAGTCAAGGGAAAACTTCAGATTGCTGCCGACTTGCCAAAGGCAATTTCACAGCTCGCACAGAAACCTTGTGGGTCCCAATCAATGGTTGTGTTAACATTGGCTTTTATGAGCTAATCCCACATTCTTTCCCCCTTTAAAAAAATTAATTAAAATTCATGCGGGGCCTAAATAGAATCAGACAATACTATAACCAACATCCCTTCATCCATTTTGTCAAAGATTAAACCCAGATTGCATGAGGACACCGGTGGTTGGAAAAATCCCACAAAGCTACAGATGGAAAATCTGTGGAAAAGCTGCAATATAGACTACAAGACAGGGAAGATTTATTTTATACTACCAAGAGTTTCCTACAGATTTCAGGGTGTTAAAAAGAGAATGAAGAAACCAAAACGCTACAGGAGAGGTGGGATTTAATATATTTTAATATTTCAGCAACTCAGTGGGCACACTCAGATTTTTCAAATTTCTAGACTTTTTGGAAAGTATATAGACTGAATACCTGTTGGGGACTTCATTGGTGGACATACTTCTGCAGGAATTACAACTGACCATTTTTGTTACATGTATATATAGTATTTCTGTTATGTTACTAAATAGAGAAATACTATATATACATGTAACAGGGGCCCTTGGTGGCACAGTGTGTTAAAGTGCTGAGCTGCTGAACTTGTGAACCGAAAGGTCCAAGGTTCAAATCCCGGGAGTGGAAAGAGCGCCCGCTGTTAGCCCCAGCTCCTGCCAACCTAGCAGTTCGAAAACATGCAAATGTGAGTAGATCAATAGGTACCGCTCCGGCGGGAAGGTAACGGTGCTCCATGCAGTCATGCCAGCCACATGACCTTGGAGGTGTCTATGGACAACGCCAGCTCTTTGGCTTAGAAATGGAGATGAGCACCAACCCCCAGAGTCGGTCACAACTGGACCTAACATCAGGGGAAAACCTTTACCTTTTTACTACATAGAGAAGCTAGGAAAAAGACCAATGAACAATGGGACAAATGCACAAGGGTTCTATTGTGTGCTGAGACAACTGCTTGGAGGTGCCGATGTGCACTGGGATATTCTTTGTACTATCTGGTTATGCTTCTATACAATTTACTAACAGGGTTTTTTTTAGTACTTCTGCTATAAAGTAAGAATGCACAAAGTAGAAATATATACAAGTACACCACAACAGAGGGTTGCAGCCATCAATACCATTACTAGGGATTTATAGAGGGCACAAACCACATTGATGATATCAAAATGCCTGTATACTATTTTGTTCTGCAGTGTTTCAGGAGATATTTATTATCTTTTATAAAAGTATTCCTGTAGCTTGATATCGCCACATTTTTCCCACAAGGCCAGCTTACATGTAAACCCATATATCTGCAAAACAAAGGACTTTATCACATGAGACAAACTGGCATTGTAGCCACAGCTGGATTTTTGGTTGCAGTCCATATCATAAGGCACCATGTGCATTCTGCTTCCAGTTAGCACCCCTCCTTGTTTCTCTCATCACTAGGCATTAACACATCTGTAACTCTCAAACCCTCACTGTTCCCTCATCTACTGTATCTTGATGTATTGAGTCCCACCTCTATGTTGGCACGCTGGTAGTAAAGTAACATCTGGGGGCTGGACTCTTCTCCTTTTCTTTATTTCTCCTCTCCTTTTCACTATTCCCTATCTAGCTGCTTTACTTTTATTTTAAATATATCTTTGCCTTTTTTCACATTACTGCTGCCATGCTGGCATAGAAACAGAAGGGACCTATCACACCAAAACAGGTGACGGAAATGGGTTGTCTCCCATGTGAGATAAAGTCCTTAAATTGGGGTTTTATTTGCAGTAAGATATGAATAAAGTGGGGTGCATTAAAATGGAAAATAAAAGCCCTGCTGCTTAGAGGAAACTATTAAATTAAGAGTGGTGTTTAAGGTAAGATCAATGGATTGTGTATTAGACCATTACAGTCTGGGCATCTCTGTTTTATATTGGATCTGGAGACTGTATGGAGGAACATACAGCCAGCTTTGTTTTAAAAACAATGCTTCTAGGTCTCATGGTTACAGAAGAAATGAGAGGGGAACCCCTTGAAAACATAATTTTCTGCCAAACAAGAAGCATAAATACATGCTTTAAACTATTGCTCACTTCATGTCAGTCTGCCATGATTTATTCATTTGCTTATAATCACTTCTGTACTTCCCGGTGAGAAACACTCAGACTTACAAACCTGCCAGAAACCTGCAATGAAGATATATAACATGTATGAATGGAAAAAGGAAATTAAAGTGAGCTAAAATGATTACACACGGAATAGAAAAGAGCAAAGAGCCATGGATGCTTGGAATGTTACTTTACAAAATATAACTGCAAGTAGTTACTTTGTTTGTTTGATTTATGTATCTATCTCTTTTCTTATGTTATGAGATTCAATGTGGCTTACAATAAGTCTAAAAAAGTTAAAACATAACAGAGATGATACTAAAATACCATTCATTTTGGGAGTAATTAAATCATATTTTAAAAACTATCATGAAAGATACATCACACACACAGCATAGAGTAGCTTACTGCAACCACTTAGCCCTTCTATGCCTGTTTAAATAAAAAAGTATCCCCATGGATCTTTCTGAACTCTAAAATGTAACTGTTTTCCTTCACCCCAATTAACAGTTGTCACTATAATTACAGTGTTAAACCTTGTTACTATCCTGCTTCTCAAAAGTAATTAAAATAGTTAACTTTAAAAAATCCCGAATACTATTCATCTTTAGGCTGTGACACATTCCAAGCAGAGTATGAAGTAGCATCAGAAGCCAACAGCATGAACCAGCACTTGTATTTTCCTCTTCCAACCACTTGTGAGATTACACACTTCTAACCATAAATGTAGCTAAAAAGCTACAGGTACTTTGCAAAAAAGATGATAATAATGCCACGGAGTTAGTAGTAAATGAAAATGAGAATGAATTACAAGTCACCCGCATTTCTCACCCTCGTCTTATACTTGAGTCAATAAGTTTTCCCAGTTTTTGTGGTAAAATTAGGTGCCTCGGCTTATATTCGGGTTGGTTTATACTTGAGTATATACGGTATGCTGTACAAATCTGCAAGTAGTTACTTTGCATAGAAAGCAATATTCTCTGCAAAAGAAAGAGCAATTATCTCCATAGAATATTCATGCCTATAAAATATATTTTTCTCAGAAAATGCTGTTTATCATGCAAATTTGCTATAAGTGAATTTTGCATAGAAGAGGTTCTCAGTTACTGTATTTTCTGTGTAGGCCATGGCTTTTTATGAGCAGGACAAAACAACCACATGCAGGTTTTGCCTAATAAATCTAAAACAATGATTACTCTCATCAATCCATCTTCATCTTGTAATAATTTCCCAAAAATACACTTTTTTAAAATCAATTTTTGAATATTCTTTCCATCTTGTGCACAAGGTATGTAAGCCCAGTTTTAATCTTTGTTTATAAAACCTATCATAGACTCATAGAATTGGAAGAGACTACACGGGCTGTCCAGTCCAACCCCATGTTATGCAAGAAAAGCACAAGGTACCCCTGACAGATGGCCATCCAGCCTCTGTTTAAAAGCCTCCAAGGAAGGGGTTTCCACCACACTCCAAGGCTGAACAGGTCTTACAATCAGGAACTTCTTCCTAATTGTTCTGCCCCCACACTACCTTAACTACTTGAAAGGTGAACTGGCTGCACAGGGAACAGATCGGAGACTATATAGTTGCATCAAACATGAATGTATTAACTGACAAGACTTTTTTTTCCCTGATTCTCACTACAAAGTCTTCATGAGGAGAGGTAAAGTCTTTGAGAGATAGACACAGTTCTAGCTGAACTGAGGCTCTTGCATCTTTTTTTTCCTTCTTATTGTCTCTTTCTTGTATGGTGTTCAACTGTCTCTAAGATGGTCTCACTATTTAACTCTGATTGAACTTGAATACAGCTCCGACTGGATGTGCTATTTATAGATCTTCCAGGCTTCCTCTCTCTTCACCTTCCAGTCACGAAAAAGTTAACTCCTCCAAGAACCAAAACTGCCTTGCCTGAGGCTCTGCCCCTATGGGGATTCTTAAAGGGGCAGGGCGATGGAGGCTTCAAATGCAAAGAGCCTGTCTAGACTGACCCTCCAGAAACTGTACATAAAATATGAATCCCTCTACCTAAAAAGGACTGATCTAGGAGTAAACAGTGAGGGTCTTCATGAGGCATGAAAATAATGTTCAGGTGGAATCTCCTTTTCTGTCATTTGAAGTTCCAGTGTTTCATTAAGAGATAAGGTTCAGGAGCTGCACTGTATTTTACTCTGCTAATGGCTAAGTTGCTGATAAAGAACTCTGCTGATGTTTGGCTATAAGGATCTGTTTGCCTTGAAACTTTTGTCCAAGTGCAGTGATAATTAAAGTGGTGTTGCATGCCTACCTCACAGGGTTGTTGTAATTGTTGATCCTAACCCACACTGACAGAATTGTGGTGACCAGAATTGGACACAGATGGAGGAAGGGCCTTTCAACTGCTTCTGTGTCTCAGCATGGTCTCAGGGTTGGGGGTAGCTTTCCTCAATCTCAGTCATGTTTAGCAGAGAGACGGCTTACTTGGTGGAGGTTTCCAGCCTTCGGACTTCTCTTCCATAGGAAGCAGGGCTGGCCTCATTTCTGTTCTTTTTTCTGCTGACTATCCTATCTGTATAGGCTTTTGGCCACCAATTGACAGATATGGTTTTGTTTTGTTTTACTTTTCCCTCTTTCTTATCCATTATAGTTAACTGCTTAGTTATGAATATGGTTGTTTACTTAATTTTAAGTGCCCTTTGATGTCATAAATTATTGGCATTCATATTGTTTTAATGTCTGTTGTAACTTGCCTTGGAAACAGAGAGAAGTGGGACATACATCAAATAGCCAAGAAATTTGTTAGAATTGCATGCATCTCTTTGGGGCTTTGCAGACCTTGAACTTGATACAGATTGATGCATTAGTATGGCTTAATCCAGTTGTACCGCAGAGTCTCTGTGCATGATTTCTAAACTCATTACCACTGCTTATACCTTGCAATGACTACAATGGTTTAATAATAAAGAGGAGAAATAAATGTTGGAGGAAATGGCCCACTTCCTCTTTCTTTCCTGAGTATGAGATCTCTCTCCCTCCCAAACCCCAATTTTGCAAATAAAACCTTGTTTGCTTGTTGTTATCCGATGCACTGCATGGGGCGAGAATATCTGGGAAAGATTATAAGGACTTAACAAACAATTGTGATGGCATGCTGTTGCCAAGGAGAAATGCTACAAGTCCCCCAACTGATTGGGTAGTTTGTTCTTTAAAAAAAGAACTGCACAAAAGATTTACTTGATTAGATTAAATTAAATTAAAACTCTATGCACATATGGTCTTCTGTGGGAACTTTGTCATAAGCCACGGTTGAGACACTTCACAAGATATGTACATGAATGAAGCCATCCCACTGTCTTTATCTTTAAAAAGTTCAACCAGCACGAAGCACCAGCTGTTATTTTAAAAGCATTCAAATATGGCATTCAAGTGTGGCAGGACCACCCAGGTTTCACACAAGTATCTCCTCCATTTTATTCGCATATCTCTTATAGATTAGGTGAAGAGGTACAGCTTGGTTTGCATGCGTATCTTAGGATCTAACCAGATTGTAGTGATTTAGCTAGGACTGGTGTTAGAGAGTTGGTGCCTGGCTAGCGTATGCTGAACCAGATAGTAAAGGTAAAGGTTTTCCTTTGACATTCATTCTAGTCATGTCTGACTCTGGGGGTTGGTGTTCATCTCCATTTCTAAGCCAAAGAGCCGGTGTTGTCTGTAGACACCTCCAAGGTCATGTAGCTGGCATGACTGCATGGAGTGTCATTACCTTCCAGCTGGAGTGGTACCTATTGATCTACTCACATGTGCATGTTTTTGAACTGCTAGGTTGGCAGAAGCTGGGGCTAACAGCGGGAGCTCATCCTGTTCCCTGGATTTGAACTGCTGACCCTTTGTTCAGCAAGTCAGCAGCTCAGCAGTTTAATCCACAGCACCACTGGGGGCTCTGCTAAACCCAGATAGTGAACTATAAATTCTTCGGGGGAGGGGGTACCATTGTTTGACAACAAGATGATCTATTTAGGATATATTGAGAAGAGGCATTCCTTACAGTGGTATTCCTTCCCATGTGATTGTCCTCATCTTTTGATCATTTGATAATTAGCATTTATTTAACGGTATTTTTGGCTGGTTATTGGAAGGCAAACATAGGTTTGATTCAAAAGTCTGGTTACTCAGGCCCCTTCTACACTGCAATATTATCTGTTTCAAAGCAAATAATTTGGATGTTATATGGCAGTGTAGAAGGGGCCTCAGTTTTCTCTGATGAAATCCCAGCATGGGAGGAAAAGAGATAGATCACAGGAAATATGTGTTCTCCTGAGTGTCTTGTTTGAACGTTCATTCCTATTCCTGTGCTATCACTTGGGTAAGACTTCGGTAAAATAGTATTCTTCATGGTGTATGACCAGACCTCTCCAAATGAACTCAGATTCCCTGGAATTGCAAACAGTGGGCTTAAAGAGGCCATACCTTTGGAGGGCAGATTATAGTTTAGATTTCTGCGAGTTGAAGGCCAAAACATCTGGGGACCCACAGGTTGAGAACCACTGAGTTAAAAGGATCATGACAACAGGAAGCACTCCATCAAAAGGACCCATTGTCACAGTGGATGATGAAGCAGCAGCTCCTCCTGTGGCTGGAATTGAGCATACCCTCACAAAGCCAGAAGCTGGAAGTTAAATAGCCTCTGTGTCTGTCTGTGTGTTGTTTGTCTAATAGCATTGAATATTTGCCATATATATGTACATTGTGATCCACCCTGAGTCCCCTTCGGGGTGAGCAGGACGGAGCATAAATACTATAAATAAATAAATGAGTAAACAAATAAATAAATAAACAATGACAACAATGGGAGAAATAAAGATTCTTCCCTGGTATAGGGGAGCTCTCTGTATCCTTAGTTTGCCAGATTTGAGTTAAAAGGTACTAAATTTCCATGGACTGCAAGTACCATTTTCCAGTGCATAAAGTAATATGATGTGCATTTTTCCCCCAACTGAATTCAGCAAGGAGAATTCTGGTTGATTCATTGTTTTCTCACTTTTTCAGCTGCTTTTGAAATGGCTCAGGCTCCTTCTACACTGCCATAAAATCCAGATTTTCAAAGCAGATAATCCACATTATCTGCTTTGAACTGAATTGCATGAGTTTACACTGTCAAGTAACCCAGTTCAAAGCAGACAATCTGGATTTTATATGGAAGTGTAAAGGAGCCTCAGTGCCTGTTTCTTCCTTGCATTTATCTATTTTGTCCTCATCTTACTACAATTTCTGCAATTTTTAAAATGCAAACAAATTTTACATTGAATTAACTCAGCAGAGAAGAGGGAGGAGAGGATAGAAGACAAGGGGAAAGAAATCTTACCCATCACAGAGGGTCAGGGAAAAGCAAACTGCTGCACCATCTCCTAACTTGTTTACTCTTTCCCATTAATAATCTATTCCTTGCTTGTATTTTCTTCCCCACATGTGCCCCAGTTTCCATCTAGGAAAATTTGGAAGATACAGATGTGCAACATCAATGTTTTTGATTGGAAGTTAGTATGAAGCTAAGGCTCTGCTATCTCCTTTCTAGACTGCCACATACATTTCACACACATATTCTCCATGTTTATGTTTGAAGGCAATTCTTCTCAGCACCATACTGGACTTTATGCAAGTAGTCTGGAGTGTTATTTTTTTTTTCCTTTTGAGCAATAGCAATTATGGCTTCTTTCTTTTTAAAAAAGGAAAGAAAAGAAATTGCCGTCTTAACACGGAGAACGTTTAATGGGCTCTTGAAATGGAAGCAACCTCATTCAGCAACCCATTTGCTTTCTGAATCCAGATTTAATTAGTTCCTGTAAATCACAGTGGCAACCAAAAAGGTCAACAGTCAGGGTTCAAGTGACACCATATTGGGAAAACAGTTGCTTCTTCCTGAGAAGTTGGTTGATGGTCTGCTTTCTTGCCAACCCTGGTTGGTATTCTGCCATGATGGATAATGGCTGCTATCTTGACACCGCGTTCCCTCATGTTGAAACAAACATCATGCAAGGAACAGATTGCCAGACAGTAAGTAAATCATCGTAAAGGAGAGCGAGTCAAGCATTGCCAGCCCTTCCTCTTATTGTCATTGTTATGATGTGAGACATTCCCTGTGCCCGATATTGTATCCAAATTTGGGCACAGCAAAAGGTTGCTTTGATCACTCAGAGCTCTTCTGCCTTATAACACACACATAGACATACGAATGAGGAGAACATTGAGTAAAATGGGAGATTAAAAAGGTGTGTGGCAATTGTATACAAACCATACATCTTATCTTTTGGACACCATCATAAAACTCTTGTAATCTCCTAAAGCCTGTACTAAATTATTCATAAACATTTGGTGCGCGTGAAGGCCGAGGGAAGAATAATCTCATCAGCACCAATTGTAAATACATGCCTTGTGCATATACCCCGGGATGCAGGCTTTATCTCTGTTTATTTCATTCTTTAGTTCAAATGCTTATTACGATCTGTTATATTCCAAGAAGCCGACCATGGAAGACAGACAAGCTCTTTAGATAAAAAATGAAAAGGCAAATTTTCCTAACCGAGGACCAGATGTATTTTTCGGTTTTGCCCTTGTACATATTTAGCCGGGCTCTTGAAGTGGCAAAGATTTGCATGTTTGTTTTGCAATACTAATGAATATGTTTTTGATTTACATTTTAGAAAATGGAAACTTTTATCTTCTTGGGGCTTTGTAACATTTAATGATTTCCAGATGATTCCAGAGTGTCCTCTTTTAACCCTTCAGCATTGAAAACATATCACTTTCGTGAGGCCCAAAGATCTGTGGCAGAGGCATTTTTCAGCCAAACCCGGGAGATATATGGGACTCTGTTTATTGTTTGTTGTTGGAACGAAATGAAATGAAATGCAGGGACTTAGAAACATTTCAATCAAGTGAAAACATATGTAAATGACAAATGATCTTTAAGCTGGTTTTGAGCAGATTTCTGGAACATACATGATTATAAGGATTCATGACACATATCTACAAAGGTAAGTAGCTAAGAACAACAGCAATATATATGGGCTATGCTGATTGGAGGGCAAAAAAGTGAGCTGAGAAGTCTTCAGATCTTGCCTCATGAATTTCACAGAGATGAAAGGAAGCTTGGAGGCCATCTCATTCCTCATCTCTGCTCAAGAAAAGATGGCAGCACAGTGAAAGATGAGGGCTAAGCAAATGATTAAATATTAAGAACAGGGAGCACCATTATCTTCCAAGACAGTCTTTTCCAATGTCCAACTTTATAATTTTTCTTTTAATGTCTAGCTAAAACCTGCTTCTTTGGAGTTTTCATACACTGGTTCTAAGTCCTGGCTTCTAGAGCAAAAGAAAAAACGTGTCTTCCATTTTGTGTGGCCTTTCAGATTTGAACACTGGTATATTTCCTCTTCAGTCTTCTCTTCCATAAGCTAAACCAACACAGTTCTCATGGCACATGGTTTCCATCAGCCCACACTGGTTATCCTCTTTAGACATACTGTATATACACATGTATAAGTCAACCTCATATATAAGTCAAGAGCAGATTCCATGGTGAGGAGAAAGCACCAATGCCATCTCAGGGGGCAAACTGACCCTGGCTGTCACAAATTATTTCCCCAGCTAGGGATTCATAAAGGCCAGAAGTGGCACCATGGTGGAGAGATAGAGGGTTGGTGCTTCTTTTCTCCTAGGAAATACCAAGCTCTTGACTTTTGCTACTTTACTCAGAGAAGGGGGTAGAGTTAAGGGACAATGCTAGCATTGATGCATGGACAGATAAACCCAGATTTTAGGGTTGATTTTTTTTATTGGAACTAGACTTATAAATGAGTATATTGGGTGAGAAGCTGGGCAGGCCTGGAGAGAACCAGCCAATCACAATGTATAAGATACTGTGAAAAGGCATGTATGGAGAAAGGATATAACCTAAATCAGTGGTTCTCAACCCGTGAGTCTCCAGGTGTTTTGGCCTACAACTCCCAGAGCTGTTAGGATTTCTGTGAATTGAAGGCCAAAACATCTGGGGACCCACAGGTTGAGAGCCAGTGACCTAGAGGGTTGTCTGGTAAAATTGTGATAGGGCCAGGTTGAAAAAGAGTTATGGAGTCAGAAATAGAGTATGGGGATTAGCTAGGAGGAGGTAATGAAGAAGATCCAAATGAGATCTGGAGAACTCGAGAATATGGGGAGAATTCAGGGAAAAGTAAATGTTATTATGTATGGTGTGTGGATGTTTATTTTATTTGTTGTAAAATAAATATTTACTGTTCTAATTTCCTACAGCACTTTTTTCTCAACATTATCTTTTAATACTTGGTAAGGTGAACCAGTAACTTTGTACCAGACTGAATCCACTGATCAACACAAGCACTTGTCAAGATAATGGTGATCTTGAGGTCCAAGTAACAGATTCCCCAATGGATCTTGAGGGTAGAAAGGGCAAGGTGAATTAATAGGAACCCAGAAGTAAATCTGTGGTTCCAACCCCGAGAGGGGTTCTGTCACAGTGACAAATTTATAGGCGGGCTCAGTGTGTAGCTGCATGCTACTTCTTACTTAGGCGATCCCTCGTAAGCCGAGGACGATGGTCTTCCAGTTGTGGGGTTGTGGGTGTGTGTCCGTAGGTGGCTGAAGAGACCTATTCTTGATCTGCATGTTCTCCCACAATGAGGACATCGGTTTCCAGGTGGAAGGCGGTCTCGGTCAGGGTTGGCTTGACGCTCCTTCCTCTTGACACATTTCTCTCTTAAGCCCTCCATTCATACATCTTCAAACTCTGCAGCACTGCTTTTCACAGCTGACCTCCAGTTAGAGCACTCAAGGGCCAGGGCTTCCCAGTTCTTAGTGTCTATGCCACAGTTTTTAAGGTTGGCTTTAAGCCCATCTTTAAATCTCTTTTCCTGCCCATCAACATTCTATTTCCCGTTCTTGAGTTCGGAGTAGAGTAGCTGCTTTGGGAGACAGTGATCAGGCATTTGGACAATGTGGCCAATCCAGCGGAATTGATGGCATAGGAGCATCGCTTCAATGCTGGTGGTCTTTGCTTCTTCGAGCACGCTGACATTTGTCTGCCTGTCTTCCCAAGAGATTTGCAGGATTTTTCTGAGGCAACGCTGATGGAAACATTCCAGGAGTTGAGTGTGACATCTGTAGACCGTCAATTCTTCACAGGCGTAGAGCAGGGTTGGAAGGACAATGGCTTTGTAAACAAACACCTTGGTATTTCTACGGATGTTCCAATCATCAAACACTCTCTGCTTCATTTGAAAAAATGCTGCACTTGCAGAGCTCAAGCAGTGTTGTATTTCAGTGTCGATGTTGACTATTGTGGAGAGGTGGCTGCCAAGGTAGTGGAAATGGTCAACATTTTCTAATGTGACACCATTAAGTTGTATTCCTGGCATTGCAGGGGGGTTAGCTGGTGCCTGTTGGAAGAGCACTTTGGTTTTCTCGATGTTCAGTGAGAGGCCAAGCTTCTCGTATGCTTCTGCGAAGGTGTTTAGAGTGGCTTGTAGGTCTTCTTCTGAATGCACACAGACTACGTTGTCATTGGCATATTGGAGTTCTATAGTAGATGTTGTGGTGACTTTGGTTTTGGCTTTCAGTCTGCTGAGGTTAAATAGCTTGCCATCTGTCTGATAGATGATTTCCACTCCGGTGGGAAGCTTCCCATCAACAAGGTGAAGTATCATAGTGATGAAGATGGAAAATAAGGTAGGAGCAATAACATATCCCTGCTTGACTTAGCTGTATGCTTGACTTAGCTGCATGCAGTACGAAGTGACATTAGTTTGATACCTGTTTAGCTATTATGTCTGTAGCCTATGAAATTTGTAGCTTGGTGAGGGGCTAAGAACTCTCTGCTAAAGAGATTTAGTGCTGAATCCCTGGGAGATGATGGGTGCTGTAGTCCTCAAAAGTAACCTTCTCAAACCCTCAAGCACCACAGATATAGTTTGAGCAACTACAACAATATATTTTAAGTCGCTTCTTCAGGAAACTTGGCATGTATACACACCCAAAACTTTGAACGTAATTTAGCTATTCCTTTCTTTGTTCTGCTTTGGAAATGCTGTGTGTGTGTGTGGGGGGGGGGGAGGGGGGTTGCAAGGAAGGAACGAATAAAAGATATCACTTTTCAAAGGTTTTTCTTTTGCAGGCAATTCTTATTTGACAAAAAGCCTATCAAGACTAGATGAAGAAGTAGGGAAAAATCATCCTAGGGGAATTGCAGAACATTTTAAATACAAGAGATAGTGAAAGCTTTGAACTTGGAGTGGCTGAGAAATGAGTCTGAAGCCGTCTCCTCTGAATTTTTCCCACAGTTTATGTAAAATGTGTCGGGCAGCTAAATAAGCACGTAGCAGAAGCATGTGCTTTCCTTTGTAAAATGTGAAAGTCTTTTTAAAAGCCAACCTATAGAACATTGGAGGGTAAAAGCATGTCAGGAGACAGGGTTTGGGGTTCTTTGCTCTAGGAGTTACAACCCGTTGCATTTATACATGGTTCCACTCTTGAAAGTGGTTCAGAAGCTTCAACTGGTTGAAAATTTAGGATTAGGACTTGGGTAGAACCATACTATACAATTTGTAAAAAAATTACATTGATTCCCTACTTGCTTTTGTGGAGTATGGATATCCTAGTCCTAATCCAACACTCTAGCAACCATTATGCCACACTCAAGGATGAGGTGCAGAGGATGTGGACTTCTGTCAGCAGCCCAGGTAGGCAGCTCTAGGGTGCATCTGTACTACAGAATTAATGTTATGGTTGAGCCTTCTGGCTCCGATACTAGGAGACGAGGTCGTAAGACTCCTCGAGAGTCAGACTCTTTTGAGGAGTGTGAAAGGAAGCGGCTCCGGGACTTATTTGCAGAACCAACTGACGAAGACTCCTTTGAGGGTTTTACCGAGGGAATGGAGGAAGAGATGGTTAGCTCAGAGGAGGATGACATGGAATGGACTCGTGTGAGGGAGGATTTGGGTGTCACTGGCAATGATAGCATGGGAGGCGACTGGCGGGTTGCAGGATCGGACCCGTGGACGGGCTGGAGGGATGGAACGGGATCCACAGCTGGGGATGCTGTGGGGCGTAGTCAAAGGTGTGTTAGTTCTGATGAGGATGATGATGAGGAGGCACCTGGAATTAGGATAGCAGCTGACAGCGATGAGGAGTTATGAACTGGCATAAAATGGGGTCTAGAATCAATGGCTAATTGCGTTGGGCAAGGTAATCTGGACGAACGCTTGGGCTCTTGTTGGGGAACTTCCTGAAGACGGGTGTGATTCGTTTGCTGTATACGTAAGTTACCAAGGACACTGGGCATAGACGGCGGGAGGAACTGTGTGGGCTTTTCCTGTGCAACTTGTGTTTAATCTTGATAGCTTGGACCTCCGTCGTCTTTTTGATGGACATTATTGCCAACTCTGGATTGACGCTGGACTGACTGACTGACTATGACTCTGGACTAACCCTTCTGTGGCTATCGGTGGAACTTGTGGAACCTTAGACGTCTGCGTTTGGCTTTCGACCTCGGACCGGATTGGGACCCCGCTGACCGTCGTTACCCTGATTGATGTGCCTGGACCTGGTTTTCGCCCGTTGCACGGAGGAGCAACAGCCTGAGTTACTTCTGTAGCTCTTGAGTAGCAGAGGGGAATCTGCTGCTGGGTTTTGTGTTCATTTTGACCTTTTGTTAACCAGTTTTTGTTTGTTTAATTGCCAGGCTGAAGTAAGCACCTTTGATTTAATCCGGATTAAACTTCTGTTTAATCCGGTTTATTCTTTTGAACTGTTTAAACTCAAACGAAGTTATTTTTGTTACTTTTCACACTGAAAACAAGTGTTTGCCTAGTCCTTTGTTTTCTACGGGCAATTTTTAGTTCTGTAACCTCAATAATCTGTGTTGTACTCTACTTGGAGCGTTCTGTCTGTGACAATTAATGCAGTTTCACACCATTTTAACTGCCATAGTTCAATTTTGTGGAATTCTAGGAGTTATAGTTGTACAAGATATTTAGCTTTCGTTGCCAATGAATACTGATGCCTCACAAATCCCAGGATTCCATAACACTGAGCCATGGCAGTTATTTTAAATGATATCTCCCATGTATATCTTAGCCAAACCAAACCAAATTGGATGGTGTTGGGATGTGGCCTCAAACATCCCAGGGAGCCAATGAGGCTTAATCCCCAATTATTCACCCCATTTTAAAAGAAAGCACCATACCCATGAGCTCTCAGTGCTCAAACCTCTATGGGTGTTAGCTGTATTGTGTCTGCAAAACCTCTACATCTACTTTATCCATGGAACTCCCAAGTGATGTTAGGCTCCTGTCTGATACTGTCCTTCCATTGGAGACACACATTTTTTTTCATATGGTGTTTTGACTGGTTATTTTTAATGGATGATTGTTGTGTTGCCCCTTTCATTCCATTTAGATCAACCACAATTTAAAATCAGGGTCCTTCCATACCACACAATGATATACAGTTATGCGAATATTCACATTTTTCAGCTGAAATGAGATTTTAACTGCACCTTTTTAACATGTGTTTTACAGCCTTTAACACGATCCAGAGTGCATTTCTGACAAATGTCATTTAGCCCCCCCCCTCTTATTCTGTTTTTTTTTTCCTGGTTTTAGGGCCCATGTAGAAGGGTCCCAAGGTGATGGAAGCATACCATGGAATTATCGGAGGGTCCTATAAAATTCCTAGAGATTACATAGTTTGTCAGATGTGGTAAGTGAAACCATGAGTACCAGTCTTACGGATATGCGATTGTGTCATTCTATGATCCCACTATCTTCCTTGGCTACATCTTAGAGCAGGGGTCCTCAAACTTTTTAAGTGGAGGGCCAGTTCACGGTCCCACAGACTGTTGGGGGGACAGACTATGATGAAATAGTCTAAAATTAGGATTGTTGTTGTTGTTGTTGTTAGGTCAATCCTAAGTCTAAAGTTTAGGACAGGGGCCAAGTAAATGGCCTTGGAAGGCCGCATCCGGCCCACTGGCCTTAGTTTGGGGACCCCTGTCTTAGAGAAACCTGGGGTTCATAGTTGGATGCTGATAACATACTGGATGTGTTATCAGCAGAAGCGATCACATACCTCTGAGTTATTGATTGATGATGATGATGATGATGATGATGATAATGCTTATTTATACCCTGCTTTCTCTCTCTAAAGGGATACTCAAAGTGGCTGCACATTTATACAGTTTAAATTTGGGGGAAAATTCCTCCAAAATGTCCATCAAACACACATACAACAAAATGGATCACTGTTGCTTGTCACACAGAAAATGGTAAGGACAGTGCCAGTTCTGACATGATTTATAAAAGAATGTTAGTGTGCCCCCATTATCAGAAGACACCACTTATATCATGTAATGTTGTCACTTCCAATGTTTGTTAGCTGCTTTGGGTTATGTAGCTCAAAAATGGTGGAATATTAAAACAACTGGAACCTTCTATCATAGTATACACTACATAACTTTATGTACATAGCAGTGTTACTAAGAAACCCTGTTAGTTAAGTGGGAAGGTGCATTATGGGACATTGGCAAAAGTGTCCCAATGCCCGTCAATGTATATCAGAATGTTGAACTTCATGGTTTTGTATTGATGTGGTATTGAGGGCTGTGCGGTGGCGGTTGAGGTGTGGACGGATGGGTGTGTTGTTCTGTGGTGTGTGCTGGGGAAGGCATTTAATTTCGTTGTGTAATAGTAGAATGATAATAAAGCTATTCTATTCTATCCTATTCTAGTAGAATGCTTCTGATATATAGTCTACTGTCATCAGGAGACTTTCTGGGAAATATCTGATGCAGAATGGTCCCAATATACATTGAACCAGTTTTGCATCGATCCCAGTATTTCTTCATAAATTGCTGGTTCCCCTGTGTGTGTAGTAGTAGTAGTAGTAGTAGTAGTAGTAGGAGTATTACAGCATCCCTTTACTGAATATGAATGCTATGGAACTGCCCAATTCAAATACTCAGATGTCATGGGAGAAAACATGTGTAGTTCCAGTACTGATAGGTGCTCTGAGAGTAATTCCAAATGGACTGACAAAATATTTCTATGAAATCCCAATAGAGCAATTACAAAAAGTGGCACTATTTAGAATATGTTATGTTAACTGAAGTCACTTCAACAATCCTTCATTGATTCTCAAAACTTTCAACCAGTAACACCTGCATATTGTGAAACTGAGAGGATGATGATATGTCACCAGTAGAAGAGTGGCAGGAATGAACTAGGAATTGATCTCTTCCCTATTCTTCTGATCTAACCTGTGTACCTACCTTTTAGATTCCTGCTATAGTTTTTATTTGAAAATGGTTTATTCATTTCAGTGTGAGTGAATGAGATGGAACTGTCCAAAAGTCTTAAAAGAAAAGATGACAGCATATTTTTCTTCCACATAAAATCTTACCATGTTAATGCAGATTAGTTATTAGTGTTCAGAGATCCAATAAATGGGATGGAATTTCTTCAGAGCTCCTTCCCAAGGGAAAGTATATAGCTGTAAAAATACATATCTGCATGAGATGTTTTGTAGATTATGGCTGGGACTGATATTATTGCACATTATTATTATTATTATTATTATTATTATTATTATTATTATCAGCAGTAGCCAGGGGAGTTTTTGAGGAGACATCCTCTCATGCATCAGATTCTTCCAGACCAAGGAATGTACATTAAGCAGTGACATTAAGTATATCAGCATAGCTGTTGCTGTAGAAGGCAAAAATAGCACCAGTGAATAATTCCCACACTAACTCCCTGAAAACAGCAGTCGGAGGTCTTGTGAGTGCCTTTTTCTCCATTTGTCCTCATAAACTGCTGAGGACTGTGAAAACCAACATTCATTTGTTGGTTGTTTTGGCAGAGATCGCTGATACCCTTCCAACCCCATAGCTGTCTTTCTGGTGACAGAGTAACAATATCTACTTTCCCAGGTTGATGCACACTGTTCAATTTTATTCATACTTACTTAGCTCTTAGTGGGTTTTAAAACAAACACAGCTAAATCTTGCTTTCTGAGGCTGTGCTTGAAGTCACAAGAATGGCTCCCACGAGTTATTGTCTTTCTGCAAAGCGGTCTTGTGACTTTTTCCAATGGATGGATGTGATGCACTTTATATTACATTTTTCACATTCCATAAGGGATTCACACTTGTATTTTTTCTTTTATTTTAATGGGCAATGCCTTACAGATAGGGTTTGAAATCTAGAAACAGTGCTTGTAACTTTAACGGTTGTGTGGAAGAGGAAATTTCAGCTATAGCACTGTTAAAGGTACAGGAGTTTTTTCCCCCTGTTTTTCAATCTGGCAACCCTACTTAAAGAAGAAAGTTTTGCAGCTGTAGCAACATTCTGAGATGCAAGATATATGGAACAATCCATATGAATGAATTGAGAAAGCCAAGACTAGGGTGAAAATCTCCACTTACTTGTTTAGGAGGATAAGCAACAAATGTTTCTTCACAGATTGCCCCATGCAGTCTCCCCTCTTCATTCCATCATTGCAACTTCTCAATTTCTGATGGACAATGGAACATAAAAGACCAAGATCTGAGAGGTAATATCCAGAGGCAAGGACATTGTTGATTAATTAGGTCAGCTCAAGTATCCATTAAGCCAGGGCATGCTTTTTCTTGAGTGGACCAATGGGCACAGTGGGGAAAGCTATCACTATAGAGAGGATAGCTTCTTCCCCTGCTGAGAATGATGTTTTCTCCTGCCTTGCAATATAAATGCTATCTCCTCCTATGGCAGTCCAGTTTTATCAGTTAGTAGGACTTGTCATCAAGGTATCTATATCATCATCTAATTCAATCAGTTGACCCACTGATGCACCTGGCAGTGTTATTTGTAAATAGGTGTATGTGTTTACATCTTCAAGTCATCGGTCAACTTACACCAGTCAACTTAGGTGGTTTTTGCTATTTCCATCCTTTGAAATATACCCTCAACTCCTAAAGTAACAGACATTTGTTGGTGGTCTCCCATTCAAGTACTAACCAGGGTTGATGCTTCTGAGATATTCAGATCAGACAGGATCAGGTAACTTTAGGGTATTTAAGCCCTCTACTTTTAAACACAAACCCATAAGTCCAGTGAATAGCCCCAGTTAGAGGAGACTGTGGTTATTGTGATTGCGACTGATGCATACCTTCACATCATTTCTGATGTATCACAACTCTACATATCCCTCAGTTGTTTGGTAAGATTTGTTCAAGGAGGGGGTTTCCTTTGTCTTCTTCTGAGGATGAGAGAGTATGACTTGTCCAAGGTCATCCAGTGGGTTTTCATGGCCAAGTGGGACTTTAAACTCTGGTCACCTGGATTCCTAGTCTCAGAGTGGGGCTACTAAATCCATTTCTGAATGATGAGTTAACTTTCATGCAAATCCTATTGATTCAGTGGGTTTACACTACCTGGGTCTTGCAATTGGAAGCAGGCCAAAGTACTTTTCAAACAATGCACTAAATTTATATTTCAGAGAGGCTTTCCTGATGCCAGCGTTGACATCATTCAGCACCAGGCAAGGGCCTTTTTGTTTGCCCAGGCACTTCAACATACAGTATAAATATTTAAAGACAGCTATCATGTCTTCTCTTAATCTTCTCCTCTCCAGGCTAAACATACACTTGTTTTTCAACTGTTCCTTACAGAACTTGATTTCAAGCTCTCTCAATATCCTGTTTGCCCTCTGTGGACATGCTCCATTTTGTCAATGATCTTGATATAATGTCATGCCCGAAGCTAGGTAAGGTGTATAAACAAGTCATAGTTCAGTCTAAGGGTGCCCCTGACTCTTAACACAGATACATGACCACTACTATAGGAAGACATGACTTCTCCTTTAACTGTAATGCAGATTTCTGCCACCTAATTCTGGGGAGGAATGGAAGCATTCTCCTAAATATATTCCATTTTATTTATGATAGCTGGAATCCTCTTGGGCAGTAATGAATGTGTAACTACTATAGTTACACAGCCACACTGTGGTTCCTGGTCTACCATCCTCACCATTCTTACTTACCAGGGAGCATCTGCTGTGATTGACTGGAATCTGTTCCCTGTCACTTGGAAAACATCTCATTAACCTTTTTATCCCTCTCACAAATAATCTCTATTGTGACAGGCAGAAGTAGGACCCTATCACAATTCTCACTCACAGATGTTTTGGTCTACAGCTCCCAGAAATCCCAGCCAGTTTACCAGCTGTTAGGATTTCTGGGAATTTAAGGCCAAAACATCTGGGGACCCACAGCTCGAGAACACTGCATACAGGAATCTCTATCAAAACAGCCACTCACCAGTTACAATGTCAGTTAGTCCAGGGTCATGCGCATTAATCAATTCAGCAGAGGCAAAGTACAGGAATAGTCAGGGTTCAGTCCAGGGTTCAAGCCAAGCAGTCTCAACAAATCCAAACCATCTTCCAAAGCATAGTCAAATCCAGCAAGAGTCAAGGTTTAAGGCAAGCGTAGTCAACCCAACAAGAGTCTAGGTTCAAGGCAAGAGTTCACCATCAGGGATTCTCGGTGTGCAGTTCAACAGAAGTTTCTCCCAGCACAGAACCAGTCCAGCCTTCAGTTCTTCTGTCACTTTCCCAAGTGCTCTCACCTTTGTGAGTCAACTGATTAGATCTGAGCTGGGATACTTAACTCTGGCTCTTCCTCTAGGAGTTCCTGATCCTGACTCATCCTCCTAATTCTCTTGTGGCTTCTGGATCACCTCTACGGAATGAGTATTTCCAGGATCAACTGAGTCCCCAACTTTGCTGGGGACTCAGATGCTGGGAAGAGAGTCCCTTCATGATCATTTTCAGCACTGGTCCTGACAAACGGCTTCTCACACCACCCGCTAGGAGCTCATGGATTTGCCACTATGTGTGGTGAATCCACTGGCTTTTGTGATGAGGTTGTATATATTTCTGGTCATTGTGGACCTTTCACATTTCATAGACATAATGCTATGATTCTACTTTAACTACCATGATTTCATCCTATGCAATTCTGGGATTTTCAGTTTAGGGAGAGATGTTTAGAATGATAAACCAAAGAACTCTAGTACAGTGGTTCTCAACCTGTGAGTCCCCGGGTGTTTTGGCCTACAACTCCCAGAAATCCCAGATGGTTTACCAGCTGTTAGGATTTCTGGGAGTTGAAGGCCAAAACATCTGGGGACCCACAGGTTGAGGACCACTGCTCTAAGTGCGTCACCAAACTACAAACTTCAGTCTTCCACAGAGTGGAGCCAAGGCAGTTGAAGTGGAATCATAGCAATATACCTGTGTGGCATAAATGGTCCCCAAGTTACAGTGATAGAGACATGGTTGGTGGAACAATTCCTTCTCTGGTAGAAATAAGAAAGCAGATACACCTTTTCTCCATACTAATCTCTTTTCAAAAGAGCTGAAGTCATTATTATATTTCACCAGCCCAGAGAGATAGGTAGCATTAATCAGTCGCTAATTTTTTTTATGGACAAAGCAATTATTCTAAATAGTTGGAGGTCAGGGTTTCTTGCTACTGTGCTTTTATTTAATGCTCATTTGAAGGAATGCTTTCTTAACTTCAGTCAATAAAACTAGGTAAATCAATTAGGCAATAGGTCTTTGTTAGAGACTTGTGCTAAGCTGTCATCCGTAGCTAACCTTGATTCAACATTTAAATCTAATACGTTCATTAACTATTTCGTTTATGTTAATTATGAACTTCCTGGACCTTCATTGATTGATATTCTACCGGTGAACTATATTTCCTCTGGCCAATTCTTTTCGTTAGCCAGAACACTTTGTGCTGTCATCACAAGATTTAAGATGACATTCTAATAGTTTGTCTTTAACTTTTATAAAATAGGGATTCTTAAACTACAAACCGGATTCCATCACAGATATTGGAACTTTTCCAGATGACAGGGCCTGGCTTCCCTTCTCTAGTCCTCAGAGTGGGAGGAAACAAGGTCAGAGAACTGCAGGGTATGAACTCTGCTTTTGTTAAACTTTAGTTCATTTGAATGGTATAGTCTCTGCAACTGGAGTTGATTCTTACTATACTTGATGACATCAGCAGGACCTGCCCTGAGCCATGCCATCCAGTAACACCAATGACATAAAGGATCATCCCTAAGTCTCCAAGCCCTCCAACTGTCCCAGTCTGAGACAATCTTAATCTTCAATTGATCAACTTTTACAGATTTTATTCTTTCCCCATTTGTACGTCATTTACTTCATTGGCTGCAAAGTGAAAAAGCAATTTCCACTCAATGAACTCAGCAGTGAGAGAAGAGGAAGTATAATGAAGTTTCCTTCTTTGGAGATTTTTAAACAAAGGATGCATCTACATTGCAGAATTAATGCAGTTTGGCACCACTTTAACTGCCATGGTTCAATGCTATAGAATCCTGGGAGCTGTAGTTTGGTGACAGTTTCACCTGTTGGCTGGGATGGTAGTTTCCACCCCATTATTATGAATAATCTTTAGTATAACAGCAGAATCCTGTTTCAAATTCTCTTTGTACTGGATTTGCTCATGGAAGGGGTTTGGAGCCATCAGTCTGTCACATCCCAATCAGCAAAGAAAAGATTCACACCATTCACAGTGGCTGATGCTAGGAAGTTAGAATTGGAGGACTTTTATATTCCCTACAATACATTATCAAATATGGTGGGATTGTGAATACAAATCAGCTCTGCATCTGTAACTCTTGGTTATTCTTTTGTGATTGCAATTGTGAATTCCAACCACAGTTTTGGAACCAAAATAAAGCTGCTAAGCAAAGCTTCCAAGGAATTGGAAACACAGCCAATGTAAGAGTTCTAACTATGAACAATTTTCAACATCTCATAGTTGGCAATGCTAGAAATTTGAAGGCTGAACTAAAATTTCATGGGAGAGGGGAGCAGAATTGGCAGCATCCTCATTTTGCTCGGATATCTCTTCATCTCTATGTACATTCAGCAGAATGTCTACACAACACACGCCTTCCACCACTATGTTCAGAAGTAATATCTGCAAAAATTGCCCCTGATCCTTGAAGGCGTAAAGGTGAAAGGGAAAACAACTTGACTTTCCAGGACACTGAAATGCTCTGTCTGTACCCTGGAACATTCTGTGCTTCCAGAGTACGTGTTCATTTTGTATCGGAGAAACCGCAGCCAATTTACGTTCAGTCTCATGACAGTACAAATAGAAAATTGCAGTGAACAGAAGGGATTTCCTAACCAAATTCTTGGGAAGATGATGAGGTGGTTGGAAGAAGGAAAAGGAACCATGCTTTGCAAAATTGGCCTTTTCACTGGGCTAGCCCTTTGGATGAAGTCAGTCCCAATCCAGTTGCCAGATGTTATGATGGTTTCCACTGCCAAGATTGACATGTAATAATTTTCTTCTAGGATTTAGGAAATGTATGAATTGTGTCTATTTTTAAGCAGACTCCTGCTTATATCCAGCTAGTAGATTATCCAGCAGGACTAGGATATGTGTGTGTGTTTGTATTTGTATTAATGTTAACATGAGTTTACTCTTATTTATTTTATGTATCATTTTTCTAAACAAGTGGCTTACAAAACCATATCCAAACAACATAATCTGGTACTACAAAGCATTATAAAATTGTTATAATAGCAGTAAACAATGGCCTTAAAAATAACCAAATAAACCATTAATTACAGTTATTAAAATTTGGTAATAAATCTGTTCAGTCTTGAAAATAAAATACTATTTCCATTATTTTGCAAATTAGCTTTTAAATTGGGGTAACTATGAGCTTTCTTAATAGAATGATTGGTCTAATTGTTTATGTTTAACTTTTATAACATACACACTTTATTATGAATTATTGTAAACTCACAAGTTGGGTTTGTGAAGAATGTAGGATATCAATTGACTAATTAAACAGGTTAACAAGTTTGCCCCATTATTCCTAAATATGAAATCTTGCAGCCCCATTATAAAAATTTACAGATTAGACCTGTTTAGGGAGGGAATCCAAGGTTTGAGAACTGGTTTTTAGGTGATTGTGAGGTTATATCCATCCACCATATAAAATCATGGCAATAAAATCATAATGGAGTTCCTTTGGGGTATGTCTTAAGGGAACATGATCTATTTTTTATTTATTGTGTCAGAAGTGAATTGAGGGTACAGTTGTAATGTATTTGAAAATACAAACAATGTTGAAAACTTGGCATTATACTAAATGTCCTTTGACCAGTAGTTGGCCACTTGCAGTGCCTCTGGTGTTGCTATAAGAAGGTCCTCCATTGTGCATGTGGCAGGGCTCAGATTGCATTGTAATAGCTGGTCTGTGGTTTGCTCTTTTCCACACTCGCATGTCGTGGACTCCACTTTGTAGCCCCTTTCTTAAGGTTGGCTCTGCATCTCTTGGTGCCAGAGTGCAGTCTGTTCAGTCTTTCCAAGTCACCCAGTCTTCTGTGTTCCCAGGGGGAAGTTTCTCTCTCAGTATCAGCCATGAGTTGAGGTTCTGGGTTTTAGCCTGCCATTTTTGGACTCTCGCTTGCTGAGGTGTTCCTGAGAGTATCTCTGTAGATCTTAGAAAACTATTTCTTGATTTAAATCATTGGTTTGCTGCCCAGACGACCCCTGGGCAACGTCTTTGTAGATGGCAGATTCTCTCACAACCGGAAGCGATTTGCAGCAACATGATCTATGCTTAGCATTCATTAAGTGATGTATACAGAAATTACTAGCTACCTTTGGTTCAAGTCTCTTCTCTTCTGATAATTTCATTGGTTAGACAGATTCACGGGGAATAGATTTATTCACAGCATCAAGGGCTGCAATGATTTCATGATGTGATTTTATATGTTTTTATGGTTTTAACCTGGATTGTTTTAATATTAATGTTGTTTAATATTGTTTAAATATTTGTATATTTTAAACTGTACCAAAATGCTTTTAGTTGTGAGCTGCATTGAGTCTCTGTATGGAGATAAAAAGTGAGATATAAATAAACATAAAAATAATTTATTAGCAATAATAAACAAAGAAGAATCATATACAAATATTCAAGGGATTGATATTAGAAGTCTCACCATTTTCCATTTTTTCCATCTTTCTCCCCCCTCCCACTCCAGTTTGAGAAAGGATAAGAAAGTAAACATCTATTTAAACTTCACATGAAAGATTGTATCATAAATGGGTTCTATAAGTTATCTTCATTTGCAGAAGGATCTCAGACCTTGGAAATAAGTTCATAGTTGAGGTGATATCATAATCGTAATATGTAGTTTTATCCTGAAGATTTATACAGGTTGACTATCCCTTATCTGAAATACCTGAGACTTTTTGATTCGTTTTTCAATTTTGGAATGCCTAGATTTGGACACATGTAACTAATATGGTATCTCAGAAATGATGATAATAATAATAATAATAACTTTATTTTTATACCCCGCCCCATCTCCCCGAAGGGACTCGGGGCGGCTTACATGGGGCCAGGCCTGATAAAACAAACAAACAGTAACAAAGCAATAAAACAATTATCCCAGTAAAAAACATCAACATCAATAAAAACAATCATTAAAATCAACAAGCAGGATACAGTGTTAAAAACAGGAGACTAATTCGTAGATCCCAGGCGAAATGCAGAGTGATACGAAATGGGAAAAGGAAATTTCACAGTTGGACAATAAAGTGCGGTATAAAATGGCAAGACAACAACAATGGGACTATTATGGAATGGACAGATAGATCAATCCAGCAACAACTAAACATCGAAGGCCTTTTGAAACAGCCAGGTTTTTAAGCTCTTCCGGAAGGAGAGGAGGGTAGGGGGCCTGCCTGATCTCTCTAGGTAGAGAGTTCCAAAGCCGGGGGGCCACGACGGAGAAGGCCCTCTCTCTCGTCCCCACCAACCGTGACTGCGAGGGTGGTGGGAGCGAGAGAAGGGTCTCCCCCGACGAGCGAAGAGAGCGTGTGGGTTCATAGAGGGAGATGCGGTCTCTAAGGTAGGTGGGTCCCAAACCGTTTAGGGCTTTGTAGGTGATAACCTGCACCTTGAATTGGGCCCAGAAAGTAAATGGCTCCTTAAATGATACCCATGTCTTAATATAAAATTCATTTATGGTCCATATGCACCTTATGTATATAGCTTGAAGGTAATTTTTATGCAAAATTTGTAAGAATGCTGTGTTTGAAACAAAGGCTTTGTACATTGAACTGTCAGAAAGTAAAGGTGTCACTATCACAGGCAACTAGGTGGACAATTTTGGATTTTGGAATATTTTGAACGTTGGAATTCTGGACAAAGGAGTTCATCTTATACCAATTTTCTTTCAATTTTCTTTCAAATAACTCATAAATAACCCATTATAGTTCAAGATAATCCATTATAATCTTTGATAACATATTGCAGAGAATACAATATGGAGATAATTTACTCTTTGCCCTCACTTCACTTGACCAGATAGAAATTTTATCTGAAAAATATGCACCACAGTAAAGGTTCAAAACGTAGAACACAATATGTATATTAGAGCATCATATACATAATGTTAACAATAATACAAATAATAATACAACTGATGATCCAATTCTGTTAGCTGTAGTGGCACACAGTCATAACTTACAGAGTATAAAGATTTTTAGACTGCAATCATCCAGATTTAACTGCTACACAGAGCAGTTTTCAGTGTAAAACATATATCAGACATGTATCAACAAGACTCCAACTAAAGTTTGTTAGCGACACAGTATGTGTACATTCAGTCTCTTCAAAATGGCATATAATATGCTGTAAAACTAAATATATCAGTGTACAATTCAATTGGCTCAAACCTGGCTTGGAGTCAAAACAAATCAAAGTCTCTGTAGTCTTGAAGTCAAAGTCTCTGTAGTCTTGGAGTAGTTCTATAGGACTCCTCAGGATGTAAATGCAGTCAATTGGCTGTAGCTTCAGTTTGTAACAAATGTTGCAGTCATTTACAGTTCCCAGCCAGGAAGCTCGGTCAGATAGTTGTTATTTTAAAGTGGCTGGCTGTGAGCCGAAGTAAGCTGTTTACATAAGCCGTTTACTACTGGTTCCCAGGTTTACTCCAGTTTCAGTTAACCCTTCATCTGGTAAGCGGCAATGTTTTGAATATTTGTATTGTTGGCTCAGCTTCAAATTTTCTTAAAAAGATAAAAGGAAAATGGTCTAATACAGTGCTCTTTATAAGATATCACATATTTTTCAGATATTGTTTAGAATAGACAACTGTGTTTAGTTATTCTCAGATAGAAATTTTGTCTAGTTAAAAACCAGTGAACAGCTACTACCTTGTTTGAACTTCCAAGGAGTATATGTTTGATGGTCAGTGCTGAAGATTACATGAATATTTGGGTTGTGTTCTCTATTTACATGACCCATTTCTTTCTCTTTTAACAACCTTCGCCAGAATATTCACCAGCTGCCTGCTATGCTCAATCATATTTGGCTCAAATGCTTGTTTCCATACTATAAACATGGCTAGTTTAAGACTGACCTTGCCAGGATATCTGAGTGACTGTGGAAACAACAGAAGGTTCTTCCGTGCATTTTTCTAAGGAAGCATGTGATTTCCCACACTGAAAATTGTATTATGATGGAGGCATGGGATAAGGTAGTCAAAGTAGCATTTGGAATGAGTGAGGTATTGACCACATTCTTTTGAATGAGGCATCACACAAAGCAGTGAGTATTTGCTGAAGTCTTTGTTACCTGCCAACACTGTTTTGCTGGGCACCAAAATTCTGCAGCAATTACTACAGAATCTCACGCAGTATCCAAATGCCATCTCCAAGGCAACATGTAGACACACATTCCATGCATCATTTGCCCAGGGATTTAAGGAGTCTTATACTTTCAGCTTAGAGTTGTGCATTGGCCAAGAGAGTGTCTGCTTGTTTGGACTTGAAATGATGCCAGAAGAAGTGATAAGTGTTCATCTAGCATCGCCTGCACAGATTCATAAAAGTCATAGAAGGCTTGGCTTTCCGACAAGCACTTTGAAATGAGTTTGGTCTACAAATGTAAATGGGAGAGGAGCGGGGGAATGATGGCTGCCCCAACCCAAAAATCTGGGAAGGCTTCCCAGATGTGCTCAGCCTCTGCAAGTGCTGGAAATGTTTGCTGTAGACCTGGATGGTTAATATAAGCACAATGTTGGCACAAATATGTCTCACATGAAGAACTTTTCATTTCACTTTCTTTTTAAAAAAACAACCCTTCTCCTGTTCCTTAGCCTTTTATAAGCTAGAATTGATTCTGGCTTTTAGCGCTATGCATGAAGGAAAAACACAGTTCATAGATTTCTTTCATAAGTACTTATCCTTACATAGTGCTGGTCTAACTGTTTGGCGAGAGAATTGTCTGGCTTAGACAGTAGATATAATAACAACCCATGATCGTTTTCTCTTGAGCTCCCTAGTCTCTGATCTCTGTTGGAGGACAGAAATGTATATGCTACTTGACTTTCTTTGCACACATAAGGTACCTTTTGATACAATGGAGGGCACTGTCCTATCTGTGCTATGAACTGAAATTCAGTTGATAATTTAGCTGGCCTCTGTACATGATGGAGCTCAGGACCCTCCCACTATCCTGATTTGGTAATGGTAGTCCCAATTAATCCTCTGTTATCCCACTATTTCAGCTATTTTTAAAGTGGTCCAATTTCTCTGTACTTCCACTTCCTTCCTTTCTCCCTAATTCACCTCATTTCTGGAAAAATGATTTCAAAGTACAAAAGTAAGTCAGAAAAAGGAGAGGAGATGGTAGAATCTTGTACCTTCCCAGTAAGCCCCAGCAAAAGTAAGTTGCCGCTAATTTGTGTCTTCTTCATTTTGCCATTTTTGGTCACACTCTTTTTCTTGGCTACACATTTCATAAAATCAAAGAATCCCAATTTTCATCTATGAAATGTTAAAAGTTTAGCACATTTCAGCCTGCTCAATCACATGTGTATATTTAAATTGGCATTGGAATGAAGATGCTCAAGTTAATTGGAAAAAAGAGCATTCACTTTCTGCTAGAAAATCAGCTAGAATGGTAACTGTAAGCTGTAGAATGTGTATAATGTAGACATCCCCTTATGCCATTGACTGATATGGCTCTGTCCCATGGAATCCTGGGAATGATAATTTGGTGCTATTGCTGTTTCCTTGCATCTGTCACTTGAAGTAATTGCCTTTCTCTGCCTAATGGTAGAGCCTATCCTGAATGAGTCAACCCCATTGAAGATCCTTCTATTAAGAATTATAAATATATGTTTTGTCAGAATCATTGTTTTCTTTTTGTTGATTTTGAGACCGGCCACATTTCCATATTCTTCAATTTTCAAGAGCCAATTTTGAATGTTTTGAATTAGATTTTCTATAATACATAATATGTCATCTGCAAACGCTCGATATTTATAGTCTTGTTTGTCTAATCTTATTCCTTGTAAACTAGCATCTTTCTTAATTGCCTTAAGCAAGATCTCTAGAGCCATAATAAATATTATATTCACTTCTATTGAATTTTCAAACAACCTAAATACCCTTTTGTCCATTTGGCTGGCACTCATTATTTAGTACAATTTTGAAACATCAAGACCCATTAACTCTTGGTCAGCTGCATTCCTTTTCACATGAAACCTTTCCCTGGACAGATCAATAAACAAAAAAGCCTTCAAATAAGCCAATGACTGTTATTAAATTTCCTGCCTCACCTGGGAGCTAATCAGAGGTGGCAATGGACATGTGTCTTCTGTAATGAGATGGCGGATCTTAACCAGCACCCAATAGAAGCCAATAGAAGACCAGGGTGGCAAAGTCATTGTTTTGTACTCCTGTCAAGGTGCTATAAACAAATCCATGTATTTGCAGTTGCATTCGTATCAGTCTTTGTAGTGCAGACTCAGCTGACAGCCACTTTGGCCAAGGTGAATGAATGCATCTGATTTTGTCTTCAACCTGTCTGTGTCTCATTTGATTCTTTGGGGAGCTAGACATGCTGGATCTTGAACCTGCGATTTTAGGAAAGCTGAAACCACTCAACACATACAAATATCCATTTTTAAAAAATGCGTTGCATGTGGACTTATTGGGTGGTTAGGCCTATGGATAGATAGTCATGCTGGAATCTGTATTGTCAGAAATAATATGACAGTGAATGGCAATTGCTTAGGTTATAACAGGTTTTAACCCAATTGCTTATAACACATATTGCATTGATGTTCTGTTGGTAAGCTGGGATAGAGAATCTCCAGATCTTGTTGGAATCCAACAACTCATAAAATCCTGCCACCATGGTTGGCACTACTTTAATACCACCTGAAGAACTGTAGATTCCTATATTTTCTATATGCTATTCTAGATTTCTTAAGTGATTTTGTAATTTCTGTGAAAAGGGTGGACAACAAGAGATTCTTTTTCACTTCAATGAAGCTTTTTGTTTAATGTGTTGTCGAAGGCTTTCATGGCCGGGATCACAGGGTTGTTGTATGTCTTTCGGGCTGTGTGGCCATGTTCCAGAAGTATTCTCTCCTGACGTTTCGCCCACAACATTAATGCTGGCTCCCAGTGACAAAGAACTCTTGCCACACCTTGGACTATACACAGATATATATTCTTTCCTTTCCTTACTTAATTTATCCATACCTCACAACCTCTGAGGATGCCTGCCATAGATGAGAGAATACTTCTGGAACATGGCCACACAGCCCGAAAGACATACAACAACCCAGCTTTTTGTTTCATTCTTTCCCTGAAATCACCAACCTCAGTAGTGGTTTCCATTTGGGTAGAAAATGTCTCCAGGGAATGCTGTCTTTCTTGTCCCAGAGGGCTACATAAAGAATTCTCATCATTTCCAGATTTCAGCATTGGCCCCTTTTATTATTTCTTTCAGTACAAATCTGGGAATCCTTTTGCCCTTAATGAACAAGTGTTCCCATTCATTTGCTGGATAATGTCAAACTCTGTCTTAATAAATTCCATATCCCCCCATGCTGCGAGAGCATTGTAGCTGAACAAAATTTGATCAAACCTAAGTATGATTTATGAATGCTATGTGGTAGAGTGTTTTATCTTGAGTTGACATGAGAGATGATGTTTGGTTTGGACAGATAGTGACCACTCTCTTAAAAAGCAATGCTTACATATAGTTTCACTTATTTCAAAGGAACTTTCCTCATACTCTATGGTGTCTTTTCTGCAGCACTGCAACAAGCAAAATAGAGAACATGAGCAAGTATGTCTGGACAAGAAGAACAGTGCTACAGATGGACAATGTGCATTGTGATGAACTACATTTTCAGCTACAACAGCCCTTTAGACCTATGATACTGAATGTAGACCTCCTGTCATGTCAGAGACTGCTAGAAGTATAGAGTGATGCATCTCCTATCATTTTGATGTTTGCCCATGACTGATAAAAAACAAGAAGGCTCTCAAGACCATGAAGTGTTACATTACATGGGCCAAGATCCCATAGCCGGAAATACTTCATAAAGTTCTGCCATGATGGATCTAGGAAACATCTTCATCCTCACTATGCACATCTTCATCCTCACTAGGCCCGGGCTGTGGCGCAGGCGGAAGAGCAAGCCAGCTGCAATTAACTGCAATGAATCACTCTGACCAGGAGGTCATGAGTTCGAGGCACCTCGGAGCCTATGTTTGTTTGTCTTTGTTCTATGTTAAAAGGCATTGAATGTTTGCCTATATGTGTAATGTGATATGCCCTGAGTCCCCTTCGGGGTGAGAAGGGCGGAATATAAATGCTGTAAATAAATAAATAAAATAAATATGCACAGAACTCACTTCCCTCCTTATTGCATGTCTGGCTATAATCATGCAATGAGATGATTCCCAGCTGTCCTCCATACAGGAGAAGGAGAAGGTTGCTCAAGGCAGGTAGAGAATTTTGACCTCCAAGAAGGAGGAGATCCACACAGGTTAGTGACACCAATATATGTCATCAACAACATGCTAATCATGATTAGCAGAGCTCCTGTTATTCAAGCCCACCTACCAGACACAATGGAGTAAACCATGGAGCATGACTCATGAGCACAAATTGCCACACACTTTATGTTCCTCTTCCAATCTTAACAATTTGATTCTGATTCCATATAGCATGCTGCTAAAAGCAAACCGATTTCTTTTTAAAGTATGAAAGAAAATGAAAGTTATATTTCTATCTGTAAATATTCAAGGGTGCTTAAAAGAGGCCCACAACAAATTGAGATAGATAGATAATCCAAATGAAGATAGCCAAGTAAAATCGGAAGTCTGGGTTGTATTTAGTGCCTAAGGGGTATGCGTTATGAGGATACATTGCTTCCGAGCTCTGGAAAGCTCATGGCTAAGAAATAGTGAGACCAATCCCTGCCAGTACACACACTGCCACAAATGGGTTGCATTATTTCACTCTCCCCCCCCCCCCCTCTATATCTGAACAAAATTATGGGCAGTCAGTCAAAGCAATCAATATAAAAAAGCTCATAATGCCCAAGGTGTTCAAATAAATGTTTATAACTTTGCCACTTTGAGCATCATTAGCTATTCATTACTTTTCTTTTAGCAGATAATTAGGAGACAGAAAGTTGATGGAGGAGGAGTATATGAGGCAATAAATGGCTTCCAGAGATGCTTCAGTGCCAAGGGGAAGCATAAGATATTTTATAACTGCAACCTTGTTTTATCACTGCACAGAGTCCATTCTCCCATTCTTGATGTGGGCGTTATTATTACCCAATAAGAGGATGGAAAAATCATAACAAATGCATCCTAAAACAACAACAGAAGGAAAGAAAGCTGGCTGAAGGGCTTGTTTTCTTTTCTCTTTCAGTATATTGAAAAGACTAGGCAGTTAATCAGCACCAGTACTTACAATGAAAACTGGGCTCCCTCCTTGTGATTCTAGTTCCCCTTTGCTCTGCTATTGCAGTAATAGTGAATAAACTGATGTGTGGTGCGCCAGTGCTTGGTACTGTGCTCTTGTGATGACAATGGTATCACGGTTGAACCGGTGGGGCCAATGGGAGCATATTAATGTTATATTCCTCAAGCCACTTTCAAATTATGTTACCCTTTTAATAAGCTTATCAGATTTTTTGGAGACTGAAACCCAATGGGCTTCCATAGCCAAGCAAGGATTTGAACCCTGGTCTCCAGAATCGTCATCCAGCACTCAAACATCTATACCATGCTGGCATAGCGAATGATTACTATTGCAACATGAACACCTTATTTTATTTTATTTTTGCCAGTAACTTGGAAAAGTGACTATTTGGACTCAGGCATGTAGCCGGTGTGTGTGTGTGTGTGTGGGGGGGGTGTGTGTGTGTGTTAGGGGTTCAACCCCCCCCCCCCCCCCCGAATTTTTTCAGGTTAAAAAAAAACCTGGTTTACTCATGAATTTTAACTGGTTAACCAAATCCCCATGCTAAGTCTATGAAACACAAAAAATTAAGAGTCCCTCCAGGCACTATCTCAAGCAGATATTGACAGGTCTGTAGCCGGGGGGTGGTGGTGGTCAGGGGTTCAACCCCCCCTGAAGTTTTCAACCCCCCCCTCCCTGAATTTTTTTCTGGCTATGGCCCTGTTTGGACTATTGTTTTCAGATTGTGTTGTTGAAGGCTTTCATGGCCTGACTCACAGGGTTGTTGTGTATTTTCCGGACTATATGGCCATGTTTCAGAAGTATTCTCTCCTGACGTTTCGCCCACATCTATGGCAGGCATCTTCAGAGGTATATACCTCACAACCTCTGAGGATGCCTGCCATAACCTGGAAGCCAGGAAAATAGTTCCATCTTGTCTCCTGTGCCATAGCAACATGTTATGCTAAATATATATATATATATACACACACACACACACACATACACACACATGCATACAATAATTTATAAATATATAATATACTGTATATACTTATAATATTGATAATAATATTATATATTAAAAGTAATATTACTAATAATATTACCATATAATGATATAGTACAATATAGTAATTTAATGCTTATATTGTGCTATGCTAATAATATATTGTATGTACATTTGATTTGTTAGCCACTCTGTGTCCCCTCCGGGGTGAGAAGAACAGGATATAAATGTAGTAAATAAATAAATAAATAAATAGATGTGGGCAAAACGTCAGGAGATAATACTTCTGGAACATGGCCATACAACCTGGAAAACACGCAACAATCCTGTTTTCAGATTTCCCAGCCAGGACATGCTGGTTAAGTGACTTTGAGTGTGGAAATGCCCCCAAAATTTACTGCTCTGACTAGTTTCCACTCTACCAAAAGCAGTGATTGCCTTGAGATTAAAAGGTGGAAAGCAAGCATATTGTGGCCTTAGCTACTGGGAAATGACAGATTAGATGGGAATATTTGTGAGCATGTTTTACTTCCTTGCCTAGACTCCACATGCAATCTCACACTTCGTGTGTGGACTTCTTCACACTCCACCTCACAAGCCGTTGTCTCATTGCAGAATGATGGGGGGCAGGGAGTATACTTTACAACTGCTTCAACTGCTTTGTGAAGAGACATGGCCTCTCTGCAGCTCATGGGTTCCATGTGTAGAAATGTGAGCTTCCCCATGTGCTTTCACAAAAGTAGATCAGAGTACAAACATCAGGGCTCTGTGTGAACCTCTGGATTTAATTTTTCCTGTGGTGTAATTGATCTTAAAGAGTGCTAACATTCTATAAGACCATAGCGAACAACAAACATGAACTAGGACATTTGGGGGATGAAGACATCCTTCTCTTTCTCATTATGTCTCCTGTTTTGTCTTTTTCTCCCTGTGCATGAGAAACAGGGAGGGGAAGAACTGTCTCTCAAGGCATACAATACCTACAAAACATCATTTTGCGATTTTTTAAATACTGAAAGGAATTAAAATCAAGTACAAAATGTCTGTTTGGAGGAACACGTAGCTACTGGTGCCATTGATCCTTACCAGTTTTTTCCATCTATGTCAGTGGTTCTCAACCCTCATGAAGCCATGACCCCTTAATGCAGTTCTTCATGTTGTGGTGACCCCCAACCATAGAATTATTTTCATTGTTACTTCATATGGTAATTTTGCTACTGTTATGAATTGTAATGTAAATATCTGATCTCCAAGATGTATTTACATTCACTAGACCAAATTTGGCACAAATACCCAATATGCCAAATTTGAATACTGGTGGGGTTGGGTGGGATTGATTTTGTCATTTGGGAGTTGTAGTTGCTGGGATTTATAGTTAATCTACAATCAAAGAGCATTTTGAACTCCACCAACGATGGAATTGAACCAAACTTGGCACACAGAACTCCCATGACCAACAGAAAATACTGAAAGGATTTGGTGGGCATCGATCTTGAGTTTTGGAGTTGTAGTTCACCTACATCCAGAGAGCATTGTAGACTTAAACAATGATGGATCTGGACCAAACTTGGCACGAATACTCAATATGCCCAAATGTGAACACTGGTGGAGTTTGGGGGAAAATAGACCTTGATATTTGGGAGTTGTAGTTGCTGGGATTTATAGTTCACCTACAATCAAAGATCCTCTTGAACCCCACCAATGATAGAATTGGGCCAAACTTCACACACAGAACCCTCATTACCAACATAAAATACTGGAGGGATTTGGGAGGAATTGACAGTGATTTAGAGGAGATGTAGTTCACCTACATCAGAGAGCACTGTGAATTAATATATGTTTTCTGATGGTCTTTGGCAACCCCTCTGATGCCCCCTCACGACCCCCCTAGGGGTCCCAACCCCCAGAAATGCTGATTTCTGTGGCAACTTTTCATTAAAGTGATGATGGAAATCTTTTTAGGAACAAAAAGCTGCTCTATACATACTAAGAACTATGTATCTTCAACTCTCATACAGTGTCTTTCTAGCTAACTAGAGATGCCCAAGGCAAGCTTGGGATCTTCTACATGAAAGGAATGTACTCTCACAGTGATACGTGGCTCTGATCTTTCTTTATCACTTCAATACAGTTCATTATTTTAGAGAGGACAGTGGTTTTCTTGCCCTTCTCACCTGGAGTTGCCAGTAGCAGAGCTTCAGAGATGTAAGCAGGAGTGTCTCTTAGCACCATCCAGAAATGGCAAGGTTTAAACCTGGGCCTTTAGCATACAAATGGCTATTACATCTTTTTTATCCTGAGATTTTTTCTGTAATCTCTTCTGCAGACAGTTTCTACTTTCTACCAACAAGGAATGGTGCCCATCTGTGTCAAGAATCTTTTGTCAGAGTAATTTGCAGCGCAGCAGTAGTTGGATGGAATCAGTGGAAAGCAGAACGAAGAGACATCAGAGACAATGGTAAAACTATATACAAGTTTTACTGAAAGCAGTAATAAAGACAAACAGACTTGCAGACAATAGACACAGGACTCTCAGCAGACTGCACTCGACTCAGAACTGAACTGAACTGATGCAATCAGCAATGCACAAACACTTGTGTCTGGACACTCCCCAGCTCCAGCTACACATCAAGGTCATCACAGCTTCTTAGTAATTAACTCTTTCCAGACTATAGTACACTCTGGATGATGCAATCAGTATGCAATACAGACAAGACACAAATTTCATTTAAACACTACCAGTACACAAATCCCACATTAACATCTTTCTGTGTCAAGAAACTTTCTGTAAAACTTTGTGTAATCCAGGAAACATCTTTGTAAAGATGTCTCAGGTAGGTTTTCATGCAAAATATTTAAAAAGTAAAACCACTTGTCTGACATGGCCAAACTTTTAAGTGTAAATCTCATCTATTAGTGAGCCCCAGTGGTGTAGTGGGTTAAACCCTTGTGCCCGCAGGACTGATGACTTGAAGGTTGGGTTGCTGACCTGAAAGTTGCTGGCTCCAGCTGATAGAGATAACTCACCCATGTGGGGACATGAGAAAAGCCTCCCACAAGGACAATAAAAACATCAAAAACATCCAGGAGTCTCCTGGGCAACATCTTTGCAAACGCCCAATTCTCTCACACCAGAAATGACTTGCAGTTTCTCAAGTCACTCCTGATACAGACACACACACAAATCTACCAGTGGTCCCCAACCAGTAGTCCCCAACCCTATAGTCTGTGATATCCTCATAGAGGATCTGCAAAGGATTAAATTATTAAATTATTAACTTTTATTAGTGTTGATACTATTATTTTATATATGTATGGAATCATTATAATCAAAATATATTGTAATAGGAGTGTGTGCATTAACAGATTAATTTATACCATCTTATCTCTAAACTTGAAGGACCTTCATGAGAAAATTGAAATAATCATTTGATGCAATCTAGTGCCTTAAATCTCGAATCAAGTCTTGAGGGGCTGCAGCGACAAAAAGTATTAGAGTAATAGGGGCTGCGTGGTGGAGAAAAAGGTGAAAACCACTACATGATTTCAGTCTATGTGTTATTGTTGTCATTTCTGACACATGGCAAACCCTATCATAGGGGTTTCTTGACATCATTTGCTCAGAGGAGGCTTGTCATTGTCTTCTTGTTTGTCTAAGAGAATATGACTTGACCAAGATCACTCAGAACATTTTCATGGCTCAGCAGGGATTTGAACCTTGAATCGAAAACTCAAATTATCAACTCATGCTGTCTCTTGGTGTCCTACATATTGATTTATGATTGAGCAAATGGGAAGGAGAGCTTCTCCACCACTGCTATTTTCTGAATTGTCAATACAGCAACCCCCCAAATTATATAATGGGTTTAGAAATCTAGGAGTTTTAAGAATTTTTTTGTTAACAAAATATATACTGATTGAATAATACACTACCAAAGCCTTTGTCATTGTGGCAAGCTAAAGAAAGAATGAGACAATGAATTGTTTAAACTGTAGGGAGACATTGTCTGTTAGTAAGTGGCAAATATTTCTAACATGTACATAGGTTTGCAGCTGCCCTGTTTCAGGGGTCCCACGGGCCAAATCCAGCATGCCAAGGTCATTTTCCCAGCCTCTGCTGCTATTGCCACAAACGCACAATACATGCATGTGTATGCATGGCAGATACACAAATGCTGCATACACATGTGCATATGTATGGCCAATGCACACGTGGTGAGGTGAGTGTGTGTGTAGTGGTGGGATTTTGGCAGTGGCAGCAGGTTTAGGGACTTCTGCTCTGTTTGGTAGCCAGGAGCAATAACCCAAGGGACACCTATTTGTCAGATGAAGGGAGCTGTAGAGGTGCACAAGGGCTGTGGACATTTCTAGATATCTCAGTTACTCTAATCCAGTGGATCTCAACCTGTGGGTCCCTAGGTGTTTTGGTCTACAACTTCCAGAATTCCCAGCCAGTTTACCAGCTGTTGGGATTTCTGGAAGTTGAACACCAACACATTTGGAAACCCACAGGTTGAGAGCCATTGCTCTAGTCAGTGTTTCTCAAACTCTGCTCCTCCAGGTGTTTTGGACTCAAGTTCCCTGAAATCCCAATCAGTTTACCAGCTGTTGGGAATTGTGGGTGCTAAAGTCCAAAACATTTGGAGAAGCAGAGTTTAAGAAACACTGCTCTAATCATATGAGGAAAGAGACACAATGTGTCCATCATCAAGTGCTGCATAAATTTGCTTCAAAGTTTTGGAGTGTCAAAGTAAGCACTGTTCCAGCCCATACCCTTTCAGTTAGCCTTTAGTAAATTTTGTCTGGTTCTTGCAGTTCTATTTTGCAAGGCTTGTGGGGAGGGGATGAGAGGTTATGAAAGAGAAGTCAATCCAGCCAGATGCCAATCAGTGATGTAGTGTTGCCAATGGATAGCGGAGCTATCTGGATCCAACTATGCATATTGCCAGGATTTTGAAATAGAACACTGACAACAGTAGTGAGAAGTCATCTTTTAATATCTCCCTCCTTATTTGCCTTTATATAAAGAAATGGCTGAAAAAAGCACGCTCTTCCATTCATTCTACCACCTCCTATTTCAAGACCTGTTTATAGATTTGGCGGATTCAAGGTCTATAATTATCTTTCCTCTAAGAACAATGCTAAATTTTTATCCTACTCCAGCACTTTTAATCTGTTGCTTTTTCTGTAGCATTTAACACTGATACTTGGCTGGCTGGCACTATCATTATTTCAAACATGAATTAGAACATGCATTTTGATTAGATTTACTTCAACAACCTTATCTCTAACAATAAACATACACACATTTTGGTAAAAGCAGCACCTTGTAATTTTTTCGCTAGTACTTAACATAATTACATATTCTGTGATGATAACAAATTCAAGGTTGTTCTCTCCCTTTCTCTCGCTTTTATTAGTATTATAGGGTAGAAAAACATCTCATCCATTTTCTAATGTTATTCTAGGAGGCAGAGTGCTAATCTAACTTGAGATTGGATAACAGTTACTTCCAGTGTTTTTTTTCTGGATGGCAGGTAGTAGAATTGAAAATCAAACTCTTTTCATCTAACCAACCCTATTTTTGCTATTGAGATAAGGAGACATTTTTCTACTCCACTGATTTTGTCGTTCAGCCAATAACATTTTTTAATCTACAGTATTATATTTATTCTTCTCTATTTAAAATTCTGCAGGACATTTGAAATAACAATTACCGGTATATTTGCATAGCAGATAGATGGTTTCCATATACATGTGTCTCCTCTTCCTCCCCCTCCTCTTTCTTATGCCATCACTGTACATGGCGTTTTACAATTATAGAGCAAAAAAACAGTTCCCTGGTTGCAATCTGATTAATAGATGACTGAAAGGAAAAGGGGATGGCAGTGTGGGAGGGGATTAAGTCCAACAGATACAGCCTCTTCTCTCCCTCTGGGGCAAGGGCATTGGCAATAGGGATGGAAGGAGGGCATTTCCAATGCTTCTGCACCTAGGCAGGATGGAGTCATGCCTTCCTCTTCTTCTCTTCCTCTGAAGCAATTGGAATTAAAGGAAGGGCTTTCATCTGATTGTGGAACTAGGCATGGTGGAGCTATGCCTGGTTCTTCTCCTTCTCTTCCCTGGCCAGGGCAGCGGCATTTGGAACAGAAGGAAGAGCTTTCATTAGCTTCTGAGCGGGCTTGAAGATCTGCCGGGGAGGCCCTGCTCTCGGTCCCACCTCCGTCTCAAGTGTGGTTGGTGGGGACGAAAGAGAGGGCCTTCTTGGTGGTGGCCCCCCAGCTTTGGAACGCCCTCCCCAGGGAACTTAGGCAAGCCTCCACAATATAGAACTTTAGGAAAGAATTAAAAATGTGGCTGTTTCAGCAGGCATTTCACACTGTTTAGACAATGGCCAACGTAATTGCCATTATAACAGCACCTTACATCATTTAAGGTAATACAGTTGAGATGCTGAACTGTTGTATGGGTCTTTTAATGATGGCTATGACCATATTTTACTGTCTGTATTTAACAAAGGTTGCTTTTATTATTATTATCATAATCTGTTTTTATCTATTGTGTTCCTGCTTCTTGGCAGGGGGTTGGACTGGATGGCCCATGAGGTCTCTTCCAACTCTACTATTCTATGATTCTATGATTCTCTGAGTGATATATTGTCGTATTGTATTATATATGTTATGGCACTATTGTATGTCATTGCGTAAGTCACCCCAAGTCCCTATGGGAGATGGAAACGGAGTATAAATAAAGGCTTATTATTGTTGTTATCATCATCATCATCATCATCATCATCATCATCATCATCATAGATAGATATGCTGGATTATTATTTTATTGTATGACACAGCAAACAAGATAGATATGCTGGATTTCGTTTCACAAAATCACAAGTCGAACACTTCCCAAGTGTCTAGGACTGTGTGATGTATTTTCGGATGATGCATGCAGATCCCAGTAGGGTACTGGTTTATGCATGCCATGTTTAGCCATGGTTTAATGTCAAATGAGAACAATGGTGTAGCATCATTACCTCCCTTATTTTTCTGTTTTGTGTTTGTGTCCGAATGGAGCTGAACAGGATTCAATGGCTCCCCAAAGGCACCATTCCTATACTTGTTGCTGTGTATATCCATATACTGCTCAACTTCACCATTTGCATGATATTTTTTTAGCTTTCCATAGAATACTCTAACCAGACACTGTCACAAGTGATTGAGTGAAGAAGACCAGTTCAAATATACATTCCTTTTGTAAACTGGCCTTCTATGAGTGTTTTGGGTTCTGTGTTCTTTTTTTTCTTTTTTGCCCCCAAACCAGATGAAAAAGAATAGTCTTGCGATTTTATGTGGCAAGGCACATATGCCATGGGCACCACAGTTCTGTGAGAGATAATAATGTTAACTTTTGGAATGGGCGCCTGGGTTTAGAGAGCTATGCATGCATTATCTACAAAGTTGAGGAATGTGTTTTCTCTGTATTGTGTTTCTTCACCACAAAAGGCAAAAGCAAAATAGCATTTTGTAACCATGACATACCCTGTTATCTCCCACAAAGGATGAGCTCATCCAGATTACTCCAAGGGAATACTTATATTTTATCAGTGGCGCCTTCTTGCACCATTTCCACTTGCTTTCTTGAAGATACAATAAAAGATTCATGTTTCAGAGACTCTGATGTGGTTTCTTTTCGAAGAACAAAACAATTCCCTTATTTATTCTTTCTTTTTTTAAAAAACAACAACAATACCACATATTTCCCAAATGGATACATAATTGCAAACAGTGTCGATGAGCTCTGTGGCCTAAACGGGATTATAACATATGTTCATACTTTTTTTTGCGAGATTTTTAAAAATTGCTTGGTTAGCAGAAATAATTATATTTCACCATTCTTCCCTTGCAAGTCAGAGCATAATTAAAGTGATCTTTTGATTCATGCCATAGTAGGCAATCCCATTCCCTAATTTCATTCCAAATTTCTTTCAGCTATTAATTTTTTTACCAAGTTAAATCAATTTAGTGCTAAACCACACTCCTCATTATCAGACATCAAAGAAGCTTTCTTTCCTTTGAATGTTATTTGTGCTGCACAAAGGATAAAAACAATGATTGGAGCACTGCACGTTTTAATTTTAGTTTAGAATTTCCTTCTGGCATCCTCCTCTCAGATGACAGTATCAAGAAAATAGTGCTTTTCTGTTTCATCCTTACTCCTCCATCTTCCCCACACACCCAGCTTACTTCTTGATATTAATGGAAACTTCCATTTGGAATAAAAATGCACATCATTTTGGAAAGCAACAGAATGTTTAATTCAGGGTCTGGCCATTCTACAACTTTTCTCTCAGAGCCACTCCCATTGAACAATCTGTTCCAATGGGGAAAGTTCAGCATATTCTTACTGAAGAAAAGAGATATTCTTTTATGCAAACAAATCTCTCTTGCTCTCTCTCTGCACTAAAATGAAGATGTTCAACTTCCAGTTGCAGCAATGCAAAACAACCCTAACCAGACACGTTGAAGACTTCTTGGGCTTCATCCTAAAGAACCATGGGATGCATAATTTGTATACTCTCCAACTGTCCTGATTTGGTATGGAATTTTTTTTTAATTAATCTCCAGTCTCCCTACTTTTTAGCCAACATGGTGGACTATGATGCTGGATATTAGAGTTTGAATCTTTGCTTAACCATGGAAACCAACTGAACCACCTTGGACAAGTCTCTCACACAGAGAGGTTCCAGACAGGGAAGAAGTCTGTGCTGACCCAGGTTTAAAAAACCCGGGTCACGGCTGTCCCTACAACAGCCTGAAAGCCTGCTCTTTCAGCACTGGGAGTTCAGATGTGCTCCCGTAATCTTCTGGGAGAACACCCACACATCCTAACCCCCTTCCGAAAATTCCTTAAAAAGAAAATAACTTACGGGGCGGGCATTTCCCTACTGCTGGCCCTCTCCTGGTACTTAGGAATTATGTGCCAGAAGAAGAAGGGGAAGGAGCGATTTTCCTCCTCTCCCCCCACTTCTCCTGGCATGTTATTTCTAAGTGCCAGGAGAGGGCCAGCAGCAAGGAAATACCAGTCCCATAAATTATTTTCTCCTTTACAGGGTTTTTTTTTTTGTGGGGTGGGTGGGGGTGGGGAAGAGGTTGGTGTCCTCACTGTTTTCTGGGCTGATTTAGCCCAGAAAAACATGAGACTACTGTCTGGATTGCCCCCTCAGAAATCCAGAAGTTCTGAGGGAGTGGTCCAGACAATGGAAACAGTGAGTTTGACCTGCGCCTTTCAGGAAGGTGAATATCGAACCCACTATCAAATTAATTAGCTACAAAGCAGGGTTTTCCTGCTTTGTGGCTAATTCAATTGCTTTTCTATGGGATGTCATCTGGATACCCCACTTGAAGAAGCGGGAATTCTCACTTCTAAGAGGCTTTCTGAATGCATCCTCAGCTTCCAAAGTCAAACATTCTCTGAAAAAATCTTTCCAAGAAATCCGTATGACGGATGAGCCTTAGGGTCACCAAAAAATTGAAATGACTTGAAAGCACACAACACTAACACTAACAACAAGAACCCATTTTCCAGCTGCTATTAAATGTCCCAGTTTCTCTTTTTTCCTCCTATATTTCTTCTTTATTCTTGGCTTCCTTCAATTGCTGCAAACAGAGTTCAAAGTGCAAAATAATTTACTGAGTTTATTAACTCAGCATTACATTGAGTCACCATTAATAACTTCTACCATCTTGACCACATTCTGATTTTTATATGTGAAATGTTGACATGCCTCTTTTCCGTTTTGTATTGCTCTTGGAAACATTTAAATATTAAAACTACATACTGCTGACCATGGTATTTCACCCTTCCTTCCCCATTCTCTGCATTTGCTTCTTTCCACCACCACCACCATTTTCTTCTGGCCTCTTTTCAAAATTCAATTTACAACCTGCTACAATTTTCCCAAGCTTTTTATGCATTACATCTTGAAATCACATTAATCTAACTCCCATTACTTTGTTCTAATTTTGCCTAGCTTTAGGCAGAGTAACTAAATTCATTTGTTTGGAAACAGTCCCCAGAGGCTGGTGTAATGAAGTACAACAAAGCCATTCCAGAAAGAAAGCAACACAAACCAAAAACCATGGTCTAGATTTTAACTGAGACTTTAAACCTGTATCTGGGCTGTATCAGTCCAGACTGGAAGTAGACACTGAACTCATATATCTCCATCTTCTACTATTGCATTACTTATGGGCCAAAGCCAGTCCATATCTACGGATTCTATATCCATAGTTTCAACCATCCACAACACGAATTTCTTTTTTAAAAGTACCAAAAGCAAACTTTGATTTTGCTATTTAATATAAGAGACACCATTCTATATGGGACTTGAGCATCTATGCATTTTGGTATCCATGAGTGGTCCTGGAATCCAACCCCAGCAGACACCAAGGGCCCAGTGTAGTATTATTTTCTTAACCATAATACATCTATTCAAAAGTTGCTATATTGTCTAAGTTACCGTAGTCACTCCATACTGCAGCCCCCCCAAAGCAATGCCATTCAGCCAACATAATAGAGAAGACACAGCCAAGTACCCAAATTTACATGTAATGTAATTTCTAGGCATGTCTAATGATTTGAAACAGCAAGAATTTATGTAATACAGCAAAATAAACATTTTTTAGAGTTACAATAATAATAAGAACATCATAAATCTCCAGGACCTTTTCATGTTTGGGAGAGAAAAGAATTTACATTTGAACTATATTGGTCTGTCTCAGGTAGAAAGAATGCAAAATGAAAATAAAAGGAAGCATGTTAAAATGAAACCTCAAACAGCCCATAGAGCCATAAATCCATTAGCAGTAAGAGATGACATTATTTTTGATTTAAACAGTTCTTTGTGGGGTAGAGCATTTCATATGTGGATCATTAGCGGGAAGAATGCAGAAGACTCATACTGGTGGCCCTTTGTAGACGTAACATATGTTAATGGCTTGCATTGGCCATTAAAGGATAAATACGAAAAGCACTTCCATCAGGGTAATTTACAGAGAGCTGGGATTTATTAGCATCATTTTTTAAAATGTGCTATAAAATAGAACACACAGGACTCTCATGGGAGCTGCAGTATATGGAGAATGTCATTGAAAAGATGAGCATTATCTTTTCACACTCATATTGTCCAAAGTGCTATTGGTTCCAGACTGATTACATGAGTTGATTATAAGGGATGAGGTGATCTATTTTATTTATCAGTTGTTTAGACCCCAACTTTCCTTTTGTGAAAGCAAGTTGGTATACAAGACCTTTCTTTCCACTTTATCCTCACTCCAATCTTTGAATTAAAAGGAGACCAAAGAGCATCTTGCCCAGTTACTAGTTATCCCTGTTTACCCTCAGCAAAGGCAAATCTATCACACTTTGTGGAAGTCTTTCCCAATTCTGAATAGTTCTTGCTACCAGAAAATTCATTCTGTCTAATTGGAGTCTCTTCTTTTGCATCTTGAATCCATGGGGTTGAGTCATATCTTCTGAAGGAGCAGAAAACATGCTAGCCCAGCTTGCACCTGACGACCTTTCAGATATCTCAGGATGGTTCTCATATCACTCCCAGGACCCATTTACACTGCCATTATAATACTGATTAAACTGGGTTATATGGGCATGTGGACTCATAAAATTTATTTATTTATTTATTTACAGTATTTATATTCCGCCTTTCTCACCCCGAAGGGGACTCAGGGCGGATGACAATGAACACACATATGGCAAACATTCAATGCCAACAGACAAACAACATATATAGACAGACACAGAGGCATTTAACATTTTTTTCCAGCTTCACGATTCCGGCCACAAGGGGAGCTGTTCTTTCACTGTCCACTAGTAGCTGTACTTCCTCATTCCTTTCCTCATGTTTTGCTGGCAGTTTTATGATGTTGTAAATTAGTTAAATTAGCCTCCCCCATAAAGCGTACTTAAATTTCCCTAATTGACAGATGCAACTTTCTTTCGGGGCTGCATAGGTCAACAGCAAGCTGGGCTATTTAATGGTCGTTGGCTTAACCCGACATGGGCTTCGAACTCATGACCTCTCAGTCAGTAGTGATTTATTGCAGCTGGTTACTAGCCAGCTGCGCCACAGCCCGGCACAAAATGGAGTCTACTAATGGAGTCTACTGCCTGCCTGGCCTACCCCTCTGCAAATTTGGGCAATTTATGTTATGGCCTATTTAAGACCACACCATCAGAATTTGCCCTGTGAAAACTATATAGGGTAGACAAAAACCCTCCTAGAACATAGGAGGGGAAAATTTCTACCTGGCCTCTGAAGGCGACCAATTATTATACTGTTCATAGGTGGGAGTGGTGTGTCGGTGGTGAACATTGAATGAGCTGGAGGGAGCTGGCAGCTCTCTTCTTAGCTCCGCCCCCAAAAGTGGTCCCCGCCGAGACTACTTCATGCCAGTCTCCTCTTCGGTGGTGGAGGCAAACCTCTTTCCCCTGCCCCAGCTACATGGGGGGAGGGAGGAAGATAAATCTACAACACTTGTTTAATGACTTTTGGGAACCAGAGGTAGAAGTTGCAAGATAATCTGAGATCAACTGGTTCCTTGAAGCTGCAGTTGTGGCTCACAGAGTCCGTAGATTGTTGACAAAATGTCATAATTGCAGCAAGCATGCACCTCATTTTTCAAAACGGTGTTATGTGTTTTTGACTAATGTTGCATGATTGTAATATTTTTTTATGTCTCAGAAGTTGCTCCGCCTTCCTCTGAAATCAATAACCAACAAAAATGTTGAAGTGAAAGTTTTAGAAGAACCTTAAGATTATGAACATTTTGAGACTTGAGTATTAGCCAGAAAACAGCTAACATAACAAATGTTTTCCAAGTGCCTGGAGCAGACTTGTTTCTAACAGCTCGGAAAATTAGTAGCTTTACGTGAAATCTATATCCAGTAACATGAATAAAAAACAGATCAATTGGAAAAAAACCCTTACTTGCTATTCTTTTATATGAGGTAACTTATATACATTATTCTTGCAAGGCGATGTGTTTTTCAAATGCCCAATGAAGCATGTGCTAGAGGCATAAACGCAGCAATTTCTGTTGTTAACAAAGCAACACGAAAAATAAACCCACCAGTGATAGAAAAGAGAAAACTGAAGGAATGAAATATTCCCATTACTATAAATAGTGCAGGGATGGAAAAATATTCAAAAATATTCAAGAAAGATTAAAAACATGTTTTTTATATACTGGGAAACTCTAATGAGAAGAATCTTGCAGAGGTGAGTACCTTCTTAGTTCAGGATTTATTCTGCGCAGAATTCACTCATAGTTGTTTTACTAAGGAAGCAGCATTTTCTGTGCAGAAATTAATATTTCTAATTTCTATGAAAACGTGGTGTACAGAATAAACTATTTCATGCACAGAAAATACCATATCTTGGGATTTTTATGCACAAAATGTTACATCATTGATTTGGATAGAAGACAGGAAACTATATTTCTGCATATGATTTTCTGCAGCAAAATGCTGTTTCCTCCACATGCAAACCAAGTCTTGATTTGTGAATAGACTTCACCAATGGTATGGTTTTAAAAAAGACTTTATTTCCATATCGGCAGTGGAAATAAATGTGCCTAACAACAAGAGTAAATTCCTGATATATTATGTAGACTGGCTTTGCTAAAGATCTATTACCAGCAGAGATGAAAACTACAATAAAGAACAACACAGCCACTTGTTCTTTTGACCTTTCCATGGATGGTGTTTCTTTTGAGATTGTCTCAGGTTGCATCTTCACTGTGGAAACAATTCAGTTTGATACCACTTTAACTTCAAGTACTGGAGTTATTTTGATAAGAATACAATGAAATGATAACTAACAAAATAAGGGCTGCTGTTGCTGTTGATTCATTCAGTCACTTCCGACTCTTCGTCACCTTATGGACCAGCCCATGCCAGAGCTCCCTGTTGGCATTGCCACCCCCAGTTCCTTTAAGGACAAGCCAGTCACTTCAAGGATACCTTCCATCCATCTTGCCCTCGGTCGGCCCCTCTTCCCTTTTCCTTCCATTTTCTCCAGCATCATTATATTCTCCAAGCTTTCCTGTCTTCTCATGAAGTGGCCAGAGTACTTCATCTTTGCCTCTGATAGCCTTCTCTCCAGTGAGCAGCCGGGCATTATTTCCTGGAGGATGGACTGGTTGGATCTTCTTGTGGTCCAAAGCATTCTCAGAATTTTTCTCCAACACCACAGTTCAAAAACGTCTAGCTTCCTTTGCTCAGCCTTCCTTATGGTCCAGATCTCACATTACTACGGGGAATACCATTGCTCTAACATTGTGGACCTTTGCTGCCAGTGTATACTCTTCACTATTTTATCGAGATTGGTCCTCCTCCCAAGAAGTAAACATCTTCTGATTTCCTGGCTGCAGTCTACGTCTGCAGTAATCTTGGCCCCTAAAAATACAAAGTCTGTCACTGCTTCACCACTCAGCAATATGCCACACCGATTAAATCTTCTTTCTATCTCCAAATTTTCTTGGATTTCGGAAATTCATATTTAGACATTTTTTAGGTTCTCCTGTGATGGACTAAATTCTCATCTTTTCCCATTCTACTTGACTCTCTTTTGGATAAGAATTGCTATACAGTACTGATTTGATTCATATATAAATATAAACAGTTCTTTTATAAGGGTTAAAGTGCAATACTACTTACTACTCAAGGACATGTTGAGCCAGGCTTGTTGGGTTAATTTTTTGTCTAAAAATTTTAGACCTCTCAATGAACAACTTATAAGAAGCAGATTATAGTTCATCAAAGTAAGTATTTTACAGTTCCCTTCCTAGTATCTTATGTGCAGTTTGAATGCATGACCCATACTTTGCAAATAACAAGCTTAAAAAAGGATTTTATGGAACACAGCTCCCAGAATCCTTCAGCTGGAGTGCTAGCATCAAGGTCTTACAAGGCATACAAAATGGAAGTGACTTTGTAGGGCATTTTGACCAAGCACACCACTTGATGTAAAAAAATCAGAACTAGAGGAGGGAAATATGAAGGGAGTAAGTAAATATTAATGTCTCTGAGATATTTATGGTACTAATGAAAATCCTAGCAGCACAGGAATAAGCACAGCCGTATATTATGAAACGGGGGAAAATGAAATCAGTGCAACTTGAGACCTCCATAATACTCGTCGCTACCTGTCATTTTTATTTCTTGAATTATGAACTGTGGATGGATGAGGCTTCATTATGCTGAAAACAGAGGCAGCAGAAGAGATGGGTTGAAAAATATGCTGGTGGCACGTATTTTCATTTTGCATTCACAACAGATTTTTAAATACACTGTTAAGTGCTCTCAATTTGCCTGAGAGGTGAGAAGTCTAGGAGTGCTTTGTTTCCTTCTGATAAGAGAAAATACTGAAGAGAGCTAGCTCAAGGACTCTTTGTAATACCTGTTTTCACGGTAAATAATATACAAGCGGAAAATAACAGAAGCAAACAGTTTCCTTTAGCTGAGCAGCAAATTTATTTATTTATTTATTTATTTATTTATTTATTTATTTACAGTATATATATTCCGCCTTTCTAACCCCGAGAGGACTCAGGGCGGATCACAATGTACATATATATGGCAAACATTCAATGCCATATGACATACAGACAGAGACAAAGACGAAGGCACAGAGGCAATTTAACATTTTCCAGCTTCCAGGCTTCTTGAGGGTGTGCCCGATTCCGGTCACAGGGGGAGCTGCTGCTTCATCATCCACTGTGACGCCAAGTCCTTGATGGATTACTTCCTCATTCCTTTTCCACACACTGCTGGATGATTTTTATGTTCTTGTAAATTAGTTAAATCAACCTCCCCGCATAAGCGGTACCTAAATTTCCTACCTGACAGTCTTTCAGGTTGCTTAGGTCAACAACGAGCTGGGCTATTTTTAATGGTCAGGTGCTTAATCCGATGTGGGCTGGCTTCGAACTCATGACTTCTTGGTCAGTAGTGATTTATTGCAGCTGACTACTAACCAGGTGCACCACAGCCCGGCCCTGTGGTTACAGTAGATTTTAAAAGTAGTAGTTTGTATTTTATCCTACAACCTCCCTCCATGCTTGTTTATAGTCAAATAAAAGCCTCAGGGTTGTTGTTGTTGTCATTGTTGTCGTTGTTGTTGATGATGTTGTGTGTCCAAGTCATTTCTGTCTTTTGGTTCCACTAATCCTGAGACAAAGTTGACTTGATGGAACAGGGGGAAAGGTCCATTGACAATGACAAGTCAACCCTATCATGGGGTTTCCTTGACAAGATTTATTCAAAAGGGTTTTTGCCCTTGCCTTCTTCTTCTGAGGCTGAGAGAGTGTGATTTGCCCAAGGTCATGCTATGGGTTTCCATGTTTGAGAAAGGATTCAAACCCTGTTCTCCTTGTGTCCTAGTCCAATGTGCAAATACTCGTCGCTACCTGTCATTTTTATGACAGGTAGATTACACCATGGTGGCTCTTTGAGTTTTCCAAAATCTGCCCTGCCACAAACTTTCTCTTTGCTTTCTAATGGTGTCAAGTTTTCAAAAGCAGGGAACTGAGACTTCCAGCCATCAAAGAAAAATATCATTATTTTGGTGTGATTACTTCTTGACCACCCATTAGTTGCCTGATCATGATCTTTTTTTCAAAGGTTTCTTGATATAACCAGATATCAGGAGCATGTATGCGAGAGTGTGAATACAAGTGTTAGTGCCTTTGAGATGTAAACGGAGTACAATTTCATTTCCCCATCCATTGGTAATGTTGGCTTGAGCTGATGGGTTTTAGAGTCCTACAGCATCTGGAGGGAACATTAAAAATAATTACATTTGTTTGTGCATTGCATTTATATGATGCTTTTCTACTTCCAATAGTGATCAAGGCGATTAATAATATAACATTTTAAATAAAAATATAAAATGAAATCAATTAAAAACCTGAAAATATGAAACAAATTACAAGAACTATTCACATTTTTCTTTTCAGTATTTGTCAGGAGAGACTTTGCTTGTGTCTTCCTGCATGACAGGGGTATGGACTGGATGACCTTTGTGGTCCATTCCATCTTAATAGTTCGGTGGTTGGCCATGAAACAGAAGTTACTTTGAATAAAAATGTTTGCTTCTGGTAGGGAATTCCAACATATATAGAATACTAAAATGTAGAGCTTGGATTACAACTCCTAACATGGCTGTTAACAAAATGACATTGGTTTAAGATGGACAAGTTATTATTTATCACTATGTTAGCTATGATCAAACATTGTCCATCTGATAACTTCCATATTGTCACAGAATGATGTAACAAGGGGTATATCTAAACCGCCTTAACGGCCATGACTCAATGCTGGGGAATCAAGGGAATTGTAGTTTTACAAGCTTTCTCTGCTAAGAATGTTGGTGCCTTTCTAAACCACAAATCCTAAGGTTCCATAGCATTGTGCCATGGCAATGAAAGTGGTGTCAAACTGCATTAATTCTACACTGTAGATGAAACCTTGGATTCAACGCAGCCCTCTGCTGCCTATAATCCAATGGGCCACTAGAGGTGAAATGCTGAGAAATAATGTTTTCAGAAGAGCACGGCTTGGATGATTTCCCAAAACAACTATGAATGTGAGAACAGTGCTACAGCTAGACATTTGTCGGAGAGTACTGCAGAATTCTAAATTTTGAAATTTTGAAAAGACGTTTGACATCTCTCAGCCTGCTTCTTGGCAGGCAGATATAACCCTGGAGATTTAGGAGCTTTGAAGCAAATGGATTTTATTTCTGAAGCTGCCATTGAGTGTCACTCTTATTCCATTTATTCTGCCTGGCTGTTAATCGTCTTGCTGTTGTTATTATGGGATGGAAGGGAAAATGCCTCGCATCCAGCAGCACTCTTTGTTGTTTCCCTGCTCCACCCACTTTCTTAGATGTGGTGAAAAGGTGCCTTAGCTTTGCAATTTGTTTCTAAGCGGCAGAAGCCCTTATAGGTAACGGCTAGAGTGCTTGCCTTTTTGAGTGATTTTCTACACCTTGTAGCCTTCAAGAAGAACTGGCTTCTCAAACAAGCATGAAAGAGTTCTTTGGAAAACTAGTTCTGTATTTTCCTTTCTACAAGCAGACTTCACGTTGTGTTTTCCCTCATCCCTGGCTTGTTTACAAGGAGGGTTGTCAGTCCAGTTCGTCGTTTCCTCCAAAGACTTTGTTCCTTGTTGTCGCATGCCTTCCAATTGACTCCAACAACAGCAACCAACAGCAATCCCATCAGAGGATATTTTATTTTTGAAAGATTTCTTCAGAGGTAGTTTACCATTGCCTTCTAAGAGAGTTGAAGAAAAAGGAGGAACATGGGAGGAGGAAAGAGTAACCAGACCACAACAGGGGATTAACTGGGGCTGTCTTTGTCAAATCAGGACAATTGGATGGCATTAGGTAACCTATTACTCTTTAACAAAACAGATGAAACAGGGCAAAATAATACACCCATTTTATAAAATATACATGTGCTTATGTATGGGCGAAGGTTTCATAATAATTAGTGTAATTTATAAAGAAATGCCCAAGGTTGTGCAATGGATTAAAGGTCGCAGGTTCGAATCCAGGGAGTGGAGTAAGCGCCTGCTGTTAGCCCCAGCTTCTGCAAATCTAGCAGTTCAAAAACATGCCAATGTGAGTCGATAAATAGGTACTGCTCCAGCAGGAAGGTAACGGTGCTCCATGCAGTCATGCCAGCCACATGACCTTGGAGGTGTCTAGAAATAACACCGGCTCTTCGCCTTAGAAATTGATATGAGCACTAACCCCCAGAGTCGGACACGACTGGACTTAATGTCAGGGAAAACCTTTATTTCTACCTTATAAAGAAATGCAATCTTTCTTTCCATAGCAGGGAACACTGGAATTGGTAGCCTCCACAGCTGGCTGTACAGGGGAGCATTTACACAGTAGAAATAATACAGTTTAACACTACTTTAACTATCATGGCTCAATCCTATTGAATCCTGGGGGATGTAGTTTGATGAGACATCAGCCCTCTTTGGCAGAGAAGGCTAAAGATTTGTAAAAGTATGACTCCAGTTATTCCATAGCATTGATATTGAACCATGACAATTAAGGTAGTATCAAACTGCATTGATTTTTCAATGTAGATGCCCCCTGCTAACTGGTAATGAGCAAATTGCTTCTATTCTTGTGATTTTATCTTCCAGTGCCTGAATTTTCAGTAGTCACCCATCTATATATATATATATATATATATATATATATATATATATACACACACACTGCAGATGTTGAATCATAATAAAGCTTTTAACCAAGGATGACGCACTAGGCAAACACTCCCATTAGACAATTTGGAACAACCTTCTAGAAGAAGGAGCTGAAATTCTATTTTGGAGAGATTTAAAGAGTGACCCCAAATCATTCAAAATGTAAACCAGACGAAATCCTCCCCGATTCTATTACAATCGAAAAACTACAGACAGGTGAAGGTGATATAGCACTAGGTGGCCTGGGCATTCGTTTATGCCTCTTAATTTCAGTGAGTTTAAATAACTTTTAATGTAAGTGGATTTAGATGGCAGGTTTGGGCATGCATTATTTACTGCTGGACTTAGAGCAGGATTTTGCAATGGGTGGGAGATGGCGAGCTCCAAATCTCCCCTAATAGGTTGCTGCAAAAAAGGAAGGCATAGGATTAGGATGCCATGGAAGCACCCTCACAAAGGGTGATATTTTCAGTGAGTAATAGAGCAGCCTCACACACACATGTTAGATAAACATGTAACTGTGTTCCAATTCCTAGCCAGATCATAGAATCATAGAAGCATAGAGTTGGAAGAGACCCCATGGGCCATCCAGTCCAACCTCCCTATCAAGAAGCAGGAAAAATGCATTCAAAGCACCCCCGATAGATGGCCATCCAGCCTCTGTTTAAAAGTCTCCAAAGGAGTCTCCACCACACTCCAGGGTAGAGAGTTCCACTTCTGAAGAGTGCTCACAGTGAGGAAGCTCTTCCCAATGTTCAGATGGAATCTCCTTTCTTGTAGTTTGAAGCCATTGTTCTGTGTTCCAGTCTCCAGGGCAGCAGAAAACAAGCTTGCTCCCTCCTCCCTATGTCTTCCCTTCACACATCATGTCTCCTCTCAGCCTTCTCTTCTGCAGGCTAAATATGCCAAGCTCTTTAAGCCGCTCCTCATAGGGCTTGTTCTCCAGACCCTTGATCATTTTAGTCGCCCTCCTCTGGACACATTCCAGCTTGTCAACATCTCCCTTAAGTTGGAGTGCTCAGAACTGAACACAGTATTCCAGGTGTGGTCCGACCAAGGCAGAATAGAGGATCTTTTATTGGCAGTGAAAGATCATTTCTTGGCAGTGAAAACTTGCTCTCATCTTTCTCTTCAGGTACATTTTTTCTACATGAAAGCCATGGAAATTTCAACAGCAGCCTTTCATGGGAACAGTTGCCATCTTCACTAGAGAGTATCTTAAATTCTTCTTATGCTTTTCACAGTACCGTTGTGGAAGAATAAGACTCACCAGAGGCACCGTCATGCCCATTTCCAGCTTTCTGGACATCAAAGGGAAGGAGAACTGTAACATTACTGTAACATTAATTATGAAATGCTCTACTAAAATGACCATTCATCACCTCGTTATGTCCGTAGTTTTGCTAGTGGAAGCCAATGGAGTGATTCACCAGTATTCTAGACTGCAGTCTTTAAATACCTCAAAGGCACCCGATCCTATCTCATCTGGGAAGCTAAGCAAGGTCAGCACTGATTAGTGCTTGAAAGGAAGTCCTGCAATGAATCCCAGGTGTGATGGGTTATATTTCAGAGGAAGGAACTGGCAAAGCCACCTCTGGGTATTCATTGCCTACAAAATTCACGAGTCATCACAAATTGCTATAAAAACCCTTCATGACTCACATGCACACACTTTTCCCATCCTTACCTGAAGATGATGAGGAATAATAACCATTTCAGTATGCACTTTGTCTTTGAACCAGAACCACTTTGTGAAGGGGTAGCATGAAGAAAAATGCTAAGGATCTACCTCTCCCTTTTTAAAATATTCTGCACTTTGGCCCAGATCCGTGTTTTACTCTCCTGTTTTTAACATTTTACTCTGTATGTTGATTTATATGATTGTTTTATTGTTGCTGGTGTTTTATTGCTGGGATATTTGTTTTATTGTACTGTTGTTGTTGTTACATTGTGTTGGGCAAGGTCCCATGTAAGCCGCCCCGAGTCCCTTCGGGGAGATTGGGCGGGGTATAAGAATAAAGTTGTTGTTGTTGTTGTTGTTGTTGTTGTTGTTGTTGTTGTTATTATTATTATTATTATTATTATTATTATTATTATTATTATTATTAGGCCAGAGCATGGATGAATAATTTATTGTCTTCATTTACCACCAGAGAAATGTGAGTATGGGGCAAAACAAACCTCAGATCACTTACTACAATGCGGTCTGAACTTTGTCACATGCACAATGGAGGACCTTCTCGCAGCAACACCAGAGGCGCTTCAAGTGGCCAGATTCTGGTCAAAGGACATTTAGTACAATGCCAAGTTTGTGTTTCTAAATACATTCCAATTGTACCCTCGGTTTCGCTTCTGATACAATAAATAAAATACCACCAGAGAAGAAGAATTGGGCAGTGATGGGTGGTAGCTTCATATCAGTGGGATAATGAGTTCATTTCAGGTTTTGCATGTCCTTTCCCAGGATCATATCCTCCCCCACCCACCCACCCCCCAAAAAAGGTTGAGAACTTTGGATACTTCCTTTAAAGTTTTGGCTAAATGCTAGTAACAGATCAATTGTTGCTACTGATGTAAAACAACCATGTTAATACAGCATTTGGTGGCAATTCTCTGCACCATTTTTCTCCTTTTAAAAGAAAAAAAAAGTGGCTACTATAACATCTTCCTCAAGGAAGTAGCATGAGGGTTAATTATTAGTACCCATAAAATACTTTCAATATCTGAAATGAAAGACTGCAGCAGATGGATAAATTATTATTAATACTGGTCTCACTAGAATGGAAGTACAAGCATTTCATCGGATTCCAGGGCCAGGCAGGATTTTCCATATGTTGCAATTTGATTGAACGTTTAATCTGCCTCTCCTCCTTAGCTTCATTAACCTCTTCTGAAGGAGAACAAAGAATCAATTGAAATACGTATGGCATACTGGAAAGTTTAACATTCTCCGGCACTTAACTACAGTCTGCAGAGTATTTAAAGTATAGCTCTGCTCTGAAATTGGCAAGTGCCAGAAAGGCCTATCGTAAGGACTAAAGCCAAAAAGTGCCCAGTGTTTTTATCCTGTTTCTTTTTTTAAAAGAGAAGTATAGTAACAGCCCACATTTTAGTTTTATTGTGTCTCAAAAATGGCACCTTTTAAAAAAACAAAACTGTAGGAAACAGGCAGCTTTCTTTGTTTTGTGCATAACTTTGAAAAGTTACTTTTGAGGATACCAAGAATCCTCACCATCAAAGAGGCTTTTGCTTCTTTAGGCTTGGCTTTCACTTTTTTTCTGAGATGATAGTAAATACTTTCCCAGTAAATACTTTCCCAGTTGCTTTGATTCTCTCCCTGAGAGAAAAAGTGGGGTATAAATAAACATAATAATAAAAAACCTCAGATGCTTTGGGCCACACAAACCATCATGTCTGACCACTGACTATGGAAGTTGGGGTTGATACAAAACATTTGGCTTGCACAAAACTGAAAAAGAATACATAGATTCTGAATAACTTCCCTAAGACATTTATATGTGACGTTTTGCTGCTGGGATAGACTCGACGACGACAATGATGATGATAATAAATTTATTTATATTCCACCCTATCTCCCTGAGGGGACTCAGGACGGATTCCAGCATACACATGAAGCATGATATCAGCAGGGGTTTTTTTCTTTTCTTTTCGTGTCAGGAGCAACCGGAGTTGCTTCTGGAGTGAGAGAATTGGCCGTCTGCAAGGACGTTGCCCAGGGGACGCCCGGATGTTTTTGATGTTTTTTTTTTTTTACCATCCTTGTGGGAGGCTTCTCTCATGTCCCCGCATGGAGCTGGAGCTGATAGAGGGAGCTCATCTGCACTCTCCCCAGGTGGGATTCGAACCTGGCAGCTTTCAGGTCAGCAACCCAACCTTCAAGTCACTTAGTCCACTACGCCAGCAGGGTGACATTGTGTTGCAGATATCTTCATTGATATCCACCAAGATACTTTATACTTTCCATTTTATTTTATTTTTAAAAAATAATCTTACTAGCAGTTAGTATAGCTGCTATTCCTTGCACTGTAGCCATTTTGTGGCCGAATCCAGAGCAGCTTTTTACATTTCCAGATGTTCTACCCAGCCATGGAAAGTTGAAGACGCCTGGGTTTTTTTGGTGCTCTCATTTTTCACCTGGAACTGACACTATAACATTTTCCCATCTCTAAACCCAGTCCTCAGTTCCAGAATTAAGCACACTATTTCGGCTGTCTGGGACATTATAGCCCACTCAGGACAAAATTAGATATGAGACAGAGCTAGTATTGTATGCAAGAACCAGCCATTGGTCAGTATCAGTGTTATTTTTAATCTATTCGTGAAGAGGCAATATTTGCCAATACTCAGTAGAACTATTGGCAGGCTATAAATCTCCATGTTTATCATAGTTGTTAAGGGACAACTGCTCCTTCTCCCTGAGCAGCAGTGAATGGACAGAAGGGGGAGTCTTCAGCTGCTTCTTGTCAAAGGCATTTTGCAAGGAGCATTGGACTATGGCTCTGGTCTAAATCCCTGGTCATTTATGGAAACCTGTGGATATTTTGGACATGGGTCCTACCTGTTCTCCACAATATGCCATGATATCAGCCAGGAGAACAGGGCAGTTTGGGAAGGGAGGAGGGGGTTTCATGGAAAATGATGAACAGAAAGGAAACATATCCAAAATATTGCATTATGTTTGTATATACCAGTGATTCCCAAAGTTGGTGCTACTGTCCCCTGGTGAGCACTGGAATGATCCAGGGGAGCGGTGATGGCACCTATTAGGACACGGGGGCGGGACCAGAGGAGGGGCGGGGCCTCTTCCCAAGAGCCGGAGACAGGGCTGAGCAGCTGAGGCGTCTGTTAAGACACACCGGGGGCGGAGCTAGAGGAGTGGGCATGGCTTCTTCCCAAGAGCCCAAGACAGGGCTGAGAATCTATACTTCTCTTGAGGCACTTGTTGGGACACAGAGGGTGGAGCTAGGGAAGGGGGCGGGGCCTCCTTCCAAGAACCCGAGACAGGGCTGAGCCTCTGAGGCCTTTTAGGACTAAAGGGTGGGGCTGGGGTGGGGGCGCGAGGCGCGAGACAGGGCTGAGCCTCTGAGGCACTTGTTAGAACATGGGGGCAGGGTATAGAGGTTTAGCCTTGTCAGGCACTCGGGAAGAGGCCCCGCCCCCTCTTCTAGCCCCACCCTCTGTGTCCTGGCAGGTGCCGCAGGACAGGGATAGTAGCTCAGCCCTGCCTCAGAGCTCGTAACTCCGCCCATCCCAGTCCTGGCCGCCTATTTATGGCCCCGGCCACTTCCCCCTCCACCTCCCAGCCCTGCATCTTGGACTAGGGGAGAGGCTTAGCCCCACCCTCTTGAGCAGGAGCCACGCCCACCCCCTCTAAGCCACGCCCCCTTTCCAGGGGGGCGCTGAGTCATATTTTTTCTGGAAAGGGGGCGGCAGGCCAAATAAGTTTGGGAACCACTGGTATATACTAATATAGACCACCATGACAAAGGGGGCAAGGGGGCCGTTAGTGCAGTGCAAACCATGTTCATTGCTGCTGGGTGGGGGGACTTTCATCCACAGCTCTGCACAGCTGGGGGAGTCTCAGTGGGGACTATATCCAGGGCACAAGATTGGCCCCGGGTTTTGGGTCTGTCAGAGTCCAACACTCAACTTACTGCACCACATTGACTCTCTGCCTTGCATTTAAACATTAAATTTTTCAGTTGGGTGCCCTGTTTGGGAGTCTAAAGCTTATATTTTAAATTGTGAAATACTTTGCAACTTTACAGTAAATCCAATAAAATTGGTTTATAATGAAAATGTAAAACTTCCTTTGACCAAAATACTTAATTATATTCTAAAAACCTTTCTTTTTTGTGACTTTTGCTGACTTCTGTAGGGCAGATCATAGAATCATAGAATAACAGAGTTGGAAGAGACCGCATGGGCCATCTAGTCCAATCCCTGCCATGCAGGAAAAGCACAATCAAATCACTCCCAACAGATCGCCATCCAGCCTCTGTTTAAAAGCCTCCAAGGAAGGAGATGTTGCCATAAATAGCACCAAAATCTTGGTCAAATGCATTATTTTTACCCATTGACATTTGAAGCCTAATCTCAATTCATTACTGCTTACTTACTGCTTAGATTCTCTACATGTTCAAGAGTTCATCTGTCTATTCTTCCTAAATTTTACTTCCATTCTTTCACATCAATAGCAGAGATTAAACTCTTAACAACTTTGGTTTAAATGAAATTCTGGTTAATGTGTATTACTATATTTCAAAAGAAATAATGTGGTGTTATCATTTGCTTTTATGTGCCGTGCAGTGGGACGCAAATGGCAAGTCTTTTGTTTCTCTCAGATCTTGGTCATCTGATTAATTACAGCACCTAAAATGAAATTAGATCTACACAGATAGAGAGAGTCTAACAAAATGCACTGCAAATTCCTTCCAAAGGATTTTTATCAGCTGCTTCGGGGCTAAATAGGTTGGCTTTGTTCAGAAATATAGAGAGAGTTTGATCTACGTCTGGGTGGAGTGTTAATATCAAACAAGCTCCCTGCAGGTTAATACAACAAAGCCAGAAATATGCTATTTTGCGAGATCTCCTTGGGTGTTCTTGGCTCCAAGCTTGAAGGCACGGAGCAATTGCATTTCAAGATCCTTTACTTTTCAAGGACCTTTATCGCTATCATTAATCACTGTCCAAAGTCTTGGGATATCCAAAAGACTCCTTCCCGTCATTCAAAGATATTGAATCAGGTTCGTAGTTTCAAGGCAAGTGGTAAGCCACTTTCTTGGATCAATAGAAAGATGGGTGCATGGAGCCAGCATGTCGTAATAGTTTGTGTGTTGGACTACGATTCTGGAGAGCAAATTAATTAAGTGTAGTAATGGAAATACTTTTGGTAGGGTGGCACATCTTTTAAAAATTCACAAGTGAAAGTTAGGGAACATCACCTGGGTCACACATGTCTCACCTTGTCTTCCTTCTTGGCCTCAGCTTTCTTCAATTGTGCAAATTACCTTGTAAGTTCAAAGTGCAAAAATATTTTACACTTTTTAACTCAGTAGGAGGAAAAAATGTGGTAGAATTTTGCTCATTCCAGGAAACTTAAGTGAAAGGCAAGTGCTGCAGCCTCTTCTAACTCATTTGCCCTTTCTCATTAATAACATTTGCTATCTTCAAGCAACATCAGAGGATGGTCAAGATGGCAAAAGTTATTAATGGGAAAGGACAGAGGAACTAGGAGAGGCTAAAGCCATTCACTTTTGCCTGAGCCTACTAGGAAAAGTAAAATTTGGTCCTCTTTTTCTCCTCTTCTCTCTGTTGAGTTAACTGAATAAAAAATGCCATACTTTTGCAGTTTGAACTCAAGTTTGCAGCAAGTGAAGTAAGCTGAGGACAAAGGGAGAACATGGGAGAATGAGAGAGAAATTAGGACATTTTAAGAGTATCATAAAAAGTGGGAATGCAGAGGATTAAACAGGATTGTCCTTGCCAAATCAGGACAGTTAAAGGATATGTTGCAGTGAACAGGGAAAGTGATTTCTTTTTTAATAGGTGTGTGTATTGGAGGGGGAAGGTCTGAAACATTCAACCTGAGTTGTAGCTTTAGGAGCAAACATTTTAAATGAAGAGTTTAGGCTTTGCTTCAAGTCACAGAGGCATAATCCGAAAGCTCTCCCTCAGGCAAACCTTTCACTGATTGTAATGGTGGGTTTTGCTTGAGTTAATTGGATATTAAATAAGAGCCATTCAATATGACTTCCTCCCATCCTTTCTGAGGTTTCTTTTCTGTTAGGGGACATCTTTGTTTGCCTATCTGGCACTGTTATTGTATATTGGAAACTTGGCAAGGTTTGGACACTAGATACTTAAAGCTTTTTACTGTACATGATTTCGCAACAACCAGGTGGAACATACATCATTAGTTTACCACATAATGACTTTACTTTTAAATCATGATTCAATAACATCCAAGTTAACATTTACCAAATTAGAGGGGTTAAATAAAGAAAAAACATTCATTTTAAACCACCTTTCCATAGTAGGAGTAACAGGATCAAAACAGGCTTTTTATCAACTTTGTTGAAATGGATTCAATTTTCCAAGAACTAAAAATGGGTTTCCTGTCTTGACTGTTTCGGAATTACTTACTGTCATCTGTTTCAGACATTAGAGGATATGATTTAATATCGGCAATAAGGCCTCGGTGCCTCATTTGGCAGGTGTTAATTATTTAAACACTACTCATTTTAATTTGGTTCCAGTCATTTTTTTCATTGATTTGTCCAGCATGTTTCACTGTGTGTGTTTCCTGGTGGGGAAAAATGGGTGTATTGGGAAGAGTGGGAGGCAAGGATTGGCCATGCTGTGCCTTTTCAAACATTAATCTCTTAGAAGGTGTCTTCAAATCCTTCTAACAGCCTTTAGCCTCCCAGAAATGTTGGACTCAAGCCCTATTGTTACACTTGAATGGATCAGATAGATAGATACAAAGAATGGGGGGCCTGCTTATGTATATATTTACCACCCAACCATTGACGCAATAGGTTTACATTAGCATTATCTCGAAATGTCCTGATTTGGCAGAGGCAGTCCCAGTTAATCATCTGCTATTCCACTTTTTCAGCTGTTATGCAAAATGTCTCGGTTTCTCTTCATTCCTCCCACTTTTCCTCTTTGACTTCAACTTGTTGCAAATTGAATCCAAAGTGCAAAAGTATTTTACACTCAGTTTATGCAGCAGAGAGAAAAAAACAGAATCTTACTTTTCTCTGTTGACTTAAGTGAAAGACAATTGCTGCAGCCTCTCTTAGCTTGGGCGCTCTTCCCAATTAGTAACTTTTGGCATCTTCGCCCACACACTAAAGTTGTTTGGCCATACATAACCGGTTTTCATGTGTAACAAAGGAACATCAGGAGACCTATCTCCCAGTGGCATTCTGTACTTGGAATAGAGGAGAAGATCAAAATGACAAGCTGGCCTTGCCTCGCAATCCCCTAAGGAAGCCTGCCTGCTATCCAGCTTTCAGTCTGGCAATTCGTGATCTGTTAGGATAGGTTCTCTCAGGGATATATTCCAAATGTCATTATCAACATGTTTTTGTAGATGGAATCTAATATATAGCAAACCATTGTTACCTGCTGTAATTAAAATAGGAACTGTATAGTGGGTGCTTATGTGTTCGTGATTGAGCCTTGTGGGAAGGAGCTGTGAAATGGGCCATGGCTCCTTAGGTATTCCTTTTGCTTTGTGTTGCAGAATTCTTTGATGGAAATATGGCAGTAATTTGTATGATATATTCAAGAAAGTGTATTTTGTTTTTAGTCAAGTTGAAAAGACTATTACTGTTTTTGATTTGCGTTTTAAGCCGAAGTTATTACCCCTTTTAGTCTATCAGATTGTGTGTTTGTGTGTGTATATGTAGGGATGGTCCGATTGGGAATGCTAGTGGAAGGAGGACCAGAGGGGACAAATTCAGCTTGCCAACAGGAAGAAACTGAACAGCAACTTATACTACAAATCTCTGGAAACTCTGGGAAAGAAGTGGCTATTTTATGATATAAGGCATTATTGTTTGCAGCATAGATGGCTCTGAAGCATGCTTGGTGTGTCAGTAAACTGACCAATCAAATATTGTGAATTAACTGATCAGTTCTTTGGATACCATTTTACCACTCTGCCGTAATGCCCTTGTATAAGGATCTCATCAGATAGAGATCCTCAAGCTGGGGGAAAGCGGGGGTATCAGTGGGGCAGTGGGGCAAATCTAGCGGGCAGCAGAGGAAAGCATCACTCCACACCCCACATTGCACACATCACCCCTTCCCCATCCCACGGATGGAAGCATCACTGCCAGGCTTGCCCCTGTGCTTCCCCCTATGCCTTCCCTGGCTATCCTATGAGAACACAGAAAATCTCACGTGTTCTCAGGGCTTCATCATAGGACTTCCACCAGAAGTAGCTGTGCATCATCTGAAGGGATGTGGCAGGCTCCATCCTCCCAGAATCCTGGAAGAATCCTAGGATGCTGAAAAAGTCAAATGTGATGAGGTTTTTGGGCACAGCATTGTGGTGCAGTGGTTGAATACCAGGAGATCAGGGTCCAAATCCCCATTTGGAAATGAACCCATTGAATTACTTTGGGCAAGTCACATTCTTGGCCTCACAGAAGAAAATGATAACAACTCCCCCCTCCCAAATCTTACAAGGTAATCCCATAATATACTCACTGTAGACTTGCAATAAATTGGAAATAACTTGAAGACACACAATGACATCTCAGTACATCCTGTTCTTTTTTTCTTTATGGTTTTGTTTCTTAGCAAGAGCAGGCATGGGAACATCTTGACTCTGAGGAATGAAGAATAAGATTTCTAAGAGTTCCTCTTCAATAAATTTGCGTTGGTACCCAGATAATACTTTGGCATGTTGATCATATCAGACATAAAGACATTTCAGGGCTGGGCCACACTTGCTGTTGTGTAAGTTACCATCATGGGTCACTTAACTAAGTCAGTCATGTGCAGCTCCAGAGGGCACTTGATTTATGAACCTGACTTACAAGAAAAATGGCAAGCCCAGTATCTGGATCCTTTTAATTGCCAGATTACTAGGGTGATGTGCCATAATGTAAAATGCACAAGCCCATACATTTTAGCTTCTTGGTAACAATGTGTGCGTGTGTGTGTGTAATTTAGAGTCTGGGTCAACTCTCAGAAACTCTGTGTTCTCATCAACAAGGTCTATAATTTTTCACTCTGATCCTTGTTCTCGCTGCGATTCTAAACCTGTTGAAAATTAGATATATTATGGACCAACCCTTTTGAAGAATGCAGCAAGGTACTATGCTTGAAGAGAAAATTGGGGTAAAAGAGAAAGTAGTTAAATGACTCTATACGTACTAGCCAATCAGTTCTGCCCACATGTTTTTCTTTTTTCTTTTCCTGCAGACTTGCATCATCAGCTTTATAAGAATGTAAATCTAGAGGAAAATATCCCTGTTTATACTGAGGGTCATGAAGGGTATTTCCAAACAGGCTCAAATACTCCACCAGGGTCAAATCTGCCTTTATCCTACATTTAATGGGGGAAAAAAACCTTCTGTTTGCACATTGCTTCCACCTCCAGATTCAAAGACTGAGATGCCTTCTATAAAGAACACATGTTATAGCATTAGACAAATTCCTTCCTTCCTTTTACATTTGTTTTACCACAAGTCACAGGGGAAAAGAAGAGCCTCAGCACTGAATAATGAGACCCCTGTATTGTGCAAAAAAAGAAATAATAAGGCTATGATAGATACACCCACCAGCCACAATGTCGTTCTTACTGTAAACCTAATGTAAGGAAAGTCAACCCAGCAGAGGGGGAAAAATCTAACCGCCGCAATGGAACGAAAAGCTGACAACTCGAGGTATTACACAAGGCAAGTCATTTCAATCCAGCAATAAATGGAATAGGTGGGTGTTTGTTTAGATTTAGGCAACCCCATAATGATTTTAACACTCAGCCAAGCCTCCTGCCAAGACAAGCACTCAAAGGCCAAAGTGTGTAATGAACTCACATCTTCTCAATAATAGATTCAGGCCCGGATGAAATGATATCCAATATTCCATCTCTCCTCAGAGCCAAAGCTAAGGACGTGCAAACTGTACAGCTACGCATGGTACCCTTTTCTCATGGCGATACCCTGACTTTTTTTGAGGAAGGGGGAGAAACAGAGAGAAATACTAATGTTGCAAACACAGGTCTAAAGGACTAAACATGGAAGATGTGTGGGCAACCTGAGCATCAAGAAAGGCAAGAAGGGGGATTGGGATGGTGAAGCAAAAGATACTAAAGCAAGGAAACAGAGAGAAAAGACAGTTGCCTCTTCTGATGTTAGCTGGTCACATGTAGAAGGTAGTATCATGCTAGTAACATACACCCTTGTAAGTCAACCTTATGGTTGCTTATGGATGCATGTACACTGATTTTATTTGTCATCTTGAATGTACAACTTATAATGTGCACTTTAGCTTATCTATGACTGCAACCTCGCTGGTTTTAATTCTATGTTTTATTAAGCGTGTTTTTATATCATATGTTAATGTTCAGATTTTATAATTGGTGTATGTTTTTGTTTATTGATGTATTGTATACTGTTATTGCTTTTATTTGATATTTCTGTGAGCCGCCCCGAGTTCCCTTCAGGGGAGATGGAGGCGGGATATAAATAAACTAAATAAAGCAGTTTGACCCCACTTTAATTGCAGTAGTTCAATACTGTGAAATCCTGGGATTTGTAGTTTGATGAGGCACTGACATTCTTTGACAGAAGGCTTAAAATGTTGTAAGGCCACAATTCCTTTGTTTAAAACAGTAAGAAAAAGCATTGAACTGGGAGAACCAATAAACAAACTGAAACATTAAAGAGAATCAATCTGCGTGAGAGAGATGGGAGTAGGCTTTATTTGATTTATATTCTTTATCCCCAAAAGAGATTCATTGAATGGGAAGTACTACTATGCACAACCTGTTCCCAATAGTGACATACTGTAACTCCAACTCTCATTGCTAAAGTGACAAGCGCACAATCTGTGTAAGTGGTGGCTTGCCACTTTGGCAGCAGTAACTATTGCATTGAAATATGGTTTGGTTGCCTGTGTGCCTTTGCCAAATTTGACACTTTGAATTTTGTCAACAGACCACAGGTCACCTCAGATACACCCACTATGCGCCTAAATTGAGTGCTCTCTTCTTTATGAAAGATCACCCACTCAGTTTACTTTCACCCTACACCTTATCTTTTCTGAAAGGATTGGCTGACAAGGGACTGACTGGCAAACTATGATGGTCTTGTCGAAGGCTTTCATGGCCGGAATCACTGGGTTCAAAACCTCTGAGGATTCCTGCCATAGATGTGGGTGAAAAGTCAGGAGAGAATGCTTCTGGAACATGGCCATACAGCCCGGAAAACACACAACAACAACCCATTATGGTCTTACAGTAGAGTCTCACTTATCCAACACTCGCTTATCCAATGTTCTGGATTATCCAACACATTTTTGTAGTCAATGTTTTCAATACACTGTGATATTTTGGTGCTAAATTCATAAATACAGTAATTACTACTTAGCATTACTGCATATTGAACTACTTTTTCTGTCAAATTTGTTGTATAACACAATGTTTTGGTGCTTAATTTGTAAAATCATAACCTAATTTGATGCTTAATAGGTTTTTCCTTAATCCCTCATTATCCAATATATTCACTTATCCAACGTTCTGCTGGCCCGTTTATGTTGGATAAGTGAGACTCTACTGTATTCACCACCCCTCCATTAATGTAGGGAAGTGAATAACCTGGTCCAATTTGTGTTGGACAAAGGAACTCATGGGTGTTGAAAAAATAGTGTCATCTGTATCCTAGTGTGATCATGGAAACATATTACTATCTGTTTTATATGTGGAGTTTTAGCTAGTAAAAAACTCGTCCTTAGACATCACTTGGGCTAACTTAAACTACAAGCCCCAGGATTCCGTAGGATGAAGCCAAGCGGGTTAGAGTGGGATCATTATGCTTTGTGTGGTGTGAAAGTGTCCAGACAAATGTTCTACACAAGGCTGTCTGCTACAGTCACACTTCTGAAGAATTGCAGCTGTTTATGAAAGCAGCCGGAGGGATTGGTAGTGGATAGAGGGGTGTTGGGGGGGGGGGGGGGGTGTTTGTTTTTATTTGCACTTCATCAGCAAGAATGGCAGAAATGGAGGTGATGGTGGCCCCATTCCTCCAGGGAGGAGAGCTAGACTGTGTGAGCACACCTGGTGAGGAAAAATCTCTTTCAAGGAAGGAGAGCAACACTCTTCTCACCTGTAGGAAGTCGCAGCTGCTGCTCTTATGGCCAGCACTGATTATTTGTTTTCTCTTTAATCTTTACCCCCCAAAGATTTACTCATGAATCTAAAATTATGGTTGTGAGTACTTAAGGGACGGTAAATCCTGTGGTGCTTTAGCCAAGGAGACTTCTATTCTTTTGGGGTCTGTCTCTGTGCGGGTCATTTTCTCTTGGAGGAGAATTGTGTTCTTAATGTATTGTAGACTTCAGGCAAAATATAACACAATGATAGAAACTGGATATTAGAAGCAGAGTTTGGTAAACTTAGATGTGTGAAAATTACAAATTATGTACCTTCCACATTTTACAGTAGAAGAGACCACAATGGTCATCTAGTCCAACTGCCTGCCATTCAGGAACACACAATAAAAGCATTACTGATAGATGTTTAAGAATCCCCACAGAAGAATTCACAATTCTCTAAGGCAGTGGTTCCCAGCCTGGGGTCCCCAGATGCTTTTGACCTACAACTCCGAGAAATCCCAGCCAGTTTACCAGCTGTTAGGATTTCTGGGAGTTGAAGGCCAAAAACATCTGGGGACCCCAGGTTGAGAATTATTGCTCTAAGGCAACATATTCCACTGTCAAATAACACTTATTGTCAGGGAGTTCTTCCTAATGTTCAGGTGGAATCTCCTTCCCTGTATTTTGAACCCATTGCCCTGAGTCCTAAGGCCCACACCTGGCTAAAACCTGGAAGTAACCGAGTTAAAAAAGAGGCGGGATGACTAAACAATTAGCCAAAGTGCAGCCAGAATTGAGTTAACAGCTGAAAAGAACGTGATAGAAAGTTGCCCCTAAAACCAGATTCTGCCTCAGAAATGTGCATCTTCACATGGCTGTATATCTCTGCAGTCATGAAAAATGTGTTCTCCTTTCCTTCCCCCTGTGTGGACTGCTCCAGCACACGTGCACTTCTTAAAAGTCTAAAACAGCTGATCAGCTGATCGGGCTGTCAAAACATGGAGTCACGGACACACGGGTGGTTCAAGGGAAGCACAAGTAACAGGCAATTTGAACTCTCTGAAACTCTTTCTTTAAAACTTTATAATATCAAACAGAGCTTGAATTAACAATTGGGTGAAGAGAGAGATAAGAAATCTGCCTGTGTTTACATTAAGATATTCACATGTGCTCATATGAGATCCAGTGCATAACAGAGTGAATGCCCCCCGTCCATTTTGATACGGTTCAAAGAAAGATGAGAGGATAGCGGGGGACAATTTACTGGGACTTACCAGTGTGTGGACCTGCTGTCAGGTTCTGGGATTTTTTGCCCCAGATTAAAAATGTGCATTATGGTGCTGTCTGGAAGCGCCCCTAGTCTCCAGGACAGCAGGAAACAAGCCTGCTCTCTCTTCCTTATGACATCCTTTTAGATATTTAAACATGGCTATCATGTCTCCTATCAGCCTTCTCTTCTGCAGGCTAAATGGGCTGAATCTCCCCAGGGAGATAGGGCGAGTTACAAATAAAGTATTATTATTATTATATTAAACATCCCCATCTCTTTAAGACACTCCTCATAGGCCATGGTCTCCAGACCTTTGATCATTTTAGTCACCCTCCTCTGGACACATTCCAGCATCAAAATCTCTCTTGAATTGTGGTGCCCAGAATTGAACACAATATTCCTGGTGAGGCCTGACCAAAGCAGAATAGAGGGGCACAATTACTTTGCTTATCTAGACTCCTATTGATGCAGCCTAGAATCACATTGATTATTTAGCTGCCACATCACATCACTCGCCCATGTTCAGCTTGTGGTCTATTGAGACCTCTAAATCCCTCCCACATGTACGGTTTTCAAGTCAGGTGTTACCCACGCTATTTCTGTGCATTTCATTTTTTTCTGCCTAAGTGTAGTACCATACCTTTCTTCCTGTTTAAATTCATTTTGTTAGTCTTGGTTCAGCTCTCTAATCTGGACATGTGTGGATGAACAACCTCAGAAATGGTCAGGATGGCCAAACATGAATGTGGGAGAACACAGAAACTAGAAGAGACTGCAATGGTTAGCTTTTGCCTTAATCTAGGACAGTGGTTCTCAACCTGTGGGTCCCCAGGTATTTTGGCCTACAACTCCTAGAAATCAGTTCATCAGCTGTTAGGATTTCTGGAATTTGAAGGCCAAAACATCTGGGGACCTACAGGTTGAGAACTACCGATATAGGGAAAAATAACATTCTACCTCTCCTCTCCCTGCTGCTGTGTTAATGGGGTGCAAAACACTTCTGTACTTTAAGCATATGAAAAGGAGCCTCCAGTGGTGCATTGGGTTAAACCCTTGTGCTGGCAGGACTGCTGACTTGGAGGTTGGATTGTTGACCTGAAAGTTGCTAGTTCGAATCCTGGGAGAGCGCAGATGAGCTCCCTCTGTTAGCTCCAGCTCCCCATTCAGGGTCATAAGAGAAGCTTCCCACAAGGATGGTAAAAACATCAAAAACATCTGGGTGTCCCCTGGGCAATGTCCTTGCAGACAGCCAATTTTTATGCACCAGAAGTGACTTGCAGTTTCTCAAATTGCTCCTGACACACACACGCAAAAATCAAATTAAATAAGCTGAGAAATAATTGAGTAGAGGAGAGAGGAACCAGGGCATTTTAAAAGTAGTTGAATAAAAGTGGGATGGCAGAGAATTAATAAAAAGTGTTAGCTGTGCTAGCAGTGCGGATTGAAATTTGGGGGCTGAAGCAACATTTTATTGGGAAGTCAGAGATCTAATGGGCAAGAAAAATATGCCTCAGACCAAGGCAAAGAGAAAGTTAAACGTGAATTGTTGAAAACCCAACATTCATCTTCCCAGTTAGAAAACTAATTTGAGCCTAGTCGTTTCTTTTCCTTTGGCCTCAGTGAACATTGTTTAAAATACAGTTTTATGGCTTCTGCGATCGGATTACTGTATATTATCTAGGAGTGCAAAATGAGATCTGCCCAGGCAGTCAGTGAGATGTCATTCATTACAGTTTCACCTCAGGGACTTGGATATTCAATCTGAAAAAATAAACTTTCGGTGTACATTCTACCTATATGACAAGCTTTGCTATTATAACTTCCTTTCCGACACACAGCTTCTGTCCCCTGCTTGAAGCTATGTGAAACGTTACCAGATTTGCTTTAGCTAAAATGCCCCTCTTGAAAAATGAAATCCCAAAGTCTCCTAAGTACATTGCTCTCTAGAAGTATGCAGCCTTAAATACAATAAAATGAAATAAAATAACACTGACACATATTTTTTTTTCCTTATTTCACAATTCACACATTTAAGTACAGATGGATACAATCGATAGACCTCTCTTTGAGGTAAAGAAATTGCAAGCATTTACTTTTATTGCATTTATTTGTGTGGATTTCTCAAAAGAGTTTTCATCCTATATTTTCATTTCAGTGAGCTAACAGTTCAATAATGAGAGATAACACAAAATCTTACTCTTAGAAATATTATAAAGACGGCAGCAGACAAATACAACACAAGTAGAGAAAGCAATGCAGAAGAAAGGAGAGATGACATTAAGTTCAGGTCATATGGGTTTTAATTGTGTAATTGATTAATAAAATGATTAAGGCTTCAATTCCTTATGCACTTACCAGGTATACACAAGGTTGGGATATACATTTGCATTACAAATTTGCAAAGAAAACCAATGTCTCTGAAACCAAACTCTCTTGAAATACTGAGCAAATGCACTGAAAAGTAAATACCAATGATTTCTATAAAGCTTCAACATATAATTTCGAGCTTAAAGCCTGTTGAGGAGTGTATGCATGCAGATTCAAGCAAAACTATGAAGTACCCAAATGATGATTTGCATGTATATGGACTCATGCACAGAACTTGAAAATGTGAAATGATGAAGGAATGTTATGTAAATAATATGTAATGACATTAACAAAGCTATAAAAAGTAACCTTTTTTAGACTACTTATCAAACTGGTTATGGAGTTCTGAATGTTATGGGGTGCAGGTACACTGTAGAGTTGATGCAGTTTGACACCACTTGAACTTCTGCGACTCAATGATATAAAAAAGCATCTTTTTAATCAGAGAAGGTATTTAACCTTCTCTGTCAAAGAGTGCTCATGTCTTATCAAACTACAACTACCAGGACTCCAAAGATTTGAGCCATGTCAGTTAAAGTGGTATCAAACTGCATTAATCTACAGCATAGATGCATCCAATGTCCAAATAGTAACTTTCCCATTAATATTATTGGACATGTAACAATACACACTGCAAGCACATTCAGATCTCTTTGATTTTTGTGGGAACCGAATAGGGATAGAAAGAATATTTGGAAATATTTGGAAAATGGTTGGAAATTGTGTTTTTGAGTGTCCAGAAGCTCTGAAAAGAAAAATCACGGACTGGTGTGAATGTTTTTAATTTTGGATTTATTTTGCACAAAATGTGTGTTTGCTTCTGCACAAAAAACAGCATTTCTTACACAACATTTATGTGCAGAAATATTGCTTTATGGGACATATTATGTACAAATTTTGCATGTGGTTGATTTCTTCGCAGAATAGCATTTTCTGTGCAGGAAACAGTTTATTGTGTGCAGAAAATAATATTTCTGTGCAGAAGAAAGGCTGTTTCTTGCTTAGAAACTATTGCTTTATTAAGAAAGCAACTACATGGACATTTTACATGCAGTATGTCTCAAATCATGAATAGTTTTTCAAAGATTTTCTCACAGTGGGAGGAAAATGTCCAAAATTACTTTTCACCTGCTTTGAGGAGAAAATTGGTAAAGAATTACATTTTCAGAACTGAAAGATGCATTGATGCTCAATAACCCTTTTATAAATATTTGACATTACCAGTTTAATCCCAGTAGATGGTGACAGGAAATAGAGAAAAATAAACTCACATTTTGCCTCTTTCAAAATCATTTAGGAAAAAAGCTTTGAAAGTGGAACACATTTTTTTAAAAGTGCAATTTCTCCTGTACTTCTTTTCCCTCCCAATAAGCCTTGGAATTAAAAATGCCCCAGGCTAGACTTTCATCTTTCTTTTTCTTCCACTGTGCAATGGAAAAGTGCTGCTGAAGCTTGCAGAATCCTTTGACTTGTTTGGAAAAATGGAGATGAATACTTGGATCAGTTCAGCAAAACTCATTGGACAAATTAGTTGTTGTTCTTCAGGTTATTTAATAGTCCTGGTAATTTTACACTGGCTTTGATAGTGGCCGGACCTTATAGATATTGCTGGGCTGAGGCAAACCTAAGAAATAAGCACAAAACAGCACAATACCAGCAGCAGCAATAAAATGCAAGTTTCATGTTGTTTCATTTGTTCCGTAATACAATTTTCTTAATGTATCAATTACGTTATGAGCACCAAATGCTCACAACTTTGTAGCAGGTTTCCTTCTCCCAAAGAGAAGGTTGGAGAGAAGGTTGTTTTTCCTTATGTCCCTCCAAATGCTAAGGTTGAAAACTTAATTTACACACAAACAAATGAATAAAACTTGAAAATTCAGAAAAGAGGTATGCCATAGGGAAAAAGGACCAGAGCTGAATGACAGAACAGATGCTTGTATGTAGAGAATCCCAGATTCAGTCTATCACAACTTTAGTCAAAATGTTGAGGTAGTGGGTAATGGAAAAGGGATGGGTAGAAAGTAACTAAAATCTCACAATAGCATTTCTTTCCTCTGGGTTGCTGTGAGTTTTATGGGCGTTATGACCATGTTCCAAAAGAATTGCTTCTGGAACATGGCCATTCAGTCCGGAAAACTCACAACAACCCAGTGATTCTGGTCATGAAAACCTTAGACAACACATTTTTTCCTCTGTTCTAAAGAACTTCAGAAGACATTCTTCCTTTGTCAGGGAAAGGCTACCATGTCGGAGTGAGACAGAGGATCTTATCTCTGGATCCCCTGTCTCACATCCGGGAATGGTTTTTCCATTGCATTTTTTTTTTGGCCTCAGCAAATCATTTTGGAACCAGGTGAAAGCTGACATCTTTATTGAGGGATTTTAACATGTAGTGTTTTGAATTCTTTAGTTTCATCTTCTGTTTTCATTTGTTTTTCTTGTTTTATGATTATGTCACAATGTGTCATGGTGTTTATTGTTGGGATGAACTTGTGCATGCAAATGGCCATGTTATCCAAACATGAAAAGAAATCAATGATTTCCACTGAGGGCACTTCAAGTGAGCTGGTTTACGAAACCAGCTCCAAAACGGGTTTAAGTCCCCACATCCCTCCTTCCAAAAACTTGGCTTTCCTGGTGGGGTGGCTACATATGATCTTGGTAATTACCAGGATGGTATTCAGCCACCAACCTCCCAAAGCCCTAAAAACTGTTTAAAACTTATTGGGCTGCCCTTAGGCCTCCCTGTAAACCTCCTGGAATGTACCAATGATACACGAAGAGGCTGAGGACAGGAGCAATTTGCTTTCCTTTCCTTGCATGTAATTGGTACATTCCAGGAGGTGTGTAGGGAGGTCTAATGACAGCCCGGTAAGGCTTGGGGGGGGGGATTAGGAAGGGGCCCCTGTCTAGATGGGCCCCAATTGTTCATTGAAGAAGAAGAACTCTGCGTCCACATTGTAAAATTAATGCAGTTTGACACCACCCTAACTGCCAAGGCATAATAGCAATATATTTTATTTATTACCTGCCTCCCCTGATAGCTTCAGGCAGGGTACAACAAATTCAAAAACAAATGAACATAAAAATCTAATCAGTTACTAAATTACATAGATTAAAAATGCACACACACACACACACACACACACACACACACACACACATCTATATGAAAACTTATACCAAACACAGCTACTGAATTGAGATATAGTGGTAAAACAATACAAATCAAAACTCATGATTGAAAGTTGACTGGGTAGGCCTACAGGAAAAGATGGGTCTTCAATCTTTCAAATTCTGACACCTTGATACCTGTCGGAGCTCTTCCGGCAGGTCATTCCACAGTTGTGGGGCGGCCAATGAAAAGGTCCTCTGAGTGATGGTCTCCAGTCGCGTTCTGGTTGGTTGGTCCCTGCAGAGGACCCCAGTGTCCTAAAGGGCAGATTGTGCAGAAGAAAACAATTCTGTAGGTAACCTGGGTCCAAACCATGTAGGGCTTTAAAGGACAAAACCAACACTTTGTTCTTTGCTCGGAAACTAAGCCAATGAAGTGACTTTAATATTGGTGTAATATACTCACTCACAATGCTATTGAATCATGTGAGCTGTAGTTTTGAAAGGTGTTCAGCCACCTCTGCCAAGAGAATGCTGGTGATCACCAAACTACAAATCCCAGGATTCTGTAGCATTGAGTCATGTCAGTCAAAGTGATAGCAAACTGCATTAATTCTACAGTATAGAAGCATGCTGAGGCATTGCTGAGGCATAAATATTTAATCCCTGAAGTGAAGGACAAGATGCACTATCCTTTTCAGTCTTGGACATGATGTCACCATATCTGAAGTCAACAGGATGCCTTGGGGAATTATGAACTGGGCAGGTCACCTTGTGTGCATTGCTCTGTTCCAATCCCTTACTGTCACCACCATGCCTCCCCGGTGCTAGCATTGCCTGCTAAGGCAGCTGCCTCACTCTGTGTAACAGTAGGGCTGGCCCCCCCATGCTGATCTGGACGGGCAAATCCTCCAACCTGTTGAAAGACAGATTCCTTCCTCTGAATAATCCTGAGGAGACTTTGCTTCCTGCCTTTCAGACCTGCGTAAAACTCTGGCCTAGAAAGGAGCCTACTTGTTTGGCCAGGTTTCCCTTCTGTTAAGCCACACGGATGCTCGCATGCATGGCCTTTCTGTAACGTGGAAAATTATACGTAATTCCCACCTGGGGTGCATGCAGTTCTGCTCCAGTTGAAGCCAACAGCCAAGCTCCCCACGATTTCAGTGAAGCAGGATGGAAGCCTCGGAAAACAATCACCACATTCAGAGACCTCTGTGCCAGCATAAATGAGCGAAACACTTCCACGGCCTCTATTGCCGTCTAATAAGTACAATTTTGCTAGCGATATGGTAATAGGCAACAGCTTTCCCCGGATGGCTGTGTTAAAACAAAGAAGTGGTTGTCAGCCTTTTGGAATCAGATGTTAATGATATTTCATGTCTTTGTTGAGTCTGTGGAAAGTAGCTACTGCACCTACAAGAGAAATGACTTCCATACCAAGCTGCTCCAGCCAAAGCTGTTCAGAATGGGAAAACTGGACAGGGTCCATATTTATGCTTCGAAAAAAAAAGAGGTGCAAAGGAGGTTTTCAAGGCAGCTCTGTTGAGAGCCACTGTCTCCTGCTTTCCTCGTCTTGAGTTGAAATGATTTGTGAGGAAGATCTTTAGTAGTATGTGTGTGTGTTGTTTTGGAAAGAGGGTGTGTGAAAAGAGACATTTAATAATCAGATTCTCTCCCTCCCTCCCTTTCAAACATATCCCGGAGAAGAATGTAATGTAAGCAAAACTTCAATGTGCTTTGGCAAACTCGGGATGATTGGAAAAAAAAACACCAAAAACATTTCTCGTATTTATGGAAGTGCTTGGATCCAAAAGTAAGACTTCTTTCCAAATCTGGAAGAAGGATTTAAAAAAAAGAGAGAGAGGGAGAGAGAGAGGCATGCCTATGTGGTTGTAGGGAACAGCTGTCTACTACGATTCAGTAACAAGCAAAGTCAGATGGACCTATTTCTCCCTTGGTTTCCCCCCTCCCTCACTGCCAGAGCTTCTCTGCTTTTGTCTCAACTCAGCTTGCTTCAAGGGAGGGGAAAGAGGGCTTTTTGCATGCTATGGCTTCAGAAACAGCTTTTTTGCAACCTGCCTTTTATTCTGCAAAGTGTTCCTGTTTTCGAGAGAACGGCCATAAGACTAATTCAAACCTCTTCCAGAAAGAAAGGGCCCCTCCGGCCGATATTCCAGCTGTTGGGGATTAACTTAGTCCTTCTACCGGATACATATCATTTTAATCTTAAGCCTTTAGACACTGTACAACATACTATTAAGTCTGCGACCAAATAAAATACGAAAGGGCTGATTCACTTAGGGCTGCACACCCCGCGCAGGGAGAAAACTAACATTTGCAGAGGGAGGACTGCCAAAAATCACTTACATTCTCACCTCTCTTCTGTTTACTAAATCCCACATCCCCTAGTGTGCAAAAATCTCCATCAAATGTGCCCTTGGGAAATGAGGAAAGCAAAACAAAAGTATTCTGCTCCTTCCCCGTGTCAAGTATTTCCCTGTTCTAAAGAGCATTTATATCCATTCTCTCCAGAAAGATGAAGATAAAAACAAATGCCCAAAGTATTTCACAGCAACATTTGGCTATAAAATGAAGGAGGGCTAACATTACAAAATGCAAAGTTGTGCTTCTAGGGCAGTTTCTTAAGGTAGAACCTTTATTTCAAAGAGAATTGGAAGTACAGAAGGCTATAGACACACACATTTCATTTGTCCCACTCACTCCTCTGGTTAAATAGATTCCGCAAGTTTTTGAAGCCATATATAAAACCTGTGAAAGCTATCAAGCAGAAATAATAGTGGAATGCTGCATTTCACAGACTATGGTAGTACCACAATGACCTTAGTAAAATAAGGTATACAAAGGTCTAGCAAAGGGTGTGAGTGTAAAATGAGGTCATGCTGCTGCTGCTCAGTCGCACAGTCGATTCCGACTCTTCATGACCTCATGGACCAGTCCATGCCAGAGCTCCCTGTTGGCCGTCGCCTCCCCCAGTTCCTTCAAGGTCAAACCAGTCACTTCAAGGATACCGTCCATCCATCTCGCCCTTGGTCGGCCTCTCTTCCTTTTTTCTTCCATTTTCTCCAGCATCATGATCTTTTCCAAGCTTTCCTGTCTTCTCATGATATGGCCAAAATACTTCATCTTTGGCTCTAGTATCCTTCCCTCCAGTGAGCATTATTTCCTGGAGGATGAACTGGTTGGATCTTCTTGCGGTCCAAGGCACTCTCAGGATTTTCCTCCAGTACCAAAGTTCAAAAGCATCTGTCTTCCTTCGCTCAGCCTTCCTTATGGTCCAGCTCTCACATCCATAGGTTACTATGGGGAATACCATTGCTTTAACTATGCGGACCTTTGTTGCCAGTGTGATGTCTCTGCTCTTCACTATTTTGTCAAGGTTGGCCATTGCTCTCATCCCAAGAAGTAAACATCTTCTGATCTCCTGGCTGCAGTCTGCATCTGCAGTGATCTTTGCACCTAAAAATATAAAGTCTGTCACTGCCTCCACGTTTTCTCCTTCTGTTTGCCAGTTATCAATAGGTGTAGTTGCCATGATCTTGTTTTTCTTGATGTTTAACTGCAACCCAGCTTTTGCACTTTCTTCTTTCACCCTGGTGATAAGGCTCCTCGGCTCTTCTTCACTTTCGGCCATCAGACCCATCAAAAAGGAATGATGCAGCCCCCTCACACACATATCATTTTGGTACCTTCTGGGAGGGTATCCAGACACCCAACCCCCCCCCCCCCCAAGGCCTTAAAATAGAAAAGAACTTACCCAGCTGCTATTAAGGTCCTGCTGGAGTCTTCCTGGCTCATAGAAATGATGCACCAGGAGAACGGGGGGCGGGGTGACGAGCGATTTACCTCCTGCCCCCCTCCTTGCGCATGATATCTGATGGCTTGATCTGGCTTGACTGAGAGAGTATCTGACCACCACACTACCAAAATGGTGGGGGTTTGGCTGAGATAATGCTGGTTATTCTCGGGTTTTAGGCCTGCGTAGAAGCGGCCTGAATGTCTCTATGTAGTTATGCTCCTTTTCCAGAACACTAATTGGTTTCTAATAGCACAAGCTGAGATGTGGAGGATTCTCTAGCCATTTCCTGCTCACTGCGTGTTATTTCAGATAATTTTATCATGTGTAAGGCAAGAAAAACATTGGGGGAGGGGCTACTTCACTCTTTGAAAATGTCTCTGCCACACTACACAATTGTGGTAGTACTTTGATACCATTTAACTGCAATAAATCCACTCTATGGAATCTTGGACATATTAGTTTCATGATATATTCATAATTCTGAGCCAGAGACTCAAGGATTCCGTGAGATGCTGCAGGGTAGTTAAAGTGATATCAACGTATAAAAGAGACCAAAATTTAAAAACTCACAATGCTGCAACTTTTCCTCATGATGGAGTTACTCCAGTTTTTTAATCAACAAGGCTGTCCTTTCCCACATTTCCCCCAGCTGTTGTAGTTACTGCTATTGTTGCTGTGTGCCTTCAAATTATTTCTCCCTTATTTTAACTCCCAGAGGTACCTATCACATGGTTTCTTTGGCTTTTTGGCAAGATTTTGTCAGAGGTGATTTGCCTTTGCCTTTCTTTGAAAATGAGAGAGTCTGACTTGCCCAACTGGGTTTCCATGACAGGGATGTGAACCTTTCCCTCCCAAAATCATCATCATCATCATCATCATCATCATCATCATCATCATGTTAATTTATACCTCACTTTTTCTTTCCACAAGGATACTCAAAGCAGTACTAGGCCTGCTCTTTTTCTCAGTTTATATACCTTTTTGTGGTGGATTATGTCCTTTTGGGGGAAGTAGAGTTCTCGTCTGTCACAAAGTGAGAAAACAGCATCTATGCTGTGAAAAAAATGAGCAGGTGATGTACAGGGATTCCATTTGGTGACAAAGTGATGTGATTCTAGTGGTTGTAGGTAAATGTTTACCAAGTTCAACTCTATAATTCAGTTACATTTGTTCCTCTGCACACAACTGAGCAAGAAGACAACATATCTGCTTTCTCTTTCCACCACACCCTCAGTAGGTAGAAATCAATCATGTCTATTTTCAGCTGTCATCAAAACAGTAGAGGAGACAGCCATGGTGCAAGGCAGTCTTCTGTTTGACACAGATGGTGGAAGAGAGACGGGGAGAAGAATGCTAAATCAAAGACCTGCCTGGTGGAGACTGTGTTTTGCATTTTTCGGTTCTTTCCAGTGTCTCTGAAAAGAGATATTTGGAGTGAAAGATTTGACAGGCCACAGATAATGGTGCCTTGCCATGTTTTGATAAATCAAGGATGCTCCATCGTAAATGTGTTTTGTTGACTCATAAGATTTATGCAGTTTCTGCCAGAGAAAGACACAGACACACGGATAAATATATGGATCTGTTGGACGCTTTTTCTGATATGAGAGTCACAAGACAAGACCACACACAGGTTTGAACGCTGTTAGACACATTTAGCCAAAAGCAATGTTACTTCATTCCTGTCAAGAGGTAGAATTAAACTTCTTTTTCTTTTTCTTCTTCATAAGGCTTTGTATTATAGAAATGAAAGAGCCTCAAGAAATGCTTTTAAAATTCCAGCGAGCAATGCCTGATTCTGTTCTGCTCAGTCACTTCTATAAGTGCATACTTCTTAAGGTGTGGGCTCATGGGAATGCTGGCTGGGGGTTTCTGGGAGACACGGTATAAAATAATAACTTCCCCAAACTCTTATGGCTGTTTATGTGTCCTTCTGTGCAAAGGCAAATAAGACATAAAATCAAATTCTGCAACAGGCATAATATCATGAGCTGTGGTTTTACACTAGTATGCCAAGTTTTACACTACTATGCCATTAGTCACTATAGATAAGCCTATAAGGTAAAGGTAAAGGTTTCCCCTGACGTTAAGTCCAGTTGTGACCGACTCTGGGGGTTGGTGCTCATCTCCATTTCTAAGCCGAAGAGCCGGCATTGTCCATAGATATCTCCAAGATCATGTGGCTGGCATGATTGCATGGAGTGCTGTTACCTTCCTGCTGGAGCGGTACCTATTGATCTACTCACATTTGCATGTTTTCAAACTGTTAGGTTGGCAGGAGCTGGGGCTAACAGCGGGTGCTCATTTCACTCCCGGGATTTGAACCTGGGACCTTTTGGTCCGCAAGTTCAGCAGCTCAGCGTTTTAACACAATGTGCCACCAGAGGCCCTTATAAGCCTATAAGAGGGGGACTCAAATGATATTGGGGCCTGGAGAGCCAAAAAGGGGCTCATGAATTTATGATGCTCCCACACTAAAGCAAACACCGCACAGCCCCCTTCTACTGCATTATGTTACAAATATTAGCAAACGTGTAGTTCTTCAGGTTTTTAAAAACTGGAATCTCTCTATTTTTCTTATGGAGTCTGGACGAGCGCCTCTGTAGAGGCTGAAAAAAGTCTTATCGCACCTTACAACATCTCTCTTGAGTGCTGCCCACCCCAGCTATGCACATTGATTTGGGAGAGACTTAGGATTTAATTATCTATCTTTTGCATTTCTGTAATAGCTTTCTCCCAGGGTGGGACTCATGGCCTACCAGAGGCCACAGGACTGCATTCTGAATGCTTTTCCAACAAGTAGCAAAGACATTTTGATCAATATGTTGGGGATTAGAACAGCTCCTTCTCTTTTCTTTCTTTTCATGCTGTGTTTCTAGCTTTACTCTCAAAATGAAGCAACACAAGGAGCTCAAAAGTGTGGCGGAATATCCGATCGGGAAATCTACTTATAGAAAAGAAATTTGGGAAATTCCTTGTGGACTTTCGAAGATGCAAATAATTCTCAAGAAATATATAGGCACATGTTTGGATTGACTGCTTTTCAATAATTACTACATCCTCCAACACACATCTCCACCCGCATACCTGTTCCTGTGAAGATACAAGCTTTGACCTGCTGTTTTTGCCATTGCAGGAATGATGCTGTAATAAGACAGGTATGCAACGCAAGTAAGGAAAGAAAGGATACAAAACCTGGACCCACATAATTATAGCTTATCTCTTGCTTCACCTCTGTCCCATTAACACTGGCTGACACTTTTCTTACAAGAATAAATCCATGGTGCCCTACAATGATGGATATGATAGCCAATGGAAGCGACACGGCAGCAAGGCATAATGTATGGGTGGGCATATATTACACATTATGGGCAGCATGCAACTCTTTGGAGCCTCCCACTAGTCCCCTGGTATTCCTCGACTTTGATTTTTTAAAACAGAGATTCTGACTAAACTTTAGGAAGAACATCCTGATGATAAGAACTATTTGATAGTGGAATATGCTGCCTTGGGGTGTGGTTGAATATTAATCTTTGGAGGATTTTTAACATTGTTTGAATTGCCATTTTTAGGGAGAGCCTTGATTCCTGCATGGAAGGTGGCTACACCGGATGGCTCCTGTGGTTTCTTCTAGTGCTATATTTCTATATATACACACTCACAGAGTGAAATTCAGTAAGAGGCTCATCTAAAAATACTGATTAAAATTAATGGGATTTGTTATTCAAATACATGACAAGTCTCAAATATTACAACAGGTCTAGTCACAGCTAAAGCTGGAACTAAAGCTTATCCATGTCTGATGGATAATCAAGCCTTGCCTTGGGTGACAAACTGAAGGGAGAGCTGGTCAGGATTTGGTAACAGCGTTTTACTGAGTGTGGTCTGTGATTGGATATGTTGGGGGGAAAAACCCAGCAAGTAACTGATATTTCCACTCCAAAGACTATAAAGATGGCTTGAGTCCTAAGTACTTAGACAAAGCTAAAAATGCAACCATATCAACTCCAGTCTATCCTTCAGTACAGCTCACAGGAGCCCCTCCTTCTCTCACCTATTCTGCTTTCAGTTTGCCCTCTCAATTTATGAAGAAATTGAAAATATTGCTGAAGTCTTCTGTATGTCAAGCCAAGAGTGGGGGCTTGCCTGTCACTACTAAATTAAACTTCTCAGGAGGTTAATTAAAATAATTAGCAGAAACTAATTAAAATAAACAAGATAATATTTGTGAACTTACTAGAATATACAAGCTTAGCTGAACATCTATTCCTTCTCTTCAGTCTATTGTATGACCTCAACATTTGGCAAAATGAAGCTTCATTTGTATTTTATTTTTTTAAAGAAAGATAATGTTTGGAATTTAAATTAGTGTAATCAAATTAAATGAAACAATATTTTGAAATGTGCCTGAAGATGCAAAAATGGTTATCTTAAATATTCCTGAATTGGGCTGTTTAACCATGTCCAGTTAAAATATCTCACAATAGGTCCACTGAGTGACCTGGATATCTACGGTGTACTGGGGGCAGGGGGCATAAAAAATTGACAAAACGAATCTGCCAAATGACCAAGCTTCCATTGACAGTCTATTGGCAAAAATCCTATGGCTACCAGGGCCTGCCTGTTCACTCACATCCAATGCTGGATCAAAAAAGGACAGTGCCAAGAAAAGGAGCGTCACTGGATCTTCAACTAGCATGCAAGCATGTCCAGTGGCCCTTCCAACCAAAGTTTTTTGGGAAGTACAATTAAAAAAACCCTAACTTGCCCAAGTTCTGGGTACTAGCAAATCCAAAAATCCAAAATTGGGGGTGGTTGAGCATAAAATAACTTCAGTGGGCAATGGTGTCCACTAATGAGATGTTAGGCTCCCAATGTAAATAACTCAGAAAAGAATGTTGTTGATATGAGTCCAAATATTTCAGAGGTTAAAATTCCATGTGTCTACAATAGGAATAGGAGCCCCAGTGGCCAAGTGTGTTAAAGCACTGAAGCTGCTGAACTTGGAGACTGAAAGGTCCCAGGTTCAAATCCCGGGAGCGGAGTGAGCGTCCACTGTTAGCTCCAGCTTCTGCCAAACTAGCAGTTTGAAAACATGCCAATGTGAATAGATCAATAGGTACAGCTCTGGCGGGAAGGAAACAGCACTCCATGCAGTCATGCCGGCCACATGACCTTGGAGGTGTCTACGGACAACACCGGCTCTTCGGCTTAGAAATGGAGATGAGCACCAACCTCCAGAGTCAGACATGACTGGACTTAATGTCAGAGGAAAACCGTTACCTTTACCTTACAATAGGAGAAATACTTTAAATTACTTGGCTCCAGAGTTGCATCACAGGAGTGCCCCAAAGGAGTTTGCTGTCTGTACGATTGGTCAGTCAGTTAGAGCATTGGCACTGGTGCCTGTCCGCTTGGGAGCCACCACTGTTGTCTCACCAATGGGACTCTCTGGCAGATACTTACTGGCATTGTTTCTTTTGGTGAGGCCATAACAGGGTGTCCTCAGCCATGTGCTCATTAGAAGTGACATTATTAACAAGGCTCTGGCCAGTGAGACAGTCTTTTTGTTGTGTTTGCTCTAGATCCAGCCCAATCCAGATATTCATATGTAAAAAACAAGATCACACCAGAAATCTAAAGTAACTTGCAGTTCTTCTTGTGTCAGATTAACAATTATAAACAGTACTTCTCCTGTGGAACCAATTGTACAACTTGTGGGCTGCTCCAAAGGATTCAAGGGAGAACATTTTATTTGGTCCCTGTAGACCAGTGGTTCTCAACCTGTGGATCCCCAGATGTTTTTGGCCTACAACTCCCAGAAATTCCAGCTAGTTTACCACCTGTTAGGATTTCTGGGAGTTAAAGGCCAAAGACTTCTGGGGACTCACAGGTTGAGAACCACTGCTGTAGACAAAGCCAATGTCAATCTAAATGATACAAAACTGGTGGCGGGAGTCACACAAGGATAGTCTAGTTGTAAGAAGTTGCATGTCCCATTGAGGGAGGGAGGCAAGCTTGTCATCTGCTGCTCTAGAGACTAACAAACATCCCGTGAGGTGGGGGGAAAGCAGAGGGGATCGTTTTCTTACCATAGCATTTTGTTTCATTCTGTTTAGAAGGAAAACAGAACACCCACTCTTTAATGTCACTAAAATGATCTAACATGGGGAAATCTGAGAGTTTCCATCCCAAGCACCTTCATCCGGTTCTGCACAAATTGGGAGCTATGAAGATGATTGCTACTTGAATCCGAAAACCTCAATTTCTACACATTTTAAGCACATTTTAAGATGGAGTCCCACAGGGAACAACTGGAAGTAGTTTTGCATTGTATTATTTTTAAAATGTGTAGAAAGGGGGGGGGGTCCTTCATCTGATGAGGTCCTCGGACATGGAGCAATGTATTCAAATTACAGGAAAAGAAATTCCATGTAAACATTAGGAAGAACTTCTTGATTGTAAGGACAGTTCAACTGTGAAATATGTTGCCTAGGAATGTGGTGGTCTCCTTGTCTGGAGATTATTAAAAAAGAGGCTAGATGGCCATCTCTTGGGTGTGCTTTGATTGGGCGTTCCTACATGGCAAGGAGGTGGACTAGATGGCTCTTCTGGTCTCCACCAACTCTATGATTCTAGGATTTTAAGAATCAAGATCAAAGAATCCCAATTTGGAGAATGGTGTTCTACTAGTGGTGTCCAATGGTACTTCCTGCAATGAACCTGGGCTCCTGTCTGCCTTTTGTATGAAGATTGATGACATACCTGAACAGCTGGGGCTGCCATGATTGTACTGCATCTATTTGCTTCTTTTTAGCAACTCCCCAAGTGCTCACATGTGATGCTTAACTGTGTCTGTTGCTGTGTATTAGAGGGAAGTCTTGAGTGAAGGACATTTAGTACACTTTGCTCAAGGGCCCCCGAAACTGGAACTGTGGCTCATCTTATTTGATGCTGTGTTTTTAACACTGGGCAAAGCAGAACATTTCACATCTACATACATTTTACTTCTTTTAGAAATGCTTTAAATATTTTTAAAGGCTTATGAAAGACATCTTGGTATTTGGAACTATTTTATTCATTTCATTACTAGACTATTCTAAAGCTGGGGGCTGAGCAGTTCTATAGAAATCCCATGCATCCCATTAGCAGCTTGCAGTGGCAATTGGTTGCTTCTTTTTTAGTGGATACATTTCACATTTTCCAAAGTGCAATCCAAGGTGTTGCAATCTGTTCCCTAAAGAGGTCTTTAAAGGTGCTCTCCAAAGTACTGTATCCTATTAGTAAAATAAATTGAGAATCTGGGATGATTCTTTCATAGTTTGGGACTAAAATCAAGAAATCTGTCATCTGCAGTAGCACCTAAAACTAATAGGCGTAATAGTGCTTCTGCATTCACATCCTCCTCCATACTGTCAATAAAGTTAAAGCCTTTTACATTCTGAATTCCATCTAAGTTTCACAATCTCAAACAAAGGAAGCAGAGACGCCATGTAAATGGACATATCCAAGCACAGGAATAACACTTTTAGTTAGTATGCAGTTTTTAAGAGCACAGGAATGCTTTTGCAAATATATGCTAGAAACCTTGAAGAAAGATGTTTCCTTTGCAATCTGCTATATCTTAACAAAAACACAGCAAATAAATGAAATAGTTCTACTAAATTTTTATATCATTTGTGTTTTTGCCTGATTTCTTAACAAACAAAGAAAAATGTTCTCTTTGTGAAATTATGGACTTGAAAACATACTGTATACAAAAACAAGAAAGTGAAATAAAATACAAGTTGAGTGTCCCTTATCTGAAGTGCTTGGGACTAGAAGTGTTTTGGATTTTGCATTTATTCAGATTTTAGAATACCTGTATTATGAAATATCTTGGAAATGGAATGGAAGTCTAAAAACTAAATTTATTTACATTTCATATGCTTTTTATATACATAGGCTGAAGGTAAATTTATAAACAACATTTTAATAATGTTATTCATGAAACAAGGTGAACTACAAGGGAGCAAAAGTGTTGCTATCTCAGCACCCCAGGTGGGTAATTTGGGATTTTGGAACATTTCAGATTTCAGAATTTCAGATAAGGAATATCCAGCCTGTACTAGTAATCAATTTAACAAAGCTAGCCCCCCCCCCCCCCCCACACACACAAATAATGTTTGGTTCATTTATTTATTTACTTTATTTTTATCTTTCCTTTCTCCCAATGCAGGGCCTCAAGACAGCTAACAGGATATATAAAGCATTGCTCATAAAATAATGCAAATATATTAGAATATAAATACAGTAGAGTCTCACTTATCCAAGACTCGCTTATCCAAGGTTCTGGATTATCCAGAATGTTTTCAATATATCATGATATTTTGGTGCTAAATTCGTAAATACAGTAATTACAACATAACATTACTGCATATTGAACTACTTTTTCTGTCAAATTTGTTGTATAACATGATGTTTTGGTGATTAATTTGTAAAATTATAACCTAATTTTATGTTTAATAAGCTTTTTTTACATCCCGTTTGGATTACTGCAACGCGCTCTACGTGGGGCTGCCTTTGAAGACGGCCCAGAAGCTCCAACTAGTACAACGGGCGGCAGCCAGATTAATAACTGGGGCGGCATACAGGGAGTATACCACCCCCCTGCTAAGCCAGCTCCACTGGCTGCCGATATGCTACTGAGCCCAATTTAAAGTGCTGGTTTTGACCTACAAAGCCCTAAACGGTTCTGGTCCAACTTACCTGTCTGAACGTATCTCCTCCTATGAACCATCAAGAACACTAAGATTGTCTGGAGAGGCCCTGCTCTCGGTCCCACCTGCTTCACAGACGTGGCTGGTGGGAACGAGAGACAGGGCCTTCTCGGTGGTGGCTCCCTGGCTGTGGAACTCCCTCCCCAGTAACATCCGGCAGGCCCCAACTCTCCTAGGCTTCAGGAAGAACGTTAAGACATGGCTTTGTGCGCAAGCATTTAATGAATAAGCAATATATTGACATGGTCTGAATTTAGGTTTATGTGCAATGGTTCTGTGGAAAAGTGATTTTAAGTAACTATATGTTTTAGCTGACTAATGTATTTTATGTATTTTATGTGTTGTATTTTATGAATAGTTGTTAATGGTTTTAAATGTGTTGCTGTTTTATTGATCTGTTTGTCATTGAAGTTTGCCTGTTGTTGTAAGCTGTCCTGAGTCCCCTCGGGTGAGAAGGGCGGGGTAGAAATGTTGTAAATAAAATAAATAAATAAAATAAAATTTCCTTAATCCCTCCTTATTATCCAAGATATTTGCTTATCCAAGGATCTGCCGGCCTGTTTAGCTTGGATAAGTGAGACTGTACTGTACAACATTTAAAATCAATTAAATAATGTATAATGTTAAAAGCATCAACATTAAAAATATTAAAACTTTGTCAGCAGCTTAAAATTCCAATCACCATTCCTTGTAGTTCTCTAGGTACTATGGAGTTACCCATGTGTAGATTAGGAAACCTAAAATGCATGTTATCTTGAAAGGTACGTCACACAATAAATGCAAATCCTACAACAACGTGGCAAGAGCTAACAAAGTATAAGGGTCAAGGAATAACCAACACTAATAAACATGAAGGCATTTATCCAGCAGATGGCATCCTATTCTCATAGGACTGGCATTCCATTTACCCTGGTGACATATTAACCACAGAGCCCTGGAGACAGAGAGGAATTTGTGCCATTTCACATTAGCTTAGGTCAATGGTTCTCAATCTGTGGACCCTCAAGTTTTTTTTGTTGCCTACAACTCCCAGAAATCCCAGCCAGTTTACCAGCTGTTAGGATTTCTGGGAGTTGAAGGCCAAAACATCTGGGGACCCACAAGTTGAGAACCACTGGTCTAGTGGTACGATGGTAAGAAATAGATGCTGCAGTTCCCCTGTCACTCAAAGATGGGATGGGAGAAAGGGGGACTTTTGTGTTGTGGCACCTTAATTCTGGAACAGCCTCACAAGGGAGGAATCTCTACTCCTTACTTTATTGCCTGCTTTAAAGTGGGTCTTTCTAAGATTGAGTCATCACTGTCTTTTTCTTCTCCCCCCCCTTCTTTATTTATATCCTATCTTTTCACAAAAGAGCACCAGCTTTACATAGTGGTTTGTCTGCTGGATTATGATTCTGGAGAAGAGGGTTTGAATCCCATGTAAACCCACTGAATGACCTTGGGTGAGTCACACACTCAGTTCAAGAAAATTTTGTGGTAGGTTCACCTTATGGTCCACATAAATCGAAAATACAACCAACAGCATGTTTCGTCATTCTTGTTTCATTCTTTCTGTTATGGTTTTTTGAAAATTATTTTTGGCTCTATTGTATTTGCCATATACCATCATCGATATATAGACATAATCCTGTATATCCCCTTGAACAATATTTTGGTATAGCAAGCCTGAGCATTAATGTATTCAGCCAAATAAATCCAGTTGGAGCAATGTGATTCTTCAGCTTTAACTCATATGAGAGTGGCACGTCCCTGTCTTTCCATAAATATATTTGTGCTTTTAAAAGGATGTTTTCATACCTGCCGATGTATAATAATAAAACAGACACTTCTTAGACATAATTATTAGGAGGAAAAGGCTACACATTGGCCATAGCAGGGAAAGGACTGGCCAGGCTAGGAGGGCAGAAAACCACTTCGAACACAGAGAGGATATTTTTGGTTGGGATGGCAAGGCAGGAGGGTGGTAAACTGGCAGCTTCAAGGAGCAAGGAGGGGGGAATTTCACATTTAATCATAGTCATCCGACATAGCTGGCCCTCCAGCTGCCCTGGTGTACATAGATGTTTTTATGCTTATTCATCTCTCCTTCAATTATATCGATAGGTATATTTGGAAAGTGTATTTATTTTTACTCTGTGACACATGAAGCATCTGAAACAGGGCTGCTTATGCGGCATGTCAAATTGTACCCTTTGAAGGCAGCTTTTTTTTTTTTCCAAAAGAGCTGCCCTGGAACAAGGAGAGAATCTGTGCTGTCAGTTTTACCAAGTAAACCAGTTCTCTCTTCAATGGACTTAACTAGCGAAATTGGGTGCCCAGCCCACACAGGCTGGATTTTTAGAGCCCCAGCTGTTGAAACAAAGTCTGCCAGAGCAATACATGTCAAGGTGATGTGGGGGGACTAGGAATCTCCCCACTTCCCAGTGTGCCAATTGGTTACAATTCTTTCATTCATGGAGACTCTCTAGGGACTGCAGCGGATGGCATGTGAACTGATACCGAGCCATGGCACCAACTTTGAGTAGCACCGCACTAGGGCATTGGCTCAAACTAGTTAGTGGTCATGCTTAAACAGAATAAATGGCATGCTGGTAACAATATGGTAACGGAGACTGGATTTTGCTTTTGTTTAACAGGGATGATGTCACCCTGTTCAATCACCATAGGCTTCCCCATGCCGTCTGAATTTCACCACAATCATGGTAGCTGTGTATGTATGTGGAATTTATCAGCATTGATGGCGTGCTTTCGCATTTATTATTGAAAGTATTTTGGGGTAATGAAGGCTCATTAGTCTTACAAAAGATCTGTCTCTGGTAGAGAGGAAGCCTGATTTAATGGAGCTCTATGGGACTTTCTCCTGCTGCAAAGTTATAGGATCAACGTATCCAGCTATATCCAGCCAGACAACCTGATATCTCTGACACTCCAGGGGCATCAATTTTCAAGGCAAAAACTATGTTTACAGTTGGCGGTCTCAGTTGATTGTTGTGGTGGTTGCTGGTAGGAAAAAAAAATACCCCTTGTGCCATATCCAGCTTCAAATTTAATTTTTACTATTTCAGAGAGTGAGATTTTGAAAATGATTAATTGAAAATATATTATATTTGCTGTGTTTGCATTCTTTTGGAAGCTCTGCTTATTTCTTTCCTTTAAACCCTAAGCTGTAGTTTCTAAATGGGTTCCCAAAGTGATTTTTTTTTCATGTCAGGAGCAACCGGAGTTGCTTCTGGAGTGAGAGAATTGGCCGTCTGCAAGGACGTTGCCCAGGGGACGCCTGGATGTTTTGATGTTTTACCATCCTTGTGGGAGGCTTCTCTCATGTCCCCGCATGGAGCTGGAGCTGAAAGAGGGAGCTCATCTGCGCTCTCCCCGGGTGGGATTCGAACCTGGCAGCTTTCAGGTCAGCAACCCAACCTTCAAGTCATGAGGCTTTTATCCCCTAGGCCACTGGAGGCTTAAAGTGATCAAAAGTTCTCTTTTGAAAACCTCTGTATTAGTTGGATGCGCTGTTGGATGATTTTCACTGTGATGGAGATAAGAGGGAGCCTCTTTCCATGGTGTTGTTATTCCATGTTGTTGTTGTGTGCCTTCAAGTAGTTTCCAACTTATGTCTCCAGTTTTTCCATAACTTCTACTAAATGTATTAGTGGTAACACACCCATGATATTCTTCTGGTTTGTACTTCTGGAATGGAAATGGGTGGCATCACTGGAATGGGAATTGGTGACACCAACGTAAGGCAGGACTGAGATTCTAGTCTTGCCCTATATTTCCCTTCTCAGTGTTAGGACCTTGAAATTACTTTTTCCTCAAAACATTCTTGCTAAACTGTATTGTAAATTGCACTGGAATGTTTAGAAATACAAGGAAGTATAGAAACGGCAAAGCAACAACAGCAACATACTTAGGACGTTGTTGTCATCAATTTTGTGTTGACACTCTGTTCGTTTTCTCTAGGTGAGGTTTAGGCTATTTTGAACAAATCTATTGTGAGGCACAATAAAGAGAAATTCAGTCTATATAGGATGAAGGTACAATCAACAAAGGAAATGAGGTGGTCTGCTAATTGTGACAGAATTGCACTCTATAAGAACCAGATCTGCAGCATGGTTGTACTGTTGGATCCAGCACTGAAGATGGATACTCAAGCTGTGCACCTATCTCTAGCACTCTCCATCAATTGTTTTGTTACTGGTTTGTTTCAGGACAAAATGAATGCTGACATACATAACATATACACAACTGGGACCAGGATTTCTGAAGCAATATCTGCTCCTGAATCTGCCTGATTAAGATTTTCCCCAGAACGACTACTCCAGATTGCTTCTCACCTTTTAAGATGAGGTGGTGGGCAACTCTTATGCAGAATATTCTTTGTGTGGCAGACACACAGCTGGTGCAACTCTGTCCCTGGACCATCTTGCTAGGCTTCAGAGGCATTAATGTCCAGGTGCCAGATTCAAACCCTTACTTTCCTACAGATAGTTTAGTTGCACACCATTTACTAGATGTGTCACATCTTGTTCATGGTTTATGTTTAACTATAGATTTGTCATATTTTATTAGTATTGCAATATTTTATTTTGTAAGCCACAGTGGAGATCTTATGATCAAAAAAATAATATTATGATAGTATGTCTTCACTTTTTTGATTCTCAGACGTGAAAATGAAATATTTCATCCTGCTGGGCCTGATTTCAAAGTGTGTGTGTGTTTAAAAAATTGCAATGACTTTTTAAATTTCAGAACTAGTTTTGCAAATAATAATAATAATGATGATGATGATGATGATGATGATGATGATGATGATGATGATGGTTGGGCACACACACACAAGATTGAAGACAATGGCTGAGTCTCTATTCCAAGGCTGTGTAGCACTCCCCATGACAAATTCCTTGTTAACTGTCCTATGCAACTCTTCTGTAGAATAACAAAGTTGTGCAATTAAATGCATACTTCAATGTGCAACTGAATGCATAAGAAAATCTGCACCAGCATTTGCACTCATCTTCATTTGTATGCACAATGGCACGGCATAAGTAATTCTGCTTCTACAATCACTGCAGATATTCCACAGTGATAATTAGCAAACCAACAGGAAATAAAAAAAAAATAGTATTTACTAAAGTGATATTTGAAGGACCGTATTCTCCCATACAAAGTTGCCTGTGTATTGAGATCTGGAGGACCTAATTTCTGTCTCACCAACCTCACATGGGAGGTGTTCTCTTAGATTTTTAATTTTTTTGCTTTGATATTTTAACTATGTTTGTTTTAATATTTGTTGCAAGCTACCTTGAATCCCACACTGAGAAAAAGGCGAGATATTAATAATCCTTAGCATCATTGTCATCCCCATGAGCATTCATATTAAATTTATGGCCCAAACAATTTTGTAACATTAAAGACTGCAGATGTAAAGGTCCCTTCGGCTATACTTAGTGAAGACCAGAGGAATTTGTAGTGATATTATGTGACCATCACATAATATTCCAGAAAATATAGCAACCTGATAGAAGTTGACCATAGAATTGTACTAGAGGACATAGAGAAGTGGTCTCTCCGGTAAAAAAATAGCAGTTTTTTATTCTCAGTTTTTCCACTTTTGGGGTGGCGGTGGGATTAGGTCCTGTGTCCCTTCCCCGGGTGAATGTGAGAGGATGACTGTTCATTTATACATGTTGAAGATATGTCTCCTTCTTCAGTATATCAACCAATATTTCTTGAACAGTATGAATTATCCCATCAATGACTAGTGACCTCATAAGATGGACATTTTCCCCATTTCACTTTCAGCCACTGTAAAATAACAGGGAGCCATACTTCTGGTCATCACTCCTGTTCCATCACTGGACTACATATCTATCATTGGACTGATTTGTGATCACAGAGCAAAATCATGAAATTAGCAAAAATAGCAAGAAGGACCCGTTATTTTGTCTCAAAATGAGATGTGATGGGGCCTGTGACAGCCTCTGTCCCGTTTCCGTGTTTTACATGGTGAAGAGGGGTTTCTGAAGAGTGGTCCTTAGAGCAGCAAACTGTCATCCCTGTTTTATAGAAATGCATGATTATCTTTTTTAAAAATTCGAAATGGCAAATATTGCGGAAAAGAGGCATCGGAGAACTAAGGGAACGGGCAGTTTTCCTTTGCTGGTCGGTATATATTCATTATTGTGTACTCTTAAGTTCTTTAATTGTTTTCCAAAAATTACTTAGCTTTCTTATTGCACTCCTATCCTATTACTGTATTACAAAATGTAATTTGATAGTTTGAAATTTGATTTTTTTTTAAAAAAGAAAAAAACATGTGGGGGGTAGAGACGAAACCAAACAGAGCCATTGGAGGACTGAAAGGTACTATCTGTTCACAATTCTGCTTATTATATTACAAAATGATCACCCCTCCCACTGCTATCTGATAAGGTCCTAAGACAGGGGAATGCTAGCCTTCTTGTTTCTCTTTCAGACCCAGAGTCCTGCGTCCCCCTCTGCTTGCATGGCAGTGAGGCAATTAGTGCTATAGACATTTATTGTCAAACTGCCAGTTGTAGCTTTTGGAAAAATCATTCTGCCTAATTTTAATGATGGGACTCTTGAAACTGATCAGTGGGAGAATGCCATAGTTGGGTTTTTTTTTATTTCCATAACAAAATGAAGTAAAGAAAGTTGAATAGACTGACAAGACTATTGTGGCAACTGATCTCTTGGAAGGAGAGCTATGTTTCTATATTTCAAATCAAAGTGCCCAACTCTGGCATTTGTAATAATTGTAATCAGCTTGTGCTGATTAAAGGCCCAAATGCAGTAAGATACCCATAACCATAGACTCCAAACCTGTGGTTATGTTTATTTACACCTCAGTATCTTTTCTAGAAATTTACTAGATCCTCCAGGAAATTCAATGGCATGCAACCAAGAGTTTCATTGGAGGATGTGTTAAATTCTTAGTGAGAAAGCCTCTCTAGGAATCCCTAGGTCCACCCACACAACTCTACGGTATCCTGGGATCAAAAGTAACCTTTGGTATTCAATTGTATCCGCAGTTTCAGGTAATTGCGATTTGGCTGGGAACATATTACCACAGATACTACATTGCCTGTTGAGTTAACATTGAGTTAACATTAATCATCAGCCAATCGAGTGATGGAGACCTGTCAACCAGGGCAAGACAGGACGGCCTTTCCAGCTCCTCTCACCAATGAATGAGGCTGCAATGAGAAATTGTGACAAAGGTCCTGCTTCTGATTTTTCACAGCCTTGGTTGCTGGCAGGAAGGAGATGGAAATATCCACCTCTGTGACCTAATCAGAGGCAGAGCAGACTTCAATTTCTCAGTGTGGCTGTTGGGTCTCCTTGGGTGAGAAAGGTGGGGTAAAAATGTTGTAAATAAATACGTGGAAAGGGTATTTATAATTATGGCAATAGCACAACAACAATGTAGTCAATACATTTCATTATGGATTTGTAACTCTATGTTATGAATCTGTAATTGCAATATAGGATGCTGTTGAGATAGGTGGAGGGGGCATTTATAATTATGGCAATGGAAACATCATTGTGAATACATAGCATTAGTGAATTAAGCACATTTATGGATCTTTAACTCTATGTTACGAATCTGTAATTGCAATGCAGGATGCCAGCCATATATTTTAATGCTGCACTAGGCTTAATAATTAAAATGAAAAACATTCAAGTTTGTGACTTCCAGTACAGGAGGATCAATACAGAATGCATCTTATTGAGTAAACAAATATACCTCACAGTGACTTTCTTTGAATTCCTCTCTCACACACATCCCAGCTTTAAAGAAACCAACAGCTGTTTTTTCAATCTGTTTTCTTTCCCCAAATTCCAGGATGAAATCTGTTGCAGAAGCAACAAGAGATCTCTGAAAAGGATTTGTCCAGGTTTCCCAGCAACGGTAACTACACAGAGTGTTCCCGGTCACATTTCTGTTGGGAGTCACCCTCTCCATTCATTGAAGTGTTTTCAGAGACGTTTGGGAAAGGAGGAACTGGTTAGACTCAAATTCAGAGAGCAAACAGTATCAAAGGGAGCGGTGGTGGCACTTGGCTTTTCCTCCACAATTGGAAAAAGTGCAGTGTTGAGGCAAGCTTTTCCAACTTCTGTAAAAGCATCATAGGAAAAGCAGAACTAGGAGGAATTCCCTCTTGTGCGTATTTCTTAAAAGAAATAGAGTCATGTCTTTGAGCTTGAAAACTAACCTTTTTGGACAACAACATCAACAACATCACGCAGGAATACATCACCAAAGCACCTTCAACAGATGGCCATCCAGTCTGTCTAAAGACATCAAGAAAAGGAGACCTCATCACATTCTGAAGCAGCATATTCAACCAAAGTTCTTCCTAATGTTTAGAAGATATCTCTTTTCCTGCAGTTTAAATCCACTGCTCCCTGTCCTAATCTCTAGAAAAGCAGAAAACAAGCCTACTCCATTTATTTCCATTTGCTGTTCCTCTCAGTCCAACAGATTGTGCAAACAAAGGCTGGGGATCCATTTACATGGAGAAAATTAAGAGTAGATTCCTACTCATTAGCTTTAGAGCTGATAGAAAGAAGAAAGCATCTCCATGCTCCTTTCTGCATTTTCTAGCATGAACTTGTTTTGTTGGAAATTGTTTATGCATAAGATGATTTTATTAATGTGTATGTTATATTATTTGTATATAGTCAGCCACTTGAGGAAGCTTGACATCTTAAACGTGAGGCAATACATGGACTGAACAAGGAAAGAAATATACTGGGGACTGGTTCCACTTTTCTCCTTTTGCTCTCTTTGGATCAATTGTTTGAAGTAAATGAATTGATTGACCTGTCCTTATTCTTTGGAAGGCCAGCAAAATTCTACTGCTGTAATTATTTAGCTGTGAGCTAGTAAGGTGTAGGGGTTTGAACATTGGGCTAGGACTCTGAAGACCAGTGTACGAATCTCCACTTGCCCACAAAAACCCACTGGATGATGCTAGGCAAGTCTACATCTTTTGTCCACAGGAAAAGACAATAGCAAGCACCATCTGAAAAAATCTTGTCAAAAAATTCTATTATAGGTTAACCTTATGGTCTCCAGAAATGAGAAATAATTTGAAGGTAAATAGTAACACACAATTTTAACAGTGTCTTTTTTTTAAAAAGTTTGATCTAGGGGGGGAAGTATGTTGTTGTTTATTCATTCAGTCGCTTCTGACCCTTCATGACCTCATGGACCAGTCCACGCCAGAGCTCCCTGTCGATCGTCGCCACCTCCAGCTCCTTTAAAGTCAAACCAGTCACTTCAAGGATACCATCTTGCCCTTGGTCGGCCCCTCTTCCTTTTTCCTTCCATGTTCCCCAGCATCATTCTCTTCTCCAAGCTTTCCTGCCTTCTCATTATGTGGCCAAATTACTTCACCTTTGCCTCTAATATCCTTCCCTCCAGTGAGCAGCTGCGTATTGTTTCCTGGAGTATGTACTGGTTGGATGTTCTTGCCATCCAAGGTACTCCCAAAATTTTCCTCCAACACCAGTATTCCTCCAGTATAAAGTCACCTAAAGATTTCATGCATTTTGATACACAAGAAAAAGTTGCTCCAGAATAGTCAATGCTTAAGCCAAAAGTTTTCAAAAGATGTGATTCTGCAATTTCATCAATTTATTGTACATTATATGCTGGCAAGTGAATGGGATTGGTGTATAGCTCAATGTTAAAATCTCTGTAGAGATAAGGGAATTAGGAATGGAACTCAAATCGATCATTTTTCTAACTGGATTTCCATAAAGAAACTTAAACATCAAAAGTTTCCAAAATTTGCCAGCTCAACATAAACTATGCAGTTTTTGAGAATTCCACAAGGGTTTCTTCCCACTGCCATCCCATGTTTCCTAGGCTTGAGTGGCCCAGGGATATGGGATAGCAGCCACCATCCCTTCCCACCCTTCATGTCATGGTGGTCTCTATTTGTAGTTCCTAGCTACCCGTCATTCCCTGTAGTTATATTGCACTGGGTGATGGAGTGCTTTGAGAAGGTAGGGGACAGAGGAGGGGGTATTCATCCGCTCTTCCCCCAGCCACTCTGGTTGACATTACTGCAGGTGATGGTGGAGGAGTAGGACCAATGTCATGGCCAGAGACTATAGCAACATGGGGGGGGGCACAGTTAGGGTGGCCATTCAGTGACCATGTTTGGTGTCACTGGGCAGCCAGAACTCCCTCTCACCTCTTCAATGTTATAGGGAGTCCCTAGCAGACTCATACCACTAAACCAGATTGGCCCCCAGACTTTCAAGCCAGTGTATAGCCATCAGTGGATGGGAGGTTGCCAAGGAATACTAGGTGCTGTAGGTTATATATCAGAGGATGGAAGTGACAAAACCACTTTTAAATCTTCCTTGTCCAAGAAAAATGTGTGGAATTCATGGGGTCATTGTAATTTGACAGGAAACTTGAAGGCACACATACAGACACACTGAGAATTTAATTCAATTGCTTGGAAAACAGTTTAGTGTATTATCATTGGAGAAGAGAATCAAAATACACTGGAGTCTATAACTTGCTCATGCCTCTGGTCTGTTCTGATTTGGATAACAGCAAAAAAAGGACAAGCTGGAAGCTATAAAATTTATATTTTCTCATTTTCATCCTTGAAATGGTCAGAAATTTAACTAAAGCCATTCAGCTCTTCAAGGAAATGACAACAGGTATACTGCTGTTTCCTCCCCTCAATTAAATTTTATTTCTTGATTTCCTCCATCCCTGACTTGGGAGATATATATTCCCTTTAACGATTGCAGACTGAGGAATTTATGGGAAGGAAAAGAATGATAGTTTTTTTAAGGAAAGAGAACAGTTTTAGGGTCTAATTTTATGTTTCAAAACCCAGAACCCAAAATGGTTGGGTCTAGGCAAAGAAATGTAGCCAGTGGCCTCAGCCCCAAGTGCCCAAGAACCATCTATAGATTGTAATGCTCTTTCAATGGATAATGCTTGGAAAATCTTATATTTATTAGTTGTTACATTTATACTCCAGATTTCCATGGTGCAGTTTAAGGTGGTATGTATGATCTTCTCTCTCATTTAAGTAAGGGCTTGCAAGTAAAATCTGCCACCCAAAGCCCGAGAGCAGTATTATTGCCCAGAATGGGTTGGAGCTTGTCGAATATGTATTTCAGTTATCTCAAGAAGGAGCCATGGGGGGTTCTGCAAATGTTCTTAGGATTGTTTCTGGGTAACAGTTTTGCCTTGGCAATCACAATGGGCTGATATTGGAGAAGCAATTGCTGTAAATCCATAGGTTCTGAGTCCCTGTGTTATGGATCTGAATCCATTTCTTATCACTTGTCTCAGATCTTCCTTCCATTTTTAATTAATTTTTTCGTGTCAGGAGCAACTTGAGAAACTGCAAGTCGCTTCTGGTGTGAGAGAATTGGCCATCTGGAAAGATGTTGTCCAGGGGATACCCAGATGTTTTTGATGGTTTTTACCATCCTTGTAGGAGGCTTCTCTCATGTTCCTGCATGGAGCAGGAATTGACAGAGGGAGCTCATCCGTGCTCTCCCCAGGTTGGATTCAAACTGGCAACCCAACCTCAAAGTCAGCAGTCCTGCTGGCACAGGGTTTAACTCATTGTGCCACTGGGGGATCCATCTTAAATTGATGGAATCTAACATAAGCTTTTCAAGTTCTAGCTTATGGATATGTGGAGCCTTTGTGACAACTGAATGTAATTTAGAGGCAATAGCTTCTGAGGATATTTGTGTGGTTCTCAATCCCTATATTGAAGTTTTTTTGAATAGATTGCAGATCCCATCCATGCACTGTTTAACAACAAGAAGTACTAGTGTTTTCAAAACCATACGTAGATTTTCAACTATTTCTTCCCTTAGTTTGTAGCTACATATTTGGAGAAAATTTTGTCAACTTCTGTTGCACTCTAGGATCAGAAAATACATCCCCAAACTAGGTTTCTCATGTCTAAGGGACTGGCCCCACTTCTTCAATTCTCAGAGCAAGAAAGAAGGATCTCAAGGGGAAAAGAGATGACTTGTAAAATGGGTTATTCCATTTCTCACATTACTTAAATGAATTGTATTTCTGTGCAAATAATAATAATAATAATAATAATAATAATAATAATAATAATAATAATAAACTTTATTTATATTCCACCCTCTCCCCTCAAGGGGACTCAAATGTGATTAATGCTTACATTATCATGTTCAATAACAACACCAGGAGATGCCCCATACAATGTTTACCAGGTGCCATGACCTATGAAAAAATAGAAGAACATTCCTAGGTTTTGGTTCTGCAATCCCAAAGCATGGGCTACTCCAGATGTATAAAATCTACCCAAGATACATTGATCTAAACCTACTGTTCTGCTCTTTCATCCCACTCCACTGCATCCTGTCCTTCCCCATCACCATTCCAAATAATCTGGTTTGGAAACTATTGCCATAGTTATGATTGCACAATTTCTACTCCACTTTACTATAACTGTGGGAGGTCCTTTCTATTGGTGAAAAAATACCACAGTTCTTTTGGATAGTTGTATCAGGTAGGGAAGACTGCTCTATAAATATTCCTTATTTATCTTTGCTTATAAGTGAGTTAGGAACATCATAGAAATGGAATATCTTGGCCATATTTCAGACATTATATTATTATTACTAAAGAACTCAATTACAATTGTACAGTTCTTCTTCCACAATGTCATTGTCTGTTTTTCCATTTCATTTTTTTAAAATGATGATATCAAACTAAATTAGAACTCTGAGTGAATTATGGTTAAGATGAAACCACTGGCATGACATTAAGACTTTCTGGAACAGAATCATGAAAAGAACTAAAGGAGGAATTATTTCATTTTTTTAAAGAAAGGAAAAATTATATTGCACATTGTTTAAAATAAACTTGGCAAAGTAAACTGTCAGTAATAAAGCTTCCAAAATAAACAATTTAACCTAAAGTTTCTTCACATTTTACATCTTAAAATAGGGCCACATGGAGAGGGAATAATCCAGCTTTGTGCAATTTCCAAGTTTCACTATTTTTTTCAAATGGTACTGTCAGAGTTGTAGGTCCCAACTGAGAGCTAAACTAAGGTGTTCCAATATGTAAGTAGATCTAACAATATCTAGATTATATTGCATTTAGGAATGGAGAAATGTTGGTTCAGATGACATTTATCCCTAGAAACTGCCTGGGTGTCTTTAGGCAAAACTCTCTTTCTCAACCCAACCCAATTCAACTCGCAGGATGGCTATGAAGATTAAAAATGACAACTATGCATTGTAAACAAGCAGGGATGGGCCAGTCTCTTCTGTGTCATACATGTTCATTAATAATTCTGTATCATGTCAGTGTAGAGGTAGAGTAAAATTTTTGTCTTTAAACTGCATGCATTTGCCATCAAAATGCAATTTTGTGTGGATTTTTGTGATCCAATACCTGTTCATTGCTATTGTTCATCTTCATCTTTTTCCCAACTCAAATGATTACAGATTCAAACCAGAACAGTATAAACTAATGTTTACCAAAGCATGGCATTAAAATAAAAGGAAATGATCAATAACATTAAAAATAATCTAAAATATGCAATAAAAACTTTAAAAGTTAGAAATGTCTTTTTTAATGAAATGGAAGCAATGCAGGCATTGTTTCCATTAAAGCCAGTAAGATCTTTAAAAAAATAAAACAAAAAAACAACAAGAGAAATATTTCCTGTCTATGGCAGGGTAACAAGAGGGAGGAATCCTGGCCTCCTATGAAGTTTAACTTTAACATACAAACTATGCAAATTCTCCAGGATGAGATCCTCTAGAGAAAATAAATATTGTTGTTGGCTGCTGTTCCTTGTGCAAAAAAGTGCAATTTTCTGCTCCTCAAAATAACTGGAGATGTGTGCTCTCCTGGATTATCCTGTAAAAATTCCTACTGCCAGGAGAAATATTTTATTCCTGCCCAAATGATAGGGTTTTTTTTTTTTAAAAAAATAAAATACCTGGGATACATTGCAGCAATATCTCAGGGGACTGTTTACCTCTGTCCTTGCAGGGAGTCCATGTCCATTCCTCCTCACTGTTGGGAGGTAGAACTGCCTCTTTCTCATCTGACAAAGATGCTAAACATCATACAAGAGAAGAGAAATGACTATGGACCTCATTACGTTGAGGTCCACATGGAGGGCAATATCGGAGGCTTTGCCATTCTGCATGGCAAATCCGACGAGCAGCGAGAGAAACCCTTCGCCTTACATTGCTTGCATTACCCCTTACTCATCCCATGGGAGAAGTATCACCACTTGGCTTCCCCCCCGCACTCGCCCCATTCTTCTCATTAAGAAAACAGGAAGCCTCCCATGTTGCTCCCTCTTATGATGATTTCACCACAGTTGAGGGACAGAGCCCCTGCCGGAAGTTGATGCATGTCATATGATGGGATCCTGTGGTGAAAGTGTCGTACGATAGGTAAATTTACCCATGTGATGAGATCATATGTTCGAGTTTTACAATACAGCAGTGTTTCTCAAACTGTGCCCCCCAGAGGTTTTGGACTTCAGCTCCCAGAAAACCCAGCCAACTTACCAGCTGTTAGGAATTGTGGCAGCCGAAGTCCAAAACATCTGGAGGAGCACAGTTTGAGAAACTCTGCAATAGACATCTTGAAAAATTCAATATCCTTTGCGTAAGGAAGGAGAAGTTAGCTTTGCTTAAGACATAGACAAATTGGATCTCAAGGGAGGCTACTTTTCTGTTACTAATGGATATTCAATTTTATTACCTATCTTTCACTTGTCTTTAGTTTCTACATGGCCAAGAAAGGAAGTACCCTCCATTGAGTTCTGACAGCAAAAGTATAATTTCCAAAAATCTTTGTCAGATAAAGAAGCCAGTGAAGCTCCAAAAGTTAGCTTGATGTGTTTGTGTATTTTTATTGGACTCAAAAAGCTATTTTGTGGATTTGATATTTTGTTGTATTTCTTTTGCATTCACACATATACAGAGTCTTAAGCACACTCATTTGGAAAATACACTATTCGCTTTGACCATGGAATAAAAACATAATTGTATTTCATTTTTTTTAAACTGAGGCAAGTTGCATAGAAGTCTGGTTAACTACAAATGAGTGAAGCAATCTTTGTCCTTTCCTTGTTATAATTTTACATGGTTTATCTTTTCCCCATAGATCTTTTGCTAGTAATAGTTCTTCTTCCAACTAAATAGAGGTATGTTTACTAGAATACCAAACATATACTTATATCATTATTGTTTATTTTTTCAATTCTTTTATAGATTTAAATGTGTAACAAACATTCCTTTCTGTCATGTGTCTTACCTGTAGTGAATCAATGCTCAGGAACTTTATAAAAAAATCAACTGAACCATCAAGATATGGACATAGTTGAGTAACCTACTATTATAACATCAGTCTTGCCACTCCCTTTCCCCACCCAATATCTGAAAGGATCAAAGCCTTTTCTTTTGGCTTCTTAAGAAATAGGTTGAGATTTTTGAAAGTTGATTAGGGCACGTACTGTCCCCTAGACCGCTCCCTTCTTAATTCTCATGAAAATTCATCATGGGTATTTATGTGGCTGATTTAAGAATTTCAGTCTCATCTGGGTGATCTAGCAAAGGGCTTTTCAGCATGGGAGGAACACAAACCAAACCTATTTAGCCAACCCAAACTTTGTGCTTCACAACTCCAATTGCACCAGACTTTTTCCCTTCCTGCTTTGAAAGAAAAAGGAGGGTGCCCATTTGGCAAGTTATGTCATGTTTCAAAACATCATTACACATCCGAAGACAGACAGATAGATGCAAGACAGAAAGAAAGATATGTACTGCGTGGGAGAGGGATGGAAAGTTGTCTCAGAAAACATCCAAATGAATGTGGGCAACAATCAGTGGGCAACAATCAGAGTTGCCACGTTAGAACTATCCTAGATCATGAGATTTCAAGCACAAATATTAGAAATAGCTTTTGTGATGTCACAAAGTGGGGACCCTGGTGATGTCATTGGCCATATTACTTTAGTAGTATAGATTATCTAATATGAATCAAAACTATCAAGTCTAAAAAATGAGCAACAAACCCACCAACCCATTCCAAGGAGAGAAGAGTCTGAGTCCTGAAACCTAAGGCCAGGTTCTGAGATTTGGAACCATATTGAGAGTCTGACCCTAGACAAAACCTTTCCAATGCTAATTAGGGTGATTAACTGAAACATTAATGCTGGCTTCCCAGTGACAAAGGACTCTTGGACACCCTGGACTCTCCACAGATACATATTTTTTCCTTTCCTTGCCTAGTTTATCCATGCCTCACAGCCTCTGAGGATGCCTGCCATAGATGTGGGCGAAACGTCAGGAGAGAATACTTCTGGAACATGGCCACATAGCCCGAAAGACATACAACAACTCAGTCTGACCCTACTTTGTTTTTTTCATTGAGATGTGCTGCCAATCCATTTGAAACTGTTCCCTGAGCACCTACCTTTACTGGAACCAAAGTTGTTTTTTACCCCAGAGGAACTGAATGTCATTAGTAGGTCTTGATATCTCATAACTGTTATTATTTGCAACATTTTTACCCCGCCTTTCTCACCCGAGGGGACTCAAGGTGGCTGCCGATTGAAGACAAAAGGACAAACATTATTGTTTTCAGTGATACTTATGGCTGGCATGTTGTGATCAAACTGTCAACTGCAATCTTAAAGTTATTTTCAACAGCTTTTTAAGTCTCCTACTATTTTGCCAGCATTCATTGGTAAGTCCCAAAGATAGTTAATCAATTGAACCAACTGCTGAATAGTGAAGCAATTCACTCACTGAGACTATTCTAACCAGAATTAACAATAGGTTTTAGACTAGTATCTCAAGAAAATGGGATGTTATCCAAGATACATTTGATATATGATGATGGCAATGCTTCCTTTTAGCACAAACTGGTGCAGCCCTACAAATGGTGTACACATTTTGTCTTTTTAATTAATTGTGTGGTCCTTTGAGTAAGAAGCTACTATGTCTCTGCTTTTGTGTTCAGTAAACTGCTTGGGAGGACAGCGTTGATGCTAAATTAATAATCAGTATCAACAGTATTCTTGGTAAAGGCTATCATGTCCAGTGCCTCTGTTGTTGCTTATCCTGTCTTGATCATAAGGCTGCATAGTTTGCTATTAAAAAACAATAACTCTTGCACATCATTATTCCACATTCATTATAAATGCTGCTTCTGAGAACTTGGAAAATTGGCTCAAAACTTGCTAGTTTGCTCCTCCTCTAAAAGATAAATACATGCCCTTCTTCAGCCACTAGTGACCCAAGCAAAGGCTGCATTTCATCAAGAGTGTCATTTCCAGAGATCAAATACCACTGTGCTTCAGGCAATTTTATGTTTTTTCTTCACTGGTGACTCACAGATCAACACACTGGTTCTACACATTGTTCTAAACACTTATAAAGAATGATGTACTGGTTAAGTATGCCAAAGGCAAAAGTTCCTTGGGTTACAAAACAGGTGATCTTGACCACTGTCAACAAGATAGTGGTTGTGATGCGATAGCACAACAGAATTTGCATGAACATTAAAGCTCTTAAAATGATCTCTCTCTCTCTTTCTCTCTCACTTCTTCCTTTCCTTCTCTGCATTTATTGTATTATATTATTTTACTAGCCAAAGGGTACCCAGTGATGCCCAAGTCTACACATAACACTAAAAGGGTTCTGATTTACCTACTTTCCTCTCAATCTCTCCCTCTTCCCCTCTCCTGTTTCTCAGGGAGAAAAATGCAAAATCTCTTGCTTCAGACTTTTGTTCTCAAGCTCTTTAAGATATTTTCTAAATGTTATGGCAATGCACCGCATATTTATCTCTAGGAAGCTTCTGATTAGGAATTGTAACCACTAAAACTTGGACAACAAGGAAAAAAAAGACACTTTGACAGATTTTGAAGCATCAATCATGATTTCTTAATGAGTTATGACAGGCCCACCTTTTCCCCCTAGGAAACCTTCCCCATTTGGGAATTCATCTTTTGACTTTAACTTGGCACATCAATTTGGATGGCAACCAAAATCACTCTGTCAAATTTTGAGTTATCTAGCACAATGTGCTGATGTGTAACTGTTGTCAGGGATAACCAGATATTTTCTTTTATTATTATGGATTTAACAATTCACAAATACCTACTCTGATGCCTTATTGAAACTCAAATTCTTGAAAGTTTTCATTTTTGTGTGTGTTAGGAGCAACTTGAGAAACTGCAAGTCACTTCTAATGTGGAAGAATTGGCCATCTGCAAGGACGTTGCCCAGGGGATGGACAGATGTTTTGATGTTTTTACCATCCTTGTGGGAGGCTTCTCTCATGTCCCCGCATGGAGCTGGAGCTGATAGAGGGAGCTCATTTGCGCTCTCCCTGGGTTGGATTCGAACTGGCAATCTTCTGGTCAGCAACCCAGTCTTCAAATCAGCAGTCCTGTCGGCACAAGGGTTTAACCCACTGCACTACCAAAGGCTCCTGAAAGTTTTCATTGGCCATTGATATGTCTTTTTAATACATTTTTTAAAATTATATTATATTTTACTCTATCATTTGATAAGTAAATCAGGATAAACCGATTCAATAGCTATAATAACTTCAGTAGTTTTAATAGTACTTTCCCAAGTGTTAGTAGAGGATTGAAGACTTGGTTCAGGTTTTTGTTTTTTTTTTGAAGTCAGATTTATTAGACAAAACTATTCAAGATCCCATTTGGATAAGAAATGCTATATATACTCAGTACACATAGGCATTACTCATTTATTATAAGGACATAGACATAAAAGAAAATATTCCAGTGTATTTATCTTGTATATAATGTAAAAGTTCCCTTTTAACATTTAATCTTTCAATCTTTATATACTCACCTTTATAACTTGCTTTTACCTTCACACTTTCTCTATCTCATCATGTGCTTTTAGAGACTACACTCTGCCTGCACCTTTCCTGTTTCATCAGTTTCTTCTTGTCTCCTAAGCTCTTTCTTATTTCCCATTTTCATTCTTTTCCCATCTTCTCAGGAGGAACCTACTTTTCAGACAAGCTATACTAGTTGCAATGAAAATATTGCTTTCGAATGTTTTATTCACTTTCTTCTATCAAGTGTAACAATATCCATACTACGCTTAAGAAACTTCCAGGGATTAGAGCATATAATTTTTGCTAAAAATGCTCTCCCATCTCCCTTTTACTGTGTTTATGCCTTCCAGGGCTATTTTGAGCCTAGGACAGGGCTTTCATAACCAGGAAATATATGGGGATGCGTTCACTCCAAGTACATTTATGTTGTTTATGAAAAGAGTTGCTGAGGTGTTTTTAAAAAACTAATGGTCAAGATGAGTTGCAAATTCATTTTGGTCTGCAAGAAAAACAGGTATTTCTTGATCACATGAATTCTACAATGTAAAAGTGTTTTTCTGGGTTTACATAAGAAACAAAGATGATTTGGACTAAAAGTTATACAATACTTCAATATAAGTGAATGCAGTATATGAGTTCTTTTGTGAAAGAAACCTTCAAGTAGTACACTTGTATATCTGTAAGCTTACTTTCAGACACAGTAAAAATGCTTTATTATACTTTTCGTTCATCTGGTTTGCAAATAGTTCTATATTCCGTTATCTTACATTTGTGATTTGACTGCGGTTTTCTATAAACCAAGTATGTAAACACATCGAATATGGCATTCAGTATTGAGGAAGCAGAGACTGCAAAGAGGGTTTGTCCGTAGTTTGCTTTGAAGTCGAAGTTTGTATGGATGCTGTCTATATCTTCAAAAAGCAGTTCTTTCTAAGAGATCCCACTTGTCAATCAGTGCAAGTCATTTTACTGAGGTGAAAAGGTATATTGCACAGTACTTTTTAATCTTCATCAGGAACATACTGAATGCCTTGAAATGTATTATTCCATGTGACAGACCCATGGTTTGTGTGAGACATTCAAAGTAAAGAAATTTCAAAAAACATGGGGAGTGTGCAGACAATAGACGGTATATCATCCCCAGCTGTTATTGATGTTTAGCAGCACCCCCAAGATTTTGGGGTGTGAAAGATAAAATTCCACATCATCCAGACAATTCTAGGGTTAAGAGAGGCCTTTTTCCACACAGGAAGAAAAACAAATCAACTTGGTTCAGGTTTTGATAAAATATCATCCTCACTGTATTTATCAGACGAAAACTCATGCTTATTTCTACATGAAATCCATTATTTGGTCTGCTCATTTCTTATAATACACACATTTTAACTCATTTAAAATGAGTGGCGCAGCGGGCTAGTAACCAGCTGCAATAAATCACTACTGACCGAGAGGTCATGAGTTCAAAGCCCGGGTCGGGTTAAGCCCCCGACCATTAAATGGCCCAGCTTGCTGTTGACCTATGCAGCCCTGAAAGACAGTTGCACCTGTCAAGTAGGGAAATTTAGGTACACTTTATGCGGGAGGCTAATTTAACTAATTTACAACACCATAAAACTGCCAGCAAAACACGAGAAAAGGAAAGAGGAAGTACAGCCACTAGTGGATGGTGAAGCAACAGCTCCCCCTGTGGCCGGAATCGTGAAGCTGGAAAAATGTTAAAATGCCTCTGTGTGTGTCTATACTGTATGTTGTTTGTCTGTTGGCATTGAATGTTTGCCATATATGTGTTCATTGTAATGCGCCCTGAGTCCCCTTCGGGGTGAGAAGGGCGGAATATAAATACTGTAAATAAATAAAATAAATAAATTTACTAAACTCCCTTTACTCTATTTACATCTTTTGAACATTTTCCCCAATTATGTGCACTTTTAGCTATGTGCTATTCTGTAATGGCTTTGAGTACCTATTGTCTTCATGAAACCCATTGCAAGTTTGGAAATTTCTAGATTTCTGGGCTCTTTGTAATACAGACAGTCCCAAGAGGGGTGAAACAATAACTTCATAAGGAAATATCCCCCCCAACCCAGAATATCTTTTTCTATCCCCAGTCTTAACTACCTTTTGCACTGGCTGTCACCAGTTCTTCTACTTGACATCATGTTGACTCATTTCATATAGAGAGCTTTGCATCTGAGAAGGTTATACATAACCTTCAGGGCATGCCACTGGAGGTATGTATCTATAGCCATCCTTCTATAATAGGTTGAAGCTTGCAATTATGATAATGATACCACTTTTTGCTTTTTAGATAAGAGATTAATTAAATTTGAAGGCATTCCCCCATGGAGGACAGATGATTATATATCGTCTACTTATGATGTATGGTTGAACTATTTAAGCAGTCATCATTTATATATGACCTGTGTGGTAATTATCACAAGGAACAACGGGCCGAACCTCAAAAACACAAATAGCAGTAACTATCTGATGAAGGGAGAAGATACGAACAACATATTGTGGTAGGCTGGAAACAATTATGACGTGTAACTGGAAATCTAATCCTAATATTACATCACTTATCTAAACTTCTCCCCGTGTTTGTATTCTGCATTCCCAAGATTAGTCATTTCTTGGATCTTGGTAATTTGGTCAGATGAGTTATTACTTACTAATTATGTATTGTGTCCCAACAATGCCATATCAGTGCTTTGACAATGAGGAAAGAACTGATTCATGAATTTGCCTCTTAAATCTTAAAACCAACAGAACGCTGATAGAATGATATGATAAATGATAAATGATAAAGACGACCCAGATTGTTATATGGATAAAGTTGGAGGATATTGGACGAACGGATTTTAAGCATATGTTTTATGTTTTATATTTTATACTGTATTTAATTGGTTGTAATATATTTTTATATGTTGTTGTTTTTAATGATGTATCGGCATCGAATTGTTGCCAATTGTACGCCGCCCTGAGTCCCTCCGGGTGAGAAGGGTGGGACAGAAATATTTGAAATAAATAAATAAATAGAACAGGATGAGATCTCTGAATAATTAAAAAGTGATGATGTGTGTGAATATATCTCAATTGCTGTTTGTTTGTTTGTTTGTTTGTTTAGGAAAACTAACTTCTCCCTGGGATATGTTGCAGAATATCTTAGAAACACCAATGCTGCCAATGTCTTATCCCAGGCTGAGTGACTGATCATGACAAGATTGGCAAACTGACGTTTTTGGAATGATGATGATGGTATTCTTTTACATTCTGACTTTTTCTCAATAATGTTAATCAAGAAACATATATTCAAACCAATGAAAGTTAAAAAGCAATGCAAAAATCAAAATAGAAGTACAATTTGAACATCGCTTATCCAGAATTCCAAAATACCCTGAAATCAAGAAGTACCCAAATGAAGATGAAAATCAAGTTATGTTTCATATACAGTGTTCCCTCTCTACTTCGTGGTTCACTTTTCATGGATTCTCTGTTTTGCGGTTTTTCAATAAACTCTAAAATAATAAGAAGTTACAATTTACAGCCTAAGGAAGGGAGGAAGGAGAAGCAGAAGAGAGAGAAAAGGAGCCCAAGCGGCAATGGGATGGGAAGGAGGCGATTTATCAACACACGATTGGTTGATAAAGACTTAAAATAGTGTATAACTACTAAAATAATGCATAAATATTAAAATAAATATAGCTTCCCTACTTCGCGGATTTTCACTTATTGTGGGTGGTCTTGGAACCTAACCCCAGCAATAAATGTGGGAACACTGTATACCACATATATACATAGCTTGAAGGTAATTTTACACAATATTTTGTGCATGAAACAAAGTTGTGTATATTGAACCATCAGAAAGCATTGGCATCACTATTTAAGCTTAGTATGTGGATAGTTTTAGAGAATTTCAGATTTTGGAATTCTGTATATGGGATGCTCAACTTGTATTGTTACTGGAGATGTTCGCATCTGATGCCATAAGATGAGCAGTGTGTGTTATAAATTTCCAGAGAATAAATGAATGTCATATTTTTGGTGTTTTCAGTACCTGCCTGAAACAGTCATCATCATCATCATCATCATCATCATCATCATCATCATCATCATCATCATTCTCTGGCACAAGCCAGTAAAAGTGGTCCCAATGGTGATTGGCACACTGGGTGCAGTTCCTAAAGTCCCTGGCTAGCACTTAAAAACAATTGGCGCTGAAAAAATTACCATCTGTCAGCTGCAAAAAGCCACCCTACTCGGATTTGCATGCATTATTCACCAGTACAATTTTCCCTCACTTATCGCAGGAGTTACGTTCCAGGACCACCTGCGATAAGTGAAAATCCGCAAAGTTGGGACACTATTTTAATTTTAATATTTATACATTATTTTATTTATCCCATTGCTGCTGCTTCTCCTCCTCAGGGCTGTCCCTTGCTTCGGGCCTGCCATGTTGCTCTGGCTGCCTCTGCCAGAGAAGAAGAAATGCCGCTCCACTCAGTGAGTGAGCAAGGGAGGGTGGGTGAGAGAGTGAGGGCGTTGGCAGTGGTGGCAGAAGAGGGCCAGGCTCCTCTCTGCCGCCGCTCTAGCCGGGCCACATCGGGAAATGTTGTAGTCTCGGAAGAGAGGGTGGGACTCGTGGAGGACTCCGCCCCCTGTTCCGAGTCCTCCATGTGTCCTAGTATGTCCGGCTGGAGCGGCGGCAGGAGAGGAGCCTGGTCACCTCTTCCAGGTTCCTCTTCTGCCGCCACTGCCACCGGCCCTCACTCTCTGACTCTCTCACTCTTGACATGAAAAAAGTCTTCATTTACTATAACGAGTTAAGGCAGCAGACAAAGCTGTTTTTCTTCTTTGATACAACACTTTGAAGCAAGATAGGAGGAGATGACATGAGTGTTCAATGATTGCCCACTAAATGTTTTATGTCTAACTGGAACCTTGAACCTGGATCTTGAAAAAGAAGACTAATGGTCAGATTTAATGAGGGTCCCCAAAAGAACGGTCATATTGAAATGTTTATTCTTTAAAGACTATATATTTTAGCATCTATGGATCCTTTGTGGTTATGAAAGTACACACTAAGATTAGCTTCTAAAAAAGGTAATCTTCTGCATGAATTGAATTGCATAGACTTCAGAATTTTAAAACAGATCTGAGCCAAGCATAATAATATCTTTTCTAGTTACAACAATTTTTTTAAAAAAAGATTTTTGTGGAGGGTTTTTTTTTTGGTTCCTTAGAAAGTTATATCAGAGGGAATGTGCTGCAGCAAAATCAAGGACTAATGCAATTTCCTTCCAAATTTTATTATGAGCTATTTTCTTTCCAAATTTCGTTACAAGAATAGTTCCATGCAACTATTTTCCTTCAGTAACAATAATGATTTGTAGATAATACTACCATCAGCTTCCTGAGAAGTCACCTCCAGTGGGCTTTTTGCTTTGCAGCAGTTGTCACAATGCAGCCATTGTGAGGAAGTTCACAACATTAAGAAACTGTCCTTGAGCTTTCTTATTTTTACCTTCTTTCCTCATCTCCTTGTCTTTTTGTGTCATGCCCTTTTCATCACTATTTCAAGGGCAAGACCTGTTTTTTCTTTTCTCAAATGACATATAAGCCCATTGAGTGGTAGAATCATAGAATCATAGAGTTTCCAGGGCAGCAGAAAACAAACATGCTCCCTCCTCCTTGTGATATCCTTTCACATGGCTATCATGTCTCCTCTCAACTTTCTCTTCTGCAGGCTAAACATGCCCAGTTCTTTAAGATGGTCCTCATAGGGCATGCTTTCCAGATCTTTGATCATTTTAATTATCTTCCTCTGTACACCTTCCAGCTTGTCAACATCTCTTTTCAATTATGGTGCCCAGAATTGGACGCAGTATTCCAGGTGAGGCCAAACTAAAACAGAATAGCGAAGCACCATGACTTCCCTTGATCTAGACACTATACTCCCTTTGATGCAGTCTAAAATCCCATTGGCCTTTTTATCTGCTGCATCACACTGTTGGCTCATATTCAAGATCTTTTTCACGTCTTGTTGTCAAGTCAGTCATCACCCATCCTGTAGCTTAGCATTCATTTTTTCTGCCTAAGTGTAGTATCTTACATTTGTCCTTGTTCAAATTCATTTGTTAGTTTTTGCCCAGCTCTCTAATCTTTTAAGGTCATTTTAAATTCTGATCCTGTCCTCTGGAGTATTAGCTATCCCTCCTAATTTGGTGTCGTCTTCAAACCTGGTAAGCATGGCCTCTAAACCTTCATCCAAGTCATTAATAAAGATATTGAACAGGACTGGGCCAAGGAGCAAACTAGTCACTTCTTACCAGAATGAAGAGGAATCTGAGCACCCTTTGTTGTGAACCTATTGCTGAACTGGATTGTGTAGCTCTAAACTGGCGTCCTCTCAAAGATATCCTCCCCCGCATTCATCAAGTATAATCCAGTCAGGTATGTGCAAGACCCCTTCATTCTCCCTAATGTGTCCTTGTTCTGAATAATCTAGGATTAGGGAAAGAGCCTCTGATTCATTCTGTGATTGCAAATTCCATGTTTGTGAACTGTCCTCCTCCCCAGAGACATCCCCATGCATTGTTCAAGGACAGTCCATTCAGTCTACTAAGAACCTCTCATCCTCCCTGAGCTGTGGTACGTCCTCATTATCTGTTATTGGTGAGAGAACTTCAAATCGATTATGTAACAGCAGATTAATAGAAGGATTAACAAAACAATGCCTCTTTCTCTTTCTAAATGTCACATTTTTCCAAGCATCAGTGTTCTTCACATTTGAAGCGAGCTCCCCATAGCCTTGTCCTGAATGTTTATCTGATGTGGGTTGTGTATCTAGAATAGTCTGATGGGCTGTGTCTAAGAAAAACCCAAGTTCCTTAATATCCTTAAGTGTCTTGATCTGCATCTCAAGTTGCTGGATCTTCTCTTCTATTAAAGCAGTGGTTCCCAACCTTTGGACTTCCAGGTGTTTTGGACTTCAACTGCCAGAAATCCCAGCCAGCTTACCAGCTGTTAGAAACTGTGGGTCCAAAGTACCTGGAGTCTAAAATACCTGGAAACCCAAGGTTGGGAACCACTGCATTAAAGTGACATCTTCCTATGAATATGTCCAATACAACTATATCTTTTGGCCATATATACATCTAGAAAAAAATGACAGCAGCTTCTATCTGCTTCAGTCTGCTGGGATGAGACTACATCCTCAGGCATCTGGCATATCGTCAACATGACCCACTCTTCTGCCAAAATCTGGTTACCTCCAACTTAAGCAGCCCTGGGCTGGAAAGCACTCTAACAAGCATAGTTGTTTCCAGTTAATCACAAGGCTGTCTTCAGAGGGCAAGTGCCACCTTGTTGCTATTGTTCTTTTATTATTTTAGTCAAGGCATTTCCCCCACAAGCGTGTCATTGTCCCAATATATGCATGTGCCTTCTGGGAGCGGGTGTGGAAAAAATAAAAAACAATGGCATGTTTCAGTCTGGGAAATGTGTTTCTGAGTTACAAATGAGATATTTCAAAACAATGAGAAGATGCCTAAGAAGCAACACACTGATTGAAGGCTTGCTTGCTTTGGGACTGGGGTGGTGGAGGCGGCAACGACAATGGATTTGTTGGCTTCATTTCTACAATGTGTTCCCACCTCCACCCCACATCTTCTCGCATTCTGTAATGCATACTTAAATTAATGTCAAATGTGTTATTATTCTAAATCTGTAGGCATATTTTTAAAAAGATCACACTGAAGGCAAGAAAGTGTGCAAGCAGAAGCCAGTCATTTTACCCATTGTATCCAAAAATTGAAAATTTCTCAGACTTCCATGAATTTCAGTACCCTTTCTGGTTGATGAACATTTCCTCCTTCTTCCCTGTATATCTCATTACAGACGTATTTAAAGGTACACTCATTTGCTAACCCTTAAAAAGAGGTTGTGTGAATAATAATAGACCAAGGAAAGGTATGAGATTATGAAAATTAACCAAAGTTAATTTTTAAATCCCAACTATTGCAGGCCTGTTAGATTAATGGAAATTTGGTACATCAACACATATGTAATAGTCTATTGATTACTGGGTCTACTCTAGCTGGATGTAACAATTATCTTTATGCCTCAGAAAGTGGAACCCTCTTCAAATCTGTAGTGTTCTGAATGAAGACCAAAAGATGTCACTGGTAGGGATATACAGCAACTCCTGGAGATATGTCATCAGCATTACTAGACATATTTAGCAGAATAAAACAAAATGGAACAGAAGTGAGGAAGAATAATCTCTTATAACTGATATAACCATATTCATAGGCTTCACCTTTCCCCCACAGATGACACAGACACTTGTTCCTGGCTCCAGCTTTATTCAAAACACACTTCAAAGACACAGCTGTAAACCATTAGATCTTGCCAGCAGGATTATGCCGCAAATTGACTAATGAGAAGAAACATGTTGGACTCTCTGCACAAGCCAGGGCAAGTCCCAGCTTCCCCTGAATTTTCCTTTCTTGGGAGGATGGCATCTCTGGAAGGACAACCCTTCTTCCAGATTCATGTCCTGCTATCTTGGGATAGTTTTAAAAGTCTATAATCTCTCCGTTGATCTTCTTCCTGCATTTATTAATCCCTTTCATGCCATCCGTGCACCTCCAAATTTTCCCAAGAGATGACATCAGACTGGATTATAAGCGACCTGCTTTTCAAGTCCTGAATAAAGAACTATTCTATCCTGAAGTTCAGGTTCACACCCAGGAAGACTCCTAGACCAGTGTTTTACATCCAGGTGGAGTACCAAACTCTCACGTTTCAGTGGCATCTCTGGGTGATGTCAGATTTGGGGTTAGACAGTGCCCCACCAAACCTTTCATTTACCTCAAGGCCTACACCCAAGAATGACCCATAGCATCCTTGGCTCTTTGAACCACATCCCTTCCCACCACAAAAATAAACATTTGTGCAAGCTCACACATTACTGCTAAGAATTACATAGCATTTCTTCCAATGAAGAAGGTAGTACTTCCATTACTGATTCCTTTGCAGAAAGGATTTGCTACATTTTAAGTTCAGATTTATGCAGATCAATAATGCTATTTTAAAGTTTTTCCCTCTTCTTTCCCCCAGAAGACATGATCTGGCACGATGCATGATGGGAATGGGTCAAGAGAAATGTATTGTTTCTTGTGAGAGGTTTGAAAATTTTCTGGAGTTTGATGTCTCCTGGCAGGTATTCCTTCCTTCCAATTGTATTGATTTGGCAGGGACAGTCCCTATCAATTCTCTGTTGTTTCATCTATCTATCTATCATCTAACACAGGTGTGGGCAAACTTCAGGTTTTTGGACTTCAACTCCCTACTGCGTGTTAGGAATTGCGGGAGTTGAAATCCAGAACACCCAAAGGGCCAAAGTTTGCCCATGCCTGATCTATCATCACCTTGTTAATTGTCATTAAGTCATCTTTAACTTATGATAGCTCTGTGGATGAAAGACTTCCAGGTTTGTCTGTCTGTCTATCATCTGTCTATCTATCTTCTTGTTGAATGTCATCCGGTCGTCTTCAACTTGTAATGACCTTATGAATGTGAGACCTCCAAGTCTGTCTCTGTCTGTCTGTCAATTGCCTATCTATCTGATTTGTATTCCAGTTTTCTCCGAAATGATACTTTCCCCAACTTTAAAATGTCCCAGTTTCTCTCTCCTCCTTCCATGCTTTTCTTTCACATCAACTTGCTTCATTTGTTGCAAAGTGAGTTAAAGTGCAAAAGTTGTTTGTTTTCAATTAACGCAGTAGGAAGAAGAGGAAAAGACTGGAGAAGGCACATGTTAATAAGCATGGCTATTATCTTGGGTTACCATACAAAGGCCATCCACATTTCCAACGCTCATTTCTACAGGAAGCCATGCTACATAACTTGTATTCGTTTCTCTGGCGCCTCTTCTCTTAAGAACAAGCCTCCATTCATTTCGGTAATACTTAACAGTTTTCTCCCTCTACTTAAACATCACATTAATGGCCCCAGGCATTTTTGGAGAGCCAAATTTGCTATGTGCAATTATATGGCATGAATTTCACAGAGCAACTCCCAGGCTTCAAAATGTGCATTGTTTTGGATTATATACTGGAGGGTTATACAGTGCTTTACCAAGTTAAATTACTTTAATTTATACTTTTAAAAAAACCTCTCCTATAATATAAGCAAAAGATATTAGATGTTCGTATAAACAAACCTAGCCTTTTGGGGCATGATTTCCAAAATGCATATTGCTTCTTTTATGTCTTCTGTTACAGTGAAAATATGTTTTCTGTTAAATCTATTGTTATGAGGAAATTAAGCCCCCCAAATCTGCCAGCACGGCCTTTTTCCATAACTCAAAAACTTCTGTTTCAGAGTCATCAAAACTTCTATTTTTTTTAAAAAAAGTAAATAACCATTTTTAGTTTGCAAATTGCTTCATAAAAATGAACACACATACACACACACTTTTGTGTTAGCTTTTTACAAAACCTCAGCATGCTAAAAGTATTAGTGAAGGCTCCAGGCTCCTTTACACATCACATTTTATGTGTGTTTAATTTTTTGTCCCCATGTGCACCTAAAACTATTAATTGTGAATGTCCTAGACTGGCATTTGGAAACAATGGTCATACAAATTGGCAGGTGTTGTGTCTCATTGTGAGAGTGCTCAGTGGCAATTTTGAAATTGTTACTATATAGTATAAGCGTACAGCATAAACTAGGGGTGGGTATCATTGGCCCTGCAGATATAATTCAACTACAGCTCCTAGCACTCTGTTGCTAGTCCAAGGTGTTTGGATGTGCAATACTAAAACATCTAGAAAGCTGCAGGATGTCTACCTTTGGTCTAAATCCACTTGCTAATTTCTAGGTTTATTGAAGCAACTACTGAGAGGTAAATTTTGTAAATCTCATTGATTCAATGGGTCTATTCTAGTGGAACTAACAAACACAGAGCAAAGTATCATTCATGTGAATGTTATCATTTGCTTTAGAAGGGTTTTTGAGATATAACATTTAATGAACTAGAAGTTATTTCATTATATATGTAGAAAGTCAGCTGAAAATGCTTAGAGCATTAGAATAGACTCTGTAGAGCAGAGTTCAAATCAACACTCAAGGTAAATGACAATTCAGCCTCAGAGGAAGGCAAAGGTGACCTCCCTATGAACAAATTTTTGCTAATAAATCTTCATGAGAGTTGCTTCCTAAAGATATCCAACACAATGGAAAAGGTCTGCTCCTTGTCTCTATCACAGTGAAGATCATCCAGCTCCAGAGGAAGGCAAAGGCAAAGTTCCTCTGAACAAATCTTGCCAAGAAAACCCCGATAGGATCACCTTAGGGTTTCCATAGTCAGGAACAACTTTAAAGCACATTGTAATTAAATGGAAAGGGGCTCCCTCCTGTCTTCAGCACAACGAAGATCATCCAACAGAGCAATTAACTGTCCAAAAGTTTTCAAAACAGAGTTTTTGACTCACCTTGGAGGGTTGCCTTTGGGAAAAACTTTGAAATTAACTCTAATGCAAAGAGGGCAAACCAGGGGTTTAGCTCCAGGGGCTATAGCTCCAGGGGCCAAAACAAGCCATTGCCCCCCACCCTGGACAAGAATTTTGCTCTTTAATGGAATGTATTGCAGTAATTCAAGTCAAGTGCTCTGGCACAGTTCTATTGCTCCATGACGTTGGGTGCACCAGAAATAACTTACAGTTTCTCAAGTCACTCCTGACATGAAAAAAAAATTGGGTGCATTTGCAGTTTGCTACTACTTAGCATCCATGTCTCAATGCTATGGAATTGTAAGAGTTGCAGTTTGATGATGCTCCAGCATTCTTTGTCAGAAAAGACTAAAGGCCTTGTAAAACTACAACCCCCATGATCCCATTGCTTTGATTCATGGCAGTTAAAATGGTGCCAGTATAGATGCAGCCTAGGACAGCATTTCAAAAGTCTATAGAATATCCTTCGTCTTTCCATCCCTCTGCTAAACTGACAGCCTCTATTCCCCTCACCTTTAATAGCCTTTAGTCTGTCATAAATATGCCAGTAGAATTGTCTGCTCTATTTCTCTCTATCAGATCTTGGACTTAAAGATTTCATCTAGGTTTATATGCATAGTATGCCATTGAGATAAACAAGCTTATGGAATATATTTCCATAGAATGTGGGGATCATCCCTCAGTGAATGAACCTTTGAAAAGCATTAAGTGCACAATAGATAAATTACAAAATTGCTGTTAAGTATGACAGCAAGGAATGTAACCTCTGTGTTCAGCCAGGACAGTACCAATCCTTGGAGATTAACAGTGGCAATTGAATATCACCATAATGACTTACTTGTGAACATCTCTTTAGCATCCACTTGGTATTCTCAAAAGAAGGATGGTGGGACTGTGGTGTTACTAAATTTTTCTGTTCTTGATAAAGTTCAATGAAAACCAACATAATTGTTTTGGAAAAAGTAATATTCAGATCTTTAAAATAGGATAGGTTCAGAAACATGTGGCCTCGGCATATTCAAAGGAATGAAGAGAGACTATCAGATGCAATGCAAACTGAACACACCCACCTTCTTAGGCACATCAAGAACATGATTGAACAGCCAAAATATGTGCCATAGGTTTAATCACTTTGGAGGCAGCCCATGATGATCAGTCATTCAACTGATCAATCAATCGATCAATCAATCACTCAACAATGTGATATAAATAATCTCAAAATTCATTATATGTAATGCCTTAGTAGATTAGTTTTTTTATCCAGACATTCTTTGGTTGGATTTATCTTCATTCTATCTGATTTCACATCTCGTTGGAGAGCAATCAAAGTTTGGGAATGGATAGAAGGAATTTTACCACATTGGTTCTCCTGGACCTCTCAGAGGCTTTTAGATACCATCAACCCATTGTAGACAGCTGCATTGTCTATTTGGATTGGGTTTAAAAGTCACAGTGTTATGGTGGCCTCAGTTTTACTAGAGGCAGATGTCCCAGAAGATAGGAAAGGGAGAATCTTCTTCACTCCTCATTCGCTGGCCCACAGTTTCCATCACACCTCTCATGCTTTTTACCATTTGTAGGAAATAGTTTGGGAAAACCATCTGGCTGTATCTTTCATTGAAATGTCACCTTACTTACTTACTTAGGCGATCCCTCGTAGCTCGAGGACGATTGTCTTCCATCTTGGGGGTGGGTTCTTAGGTGGCTGAAGAGACCGATTCTTGACCCGCATATTCTCCCGCAGTGAAGACATCGGTTTCCAGATGGAAGGCGGTCCCGGTCGGGGTTAGCTTGACGCTCCTTCCTCTTGGCATGTTTCACCCTTAGGCCCTCCGTTCGTGCCTCTTCGAACTCCGCAGCACTGCTGGTCACAGCTGACCTCCAATTAGAGCGCTCAAGGGCCAGGGCTTCCCAGTTCTCAGTGTCTATGCCACAGTTTTTAAGGTTGGCTTTGAGCCCATCTTTAAATCTCTTTTCCTGCCCACCAACATTCCGTTTCCCATTCATCACCATTACACGGTTGACACCTACTTTTACTTCTTATTTCCATTTTTAATCCCAGGTGAAGTGTTATAAAACTAGGTGGATAAAGTGAGGCTTAATCAGGACAAGATGGAGGTACTGTAGGTAGGAAAAATTGACACATCTGGTTGGAGAATTGCATTGGATTTTAGGGAAAGTTTCATTCCCTCTAACATACTATGCAAAAAAATTCAGAGTTATCTTGTATCTGACACTAAACGGAGAAACTTGGGTAGTGATAATGGGCTGGAATGCTTTTTGCCACCTTGGTGGAGTGATTGTTACACTATCTGGAAAGGTTGCACCTTGGGGCATCCAGCTGTACTGACTATTATTATGTGCTGTACATTTTATTCATTTATTTATTTATTCATTTAGATATTATTATTATTATTATTATTATTATTATTATTATTATTATTATTATTATTATTATGAAACTTTATTTATATCCCTCCACCATCTCCCAGAGGGACTCAGGGCAGCTCACAAAACACTCAAGGTGTGACAAAAATTCCAAAATACAAGTGCAAAACAAAACATAGGCAATAAACAATCAACATGATGAATTCACAGTACCCCCTGATAAAAACAATAAAATACAGCAATTGCTGTAGATAAAACAGCAGTATTTGACCTAAGAATTTTAAAGTGCTAAAAAAGAGTCTAAAGGTCCTCATATGTATTGTAAGAGAGTCTAAACATGATCGAAGGCTTGTCAGAAAAGCCAGGTCTTTAATTGTGTGCAGAAGGTTTGGAGGGTAGGGGCTAGGCTGATCTCCCTCGGGAGGGCATTCCAGAGCCAGGGAGCCACCACCGAGAAGGCCCTCTCTCTCATCCTCACCAATTGCACTTGAGATGGAGGTGGGACTGAGAGAAGGGTCTCCCCAATAGATCTTAAAGCCTGTGCCGGTTCATAGAAAGAGTTTTGGTCTCGAAGATAGTTGGACCCGAGGCATAAAGGGCTTTATAGGTAATAACCTACACTTTGAATTGGGTCCAGAAACTCATCGGCAGACAGTGGAGCTGCTTTAATAGGGGCATGGTGTGCTCCCTATAACCAGCTCTAGTTAGTAATCTGGCCACCGACCTTTGCACTAACTGTAGTTTCCAAGCTGTCTTCAAAGGCAGCCCCATGTAGAGTGCATTGCAGTAGTCTATTCTAGATATAACTAAGGTGTGGACCATTGTGGCCAAGTCAGGCTTTATCCCACTACTCAGCTACAAGGACACTCAGAGGGGCTTACAAAATTTTAATTTGCTCTCAGGCTTACAATAAATATTATATATGACACAGTGTTGTTGTGTCTTGCTTCTGCTTCCCTCCCAATCAATGGTTAGTGGAATGACAATTTAAGGTGGTGGAGGGGCTCCAAGGCTCCCTATGGATGCCTGAAACCATAGATGGTAGCGAACCTTATATTTTTACTATACGTGGGACAGAAGCACACCATAGAATCCTACTGAAGGACTTAGGCCTACAAACACTTCTGGGAAGTGGTGGTATTTTTGGAATGTGGGGGTAAACGAAACTATGGATATCGAATCCACAAATAAAGGGTGCCAAACTGTACATGGATCTGCTTTTAAAGGTGTTGCAGAAGCTATGGCTGGTGCCAATTAGCTAACCAAGTATTGATTTGTGTGTGTGTGTATGTGTGGGAGGGAAGGATTAGAGAGTGAGATCCGATGATGTCTATGCTGTACCAGACAAAGGGGGTGCTTGCACATTTCTGTGTTCATTTGGAAGTGCCTGTCTTGTCCCTGAAAGCACAGAACAATTTGAAATCTACTTAGTCAGAGAACTAGCTTTACCCATGTCTGCCTGCCTAAAAGTGAAGAATTGCACCTGAAGTTCAATTTGCAAGTCTGCCTATGTGAGGAGTAGGCACAAGGCACATTTGTGGGGCACTGCGCCAACCAAGTTCCATCAGGCACAACAACAGCAAGCCTGAAGGCTCTTATGGTCTCTACTGCTTTCGTCTAAAAAGATTTCATTAAGTTGCAGAACATATGCTGTGGTGTTTGCTGTAATAAATATTGAATTTTAGCACTTTGTTTGGGGTAGATATTTTTAACATTGACGTTTCAATCATTATTAATTCTAGTATTTGTGAAGTTTAAAAAATGCAGTACTATATTCCATATTTATATGTTGGAAGCCAGCTCACTCTTAATGGTACCTAGAAGTATAATAAATACATTCACATGGTCCCCTGTTTTTCTCATCAGCATCAACTTCCAGGGTCAATGATCTTGTGTTTAATTTTATGTGGATGAGTGGGTTCTGGACACATATGGATTCTTTGCAATATTCACTTTCCTTACAAACAGAGAGTGGAATTCTTTACCGCAGCCTACATTACTTAACTTTATATATACATGGCTACACAGGAGAGAAAGTAAGAGACCCTGTTAGTGAATTGTGAAGAGGAATAACAGAAGACTTGTAAGAGTATCCTGATTTGCATTGGACAGTGCCATTGTCGCAAATAGCACTTGCCCATTGTGCATTGGTTCCATCGATCAATTCACTGGCTGTGCTATAGAGTAACATCATGGGAATTTCTGTCTGAATTCAGATGTTGTGAAACTGTTCAATTCTATTTACTGCAGAAGTAAGTGAATGTACAAATATGTGAGTCTTTTACTAAATTCTAGCTGCAATGAGTAAAGTTTGGAAAAATTCATTTGTTTTGGATGGCATGTCTGCAGAATCCCCCAGACGACTTTTCTTTTGCTCTGATACAGACACAGCACATGTAGAGCAAAAACATAAAAGGAAGTCAATCCACTATTTGGCATACCACAGGAAACCCTGCATTTCCACACCTTAGAAATGGCTACCGATAGAATCCATTACATGAGGCACATAACAAGGTTAAGGTAAAGGTAAATGTTTTCCCCTGACGTTAAGTCCAGTCGTTACCAACTCTGGGGGTTGGTGCTCATCTCCATTTCTAAGCCGAAGAGTCGGCGTTGTCCGTAGACACCTCCAAGATCATGACTGCATGGAGTGCCGTTACCTTCCCACCAGAGCGATACCTATTGATCTACTCACATTGGCATGTTTTTGAACTGCTAGGTTGGCAGGAGCTGGGGCTAACAGCGGGCGCTCATTCTGCTCCAGGGATTTGAACCTGGGACCTTTTGGTCCGCAAGTTCAGCACCTCAGCGCTTTAACACACTGCGCCACCAGGGGCCCCTGTTAAACACATAGGAATTCCATTTCAGAATTCTATACATTAGGAGCCCTGTGTCTGGATGGGTCGAACTTTAATTTCACCCACATTGTACTTTTAAAAAATTAAATCTTAAATTAAATCTTAAATTGTTCCATCATGACGATGAGGATTTTTTTTTCATACAACAAAGTTTGGAGTTGAAAAGGAAATGAGAAGAGAGAAATCAAGAAGTTATGGAAGGAATTAAGAAGGAAGAAGTCCTTTAAAAGATCCCAAATAATTTAAGTACACAAGAAGTTTAAAGGACTGAAGTTGTTTTGATCTTTATAAAGGAGAAGGAAGAAAAGATTATGCTTGCAGGGTACAAAGATTTATATGTGTGTATGTGTATGTGCATGTGTATGTGTTTGTGTATGAATGCTTTTTTGTTCACTAAAAATTGTTTAGTTTGATGTTATAGAGAAATCCGAGAAACATTTGGATACAGTTCATTAGATTTTAGGGTGGGAAGTCAATTTTTAATCTTTTTGTAGTAGAAGGTAGAGTAGTTTAGTTGCTGGTGTTTATTATTAATGTTTAGTGTTGGTACTTTAAAGCTAGTTGTCTAGTGTGCATTTGTAGATATTTGTGTTGTTTGTTGTGTCCTTTTCTTTAAAATGAAATACAGTAGAGTCTCACTTATCTAACATAAACGGGCCGGCAGAATGTTGGATAAGCGAATATGTTGGATAATAAGGAGGGATTAAGGAAAAGCCTATTAAACATCAAATTGGGTTATGATTTTACAAATGAAGCACCAAAACATCATGTTATACAACAAATTTGACAGAAAAAGTAGTTCAATACGCAGTAATGCTATGTAGTAATTACTGTATTTACGAATTTAGCACCAAAATATCACGATGTATTGAAAACATTGACTACAAAAATGCGTTGGATAATCCAGAATGTTGGATAAGTGAGACTCTACTGTAACTTTAAAAATAATTTTGCATTTTGGGAAACTTCTTATAAAAAGGATCTACAACTTTCACATTAAAATATAATAAATTAGTAGCAATATGTTTTGTCATTACAGTTGTTCATTTCAGCCTCATTAATGTTCCCATTGTGGCTTGTAAAAGGGCTTGTACAAACATTGTGCAGTGCCTTGTTCAGGGAATATTTTGCTGAGTCAGTTTAGGGAACATCTCAGTCACCATCCTAATTGCTGAGATTATAATGCAAATTCACCTACTCAACCATCTACATCTTTTCCAGCAAAGCAATGCATCATCAACTCTTCTCACTGTAACCACTATCTGATGACAGTTTGATAGATAGAATTTGGAAAAAGAAGAGGAAGACTAGAGAAAAGATTTGTGAATCTGGTGTCATCACTTCAGGAGTTAAAGCTTAAACCCAATATCACTTTCGTGAGTGGCAGATAGTATGATGGGACCTTTCCTCTCTATCTCACCCTCACCTTATAGCATTTCACACTACCTAAACATCAGAGAGGCTTTTCCAGGTGTCTGCAGTAGATTTAGAAGGTGCCGGGCGGGAGGAGAGGCTTTGAAGAGAAGATCTCTCTCCTGCTTCTGCTGATGGAAGTATTGTTTGCTCAGCAGAACAACCCCCTTGGGCCACAACTTCAAGATGGGATTTTATGTGCACTTACTTGGATGTAATTGCTATTGATTTTATTGAGTTTTGTTTCTGGGTAAACAACACACATAAGGTTACATAACATGCAGGCAAAGCAGAGCTCTGGTACGCATTCATTTTTGTATTACTTTTAGCCAACCCCTTGGAGCCCCCAGTGGTGTAGCAGATTAAAGCCTTGTGACTTGAAGATTGGGTTGCTGACCTGAAGGCTGCCAAGTTCGAATCCAACTTGGGGAGAGTGTGGATGAGCTCCCTCTACCAGCTCCAGCTCCATGTGGGGACATGAGAGAAGCCTCCCACAAGGATGGTAAAAACATCAAAACATCTGGGCGTCCCTTGGGCAACATCCTTGCAGACGGCCAATTCTCTCACACCAGAAGCAACCTGCAATTTCTCAAGTCACTCCTGACATGAAAAAAAGAAGCCAACCGCTTACATTTCCTGTACCCATACCCTCAAACTGTTTCAATTTGGCAGGGACAGTCCCAATTAATCTTCTGTTGACCTAGTTTTTCAGCTGTTTTTAGAAGTCCTCGTTTCTCTTTTCTCCTCCCACTTTCCCACTTTGTCTTCAGCATATTTCAAGTGTTGCAAACTTGATGCAAAGTGCAAAAGTATTTGATGTACCAGAGAGGTAGTTGATGCCTGGCAGGATCAACTCAAGCCGCCATGAGTCCCCTTCGGGATTGAGAAAGGCGGGGTATAAATAGGGCAAATAAATAAATAAATAAAGGGGCCAGGCTGTGGCGCAGGCTGTTGAGCAGCTGCAATAAATCACTCTGACCATGAGGTCATGAGTTCGAGGCCAGCCCGTGGCGGGGTGAGCACCCGTCAATTAAAAATAAAAAATAGCCCCTGCTCGTTGCTGACCTGGCAACCCGAAAGATAGTTGCATCTATCAAGTAGGAAATAAGGTACCACTTATAAAGTGGGGAGGCAAGTTTAACTAATTTACGACCTGGAATGAGGAAGTGCCATCAGAGTGGATGATGAAGCAGCTGCTCCCCCCTGTGACCAGAATCGAACATCCCCTCAGGAGAAGGTTAAATTGCCTTTGTGTCGGTCTCTGTCTTGGTTCTATGTGTATATGGGCATTGAATGTTTGCCCTGTGTGTGTATAATGTGATCCGCCCTGAGTCCCCTTCGGGGTGGGAAGGGCGGAATATTAATACTGTAATAAAAATAAATAAATAAATAAATAAATAAAAGAGGTAGTGGAATTGTGCTCTTCCTGGGAAAAACAAAATGTCTCTTCTTCTAGCTGGCAGTGTTCTTTCCCATCAATCATGTTTGCCTTGTTAACTATGTTCTGATGTTGCTTGACCATATGTGTCCTGCTTTTCATCTGTAAAATATTCAAGGGTATAAGTCAGAACTATTTGAAGGCACACAACAAAATGGTGGACCTCATCCTTGGGTCTCACCATCTGTTTTACCTTCACACCCAGTACAACCTGACTCTTCACAATTCTCGGCCAGCGCTCTACTCATGACATAGAGGTGACTCAATTACTTGTCATTTTCCAAAGGCATAGGGCTGTCAAGAAAGTGATATTGCCTTAGATCAGAAATGGGAATCATGTGACTGTGGGTTGCATGTGGTCAGTGTGGTCTGGCAAGGCCATCAGTTTAGCTTGCAGGGCTCTTGGATGCCAAAATCAGTGGAAGAATGGATAATTTTACTCCAGAAGTCTCAATATTAAGGCTGTCAATTTTAAGACTATTGCCCTCCTGGACTTTTCTGTGTGTGTGTGTGTGTGTGTGCACACTCACATACAAATGCAAATAGTTTTCAGCCATATCCACAGTGGGCAGGTTTTTCTGATGTATATCTGGCATCTGCCCCAGAGAAGCCCTGCCTCCTGCCCCACTGGGATGTCACTTTGTACTCTCTGTTTCCACTGCCTCTGGTCTCTGCCAGTCACAGAGATCATACCTGCTGATGTCAAAATGTAAGGTGATTCAATCTTTCCTGCTATCTGCATGGACACTCTATTCGAATGTCCAGGTTCTTGCAGAAAGCTCTGTAGCCAATGGGGAGTAGTGGTGGTGACGCACGGACAAGCCATCCCTTGCCCCTGCTGTAATCAGTTGTAGACTTTGTAGGAAACTCTGCAAACTCTGCAACTCTGGATCTTGCAGAAAACTCCAGACCCTTACTTTGATGTGCTAAGGGCAGAAAACTCAGGAGACTTATTTGAAGTCCTTGTGTGTCATGGAAATAGCCAGTAGTGCAGTGGTTCTCAACCTGTGGGTCCCCAGGTGTTTTGGTTTACAACTCCCAGAAATCCCAGCCAGTTTACCAGCTGTTAGAATTTCTGGAAGTTGAAGGCCAAAACATCTGGGGACCCATAGACTGAGAACCACTGCAGTAGTGGATTCAAGGTGAGTATGTTTTGTCATCAATGTAGGTAAGCCCTTCATTAATCCTTTGTCACCTCACTTTTCCAGCTGCTTGTAAAATGTCTGTTTCTCTCTCCTTCTTCCACTTTTCACTCTCTGTCCTCAACTGTTTTACTTTCCTGCTAAATGCAAAGGACATTTGTACTCATATTAACTCAGCAGGAAGGAAATGAGAGAAGGAGTTTAAATTTTGCCTTTCTTAATAGACTCAGGCAAAATCAAACTGCCGTAGTCACTCCTAGCTTGTCTGTTCTTATTAATAATGTTTACCATTTTGACTTCACTTCAATACTGTTTGCCCACACAAGTACCAGTTTTCATCTGTGAAGTCTTGGCAGCTATGGAAGCATGTTTAGTGCACCAAATAAGAAATACATTGGAAGTGGTGGGAACATCAGCCTAATTTATACCTATCATTTAATGCAGTTTGAACCTGCAGCAGCCAGACAACAAATTCTCACAGAGGCACACAAAAGAAATCTCTCAATGTGCATCTGTGCTTTGTGGTTTGTGTAATCACCATCCAGACCTCAAGGTGGTTCCAGGATTTCCCACGTAATCATTTGCACAGTGAAACTACTTTCTTCAATGCTGCTTTGAAATTGCATTAAATGGTCAGTGTAGATGAGTCCACGGCCAAATTTCAGTTTTGTCAGATGGCTGAAGGGCAGGTGGCCTGTCTCCTATGTAGCTTATGCTATCATGTAGTAAAGTTTATCAGCAGTCAGAGTGAAAAATAGAGGCTTCCATTCTGTCAGGCAAAGAAGGTCAAATGAGAAGGCAATACTGAATTAAAGGGGGTAATTTGAGAGTAAGAGCATAGTGGTAGGAAGATGGATGGTTTCAGCAGAAGTGTTTGAATTGGATATTTCAAGGAAGTTAAGCTTCAGGTAATTGAGCCAGACAGGAGATGTTCAAACAAGGAAGCCCCAAGTTGATCTAGATAAAATCACTGATAAGGTCAACAGAGTGGAGCTATCAGATCTTGGAGGTTGTGTTTAATGAGAAGCAAGGCTTATCATGGCTTGGGCATGTGAATCTTAATGATGACAAATGGAATAGATGATTAAGCACCAGGAAGGACAAGTATGCCTAGAAATACAAAATGAAGATCATATGGCAAGTTGAGGCCTGTGAAACTTTGCAACATAGCAGGGAGAGTGCTACATAAAAGCTTCCAGTGCGGACTGCTCAATTATAATGTCTGGATTCTGGAAGCTACAGAATGCACCATGGGGAAAAAAAGCAGGCACGTTTGTGAAAAATTTACACTTGCACATGGATAGTTTAATTTCAAAGCAGGTGATATACATTCAATAGAATTCTAAAGGTGGTCTCGTTATAATGTGGGACATGGATCTCTTTTTCTAAAGGCCACTTATCTTCAAATGATACTTACACTGGTTAGCACTTGGTAACAGAGAATATTTCCATATACTTTACAAAACTGTCTTCTGAAGTCCTGCAAATAGGATTTGTCTTGCAAATGGCCAGCAACAAAGCCTATGGGAAACATCAAAGCTGTGACTATTAGGACATGTTTAGCTTGACTTGGCTCTGTATCTATAGCTCAAGGCTGTCCAGTGGATTGATTTGTTGTTTGTTAGAGCTTCTTCACACAAAGCATTTTTAAAACGAATCCCCTCTGTCAAAATCGGCCATTTGATAGATGGTTTTATGGTTCATGTTGAAATGATCTACCAATCACCTTTAATTCATGTTCATGTTCACAAGCAATGTACATATTACTGACATTTAAAAATGGGCCAGAGTAATTGCCTTTATACCCTTTAAACCCCTTAGAAACATTTATGTGGTTATTATGGAAAGTTGGTTATAGATACTTGGTCCAATCCAGCAGAGCTCTTATATCCTTATAGAGCATTGATAGGAAGTATACAATGATGGCAGTCAAATCTCTATGTATTTGACAGTGAGGATGGGAACATTTTACACCCAAATGTTACTGCTTCGATTGTTTTAATTATTTATAATTTGGAGAATTGGCAGAAAAGTTCATTTTAATCTCTTCTTTTCCATTTGCAGTTATAATAAAAATAGATTGCAATGAAAATAGCCTAAGATGTGACCTAAACTCACAGTGACATGTATGAATCTTGAAAATGATACCAATGAATCAAACTGTACTTCACTTTATGATTTCATTCTTTATGCCAGTGGTGGAGACAACAAAAAGATTATAAAGGATCTATATTCATCCATCTGGACTCAGATGCCCCCCCCCCCCCTCAAATGTCACCCATGACTCTGATCCTACCAGACTGATTTAGATTTAGGATCTATCATTTGAAACAGGAAGTGCCCAAAAGACATACAACAATCCAGTGCATTAAAGCATAATTTTGTCTCATAACAAGTCTAGTTCAGAATTCAAAATGACCTTAACAGATTGGAAATCTGAGCCAAGGCTAACAAAATGAATTTCAACAAGGTAAGATACTACACTTAGACAGAAAAATGAAATGTACAAATACAAGATGGGTGACAATTGCCTCGACAACAGTCCTTGTGAAGTTCTTGGAGTCTTAGAAGACAACAAGTTGAACATGGGTCAACAGTGTAATGCAGCAGCTTAAAAAGCCAATAAGATTCTGGGCTGCATCAAAAGGAGTGTGGTGTATAGTGATTTTATCAGATGGAGCTGAGGAAATCGAGGGAAATCATCTTTTTCGTGTGTAATTCTGTCTTTAAAGAAGCTGGAGAATTTACTTACCCCCATCATAAGGATTGCCTCCTCTCACCTCTAGTTCGGCCATCCATAGAAGAGATACAAGGCATCATTCCTAAGATAGACAGAAAAGCCCGTAACTTTCAAGGAGACACAGGGTGCTTCCAGACAGGGCTTAAACCCGCTTCAGAGTGAGTTAAGGAAACCCGCTCTGAAGTGGGTTTCAGTTCCCATGCCCTGCCCAAAATAACTGGGCTTTCCCGGGTGGTGTCCCCATGCCAGTGTGGTAACTTGTGCACTGGCATGGGGCCACCTAAATCCCCCCCAAGCTCTTAAAATAAGAAGAAACTTACTGGGTGCCATGAGGCCTCTCCGCAGGCCTCTTGGCATGTAGAAATGATGCGCCAAGAGGTGGGGGGCTGAGATATTTGGCCCTCTCGCCTCCTTGCATGTCATTTTGATGTGTCAGTAGGCCTGCAGAGAGGCTTCATGGCACCTGGGAAGTTCTTCTTATATTAAAAACTTTAAAATCAGTCCAGTGGGATCAGAGTCAATAGTAACATTTGGAAAGGGGGGGGGGGAGTCTGAGTCCAGATGGATGAATGGAGCCCAAAGAAGCAAATTGGGCTGTGGGGACAGACTCCTGGGACTCCAGAAGCAGTCCCAGGAGTCTGTCTCCACAGGGCCCACACCCCATTAGATCTGGGCCTTTCAGGAAGACCCAAGTCTAATGGGATATCTAAGGCATCGTTTGGTTGTCTCAGGTAAAAGTCTGACAGGGCCCACATTTTGGGACCCTTCTGGAAGGGTCCACAATACATTGTTTTTAAACAATGTTAAACCCATTCCACATGTTAATCACAGCTTTCTCCTGTTTCCATGTGCATTGAGAACTCAGAAGATGATTTCTCCCTGATTCAACTTCTCTCCCCCCCCCCCCCCAATTTCCCCACACTTCTGAAACACTTCACAGACAAAGTAGAACGGATGACAGGCAGAAGTCTGCTTTCACTGTATGAAGGGATCTATGCTACTTCTTCTATTAACTGTTTTACAGGTGTGTGGAAAAAGGGTGGGGGGATCTTGCAAGTGATGAAGTCCTAGATTAAGGGAAGTCAAGGTGCCCCTCTATTCTGTTTTGATCAGATGGTTCAGACCTCACCTGGAATACTGTGTCCAATTCTGGGCACCACAGTTGAAGGGAGATGTTGACAAGCTGGAAAGCGTCCAGAGGAGGGTGACTAAAATGATCAAAGGTCTGGAGAACAAGCCCTATGAGGAGAGGCTTAAAGAACTGGGCATGTTTAGCCTGCAGAAGAGAAGGCTGAGAAGAGACACGATAGCCATGTACAAATATGTGAGGGGAAGTCATAGGGAGGAGGGAGCAGGCTTTTTTCTTCTTCTGTCCTGGAGACTGGGACTCAGAGCAGTACTTTCAAATTAAAGGAAAGGAGATTCCACCTGAATATTAGGAAGAACTTCCTGATCATAAAAGCTATTCAACAGTGAAACTCTCTGCCTTGGAGTGTGGTGAAAGCTCCTTCTTTGAGGCTTTTAAACAAAGGCTGGATGACCCTCTGTCAGGGATGCTTTGATTGTGATTTTCCTACATGGCAGGAGTTGGATTGGATGGCCACATGGTCTCTTCCAACTCTATGTTTCTGTCATTCTGTTATTCTAGGTAGGACATAAAAATATGGGAAATGACTAACCATACTCCCTGGAGGACATGATTTTGGGGGCAAAGTGGGGGAATGGGACATGGAGCTCAGTTTCTTCTTTATATTTACTGAAGTTTGCCAAAATCATATTCATTTTATTTGTATTTTATTAACTGGTCCTTTTTCATATTTTATTTTATTTTATCTGTTGTTACTGCCATATTCAGTGAAATAATATGATCTCAAATTCTAGAATTCTTATTTATGAGTTCATTCATCTTGTTTCAGAAGAATAAAAAGCATGGATAGGGTTACTGTAGTATCACATAATGTTCACAAATATTCTAACTTCAAAGGTAAAAGCATTCATTAATAGTCAATAAATAATGCTATTCAGTAAGTAAAGGGACAATAGACAGACAGACAAGAGATTGAGAGAGAGAGAACAGCAAATTAGGAAACAAAGAAACAGAAGGGAAAGAGGAGGCTGAATTTCATATATTTATTTGAATAAGCCAGCCAAAGATTTTGACTGCAAATCTCTAGCTAATAACTAATTAGTGTAATATAAACGGTACTGAAATCTCTGTGATCGCTTTGAGATCTCCAGTAGCTGCAGAAATATTTGAGAAATGAAAACATTTGGAGAAGTTTGACAAAGATGTATAGACACTGAAAAATAAGCTGTTTTGATGATCTTGTGCGTTCAGTGCTATTCCTCCCTTTAAGCGAAGCCAGTGAGAAACCCAATCTTCTCATAAGCACAAAAGGCCAGGGAGCTGCTAGATTCATTAGATCCCATTAGAATGAGATCATACATATAATGTCAATCAGAAAGCAGTTTTTTATCAACTTGAGAGCAACTTGAGGAAGGAATCTCAGACAAAAAGAAAGAAACAGGGTGGAGGATCAACAAGGGAGAATTTAAGAGCAAAACCAGAACAAGACTAGCATATGAATCAAACTCATCAGTGCATATCTCCCAGCAGTGCAGATGTGGGGTACTGCCCTGTTCATTAACTGCTTCTTTCCTTTGACTTGAGCAGAATCGGTAATATCTGGTGTTTCATAAACAAAACTAAGTCTCCATTTCTAGGTACACTTACAAGGGAGTAAATCATGAAATCTGTGGGTCTTATTTCTGGGCATAGGATCATTCTGTAAGGCTGACTTTTGGTAAGCAGTGTGTCATTAATACATATCGCTAAATGCAGGATAGGAGACTAGAACTTTATCTCACCAAGCAACTATTCCATAACAGTCACATTAATGTAGATGGATACATATTGCGTTGGGCATGTCTCATATGACAAATCTCTTCAAATAAACATAATAATAATAGTGAAATTGCACCAATTTGCCAGTTCATGATTGGAACCCTGCCTTTCTGCTCTACTCCCTTCCCGGCATATGTTGTTATTCTGGTAAGTGAAAAGTGCTGGCTGGAACAGGACAATGGGATTTGACCAATCATAAAATGGGTGGTGAAGGTGTTGGCACACCTTGTATGTGATCCCCAGGAGGGGGTCCGATTTGACAACAAGGATAAGGAAACATTCCCAGGAAATTATTAATTCCCAGGGCATTGTGAAGGGCTTAGGGTTATTACTAGACTAAATGTTGAGCCATGCCCTGGGGTGTGGGATGCATATGTACAGTGCTTGTGTAACTTGTGGGATGTTCGCTGAGAAGTTTCCTGGGCTTCATTGCTGGTGCTCATGGAACTGTGAATGTTGGAGTTCAATAGCGGATCCTAATGTTTAGAAAACAGTTATGTAATGTTTTAATATTGCACATTAATAGCAAAAAAGGCAAAGATATATGCAAGATAAAAGCAAATTCATACAACATGTGTTAGGATTTGCCTGCATTATGGGATAAGGTTCAAAGAGATTATTTTGAATTGAACATATATTGGTGAAGTTGCATTCGAAGTGTAATAATGTTAAAGTCCAGTGACAGCTTGATATGTGGGAGGATTGAGACAACCCCACAAAAGCCAGGGAAAGCAATCTATAGGGGGTGATGGGTGCTGTAACCCCAAATATTTGGAGAGTGTCTAACCTTGCCTTGTATAATAAAGGAATTTTAGTTTCAAAAGGTTAATGGAAGTTCATTGAAAGTCATTTAAAAGCCACTTGGGCTTTTACACTGACACATATGATCCAGATTATCTGCTTTGATAATCTGGATTATATGGCAGTGTAGAAGGGGCCTTAGCTTCTTACATGGAAAGGGGTTGCATGTACTGTATATGCTGAGACATGATTCTACTCATACAATGTATCCTTTTACAAAGCCTTCTAGATATGATCCTCCCAATGCCACAATTTCTTTATTTTTCTCCATCTTCCTTCTCTCCTGGTCTTACCTCTGTGTAACATCATTCAATACCAATTTCTCCTTGTCCTCCCAATCTTCATTTTAACGCTTAGAAATGTCTACCGCTGAGAAAACTATAGCTCCTTCTGCCAGTTTCTTTGGAGATCTTTATTTCTTTAAAAGGTTTTTAAATATGTCGCTCTTGCGGCATGAAACAGAGGAAGGAAGGAAAAGGAAAAGAAAAAAAATATAACAGCATGTTTAAGACAAACTATTTTATTTTGTTGTAATTCCAAAAGTTTTGAATATCTGTGATCATTCACAATATGCAGTTTAGCCCAGTGTAATAATAATAATTTATTTGTTTGACCAGTCATACGACCATTTCAAAGTGCAACATAAATAAAAACAAGGCAAAAAGGATGGGAGGACAGGCAGCTGACCATCTGTTTGCCGACAAAATCTTATTTTCCTGATTCTTCTTTCAGGAAATGTGCTCTTTTTTATGCAGTTTAGCCCAGTGTAAATACAATATGCCCTGTAGCAGTCCTGAATCTGGCATGTTCATACCAAATTTGGACTGTTGTTCAGATGGCCAGGAATGCATCCAGTTTACAACTCACTCACTTGTTCTCATGTCATGTCCATCCCAGAAATATTTAAGTAACCCAGGAAGCAGCATCTTCATTTTATAACTTGTGTGGACATGAGAAGCCTCCCAGCCATTCAGGCATTGCCTGGGCAACGTCTCTGTAGATAGCCAATTATTTCACACCAGAAGTGACTTGCAGTATGTTCTCAAGCCACTTCTGACACAATAAAAATTTGTAACTGTTTCCATCCTTGATCTATAGGATTAAGACCCCATGTCTTAATCCTGCATGGTCTGCATGGTCTTTTAAAATGAGAGTGGGAAACCTGTACCAATCCCAAAACAGCTGCATTTCAACTCCTATCTTATTTACCATTATCTATGCTTTGAGGCTGGTGGGAATCGAAGCCCAAGAACACCTGGAGGGCTAAAGGTTCTCCATCCCTTTGCTAAGCAAGGCTTCCCATTGAATTGCCACCAATCTCTCTACCTGCCTCCTGAGAGCCCAGCCTGCAAAGCAAGCAATATGTACTCAGCCGCTTTGTACCCATGCTGTCACTCTGCATCTTTGGAGAGATCAGGGCAGCGTGGGGTGGCCATTATCTGAAATGTAAGATTGCTGCCTAGTGCATGACAGAAAACAGAGAGCATACTGTGCAGACATGACATCTTGTCCTTCAGTGCCTTAACAGGAGCATTGACAGGCAATTATCCAAGATGAGAGCAAACGATAAACATTTGTATTTGTTTATTCACTGATCTCTAGGGTTTCACAGCACTCAAAAAGTCTTTGAAAATGCTTCCTGTCACTTCCTAACAGCCAAAGATAGGTAATACTTTCCTGCATGCTCCCAGTGTTTGGATGTATTGGTCAGAAGCATGAGCTTATCTAGCATGGGGTAGAATAGATGTTCATTGTTGTTGATTGCCTTCAAGTTGTTTCTGACTTATGTTGACCCTAAAGAGAACATATCTCAGGGTTTCCTTGGGCTGGGGATGGGGATAGAAAGGGAGTCCTTTCTATTCCCAAGCTGGTGATATATTTTCTTTCTTATATTTTGTATTTGCTGGAATTGCGCTGTTGCACTAAAAAAAACAAGACTAAAAATAGTGCAGGCGGGAGGAGCTATGAGGATGTGTGAAAGCACAATTCATAGAATTATAAAAACATAGAGTTGGAAGAGACCCCATGGGCCATCTAGTCCAACCCCCTGCCATGCAGGAAAAGCACAATCAAAGTACCCCTGACAGATGGATATCCAGCCTCTGTTAAAAGTTTCCAAGGAAGGAGCTTCCATCAATTGTGGGACAAGGAATCAGTGAACGGACACAATTGCACTTAATGAAGGGAGTTGTGATATCAAGAGTGCCCAATCCAATATCAGTTCTCTTTTGATGAGAGTCTGGTTGTAGTGAAATAGCAGATTCATGTGACAAAGTTCTTAGTTTATTTATATGTCATTTTACCAGTGAACTGTGACCCAAGTAATTCATAATTAATACCAATTTATCAACATTGTTCAAAATAACCAATCTATTCTAAGACATAAGATTTTTTTTAAAAGTCAGATCTGTTCAATGAATGTAGCATATGAGGAAACACAATTCAATAAATCTAACACAAATCCAATATTTCAATGAAATAAGCTTGATTAAGTATATAATAAATACTAAGCAGAACCAACACTGGCAAGCTAGATAATAAATAATAGAAGCCTTCAGCACTAATGGTACTGTCGTCTTGTGGTTCCCCCATAGGCCAAAGGAACCTGACTTAAATGCAGTTCACAGTGTGTGTGTGTGTGTGTGTGTGTGTGTGTGTGTGTGTGTGTGTGTGTGTGTAGAATCTGAAGGAGGACAGGACTTCACACTAAAACACAAAGTTACTCATAACTGGTTCCCTGATCAGTTCTCCAAAGGTAGCTGAAGCAGCAAGAAAAATAATCTAATAGCATTTTGAGAGTCTTATTGTATGAGGCAGGTAAATTGCCACTGCATTTGAGTAATAGTGCCTTTTGTTGGGGCTTTCATCTTGACATCATTGCTGTCCTGCTGCAGCTTGTTTTAAAAGAAATTCTTTTTACTAACACAAAAAGCTGTAATTGACCTCTGTTCCTGTTTCTGACATGCTATGATTTCACGTGCAAAAGTTTAATTGCATCCTGTGTAAATGGCCATTTGGGGCAGAAAGGGGATGGCCATTGGGCATGTGCTTTGGGTGGGAGATCCAGCTCTTTCTGGAATCTCAGTTGCTACCACAGTACAATGTTCTCTCTCACACACACGTGTACTGCTATAAGATCAGGGTGCATAGGACTACAGTGGAAGAAAAACACAAGAGAGAAGACAGGTATTATTGGCTTTGATATTCTCCTTGTTTCCTTCTATGTAGGAATAATGTCAGAACTTCCTTTCACAAAGCTGGAAATGCAAAATGTTGGATGAAGGATGAAGTAGATTGATTCTTCAAGGGTTCTTCTTCACATGTCACATAACACCATTTATGATTATATTGTATCTACTGATGCAACCAACAATCGTCAGTGCTGGTTGCAAAATGTCTATCATCTACATTTGTCCACCGAATTGTATATGAAATAAACCCACTCCATAGGACAGGTGGCTTTAAAAGAAGAATAGATGAATCCACAGAGAGTGTTTTAGTTCACACCGGGAATTCTCCAGGCAGCATGACAATGCTAGCTGTGAGATCATGTCCACTACAGGACTACAAACTACAGGAAAGGAGATTCCACCTGAACATCAGGAAGAACTTCTTCACTGTGAGGGCTGTTCGGCAGTGGAACTCTCTCCCCCGGGCCGTGGTGGAGGCTCCTTCTTTGGAGGCTTTTAAGCAGAGGCTGGATGGCCATCTGTCGGGGGTGCTTTGAATGCGATTTCCTGCTTCTTAGCGGGGGGTTGGACTAGATGGCCCTTGAGGTCTCTTCCAACTCTACTATTCTATGATTCTATGATTCTATGATTCTATGAGATTCTAAGAGTTGTAATACAAAAAACAAAACAAAACATATTCACATTCTTGACTAAGCTGACCTTTGATTCGATCCAGCTGATGACCACTGAAGATAAGGATATTGATTTTATGACCACAAAATATATCAGAAGTGCCACAGTATGAACACACCTGATTTGGAGAAATTCACAAGTGAAGCGGGGTTGGACATGGTTCATATTTCAAGAAAGGGGATAGAACAGACTGCGGGAACTATCGCGGTATCTCCCTTCTAACCTCCACTGGGAAAATCCTCACAAGAATCCTTGCAAACCGCCTTCTCCCTGTTTCAGAAGACACCCTCCCATAATCCCAGAATGGCTTCCACCCCTCCAGAGGAACAGTGGACATGATCTTCACTGCACGACAACGCCAAGAAAAATGCAGGGAACAAAACCAACCTCTGTACATGGCATTCATTGACCTTGCAAAGGCATTTGACACAGTGAATCGCAGAGCTCTCTGGACCATCCTCCAAAAAATTGGGTGCCCTGACAAATTTGTGAACATCCTGCAGCTCCTCCATGATGACATGATGGCAACAGTCTTGGACAGCAACGGCTCCCAAAATGACCCATTTAAGGTGGAATCAGGTGTCAAGCAGGGATGTGTTATTGCCCCTACCTTATTTTCCATCTTCATTGCTATGATACTTCACCTTGTTGATGGAAAGCTTCCCACCGGAGTGGAAATCATCTATCGGACAGATGGCAAGCTATTTAACCTCAGCAGACTGAAAGCCAAAACCAAGGTCACCACAACATCTATTATAGATCTCCAATATGCTGATGACAATGTAGTCTGTGCTTATTTAGAAGAAGACCTACAGGCCACTCTCAACACCTTCGCAGAAGCATACGAGAAGCTCGGCCTCTAGCAGAACATCAAGAAAACCAAAGTGCTCTTCCAATAGGCACCAGCTAATCCCTCTGCAATGCCAGGAATACAGCTTAATGGTGTAACATTAGAAAATGTTGACAATTTCCGCTACCTTGGCAGCCACCTCTCCACAAAAGTCAACATTGAAACTGAAATACAACACTGCCTGAGTTCTACGAGTGCAGCATTTTTCCATATGAAGCAGAGAGTGTTTGATGATCGGGACATCCATAGAGATACCAAGGTGCTTGTTTATAAAGCCATTGTCCTCCCAACCCTGCACTACGCATGCGAAACATGGACGGTCTACAGACATCACACTCAAATCCTGGAGCGTTTCCATCAGTGTTGCCTCAGAAAAATCCTGCAATCTCTTGGGAAGACAGGTGGACAAATGTTAGCGTGCTTGAGGAAGCAAAGACCACCAGCACTGAAGCGATGCTCCTAAGCCATCAACTCCGCTGGACTGGCCACGTTGTCCGAATGCCCGATCACCATCTCCCAAAGCAGCTACTCTACTCCGAACTGAAGAACGGGAAACGGAATGTTGGTGGGCAGGAAAAGAGATTTAAAGATGGGCTTAAAGCCAACCTTAAAAACTGTGGCATAGACACTGAGAACTGGGAATCCCTGTCCCTTGAGCGCTCTAATTGGAGGTCAGCTGTGACCAGCAGTGCTGCGGAGTTCGAAGAGGCATGAATGGAGGGCTTAAGGGAGAGGCGTGCCAAGAGGAAGGCCCATCAATCCAACCCTGACTGAGACCTCCTTCCACCTGGAAACCGATGTCCTCACTGCGGGAGAACATGCAGATCAAGAATAGGTCTCTTCAGCCACCTAAGAATTCACCCTCAAGACCTCATGACTGGAGGACCATCATCCTCAAACTACGAGGGATCGCCTAAGGTTCATATTTGGATGGGATGCCACCAGAGAATATCAGGAGTTTCCAGGTAGACCTAAGAGGGTCTTCTGTTTGAAATCCATAAGAGACATTGTTAATCTGAGTTGAGAATACTGGTCTAACTGAATCAGTGATCTGACTTAGTGAACTGCAGCTTCCTGTGCACCAAGGTTAAACCCAAAAGCATGGATGACACCATCACCACTGAATGCTGTCCAGAACATCAGTCCTGCAAATTCATTAGAGTGCCCAGAACCACAGTCTGCAGTTTGTTTCCAAAATGACATCATGTACCTTCTGGCACTTGCATAATAGCTAATTAAAATTAAAAGAGAGTGAACGAGATAAAGGAGAGGCTTTTCCTTTAATATTTAATTAAAAGCTCCCAAATATAATTGTTTTTCCAGTTCTGACAAAATATGGATAAGCACTTTGCATGCTTTGTTTATGCAGTTCTTTCTGGGCTAATTAATTCTGAAAATAAAAGGGTCACTTTGGGGGGGGAAAGAGAAGCTGCCCGGGGTTAAAGCAACTGCAATTACAACATAAACAAAACTCCTGGTTGTTATAGTGATGGAATAACACTCAGGGGAGAAAAGCTCAAGGTAACAACCAGATGGATGCTCTTCCAACTCTCTGGGGTGGACCATTACGTTACTCTTTCAGGCTGAGATCCTGTTATTGATTTACACTAGTATAAATGATGTTATGTTAGTGGTGAAACTTTGTTGGAAATAGTGTGAGGATGTTATCCTATTATGGAGGACACATACTCTGTTCTTATGGCTGAGGTGTCATAGGGTTTGTCTACATGGTCCAAAAACCTCTATACTTACTTACCATGAATGGACTGCTGGCAGTCTTTACAACACATAGTTTCTGGAGAATATCATGACATGCTTTTTTTGCTTCAATACAACTTTGCCCCACTTTTGGCATTCTCTGGAGTCTGCTTGAAATGCCAAAGTACCTTGGTCATGGAACTTCAGCTGAACTTCTCACCATTGCCTCTCATGTCTGCGATGTTAGAATTGGGTGCTCATAACCAGCAAGAAGTAGGAGTGATTGATCCGGCTTCCTCTTGTTGGTCATGTGAGTACCCCATTCTGAGATCAGCAGGGCTGACTGCAGCTGCCATGTGCTCAAATGAAGCTCTGTTACTGTATCTATAGATAGGGGCAGCAGCACTGCTAAAACAGAGAAGGTGTTGTGGATAGCCCAGACAGCGAGAGTGAAGAGATGCTGGTTGAAGGGCTAGCATTGGAGTTGGAGCCCAGCAGTGTCAAGCAGATCCCTCAGCCAAGCTTAAATGAAAAGTCTATGGAAATAGTTACCACTTCTAAGATTGCAGATCAAATATAAGCAAGTTCCTCTGAGCAGGCAGAGAAAAGGTGGACCTGTGTAGAAAGAGGCCTCAACTTCACAGGTCCATTAGATTAGCAGAAAAACTAGTTAGCAATAGGTAAAGCCTGAGAACCTAGTATATAAAGAGCTCAAGTGCAGCAACTTGTTGCTGATAGCAACATCAGTGTTTGGAGTTGTGACCTTGGGCTGTTGCTTATCTCAGATTTGTGATCTCTGGACTTACCCTTGGATCCTAGCTTTCAGATTTTGGATTGACCTTGGACTCTAGAATCTCTTGGATTTCAACCTTGGAATGGACTAGTAGCTTCTCTGGTGTGTTACCCTGCTGTTATTGCCTCTCAGCTGGACTATTTAGCTTGAACTCAGACCGTTTATTAACTCCCTTCTTATAAACAGGGTTGAGGCTTGTAACAGAAGGTGACAATCCAGCAGAGCAGATGTGGTTCCAAACCATATGGACAATAGCCCCAGCTATAGCACATAAGTACCAAATCCAGGGCTGCTCTAAATGCAGATTTACAGTGGGCTAACCTGCCCCTAGTTATCATCATTGTCTAGGAGATACCGTAAGAGTGGTCTCAGAATATAGGGAGCTGGATCAACTATCGAGTATATGGCCATAGCATTCATTGTGTGGACAATGTAATGATTATATAATTTCAGTGCATTTAGGGCAGTATAGTTTTATGTTATAAAACCACTAACTAGGATCTTTGCTTTGGATTATACCTTCCGTATTCTCCAGCTGTTCCAGTTTGACAGGGACAGTCCCAATTCATCCCCCGCTGTCCCACTTTTTCAGCTGGTTTTTGCTAACCAACCAATGGAATTAAAATACCACATACAATATATGGAATGAAAAATTGGTAACTTTGGTTAACTGTTACTATTTAATTATTTATTTGTCTGGTGAGGCACACTTGTTTTTTTCCAGTTTGGATTTTGAGTTGTTATCTCATACATAATCAATTTGAGTCATTCATATTGAATACTCCAGGTTCCACTTCTTCCTCAATAGATATGTGTAAGGAAACATTGCAAGGCAGATACTCATAAAGCCATTTTGGGATTATTTACTCAGAGATACGAGAATTTTGCAATATGGTTATGGTGTTATTTTTGGCATAAAAACTGAATTTGATATAGTTTCTTATCCAGTTCCCTGGCAACAACAGGACTAAATTAACACAATACTACCCTGTTTCCCCGAAAATAAGACATCCCCAGAAAATAAGACCTAGTAGAGGTTTTGCTGAATTGCTAAATATAAGGCCTCCCCCGAAAGTAAGACCTAGCAAAGTTTTCTTTTTCTTTGGAAACATGCCTGCCAAACAGAACACCAGAGCTTGCAGGATCAGTAAATGTACGTACTATAGATTGTTGTACATGGAAATAATGGCAGTAACAAGAAATTCTTGATTGATTCAGTTTGTTTGGTTATGCCGGTGTGTGATGACAACTACTGTACAGTATATAATAAATGTTCAATTTTTTTGTTCAACAATGAATGTGAATCCTTCTTCATGGAAAAATAAGACATCACCTGAAAATAAGACCTAGTGCATCTTTGGGAGCAAAAATTAATATAAGACACTGTCTTATTTTTGGGGAAACACGGTAACAGGCTGTGAAACCTCTGCATTGGATTCTGTGTTCTATGTGCATACACATAGAAAGCACTAGAAATACAAGACTCAAACTAGACATTAAGAGGAATGCAATTTTAGATTTTCAAATTAGACCCATGTTTACATAACAGTAACCAAAACAATAATCATGCTAAATGCAAGGTACAAAGATGAGAAAAACACCATGCTATGATAAACAGACATCTTTTCCTCATTCAACTAAATATGTGCTCAAGTGATCTTTTGAAGTGATTCTTATTGTGATTAAATCCATTGTAATATTTGGCTTATTCAGCAGGCTATGCTCTTTATTTTTCATTGCAGATTTTTAATTCATTGTGACCTTTTGGTTTCAATCCTCCATCTATACGTTTAATCCAGAACACAGACAACTGACAGGATTTGGGGGTGGGGGCAGGGGGCATTGCTCCAGGATCACTACTCCAGGTTTTAAATCTTTTGTTATAGCAACAATAATAATGATAATAATAATAATAATTCTTTATTTGTATCTCGCTTTTGGGACACAAAGCGGCTCACAACATTATGTAAAAGACAATACAAAACAATATATGTATGTAAAACATTAGTCTATTAAAACAGATTTACAGTAAGAAATAAATAAACATATTTAAAAACATTTATCAAATACAAAAAAACAAGAAATGACTAGGAAGCTTATTTCTGGGGTCCTGGGGTCTACATGTGCTCTACAATACATAGTATCCTGACCTGTGACCTAGAGATTTGCGCCTCCCTATATGACGTTTTTTTAATTAAAAAAAACCATTTCCTTTCATCATCCTTAAAAGCAAGCATGTATGAGACAAATAGAGAGATAGATAAAAGTATGTATCTCTCTATACGCAACACTGATGACGTAAACTATAAGTAGATGGAATTTTTGTCTTAGTTTTTAAAATGATGATGATGATGATGAAAGTTATTTATTTGTACCCCACTTGCTTCTCTTAAACAAGGTTGAAAGCGGAATTTTTATCAAACAGCTGGACATCGATATGCCCTGGACACTTTTCTATATGCAGTTCACTGTTCTCCCCAGTGTAAGGTACTACCAATTTTATCTCACCTTTTCCCATCCTAAGGTCCCTGTTGCTAACTTTCTTGTGCAGTTCTCATAGCTATGGGCTAGAGAAGGGTCACACTTGTACACACTGATTTTCTTTATTTGCTATGGTACTATGCAACTTTAGAAAGCATATTTTCTATCAGTGACTATACAGGGGGGTAGACAAGAGTTAAAAATTTACACCCCAACATAGGCTCCTCGTATGACCAGTAGTTAGGAATTTTCTTGCTGGCTTAAAAGTCTGAGTAGAATTTTTTTGAGACCGAGGTCTCTTCTTAACAGTGAGGAGGGCTTGGATTCCACAGCACTGAGCCATAACAGTTCAAGTAGTGCCAAACTGCATTAATTCTACAGTGTAGATGCACCCTAAGTAACACAACTAAGTAGCTGATATAGAATGCTGTCTCTTATCACTAACTCTAATGATGACAGATAACTTCTTTTGGGACCTCAGATCTATCCTTATTTTGAAAAAAAAATGCACTTTTCAATTGGAGCCATTCAGACTTATTGGGGTCATGGAAATGTCACTAGTTACCAGATATTTTAGTCTGGTCCTATAAAGCAGGTATTTCAACTCTTTTATTTTTCATGAACTTCTTTCCAAGCATCAAAGACAGCCCCGGTACCACTACCTGAATCAAGATGAGATGTGTTTACTGTGGGACTTCATAAAGGCTGGCTGTGTCCTAGAAGCTATAATGACAGTGAACAGCAAGCAATTGTAATGATGTGAATGCTTCGTGGCAAGTTAAATATTAAATAATATTTAAATTAGAACATAAATATTATAATGCATAATTCAGCAGGAAGGCGCTGTTGTAGTCGTATCACGGTGGAGGTCAATGCCCTCCTGCGAACACTCAATCCTGGTTCTTACATAAACTCTCTGTACTTTATGGCATACTTTTTCCCATTGGAAAGAGTACACACAAGTGAAGTTAGACTTTTATGCCTTTTAGTTGGCGATGCAGTGTTCATTTTAAGTACTTATGAGGGAACAAAGAGTTTAAAGCCCTCCTGACTGTAATGTAACCTTCCAACATAGCATCTGTCTCAAATTCTCTATAATGCATTTTTCCTAATGCATTTTAACCTAAACCCTACATTGAATCATAGACATAGAGTTCGAAGAGACCACAAAGGTCATCCAGTCTATCCCTCTGCATGCAGGAATATATAACCTGAGTACTACTGATAAATGTCCATCCAGACTCCATCACACTCTGGGGCAGTGTTTTCCACTGTCAAACGGTTCTTACCATCAGAAAGTTATTCCTAATGGAATCTCTTTTCCTATAGTTTGAATCCATTGTTCTGCACTCTGGGACATTATCACACAAGACTCTAAAAATGGGTCTGACTTACAAACCTATATCAGGTTTCAGCTGGAGCTCACCAGGATAGCCAATCTTTCTCTTGCACCAATCCATTTCCTATGCGCTTGAAGAAAAGAGCAAGTGTGTTTAGCTACCACATATGCTGGGCTTGTCTTTTCACAATCTGTTCATTATCCATTCATCCATGTTCCCCATTTTAATAGAGGAGTTATGCAACCCCACCTGCTCAAAATCTTGTGAGATTGGGATTTCACGATTAAATATTTCTGCAAGTTCCAAAGCACTGTCTCTTTGAATACTTTAAATATTAACAAAAAAGAAATATGCATTCTGCATTTGCAGGCCTTTCTCTGGTTTGTGTATCCTGTAAGTGGAGGACTACTTCTGATTGACAACCCCATAAAAGTTACTGCTTTTTATGATTTCCTTTAATCTCAATTAATAAGAAAGGATAGATGCATTTTGCAATTACAAGTCTTTCCCTGGTTTGTGTATTTTGCAGGGGAGAGGGCTATTTCTCATTGCAGTTCAGACTTAGGTTTGCAAAAGCCAGTTCAAACAGTTGCAAAAGAACAAAGGAAAGTTAGTATGGAAATGGCTAAGCAAATAGTATGGAAATGGCTATCAAGATAGAAAATTGCTATAAGGGACATTGAAATTGTATGATTTCAACATTTTTAAAGGAAATGATCTGGCAAAAGAGTAAAGTTATGGCTTTGCAATCCTGGCTTCTTCCATTCTGACAAGCAAAATGCAGAGCGGGTCCAACAATGAGGCAAATTAAGTGGTCGCTTCGGGCGCAAAACATACGGGGGTGCAGTCGAGACTGCTTTTTCAGTTGATTTGTTGTAAAACATGATGTTTTGGTGCTTAATTTGTAAAATCTTAATGTAATTTGATGTTTAATAGGTTTTTCCTTAATCCCTCCTTATTATCCAACATTTTTGCTCATCCAATGCTTTTATTTTTCAGTGATTGGTTTCGGGGGGGGGGGCAAAATTCTGTTCGCCTACACTTGAAAAATACCTAAGGCCGGCTCTGGCAAAATGACTAGCACTTTGGCCATGGAAACGTGAAAGAGTTCAAAGTGATATCCCCCAAACATGCCCACAATGACAAACCATAGTTCCCAAACTCACCGTTGAAGTCATTTTGGATAACCACAGAATTGAAAACATCCTTTCAAATATTTAAGCGTAGCTATCATGCTCATGTTCTACCTCCTCTTTTCCAGGATAAACATACCTAGCTCCCTCAGCTGCTCCTCATAGGACTTGGCTTCCAGAGCTTTTGCTATTTTGTCCACCCTCCTCTGGACATGTCCCCGCTTGTCAATATCCTTCTTGAATTGTGGTGCGCAAAATTGGGCACAGTATCCCTGGTGAAGGCTGATCTAGACAGAATGAAGTGGGACTATAGGAAGCATGATGGCATGAACTAAACATATTCCAGTTACCTTCAGTAGCTGTATCATAGGATAGTTATAGTCAATTCATTTTGCTTCTTTTTTTCATTTTTCATTGTGTTCTCAAAAGCAGAGGCACAATGAAGGAAAGAAATTTCAGAAATATTCATCATTCATCCACGTTTCGCCCTTTAAATTTCAAATGAAAAACAAAAAGTCAAGCTCAAAATTCAAACCTTGCATTTTTGAATATGAAATTTTAAATGCATAGAGCCAAATGCTTTCAGCTTGTTGGCGTTTCTTTTGATAGATTTGATTTTGGCAGGCTTCAGATATGAAATCTCATAATCTGTCATCAACTGTCAAATACTAATTATCATTACACGTCAACGATCAAATGTTGCCAAATCTTAAACACTCTGGCCGACATCCAATTGCTAGTCCCAACTAGAGTAGACCTATTGAATAGTTTCCAGAATGGTAAGCCAACCTATACGTAAATCCTGTCAATTTCATGAGTAAACTCTGACTAGAACTAGCAATCACCTGCCAATAATCAATTAGGCTATTCACTAGTACGATTCAGATTGTTTTGGAGCGTAGAAAGGTACCACACAACATGGTGAGTATTTTCTGCCACACTCTCCTGAATCTATCTATCTATCTATCTATCTATCTATCTATCTATCTATCTATCTATCTATCTATTTATCTATCTATCTATTCAAGCATTTTGATATATATGTGTGTGTGTGTTCAATTATTTTAAAATAATTTTCTGATTACTTTATGAAATTTCATTTAAATGGGTATATTTCCTGGGTTTTAAATTGACTTGCTTCAGACAAGTTTCTGGGCTCCATTCAAGGTTATTACCTATAAAGCCCTATACACTTCGGGTCCAGCCTATCTTCAAGACCACATCTCTTCCTATGAACTTTGAGATCGGCAAGGGAGGTGCTTCTCTCGGTCCCACCACCGTCTCAAGCGCAGTTGATGGGGACAAGAGAGAGGACCTTCTCTGTGGTGGCCTCCCCCGTCTCTGGAATACTCTCCCAAAAGAGATTAGATTAGCCCCCACCTTTTAATCCTTCTGATCCAGCCTAAAAACATAGATTTTTAAACAGGCTTTTGACCTCAGGTAGACTGAAATGGGCCCAAATGAGGTTGATACTCTGGCACTTTTGTTGTGAATTGATGGCAGCTAGTTTTATCTACAGATGTTCTGTGTTTTTAAAATTGTGCTATTTTGATTTTATGTTAAATGTGTTGATAGTGGTTGTTGTTATAATTTTATAACAATATACTCATGTATTGTTTTATATTATATGCTGCACCCTGGAGTGCCTTTGTAAGCTGTTCTGAGTCCCTTCGGAGAGAAGGTGGCAGGATATAAATAAAGATGATGATGATGATGATGATGATGATGATAATGATTATTATTATTATTATTATTATTATTATTATTATTATTATTATTATTATTAGGTCACTTTATCCAACCTTGGTTTATATGGATAATATTGAACATGATGGACCAAATGCCTGACTTGATATCAGGCATCCATTCTATGACAATCTTGATTTTATTTAGTATACCTTGTACAGACTAGAGTTGGCTCTTCTAAAATTGCAGACTTTGAAAGTCCATAGTTTTATCTAGATATATTTGCGATTGAACTCTTGCCCACGTTCTGTGTCACATCACAATCTTTTCTTATTTTAGATGCACACTTTTAGTAGCCCACATGTTCTTGCATCAAATTCAAAGAAGTAAAAGGACAAGGAGAAACTTTGATGATTATGGCTGGATTTACACTGCTATATAATGCAGTTTCAGAAGGCAGACTAAGAGAGGTTGCAGCAGTTTGCCTTTGCCTAAATCTGCTGGGAAGAGCTAACTCTTCCACCATAATAATGTAGCCTCATCTATGCTGCCATACAATTCAGTATGAACTGCATTATAATTGTCACTGTAGACTCATATAATGCAAATTGAACTGAACCAGATTATATTTATATTTATTTATTTACTTACTTTATTTGTATCTCACTCTTCTCACCCCGAGGGGGACTCAGTCTACAATGAATGAGTCTACAATGCCCTGTAATTCAGTTCATTGCAGTTAATCTGCATTCTGAAACTGGATTACATGGCAGTGTAGATGGGGTCTATGAGAGACAAAACTTGGATGTACTCTGCCATATACTACAGTTTCAGAATGCAGATAAACTGCATTGAATTGAATTATAGAGCTCTGTAGACTCATATAATTCAATGCAGTTAATCTGCATTCTGAAACTGAATTATATAGCAGTGTAGGTCCAGCAAAATTTAATCCCCATCTCCCATTTCTGGCTTTTCAATCCAGTTATTTCAAAATTTTATTGACATATAAGGTCACATTTTTAAGCCATACAGAAAAAAACAAAAACAGGCACATGAAAGTTGTTCATGATGTGTAATCTTCATGTGTTAGGTCTTGATTTGATCTTGTGTGACATATAGCTAGCTACTAGCTAGCTATACATATACAGTACAGCCCAAACTACTCAAAAGTATATTCCACTACCATAAGATTGCAGTACCTTAGTCTCTTTCCTTTTCCATAAATAACCTCCTCTAAAACTGGACACATTGACACTTTCAAGGTTGAAATGTACCACCAAAGTCAGAATTTTTATGGCTTGGTACTTGAACAGCTGAGAAGCAGTTAAAATACACTCTGTTTTGCTCAATAATTCATTTCAATCCCTGGCAGATTGATTTTCATGGGTTGGTTTGCTCCTTTCAGCACCCTGCTTGGTAACAATGCTAATGAGAAACTATCTATTAAACTCTTGCCAAATTCTTTCTTCCCTTAATAATTAGATTTATGTTGGAACTTACCCCCCTTTCTCCCAGGTGGTGGAGGTGATGCTTTCCAATAATAAGTCAATAAGCTTCAGTAGCCATTTAGCTCTTTGTAGGATTTTAAAACTTTCTGTGCCAAAAATGAAGGTGGGAATATGCTGTGCTCCCCCCCCCCTCCCTCCAGGCATTTTGACCAGATGTGACAATATTGGCAGAACAATGATATTACCCATGATAGCAGCAAGCGTTTGCCTAATAATTTGGAAGCACTTTTAGCATTCCTCAGGCCAGAAATGACCAACTCCAGATAATGGTCTCTAGGAAACTAGACTAGTTAGCTTCATAATGAACTTGGCATGATCTAGCCACAGAGGCCTTATAATTAGGGAACACAGACAAGACCTCCAGAAACTTCCTTTTTTAGACTGCAGTATCTAGATCTCCAACTAGCATGGTGATTCTATGAATTTCCAATTCTTCTGCCAATAATTGTTCAAGTTAGATACCTTTGCTTGCCTATACATGACACGAAAGCTAATTGTTAACTTACATATTATTTTATAAGAGTTTAAGCATAGCATGTATTTATGATGACTTCCTGTTTGATTTGTTTTACAACACCCTCTCTTTCTGCACTGCTTTTACAGCAATTTACTTCTTTTCTCTCTCCCCTCCATGGTTTTAACCATGAACAAGTTTCAGTAGATTAGGCTACTTTTATATGTTTAAGAAAAGAAAAAAACTTCTAAGGCTGTTTTCATCTCTTTTAGATCCTATACAGAAATAGACAAGCATTTGACCCACTGTTGTTCAGCTTCTGCCTTGCTTGCGCGGCTAATCCTATGAGATCTATTCCTATTTCTGTTACTTTCCATTACAGTTTTTCCAAGTTCTGAGACATGTACGTTGAGATCCTAGATCCAGATGTGTAGTGTAAATCTATCTCTGCATATGATATTATGTGTTGATTATGGTATGTGAACTTTCTGTTAAATGACAATGTTGCATAACAGAATATGCATTTGATGTGTTTTCCCCCCTCTCTGCTAGCCTTTTCTTGTTGTGAGTAAGCATGGATCAGCTTCTGTCTTGCCAACTGGATTTCTACACCTGAGAAATATACTTCTATTTTAACATTTCCCAATATACAAAGGGATCTTGAAGCACTTTGAAAACCAAGTAGCATAAACTTTTATAGACATATGAAATACAAAACTTGTGTGTAGGGTGATGAGGTGGCAACTTTCATTTTAACCATCATCACCGTGGGACAAAAGCAGGGAGAAAGTTATTGCCTGAAGTCTAGGTGAATAGATAATCATGTGAATGGTGGAGAGAGTTACTTGAATGTAATGTGGATTCTGGCCAGTGATGCGCTTTTTAAGTTATTACACATCGGACTAGTTGCCCAAGGCCTGAAAAGTGATACACATTCAGAAGACCCATGTGACTGAATGCAACAGTGTGTGGCTAAATGTTAGAGGTATCGATGTGGATTAGATGTAAACTTGTGGTTTCTGATTAAAATTCTGTGGGGCACAGCATTTTCTTTGGCCTGAAAAAATGTTGAAAAACTGTCTTACTCCTTGGAAAAATATCAGAACACAGTTACTCTGAGGTAACTATTTTCACCATAGTTGTGATTAGATTCTTGGCTTATAACCTTGCATAAACAAATTGCATGCATTAGGGGAAATTATGCAAAAATACATGTATTAAAGAAATTATTAACAAAAAGTGGTATATTAGGAAAATAGCATCAAAAAGGTAATTGCTAGTTGGAAGAACATAGAAAAGCAGTATTTTGCTGCTGAAATGTTGGTTGAGGACAGTTCTGAATAAATTCTGATTTGTTTGGTCCCATTTTCCCATGTCTTTCATATTCACTTTATCTTCTCAGACACCACTACTTTGTCAGGGTATTGTGTATTGTGAAATGTTAAAATCAATCTGGATTCAGCAATTATGGAGTTAATGAGAGTCTGCTATGATTGATGTATCACAGGACCAATGGGGTCAAGTGTGTTTTGACCGGGACGTACTATCTTGGTTCCTGTGGAATGCGAGGGAGTAAGGTTTCCTGTGTCGAACGGAGAACAGCGATGAGCAATGAGCTGCGTGTGTGTGCATGGGTGCTTTCGGCAAGCACTCATGGAGGAAAGGACTGAATTGACTCTATTTGTAAATAGTTCATGTAAATAAAGTTTAATCAACAGTTGGACTTCGTCTGCTGGAGTGAGTTTATCCAGTGCTGTTTTCCACACGGGGAAACAGTCTGGAGAGAAGGAGGCAGACCGGGATGGTGAATTTTTTGGATTTCACTCTGCTACCCATCATCCCCGCTGACATACTTTGTTTTACATTTTCCTGGACCACTGAAATAGATAACTACAAGTTTCCTTCTCTCATTCTTTAGGGCAAAGCTTTCCAAACAGTAGAGAGCATATCAGGCTTTCACCCGAAGGTTGGTGGAAAGTTTGGTATGAATATGTTTTGTAAAAGGATAAGCCAGCATAGTGTTTCTATGTATTATGACATGTTTTGATGGGATTAATTCAAAGTAGGGTTGGCTTGAGCCTTGGGCTACAACTCTAAAGACCATGGTTCAAATTCATGCCTGGCCATGTGAATCTATTAGGCGATCTTGAGCAAGTCCTACTCACTTAGCCACCTTTGAATTAATCCCATCAAGAAAGCTTCACCTTAGGGTTTCCATAAGCCTAAATGCCTTGAAGACACACACAACAATAATTGAGACTAAATTTACCTGTGATAAGGCCCTTACTACTCTGCCATATAAAATCCAGATTATCTGCTTTGAACTGGATTATATGACAGTGTAGACTCATATAATCCAGTTCAAAGCAGATAATGTGGACTATCTGCATTGATAATCTGAATTATAAGGCAGTGTAGAAGGGACCTAAGACCAACCTCATTTGATACTTCAATCCAAGTTGTTTTCATAATAGTATTTTGTTGCAGTTCTTATTTCTGATTTTTTTTTGTTTCGTTCTGCTCTCTTACACACTGTGTCTTTCTCCCATAAATAAGATGTGCTGTTACACTGCTTGAAAGCAAAGCATGAGAAAAGAAAGAACAAAACACAAAAACTTACAAGGTGTGGGGAGTTTGGCTCACACAGTATGCTATTCAAAAACCACTAATGAGAAAATGAAGAAAGTAAATATGCACATATTCTTCAAGGTAATGCCCCCTTTCCCAAGAATCATTCATCTCACCCTGAGAAATAGAGAGGAAAGTCTAAGTCCGAAGACTCAGGACCAGTCCCTGATATAAGACAACATTAACAAAAACTGAGCAGCTTCAAGAGGGTCCACATAATAGAAAACTGGTCTTCAGAATCTCTATGTTGCCTACTCTTGTTCTAATCAGTGGTTTAGAACTTGAACCAATAGCAGCTTATTGTACTCAACAATATTTTCTTTTTATATATTAGTAATCTTAATATCCTGCCTTTCCTGCAGTAAGCTCAAAATAACATCCTTTATTCTTCCATCCTGCACTTCTTTAATAGCTCAGGTTGACAGAAAATGTTCATAAGTAATCTTTGTAACTCAGAAAAACACTGAGCCTTCCAAATTTCAATCTGGGACTCTAACCCATACACTGCATGATTTGGAAGGTGTGCTATAGCTCTTCCATAATTGCATGGCCTCTAATGGTTCCAGTTTAGCAAAGACAGTCCTAAGCAATTCTTTCCTTTCACTTTTTAAACTGCTTTCAAATTGTCAGTGTCTCTCTCTTCCTCCCACATTCCACATTCTTTATTTGCAATAAACTGAATTCAAAATGCAAAAGTAGTTTGCTCTCTATTAAATCAGCAGGGACAATTAGGAGAGAAGGGGGCAGAATCTTGCCCTTCCCAATGGATTTAGACAAAAGCAAACTGCTGCAGTTTCTCTTAGACTGCCAAATAATGCAGTGTAGAGTCACATTTGGCTCAGGGCACCCTTGTGTGACCTTAATATCGCCCGGATCTGGCATTTGTCATGCCAGTTCTCAGCCACATTATGTGCCTGTGTAGAAGGGCTCTTAGTTTGTGTTTTTCCTCATTAACAACTTTTGTCATCTTGGTTTTCAAGTGTTTCAGGGATCCACTCGTTATGGAAACCACATACATGATCCCATGCAGTGTTCTCTCCATCTTCTCCCCATTTCTCTGAGTTGTTGAAGCGGAGTCCCATGGAGGTCATCACATGAGACAAGGTCACTTCCAGTTGTTGTCTTTGGGACTCCATTGTGGGAAGGAAATGGAGGGAAGATACTGTTTTTAGGAACTGGGTGCTACCTGACTCCCAACAACAGAAGCCGGATAGAAGTGAGGAAAAGACGTGGAATGGCTGCCATCCCTGAAGATGGAAAGGCATCGTAGGGAATAAAAGGTATTTCCCTCCACTTTTACTGCTTTCATGTGATGAGGTCCTAAATGCGGAAACATATGCTTTTAAATCTAATCCAGGATCAAAGAAGTTTGGAAGGTTCTGGGAGCTCTAGTCCAAGAAGTAATGTTTCTAAGCTCTGCAACCTCTTCTAGCTTACGTGCTCTTCCTCATTAATAACGTTTGACATCTTGAACATACACTGCTGTTTCTTTGCCATATGTGTCTGAGTTTCCATCTGTGAAATGTAGAGGATATGTAACTGAGAAATGCTTTTTTCAAAAGAGATTTTATTTCAGGGTGGTTTTTTTTGTCTGTCAGGTGATTTGTATGCTTGTTATCTACAAAGACACTTGAATCAAGCCAATATTCAACTTATAATATTTATTGTAAGGCTCTTTTGATCTTCTGCTGAGGTTCATGTGACTGCCCTGGCCAGGATCTCTCACTTTATACATAGATCTGGAAACATGAGTGCCAGAAGAGGTGGGGGGGGGGGGACTTCTCTCTATATTATAGTATGTATCTTCCCCCAAACCACACAGTACATTTTGATCACTATTTGGGGATGTTTGTGATCTGCTTTATCTGATCCGTGCACCCAGCTGAAGCCTTCAAGTTCAATCAGATCTCGCAAATTAAAACCAGAATGCTTTGAAGGGCTCCCATGTAAATATCAACATTAATATTGTGTTGGTCTTTGGGAACTGTTTACTGCTTATCTACAGATGATGGAGGGTGTGTATGTGTATATGTGTGTGCTTTGGCAGAAGTACATCAGCAACAACATTCCTTAATTAACCACATAGATACGTCTCTTCACTTCAAGTGGTTACAAACACCAGGGCTCTAAACTACAGCTTAGCTTTGACTTCTTTGCTTTTGAGGAGTTTTTGTGTGAACCATGTTCTCCATTTCTGGTAAAACCATGGTTGCACTGTTTCTGGAAAAACATTTTAACTATTGAATCTTTATGTGAAGATGTGTTGCATTTCTGCAAAATAAAAAAACTGGTTTTTGTGCAAAATGTAATGTTTTGTTTAGCTTATAAATGCTTGGACTTAAATACTGAGGAATAAGGTAGTGCTCCTAGGTTAAAAAAAACAATAAAGTTTAAAAGGAATGGGTGCAAGGTCTAAGGAGTTATGATGTTTGAAAACCATTCAGGAAATGGCCATCTCATAATCCTTCTCTAAGATAATAATCACAGTCCCTCCCACAAAGCAGAGTGTTTGACGGAATTATGATAAAGTGGATCAATCTAACAACCAGTTGGTCCTACCTTTTCCCTCTTCCTCCCACTTTGTAACATTTCTAAATCTAGAAGACTTTAGAAAAGAGGTATGTGCCACATCCACGTACTTCAGAGTAGGGCATCCCCTCTGCCTAAACCACAGATGTTAATTTTTGTAGACAAACTGTTTTCCTTCTCTACATTTAATTGCTCCCAAAGCTTGGTGTGGTTCCACATTCTATTCTAGTTGCTTCCCTATAAGCCTTAGAATCTGAGATTCTGTAGGATAGGTTCAGTAAACTTTTAATAGAATACAGTGCAACACCAGTAAACACAGAAATGGTACCCATGGTGTTATTATGTACTTGTATCCAACAAAACATGTCCTCTCTAGGAATTTTCTAGGTCCTTCAGGTGATTCCATGGAATAATTCTGCCAGAAGTTGCTATGGGTTCTTGCTAGATGACCTATCAAATTCATAGAGAAGATATCTCTCTAGGATATTTCTAGATCTTTTGGTAATTGATGAAATTAATTTATTTCAATAGGGTTCACTAATATCCATGGTTTCCTGTTTCCAGGATAAGTTCAGGGACAGACCCCTTGTTGATATGGAAGTTAGAGTACATTAAGAAAACAACAAGGATAGCTTAATGAAACAAAGATAAAGTATTCCAAGGAGAGAATTTAGTCATGATGTTTTGTTGCCACAAAAAGTCATCTCCTACTTTCTCCCCTTTCCCCTTTCCCATTTCCCCTCTTCTCCTCCTTCCCTTTCTCCTTCTTACAAAAATTCATTTGATGTATGTTTCTCTTTCCTAAGCTGTCATCCTTTGTGGTGTTTTAATTACTAAATTCCATTTCTTAATTATGTTTGTTTATGTTTAGATGCCTCGAAGTGAAAATGTTGTGGTCAGAAAGAGTTGTGTTGGCTTGAAAATTTGGGTGGGTCCTGGGTCAAGGTGCCCTTAATGAATTCCCTCAAAGTGGAAGAGGTGGAGCCCACAAAATCTAGAACCTGACCTTTTTTGATTGATTTATAATAAGTGATGATGGTATCATATCATTACCATGAACAACTGGAGTGCATATTCTTGCAAAGGCAATCAGACACCAGACTCCAGACTCATTATTATAACTCCTTGGAGCCTCTTTGAATTGAAGTCTTCTCAGCCGATAGTAAGATAAAAGAAAAATCTTGGTCTCATCTTGAGCTGTAGTACAATGCCATAAGAAAAAGGAGTCCACAATCTAATTATCATGTGTTAAATGAGTTATGTGAGTGTGTCTCCATACTGGAGTAAGAGAGTGCTTTATTCTGAATTGGCTGATGTGACATGAAGGTCTTATCTTCAGGTGTGTACACATTACACTGAGTAATGGAATAGGACTTTCATTACTTAGCAAGTCTTTCAAATGAGGAGATGTTATCACTGCCTCTTAAGGGCATAAGAAGTTTCTGATAATGAAGAACCACTCACCAGCAAATGGATGCTACTGATATTTTTATAGCAATACAAACTACACTTCCCATCTCTCTATTCTATTATCCTTCTTTAAAAGTTTATAAATGTTACATAACATTATACCCTTCCATTGTAGGCCCAACTTGCACCAATTTTGTCTTCATTTTGACTTAAACTAAAATATGGCTCACCCTGAAAGCTCTAAGGGACTTTGGAATGAATAGATTAAACAATTTTATTGTTTAATTTTTAGTATTATGTTGTTTTAGATGTTTTCTTTTTTCACTGTTCTGATTAGTACAGAACAGTGTAAACAAATTAAAATGTGTAAAAACAATCATTCCCCATCTCCATACATCCATATTTCTACCTCACACTGAGATGTTAGGATGTAGTATTAAAAATAGGAATTACAGTATGCTTCCCATGGGCCACTTATGGACCAAATCTTCTGTTCCCCATCCCAAACTGCCTGCAGAGAAAAATATTGCACATTTTTAGATCCCCTTCCCCTAGAAAGGAAGAATTTAGCCAGTGAAATCTATGAGTCTCTTCTTAAACAAACTTTGCCACCATGTCTTATTTTATTTCCCATTTTTTTAAACAGAAGGATTCATATTAGTAATGCATTTTTCACCATTCATGATCTAGTCTGACAATACTGCAAGTTGTATACCAAGATATAGGGCAGAAATGGTTGAGCAGCTAAAATGTCTATTTGCAGTTCCTCTGGGATTGCAGACCTGAGCTTTTTCTCATTTGATTTGGAAATGCCAAAATTTGAACTTGGAACCACTTGTAGCTATGAGCAACAACAACTGCTGTTTTTATTACTTCCCTAATTTCCTCTATGTCTGTTCAAAGACAGAGATATGGAGCAGAAATATTGGTTAAGAAAGCCCCATTGTCTGGTAGCTAGGAATAGCCATCCAAATAATTTTGGCCACTGGATTCTATTCAAGAAACCAGAGGATAACTTTTTTGTTTTGGACAGTCACATTTTCACTCCAGATTTCTGTTTTTGCTGGCTAGATTGTGGTATTTGAAACTGAATTTCCAGTTCAGGTCTGGATTTAAATGTCAGCCTTTTGACAATAGCAATATTGTTCATAGATAACAGACACAGAAGAATGAACCTTTGAGTTTGGCTTCTCTCTCAGTTAGAAACACCACTATAGAGTTTGTTTTGTTTTCAAAATTGGGAAGAAGACCAAGTTGGAACAGAAATGCAGACAGGAGTGGGGGCAACGGCATAAATTCCAGGAAATAGGTTGGATGTATGAGGACATAATTAAAAGATATTGCCATGATATCAACATTCTATCTAAGGAATATGAAAACAGGAAGCATAGGACCTAGATAAGGCACTAAAATAACTCATTAACTTTTTAAAAAATTAAATAAAATTTTCAAAGCACTATAAAGAATGTCATTATACTTCTTCAGTCTAAATATCCTTCTACAGAGTAGACAGAATGAAACATCTTTTTTTGTTATTCAGTTTGCTTTGGCATTCAGCGTCAGAAATTGCCTTATACAAAACTGGAATACCATTCTACCTAGCCCAGTTGTTTTTTCTAACCCAAATCTGTGAATATTTTGCATTATACTATTATAATAATTTGATATCACCTTCCAGAAGGCTCTTCTGCCTCAACAAACTAAAAATCCCAGCATTCCACAGGATTCACACATGATGGTCAAAGTGGTATCAAAATTATGTGTAGTCTGAAAGGGATTGGAGCTCCAGAGTCCCAGAGAGAGGTTTTTCTCCTCATCAGGATGATATGAAGGATGGAATCTCATTCCACCTTGTATATAACTCTCATTTCTCTTGCAGAAAAAAGAAAGCCACTTTGGCAAAAAAGAAAAGCTGGAAGCTGTTTGAAATAAAAAACACAGAGATGTAAATTTTCATAAATTTAAATTCACAGATAAGAAGAAATAATTTTCTGGATTATATGGTCCATGTAGATGCAACCATAGTGAAATAATAGAACCATATATGATGAAGTGGGAGTCACTCTAGATTAGAGATGCTTTCTATTGGTTAACTTGTTTTAATCAATCAGAATTCTTTGAGTTACTTGGCAGTAACAGCAAATCTCTGTATCCAAAAGCTACCCTTGCATTTCCTGCAGTGCCTTTAAAATGGACCCACCCCATCCTATCCCATGGTTTGTGAGATGCTTCTGTACTCTTCAAATTTGGATACACAGGGTTCAGTGCAATCACCAGTGCCAACTAGAGTGGACCCATAGAATTAACAGGAACTTGGTAAGACAACATATATGTATGTTCCACTGAGTCAATGGTATATCCTCCAGCTTTCCTAATATGGCAGGAACAGTCCTGATCAATCCTCTGTTATCCCAATTTTCAGCTGTTTTTAGAAGTTCCAATTTCTTCCTTCTTCGTCGTCAAGCTGCTTCAGTTTTTGCAAACTGAGTTCAAATTGTAGATAGCACTGAATTACCTCACAAAGGGTAGGGGCAGGGGCAGGGATCGGGGGAAGGGCGTTAAGAAAGGAGGCAATTAAATTTGGTCCTTCCCTGTAGACCAGTGGTTCTCAACCTGTGGGTCCCCAGGTGTTTTGGCCCACAACTCCCAGAAATCCCTGGGAACCTACAAGTTGAGAACCACTGCTGTAGACCCAGGCAAATGGTTGCAACATGCCTTAGCTTATGTGTATCTCTTCATTAGTACCTTTTTGCCATCCTGGTTTTCAGCTGTGAAATGTTAGAGAGTATGCAATCGATTTACTCCATTTGGGATTACCAAGTGGATGTTACCATATAAAGCTATTGTCCCCCCAACTGTTATATGCCTGTGAAACATGTACCACCTCAACTTCTGGAATGATTTTGTCAGTGGTGCCTTTGAAAAATCCTGCAAATCTCTTGGGAAGACAGGTGGGCAAATGTCAGCATTTTGGAAGAAGCAAAGACCACTAGTATTGATATGATGATCCTCCGCTATCAACTTCACTGCATTGGCCATGTTGTCCGAATGCCTGATCACCGTCTCTCAAAACAGTTACTTTATTCTTAGCTTAAGAATGGAAAATGGAATGTTTGTGAACAGCAAAAGAGATTTGAAGATGGGCTAAAAGCTAACCTTAAAAACTGTGGCATAGAAACCAAGAACTGGGAAGCCTTGGTCCTTGAGTGATCTAACTGGAGGTCAGCCATTGCTAACAGTGCTGTAGATTTCGAAGAGGCATAAATGGAAGGTGAAGGGAGGAAGGCGCTTCAAGCAAACCTTGTCAGGACGACCTTCCATCTGGAAATCAATGTACTCATTATGAAAGAACACATGTATCTAGAACAGGTTTCTATAGTCATTTATGGACCCACCACTAAGATTCTACACTTGGAAGGCAATCATACTTGGCCAGAAGTGTCAGCCTATAATGATGAGCTGTGTTGTATTGTCATCTCACACTACACCAAACATGGGCGAACTTTGGCCCTCCAGGTGTTTTGGATTTCAGCTCCCAGAAATCCCAGCCAGCTTACCAGCTGTTAGAAATTGCGGGAGGGCCAAAGTTTGCCCATGACTTTATGATAACCATAAAGATACACCTGATGTCTTTATGGTAATCATACAAAAGTAAGGATGACAGATTTATGGATTAAAGTGACCATTCTCAATTTGATGAATCAACTAGAAGATTCAAAGCTGAGGTAAGAGTATATTTGGCTGGTGAAGTGGGGTTGAGGGAGGTTTTGCCTTTGGGTCACAATTGGTACATTATATGAAACTGCCGTCAAGTAGGCCAGGCAGGTGTTCCTAGCTTGTTTTATTGCAGTTGTTGGGCAGCGCATATAAAATGTGCTTGATGTTAAGAAATAAAGTAAAATAACAACTCGTGCTGGATGTAATTTTATCATGCCGAGGAAATGTGTATTTATGACACAGCCTCCGAATATAAATGCTTCAATATTGCCCCAAAATGAAGAAAGATTGAATGTTTTCCCTTGATTGCCATATTTTCTGCCCCACTTAATTTCATTTGGGTCCAGCTGATGACTGCAGGGGGATAAAAAGATTTTTTTGCAAGCTTTCCTGCATGCCAACAGCTGTAGCAAGACTACATACAGACATTCAGAACTGATGTACAGAGTTGAGACAGTCTTTCATCCTTCCCTCTATGCGGCTTTATTCTGCTTGTATGCATTTGTCTCTGTATATGTTGGCAGTCTCCTGGAATACTGACTCTCCCGACTGGTATGTAGAACCTTGAAGAAAGTCATTGTTTTTGCTGTAATTCTGACTCCCATCTGGGAGAGCTGGAAACTCAGCTTTCAGTTACCAAAAACTGTAGTAATTTCAGGGACCCTAGCAACTGAGGCCTTTAAATGAATATAACAGATATGTATGTTACCTAATAGCTTGAGTCTCAGAAGCCATTAAATTTACATCATACTTTATCACATTACAAATTATAATAGTCCAGAGTCACTGTTTTGCAAGAAGCCACAGACTTGGATCTAATACATATAACTTTTTTTTCTAGTTTTCTAGTTTATAAAAACTAAGAAGGAAAAAGGGGAAGCAAATATATCATAATACTGCAGCTGTACCAATAAAACACGTTTTCAAATTTCTCCCCTTTTCTTGCTGTTCTTTTCAGAAAAATCTTGAATTACTTGTTAACCTAATCAACAAGGCAGTTGATCATGAACATATGAGTTCAAACTACTTAATTGCACACACACAATCAATGAACATGCTTAAACCTGAATGTGTCTCCTAGAACAATTAATGCTACCGCAATTCTCCGGAAAGTGGTAGAGGAGAGATTCTGCAGCTCACATTTCTGCTAATCGCCTTCTTGCTAAACATCTTTTAATGAGCAATGAATATTAACCTTGCCAGATCTTGTGGTGCTAACCACAAGAATTGAAGTCGTATCAGTCATCAACTTAGGTGGCGTTTTCTTTTTCATAGAATCAGAGAAGAGACCATAAGGGACATCTAGTCTAATTCCCTAAAATGACAGAAATTTTAATAGGTATATACATTTACTTCTCAAAACAAAAAGGAATCAGTGATAGTGTCTAAAATCCTATTGGGTAGTCAGTTATGCATGTGTAACTAACTAGCATGCTTATGGAGCTATACAGTGCATTTCAGCTCAACTCTCCCTCTTCCTTACTTACCAGGATACAGCAGCTCCAGTTAATGGAGGTCCATTACTCTGGTATTCGAGAAACAGCTGACTGATATTCTTACTCCTTCCCATGAGTGATCTCTGTCACAACAGGCAGAACTGGGATCCCTGTAACAGTTCTTCTTTGCTTTGGTGATGAACCATGTGGCGTGGTTTTTTTTCCATGTCAGTAGAGACGTGAAAAACTGCAAGTCACTTCTAGTGTGAGAGAGTTGGCTGTCTGCAAGGACATTGCCCAAGGGATGCATGGATGTTTTGATGTTTTTACCATCCTTGTGGGAGGCTTCTCTCATGTCTCTGCATGGAGCTGAAGCTGACAGAAGGAGCTCATCTGCACTCTCCCCGGGTTGGATTCGAACCAGCAACTTTCAGGTCAGCAACCCAACCTTCAAGTCATCATCCACAAGAACTTAACCCACTGCTCCACCGGGGGCTCAATGGGGGTGGTGATGGTGGTGGAAATCAATCAGCTGCAATGGGGAAATGGACCCCCATTAATCGCAGTGGCTGCTGCCTTGTAAATGGGGATGGGTGCCTACATATTCCCTTCACTAAGTGGATGCTTTCTCATTGGTAGGGAATGATACCTCCATCTTCCATTAACTAGGGGTCACTTGGGCTCATCTACATTAACCATATAATGCAGTTTAAGGCCAGGTTCAAACTGTGGAAGCGACAAAATACATGCTCCAAAGCAGGTTACAGCATTTTTCAAGGGGAATGAAGCCCATTGAACAAAGTTGGGAGAAAGTCCCAAATAAGATCTTTAGTGCTTCAGTGGGCCCTCAATATTAATCCTATCACATGGTGAAATCGGCTCTGATAATGTGAATATCATGGTAGACACTTGCATGCACGTAAGGACTTTGTAAAATTTGGAACATGGGGCGAGGATTGCTGAAAAATGCCCCAAGGGCATGGCTGGGCAGCAGGGGACAATTGACCTCTGCATCAGGTAAGTAATTGCCTCCACTGCTATTACTTTTCACTTCTTTTTTCCAGCTTGCATGCCTCTGGAGCACTGGTGTGCATCTCACCCAAAACACCCATATTCTCCAGCAGCTGTCAAGTGCAGATACTGCAGATTCTGGAATTGGTTTGACTTCCTGGTTATCATAATTACCATCTTGGCCTTGAATTTGTTCCAGATATGTCAGTGCAATCATTCACACAGTGAAATCAGTGTCTGCCAAACCAATTCCAAATTAACCTAAGTAGTCAGTATAGATGTGTCCATAGAAATGATGAATACAACATAAATTTGGAGGTGTAATTCCAAGTTTCACATTTGTAACTCTCTCTCGATAAGATTCTATATTAACCACACCAGCCACCAAAATGGCCTCAAATAGCTCCAGATGCAGGGTTTCTGCGTTGGTCAACAAGAAAGCTGCCGAGGACCCTTTTTAAATAGCTTTGTCAAATGACCCAGTTAAGTCATGACCTACTGATCTGTGGCTATGTTCCTTAAGAGCTCCATATCAATTTGAGGCAAGTCTATTTTGTTGCTCTTGTTGCTGTTGCTGCTCCTGCTAACATATCTCTCTTGAATTTTTAACACCACTTTGTGAGGCACTTCATGACTTGCAGCTGAAAATATCCACACTCTCCACATATCAGAAAGAACAGCTAGCAAGGGCACGTAAGGTAATATGGAAGTTCAACCTTGGGTATTCAATGTGAGGTTCCTCATTCATACATGAAAATTTGTCAGCCATTAAATAATCAGCACACATGTGTGAACCAGCTGTACATTAGTACAAGAAATTTACTTGGCGTCATCTGCAGTTTCAGGGCACTGTCATCCCCAGAATGTGTTGCATAATTCATAACAAATTTGTAGGTTTTCCTCCCACAGGATGTGGTAAAGACCACTAGCTGTGTCAGTTTAAAAGAAGATCACACAAATTCACAGAAGATGGGCCATTCAGCACCTGTTCATTATTATTTATCTATTTAAAACAGTTTTGAGGCAAAGCCTCCTCAAGAAGGTTTATGAGATAAAATCAAAAGACATGATATACAGTCAACTGAAAACAGCATAAAGTCATTTTAAATACAGTAGGCCCTGCACTTTCATTAGGGTTAGAGGTACAAGATATCTGCTAAAGTGGAAGCATTGCAAATGAAAAATCTGCTATTATCTGAAAGAAAACTTATCTACAAATCTATTGGTGCTTCTCTATGATCAGTGTGTGTTGGATCTTTTCCAAATCCTTGTTATTATTTTTTTGTTTTGTTTTTGGTTGTCATAAACAAAGCAAAGACCAAACGTGGTGGGTGAACCATTGGCCAAGCCAGGGGTCCCCAAATGAAGGCCCAGGGGCCACATGCGGCCCATCAAAGCCATTTATCCGGCCCCCGTGATGGCGGCTCCCTCCTCCTCCGCCTTTCCCGCCCCCTCCCTCACCTGTTGTGCGCCTTCTAAAGCTTTGCTTGTTTATAATGGTATTTTAATTATTATTTAATTAATAATTTACTAATGGGTGCTTTGCCAGTGCTTTTGGTGCACAAAGGCAAAAGGGGGTTGGACTAAATGGCCCAAGGGGTATTTTCAAATCCTCTTCATTATTATCATTATTATTATTATTATTGGCACAAAGACACAGTATAACAGCAAATATAAATATGCTGGATTTCGTATCACAAAATCACAAGTTGAACACTTCCTTGGTATTTAGGACTGTGTGATGTATGATGATGATAATGATTATTATTATTATTTTATTGTATGACACAGCAAACAAGATAGACATGCTGGATTTCATATCACAAAATCATAAGTCGAACACTTCCCAAGTGTCTAGGACAGTGTGATGTATTTTCGGATGATGCGTGTAGATCCCAGTAGGGTGGCCTTTTGCAGTTGGCAGATCGTAATTTTGTCAATGTCTATTGTTTCCAAATGCCGGCTGAGATCTTTTGGCATGGCACCCAGTGTGCCCATCACCACCGGGACCACCTGCACTGGTTTCTGCCAGAGTCTTTGAAGTTCAATCTTGAGGTCCTGATAGCGGCTGAGTTTTTCCTGTTGTTTTTCGTCAATGCGACTGTCACCTGGGATGGCAACATCAATGATCGCAACCTTTTTCTTTTCCACAACTGTGATGTCTGGTGTGCTGTGTTCCAGAACTTTGTCAGTCTGGATTATTATTATTATTATTATTATTATTATTATTATTATTATTATCAACACTGAGGTTGGGTGGCCAGCTATCAGGGGTGCTTTGCTTGTGCTTTTGGAGCACAAAGGTAGAAGGGGGTTGGACAAGATGGCCAAAGGTGTCTCTTCCAACCGTCTTTATTATTTTTATTATGATTATGATTATGATTAACATTGAGGCTATATTTTTCCCCGTTTGGTTTTTTTTTTACTTCAAAATAAGAGATGTGCAGTGTGCATAGGAATTTGTAGTCTGGCCCTCCAACGGCCTGAGGGCCCATGAACTGGCCCCCTGTTTAAAAAGGGGACCCCTAGGCCAAACTATAGATTAAATGTTTATGTTAAAATACTAACGCCAGTATTGCTTCAGAGTAAAATGACATCATCAGTTTCCCTGGCCTATATCGGGACCTCATCACATTGAGGTCCTTAAGCCAGAGGACAGCAGGGGAATCTGTCAGGCAGCAAGGCAAATCCATCAGGCAGTGGGGGAAATTGGCATTAAGCAACCTACATTGCCCCCTTCCCAATCACATAGGGGAAACCATTGCTGCCCTGCTTCCCCCCTCATTGTACCCGGCTTAGCTAATGAGAATATGGGTAGCCACCCATGATCTCAGGGCTCTGTCCTACTGTGCTGCCAGGACAGAATCCCACCGTGTTATGTGATGGGCAGCGTCCTCAGACGGAGCCCAAGCCCCATGTGATGAGGTCCTAAGTCTACCTCATCACAAGTAAATAAAATAAGCAAAGCTGATAATTTATGGCTAATTACAAAAGTGATCAGCTTAAATTATCAAACAACTGACCGTACTGACATTATTTTACTTAATGATGAAAGCCCAATTGACAAAATTAACTGGCAGGGGTTTTTTGAGGGGGCTTTAGGGATTTTATTTTCCCATCTAAATTTCTGAAATGGATTTAGAGGTTTTTTTAAAAAAATAACTAATGGTAAATTTTACACATCAGTCAGCCTTGGATATTTACAATCACAATATCTTTTGCTGTCTGTATATGAACCATTGGCTGTGAGTGCTTCAGCCAATCTTCCTGTCTTGGAAGCATTCATATTATTTCCAAAGAAAATTCATCTAATTGAATTAGCTCATAAATGTTTGGTGAAAGCACCAAATTTCATGTCAATGAAGAAATCTATTGCACAAAGCTGCCATCCCATGGCATTTGTGTGATCTCAGATCCCAGCAACTTACTGGGATGATCGCCTTTGGTATTATATATCTTTGTGGTCAAATGACAGTGCTGTTCCAACATTCAATGACCCTGCAGCCAAACTTCCTGTTGGAAACTCCACCTTCATGCAGTTCCATAGCCCTGTAAATTTTTTAAATTGTTTTTTCAAAAGGAACTGTGAGGTTTTGAGGAAGTTTAGTTAAGAATGTTTTAAAATATATATTTTACCTTTAATTATCAGAATTAGGAGAGGGGAAGTACTGGACAATCCCCTCCATTGACATCACATCTATGGCTGGCATGCTGGGGATCATTGCACCAGGTAAGTTGTGGCATGATCAGGGCAATTGATGGGTTTTGGCCATCAATAGCAAGTGAGAGGTTTGTCATACAGAGGTGATTGACTGATGTAGACTGATGTAGAGTATACAGATTGTAGATTATCCCTCCCCAAGAAAAAAATCTCCTCCTTTTTGTTTTTGAGTTGGAAGATGAATTCCACTTCTGAATCTCATTCAATATGCTGGTGCAGTTCAGTGCATTTCTCCCGACAGGGTAAGAAAAAAAGTCATTCTGTTGGATCAATTTGTCACGAGGGGGGTTTTGTGGTCCCCATAGGAGCTTTTTAATGGTTCCTGGGGTGTGTGTCGAGACTTTCCTGAGTGGAACTGGATTTATTTAATCCACATTCTGATCCAGATTATGTGGTTGTGCAGAAGCAGCCAAAGTCCACATTTACAGTTGAGTGGAATCAAGTTTAGACAATGCTGTTTAATCAAGTCAATGGAAAATTGAAGTAGCTTCAATACTGAAATTTTTTTAAGATGTAAAACTAAATTTCTTCAGAGCAGAATGGGTTCTTCAGATATATTGGGCATTTCTGTGTCTTTATAGAAAGAAAAAATCTACTTAGACTAAATGTTGGCAGTGTAATACACTCTTGCTTCTGGCACATGACATGGGTGTGCTCAGTGGTTATTTTTTCTTCTTGGATGTATTACAACATATTAATTTTGCATTAGAAAAATCTTTGATATTTGTGGATATAATTTAAACATACCCATAGATTTAAATTATATCTCTGTGACTTGGAAGCCAGATGATGATCAATGTGGTTGGATCCTGCATGGTTTTACTGTTGCTAAAGGACTTTAACTCCAGGATTGGAAAGATTAAATAGTCACTATCCATCATTTGATGGTCAGAGCATCTTATTGCTTTTCCGAAAGCTTAATACCAAGCATGAATATGTATTCTACAGATGTCAACCTCAAGAAAATGTATTTTTGAACATATGGTATACTTATATTAATGCCTATGGTAGCCCACATACATATCCCATGAATCTCCCCCTTTCCTCTTTTCTGTTTCCTGTGTTTATATTTTCAAAATGTCATAATTTTGAAGATTTCACTTACAAAAGTTCTATGAATCCTATGAAAATGATTCATGCCCTTTATTAAAGGCTAGTCTGTATATGGACACTGCGCATTACCCATGCGGTCACAATAAATTATGGCATGTTCACTCATTTAGTTTTAGTCCACCGAGCATTTTCATTCTCTACCAGCATAGCTTATTCCCACAGGATGCCTTTCAAACTATAATTGTTGCATAAAGTAATTCCTCTTTTTATTTTACCAATATTGGTAATTACTACTCATAAATCCTAATACAAGACAAATGAAACATAGGAGAAAAGCTTTTATGGGCACTAAAATTTCAATGCTCAAAGCACCAAGCAGAATGCTCCCATTACTATTAGTAGAAAGTCTAAAATCTTTTTGGAAGGCCCTTCAACCACCCTAACTAGACATCTTGTGGAAAAAAGGCAGCAGGTCTTCTTGAAACACCCTTCTCAGAGATGTTAGCCTGGCATCTTCCTTGTTATTTTTTTGTGGGATTCCACCCCCCCCCCCCCCACCCCATTTCTGTTCACTTCAAAAACAGTTTAAAGACAGTCCCATGGAGCCCATTATACAACACAAGACTACTTTCAGCCTTTCCCCATAGGATTCCATCTTTAAACTGTTATTTAAGTGTGTAAAAAATTGAGGTTTTGGAGTCAGGAAGCCATCAGCAGTTCCAATTCGCACAGAAATGGTTAATGGTGCTGATTTTAATGTGGCATGGGAACTGTTAGATTCCCCCATGTTAGCTCATTGTAGTGAATTCATGAATTGTACAATTTTGATATATTGTCAATATACTGTTGCTCTATTGCCCCCCTTTTTAGACCTAGATTTCGGACTTTTCCTCACTTTGCCCCCCCCCCCCCACACACACACAATGAGATGAGGTCCCTGGATTCAGCTTTGAACCTGGAGGCCTGGGTGGACAGGATGTTTTTGTGCATTTTAAGCTTATGTGCCAACTATGCCAATTCCTTGGGATGTTGGATCTGGCCACAGTGGTACATGCTTTAATTACATCCTGGTTGAATCACTGTAACACACTCTACGTGGCTTACCTTTGAAGATTGTGGAAACTTCAGCTGGCCCAAAATGTGCCAGCTGGGGCAGGTTACAGAGCTCATACTATGCACTTGTAAGAAACCACACCATTGGATGTCAACTTATTTCTGGGTACAATTCAAAAAGCTAGTTATGACCTCAGCTCTGCTCCAGACTGTTTAGATTCTTATGTTTTTGGCATGGGCGATGCCCATGTGTCGAATATTGCATTGTAAATACGAATTTAAGGAATTTGATCCGACTTATGAGGATGGTAATTTTGCACAGCCCATATATATATAACACATACATATGTTGAACTCCAGATCCCAATAATCTTCAGCACTTTCTCTGCTAGCAAAGGCTACTGGGAGTTGTAGTCAACATTTGGAGATGTGTTCTCACATCTGAGGCTGGATCTACACTGCCATGTAATGCAGTTTCAGAATGCAGATTAACTGCAGTGTAGACTCATATACTGTAATCCTGTTCAATGCAGTTGATCTGCATTCTAAAACTGCAATATATGGCAGTGTAGATCCAGCCTGAGTCATATTTATATTACTATGTCATATTGAATCATTTTGTTTCTGTATGACAGGTATGGATAATAGTTGCCATCAGGGATGTATTAAGTATGGCCATTGGGAAAGGAAGGTGGGTCGAAGTCCAGACAGTCCAGGTGGTCTAAGACTGCACCAGCCATGCTTGACCATCACTTTACTATTTGGGTTGCGAGTGCCAGACAGTCACAGACCTTCCTGAGAGCTCCTGGCCATCATGGGCACCAATGCTGACATCAATCAATACACTCACATGACCAAAAAGAACAAGAAAAAAGCACTGCTGCCATGTGGCAGCAGTGATGATGGCAACATGAACCTGATCCCTCCCCTTTTCCTCGTGCTCATCAGCACAGGGAAAGGAGGATGGCAGCGGTAGCCCAGTTTTGTCCAAATCAGACTCAGTCCTGTTGTTCACACTGTACCAAAACAACAGGATTGCTCTGGAGTATCAGTCAAATACCAGAGCATTCCTGATTTTTCCTTATATAGTGCTAAGTAAATATGGATATTGCTTACCACTTCTTCTTGTGAAATATAGGGAGATAATCACCAGGCCTAGGTCCTTGCAATTATTAATAGGGACAGCTGGGGACAGCCCCTCTATTATCCCCAGGGTGCATCCCGAGGTCTCAGGTTTTGGCTCTGAAATCTCAGTGCCTGGAATGCTCTTGATATGCCAACTCTAGCAGAATGTAATCTGCCGTACCTTTTTAGTCTACTCTTATAATTTGCCACCCATTTTCCCATATTATTTTTTATTGCTCATTCAGCAACAACACAGCTGTCTGGTGTTTCTTTGTTTGTCCCTTGAAGTATTTTGTAACATTTTTGATCTTGTGCTAAGGCAATAATTAAACCAAATTGAAAACATTTTCCAATTTGCATCTGTAAACAAGAATCGCGTGATATTTAGGGACAGCTGATTGCAAAGATTGTCAAAGTTTGGGGAAAAAGTACAAAATTTTGGGTAGCATTTCTTTAAGAGCCTTTGTAAAAGATAAAGACAAAGACTTTAGTCCATCTTTAAAAAATATTTTGTGTATATAAATGAACAGAAATCATTGTGTTTCTTTGTTGTTTCTAATGATTGTTTCACATGCCTTAAATAATGTGCTTGGGGAAAGACTGCCTCTAGCAAAACCTGCAGTCGTAACTTTGAAAGGGGTGAAAGAAGATAAAATCTTAGCAAGGCAGGTTTGCTAATAAATAGATTAGTTTCCATCAAGTAGAGTGAAGATGTAATTATACTACAAAACCACATATAAAAATCCTGATGCCAAAACAAAGCTGGCTTAAGCAATCACAACCCACCTGGTGAAATGGAGAAGTAAAAGTAGGTTTTAGGACATGAACAATATATACTTTTAAAATATACTTCATTTCATATAGAATTCACTTTCTAGTGATGACAAAATGCAGCAGGAGGAACATCATGCATCTGGAGAAGAGGAATTATGCATAGAGAGCAAATAGTTTGGTTTCTTGGAGGAACGAGGTACCCAAATTATTTAAGATTTTGCTAGTTCCTGACACATAGTGTGCACAGAACCTAATAATAATAATAATAATAATAATAATAATAATAATAATAATACAGCAACAATAATAACTTTATTCTTGTATCCGGCCCCATCTCTCCGAAGGGACTTGGGGTGGCTCACATGGGGACCAAGCCCAAAATGCACCACAAAATACAACAAAAAACAATAAGGTACATTTAAAACATAAAAATATATAAAATCAAAGGCATATAAAATACAATAAAAACATACTCACAACCTAGTTGCTGTTGTTGTCCTTTGATGTGACTTTTTGGTTTCTTGTTATTCAAAACTCAAATAATTACTTTTAGTGACTTAAAAACAATCAAAATGATACAAACTTCTGTCCCCCATCACAATACTCACCTAACTGGTGAGACCACAGATTCCCTTGAGGTGTAACAGTGACTGAACAGTGACATTTCAAAAGGAACTTTTTTAATTCATTTATATACTTTTTTCTCTAAAAGGGACTCCTAGTAGTGCTTATGACATCCATCAATACATTACAGCAACATTGTGGCTTAGTTTTCTCTTAATTTGTGTAGAGGTGCAATTAATTAAAATAACTCATTACAGCATGTGTTTTCTGTCCTGGCAATTGAATATTGGTGGTACAGATGGCTGAGAATTTCATTTCAATTATTGTTGCTTTCAATAAAATAATGATAAAAAGTTACACATTTCTTCATAAGTGAGATGAAAATATATCGATTTTGGTATATGTGTGTGTATATATATATATATACACACACATATACCAAAATCGATATATTACATACACTGTTTTCCCAAAAATAAGACAAACCCATAAATAAGCCGTAGCAGAATTTCTAAGTATTTGCACAATATAAGCCATACCCCAAAAATAAGACATAGTGATAGGCATGACTATGCTGTGTACTGGTGCGGAGCAGTAAATAAGACGGGCAGCCATTCTCATCTGCATCATCATGACAGCTGCTATTTTGGAGGTGACCAGAGAGGGTTGCCCCATCAATAAGAGATTAAATCACTGACTGTTGTTTCCAATGCACTCTGAGCAGGTTACATGGATAAGAGCTGCTCATTTAATGAGAGCTCTATTGCTCAACATGAAAGATTGGAGTCAATGGTTCTAAAGGAAATGGAGTCGCATGAAATTCAGGATGGAATTCTGGGTTTGAAGAGTTATGATGGTGTTCCAGAAGAAGATGACTTAACTATACTCGAATAAATGTAGATTGTGATACCATAGATAAAGGTAAAGGTTTTCCCCTGATATTAAGTCCAGTCATGTCTGACTCTGGGGGTTGGTGCTCATCTCCATTTCTAAACCGTAGAGCCAGCGTTGTCCATAGACACCTCCAAGGTCATGTGGCCGGCATGACTGCATGGCACGCTGTTACCTTCCCGCCAGAGTGTTACCTATTGATCTACTCACATTGGCATGTTTTCGAACTGCTAGGTTGGCAGAAGCTGGAGCTAACAGCAGATGCTCACTCCGCTCCCAGGATTTGAACCTGGGACCTTTCGGTCTGCAAGTTCAGCAGCTCAGTGCTTTAACACCCTTCGCCGCTGGGGCTCCTTAAATATGTTATACCATACTTAATAAAAATAAGGCATCCCCTGAAAATAAGCCATAGTGTGTCTTCTTGAGGAAAAAAAAAATAAAACATTGTCTAATTTTCGAGGAAACTGAGTACATACTGGGACTGAGGGGGAAAGCAACCAGATTCATCCATTTGAATATTGCTTAATGTGCTAAACCCATGTAGAACCCTAGTATTAGAATATGTCCATTAAGTTTATGGCCATTCCAGTTCAATCCCCCCCCCCTCCCGCCCCAATGCATTACATTAGCTGGAACAAAAAAGTATCCCAAGACAAAAGCAATAAATCAGTGCTTACAATTTTCCTCCTTGGCACTTTTATCTGTTTTTGATCTTTTTCAAACTACACTGTTGTTTGTTATACTTCAACTGTCATGGCTGCCTCATATAAAATTGTAGGATTTGTCATTTAGGGAGAGACTCTCCCTAGGAGAGAATTCCAAATATTCCATGAGACTTCCAAGTACCACCACTATATTGTGTGAAGCAATACTAGGCTGGATGGTCATTGTCAGAAGAGCTTTAGTTGGAGGGAAGTTGGACAAGATGATCCTTGCAGTATCTTCCAATTCTATGATTCTTTCATTCTATGCTCCTATGATCTTGGAGATAATGAGTTGAATCTTACTGCTAGTTATAACTATCATGGACTAATGTGGATTGATGACTTAACTTTTATAAAATCCCTGTGGAATTAATTGATTTACTCTAGTAGAGATTATTGATAAGATTCAGACAACTGTTCCTATCTCTTCAGATGACAGTGTCGCAGAATTCCTTGATTGTAGGTCCAATTCTGTTTAGATTCTGCAATGGAAGTTTATTATGGAGAACTAAAATGTCTTGTTCTGAATATAGAGTTAATGTACATCAAGAAAAAACAACACCAAATTGCACATTTGTGATCACATCAGAAAATCAACAACTAGGCTGGGTGGAGACAGCAGAGGTTCAGACCCACTGCAAAAGGGAAAATGTCAGATATGATAGTAGAAGTATGGAATATTACCCTTCAGACCAGAGACTCCTGCTAAAAATGGTATAATTGCTCCTGAGGATGGCCGCACTATAAATTCTTAAAATAAGTGCTGTGCTGTTTGTATGTGCTATCCGTCTATGAGTAAGAGACTCAAATGCAAGGATAATAAAAAGGAGCAGGAGCATTAATATCAATGGAGTGGAGATAAAAGGCATGAGACAGTGGCAATGATGAGTGGTTTAATTAGAAGAGTCATATGGAGGGAAAAATACATCAGACAGTAAATGATATTAAGGCATTTTATAGCTGCCCAATTTAATAACCAGTTTACACAGCAAAATCCTTCTCCTTTTGGATAGTCATTAATTTTGCGAGGTCAAGGTGCAGGATAAACTACAACAGGGCATCCACTTTGACTGTATGTAATATGCTGATCAGTCTGCTTTAAGAGGTGACATTTCACAGAAGGAGAAAGTGGTTTTCTAATAGATAAATAGTAGATAGATAGATACCTCGTAGATAGTAGATAGATAGACAGACTATCTAATACTGTGTAAGTTGTCCTCGTGCATAAGCCAAGGTTGGCTTGGGTGCCAACATTGATTTTTATGTGACCACAAATAGGTTGAGGGCCATTCAACAAAGAGGGGAAAGTGGCAGCAACACCTAAGGGAGACAGAAACACCTTGATCACGTCTGCCAATTTCCCATCCACAGATTCAAAAAGGCAAGAAGCAGCAACATGACAAAGAACGTGGAGGGGTTTTAGACTCTCTCAGGATGGACTAAGTTCTGGCCTTTCGCCTTTCTACTGAGAGAAGTGTGGTTCTATTTGCTAATATGAGTTAAGGTACAGTACAATACAGGTTGATTTTTTGACTAAGATTTCTAGAACTATACATGAATACATAAAGTAGATGTACAATTACATAATGATTGGATAGTAGCATTTTATGGACTGAACAAATGTGAAATGTATAATATGGACTGGATGTAGACAAATTTGTCTACACCTACCTTGGATCCAGAAAAGAAAGATAGTTGTCTTGTTTGCCCAACGCAGATTCTGGTAACTGATCTTCTGAATTCGAAGTTCTGTTTTTCTGCTGTCAGTTGTTCTTAAGGGGTGCAAGGGTCAGTCTTGAAACTTGATTGAGCATTTGGGCAGCATACAGCAATAAGTAGAACATGCAGTCTGTTTTGTTCTTTATATGCCAAACTTCATCGGTCAACACTTGTCCCCTTATTAGCTGCTCTCTTAGATTGAGTTTACTGGTTTGTTTTATTACCAGTTTCTGCTGTCTGACAAAAATCTAACATTGTCACTAACTGCAGTTCACCTTCCAGTCCTGTTCAATGTAAAACAAGGATAACTGGCCTCAGAACTTGCAAACAAGCCATCCTATTTTAAAACCATGCCAAGCGATGTGATACTGTTGCTGCTGTTGCCATTTTAATGAGTGCTACCAATAGCGCCTAATAAAATAACACCAGCAGATTATGATAATTCGGAAAGCCTCAATACATTTGACTTTTTCCATTGAGTTTGTTTGATATCTCTGTTGTCTGACATTAAATGAAATGAGAATAAGGACTGAAAAATGAATTTGAAAAGTTTAATGAGCATTGAAGTAAAATGCTTCTCATTAATCTACCAGGAAGCAAGGTTAAAATGATTACAGTTTCTCTCTCTCTTTTTTTTTTTACATAGGTTTCATTAAGCTTTATCTAGGCTTTCCAACAAAGGATTACTGTTCAGTGACAATTGTTAGAGATACCATCTTTTTAGTAGTCAGTGTATAATGGGTATTTAGTGATTAAAAACAAACTGACAAACCAGGACACAATGATATTGGATATGTATTATAATAGGCAGTGATATATTATAATTACTTAGTATCCCCTCAAAGAACCTCTTCTCACAGGCTTTTCACGCTGTGCCGTTTTGCCAACAGTTACCAATGAAAGAGAAGGTGCATAGGGCGGCTTGCGGTACCCTGTGCATCCTCCCTCCTTTCCCCATCATACGGTGAGGGTGGGACATGGTGCAGGGTTGTTGTATGTCTTTCGGGCTGTGTAGCCATGTTCTAGAAGTATTCTCTCCTGACGTTTTGCCCACATCTATGGCAGGCTTCCTCAGAGGTTGTGAGGTATGGTTGTGAGGTATGGTGCATTGGCACCCTGCCACCATCAAAAGGGAGAAAGGGCAGCAACACATGTTGCCCCACTGCCCTTTCCCCCATCATACGGAAGAAAGGGGAGGAAAGTGTGGGTAGCTCTGTTGCAGCTACCCAAAACATACTTTCCTCCCTGCAGTGGTGGAGGAAGTGGCTTTCGGTGCTTCCCCTCCACTTTGGGAGGAATGTGGTGGGGCCTGCCATGTGTTATGTAACAGCGCATTACAGGTCCCATCCAAGCTATGAATAAAAGTGGCAAAAACAGGGCTATCTTGCCCCATGTGAAGTGGTCCTAGGGTTACTGGGTTAGAACTGGGTTAGAAACCCGGAACCTCAATCCATGGCTGATACCATATGAGAAACTCCCCCTGGGCACACCGAAGACTGGGCAACTTGGAAGGCACTGAACAGACTGCACTCTGGCACCTGAGATGCAGAGCCAATCTTAGGAAATAAGGCTAAAAAGTGTAGTCCACGATCTGTGGGTGTGGAGAAGAACAAACCACAGACCACTTACTACAATGCAGTCTGAGCCCTGCCACATGCACCATGGAGGACCTTCTCACAGTGATACCAGAGGCATTCCAAGTAGCCAGCTTCTGGTCAAAAGAAATCTAGTATAAATTTGTTTCTGTTTTTAAATACATTATAACTATATCCTCAATTTGCTTCTGATACAATAAATAAATATCCAGTGGGTTCCCATGGCGAAGCGTGGATTCAAACCCTGGTCTCCAATGTATGAAAGCATGCCACCAATGATGTTAAGGGTAGTATATAGTAGTCATATAGTAGTCACAGCCGGGCTGTGGTGCAGGCTGGTGAGCAGCCTGCTGCAATAAATCACTCTGACCATGAGGTCATGAGTTTGAGGCCAGCCTGTGGCGGGATGAGCACCCGTCAATTAAAAAATATTAAAAAATAGCCCTTGCTCGTTGCTGACCTAGCGACCTGAAAGATAGTTGCATCTATCAAGTAGGAAATAAGGTACCACTTATAAAGTGGGGGGAGCCCCGGTGGCGAAGTGCGTTAAAGCACTGAGCTGGAGACCGAAAGGTCCCAGGTTCAAACCCTGGGAGCGGCGTGAGCGGCTGCTGTTAGCTCCAGCTCCTGCCAACCTAGCAGTTTGAAAACATGCCAATGTGAGTAGATCAATAGGTACTGCTCCGGCAGGAAGGTAACGGTGCTCCATGCAGTCATGCTGGCCACATGACCTTGGTGGTGTCTTAGGCTTAGAAATGGAGATGAGCACCAACTCCCAGAGTTGTAACTAATTTACGATGTTGGAATGAGGAAGTGCCATCACAGTGGATGATGAAGCAGCTGCTCCCTCCTGCGGCCAGAATCGAACATCCCCTCAGGAGAAGGTTAAATTGCCTCTGCGTCTGTCTCTGTCTCGGTTCTATGTGTAGATGGGCATTGAATGTTTGCCCTATATGTATATAATGTGATCCGCCCTGAGTCCCCTTCGGGGTGAGAAGGGCAGGATATAAATGCTGCAAATAAATAAATAAATAAATAAATAAATAATTTTAAACAATATGACTAGCTGTTGATACCCTCACCCTCCATGAATTTGCTTAATTTCATTTTACAGGCATTTATGTTCATGGTGACAGACATCAACACATCTTGGGTTCAAGGCTGGCTCTGTTATGAGCCTGGCAGATGAAACTGCCTCAGGGCACAGCACCAGAGGGAGCAATTTAGCTGCTTTCCTTTACACTGGGACAATCTCAGTCAGCCTTAAGAGAACAAGGGATCTGCAGAAACAGAATATTGGGTATCAACATGTTGGCTCACATGGGAACAAGCCCAACAACACAAGTTAAAACACAGAACAATCAATTAAAGACATTACAACTACATAAAACAATAAAAACACATCAACAGAATTAAAACTAGGACAATAATAATAAAAACTAGACCATCAGAGGGTAAAATTGTGTAATGGGTTTCTTAAGATCAGAACAACATAGTTTTGTGCTGCTTTTTCTAGCACTAACATGATTTCTGGTGAAAGGTAAGGCTGCCAGACTCATTAAAAGCTAGTTGAGTACTCTTACCACAGGTTTTGATACCCTACTTCATTTTTATTATTCTATTATTTGTTTCTGTGTTCAAAGTCTAGTTTCAATGTATGAATGCTGAAGTTGGACAATGAAGAAAGCTGACAAGAAGAAAATCAATTCCTTTGAAATGTGATATCTGGGGAAAGTTCAACAGTTATCTTGGACCACTAAAATGATGAATGAATGTATCCTAAAGCAAAACCAAAAGGCTAAATTGAGGCTTTGTATTTTGGGCATATCATGATATATTTTTTTCATGTCAAGAGCAACTTGAGAAACTGCAAGTCACTTCTGGTGTGAGAGAATTGGCCGTCTGCAAGGACGTTACCCAGAGGGCACCTGGATTTTTGATGTTTTACCATCCTTGTGGGAGGCTTCTCTGATGTCCCCGCATGGAGCTGGAGCTGACAGAGCTGACATCTATGCTCTCCCCGGGTTGGATTTGAACTGGCAACCTTCAAGTCAGCAATCCTGCCTGCACAAGGGTTTAACCCATTGCACCACTGGGGGCTCCATATATTATGAGATGAAACCACTTACTGGAAGAGCTGGTCATTCACAGTAAAGTGGAAGGCAATAGGAAAAGCAGAAGATCAGACTATAGCGGGATAGATTCACTCAAGGAAGGCATGGGTTTGAGTTTATAAGACCTGAGCAGGACAGCTGATATACAACTAAGCCCGAGGCTGTGGCACAGACGGGAGAGCAATGAATCACTGACCAGGAGGTCATAAGTTCGAGGCCCGCTCGGAGCTATATTTGTTGTTTGTCTTTGTCCTATGTTAAAAAGGCATTGAATGTTTGCCTGATGTGTGTAATGTGATCCGCCCTGAGTCCCCTTCGGGGTGAGAAGGGCGGAATATAAATGCTGTAAATAAATAAATAAATAAATAAATAAATAAATATACACGATTTTGGAGGTGTTTCATTTATAGGGTTACCATGAGTAGAAGCTGACCACAATTAGAGTCTGTGAAATAAGGCTCTATGTTTATCCCAGCAATGGTTTGTTTCTCATTTGGCCTTTTGCCACATCCTTAGTGTTTTTTGTGTTGCAGCAATTCCTCCTCTACACACAATGAGGAAACAATGTTAAACACAGGATTGCTGAAAATGGGTATTTGAAGTCCCAGAATTGTGACACCAATGTCATGATTATATTAAAGCTACTAAAAAGAGGCAGATGTTTATTAATATGGTTAACTGAAATGATGTTTTTCATTTAAAGTACACCATTTGTATTAGGACAAACTTTAAGCATCATTCACACAGAAGATGAAATTGTGTTTTGACTCTTGATGGAACAGAGGCTTAATTATAATCCATAGGCGATTGTTGTTTTTGTTTTGTCTTAGCATTTTCATTATGAGCGTGTATTATACTTCTGTACTGTTGGCATCCAACAGGACAATAAAATATAATTAACACAGTAAGGAACATAGGAACTGAAGATGGAAATGCCTATTAGATCATGTATTTAGATCCCTAAGCCAGTAAAAGGCTTGTTTTTACCAGTAAATGTTTCTAAATTAACATTTTTCCACAAACCAGCCACAAAAGAGATTCACCAAAACTTTCAAGTTTGTTGCTTTTATCTTCAAAAGGACATTTGACTTTAATGTTTCTTTAACCCCCCCCCCCCCAATTTTTTGTATAAAAATATTTCAGACTCTCCCAACAAGTAGGAAATAAGACAAAGTTCATTATCTGAGAATAATGAGGAAAACACCACAAATGCTTTTTAAAAGTTGGAAATATTTGGAAATATTCTGGTTACACATAAATGTGAAAGCTCTATTACATGCCTGGCTCTTATTATTTCCCATATTTGTTGATTTCAGTCTGTAATACACAACTCATGTTAATCAGTGTGCTTGGAAATGAGGCATTTTAGATTGCAATTCATGTCCCATTCAAACCATTCCTGTTTATTTTTGTGGCTGTTGGTTGCACCTTTTTATTGAATATTGTCAGTGTCACGGGAAACTTCTCTTACACACTTTATTTTAAGAGAGGACAAATCTTTGAGTTCTGTCTACAGAGATAGATAAGAACTGTTCATTATGCATCCTTTGAACTATATAACCTTGTGCTATTCAATTCAGTGGTGATTCTTCCAATCCGAAATCTCCAGCTACAGATCCAATAGCTGCAACAAATGACTGATATTTTAGTAGTGCTATAACAATAGATGCTGGCAATGTGTGATTATGAAGTCACTACATGGCCCCATTTTGTAAATGCTCTTAGAAATCCTTCAGATGCTTGAACACCTATTTTCCTTACCCCAAAAAGGCAATGTACTTCCTTTCTTGGAAGCTCCAATGATAGTTGGTTTCCCCATTTAAATAGATTGTAGGACTTCTCTCAAGTGTTTAACTTCAATAATTCTCATATCTCTAATTGATTTCCACCCACTTGTTCACTTCTTTGCATTTTTAAGCATTTATGTGGCCCCTGTAGGTCCAGGAGTAAAATAAATTCCAGATTTCTAGTCCTAGCCTGGTTGCCTAGTCTAGTTTAAAAAAGAAAAAGGTATTACCAAACTCTAGTTTTTCAGGGTTTCCTCCTGCATGAAACATATAGTTATCTCTGCTTTTTACCCACTAATTCAGTACGATTGCCAGAGTGAAACTGTATTTTCATCTTTAAACCAAGAATGGACAACTTGGAAGCCCCTGAACAGACTCAGAAGTGGAGTGAGAGATCAAAAGACAACCTGGCAAAATGGCAATACCTAAAAGAATCCTCCACTTTGTGTGACTGTGGAGCAGAACAGACAACTTCACATCTGTATGATTGTCCACAGTGTCCTGCCTCATGTACAGAGGAAGAATTGTTTGAGGCTACAGACAATGCGGTCACTGTTGCCTGTTTTTGGTCATAAGATATTTAGCTGCTTGTGCTCCTTCTATTTTCTATCAGTTTTATACTAATCTATGCAATGCTTTTGATACGAAATAAAAAAAAATTAATGGCATTTTACCTTTTAACGTTTAGTTTTAAATCATTTTAGTATCATCAGTAGTTTAGTCCCATTTTAATGCTTACTTTTAAAATGACTTTTTAACTTTATTGTGTTTTAAAATTGTAAACCACCTGGAGTCTCAATTTTGGGAGAATTGTGACACACACACACACACACATACACACCATAACTAGAAATGTCTTCTCTCAATAATTATACAGAATAGAGACATTCAGCAGATGGTGTTGGGTATCTGGTTGTGCAATAATCAGCACATGCTGAAATTCACTGTCCTACACAACTATTACATGTATTGGAGCCCTCTCTAGTTTTAATTTGCCAATCCTTTCTTTCAGTGTGTAAGAAAACATAGTAGAATAGTTTAAGACTCTGGGGTACCATGCTCAGCTATGTAAACCAATTGCCTGCCCTTAAGCAAGTCACATTTTCTTGCTCTCAGATGAAGATACAGTAGAGTCTCACTTATCCAAGCCTTGCTTATCCAAGCTTCTGGATTATCCAAGCCATTTTTATAGTCAATGTTTTCAATATATCATGATATTTTGGTGCTAAATTCGTAAATACAGTAATTACAATATAACATTACTGCGTATTGAACTACTTTTTCTGTCAAATTTGTTGTATAACATGATGTTTTGGTGCTTAATTTGTAAAATCATAACCTAATATGATGTTTAATAGAGTTTTCCTTAATCCCTGCTTATTATCCAAGATATTCACTTATCCAAGCTTCTGCCGGTCCGTTTAGCTTGGATAAGTGAGACTCTACTGTAACAGCAAATCTCCTCTAAATCTTACCAAGAAACCTCTACAATTAGGTTTCAATGAACTGGAGTAATCTTGAAGGCACATAACAGTGTGCATTCAGAGCAAATTCTCATCCTATTCTGAAGTAAAGCTCAATACATTTTTGTTCTGAGAGAACAGATATGTATACATTGAACAATAGTGGCTACAGACTTCAATAAAGTTGAATGGATCCTTTGGGGTAGGCATAGCTCAATGGCAGAGAATATGTCATGTATGCTAAAAGTTTGGGCTACAGTCCCTGGTGTGTTGAGTTTAATAGCTCACTGGTACAAAATCCTTCTTGGGACGTGTAAGGAACCAACGGTATGCCTTAACTTAAGGCAAAGAGCTTGTTTGTTGTTAATTACAACCATGATATAAAATAGTTTGAATATCTTTAAAACAATGGACAAAGGCAAGAACATCTAATTCAATTCAAAAGAGCTCAGAGATCTAAAAAGTCACAGCAACACAGCCAACATCCTCTTGTGTCCAGACAAGAATGTGTTCAGTAATTTTCAGATGTACCCAAAAAGAGCTCCTAAGAGGCAAGACATTACAGATGGAGTATGCCTTGGAGGAAATTCCAATCCATGCTTCCATTTACTTGATGATAGAATCTCGGGCAAGATTCTTCTGAAGGTTGTTGAGCCTGAAGGTAACATTTTTATGTGCTCAAGTTTATGTTCCACTCCACACTCAGCCATGAAGCCATATCATACTAGTGGTATGAATAGCTGTTAGTTTTACTCTGAGATGGGGCATGGGTGCAATAGTCATGATAAAACAGTAAAGGTACACTGAGCATGTGGTCTCTGGATCAATAGATATGTACCAGAAACATGTGTGGGTGTCATGTTAAGAAAGCAAACGATTAGCTATTCAATCTGCTATAAAGTGAAATAATATGCATCCTGAGTCATTACAGGATACTTCCAGACCCTAATGAATCTGATTGTCCCAATGAATGGAAGAAGCCTGAGCTTCCCTGAAATGATGCCAACCTACTAATGATGACCAGAGCAAATCTCTCCTGCTGTGCTGCATCATAATCAGCTAAAAAGGGGGGCTTCTCATCTCACCAGTACATTATATTGTTATTATATATATTCTGCAGTACTATAATTAAAATTAAATCTATTTAATTATATATATTTAATTTAATATTTAATTTGTTGAAGGGGGAATTGTATCTCACAAGGGGATGAAATTTGGGGTGACATGAGTTACCATTTCACAAATGGCAATGCTTTTGTTTGCCCAGATTCTTCAGCCTCAAACCAATGTGCAATATGACCTGTGTATCCATGGAAAATATGTTTCTGAATTTACCATGGAAACAAGAAACCAGGGATCCTGTTGAAATTACTAATTTCTGCCAGAGTATCCCAGATTGAACTAGATTAACCATGCTCTGCCCGCATTAGTAAAATGGGAAGATGTTCTGGAGTTTGCTTAGAAACTCTGGTCCTGTTTTCCACACTGCCTCAAAGCAAAATTTTGAAGCAGGGTGGACATCAGGAATTTCCTGTTTCGGTTATGTATTATTTTAATTTAGAACTATTTTAAATTGTTTATTGTTTTATCTGTATGCTTCCCTGAAATCCCATAATAAAGGGCAGGAGATAAATATGTTAGTCCATGAAGTAACACTGATGTCCACTGTATTGACAGGAATTCAGTTGTGCCACTCCAACATGTGCACAACATTTCTCATATTATTTCAAAGCTGGATCTATCTCTGCATGTGGATTTTGAATACAGGCATGACCTGAGTAGTCCCACTCCTCTTCATAATTCAGTGTGTGCAAAATATTTGTTTTTAATTACTTTATTTATATGTTCAGAAACACATCCAAAACAGACAGGAACTACACTTAACTCATAGTGGTTGCACTGCACTAAAACACACATCCTCTCCCATTCCTGATGAATCAAGAAAGCCACAGTTGGCTGTCACAGCGAAGAAACAAGGCGAGAAAGAAGATGGGAGTTGATGAAACGTAGAGACCAGTATTTCTCTAGTAATGTGTTTTACACCATTAACCTTCTAATTTTGATTAGACGAGATCTATCTATAGATATTTCACTTTGCAAAGGGACACCGTAGCACCCATCAAGCCTGGCTCTCCATGAAAGTACAAGATTAGCCATTAGCTCACTCCTTAAAGTGCTCAAATCTAATTTTTGCTTCGGTACCCCTTTTGATGATCATTTGATGAATCTCCTAGGTAAATTATTCCATTGCCTCATTGACCTCGCTGTCAGAAATAAGAGTGTTTTTTAATGCAAGATGCTATTATGTGTCTTACTCTGATAGTTCTCCTTCAGAATCTCCCCTTTGCTTTTTAATCAATGTATCTTTGTTAAAATGTTGACTGACCATCATCTCGCTTCTCTAATGCCCATTTCCTACTTCTGCTCTAGATCAGCTTTTGGCACTTTGTTAAAATATGAGGTTCAAAATCTCCTGCATAGACATCTGCTATAGCCAGGTGGTAGATAGGCCATCCTGAATTAGTATGACTACAAGTCCAGTTGATTGGTCACTCCAATATCTCTGGCTAGTGAATCTACTCCAGATATTATTTTGTACCTTAAATAGGGATGGACTGAAGGACTCAGGCTAGCTCCTTCAAAGTTCCAGATAAAACTCAGAATAGATTCATTATACCACTGGAGTGGTGTCTCCACATGTGCTAAAACAAGCCTGCACAACCTGTGGTTCTCCAGGTGTTTGGGACTTCAACTCCCAGAATCCCTAGTCAGATTGTTCAATGGTCAGGAATTCAGGGAACTTAAGCCTAAAACACCTGGAGGTCCATATATTGTGCAGGCCTGTAGAACCATAGCAATCTAGGGTATCAACTTATTGAGAGAACTTCTGCAGATACAGAAAGCTGCCTTCATCATATCTGTCACCTTCACTTATGAAGACACAGGAACTAAGGATGGATGGAATAAGGCTAGTTTGCTTTGTTCCCTACATATTCATTCAACCTACTTAGGTGAAGCATGCACAGAGCTGAGGAGTCTTATGAAATGCCTCAGAAGAATATTCTAAAATTTGGGCATTAGAATCATAGATATGGAAGAGACCACAAGGGCCATACAGTTCAACTTCCTGCCATGCAAAAACACAAGTCAAAGCTTCCTCAACAGAGAGGCATCTAGTCTCTGTCTAAACACCTCTATAAAAGAAGACTCCACCACACTCTGAGGAAACATATTCCACTATCAAATAGCTCTAAAAATAAGAAAGGTGTTTTTTTCCCTAATTTTTCAGTGGATTCTCTTTTCTTGTTATTTCAATCCATTGCTCATGTCCTAGTCTCTAGAGCAGCAGAACTCAAGCTTGCCCCCTCCTCAATGTTACAGACTTTCAAATGTTTTAATATGACTATCTTGTTCCCTCTCAATTTTCTCTTCTCCAAGCTTAATATACCCAGCTTCCTAAGCCATTCATCACAGGGTTTAGCTTTCAAACTTCTGACTATTTTGGTCACCCTTCTCTGGATACATTCCAGCTTATCAATATGAAGAAGAGAACTAAGGAGTAGGGGAATGGAGCTAGTTTGGTCTGTTTCTCACATATTTATTCATATTTAGTGACATATTTATTCAAGACACTTCAATGATGATGGCATAGAGCTAAGGAGCCTGGTAGCATATCTGAGAATACTCTTCTAAAATTGGGCCTTAGCCCTGAAATGTCTCTAGCCTTGGTGCTGATCAGTTGTTAAATTTGCATTGGGTGAGATGGTCATAGCTAGTCCTAGGTCATCAAGCCTTGGGGAGAGACTAGTTGGAAACAAAATATATTATTATGTTATTATGAAACCCAAACTTTGGTCCTCCAGGTGTTTTGGACATCAACTCCCAGAAGTACTAGCTGACTTGGTCAACACTCGGGAAATTTGGGAGCTGAAGTCTAAAACATTTGGAGGACCAATGTTTGGAATCAATGCTTTAAATTGTACACGAGAACAAACTGGCAGTCAGTATTGGTCTTTAAGTACAGGTAAGCTGTACTAACATTGTTTGTTTGTCTAGCCCAGGGATAAAACAGTCCTTTTGAGAAATGAAAAGGTGTGATGGTTGAAGAAATTCTTGTCTTGAGTTTTCGAGCTAGCTTGTACTCTTCAAAGAAATCTGTTTCTTTATTTATAAAGCCTTTGTGATATTTAGTGTTTTTAAAAAAATAAAATTGTGCCTCCCGAGGGGGAAAAAAAAAAAAAGAGAGCCACCTCCCAGTACTGTATTCAGGAAGATTAAACAGACTGTTTTACTAAAGCCTTGCTCTGCCTCAGGAGTCTCGTAGGCACTTAATTATCTTTTGCCATGAGTAACTGTCTATATTCTAATACAGGATCTGAAGAATTTGGCTGACAACCTGTCAGGTACATCACTGGATTAAGAGTGTTTTTAACTGATTTCTGAGGTTTTTTCCCCAGAGGGGTCAAAATGACTTTTTGGGGATAGTTAATGGAACACAGACACTAACAATGTACAGGTCTTCCATTTGTGTAGACAAGAATGTTTCATTCTCCTTATTGACAGCTTTCAAGTAACTTGAAGCAAAGAATCAAGCTTTGAGAAGAAATGTGGGGAGTCTGCAAAATCCGCCTCAAAAATGAAGCCAATGGCATCACGGCCTCCCCAAGTTTTTTCTTTCTTTTTTTAAGTACAGACCACAACATCATCTACTAATTTCCTTCAGCCTCTCTGCTTCCTCTGTTTCAAATGGATGGACTTTCTGAGTAATAAGGGCTATTGCCTGGTGTAACAGATTCCAAATTTGTTGGTAACCGCCATCAATATTTCTAGAAAATATATATTTTTAAAATACAGATCGACAGATCTGCCTGAGTTTATGGAGTTTCCCTGGAGTCAATAGCTTAAAGGATAGTCATGAGAAGAGCCTTCAGCTCAAAATTTTGCACTACATTATTGGACATGCTTTATGAGCCACAAAAACTTCTCTGACTTAGATTAAAAAATTGGAAAAGTATCTATATCTGTCTCTCCCTTCCTGTCACAGTCACTTGCCACAAATAGTTGCCTCTCTATCATCTGCTAAACCAGCGTGCAACATAATGCCCTACTAGCACTAAAGAAGAGGGAACTAGAGGGCGTGTGACGTTTGGAGCCGAGCGGACCAAACCGAACACAGCTGTGTTCCTATCTTTGCAGCTAATATTGCGTCAGCAAAGAACCGTCCGGCGGAGCTGTTCCGAGTTGTCAGAGGTTTGTTATATCCTGTCCCTCAAGACGGGATCCCTGACAACTCGGCAGCCCGCTGTGAAGCATTTGCTCGGTTCTTTGTGGACGAAGTCGCTTTGATCCGTTCTGGCTTTGACGCCATATTAACGGCAGTCTCTGAGGATGTAACACGAGCACCTGCTTGTCCTATTTTGATGGATTCATTTCAATTGGTTCAGCCTGAGGACGTGGACAAGGTGCTTGGAGAGGTGAGGGCTACCACATGCATCCTAGACCCCTGCCCATCCTGGCTGGTGAGAGAAGCCAGAGGGGGATTGGCCGAGTGGGTGAAGGTGGTGGTGAATGCCTCCCTTCGGGAAGGCATTGTTCCAGCGAGCCTTAAATTGGCTGTGATCAAACCGCTGTTGAAGAAGCCATCACTGGACCCCACTCAATTGGAGAACTTTCGGCCTATTTCCAATCTCCCCTTTTTGGGCAAGGTCGTGGAACGTGTGGTGGCCGCACAACTCCAGGCATTCTTGGTAGATACCGATTTTCTGGATCCGGCACATTCTGGCTTCAGGCCGGGGCATGGTACCGAGACAGCCTTAGTTGCCTTAGTCGATGATCTACGCCGGGAACTGGACAGGGGGAGTGTGTCCCTGCTGGTTCTGCTGGACCTTTGATACTGTCGATCATGGTATCCTTCTGGGGCGCCTCGCTGGGATGGGGCTCGGAGGCACTGTTTTGCAGTGGCTCCGGTCCTTCCTGGAGGGTCGTTCCCAGATGGTGTCATTGGGGGACACCTGCTCGGCCCCACAACCATTGACTTGTGGGGTCCCGCAGGGTTCAGTACTGTCCCCATGTTGTTCAACATCTACATGAAGCCACTGGGAGAGATCATCCGGAGTTTTGGGGTCCGGTGTCATCTGTACACAGATGATGTCCAACTCTGTCACTCCTTCCCACCTGTCACTAAGGAGGCTGTCCAGGTCCTGAACCGGTGTCTGGCTGCTGTGTCGGACTGGATGAGGGCGAACAAATTGAAACTGAATCCAGACAAGACAGAGGTCCTCCTGGTCAGTCGTAGGGCCGAACAGGGAATAGGGTTACAGCCTGTGTTGGACGGGGTCGCACTCCCCCTGAAGACACAGGTTCGCAGTCTGGGGGTTCTCCTGGACTCATCGCCGAGCCTGGAGCCCCAGGTCTCGGCGGTGGCCAGGGGAGCCTTCGCACAACTAAGACTTGTGCGCCAGCTGCGCCCGTTCCTTGGGAGGTCTGACTTGACGCTCTGGTTACAGCTCGTTTGGACTACTGCAACACCCTCTACGTGGGGTTGCCTTTGAAGACGGTCCGGAAGCTCCAACTAGTACAACGGGCAGCAGCCATATAACTGGGGCAACCAGCCAAATAACTGGGGCAGCTTACAGGGAGCATACCACCCCTTGTTAAGCCAGCCCTACTGGCTGCCGATATGCTACCGAGCCCAATTCAAAGTGCTGGTCTTGACCTATAAAGCCCTAAACGGTTCTGGCCCAATCTACTTGTCCGAACGTATCTCCTCCTATGAGCCAGGAAGATCCCTAGGTCATCTGGTGAGGCCCTGCTCTCGGTCCCGCCTGCCTCACAGGCACGGCTGGTGGGGACGAGGGACAGGGCCTTCTCGGTGGTGGCTCCCCGGCTGTGGAACACCCTCCCCAGAGAAATACGGCATGCCCCAACCCTTCTGAGTTTTAGAAAAGCCCTGAAAACATGGCTATGTGCCCAGGCTTTCAAAGATTAAATTATAAAGACGACCCTGGACTGATTTACGGCTACAGCATGAGGATTTTGGAGGAATGGATTTTAATCATATGCTTTATATTTTTATATTGTTTTAATTGTTTTATTGGATTTTCATTGCTGTTTTAATTATGTGTAGGCATTGAATTGTTGCCAATTTGTACGCCGCCCTGAGTCCCTTCGGGTGAGAAGGGCGGGATATAAATGTTGTAAATAAATAAATAAATAAATAAATAAATAAATAAATAAATAAATAGCTGTTGTTGAACTCCAACTCTTATCAGCCCTTCCCAGCTTAATCAATAGTAGCAACAACTGGTGTTGTCCAATTAGCCTCTGGAATGGCAAATCTGTTCTGGGTTTTAGTTTGAACTCTAAAGGAGCTATGTAAGGGTAAGCATCATCTACAAAGTATTCATGCTGAAAAATAAGAAATAGATTCACCGCTGCAATGATATGGGAACTAGCAAATGCCACCAGCCAGTAGTAAGGGAATTATCAGAATTGAAGCTCAACATCAAATGGGAAGTATCACAGTCCCTATCCATGTCTGAAACCACTTTTTGTTCCTTTTTTGAAAGACTGGCAATTCAAAAGTAGCAGAAAGGACTCTTGAAAGCAGGAATCCCCCATTTCTCCCTGTTGTTCTGTCACATTTGGCCATATACATGAGTTCCCTCAGGGAGATAGGTGCGGGATATTAATAATGTTTTTATTAAATACAGGAAACTTGGAGAAATCTAGTTCTTCCAATGGTTGCTGCAGTGTCTAAGACTTTTGTTGAATTGGTGGATCTTGGTGTTGGTGCTTCAGATATTAATGTTGTCTTCTCATAAGACAAATTCTAAGAAAATAAATTTATCAATATTAGCCACAATTTTAGCCCTATTAGCCATAATATTAGTAATAACATACCACGTAGACAAATGTTCAGTTTATCATGTAAAGATAGAGTATTTGCAACTCATTAACAGAGTTTTGGAGCCCCCGGTGGCACAGCGGATTAAACCACTGAGCTGCTGAACATGCTGACCGAAAGGTCAGTGGTTCAAATCCAGGGAGTGGAGTGAGCTCCTGCTGTTAGCCCCAGCTTCTGCCAACCTAGCAGTTCAAAAACATGCAAATGTGAGTAGATCAATAGATACCACTTCAGTGAGAAGGTAACGGTTCTCCATGCAGTCATGCTGGCCACATGACCTAGGAGGCATCTATAGATAATGCCGGCTCTTCGGCTTAGAAATGGAGATGAGGACTCCCCTCAGAGTCAGACTCGTCTAGACTTAACAGGGTTTCGCTACATTTCTGCAACATAGCTATGGATTTATAAGATAATGAAATGTAAATCATGATGTAGAAACTCAGCAATGGTTTTCCACTTCTACTGTCCAAACAGTTAGCTAACACCAGGTAACTACTAAGCACACACAATGGATTGGACTGTTGGAGGAGGGGTTTCTCTAAATAATTGTGTAGTTCCAAAAACCTTGGGATTAACTAAGCCTGTTACTAGTTGCCTCTCATATGTCATTTTCCCTAAAGATGTGTCTCCAGATATCTTACCCAAGATAAGGATTAAAAGAGAAAAGTTCCAGAATTTTGCTTTGCTTTGCCTTAAGGTGATTTCTTGCATTTAATCCCCTAGTTGTCATAAGTGCCTCAGTTTATCCTCAGGGGTTTTTGAATGTCAAGGGCTTTCCTTGGAACCAACTGAATGCTTTCCTGTAAACCAAGACTGAGTCAAAGTGACCATGAATATTTTTGGCACAGCTAAAAATTTCATCTCTTCTGATCGTTTTTCAGTAGTGCTGATGAACAATATTCAGCTCATTATATCAATTGTGCTTGTTTGCTCTTGTTTTTGGTTGGCTTCCCTTGGTCATTTACGTAACATATGACACCATCTACTTTGCTGCATGATGGATCCAGGAAATACTTCCCACCTTTTCGAGATGTTCTTAGCAATGTAGAGAAGAGGGGTCGTGATAGTTCTTTTTCAATATTTGAAAGGCTGTCACATTGAAGATGGAGCAGGCTTGTTTTCTGTTGCTCCAGAGACTAGGATACAGAGCAATGGATTCAAATTACAGGGCAAGAGATTCAATCTAAACATTAGGAAGAACTTCATGATGGTAGGTGTTGTACAACAGTGGAATACACTGTTCAGGGAGTGGTGGCATCTCCTTCTCTGAAGGATATTAAAGAGAGGCATGATATCTATTTGTCAGGAGTGCTTTGATTGTATGTTCCTGCATGGCAGGGGGTTGGACTAGATGGTCCTTGTGATCTCTTCCCACTCTATGGTTCTAAGATTCAATTAAAATCTTACTTTAAATAAGATTAACATACCCTACAAGACCATAAAACCCTCTTTTTGTTGTTAAAATCAGTTTCCAGAAGTCTTCTTCTCAGAGTTCCCATAAGTTGTAGCTGGCTTGTTGACAGACAATCACAGTCTAACTAGGGAATGGCTGATCCAACTGGTGATGGCTGCAATAAGAATTTCTTAACATTTGAGATAGGACTTGGAGTATTATTATTATTATTAATAATAATAATAATAATAAAAACTTTATACCCCGCCACCATCTCCCCGTGGGGACTTGGGGCGGCTTACATGGGGCAGAGGCCCAAACAACATAGAACAAAACATAAGCAACATAATACAAATCACACTATAAAAAGATAAAACAGTAATACAATATATCAATTAAAACAAAAATACAGGATAAAAATTGCATTTAAAACACATAAATGGTAAAATTGTATTAAAGCTGAAGTGCAGGAAAGAGTAAAATTGACTGATTTTTATATTCAGTTTGAATGTTGTTAGCCATTTTAAATGCCACTTGGGTAAATGAAATGGTGAGATATACCGGTAGTAGTCTAATATAACAAAGGAAGGAAACTATTCATATCTGCATTAATGGTATTTAGTTGCCTTCTTATTAGTTGTGTTCAATTCAAATATTTTATTTATAGTGAATTTTTGGCAGTTCCTCTGCAAAAGATTGCAATGTGATTTTTTTTCTTTCATTCTTTCCCTTTAGACTTTCACTTTTTATTAAAGAAATCAAAGCCAGCACAATTAGATACCTCCTGATTCCTATTTGTTTTAATATGATGAGAATGTCTGCAGTGGCTTTATTCAAAACTAAGAAAAAATATTCAAAGCAGCCAAGTCTGGCATTTTTGAAGGAAATGTTCAAAGATATCCCACCATGTGCAAAAGGAAATATAAAAAAATAATTTGTTACAATTGTATGGGGAGAATTCCTTTTCGTATAGAATTCTATTGTGAAAGAAAAGGGTAAAGAAATAAGCTGGACCTTTTTGAAGCCATTAGAATATTTCTTTCCCTAGTTCTGAATTTTGCACAGAAATCTAATGTGTTTGTGCAGTCCATGTTAAAGTGTTTATCACCCAAATTCCAGATTTTGCAATCTGAATTTATTTCTGTCACCTGATTGGATGAAAGGCAGATTAAAATTTGCAATCTGTCTAATTCTTGTTACTTGTTGTGACTACAGTCTGGACATAAACACACAAAGTTCTCCTGTCAAGTGATTAAGGCATTCTAGTGTTTCCTATATCAATAGAGAGATGAATCCGTTCTATATTTATCTAGACTTTAAAATAAATGTTCAAGGTGCTGACTCTATTTGGTGATATAATTCAGTCTTTAAACAGCTCCTTTAATGTTTGAAACAACAACAATAACAACAACAACAACAACATCATGTTGGAATTCACTGCCACTGATTGAAAGCAACCAGCCCCCACTTCATAAGATAGCTAAACAACTCAACAGATGAAACAAATGGCACAACCATTAATATGGGTGCAAGCATGTCCATACCCAAACATATATGAAATGTTGGTGTTGGTAGATCTGTGCATTTTGAATTATGGAAGCATAACAAGAGCTGTTAAGTGGATTCTCCTCCAAAACAACTTCTTTTCATTGGAGAAGGGAAGGATCCTTCCAATGAAACATCACCAACCAGCAGACCCAGGGTTAGGTTGTTCTGTCAATTACTACTAACCTTTTATTTGTGGAAAGGAAAAACCTCATACTAGCACTATCCTACCTCACAATTCAGTGTTGTGGCCAGTATCTGAAAAACACTATGAACAAGAGAGATGCTCCCCTTGCAGTCAAGAAATCAATAGAAGGTTAGGACTTGAAAGGACAATTATGAAAGAAACAAGATCCTGAAGTGTAAAGATACATAAATACTAAGGTTAGGATTGCCCATGCCATTGTATTTCCCATTTCTATGAATGGCTGTGAAAGCTGGACAGTGAAGCAAGCTAATAGAAAGAAAATCAACTCATCTGAAATATGGTGCTGGACAAGAATTCTATGGCTGCTTAAAAAGACAAATACATGGGTCCTGGAGCAAATCAAGCCTGAACTCTACCTAGAAGCCAAGATGACTAAACTGGGACTCTCATACTTTGGACATCATCACCATCACAGACTATCACTCATGGCTGAGTATGATTATCTTCCAAGGGGAGAGTCTTGGCAGTGGACTTATAAGTGACCTATTCGAGACATATCATGAGAAGACATCACTCATTAGAAAAGACAACAACACTTGGAAAGGTAGAAGGCAGTAAGAAAAATAGTACAGTAGAGTTTCACTTATCCAACATTCTGGATTATCCAATGCAGTTTGCCTCCCATTGTAATACGTCTTAATTGTTGAACTTTGTCTATTGTTTTCGGGCCTTTGTCCCGTGTTAGCTGCCCCGAGTCCCTGCCGGGAGATGGTGGTGGGATAGAAAAATAAAAGTTATTTACTTACTCCCACCCCGATCCACAGCTGTTTCTCTAGACAGCAAGGATTGAACTTTTTATGGATTTAATTTCCAACAATGTTCCTACTGTAAGTTCATTTTATGCAATTCTATCTTTATTTGTAGTCAATTTGTTAGTAGCCAATGTTTTTGTAGTCAATGTTTTCAATATATTGTGATGTTTTGGTGCTAAATTCATAAATATGGTAATTATTACATAATGTTACCATGTTTTGGACTACTTTTTCTATCGATTTGTTGTAAAACATGATGTTTTTGGTGCTTAATTTGTAAAATCATAACGTAATTTGACGTTTAATAGGCTTTTCCTTAATCCCTCCTCATTATCCAACATTTTTGCTTATACAACCTTCTGCTGACCCGTTTATGTTGGATGAGTGAGACTCTACTGTAGATCAATCAAGGAAGCTATAGCTCTCAGTCTCCAAGACCTGAGCAGGACTTGGAGGCCTCTCACTTATTGGGTTGCCATTAATCATAACTTACTTAATGATGGTTAAAAAAAAATCAACAAGCTATAACTGTTTTTAGTATCTGAAAGACTTACATTTGGAAGATGGAACAAGCTTCTTTCTGTTACTTCTGAACAATTGGATTTGAATTACTAGAAGGATGACTGAGACTAAATATTAGGATGAAGTTATTGGTGATAAAAACTGTCCAGCAATGGAGCACTCTGCCTCAGAGGACAGTGAATTCATATTCATTGGAAATTTTAATCAAGGTTTGGATGTCCATTAAGAGCTCCATGGTCATCTCTGGAGGATCTGGAAAAATTCATTTGATTGTAGGAATTATTTTCATTTGATCATGCCCACACCATGCTGACATTTTGCCCAAACTAAATATGATGGATCCTGTTTTCAAATCATTAAGCTAGATGTTGATAGAAAAGCAAAATGCTGTAGTTATGAAAGTGGTGTTCAGAGGGGAAAGAAGAAGAAAACCCATTCAAAGTTCTAATTAAAAGCTTAGCAAGGTAGCTGCCACTAAAAAAGCTTTTCTCTAAGGTATAGGGATTGTGATGGTTCTAGTGGAGTAATTGCTTTAACATAGGGGAGAGCATGAATTTTATGCTCAAACACCTTCTTATGTATATATTTCAAGAGGATCATTTCAAGTGTGGACATAGGCTTGTAACCATAAATCTCTTTTTTTTATGAATATGTGATTGTGTGTGCCAAGCCATTTTTACTTTGGTTTAGTATGGGATCTATCTTAAAAGTATTGCTTAAAGCAGGGCACCTACTTGGGAAATGTTTTTTGACAAACCCAAGAGTTTTCTAGCCAGCATGGTCATTCAGGGATACTAGGATCTGTAGTTCAAGAAAACCCTCTAAGATGGTCTAGGACAAGTGGTTACCTTCCAGGTATTTTGGTCTTCAACTCCCATGATTCTTGACCATTGGACAAGCTGACCAAGACCTCTGGTAGCTGGAGTCACAAGCACCTGGAAGGCCACAGGTTGTGTAGGCCTGGTCTAGGCATTGAATCTTTTCTGCGAAGAACTGTATTTTTTTTCTCTGTGTCTGAAAGCATAATCAGAATCATTATGGTGACTACTTATTTTGTTGGCACTTCCCAAAAAAAATGTCCATACTGATTGAGGGATTTGCCACCAAAAATGCTCCCATTTCTCCAAATTCTGAGGAATAAGTGGGCACATGTGCTTCCACCTCTTCCTCCCTCATGTACTGAATTTCTCATCAATTTTCAATTGGTTCTTATCATTTTTTTCTGATCTTAAATGAACTGATCTGAACAAGTATGTTTCTGAATTGATACAATATTAGCCCAACTTAAGAAGTTATCCATCTCTTCTTATACAATATGCCCATACTCAAGGATGTTGCTAATGGTACTGAAGCATATGGAACTTAATAGAAGTGGTGTGTAGAAATGGTTATTGTTATGGACTAAAATTTGGGGGATTTCCATCCAGCACTAATTTTCCATCTCCATCTCCAAGGTTGCTGTGAGGATCACTTGATGAAAGGGAGACAATGTTCAGCAATCACAGCTAGCTGTTATTAATTGCCTTCATGTCAACTTTTACTTATTGAAATGCCATGAGTGAGACATTTCCAAGAGTCATTGACATCAACACCCTGGTTCAAGTCTTGCAAATGTAGGACTGTATTTATTGGATCTATCCACCCTGAATATATGGGGCCGTGGTGGTGCAGTGGGTTAAACCACTAAGCTGCAGAACTTGCTGACCAGAAGGTTGGCAGTTCGAATCCATGGGATAGGGTGAGTTCCCGCCATTAGTCCCAGCTTCCGACAACCTAGCAGTTTGGAAACATACAAATGTGAGTAGATCCTGCTTTGATGGGAAGGTAATGGCACTCCATGCAGTCATGCCGGTCACATGACCTAGGAGGTGTCTACAGATAACACACCCTCTTTGGCTTAGAAATGGAGAGATGAGCACCACCCCCCACAGTCGGACTCGATTAGACTTAATGACAAGGGAAAACCTTTACTTTTACCTCCAATATTGTCTTTCTATTTTTCTATTGCCTTCAACTTTACTAAGCATTATTGTCTTTTTTAAGAGTTATGTCCTCTTATGATGTGCCCAAAGTATAACAGTTCCAGTTTGAAAAATTTGGCAGTCCATGGTATCTGCAGAACTCTTCTCCAGCACCACTTTTCAAATGAGTTGATTCTCTCGCTATCAGTTCTCTTTAGCTTTCACAAGTGTACATAGAAACTGGAAATGCTATGAACTGGATGATTCTGACTTTGATATTTAATGATATAGTGTTATACTGGAGGATCTTATTTGTCTAAAGCAGTGCTTCTCAAACTGTGGTCCTCCAGATGTTTTGGACCTCAGCTCCCACCATACCTAACAGCTGGTAAGCTGGCTGGGATATCTGGGAGGAGCACACTTTGAGAAACACTGGTTTAAAGTTATCCATATCTGTACTTCCAAATATTATTTTTCCTCTAATTTCAAGACTCAGGTCTCTATTTTAGGTAGTGACTTATAGCATAGTACATTTTTAAGTATCTCATTGTCTTCATTGAGATTGTTGTGTGCTTTGTTCAGGAGGGGGGTACTTTTGACTTCCTCTGAGGCTGAGAGACTGTGACTTGCTTAAGGTCACCCAGTGGGCTTCCATGACTGAGAAGAGATTTGAATCATATTCCTTAGAATCATAGTCCACCAGTGGTTCTCAACCTGGGGTCCCCAGATGTTTTTGGCCTACAACTCCCAGAAATCCCAGCCAGTTTACCAGCTGTTAGGACTTTTGGGAGTTGAAGGACAAAAACATCTGGGGGCCTCAGGTTGAGAACCATTGCACTACACTGTGCTGAATTTCATTGTTTTTCATAAAACACAAATCATAAATCATAACACCCACTTTAAAGGAACATAAATAATCTGTAGTTACTATTTTTCTTTCTTTTAAGATTCAACTGTAACCCAACTTAAATATTCACCGTCGAGTCATATGTAAAACCTTCAAATTGCTTCCATCTTAGATATACAGAAATTCTTCTAGCTTTCTGTATCAATCTTTGCAAGAAACAAAGAAACAGACACAATCTTCAAGGGAAGGAAGCAAATGAAATAGAATCAAAGAGATTTGGGGAATAGAAACCAAACCTCAGAGATTTTTCCTCAATATCTTGTCACAGAGGTATAAAGCAAATCCAGCTGTGAATATGTTGAGACTTTGTTATCTCACCGAACTCAATGAAACATACATCTACAAAAGAATTATAAAAAGGAACCAAAGTGTGACACAAAATAACAAGCAGCCAATAATAAATGTGAAGAGATAGCATTTTCTTCATCTAAGCTTTATAAAATATGATAAGGTGGTGTTCTGTTTAAAAATCCAAAAGCCAGGCATTACATAATGTTTTGGGAAGTGGATGCAATAGTTATTATGCCTCCTTTTCTTTCCATTTGTATTGCAGTTTTCACAGTATGCTGCAATGTCCAATATATATGGTTTCAATATTCTGAGATTTTGGAATGTTAGTTTGATGTTGTTTGTAGTCTTGCTTATTTTGAATAGATGTATTGATTTTTTAAATTTTATATTGGTTTGCAATTGTACAGTTTTGTGAATTGTTGTTTCTTCTTCTCTTTGTGTTTGCATTTATATACATATAATTCAGATTTATGCCTTGACAGAACCAATTCTTTTAGATTGTTTTACTATAAAGGACCATGTAGAGTGGGTGGGGACTGCAATCTATATATATAAAAGGATAAAGTTGTGGGGGCAGTGACTATAACAACAAAACTAAACATCCCAGAAATACGAAACTTGGCAATACAATGCAAAAGCCTTGCCTCCCGGTTACAACAACACAACCACACCACAAAACCACAATCCGGACCCACAAAACTCACAACAACACATCATGACTATAACAACACAACTAAACACCCTAGAAATACAAAACTTGGCAACACAATGCAAAAGCCTTGCCTCCCGGTTGTAACAACACAATCACACCACAAAACCACACTGGACCCACAAAACTCACAACAAAGCATCGTGACTATAACAACACAACTAAATGCCCCAGAAATACAAAACTTGGCACACAACTAAATGCCCCAGAAATACAAAACTTGACAACACAATGCAAAAGCTTTTCCTCCTGGTTGTAACAACACAACCACACCACAAAACCACAATCCAGACCCATAAAACTCACAACAATGTATCGTGACTATAACAACACAACTAAACCGGATTGCCATCTGTCTGAGTGGTTTGGGTGGGTTCTTCCTCCATGACAAAAAGAAAGAAAGGGGTTGCACTGGATGCAAACTACAAATTCCAGCACCCCATGGCATGGAGTCCATGCATTTCAATTAGAGGCCTCTTCCTTCTTCCTTTCCCCGCCATCCAACCCACTGACCCAGTTCCATGGCTCTGCAGGCAGGAAAGGCTGGGACGGATAGAACGAAGGAAGGAGGGAGGGAAGGGAAGCGAAGGAACGCCAAGGACAAGAGCCCTCCCTCTCTGCCCGGAAGGCCAAGAGCAAAAGGGAGAGAAAGACCATTGATCCGGTTATATTTACCCTCCTTTCTGACCAGTGTGTTCTTATCAGCGAGCTCAGGATCGGAGCAGAGAAAGGGAACAGCACAGGAATAAAGGAAACAAGGAGAGCACCCACTCTATCTATCCATCCACTCATCTATCAATTCACTCACCCACTAATAATAAACACCTACACAGCCAAGAATCACCATGCACTGAGTCTACAAGGCCATTCAGTGCTCATCCACCTCCCCAATCCCTACATTCACACTTGGCCTCCAAAAAAAAATTACAATAATAACAATGACAACAATAACAATAAGAATCAATGCCGTCACAGGCAAGAAGCAGCCAGGCACTGAGGCTGAGAGGCCAGTCAGTGCTACACTGGGCCTCCAAAAACAATACAGTAGCATCTAACTTATCCAGCCTTCATGACCACTACAACAACAATAATAATAAACACTTACACAGGCAAAACAAAAAAAAGACTATTGTACCACAATAAGATATAAACCGCACTCAGCAGAATCAGACATCACGATTAACAACAAACCAAACACAACAGGGATCTCAAGCAATTATCAATCAACACAAAAATTGAAGAAGGTAACAGACTTCAAATACTACTACTAATGTGAGTATAAAGAAGGGTGGAGGTCACAGCATAAATACAAACTAATGTAGACTGACCAACACCACCAGACTAAGCCGCAGCAACGAGTGGCTGGGCACAGCTAGTTACTTATATGATGGGACACACAGATCACTTCAGGAGAAGTAGTTAAAATATAGTATGTGATAGGATTTGAAAAATGAGACATAGCATAGCATGACGATATGCTATGCTAAGAAGATGATCCCCTTGCTTTCTGCAACTAATGGGATGAGGTCCCTGGCCTCCTTTCTTCTAGACAGAAGAATACAGACAGGACTGGATGGTCGCCCTGGCATCATGACAAATGGGAGTAAAGAAGGAATCTAAGTAAATACATGTCCATTCACCCCCATCTATCGCAGAAATGTATCCAAATTGTTGCAAACTGCTGCTCTGGCTGTTGAGGCGAAGATTTACACATGTTCCATTCTTCTTGCCTGAAAGCCAAGCCAAGCAAAACTGGAAAATGTGCACATTGTCTTCCACCTGAAGATGATCAATGAAAACTGGAGACTCAGGGCCTGGTATGGCAATCCTATCTTCCTTTGTCTTCCACAATATCCTTAACTTGGATCATAGGGAGCTCAACCATACTTAGATATCCATACTCATGGATCTAACTAAATGTCACAGCTATCCAAAATTGAGCTGTGCTTACTGAAAGGATTGTCTTGTTCATTTCCATTTATATGTTCATCAGGCATGACAGCTATATGACTCACCCATGCCAATACATCACTTTTTTGGACCTGGTCCTGCTTCCTGAAAAGCGACAGAGCAGTCCCTTCAGTGATTCCTCCATGGGTTGGTCATATTCCATAAAACGAAATGATTATTCACATTGCTCCAATAAAATCCATCCATCTTCATATCCTCTTCCATACATAATGCAGTGAATATAAAATATAAACATTAGCATGCTAGATTCCTGTTTCATACTGTTTTTGCACCAGTTTCATTACTTTAATTGAGAGGAAAATTAGTTCCCACTAACACTAATAGGAGACACATGAGTAAACTGAGAAGAAATACACACTCAGTTTACTCAAGAATCTCTTTCCTAAACCCTGAGGAGTACGGCAATTAAATTACACAAAATAACTCTTGTGAATAAGATCCCCCTGCTTTCACCAATTATTTAAAACCTGTTGCCTAAAGGCAGAGAATTGACGGGTTATTTCAAGTCGAAATGTAAAATTGCCTCACAGTTACTTCTGTGCTGTTCCTCAAGTCTCTGCTAATTTCATTTATTTCTCCACCAATTCTTTTTCTACTCCCTGTTGGCCACTTTGCTCTATCTTAGAATACTCAGTTTGCTTTTTGGCTCTTTAAACATTTCTCTTGGGTTTCATATTGGGATCTCTTTCCATCTAACAAAACTATAAGATGACAAGTCCTCTTCAATTGAAGTGGCCACAGTTGATGGAATCCTTGGATTTTTAGTTTGGTAAGGAACTAGAGCTCTCTGTTTAAGAATTCTTAATCCTGCTTCTTGAACTGCAAATCCCAGGATTCCACAGGATGCAGCAAACCAGAATCACAGTGTTTTCATGGCATAAAGTGAAAGGGCCTCTGGCTTTCTCAAACACTGCAAAGATCCTTTGGTTCATATGGCTTGTGTTGCAGCTTTTATCGCAGGGCCTACGTGAGGTTTAATTAGGGTAATGTAGCCTAATGAAGTGGTGTGTAGATGGGCAAACTGTCAACACGATAACATCACAGCATCCACTTCAGCTCTGTAGATGCGTAGTTGCTACTTTCCACCTCCAAGCAACTGTCTACAAGTAAAAATTAATACAGGGTTGACTAAAAATGTATGTCTTCGTGGGAGGAGAAGTGAATGAGAATAACTTACAATCTAAATGTTTGTATTCATGATGCTGATGCAGGCTGTGTTGTGTGCACATGGCTTTTCACAATATTCTATGCTTCGTAAAGGCAAAGAAATTAGGCAAATCATTTTACTAAATTTCTCTTGGACAAAGAGGAATTTCTAGTGTTTACTCATGCATCACCCAGAATGGGGAGTGAGTTATCAAACAGTATGATACATATTTCCATAATACTTGCACACACTGTTTCTATAGTAGGCCCATGGTATCCAATGTGGGATGATTTCAGGACCACATGTTGATAGCTAGATCCATGGATGCCCAAGTCCAATTATATGGAAGGATGTAGTAAAATATTGCTCCTTATATAAAATGGTAAACTCAGGGTATGCTTTTTGGATTTCTTTTTTCATATGTTCAAACTGTGAGTGGTTGATTCTGTAGATGCATCATCTATGGATATAGATAGAAGAACATTTTTAAAAAAATAATAACTAGCTCAAACAACCATGGTTTAATCACTGTATATTACTCAATGGTTCTGAATGATGAGCACCAGTCTCCAAATCAAGAATCTATAGGATGTTGCCATTTCAGTTAAACTGGAATTATTGTACTATAACTTTGTAAGGTGAAAGAATATTTAATTGGAAAACTCTCAAATTAGAACAAGGATAGGCATTAACGGAGGGCCAAAGGGCTACACAAGCTAGCAGCTAAACGCTATGATATTCCCTCTGGATTACTTAGTGCATCTTCACTTCAGTTACAATAAAACTAACCAAAAAAGTTACAGTTGTTCCATGCAAGCTGCCTATTGTTTAATTGCAATCCCAGTACAACCTCTGCTATTAAGAAATGTTTAATTATCAGTAGAGACTTATTTGTGAGTAGTTACTTCCAAGTTCTGTTGGGACACTTCTGCCCCATGGACATCAATATCATGCAGTTGTCTCAGTCGTTCTGATCAGCATGGGACATGATCAGGAATGCTAGTAACTGGAATTTTGCAATATCTGGAGGGTTGCGTGATTCCCACCCCTGTTATTTAGTTACATTGAGTCCCAAACTAAGACAATTATAGCAAGCATATTGAAGACTAACACAACCTTGCAATATTTCCAGCATCTGCTCAAGTGTGAAAGCAGCTGATTTGAACTTCTAAAAGCAAGAACACTTTGGATTTGTGTGAAGTGAAAATACTTATATATGAAAGTCCCATAGGAACTGTCACTCATTAGTGTGTAAAACAGATGTTTTGCCAAGCAACAAATTTAATTAAATGTAAACCTGTTGTGCTTAAACAAAAGAGATTTCATACTTCCTCCCTTTTTTTCCTTGTATAGTGAGCATAAAGTTAAATACAATGGAACAATTACTCTTAATTGTTAAGTGCTCTGTGTTTTAATCAAGCAGGCAGCGTGGTTACATGTGTTTGTGTGTGTGCTCTTCCCAAAGACAAAGCAGTTCAAGACCTAATGAGTACATGCACCAAAATGAAAAAAGGTGTGACTTTCTCATTTTTGTATAGCAAGTGCATGGAAAATTCTCTTAAATATTCCAAAGTCCATATGAGAGTAGTTCTGTTACTAAGCCAAACGACACAAATTGAGCCCAAACTAAGCTAGATGTTACAAACATTGGTTTGGGGCAAGGTTAGAAATAAATGATTTTGTGTTCAAGTTAAGTTGTCTCCAGACAGACAACAAGGTATAGATGTTTGAGCATTCAACTGTGACTTAGGCCCCATCTGCACAGCCATGTAATACTGTTTGAAACTCATATAATGCAGTTTAACTTCACTGAACTGCCTTATATGAGTCTCCACTAACCATATAATGCAGTTTCAAACTGCATTATATGGCAGTGTAGATGGGGCCTTTGTGCAACATGGTTTGAACACTCACTTAACCACTAGGTGGCTTTGGGCAAGTCACCTTCTTTTAGCTTCAAAAGAAGACAATGGGAAGTCTCTTCTGAACAAATCTTGCCAAGAAAAGCATGTGATAGGATTGCTTTAGGGTCTCCACTTAGGGTGTTGAGGTTCTTGAAGCAGCATGGAAAGACCTAAGCTGGCTCCAAGAACTGGGATTTTTTTGGTGGCAAGGTATCTGGGTATGTTAAGGGCAGTTTGGGATTTCCAAGGACCACAATCCCCACATCTATTCTATGAGATGATATGATATTTTGAAGTCATACCTGGAGTAAGCTGGAACACTAGAGGCAGAAAATGGACTCATCAGGTTTTTTTTTACTCATACAATCTATCTGTAAACCCAGAACTATCCCCTTAAGTATTATTATTACATGTCTCCCAATATTGCTTATGAGCTAAAATGGTAAGGGGGTTGGACCAAGCATTGAATGCTGACTGATCACACATATAGATTGTGTTCTACAAACCAAATGCACACTCAAGGCGACAAGCTGTCTAGGCTTGAAGCAAATAAAGCGAGGGCAGCTTGTCTTTTAAGTTCAAAGGAGCATTTACAAGAGTGACTAATCAGAGTGACAAAGCTGTTAAGAAGATGACAGTTTTCTTTCCCTGACCCAGCTTCAGTTGGTGAGACTGCAATGAGCTTTCGAAGTATCAGTTTAACTCCTCTGTTTTTCACAGCAGGAAAGATGGCAGAGAAACAGCCTGGTTGCTTCACACAAATATTGTTCCAATCAATTTCTGCCTTCCCAGAATTACTACAGAGCAGTTGTTTGGTTGTTTATTGATTTGTGAGGCCTGTATGCTGCCCAAAAAAGAAAAAAAAACCCACATTTGGTTGACTGAGGATTAAAAAAACAAAGACAGAACAAATATTTTTTAAACCCCAAGCTCAAAACAACACCAACCTCGATACAAGATATTAACCAGAAATAAATAATAAAAAATACAGTAAACTCACATAACCATCAAAATGTTCAGAACTTAAACCACACAAATATCTTCAGTTCTATTCATATTTAAGAAGATATCAGGTGTTAAAAGTATAGGTGTCAGGTGAGCTTTTCTGTGAATCATTTCAGTTCTGTTGGCCGTCCACATTCATAGGTTTGACATTTGTGGATTTGATTAAAATGTAATTTCTAGGAATTTCTAGGGCCTTATCTCTACTGCCATATAATTAAGTTTGAACTGCATTATATGGCAGTGTAGATGGGGCATGGGCCTTCCAGTGCAACTCTACAATATGGAAGTTGGCTGTATAGTCATGCTAAAGGACCTAAAGTTTCCTAGAGAGAACATCATTGTAAAAATCTCTAGGTCCTCCAATGCGATTCTATGGTTGACTTCAAGTTGACCACCAAGTTATGTATAAGACTTAGAAATTCCTAGATAAATGTTCTCTAAGGTAAAAAGAAGTGGCATTTTTTATTTGTGGTTTTTCATTTTTACAGGGTCATGTGCTCTTAACCTCAACAAATGTGGAAGACTGACTATACTGTGATATCACTGAACCCTCAACAGATTGTCAGATTGTCAAGGTGAGTGGGCTTGTGCATTCTACTGAACCTATGAACAACGTTGGGGGTCATGTACTCCCAGTTGTGTTTTAAACCATTTTTTCAAAAGTTTGAAAGAGTTTTTGGGGGATCCATTTGATGTACAAGCATTATTTTTAAAATGCCTTTTGTGATGTCTCATGACTCAGCTCTGTCCTCGTCCCACCCTTTTTCCTCCCTGTTTCTTGTTCTTCTGCCGACAGCAAATTGGTCTGTCAGTCAGCAAATCTCAGAGAGTAGGATGCTCGCAACCAGAAGATATTTCTGTGGTCAAAGAGGAATTTTGCTGGGAGAAGAAGCCAGTGCTTAATTATAATCTTGTACAACCACCTTTACATTGGGATTGCATGTCAGATAGCTTTTTAAAAGACATTGGATAAATTAATAGAGAATTAATTACTATGAATCACTATTAGGACGGATACAACAAATACTGGTTAAATTTTTCCACTCTCAAGAATGATTTTTCAACATTTTGAGAGATTTTATTTTAAAAAATTGCCAAGCATGATAAGGGTTTTTGGCCTTCTACCCTTCTACACAAGAGCAAAGGGTCCACAGTATACCAATTGCTTGTAGGATTGCCAGTCTGAAAACTGGAGAGAGAGTTCCTGTCAATTTAATGGCATGGAAGAGAGGCTTTCAAGCATTGATCTGAGTATTCCAAACAACATACACCTACTTTTGAGGATATTTTTTGGCATTAACTTAAGCAATATCACATTAGCATTATAAAGCTCATTTTCCTATCGCCTGCTTTGCTTCTGCAGAATTCTGGAAAATGAACATTAGGAGCACAATGCTCTGAACTTGATGCTGGAAATTTGAGTTTTTTCTAAGCCTTGCGGAAACCGAGGGATGCCTGACAAACTTTGCTAACTGCAGATGTTCCAGATCAAGAATCAAGGATATTTTCAGGTTGAAGGCAAATGACAAAGACTTTATTCAATCTATGCAGAAGGGACACTTGTACAGCAATGGGTGCTCAGAAGGTTCAAGTGCAAAATTGTGTATTTTATACTATTGTGATTGTTATGTATTTTATATTGTGTATTTTATACTGTTGTATTTTAGTGAATATTGTTGGGCTTGGCCCCATGTGAGCTGCCCCAAGTCCCTGCGGGGAGATGGGGTGGGATATAAAAATGAATTTATTATTATTATTATTATTATTATTATTATTATTATTATTATTATTAAAGTATTATCATAAGCAGGCATTTTTAATACAAGAGTTTTCATGCATTAACATTGCTACGTTTTGAAACTCCCTCCCCTCCTCCTGATAGGCCAGTGCCAAGAAGCCAGCTGGCATTTCCCATGCCTATGATTGGTCAGGAGGTAGGTCCGAGCCAGTACGTGCCCTGATTGGTGGAGGCGGTGATGATGCAGCCGGGAATCTCCTCCCAGCTGGACACGGAGACTCTGAGGCTTCCAATGAACCAACAGAGATGGTCCTGGGGGCCGAGAGGTCTCCAGGGGCTGTGCCAATCCCTGAGTGTGTAGCAATGGGATGGTGGAGACAAAGAAAGTCCAAAAAGATGATTTAACAGGATTATGCAGATACCGGATCCTGGCTGCAAAAATAAATAAGCAAACTCTATTTCTAGAGTTTGCTTAGAGTTCCAGAGGAACTAAGCGTGGTTTATCTATATATATAAAAGAGTGATAGCATCACGGCAATTCACAAAACAACAAAAGTACAGGCCCCCCAACCTCAAAATTTGACAACACAACCCATCATCCACGCCTCAAGGTTGATACAACAAAAAGAAAAGAAAAATAAAGTCCTAATTAGAGGGAGAGCAATAATTTTTTTTATCCAATTGCTGCCAGTTTAGAGGGCTAATCTCTGCCCACTTGGTTGCCTAGCAACCAAGGGACAGCCAGGTTTCAGTTAGGGGACAGGCAGATTTAGGCCTCACTTAGACTTCTTCCACAGATTATCTAATTTGCACTGGATTATATGGCAGTGTAGACTCAAGGCCCTTCCACTCAATAACCCATTTATAATCTTATATTATTTGCTTTGCACTGGATTATCTTGACTCCACACTGCCATATAATCCACTTCAGTGTGCATTTTATACAGCTGTGAAGAAGGGGCCTCATATAATCCAGTCCTAAGCAGATAATTTAAGATTATCAATATACAGTAGAGTCTCACTTATCCAACGTAAACAGGCCGGCAGGATAAGTGAATATGTTGGATAATAAGAAGGGATTCAGGAAAAGCCAATTAAACATCAAATTAGGTAATCGTTATACAAATTAAGCACCAAAACATCATATTATACAACAAATTTGACAGAAAAAGTAGTTCCATGCGCAGTAATGCTATGTAGTATTTACAGTAGAGTCTCACTTATCCAACACTCGCTTATCCAACGTTCTGGATTATCCAACACATTTTTGTAGTCAATGCTTTCAATATATCGTGATATTTTGGTGCTAAATTCATAAATACAGTAATTACTATATAGCATTACTGTGTACTGAACTACTTTTTCTGACAAATTTGTTGTCTAACATGATGTTTTGGTGCTTAATTTGTAAAATCATAACTTAATTTGATGTTTAATAGGATTATCCTTGATTCCTCATTATCCAACATATTTGCTTATCCATCGTTCTGCCGGCCCGTTTATGTTGGATAAGTGAGACTCTACTGTACTGTATTTACAAATTTACCACTAAAATATCACAATGAGTTTAAAACACTGACTACAAAAACATTGATTATGAAAAGGCAGACTGCGTTTGATAATCCAGAACATTGCATAAGCGAATGTTGGATAAGTTAGATTCTTCTTTAATATGAAATAATTACTGGGATAGAATAATGCAGAACAATATAATCTCTAAAACCAGGAGAGTAAATAAACAGGGGAATTCCATACAGGAAACAATCAGGGCCAGCTAACACCTCCCAACAAAGTATTCCCATCATCAAAGTCTGGCAAATCCTGTTTTCTCAGGGCCACAGACAGTAGAAGCACATAAAACATCTCAAACAACACCACTCTGAAAACAAGGGAATTCCAGACAGGAAACAATCAGGGCCAGCTAACACCTCCCAACAAAGTATTCCCATCATCAAAGTCTGGAAAATCCTCTGTTTTCTCAGGGCCACAGACAGTAGAAGCAAATAAAATATCGCAAACAACACCACTCTGAAAACAAGGGAATTCCAGACAGGAAACAATCAGGGCCAGCTAACACCTCCCAACAAAAAATTCACTCAGGGAGGAAACAGCCAGGCTTTAAAGCTGCAAGGCCATTACATCCTAATCATTTTTCCTAATTGCAGCATTCATACTTGCCTCCAACAAACAAAAAAAACCAATCAGAAATATTGTATATTCACAACCTTTAGGAAATAATATCCCCTGATGGCGCGGCATGTTAAAGCGCTGAGCTGCTGAACTTCTGGACCGAAAGGCCACAGGTTTGAATTGGGGGAGCGGAGAGAGCCCCCACTGTTAGCCCCAGCTTCTGCCAGCCCAGAAGTTCGAAAACATGCAAATGTGAGTGCATCAATAGGTACTGCTCCGGCAGGAAGGTAACGCCGCTCCATGTAGTCATCCCACATGACCTTGGAGGAGTCTACAGACAACGCCGGCTCTTCGGCTTAGAAATGGAGATAAGCACCAACCTCCAGAGTCAGACACGACTGGACTTAATGTCTGGGGAAAACCTTTACCCTTGACCTTAACTACCACTAATTCCTCAATACTTTATTTCCCATACCACCATACTTCGCCACAGCAACGCGTGGCCGGGCACAGCTAGTATACATATAAAAAGGCATGCATTCAATGTCATTGTTACATCACACAATATCAAAGAATAAGAAATAATAGTTAACATACTTATTATGGTAATAGTATCAAGCTGAAATAATTAAAATTAATTTAAAGAATAACAATTAAACCATTAAGACATGATTGCACAAATATACCCTGACCAATTAAAAATATATAAAAATTTAACACAATGCAACACCAAATATATATACCAATCATCCATCAGACCTTGTGCAAAAGCCTTAATCCAATCCATGTCAATGCTAACTGAGTTCATTCATTAAACGCTTGCGCGCATAGCCAGGCCTTCAGCTTCTTCCTGAACCCCAGAAGGGATGGAGCCTGCCGGATGTCACTGGGGAGGGAGTTCCACAGCCAAGAAGCCACCACTGAGAAGGCCCTGTCTCTTGTCCCCACCAGCCATGCTTGAGAGGCCGGTGGGATCGAGAGCAGGGCTTCCCCAGATGATCTTAAGGTTCTTGTGGGCTCATAGGAGGAGATGCATTCGGACAGGTAAATTGGACCAGTACCGTTTAGGGCTTTGTAGGTCAAAACCAGCACTTTAAATTGGGCCCTGTAGCATATTGGCAGCCAGTGGAGCTGGCTTAGCAGGGGGGTTGTGCGCTCCCTGTAAGCCACCCCAGTTATTAATCTGGCTGCCGCCCGTTGTACTAATTGGAGCTTCCGGGTCGTCTTCAAAGGCAGCCCCACGTAGAGCGCGTTGCAGTAATCCAAACGGGATGTAACTAGAGCGTGGACCACCGTGGCCAAGACAGACCTCCCAAGGAACAGGCGCGGCTGGCACACAAGTCTGAGTTGTGCGAAGGCTCCCCTGGCCACCACTGAAACCTGGGGCTCCAGGCTCAGCGATTAGTCCAGGAGAACTCCCAGACTGCGAACCCCCAGACTACATTAGTTGCAAAGACAATGAGCACTGTTTATCCAGACATCTTCCCATGCTGAGATGATAAAGAAAGAGTCCCAAAGATGTCTATTGGTGATGGGACTGCAATCAAAGATTCCCCCTAGTCTTCTGTCTCATGGATAGCTGAGATTCCCAAAGGGGAAGTTTGGGTGGCAGGCGGAAGGTCTCCCACTGTTATCCAGGAAGATTAGTTGTTTCACAGATTGGGTCCCATCTCTGGTTCTCACACAGGGCATGGAAAGAGTATTTGGAATTGTTCAAGAGGTTGCCCAAAAGGTTACTGTAGTTCATGAGTTCATGCACATTTGTCTTCTTTTTCATATAGCTTACTAATAATAATAAAATATAAAAGATAGTTCATGTGGTGTTTTGGTGTAGGTTTCTGGAGGGAAAGAGGGGAGAAGATTGCTGAGTGTAGGGTGAGAAAGGTTATTAGCCTTATTTGTTTTAATTTGTTCCCTGTGTTCATGTACATATTCGCATAGGAAAAAAGAGAGAGAACAAGAAATATGGGAAGATACTTTGTAGCAGAAGGTCTGAAGATAGAGGTGCTTGATACATTGTAGCTATTTGGGCTGCAACTCAGCTTAGAGAAAGAAGGCGAAGCCATGAGACGATATCCAATGAAGCTCCGGAGATTAGCTGCTGTGGGCCAGTTCAGGCTGAACAGCTGAGCCGGGGGTTTGTGCACGTTTGTGGGGGTTCAGGGGCTGTGGAGCTGGGGTTGCTGCTGGTCCTGGGAGGCCCGAGGGAGGCTGTAGGGACAGTGGCCATTGCCACAGTGGTCATTTGGCTCTCCATCCTTTGGAAACTATAATTCCTGTGGGCAGGGCCGGCCCTAGGTAATTTTCAAGTGTAAGCAAGCAGTATTTTTGGCACCCCCCCCAAACCAATCACTGAAAAATAAAAGGTAGAAGGTAGGGGTGAATAGAATATATACGTGTGATATATGGCATATATGGTCCCTGCATATGTGTTTGTATGTGTGTGTGTGTGTGTGTGTGTGTGTATCTTATATATACATACACATGTGGAGAAAATGTGGCAAGGTAGATAGATAGGTAGGGAGCCTTCCCGGGAGCAAGGCCTAATAATAATAATAATAATAATAATAATAATAATAATAATAATAATAATAGCATCCCAAAAAAGAATTCCTCCAGGCAGGAAGCAGCCAAGCTTTGAAGCTGAAAGGCTATTCAATGCTAATCAAGGTGGGCAATTGAAACATTTACACCTGCCCCCAACAGACAAGAGTTCTTTCTTTCTCCCACCCTGGACCTTCCACAGATATATAAACCCCACTTGACTAGTTTCCAACCTCTGAGGATGCCTGCCATAGATAAGAGGCAACCTCGGCACGAGTGCTCGCCAGCTGTTTCACCTGGCGGGAGGCAGCATTGTCGGTGCGTGCTTGCCAGCCACTTCACCTGACTGGACGCAACCCATCTGGAGAGCGGAAAAGAGAGAGAGGCACCCCGGGGACATAGTTAAAGGGCCAAGTGCAAAGAGGGTGGGGGAGCCAGGGAGGGAGGGAGGCAGGCGCTGCACCCTTCCAAGCTCCGCCGTCTCTTCCCGCAAAGCACCCCCTCAGGCAGAAGTTGGCACCCCTTGGAGGATTGCGCCTTCGGCACCAGCGTAGTTTGCTTATAGCTGGAGCCGCCCCTGCCCGTGGGGGCAAACTATGTCTCTCTTTTATTAGGGGTGGGGTTGTGGGTGCTCGATAACAAACCGACTGAAAATTATGTGGTCAGTCAAGACATTCCCATAGACTGTGGTTGGGTTCAGGGAATGGGAAAACCAGAATCTGTTATTGAGGAGGAGAACCTTAAAAGCTGGGCTATCTTTCTCATGAGAGCTAGCAGGGGTATTCACCGGCCACAAGATACAGATTAGATCCTATTTGGGTCATTCAGTTCCCCTCCAAATTTGCTAAGACCAGTATCAGAAGCTGCTGAGTTCAACTCAGGTCTCAAAGTGTTATCTTCCCCTATAACTTTAGATCAGATAGACTAGCACAAAACTTTTAAAGTGGCTAAGCAATTACCACAAGGTCAACCGTGACAGAAACCTCCTGCTGATCTAGAGCAAATTGCCCAGAGATCTATCAGCAGGTCATGATTTCCTTCTTACTTTCTGATTTACCTGCCCCAGGCTTGCTGATACCATCTACAGTCTTCCAACCAGAGAGGATTTCTTTGATGCAACTGTGAGAAAGAAAAGTGATGCAAAGCTGCTAAAAGATGTGCCAACTAGAATTGTCAGATAACAAACTGGAGATGAATGCGGTACCTTTAATGGCTGCAGAGGACAAGGAATTTTACCACGTGTTGCTTGTTACCTGGTTATGTGACTGAGAGCTGCTGAAATTCCTTCTTTTAAAGCCCTAGCTGCCACTTCAAGATGTTCATGGTGTTGTTAGTAATACAGGTTGACCATCTCTTATTTGAAATTCTGAAATCCAATTTACTCCCAAATCCAAAAAACATCTCTATGTGGGGCTGAGATAATAACACCTTCAGATGGTTCAAGGTACCCAAACTTTGTTTCATGCAGAAAATCACTAAAAATATTATATATACAATTACCTTCAAATCATATGTATTACGTCTATGAAATATCAATTAATTTCATGTTTAGACTTGGATCCTATCTTCTAGGTATTCTTATGTGTGTGCAAGTACAGTATTGTAAAATCTGAAGTATAGAACTCTTCTGGTCCTGAGCATTTCAAATAAAGGATACAAACCTGTTCATAGAATTCATACTCTGAAACAAAAACACACACAAATGAGAGTTATTTGTCTAATATCCCATTAATTTCTGATTGAGTTGAGCCTCTTCTCTGTTATTATTGCTGCATCAATTTGTTACTATGTTCCCATCAACTGCCTGCAAAACAGCTTTCTAACAATTGTTGCCGACTGCAGGAGCAGCAGCAACGGCAGCATTCCCACTCCATTGTGGGCGGTGTCAAAATATTTACAATGCAGAGATAATTATCCTTTCCTACCTGCAATTACTGTCTTTAATTTTCTGATTCAACATGCCGCTTTCGGGCTACATGGCATCCCATGGCGCCATGTGACGTGTCTGTGTTCAAAGTAATGTAGACTGGGAGGCCATAAACGCCCAAAAAGTCTGCCTGATATGAGAAGCCCAAATGCTGAATTAATGCTTTGTTAAAACATCTGTCAACTATTACTTAGCATTTTGGGTTTTATTTTCCTTTTTGTGGATTAATGACTTTACATCATTCATAATTACTAAAGCATCATAAATGTATACATGCTTCAGAATCCACACCTTGATTCACCTTCACAGTAGCCTGATAGCATACTTCAGTATTGTTCCCATTTTACAGAAAGGGAAGTTGTAACTATTGCAAGCCAGAAATAACTATATAATTGTATACTAACACCTACAGCATAGGATTTTATTGCATGAGGCAGGCAATCAAGCATTGCAGTTGAACTGAGACATTTGGGGACACTCCATATCATATGATACTTTGTGCATCCCACTGTCAGTCAGCCTCCCTTTCTTCTCGAGATTCTCCTGTCCATAGCTATTAACAAGTAAAACTTTTAATAACTTCCAGTCCCACAAAGATTCTGTTGCTTATCTTAGGGTCCCTTCCATTCTGTGATGACATGCCACCAGTAAATTGACACTAAAGGGTGAAAGACTCACACTTTCCCCTTTCTTCACTGTTCCAATTTTTGCTATTTTCTTTTTCTTTTTGTATTTAGATCTGTTTTTTCTTGGTTTTAAACATTGGAATTGTGAAATTGCACTAAAATAAAAATAATTTTAAAATCAAGGATCAACAGTAATGCTGGGAGGTGGGATTATGAGGGTGTGAGGAAGTACACAGAACCACACTTTGGTAAATCGGCACAGTTCCATTAATGAAGGGAGGTGCAATATCATGGGTGCCTAACATAGGGTCTCATCACATTTGGTTGTCTAACACAGATTGTATCAGGGGGATTCACTGGCCATTGTGGTGAATCCATGGAACAGCGTGGGAATCTGTAGCCCCGTGCCCCACATCACCATCAATGGGGGGAAACATCCCTGCCCAGCTTCTCCTCATGCTATCCCCATTGCTGGCAACTAGAATATGAGAAACCTCCCATGTTCTTCTTTTTCCGTCATAGGACACTGACAGCACAGTTTGGTGATAAAGTCCAGCCAAAAGTAGCTGTGCGTTGTGTGAAGGAATCTGATGGGCTCTGTCCAGAAACTGTGTTGTCAGTATCCTATGAAAGCCCACGGGTCTGGAAGCCCATGTGATTAAGTCAATAGTATGTATCCACTATCAATTATAATGCAGTATGATTCCACCAGTTTTTTTTTGTCATAACATATTAAATTCTGGATTCGTAGTATAGGGAGGGATATTTAGATTTCTTAGCCAGAGAGTTCTGATGCTTCACCAAACGAAATATGTCTTAAGCAATGTCAGCACTTTTATATGATTAGACAGAGGAGAAGAAGCACACTGATTTAAATAAATTATTCTTAGGGTAATTTATATGTCTAGATGCAAATTCAGAAATAGTCAATACAGTTTAAACTGAAATTTCACTGTAATTGGGAAGACTATCAACAGGTGACGTGTGGGCCAATTCTGTCTGCTGTCTAGGGGCTTTCTCTTTGTAGGCAATTTCAAGACCTCTCCTTCTTACATCTTCTGTACACTGGATTTGGACAAGAAAGCTTTCAGAAGGAGGATAACATCAGAGGAGGGTTTGTCATATTCTGCAACTGTCTCAGGACTGCAGACAGTCCTGATTAAAGTTGTTCCACTTTTCAGCTGCTATAAAATTGTCCCATATTCTCTGGAATAACACACAAGCTAACAGAGGTTGCAGCTGTTTGCTTTTACCTAAGATTACTGGGAAGGGCAGCCTTCCACTTCTCCTGTCCCTCTCTTCACTGAGTTAAATGTATACAAAATATTTTTGCACTTTGAATTCAGTTTGCAGAAAGTGAAGTAAGCAGACAATAGAGGCGGAAGGTGAGAAAAAGAAAGATAAAAATGTACATTTTAGAGCAGTTTAAAAAGTGAGAACACAAAAGATTAATTGGAATTGTTCCTGCTATACTGGGATAGGTGGTAAGGGTGCAGTTCTTCATTTTATGCTCATAATAACAACCCTTTGTAACAGTTTTAAAGGTAGCTAGCCCAAAATTTCAGCTTTCTTCCATATTTATTCTATTAGATTTGGTTGTTTTTTATTTTACACTTCATACAGAAACTTTATAAAAATAGAGGTATGGTTCCTCAGTTTTTAAACTGCAGCAGTATTAGACTATCATTCTCCTTACATGTAGTTTTCTGAATGCTTGAAAGCACCCAGATAGTCTTGACTGCTGTTAGTATTTATGAGCTTTGTCACAGCCTCATGGGTTAATCTCTCGGAAAGGGACATCAACTAATGATTTAAATTCTTCTTGGAAGCAAACAAAAGGATTTTTCCCCTTTTTGGAATTATCAGTTTGGCAAGTCATTCTGGCAGCCAGTGGTTTCAATTACATTAAAGGGAATCAATTCCTTCATCTTAATGAAGGCCATTCCTATATCACTTATTCCAGTGTGCAGTCTAAAGACAATGTGTACCATCAAGAAAAAGTTAAGGATAGTTGCAATCCTTGGCACATTTAGCTGGGAGTAAGCTCCCATTTTAAACAATGGAGCTTTCTTTTGATTAAACAGGACTAGAACAGCACTCTATCAGCTTGTCTACATGAACAAAAAAACAAAACAAAACTGGACTCACTTTGAATGCAGCACTGACTGTCTTAACCTGCAGTGACTTCCACTGAGTATTCCAGATGTGCTTTCCTTTGTCTGACATTGCTCCACTTTAAGCATAACTGGGAGATAAACCAGACTTTGCATAAATTCTGGAATATCCTTGGGCTTTGTAGCTGTATGGACAACTGGAGTGGATCCATATCAGCCCAATTCATTATGCAGATGGACAGCACCGCCATCACCCTTTCCCTGCAGTGATCCTTACAAGGGAAGGGGTGTCACCACTGCCACTACAAGACAGCCATGGAGCTCCCTGCAACCTGGCCATCGTGGTCACATCTGCCATTTTCAAAATGAGATGCCCATGTGATCATGAAGAAGTCATTCCACCCCCTCCTTGCTGGTCACATGCATGCCCTATTCAAATGTGATAGACCAGTGGTTCTCGACCTGTGGGTCCCCAGTGCTTTGGCATACAATTCCCAGAAATCCCAGCCAGTTTACCATCTGTTAGGATTTCTGGGAGTTGAAGGCCAAAACATCTGGGGACCCACAGGTTGAGAACCACTGTGATAGACAAAGGCCAGGCAATACAGGCAGCTCCATGGCTGGCAAGGAGCAGTAGCAGTAGCAGCAACTACAAGCACAAGAACAAGAACAAAAGGACAAGATGTTGGGCCATCATGAAGATGGATTGGTTCATATGGACACTGGACTTGGATTCAGCAGGTATGAGCTGGATCCAGGGCAGCTTCAGGTCAGAAATACCCCAGAGTAACCTGCCACATGTAGATGCAGCTAAAGCCAGTAATTCTGTGTATGCTCACTTCAAGAAAAAAAACACCAAGGAGTCAGGGCTACTTCTGAATCAAACAGGGACAAAAATGAGCAGCATATCAGGATGAAACTAATGAAACCAAAGTCTACCGGGGGGCGGGGGGACCTACTTTGGTTGCATCAGCACTACATGCACAGATTATTTCCATGCCACTTTAATTGTCAATCAGAGGTCAAAGATGTGACACAAAAGACAAGCAAATTCTCCTTTATTGTCCAGGCACGTAAGCATGGCTCACAGGACTAGCAACTTAATGTTTGACCTCTGCTATATATAGATTGGTACAGAACTTTATAGGAGCTTGCCACTAATCATATTCTTAGAACATATCCAGTACCTTTTATGGACAGTACATATCCTCCTAGTTCTCTGTAATAGCTTAAGCCAGTTATTACACAAACTGCCAACTGCCATATCAACTGTTTTAGTTGTCCCAAGTTATTTGGAGATATTTATCATTCAAAGGCCATCCCAAAATCTTGAGCCAACATCCTCTTTGCACACCTATTTGGTGCTATGCAGGATGGCATTAGCCTGTCCAATCCTGCTTATTGCCCACTTTCCATCTTCAGATTCTCTAACTGTCCTGATTTAGTGGGGACAGCCCCAATTAATCCTCCCACTTGTTCCCTTTCTCCTCAGTTTACTTCAGTTGCTTCAAACTCAATTCAAAATACAAAAGTATAGTCGGCACTCTATATTTGCTGGTATTAGGGGCACAGGATCCCTGTGAATAAAATAAATGCTATTTTCTACCTGAGAGAACACCTCTCTAGGAAGCTGACCATAGAATCCCCCTATAGATTGCTAGAGAGATGTTATATCTAAGATTAAGCAAGATTTTATAGTCAATTTCTAGAGGATGTTGCATTCGAGGACCTAGATATTCCACGAAAGAACATTTTAATCCAATCTGTGAATAATCAAATCAGCAGAACTCAAACCCACAAATCTGGAGGGCTGGCTATAGTACAAAAGTAGTTTTAACTTAATTCAGATGTCAGGAGAGGAGAGAGAAAAACGTGACCTTCTCAGTAGTTTTAGGCAAAAGCAAACTGTTGCAATATCTTCCACATTAATAACTTTATTAGCACAACAAATATGTTGATAGAGTAACTGATTAATTAATTTAATGAGTTTTGGTATTTTGACTGCACTCCGATGTTGCTTGGCCTCACATATCCCAGTTTTCATCTGTACAGTGTTTCATCTTCACTCCTTTGTATTTACCTTGAAAAAAAAGTCTACATACTTTCCTTATATTACTCTTTTTCTTTCCCCTTTTCTCACCACATATTTCTGTTTGTGAGCATCCCTCCAACTCAAACCCGAAGAACTAAAAACATGAGAGAAAAATATGCCACATATCCAATTTAGTCCTTAACGGTAGCTAGTCAGAATGGAAGGGGGAGAAGGGAACTTACTTCAACTTACTTCTGATTTGTGTTCTCTTGCACTGAGGAGTGGGACATCTTCCAAAATGTTATAATTTCAGCTACAAAATGCCAAATTTAAATACGGATAGCCTAGTTGTAATTCAGCAAGTGCGCCAGTAAAGCACAGGATATGAGAAAGAGTATAAATTGCACTGAATTTCCTGATTGTACATATGCTATGCTATTTGCAGAATGCAGTGTCAGCTGGAGATTATTCCTCATTTTTTAATTGCTGATAATGCCGGTGATGCATTAACACTAATAAAAAGGTCCTGACTTCTATATTGAAAGCACTCGTGATCCAAGAAGATGCAAAGAACAGCTAGAATACGTGGAAGGACGTGTATCCAACAACATCAGCTTGTTTTACCAGGATGTATAACAGAATACTAGCATTTCCTGATATACTTTCAGGCCCAAAAGAAGGTTTTCTTATCCTGTCTACTGTTATATCCTTTTAGATATAAGGTACATGTAAGGTACATGCCTCAAGGTACTTACACTTTGAAAATGGAAAGACAAAAGGAAGGGAAAGAAATAGGGGTGGTGGTGGAGGCTGAATGGATAAGTACATGCATTTATTTCAGTTTTACAGACCAGAACTTGAAATATTCCTTTTTGGACTGCAACCTAAGGAAGCAAATTACACTCCTAGGCAGCATATTCCACTGTTGAACAATTCTTACTTTCAGGGAAGGTCTTCCCTAATGTTTATGTGAAATCTCTTTTCCAATTTTAATCCATTGTTCCATGTCCTAGACCAGGGGTCCCCAAACTAAGGCCCGGGGGCCGGATGCGGCCCATCGAAGCCATTTATCCGGCCCCCACAAGGGCAGAAGGGGGTTGGGCTAAATGACCCAAGGGGCCTCTTACAACCATTATTATTATTATTATTATTATTATTATTATTACTACTACTACTACTACTACTATTAACATTGAGGCTGGGTGGACATCTGTCAGGGGCAATACTAATGGCTTTTGGTGCACAAAGGTAGAAGGGGATTGGACTAAATGGCCCAAGGGGGTCTCTTCCAAACCTCTTTGTTGTTGTTGTTGTTGTTGTTGTTATTATTATTATTATTATTAACATTGAGGCTGGGTGGCCATCTGTCAGGGATGCTTTGCTTGTGCTTTCAGTGCACAAAGGCAGAAGGGGATTGGACTAAATGGCCCAAGGGGTTTCTTCCAACCCTCTTTATTATTATTATTATTATTATTATTATTATTATTATTATTATTATTTATTATTATTGCTCGGTGGTCAACTATAGTCTGGCCCTCCAACGGTCCGAAGGATCATGAACTGGCTCCCTGTTTAAAAAGTTTGGGGACCCCTGTCCTAGACTCTGGAGTAGCAGAAAGCAAGCTTGCCCTCTCCTCAATATGACATCCTTTCAAATATTTAAACATAGCTGCCACATCCCCTCTTAACTTTCTCTTTTCCAGGCTGAACATACCCAGCTCCCTAAACTGTTCCTCATAGTGCTTTGCCTTCCAGACTTTCTCTGGACACATTTCACCTTATTAATATCCTTCTTGAATTGTGGTGCTCAGAACAGGACACAGGATACCGAATGGTATCATCAGGGTTTGCCTCTTGAAAAAATGCCCTTGTATTATTACCAGAGACTATCCCTTGCGACATCTCATGGAAACATCAGTGCATTTCAGGTTTTGGCAATGAAACCTCAGAGCCTGTTGTAGACTGGACTTGGTAACCCTACACACAGTTCTCTCCCAGGAGAAAAGAAAGTCAAAGAAGAACACTCATGTGGTTGGTGCCACATCTACTGCTTGAGTTTCACGCATTATGGTTGTTTCAGGCCATGGTCTCCTAGATTTTTTTTCTGAGACACTCCAGCAAAACCAATATTTCCGATGCTCCCTTTGTTGATTGATTACATCAACTGGTCCCTCCTGGTTTGATAACAGCACTGACATTTTTGGCTACTTGTAGTGATGGTTCATGATGAGCATATGCCTTTCTCCTTTCTCCAGAAAGCTGCCACAAGGGTGTATAGAATACTGAAGTGCCACTTCAAGATCTCTAGTACCCAGCAAAATATGCTTACTTCAGACCCATAACAGATTTTACCATTTTCATATCTACAAAAGAGTAAATACAACCCTAGGCAACGATTACATCATTATTTAGTGCAGTGTGAGAGGACAAAAATGCTGGTTATCTTATGGTGAAGATGCAAAAGCAAAGATGGTCATTATCATAAATGTGTGTTATAAATACAGATTAAAGGCTAAGATATTATGTAGTTTTTTTTATCTTGCAATAAAGAAAACTCTTCCCTTTACTTTGTTTTTCATATATAAGTCAATTATAATGTTCTCCTACTGAGAGATAATTTTCTTTGTTCATTTTGTTTTCTCCCTCATCATAAACCTTTTCTTGCACAACCAAATTCACTCCAGGCTCTTCGGCTCTGAATCTACAACTTGAATTTCATTATATGTCTTTAGTAAAGGAATTGCTGGAGTTGGGAACAGAAGATATTTAAGAAGAGGAAGAAACAGAGCATGAGATACGATGCTCAAATTTGTCCTCATGCCATTCTCATTGTTCTTTGGGAGATAATCCTCCCAGACAATCATTCAGGAGGATTGGAGAGTCCAGCTATTGTGTGTGCGCACATGTGCCCACATGCCTTCAAGTGAGTTGTTGAGTTGTGATTTGACCCAATGAATTCTATGGGGTTTTCTTTGAGAAAGCCTAATCTGCTGGTCTGCTATTTCCTTCCTCTGATATATCACATACAGCAGCTATCAGATAGAAACTTAGAAAGTACATGTGTGCAGCAGCTAGTTATTGCAATAAAGGAGCATTAGCATCAATGACTGTAGGAAATAAACAACATTTTCACTTTAGGAATTCTATTAGAGATAGAAAAGCTTGTTGACACTACTTAACTACCATGTCTCAGTGCTATGGAATCCTGGGATTTGTACCTGATGAGGCACCAGCACTCTTTGGCAGAGAAGACTCAAGATCTCGTAAAACTACAACTCCCGTGATTCCACAGCATTGAACCATGGCAGTTTAAGTGACACCCAACTGCATTAATTCTGCAGTGTAAGTGTGTTATAAGACTGTTGGCTAAGGGTGGTTCAACACAGACACTATAATCCAGTTTGGAAGCAGATTAAAACAGTCTCGTTTCACTGTGCATTGCCTACACAAACACACCAGAAACCACCAGTTTGTGGCAGGAACTAAATACAGTACAATCTTCAAACCTATGAGAATGACATCTGCAGTTCCATTTGTCCACTTTCAACAAAACATGTCTTCTCTAGGCATTTTTAGGTCCTCTAATGTGTCCCTAGAATGTTTTGGGGGCTTAAAGACCTTCATTTCAATAAGAATCACAAATACCCAAAGCTTTGCATATCCATGCAAAATCTGGGAACCTATCCCCATGCATATGGGAGTTGTACTGTATATAACCTCCCCTGGAGAGTTAATGAAATTTTGGGAAGTAGAAATTTGATGCTCTGCTTGCTGAGATGGAGATTTGCAGTCTTTACTGCTTGGTGGAGCACATCAAAATTGGAGAATTTGTACCTTTTCCTCCCACTTTGAAATGACTCATGAAAACTGGAGACTCAGGCCTAGGTCTAATTGCCCGAAGGAATCAGGCCAGCAAGTGGAGAAAGGCAGGCAAGTTTTATAGCATTTTTATGTTCCGCTGAAGTTTATTTCATGAAGCTGTGAATACTCTCTGTCTCTCTCTCTCTCTCTTGCTGTCTCTCTTTGTTCATCGTTGTTTGCTCATGGCTTTTGACCATTTGCATCGTTTTCCTCCCTGGCTGCCATATCGATGTTTCCTTCCTGTTTTATGTTTCCATGAATAAAACCCATTGCAAAGTAACACCCTGAGTGTGTTAAGAAAAATATTAGTAATAGTAGGTTCGTACATGAATATTGCATCAGCTACACATATTTACATGGTGCCCCGAAGACACTTGTATTTGTATTAGATGGTGTCTCATGAATACGTCTAGGTTTTTTCTTTTTTTAGATTATATGGTAGACATCTCCCTGCAGATAACAGTGAGAGAACTTGTGAAAATATAAAACCAAGGTGCCCCCATGGGAGACTGTAAAAATGTAGGATTCATTGCAAGTCCCAGTTACGTGAGTGAAAGTCATAATTATGTCAAATGGGATTTCGATATGAATGTATCTGGCAAGGATGATCAGGCCCTTCACATAAAATGTTGAATGCACAACTTTCCGAAGGAAGCATAAAATGGAGGAAATGGATAGTGAAGGAATGCCAGATTGGCAGTAAGTGTTTAAAGCTATCAAAAAATGAGGGCTGTGAGGTAAGGATATGTTCTTGGAAAAAAGTTATTACTTTGGACTGCCTGTCGACAGTCAGTTTTCTGTATCATTGGATTCTGCATTCCTGGGTTCTACCAGCCACGACCAAGTTACATTTTGTCATTTTATAGAGGTAACATAGGTTTACTATGCCATTGTATATCATGGGATTCAGGCATCCATGATTTTGGTACCTGCGCAGGACCCTGGAACCAAATCCCAGCAGATACCAAGGGTCCACTATATATGTGTTTGTGCATATCTGAATGCACATTTTGATGCCCTCAAGTTGCTTGTTGACTTGTGGTGATCCTAAAAGGAGCACAGAAGTGGTTTGTCATTGCCTTTCACTGAAATTTTGTCTTCTGACACTAGCCATACTTTTAAAAAACAATGTAAAGTTCTGGTAGCTATGACAAGCCCTGTAAATTGACCACATATTGTGGTTTGTCTCCTGAAACAGAATGGCTCACCCACAAAGTTTGCTGGCACTAACTATATTAACTCGCCACATACTCCAGTCATAAGTGTGGCTGAAGGTCGGTTCAAGATATTTGACTGCCCTGAGGTGCCCCACAACACAACTAACATGAGTTAAGGTGCTTTGTCTTTAAGCCATTTAACTTGCTTTCAGGTAGAAAGCAGAAAATCCCTCAAGCAACTCTATCTTTAGCAGTAGCAATATTCTAAATTACAAATCAGCTCCCAATTTGACACCTCTTCATGTCCCCCCAATCTGTGCTTGAAGTCATTGCCATTCTCTATCTAATGACAGGTCTGGCCCAAAAATGGATAGTTTACATATGTATACATAGCACTAACTGAGCGGATAATGAGTCAACATTGTTGAATCATAATTATAATGTGTGAAATGTATGCATTCAAAATGCAATATATGAATGGGTATCAGCTGATATTAGAATTTAGTCTGTGCCAAATAGACTGAAGTTGTTCGTTTATGCATGCGAGTTCTATTTTGTTGAACAGAGCATCAACAGAGTAACACTGATGCTTAGTCAGTTACATTGGCCATTCCTGTAGGCATCAGTGACAGTGCAGAGCCTTGCAGATGTAAGTACTGCCTTCTGCCACTGCAGCTGAAAAACCATCTGATCTTAACTACTAGTAATCACTTATTTCAGTAGTGGTAATTCTGATGAAGAAATGAGCTGGTGAGCTCGTCTTGCCATTATACAGTTCTAGTACAGTCATCAATTATTGGGAAGTGGACTGAGAAGCTTTTGAGGTGGTGAGTTAGCCATTTTTAAAAAACTCTCTCTATTTTGTTCCACAAGTATTATTTATTTAGGTAGATTTATATGCTGCTTTTCTGCCCTAAGAGCTCAGAGTGGTCAATACAATACTTATTATGCAGCTTCAGATTCTTCTTTCACTTCTGTATGTCAGTGGCTGAGTGACCTTTTGGTTTTGAGGCCGATAGCGTCGTTACTTGTACTTGGCCTTTCCTCTTCCCCTTCCAACCTCAGAGTCTCATCTTTTGGACCTATCATTTTCTTCATTTTGGATAATCTCATCACAGGTCTTTCAAAGTAAAAGGCTTCAGGTTTATCTTGGCCATTTTCTGTGCTAAAGTGCCAGTGTTGTTGTCAGTGTTCCCCCGTTCAACACATGCATTGCTGCTGCATTGTATCTGTTTGGCAAGTTGAGGTCAAGTCTACATTCACTGGTAAAGCCAGGGCCAGTGAGGGCACCCCAAAAGTGCCCCCCCCCCATAGCCTGACATTATTCAGTGAACTTCTTGGCTTCGTGGGGATTTTAACTGGCTCTTAGCCCAACATACTAACCACTATGAAACGCTCCAGTGAGGTTTGCACAGCATTTATAAAGGAAATAATAGATTTCAACATGTAGAAAGCATTCTTATACTGGATAGACAGAATGGCTACATGCACAAATGTAAAATTGCAACATCCTGGTGTCCCTGGCATCATTCATTTAGAAATTAAGGAGGAGAAAAATCTTGTAATGATCACTCATTTTGCTTCAGTTCATATCCGGCGTAATGATTAAAGAACTGAAAGAAAGAAGCACAATATTCTTAAAGTTACCCATCCATAGTCAACATCTGGACCACAGACTGAGAAGGCCCACCGGTTATCTAGTTGCAGACTTCCCCACTGTCGTGAGATGTACCACATTTCCCTTTATATTCTGTTAATTGTTTCCAAATTTGCATCCATGCATATAAATTAACACATGCAGTAATTATTGAAATCTTTGTCCTCTTCTGACTTCTTCTTCTCTGGCAATGTATAAGGAATTACTGTCATTATAGTTTTTTAAATATATATTTATTGCCTTCCCCCTTTAGCAATAATACTTTAATGATATTAACTACAGCCTTATAATTATAAGATATACTTGTTTTAATAGGATTATACTATCTACAGTGTCCATTGTTCTTATTCACTATAGCCCGGGGGAGAAATATATTTTGAAATTCACGAGGCCAATAAAATCTTCATTTCTCAGTATCTTTGAGATTTTTACCCCTGCCCCTCCTTTTTGGAGTAATATGGGCCTTCCCACATTTGATTTTTCTGCCAATGAGGGCTTTAGACAATTCTGAGAAGATATGGCATTTCTCCGTAGTAATATCCTGATCTCATGCTGACGTTTTCCTATGATCTTTATATTTTAAACAGATCCTCGTGTGTTCTTGCAACAGGGAAAGTATCCCATTTTACAGTTTTATGGAACAACTACAGAAATGAGGTATGATCAAAGCTTAGGAACTAAATTACACTGTAGCCCAGAATCCTCAAAACATCCAGGCCACTGATGCCTTGTGGATTCTGGGAGATCAAAAAGTCACATTGCTAGCTTTTTTGTAAGTGACTGAAGGTTTTTGAAGAATCAAGAGCCCATTCACAACACACAGTCATAAAGCTATGATTCCACTAATTGCCATGACAACATCCCATGGAATAATGGAGCTCATACTTGCTGTTTGATGAAAGTATCTATGGTTGAGAATTTTAAATGTGTGTATGTGTCCTCCAGTCTCCTGTTGATATGTGCCAACCCCATACATTTCATAGGGTTTTCTTAGCCAAAGAATACTCAGATGTGATTTTGCTACTTCTTTCCACTGACTTAAAGCCTATAGCACCTGGCATTTCTTGGCTGTCCCACATCCATGTACAAACCAAGGCTGATCCTCTACCCCTCTCTAAACTGCAAATCCTAAGAGTGCATAGAATGAAGTTATAGAAGTTAATGCTATAATTGTGTTTTGAATTGGCCCCACCCTCTCCTCTCCTACTTTGCCTCCTTCTGAGTTACATCTAAGTACAAACTACATTCAGACTTCAAATTCATTTTGCAGCCATTGAAGTAAGTCAAGGACAAAGGAAGAAAGTAGGGAAATGAGGAGAGAGAAATTAGAACTTTTAAAAAACAGCTGAAAAAGCGGAACATCAGTGGACTAACCAGGACCATCCTGGCCAAGCTGGGGCAGTTGAAACATATGATCCTATATCGAAGTGTGCAATCAATGTCTTTTAAGAACACTGCTCCTGTTTTCACTGTTTTGGTGTGTTTGAAGTGAGCAAAGCTTGTATTTTCAAGCAGGAGTGTAAGTAGAGGATATGAAGAGGGCAGAGTTTATTTCAGAAATTTGGATGAGGCTGTTGTGAAATGGGCATTATAACACTTGACCAAAAAATAATCAACTATGAGTGTCCAGGCCTGGAATGGTGGAAGTTGTAGTCTGGAGGGTACTAGATACTGCTGCCTACCTTCAACTTGTGAATCTTAAAAATGGAATTATACCCTAAGACAGTGCTTCTCAAGTGGTTTGTCTGCAGATGTTTTGGACTTCTGCCCTCAGAGTAAAGTTTAGGAACTGTTGAAAAGCACACACAGTATTTAGAGGCTATGGTCCTGCTTTGGTCTTAATGGAATCTTATATCTTTACCTTTGGCAGCAACCTGAGTGGCAGAAATCAGCAGTAAAAGTTATTGCACTATACAAATATGTCTCACCTGCTCATCTGTAAGTCTGGTCATGGGATCGGCTGTAAAAAGATAAGAGACCCAGGAGACGGATGAATAGCTACCACTCTGGCTGTGCTTTCCTAAATCTCTGTCTTACTGTAGCTCTTTTCTCCAGCATTTGGACTTGCTAGACTAGCTGCACGTTTGGACTTATTTACTGAAAACATATGAAGCAAGAAATATGCAGCTCAGTAAGTGCTGTTCCCCTAAACACATTGGGTCCCATCTGATTTTTTAGTTAGACCACAGTGGTTCTCAACCTGGGGTCCCTAGATGTTTTTGGCTTACAACTCCCAGAAATCCCAGCCAGTTTACCAGCTGTTAGGATTTCTGGGGTTTGAAGGCCAAAAACATCTGGGGGTCCCAGGTTGAGAACCACTGAGTTAAAGAAACCTTTGTTTTGATTCAAAAGAAGGCTAATCTCTTTGTTTCTAAGTACAGGAGTCCATATTTTTACAACACCAATATAGCTATGTCACCTGCTAGAGAGAAATATGTTTTTAGTTTTGATGGTGATGAAGATAATGAAAATTTTAAGCTGACTTCTTTAAAAAAAATTACCTGCTCAAATCCAATTTTCATTTTGTTACATTGTGTGGCATTACATATCATGTGGATTGGTTATTTCCTGCCTTGACTGTTATTGTTGCAAGCTTCCTTGAGCATTTTTTTAATATGGGAAGGTGAAACATGCATATAACACATAAACTAAGGAACAAAGGAACACATCTCAGATGCCCTGTGGCAACAGAAGAACGTTCCAGTTTTAATACACAGTAAAATAACTGTGACAGAGAAAAGATTGCATATGTCTGTCTTCCTATGGCCTAATACCGTAAAGTCACCAGGTCCTACCTGATCCAGTAAGCTAAATAGGGTCAGGCCTACTTAACACTGGGATGAGAGACCACCAATAAATACCAGGTGCTATAGCTTATATTTCAGAGGAATGAATTGGAAAATCCCCTCTGAGTATTTTCTGCCGAAGAAAATCCTGTTAAATTCATGAGATTACGATATGTTTCCAGGTGACTTGAAGGCCCAGATGTACACACTCCTCCTCCTCCTCCTCCTTCTGTTGTTGTTGTTGTTGTTGTGACTTTTCCCCACTATTGTGCAGGATAAACACACACAAATGTGATTGTTAAAACACAGTTTACTGATACACAGAATTAATACTCTTAAAAACATGTCCATTAAAGATTAGGGACTTCATCACATAGACTTACAGATTTGTAGAGAAGCGTGGGCGTCTGTCCCTATAATGATTACAATAATGCTTTTCGATTGCAAATTGCTTTGTGAAACTCTTACTCCTTCCCATCTCACAGTTTTCTTGAAGCGTTTTTGTCCCTTATTGTCCACCTTCACATTTATCACACAGGGGAAAGGCTTGTCAACTCCTCCCTGGTTACCCCCTTCACTAAAAGGTAAAGGTTTTCCCCTGATGATAAGTCCAGTCGTGACCAACTCTGGGGGTTGAGCTCATCTCCATTTCTAAGCCGAAGAGCCGGCATTGTCCATAGACACCTCCAAGGTCATGTGGCTGGCATGACTGCATGGAGCACTGTTACTTTCCCACCAGAGCAGTACCTATTGATCTACTCACATTGGCATGTTTTCAAACTGCTAGGTTGGCAGAAGCTGGAGCTAACAGCGGTCGCTCACGCCACTCCCGGGATTTGAACCTGGGACCTTTCGGTCTGCAAGTTCAGCAGCTCAGCGCTTTAACACACTTCGCCACCGGGGCTCCCCTTCACTATCAGCCAAAAACTCTTCTTTTTCTCATTCTTTTTTTTCTCTGCTGCCTCTGCCACAGCCTCCCCAGTCAAACACAGCTCTCCATTGCTCCCTGTCTGCAGTAGTTCTTTCTCACTTTGCAAAAATGAAATGGGACAGGGAAAGATACTTTCCATTCCATGTGTTTTTAGCCTTAAAGAGCTGATCAAATCACTCATTTTAATGATAGATGGGAATACATGATAGTCGGAAGTAGTTCAATGTCATGTGATGGGCTCCGTGCCTCTCCATTATTGAAATGAGCCTGAAGTGTCCTTGGACAGGGAAATATGTCAATGTGATGAGGATCTAGAACCCTTATTAGTAAACTTCTAAAAAAAAAAACCCTTGTCAGACCAGATAATTTTTCATTTATGGACTAAAAGACAACAATTCGATGATTCTAATGATCAATCCATTTAAAGCAGTGGTTCTCAACCTGTGGGTCCCCAGGTGTTTTGGCCTACAACTCCCAGAAATCCCAGGCAGTTTTTCAGTTGTTAGGATTTCTTGGAGTTGATGGCCAAAACATCTGGGGACCAACAGGCTGAGAACCACTGATTTAAAGGAAAATGGCATGTGAAGCAAAATATTACCTGGCTAGTTTTGTTAAATATATTTCACTTCTCTGGAACGAACATGTTTTGTCTTCTTACAGATAACAGGACTCAAAATAAATTATTATTTTTTAAAAGGGGATTGCAGCTATCCTAAGGAAAAACTTCCTGATAGTAAGAGCTTTTTCACAGAGTTTCTCAAAGGGTTGACTCTTCTTCTTCTTTTTTTTCTCTTCCAAAGCAGAGTGCTTTAAGAAGAGGTTTCTGCACTGGCAGAGAATTGAACTAGATGGCCTTCGGGACCCCCTTCCAACTCTTTGATTCTGTGTATTAATGCAAATACTGTCTCAATAACATTGAGGAGCATTCCTGTTCAAAAATCAGCTCATATGTCTCAGTTTCCAAATTACTTCCAAGCACAAGCTTTCTGATTAAAAGAAAAAAAAAAAGGGGGAAGCAACATATTCAAACAATGCATTTGTGCCACTCTTTGTGGAGGCCATGAAAGATGGGTCAGTAGGATTAAGGAGCAAAGAGGAATGTTGCCAAGTATGTTTATTTTTATATTGCACAGATTGTATATACAAATTCCATTTCTGCCTATGGAAGTCAATATGGGAGAATCTGGAGGAATGTTAGCTTATAAAATCACCTGAGAAGTTTGAACGGGTATGCAAACTGTTTATTCAATTGAATGTACTGCAGATGGTATGTTTATACACCTTGGTCTCTGTGTATAGGTTATAATTTTACTGAAGCAGAGTAAAATAGAAGTGGGGGCTGGAGTACAAAGAGCAATGAGACAATGCATTTTTCTTTCTCCTGTACAACATGGAAAAATGTATACAGTATGTTGAAGGGGATGCCTTTCTTTTCACATCAACTAACTTCACTTTGGACTACTTTCTTAAATAACTAAATGTAACAAATAGTGAAACATCCTGTCCTCAGTTTACAGCTGGGTTTGCTTGGCTAAATGATCTGCTTTCTGTTAAGCAGGAAAATGGCTTCACTATTCTGAACTATGTTGGAATTGATGCCTTCTGTGGAAATGTGATTCTGCACAGCAATCCTTCAGCTCAAATGCATTTTCCCTATTCTCGCCTATCTGGAGGTGCATCTATACTGCAGAATTAATTTAGCTTGACACCACTTCAACGGCCAGGGTTCAATGCTATGGAATCCTAGGAGTTGTGATTTGGTGAAACATCAGCACTCTTTGGTAGAGAAGGCTGGAGACCTTCTAAAACTACAGCTCCTATGATTCTGTAACATTAAGCCATGACCATTCAAGTGGGGTCAAACTGCATTAATTGTACAGTGTAGATGCACCCCAAGAGTCACTACACAGGATTACTTGTGTGTGTTGTCTATGTCTTCCTTATCATGTGATTATGGGCAAGGTCCTAGAAGTCTTAAGAAAATTATACTTCCAATGGTGTATTTATGTCTCTTATTTATTTATTTATTAATTTATTTATTATTTAGAAGTCCTAAGAAAATTATACTTCCGCCGGTGCATTTATGTCTCTTATTTATAATATTAATAATAATAACACATTTTATTTATTATAAATGAACATGAAATACAACAAATTACTAAACTTCACAGATAAACACACACACACATGAAAATTTATACCAAACACAGCTACAGAATTGATATATAGTGGTAACAGAATACAAATCATGATTGAAAATTGGCTGGATAGGCCTGCCAAAGGAGATGGGTCTCCAATGTGGGGCTCCTATGTTACTGATCCAGAAAATGTGGAGGTCCCATTATACTTTTGAGCACCTGAGACTCTAAATAATAGAATAAAATATTTAAAACAACACAGATATAAAACATTTAGAAATTATTACAGCAGGCCCCCCACTCTTGCTGGTGTTAGAGGAGCTGAATTGTTGTTAAAGTGAAAAAAGTGTAATTTAAATGCTACAGTTGACCCTCTGCAGCCATGGATTCAATCCCTCTCCCCCTTGCAAAAAAAGAAACACCAAACAATCCCCATCCTAGAAGCAAATCTTGATTTTGCCATTTTGTATAACGACACTCCATGCAGTCATGCCGGCCACATGACCTTGGAGGTGTCTGTCCACGGACAAATGGAGATGAGCACCAACCCCCAGAGTCGGTCACAACTGGACTAAACATCAGGGGAAACCCTTTACCTTACTATAAGAGACTCTATTATATGTAATAGAACTTGAGTATCCACAAATGTTAATATGGTGTCATGGAGGTCTTTCATTAATAGGATCACCATAAATTACAGCCAACTTGACACCAATTAACAACAGTCTATCAGCATAGCATCTAGAGCACTGCTTCAACTGTGGGACTAAGTGTGTGTATGCAAGTGTATATCCTGGTGCAAAAAAGATATATTATAAGAAAATCTGTTTTAAGCATGTTTTTATTGCCCCATTCCCACCTCCCACATTTTTATTTATCCTTCATCCTGAAGGAGGAATCACCAGTTCAAACATATGTGCAGCAGAGGGTAACCCTTGCCTGTGTTCTTTGTGTTGATTTGCTCCCAGCCGTCCCTCTGCGGCTGTACCAGCTTCTGGTTCAAACAGCTTGCCTGACCTCCGCTGGCTGCAGTGTCAAAGGAAGGGAAGACAAAGGCTTGTCGAGCATGAGCGCAAATGAGGAAAAATAAACAAACAAGCCGTGGTGTCGCATAACAGGAGCTGGGCGGATTGGTGCAAGCTGAGGTTAAAGATCACACAGTCATTCTGAGTCTGAGCCTCAAAGGGATGGACTAAGAAGAGGGAGACACTTGGCTGAGGTCAGAGGATGTGAATTCCAGTCCCAAATCCTGGAAGAAAGAGGTACAAGCCTTTTGCTCCAAGCTTTCCTGGAGATCCCTGCATTTTTGGAGAGCTGAGATCCCCTTGCTTGCTTGCAGATGTAATCGCAGCTGCTTGCCAAACACCTGTGTTGACATGTGGACATATGTATATATGAGCCGTTGTGTGGGTGGGATGGAGCAGGAGTTAAGTGAGTGAGGAAATCCCAACAAGGGAATGCCGTTTGCTCTTCACTAAACAACTTATCATATAGCTAAGAGGCTAGAGCTGCTCCAGTGCCTTTGTGTTCAGACAAATGGTATCTTGGCAGGACATCTGGGGTGGGACTGACTTGAACCTCCAGATGTTGGACTGCAATTCCCTTGGGCCTAGATAGCATAGATAAGGTGAGGAATGCTAGGAGTTATAGTCCAGCAATACCTGGACGGGCTCAGAACTCTGGCCTTTTTAGTATTCTCACAACTATTGGCTCATAATGTTCTTTTCTGTTCCCAGTCTGCATGCAGAAATGTAAAAATGTAACCTACATAAATACCCATCTGAGCACCATTTTATGTGTCCAAGGATGTACACTCTTTTTTTGACTTGCAGGTAACTACTGGTGTTTAGGCCTTTTGCAATGATGTTTGAGAGACCATTCTCACTGCAGAATTATAGCAGATTGATGCCACTTTAACTGTCATGTCTCTATCTGATGGAATTCTGGGATTTGTAATTCATTGTGGGAATCACAGCTCTCTGCCAGAGATCCTCAAATTCCATTGCAATGAGCCCTGGCACTTAATCTGGTGGCAAACTGCTGTAATTCTTCATAGTGCATGCAAGAGAAGACATCTCTCTCCCCACCTCCCAGCTTGCAATTTACCATCCAGATATGCATTTGTGTTTTATCTTGATGGTTGTGACTTTTTACAAAATACAAGAAAACAGATCTCTATTCCAAAGAGTTTGCAAATTATTAGGACCTTATCACATTAGCATTTGAAAGTGGGAGCTCTCGCTTTCCTATTGTGTTGCTGCCTCCTGAAGAATTTGGGGTTTGTCGTTATGGGAAGCTGAGGACCTCTTTGGCTGAGATGTCCAAAGGCCCCACCCTCAATGACAAGCCCCAGAATTCTGCAGGAGGCAGCCACAGGATTAAAAGTGGGAGTCAGCGCTTTAAAATATGTGATATCATCTTTAGTATGCAAATCTGTACTTAATTCCATTACATGCATTTCACCCTTCAGCTATGTTGGACTGCATTCCCCAGGGTTGGTGATGATGGGGGTTATGATACAACATGCGAGTAGAGGACTTGGTTGGTGGAGACAAGAATCAGGGTCAGGTTCAAGAAGGCTAACTGGGGTTATGGGACCATGTTGAAGAAAGTCAAAGGTGAAGAGCCAATATGGTGCGATGGTTTGAGTGTATGACTACATCTCTGGAGACTGCGGTTCAAATCTCTGCTTCGTCATGAAACCCACTTGGTAATTTTGGCCAGGTTACATGCCCTCATCCTTAGAGGAAAACAATGGCAAACATCTTTTGAACAAATCTTGCCAAGAAAATCCTGGGAGATGTTTTCCTTAGGTTCTCCATATGTCAAAAAATTCTTGAACAACAAATAGAGGTTTTAGAATAGGGCAACCTTAACAGCCTCTTGCAGTGTTTAATTTAGTGTTAAGCAGATGGCATTGTTGTTCCTATCCTTTTTTGGGGGGGGGGGGGGGACTACAATTTTCAAGATGCTCTAAGCAGCATTGAATCTGGAAATTTTAATCCAAGACATAATGTTTCTAATCTATGGATAATACACATGTCTTTGTTTGATTCTATGACATCATAATGTGAGATTGCAGAAACTGGGTGCATCATTTAATACTTATCAGCAAATCTCAGCAAAAGTCAGGCAGCAAAGTTCTGGCTCAAGGAGGAAGTCATTCCAAGTACCCCAGATGTTGATTCAAAAGAGGATTCAGTTTCCAAGGAAACAATCAGGGATCACATTGGCCAAAGGCAAACTGATTTATTTATTTCTCATGCTTCTATACCACCCACTTGGCAAATGCCCTCAGGATGGTTTGTAAATAGCAAACAAATACAAAACAATCAGCAAAATCATGGATTTTAGCACCAAAACAAACACATCAACTTAACTTTATTAACAATTTTTTTTTAAAAAAAATAGAATGCAAAGATCCAGCATGAAAACTTAGATAAATAAAAATAAAAATGAAGAATGCTAGAAATAGGGTGAAGAAGGAGGATCCCAACTTGGTTGAGTTTCACTCATGAGATTTTCTCTTAAGCTATCTTTCCACATATAAAGAGTAATAACTGATGTTACCTGTTGCAAACATTTTGTTTTTGTTTTTGAAATGCATAGTTAACTCAAGGCTTGGGAAAGTTAATTTTTGGACTGAAAATCTTAGAATCCCACAGCTAACATGCCATGGCCACCATGTTGGAGATTCTGAGAGTTGTAATCCAAAAAGTGGTTTTTCCAAACTGTGGCTATAGATTTTAAAAATGACATAAAAAGAAGAATATGTTTATTTTGCAGTTATACAGAACGGGGAGGAATCTCAGTGTACTTCCTCCATTGGCCACTTTATTTTGGTGAGCTTTTGCCAATTTTTAAGTCTTACAATGTTCTTGAAGGACTTTTATTCAACTGCTCCTATGGAATGACCTGTTGGAAGAGATTTGATGGTTGAATGAGCTGTCTGAATATGAAACAGTTTTACCCAGCCTCTTCTGGCATGCCTATTCAGTTTATTTTAAATTGTCAATGATCAGAGATTCTGGGAGCTGAAATCCAAAATACCTGGAAGGCTAGAGTGTGAAAAACATGGATCTAATGGATTAGAATACAATATTTTTCTTCAGTTTAGTCACAAGGTGGCACTGGACTTAGTGGCATGTGAATGGTGTTTTGCTTTTCTGTTCTTTAGAGAGACAATAAGGTCCTTATCCAGTTCCTGACTGGTTTGTCATCTATGACACTATCAGTGATCACAACACTATGCATATTGGCTCTGGTGGCTCCTTGAGTTCTTAGGCATTCTTAAAAAAATCATGCACGTGAGATTAATTTATGTACTGGATAATTTTACCCTTGCCATACTACAGTTCAAATTTTAGTTTCTGGTAATGTAAAAACCTTTTGGCAAAAATACACCTCACATAGTTTTCACTAGTTTATTGGTGATGGCCCAGTACAACATGTTTACTGTATATACTCATGTATAAGTCTTTAAACTTTAGTCAAACAATCAATCCAAAAAAGCCTTGGCTGACTTATCCATAGGGCAATGTAAGTACAGTCCCTTAACTCTAATGTTCTAATTTAGGGAAGAACCCTTGAGAAATGTTAGTACTCACTACAACAAATTCCAAGACTCCATAGAATAGAACCATGATTGACATCAAATTGCTATAATTATGAAATGTTGAAATGTCCAAGATGAGACTAATATTCTCTCCAAACTTATCAAGTTCTTCTTGGGGAGTCAGCAAACTTTCTTTGCAGCTATGCAGGGCATTCTGAGACTTAATCTATATTCATTTACCTCAACCATTATGTCCTCCTTGAAAAGTTACTTTCAGAACTAGAAGTCACAGTGGCTATCTGAAGGTTTCTGGGATTTGTCTTTCAGAAAATTGATTTTTTTTTCTCCTGAAGTACCATTTTCTCCTGAAGACCAAATCCTGTGGTTCGCTGAAAGCCAAATATGTACTTCCACATCCCATGTCCCCTCTCCCTCGTTCTTCCTACTGTATGTGTCTATACTAACTTGCCACAGAATCCTGCTGATGTTGAGTATGCTTGTTTCAGTCTTTCTTAAGGATGAGAAAGGAAAGGCAGTTATTTTGTAATGAGACCTGGGTATCCACTGAAGTCTGTAAGCATGTTACCTCTTCTTCCAGCAAAGGGAATTCCCAACTGGGCAGGAGCACTCTGAAAACACCTGCTCACTGCACCAGGAATTAACCTTACATCATGTAACGCTAATACAGGAAGGTATCAAGTCTGCCAGCTGGCAGTCAGACAGTCGAGTGGACGTGTCTAATTAACAGAGTACCCCACTTATTCTGTGTTGGATACTCTGCATGAATACAGCTGAGATCCCAGCAGGAAGCTTTGTTTCCCTCAGCCAGAGACTAATACAAGGTGAGCCAAGAGGGAGTTTCATTCCAGAGGACAAGCTAGCAAAAGTTGGAGTCACATTTTGTCACAGCTGAAAGTCAGTGATATCCCAGGATCCACACAAATGGTGTCACTGCAAATGTCCTCAGCCTCTCTCACCAAATGGAACACTTGGCTAAAATAATAGTTGTTTCTTCAGAAGACCTGAGCTTTCCCAAGTAGAGTGCAATGTTTTGTCAAGAATAAAAGCACTTCAAAGCCCCACTGCAGTTTCACTGGAGACTTCTTGGACCTCGGTAGTTTTCTTCTTTGAAGCTGGCACGAAGTTAAATGCCCATAAGGTCAAGAGTCCTTGGCACATTGGGAAGAAATATGCTGTTGTGTTATATTAAATCAAGACAGATTGCCAAATGTTTCAAAACACCAAGCATGTCACATGATCAGACACGCAGTTCCACAAAGCAGTTTGACGAGGGTTGCTGGGAGTACTTTCACAGAGGTCCGTTTTTTTAGTGTCTCAGTAAGGGTTTTTTTGGGGGGATTTTTTAAGAATTAAAACACATTAAGATTTAAGAAATTAAAGAAAGGAAAAGAAAAAAAAGAAAAATGTGGCCTTTGATCTTCTTTTGAAAATATTTTTGTGCTGTAATGCTTCCCATTACAGCTGATGGAAGGAAGGTACCGTTTTATATCATTTTCAAGATGAAAACAATGCCTAAGGGAGTACAATTTCCCCATGGGATTCATGTGCAGGTGCACGAAAAGGCTTGGGTGGACTTAGAACCCATGGTGGATTGAGTTAAAACTGTGTGGAACAAAAGATCAGGTGTGCTATTGAAACAGTCGGCTCTGCTAGTTTTTGACAGTTTCTGAAGTCACGTTTGTCAAGGAAATGAAGCAACTTCTTCATAACAATAAGACACAAGAGGTTGTAATTCCTGGTGGCTTAACCTCTATCTTACAGCCACTGGATGTATCGGTGAACAAGCTCTTTAACCACCACTTGTGCTGTTTATATGAGAGGGTGTTGAACAGCGATCACCAATTGACTCCAGCTGGAACTGTGAAGTGCCCATCCTTGCAACTGATGTGCACATGGGTCAATAAGAGTTGGAACATTGTTGTGAAAAGCTTTTTAAAAGCTGGCATTTCTAATGCACTGGATGGATCAGAAGATGGTGTACTGTGGGAGAGTGATGGGAAAGAAAGAACATCTGCCGTAGCAGTACTGAGAACAGCTCATCAGATACTCAAGCAATGACAGTGGTATGGAGTCTTCGACAAGGAAGATTATAATGTTTAACTATGTAAATTTGTTTTCTAGACACTCCTATATGGACTCAAGTTGTTTTCAACATTGTTTTGTTAAAATGTTACTGTTTTGGAACCAAAAAAGGCTCTCCCCCGTTATGTAATAGTCACACCCTTTTTCCAAAATAAGTGGGAAAAGTGCAAATGTGATGCAATGAAATACGGGTGTTATGTGTGTGAATGCAATGAATAAGAATGCCACCTCCTCCCCAGCCCCCACATAACATACCTTCCAGTGGCTTTTAGTGCAGCATGCCAGAGTGAACTGAATGAAAGCATGCCTTTATTAACTTGATCTGATACATGACCCCACCAATGTTTACAATTATAAAGCTCTTTAAAAGGTTTTATCTCATTCAGTTCCTTGAATAAAGTCATGATGTTTCTAAATTATAATCTGTCTGCTAATCCTTGTTTGGAATGATCCATTGTGTAGTTCAACCATGGGGACAGACTTTTGGTTGATGCAATCACTTATGAGTTGAGCTTCCTTCATCTAATTATCTCAAAGTGCCTTGAGGAAAGTTCACGATAACCTAGGAAGATAGTTGACAGGTCATTTCCATATGAGAAACTGAAAGGCCCAGAGGTAGCTTGCTGATTCCAAATCTCATTGAAGTCAATGGGATTTTACTTAACATCTTCCAGATTGTAGCCTTTATCTTCTAGGCACTTCAGAGGGAATAATTGGATCCCATGGGCTTTTCCTGGATCAAAAGATTTGTAACCATCTGAAGTGTTCACACCCTAAACCAAAGAAACTGCTTGGTGATGTCAACTTGATACTAGGCTAATCTCTTTGTAGTTGATAAGCTTCTAGAGAGGAATTAGAGACCAATATATGCCACTGCCCTGCAAATCCCAAGTATTTTTCCTTCCCTGATCCTTCCTAGTCTCTTCTATAACTGTAAACAGACAGAATATGCCCAGCACTTGTTATTGGACTTGTTATAAGTCAATGAATAGGGACAAAAGTAACCAAGGAAGAGCATGCTTAGATCTAGCTCACATGTAACAACCTCAGCTCAAAAACTCCATCCTTTTGCACTTCCTGACTTGGCATCAGTGCCCGTAGCATAAGCTTTTGTTTATCAAGGGCATGTCTACACTAAACCATTATCTTGAACTTGGGAGGAATTACCTCCATGGTGGTTATATGACAGATGGATATGATTCAGTTTAATAGGGTCTGAGGTCACTTAATGCAGCCTTAAATCATGACAACAGTAACAGGTTTCTTAAAAATCTCTCAAAAAATCTAGAGCAAGCTGCAACTTTGGGCCTAAAACACCTGGGGACCCACAGGTTGAGAACCACTGTTTTAGAATAATAGATCATAGGGCTGCATTCATGGCAATCCTGGGGTCATTTTTCAAACTTACCAGCAACCAGAGTTTCATTATGTTACCAAAAAGATGACAACATGGGAAACATCTATGGACCCATCCAGACAGACCTTTTGTCTCGGTTTTACTGGAGGCATCCAAAAAATGCCTCAGGTAAAACTGAATTAATTTGAAACAAAACAGGTTTTGAAACAAAGCAGGAAAAATAATGCTAATAAGGGTCCCCCTGCTTTGTTTCAAATAGATGAAACACCCAGTATGATCCGGATCTTAGGGTCTTACTAGGTGTGGCTCCTGTGTGGATTGGGCACAGGGAATGAATCATGCGATCCCCAAACTCAATCCATACAGCCATCTAATTTTTTTAGGCTCCAGGAGCCCCCAAAAAATCAAGAGAGCACCCACTCCCTCCCCCCAAACCCCAAAATAAGCCCTTAAAAGTTTTTAAAAACTTACCTGGCCACCATTATTTTTCTTCTAGTGTGCTCCCCCCATGCCATCCTGACTGTTATTGGGATGGCATGTAAACAACCCTTCCCAAGAAAGCAAGAGGCTTTTTTTTGGGGGGGGGGGGTGGACTTAAACTTGCTTAAGTGCTCATTTAATTCCTGTGTGGAAGCGCCCTATGACAACATGTTCAAAAATATAAAATAGCCTTGGATATCAGGCTTCCTGTTATTAATTGCATGTCATCAATTGACATTGTCAGAACTTTGAAAAACTAGCCGTTCCCTGAACCTCCCAGCCATCATAGCAAATGGAGCTGGTCCATACTGGCTAGAGAATCTAATGCATTTGGTTCCCCAAAGGTAACTTTTTCAAGAATTGGTCAATGTAAAGCCCTGCTCTGGTCTGATGATCTTGCTGAGGTAGGGTCTCCAAGCACGAGTCTCCAGTTTTCATGGGTCACCTCCAAGTGGGAGAGAAGGATGCAACTCTCCGGTTCTGTTGAGCCCAGCTTCAGGCAAAAGGAAAGGGCTGTATGCAAAACTTCACTTTAGCTCAATCAGCAGGAGCTTACTACAATTTACAAGGCCTAATTGTTTTGTTGCTGTAATTTACAAACATTCTCCAAGGAGACTGTATTTACTTAACTCACCCTTCCCTTCCAGCCATTGCAGTGTCAAGGCTCCCTGTCTCCTCTGCATCCCCCTTCTGGCTATGAGCAAGTAGACTAACTTAAATGTTCTTTAGTCTGTCTCCTCAAATAAATGACAAGGCATAATCCCTTCATGCCACCTTAATATTACAACAGCCTGTTTAGCAAATTTCCACCTAGGACAATTTGTTTCTTGGTGTGCATTTTCACATGTGTACATATATTTTTGCTTGTTTGTTTCAAAGACAAGTTGTACATGTGGTTCGTACCTAATGCCTGATGCTTAATGACATCACCAGGAGAATTTTGCCATGGAAATATCATATCTTGGCCATGTTTGAGCCACAAGCTGCAATGAGAAGGGAAATGCCATTTGGACCATTTCATACATGGTAGAAAGGCAAATCTTGGTTGGCTCCTTTGGTCTGTTCACCTGTCAGGGAGCTGCCAATAATTTTGGGTGAGTGGTAATTGTGCAGCCCAAAAATATGCCTTGTGTTTGTACCAAGCATGTAAGTCCTTTATAATTGTCAGAAAGTTACAAAAGAGATGGTAGTCAGGGAGACCAAAATAAATTTACATAAATGGGAGTATAGTGTTCCAGATCCAGGGAAGTCATGCTACCCCAATATTCAGGTCAGACCACACCTGGAATACTGTGTCCAAATCTGGGCACCACAGCTGAAGGGAGAATGTGTCCAGAGGAGGGTGACTAAAATGATCAAGGGCCTGGAGAACAAGCCCTATGAGGAGCGGCTTAAAGAGCTGGGCATGTTTAGCCTGCAGAAGAGAAGGTTGAGAGGAGACATGATGGCCATGTATAAATATGTAAGGGGAAGTCAAAGGGAGGAGGGAGCAAACTTGTTTTCTGTGCCCTGGAGACTAGGACTAGGCTTCAAACTACAGGAAAGGAGATTTCACCTAAACATTAGGAAGAACTTCCTAACTCTGATAGCTGCTTGACAATGGAACTCTCTGTCCCGGAGGCCCCCTCTTTGGATGGTTTTAAGCAGAGGCTGGATGGCCATCTGTCGAGAGTGCTTTGAATATGATTTGCCTTTTTCTTGGCTGGCGGTTGGACTGGATGGCCCATGAGGTCTCTTCCAACTCTATGATTTTGTATATACAGTAGAGTCTCACTTATCCAACGTAAACGGGCCAGCAGAATGTTGAATAAGCGAATATGCTGGATAATAAGGAGAGATTAAGGAAAAGCCTATTAAACATTAAATTAGGTTATGATTTTACAAATTAAGCACCATACAACAAATTTGACAGAAAAAGTAGTTCCATACATAGTAATGCTATGTAGTAAATACTGTATTTATGAATTTAGCACCAAAATATCATGATGCATTGAAAACATTGATTACAAAAATGCGTTGGATAATCCAGAAAGTTGGATAAGTGAGACTCTACTGTGTGTGTGTGTGTATATATACTAATTAATTTATAGCCTACTTTCCTCACAAACATTTTGTATATACAAAGGGAACAAGACTACACAGTTATGTACTATACACTACAATTAAAAAGTATAAAACTATATATTTCTGATGGTTATTATCTCTTATTGGTCTGCTTTCTTTAAACAATAATATAATAACCACACATCTGCTGAAAATAACGCTCTGCTAATTCATTAACACCAAAGCTGATAAAAGTAGCTATTGTTATGATATGACAATGAACATGTCCCAATCTTTCTTAAAGCTAGAAATTTCTCTTCAATCAACACAGTCAATTTATCAATTTCTGCTGTTTCACAGATCTTCAGCAGCCATTTGTCTTGGGAGCTAATTCATTACATCTCTGAGAATGTACAATACTTTCAGCACTTATATTTTGTAATATTCCTCCAAAATTTCTTTCTGGATGATTGCCTAGCCTTCCTAACAAATAAAACTCTTTTTTGTTCCCGTCTTCTCTCATCAGATGCATTTCAGTCCAGTATTTCTGGGCCTTTCTGTAAGGCTACCACATGTAATAAAATGTCCCAACATTGTATTCATATTTCAAACATTTGTTACAACTACCCTTATACATCTTAGAAAGCTTCTCTGGTGTCACATGCTATCCGTACATCACCTTGTAAAAAAAAAAAAATCTTTAAAATTGCTATTCAAAATAAATTTCAGGCACACTTTCTCCCATGGTTCGAACTGAATTTGTGTATCCATATTTTGAGCTCATTTCACTATCCCAATCTTTCACTTGTTCCTCTTTCATTCCATATTTTAGCAGCAACATATACATCTTAGAAATCAAATGCTTGTCATCTGAGCCAGTAAATGTTATAACTCCAATGTAACTGTTTCAAATCAAAAATTTTTTGTCCATCTTAAATAGTTCAATTATTTGTCTGTAGGTAAACTATTGCATTGAATAATTCACCTAACATAGCATTACCATTTTAGGACCAATTAGTCATGTGGATTTTGAGTTTTGTTCTATATTTTTCAATTGTGCACTTCGGAAACATAAACAATACTCCTAAAATACAATGTGTGAATATGTGGTCCTTCTTAAATATTCCTTTTTGCAGTGAAGAACATGCGTCCTCCTTGTTCTATCTGCCCATTTTGAGCTCTGCTCATTAACAGTAATAGTCCAGAAAGGTGTTGATAATTAAAAAGATATTAACTAAACACTTACAGAAGATAACCATGCATTAAAATGCCACAGGCTCAGTTAAGCTGTCTTTTGCCCAGATTTTTCAAAGTAATATTATGCAATTATTATAAATCTGCTATTATCCTTTCTGGAGGCAGAAAGCAAATATTCCATGACTGATGTAATCAGACTTATTACAACAAGGAGGGGTTTCTTATGCTTAGATACACAGATACACAGGTCCAAACGGGTCGACAATCTGTGCAGGTACCTAGAAACAAATTGCTGATGCTGCTGATGCCAGTGGCAATATTCTTAGTAGTTTCCCAATCTGTTGGACCAAGGCACTCCACCATTTCCCTTTGCCTGTTGCCAATGTGTGATGCTCAGCCTTTGAAAACTCTCTCTTGCACATACACACACATACACATATACCGTATATGGCATTTTATAATGTGCAGTCTGTTCTCCTACATTCATTGGGATTAGCAATACTGGACCCCCTCCAAAGTGAAACATTTGCAAATAAAAATGTTTTTACATCACAGAATACCTTTCTGTTAATCTCTTGGTCCTCCAGCATTACTCCGGAGAACATCTGCAGGAACATGACAATAGAAACACATAGGAGTACTTAGAGATGCCTAGAGTGAACTTAGAGATACCTAGAGTGAACATTTTGACCAAATCCATAAATAATCAAATCCCCAAAAGTCAAACTTGCAAATGTAGTGGGCCAACTGCATTCTGGGTCTCCACCCCTGCTTTGTAAGAAGAAATCCTGGAGCAGATTTATAGATTGGATAGACAGAGATGATAGATACTGCACTTTGAACCAGGCTTTTCACATGGTTAAATCGATGCAATGGGATCATTTGGAATTGCTGTTCCAGGAGGGAGGGGAAAATGGGGGGAGGGCATGGGTAATGGGAGATACACATCTAAGGAATGTATAAAGCGTCATACAAGATAAAGTGACTGTTGGAATAATATATATTGAGATAAGACTTGTATGGCAAAAGTTTGTTAATTGAATTTTTGGGGAATTTTTTTTTTATTGATCATGTATTCATTTACAGTATTTATATTCCGCCCTTCTCACCCTGAAGGGGACTCAGGACGGATCACATTATATATACAAGGTAAACATTCAATGCCATATACACATAGAATAAAGATAGAGACTGACACAGAGGCAATTTAACCTTCTCCTGAGGGGATGTTCGATTCCGGCCACAGGGGGAGCAGCTGCTTCATCATCCACTGCGACGGCACTTCCTCATTCCAATGGCGGTTGGATGATTTTTATGGAGTCGTAAATTAGTTAAATTAGCCTCCCCACTTTATACGTGGTACCTACTTGATAGATGTAACTATCTTTCGGGTTGCTAGGTCAGCAACGAGCAGGGGCTATTTTTTATTTTTTATTGTCGGGTGCTCACCCCGCCACGGGCTGGCCTCGAACTCATGACCTCTTGGTCAGAGTGATTTATTACAGCTGGCTGCTCACCATCCTGCGCCACAGCCCGGCCCCCGATATTTTGTTTCTAAAATAATCCTAAGAAAGACATTCTGCCAATTTCATCATCAGCTTTCTTACATAAGACCTGAGTGTCTTTGTGTGTGTTTAAAAACCATTCGTTTATTTGAAGATGAAATGGACAAAATCTACATTTCTGAAGCTCTCTTCCATTGTGCTTGGGAACACAATGGTTTAAAACCATGCATTAGCCAAAGCAGTTTGATCAATGAGGTGCAAAGTTCTACATGGCAGGAAAAGTGTTGTGGCTCTGAGCCAAGCTACATGATCAGCAACCTCTTGTGGTGTGTCTGTTAATGGAGTGCACCACTTCAAACCTCAGATGGAGAATCATATGTTTGAGCACTCTAAAAAATTACAAGCACGTAATAAACTATACTGTGAAATGGCTAATCTAGGACATTTCCTATCACATACCAGATTGGTATGTACTTTAAGATTTGTTTTTGAGATGAGGAAGCATGCAAATATTGCAGTCTCACACCTGCAGTCTGAAAGGGTACAGCCAGCAAATGTTGTAATAAGTGGCTGCTCAGTGATGTGGGTTTCCAAGTTCCTCTATATTAACACCAACTGCCTGTGTAATACATAATATATATATTTGGGTAAAAGTCAATCTTATGTATAAATCAAGGGTAGGTTTTGGAGCCAACATTATGTATTTTGATGAAAACTATGGATAGGTTGAGGGTCATTCTGCAGAAGACAAAGTACCCTGCCTCTAAGGAGCCAGCTTCCCGTGGCCTTTGCTGCCATTTTACATCCAGGCATTCAAAACAGTCAGAAGTGGCATCATGGTTGAGAGAGTAGAGAGGGTCAGTCCTTCTTTTAAGTTCTCCTGAGATGAACTAATTACTTTCCTTTCATCACTCTACTCAGAGAAAGGGATGGTTCCTTTTTGACCATGGTTAGAGAGACAGTACTTACATTGATCTGTAAATAAATCTACCTGGGTTTAGAGGGGGTGAGTAATTTTTTATTTACAATTCTAGATGTATGTATGATAATATACAGTAGTTTTAGAATTGTGTGTGATCATATACAGTAGTTGTTAGATACAATTTTAACTGTTAATCCCAATGAGATTCTGGGATTTGGAAAGGTATTAGGAGGCTCTTCCCTGGATCACTTTCAGGAATTCCAGTGCAAGGGTTCCAAAGGATAGGATTCCAATTTTCTCATCACATCACACTTCAAACTACAAGATTTCCTATGATACAGTCGTAGCAGTCAATATGATACTTATATTACTATTCTAAATATGCTCATTGTGTGCCCAAGAGTGGCCAGCACCCGAGAAACAATGGTGGTGATTAATCCCTACTTCATACATGGAAAATGTTTGGCCCTCTAAGTACTCTTGGGCTGCAGTTTCCATCATATGCTAGGATAGGCTGTTTTGCCTAGGGCTGGCAGAAGTTGCAATATGGTGATCTCTAAAGGGTCGTATTTCCCCTAACATCTGCTTTTTTAAGCCCCAGTGTTGGATTATCAGTTTGCTATTGTTGTTGCCCGGTGGGACTGGGGAAAGTTACCTTTTTGGACTGCAATTCCTAGAACTGGACACAAAGGGAGAGAACGTCTGATGGTTCTAAAAAGTAACAGCAAGAATACCATAGCAGCTATTTAGCCAAGTATAATAATAATAATAACTTTATTTTTATACCCCGCCCCATCTCCCCAAAGGGACTCGGGGCGGCTTACATGGGGCCTTGCCCGATACAACAATATAATAACAACAACAAAACAATAAAACAAATATCCCAACAATAAAAACATCAGCATCAATAAAACAGTCATTAAAATCAACATACAGCATAAAATGTTAAAAACAAGAGATTAATACACAGATCTAGGCCAAAGTGCAGAATATTCCAAAATGGGGAGAGGTAGTTTCACAGCTAAAATGGACAATAAAGTGCAATGTAATAATGGCAAAGCATCAATGATGGAGCTATTGTAGAATGGGCAGATAAATCAAACCCACAACATACCCACAATATACCCACAATATACTTAAGTAAGTCATTTTTCCAGACCTAATCCCCTGCAAACTGTACAGAAATGTCATTCACCTGTGCTCCAATCAATGGCACAATGAATTTCCTTCCCCTTGTGCAGCCGAAGCCTAGCAAAATAAATTGAAAGGAAGGTTCTAATTCTGGTAATAATGCCAAATTCCCGACTAATTAGCAATTGAGGATATGAAACAGCTAGATTTATTCATATTTTATATTTTTGCTTACTATTTAATCACAATTCCAGATATTACATTACATTCCTTTTCCCCATGATTCCTCACTAATAAAAACAGCAATTCAGTATCTTATAACTATTCCACATTTTAAATGCCTGTTTATCTCCCCAGAAGCCTGTTGATACCTCTCACTCTTCTGCATGTATGGCTAGATAGATAAAAACTGATACTTATAGCCTGAGCATTGGAAATGTGGGAAATAATAATTGTTGACAGACCTATGCTTTATCTCACTTAACATCTCACTTAACATGTATTCAGTATATACAGAGTTAGGTGCTTAACATTTTCACTAGTATGATGCCTTGTTTATTACTTCACATCTCTCATCTTCACTTTGAAGATCAGTTGTCTTTTCACCCTGTCTATTGTTGTACTCAACAGTTTTGTTCCTGTTCCTTTTTTTTATGTATGTTTTGCTCCCACAGCACATGGCTTTGAATTTTTTGTAAGAGGTCACACTTGACCTAGTTATTGCCTCTGAATGAATATCAAATGACTGAGAGCAAAAAATTTTCCTCCTCCTTTTTCTGTGTCTTCTTTATTTCTTTTCAGCCTTACATTTGTTCACATGATACATTGTACTCACCATGTTTTTGTGCAAGAACTAAAATGAGAGTAGATCTGGAATGCGGATATGTTTCTAAACATGGATGTTTACAAGACAGTTGAGTGGACTCACAAGATAATGATGTCATTTAGATGATTGTATCATGGCTTAATAAGTATTATAACTAAATTTTGAAAAATTCAAAATCTTTAACCAAATCCGAATTGTATTTTAAAATCAAGGCTTTTGTCAGCTAAGGTAACCATACTCTTCCCACTTGAGAAACAACTGGGGACTATGGATAATTACAAATATTCTGGTGATCATTTAGGGCAATATGCTTACGGCAGCAGGGCTGCTGATTGGGTTTTCTATGTCAAACTTTTGCTGAAGAGTCACATTAAGGACTTTATCACAAGAGCCTGATAAAGCAATATTTACATAGGATGGTAGCATCTCTGGCTGTTACTTACCACATGATGCCATGTGTGTCATGTAGCTGTTTCATATCCCACCCATTTCTGGAGCACCTCTTTTAATTGACAGGTAAAACCCATTAATGCCTTCTCAATTATGCTGCTTTTCCACCATGGATTTATGCATAAAAAGTTGGTCTTGCTGTAGTTCTGCTTTCCAAGCAGTCGTGTAATATGAGTGGACCTGATTTTGTATTACCACTACCAGGGTCTTCCTTCCTTCCCTCCCTCCCTTTCCTCCCTCTGTCAAGGAAGAACTCTCATTACTTCTTTGAAGGGATGCAGAGGGAGACATCTACCTGTCCCTACTCCACCAAAGAAGCAATGGCAGTCCCTCCTCACCAAGAAGAATTCTTTTCATCAGGAAAAACTGTCATTGGTTCTTCGGTAGGGCATAGACAAAAGTATCCAGGTCTCCCACTACCATCAAAGAAGCAGTGGTTGAGAAAGCGGACTATGTGACTATAAGTCACCAAAGCTGTGCTAAAGCACTAATGCTGAGTAGCCATGAGGCAGATGCAGAAGTGGAGGACTCAGAACACTTTTTCTTAAAATGCCCCTATTACAACAGGATTCGATCTTTCTATTTAGAGCCTCTGCTGGAGAACCATACTCATTTAGAGAATAAGGAGAAACTGTACATTCTTCTACAAGGTTCAGATAAAAACTCTATTTTAAAACTGACCCTTTACCACAAAAAGCGCTGGCCATCCACGAGAAGATGGAAGCGGACAGATGTGATATTAATGCCAATAACAAAATCCAAATTTAAAATTTACTATGGGCAAGCCACTAGTTTTACTTACCCTTGCCCCCACTTAAACCTTACCTTAAGGTAATAATTAATTTTAATTTTAATCTTTTTATTATGCATTTGCACAACTACCTAGGAGTGGGTTGGTAGGCTTGTAGGCCGGGATGCTTTGTATCTACACATGGTTTTACTGTATGTATGAGTAAGTGTGTACGTTTTGTATGTTTCACATGTTTTGATATGGTCAAAATTGACTAACCAATAAAGAGTTGTTGTTGTTGTTGTTGCACTAGCGCTGAGTAAGTGTGATAAAGACTGCTGTAAAAACTGGTATGTGTCCATAATTAAACTAGAAAAATTGTAATGGGACAGCAGACTTCACTTCACTTAGTCACTTAGACCAGTGGTTCTCAACCTGGGGTCCCCAGGTATTTTGGTCTACAACTCCCAGAAATCCCAGCCAGTTTACCAGCTATTAGGATTTTTGGGAGTTGAAGGCCAAAACATCTGGGGACCCATAGGTGGAGAACCACTGACTTAGACGATCTGTTCCTCAGCTTTCACACAGATCACATCTTCTCTAATTGCCTCCATTTGTATCTATTTTGAGCACAAGTTGACCAGTCTAGAATTATACGACCATGTTAGTCTCATATTATACGCCATATGGAATGAATCAGACCATCAGGTGGGAGTACGACCAAGAGGTCTTGTCCATCCCCACAGGTACCATATTGCCATGGATAATAAAATCCTAAATATCCCAAATAGATCCTGAAGACAATTTAATCTATCCAAAGTCCATCTGATTGAATGATTGCTTTTAATACTGATCTCTCTCATTCTGTCACCAAGGAAACCATGGGTGGATTACAGCCAAATAAATAATTCAAGATGAAACACATCCTTCCAACATGCGCGTGCACCCCTACAAACTTAGAAAAACAACAGAAATTCTTGTTTGTTTATTTTTTTTACTACACAGGTACAGAACCAAGGCATTTGTAAATAGTCCCTCCAATCGAGTGACTTATTTACATAGGTGACATGGGAATAAGAATCATAAGATTACATTTATGCACAAATTATCATTTAAAATTCTCAGTCTTCTTTATTTGAAGAAAAAGAAAACAGTGGGATTCTTGTAATGAATTTCTCCAAACAAAAAGATACATTCCAGCAGTTTCTGGGTGCCATGTTATTGTGGCATATTGTGGAATCATTGAAGAGTGATACCCACTCTTCTGGAAATTTCAGTTTAACAACATTTGGAGATCCATAACATTCCTAATGCAGCTATTTATTGCCTGTTCTGTCAGTCTGGTAATAGTTTCTGGGGTTACTAATTGATCCTTTTTATTGAAGATACAAAGAGCCTATAATTCCTAAAGACCAGATCCCATTTCATCTTGGTCAGCCCAGGTTATTACTTGAATATAGCTGTAGGCTATATTTTAGAGCAGGGGTCCCCAAACTAAGGCCCGGGGGCCGGATGCGGCCCATCGAAGCCATTTATCCGGCCCCCAAGGCACAAGGGGGTTGGGCTAAATGACCCAAGGGGTCTCTTCTTCTCTTACAACCATTAGTATTATTATTTTATTATGCTGGATTTCGTATTATTATTATTATTATTATTATTATTATTATTATTATTATTATTAACATTGAGGCTGGGTGGCCATCTGTCAGGGGTGCTTTGCTTGTGCTTTTGGTGCCAGAGGCAAAAGGGGGTTGGACTCAATGGCCCAAGGGGTCTCTTTCAACCCTCTTTATTATTATTATTATTATTATTATTATTATTATTATTATTATTATTATTAACATTGAGGCTGGGTGGCCATCTGTCAGGGGTGCTTTGCTTGTGCTTTTGGTGCACAGAGGCAGAAGGGGGTTGGACTCAATGGCCCAAGGAGTCTCTTCCAACCCTCTTTATTATTATTATTATTATTATTATTAACATTGAGGCTGGGTGGCCATCTGTCAGGGGTGCTTTGTTTGTGCTTTCGATACACAAAAGCAGAAGGGGATTGGACTCAATGGCCCAAGGGGTCTCTTCCAACCCTCTTTTTTATTATTATTATTATTATTATTATTATTATTATTATTATTATTATTATTATTATTATTGCTCGGTGGCCAACTATAGTCCGGCCCTCCAATGGTCCGAAGGATTGTGAACTGGCCCCCTGTTTAAAAAGTTTGGGGACCCCTGTTTTAGAGGGAGGAACAGGTAAAACCTACTGAGTATCCCTTACCTTTAAAAAAAACTATAAAATTTGTAGTCACCATTAAGTCAATAAGCAATTTGAAAGCCTATATGTTTACACACACCAAGGACTGAAACTGGCATCTTATGGATGCTCTGCCACCAAGTCCCATAATCCATGGACTCTATTCAATCCACTCCCTTAATACCTTTTCCAAAGTTAACATGGGGACTTTATCTGCATATGCACAAAGAAATGCACTGCATTGAAGTGAAGAAGTAATATCACAAAAGACATCCTTATCATAACAGGTGATTCCATGCACATCTCCAGATAATGGCAAAAAACTGCCATTGTCTTTGGCAAATCTTTACCTTGTATCTTTCAACTCATGACATACATAATGTATACATTAGTTTTTATCCATAGCTTTCCTCCTTTTGGCTTATTTTTGTTTTTAAAACAAATATAACCCTCACTCATGTTCTCTAAAAAATTAGGGCATTGGCTTGATGGCAAAGCATGCAAATTGAGCCCATCTGTGTTGGGTTCATTTCTTCATTTAATTTATCTGGAATGGAACATTTGCATTTTCTCAGCACAGAGTCTGCAATGTCTTGCAGAAGGTTTGGGATCTCCTCTGACTCTCGGCTTGAGCATCTGTAATCCCAAAAGTGTACAATGCGAGAGTGTGGTTAGATGTATGAAAATCAGGATCTTGTCTGTTCTTTCTCCCACCATCTCCACCCTTCTCCAAGAAGGTAGTCTCCAATGGGAATTCAACAAGTTGAAACTCATGTAGTTTCTAAGCTTTGCATAATTGTCTCTCCCCCATTTTGGAAGGAATGATTCAGCCCTTGCAATTCACTTCAGAGCACAAAAGGGAGAATTTTGTAGACGCATGTCCACAAATTAATTTCCTCATTTTGATCAATAGCAACGCCCTGGCAATGCAGTTGTCCTTAGGAGACTTCTGGATTTATAAGTTGCAGCTACTACAACACTACTAGTGATCATGGTATTTTCTGAATACAATGGGACAGGTCTTTACCTACAGGGGTTTATAGTATAAAATGTGATCTATGGGAAAGAACTGCAGAGGAGAAAGAGAGCCAAGGAGAAGAATAGGGGTGCCTTCAGAGAAACAAGTATCCCAAATGCTCGCTAGATAAAATGTATAATTATAGACAAACATCAGTTGAAATGCTATCCTATTAAAGAACAAATTAGAAATGGTGCATCTACGCTGTAGAACTGGTGCAGTTTTGCATCACTTTTAACTGCCATGGTTTAATGCTGTGGCATTATTACAGTTGAAGTTTTATGGGGTCTTTAGTCTCCTCTGCCAAAAAGTGTTGGTTTCTCATCAAACTACAAATCCAAGATGTGCATAGCATTGAGCCATGGCCGTTAAAATGATGTATAATTCTACAATATAGATGCACCCCCAAAATCTCAAATAAGCAATCTAGAAAATGCATTAAACTCTCAAAACATTTTTAAAAGTTATGAAAAAAATAGTCACTACTATTACTATTAATAATAATAATAGTTTAAATGCAGATTTATTTATTTTTTATCTCAAAGACATTGCAGCTATTGTAAAAGCAATTAGAAATGAATGAGTTTTCAAATCTCACTTAAACACCATAATTGGTAGGAACAGCCATATGTCTCTTAAAAGCCAGTTCTGCCACCCAGTTGTTCAGTGTCATGTCCCTGGGCTTGGCTACAGCATAATTATTGTACATTGGGGTGAGAGCAGTACAGCCTGCAGCTCACAAGAATATGGGGGTGGGAAGGGGGAAAGCAATGTGTCCTGCTGTTTTTGCTAACACACAAATTTATTATAATTTAATTAACTAGTACATCAGCTAAAACCCATCTTACTTAGTAAGATTCTTGTAATCAGATGATCACCTGAAATGCTCTCACTCAGGGGTTTTTTCTCTGGCTAGAGGAGAAATGGATTCTTTTTGCTTACCTGTGAATTTCATTTTAACTGATTTTAACTGTTTTGTGATTATTTAATTACTTTTTAATTTTTGTAAGCAATACATTTTAACAATGCTTAATTGTTGTAAACTATTCTGAGTCCCAAACTGGGAAAAAGCAGGATTTAAATAATAACAATTATAATAATACATTTTGTATTTTTCAAACTGCATATTTAGGCCATATTTAGATTGCTATGTGTTTTTAACTGCTCATATATGTTGCGTGTTGATATGTTCTTGTTCTCTGCCTAGATCCATGTAGGAAGAAGGGCAAGAAATAATTTATTATAATAATAATAACCCTAAAGGCACCAAATACCAGGTGCTGTAAATATGTTTCAGAGAAAGAACTGGCAAAATAATTTCTTAATATTCCATGTCTAAGAAACTCCGATGAAATTTATTGGAGTCACCATAAGTCAAAAGCTGACTTGAAGGCATATTCACTTCCATAACGCATACAGTTGTGGAAGTGGAACAGAATGTAATAGGATCCAGAAAGTTGCCAGTCATATTCCTTTCCATCTTTCTGGATCCTATTATATTATATCGTAGTCCCATTCCTGTGTATATATGCTTTATCTTGAGTCTTCAGTCTCACTTTGACTGGATCTATACTACTCTATAATCCAATTTCAGAATGTGGATTAATGACACTGAACAGGATTATATCAGGATTATATCTACACTACCCAAATCAATGCCGTTAATCCACATTCTGAAACTGGATTATAGGACAGTGTAGATCCAGCCTTTATATTGCATCAGAAAAAGTGTGTTAGCAGCCAATCTCATGCTAAAATAAAAGTCAAGTAGTCTTAAAGGTGCTTCCATGTTCCTCCCCACACCCCACATATTCTTTCTTCTTTTTATATACTGAAAAAAAAATTGAAACAGCTACCTTATATACTCATTTGTTAGTCTAGAAAATTTAGTAAAATAATCAATCAAAAAAACCCTGGGTCAATATATTTTACTGTGCATTGATTTGGATTGATTACTTCCCTTCGGCCAATCTGTCTTGTTCGGCTAGTTCAGATTGCCATAATGGCAAGGGCTCAGCTTCCATGTTTTTTTCAGCCACAACAGAATAGTGGCTGTTGAAAACTGGCTGCCTTCAGTTACAAGTGGAGTGTGGGAGGGAGGCAGCTGCTAGAAGGAAAAGCATGAGGGGGAAAAGGCACCACTCCAGGGCCTGCAAATCAGGAGAAAAGAGAGGCCCTTTTAAAGGAAACTTAGTGTAGGATAACTCCAGATCAATTGCTCTTCCTTCCCTGAGAAGTGGGGAAGCCTCCTTAAAATGCCTTGTAAATCTGCGTGCTACAGGGAGAAAGCACTGTGCGTATCTAAATGGTATCTTTACTCTAATACTTTTAATCCAGTTCTTAATGAAGGATATAAGGACAAACAATGCCTAAAATGACAGAAAGGGGAGCCTAGAAAGCCCCCCCCCCCATAATGGGATGGATAGAAAACGAATCTTTTGACTTCCTGGATTGAAAATGGATATCTGTCCTCCTGAATTTGGGAGGCTCCCGAAAAATGGATTGGGACCCCCACCGAAATCCGGGATACCGAAAAACAGATAACAGTTCACCCAGATTGCACAAGCCTATTCTTTACTAGTCAGTGTGGTTATTGTACCTTAAAATTTATCCAAAAAAGGGTACGGTCCCCTTCTTCGAGTAGAGTGGCAAAAAGAAAGTGTTTATTTTTCTTGTGAGAATCCAATAGAAGCACCAAACATCTCTACTCTGTCTGATGGGTTTCAGTTTGTGACCTTTTGGAAGGCCTGGTTGTGGTAGCCAAGACCACTAGCCCATTGAGGCAGTATTAGTGCTGTCTCTTCTCTGCAAAATGACTCTCAAAATATCTATGGCTGATATACAAATCCATAATTCTGGTCCCAAACCTGCACTTGGCTTATACACGAAGTCAACTTATACATGAATATTTAAGTGCTTATTTGAAAACTATCTCATTACAAATGTCTTAATAAGGTTCGACTTCCAATACAGTCAATTACTGTAAAGTGAATGATGAGAGCATGCAATCTTGCACTTTCTTTCAACAAAAGGTGTTTTCAAAATTTATTTTCTTTCATGGCAGGAATTACATTTTAGTAACCAAAACAACTGGAGATAGGAACACCAAATTGCTATTGTATATATTCACCGCACTGTTCAGATCAAGTGAAGGCAGACCTTACCAAACCATACTAGACCTCACTTGTGGAATATTGTTACTGCGCATCACAATTTTATCCTGTGTTTTCGGTGGTGTCTACCTAGTAGGTAGGTGGAAGACTATGTTCCAGAGTATGAGTGGGTAGAAAAGTGGTGAATATTGTTTACTTGGACTAGAATATTGCTTACTTGGATAGAATTAATAATATGAAATATTTTAAAATAATGGGCAAAAATCATGTTTCCCAAGTATGAGGAAGCCAAATGAGAAAAATCATTGCTTGAGGAGAATTTTCTGTTCCAGACATGTTCTGTGCAAACTTTTCGCATCATTTTTGTGTGTGCAAAATTGTCAGCACTTTCAATATAGGAAACCTAATTTCCCTTACAGAAAATAACATTTCTATGTGAGAATCTCTTTGGTAGAAAATTCTGGTTTCTACAGAAAACGCGAATTTTGTGGAAATTGTTTCCAATTTAAATCTGTGCATTTTTAATGTGGAAAACAACATATGCCCTTATATTATATACATAATTTTTGTATTAAAAAAACTTTTTTTCAAAGAATCAGATCCTTCTGAAGACTTTCAGGAAGAAAACACTGAAATTATTAATGGCTTCTCTTGAGAATGAAATCAGCATAGAATTAGATTTCTAACTCTGACAAGTAGTGGATCTTGATTGTCTGAGGCAGGACCCAGTTTTCCCACTGCTTGGTAGTTAATCCATTTAACAAGTGATGTTATAATATGAATAGCTAAGCCTCGACAAACATCAACAACAGCAATTGACACAACAATAATAAAAGTGGTCTACCACTCGGCTGTGGCTGCTGTCTGCTCTCCCTTCCACTCCCTGTAAAATTCCTTCAGGGCAGTTCGCACAAGAAGGTTTGATCTACAGACCTGGGAATCCTCAGGCACATGCTCCGGCATAACATGTGAATTTGGCAATCGCAGATACTCACAATTACTGCAACCCCACTTTCATCTTTTGCCATGAGGGAAATTACGGATGGCTGCATCTGTGATTGATTTACGGGTTTACAATTGGAAAAGCCATGTATAGGATGATCATGTGGCTGCTCGTGATTAGAAGAAACCCTGGAATGTGAATCTTTATTTTGGATCTCATCTTCCCGTGTTCTTTTTGCCACCTATGTAAATTCTGCTTCATCTGCTCCAGAAAGGAGCCAGAAAACACCAAAGGACTAAATCATATAAGGCATTAAAAATAAAAATTAAAAATAAATAAGAGCAGAGGTCTTAACATGTAATTACCATGGTGGTTAATCTGATTACAATAAAAACTAAACCGCTCCTTTCCTTTGAGTAGACACCTCATTTTCAATCTAATCTTATCTATCTCCAGGGTTTATTCTGCATGACCATCCACTTCTTTTTGAAATGGCAGCATTATTGAAACTGCCATTTATCTAATCATTTCCAGCAATCTCAAGATTAACAAGAGGTTCACGGTGAACCTCAGCAGAACTCTGTTTTATCTTTTCATCCACTGAGGCAATGCCTGTACAATTATGGGAACAGCCTCCTGGTTGAGAAATGCTACAAGTCAAACATTGTAAGATCCTTCTAATGATGTGGCTGCATATATTAACTGGAATGAAAGGGAAAAGAAACCATGGTTGTTTGTTTCAGTGAAAATCATGGGACTTGTAGCACAAGCAGGTTTTATTTGTGATAAGCTTTCATGGACTCTAGGCTACTGTTCAGGTACAATGGCACATCCTCCACTCATGTACACAAGCAAAGATGTTAGGGTTTTGTTTGTTTTTTAAAGTTACTGTTGGTATTTCAAAGTTCAAAAGTAGTTAGTTACTTTATCTATTGCTCTGACTTTTGAGGGAGAGAAGAGTGTCCAATCATGGCTCCAACATGTCTGTCCTATCAACTGCTCAGAATATCCTCCTCCTTGTTCCAACTGCCATTTCTCTGGCATCTGAGGAAGAAAAGAGGAGCTACACCATACAGTGGGTTTAACCATGTGCCGTACTGCAATTTCTTTAAATGCCACATCATATTTACATTGAAAACCTGAGTACAAAGAAATGCAAAATTAATTATTTGTAAACTGCTCTTGGAAGCACTTTTTTTAAAGCTGATGGGCAAGGCATAAATAGTTTAAATAAATAAATAGATCCATTTTAATTCAATGTTATTTATTTCCCATTCTCAAAAGTAACTTTGGTGGGGGGTGGGATCCTCTGGATACTACAAGTGCCTGTCCTATCCTATAATACACTCTCTCTGTGCACCCATTTGTTTGGACAGTCGAGAATAGACATGCCATTAAAATCTACTGATAATCTGCTGGTATAAGATTTTCCCTATTTCAAAGGGGTTGTATTCATATCTATTAAATCCACCATTGCCTAGTGATTCAACATGCCAATGGATCTCAATGATTCAGTGAATTTGCTATAGGCAGATTGAGGTCACTGTACTAGTTTTAACAGCAGTGTACGGTGATGAGAGATATGCAAATGAATGAGTAGGGAGAAGAAGAATATTTTTGTGTATTGAAATGTATATACATGATTTTGTGTTTGTGTGTCTTGTAGAAATATGTGTAGTTTAGCATATGTTTTTCCATTTAAAATGTGTTAATTTGGGGAGGGGGGGGGAATCCAGAAATTCATCAAATGAAATAGGGGCAGGGTAGGTTATGCTTTTTTGTACATCAATAAAGAAACAGAAGAAAGCAACAGGAATCAGCGGCACATTCAGTTGTAAGTCACATAGTGACAAGACATGAGCTGGCTACTTATGAAAGCCAGGCAAGAGGCTAGTTAACAGTGGGTATCTAATAAATGAGATTTGAACTCTCATCTTACATTCTTGTCGATATTGCTATGCTGCCAATTCATCTTTCTAGATCATTGTTTTTAAATCTTGATAAATGTAGGGTTAATGTCAGAGCACGCCTGGCTTTTCTTTTTTTTTTTTTTTTTTGCATATGGTAGAAAGTTGTGCGGCTGTATGACTTCATGTTGAATCCTAGTCATGGCAGCTTTATGATGGGAGTTTGTTGACAGTATTTATTCAGAGGAGCTTTGTCTTCCTCTAAAGTTAGGAGAGTGTGATTTGCCCAAGGTGGGTTTCCATGGCCAAGCAATGATTTGAACCTTGATCTCCCAGAGTCCAAGTTCAAACAATTAGATCATACAGGTGTTATGTGTTTTCAATTCAACCCTGACCTATTGTGCCTCAGTCCTGAGGTTTCTTTGGCCAGATTGATTCAGCGTGGATTTGCCATTTGCTGTTGCCTTCCTCTGGGGCTAAGAAAGTGTGATTTGTCCAATGTTGTTTTCCAAGATTGAATATGAATTTAAAACCTTGTCTCTCAGAGTCCAACTCAAGCCACAACACACCGGGGGCTTCTTCTCCAAAAGCACACTACATACCTTTTTACCATAACAAGTGCTTTCATATGAAACCAAAGATCCAACAATCTGATGAGCAGATCTAAAGATCTGTCACCATGGTCCACCCATTACAATATCTTAAAAGCTACTACAAAGGGTCTCTCAGCTCTTCATAGTAGATTTTCAGTGATGTATTGGAGCAGACAGCAGAAGAAGAAGAGACATAGGATTTTCAGTGGTACAACTTCATCAGACATTTAAGATGCTGAAGTAGTGTGAGCATATGTGTGGTTACAGCAATGCTTGAAAGCAGGGCTATATAAAGAGGCTGAATGTCGGGACAAACAATGTCCTTTAAGGTTAAAGCAGGAAGCTGAACCTAAATTTTTTCAAAAAGCAAATGCAGCATTTCAACTAAAACACTACAGTGGTTCTCAGCATAGGCAATAACACTGGCATATACAAAATTTTGCCCCTGCGGATGGCTGAGAAAATTTTCACAAACCTCTCTGACATATTAGCTAGAGGTATTATGTTAATATTAGGTTCATCACATTATAAACAACAATAACAGCATCTGCATATTATCCACACTCTAAATCATGTACAAGACATTTGTGAGGCCCCTAAGTCTTGTTGGATTATTTCTTCCATCATCCTGACCATTGTTTATAGTGTCTCAGGCTGATAGCATAGGCAATGCTAGAGGGGCTCAAGAGAGTAATAGTTGAGTGTTACATGGAAAAGAAAGTGTGGTTAACAGTATAATTATCCATCTATAATGTTACAGTTACACAGTAGTGGGGTTGCATGCCTCTGTGAGGCAAGAGGCTATGCTGTTGGCAGGTCTCCCATGTTAGACAGGCTTTTTTGAGGCGCCAGACTAAATGTTCTATTACTGAGAAGCAGCCATAATAGAGGAGGGCACTGGTGGAGGTTCTTTCAGAGTGTTATAGATAACACTGGTTAGTACAGCACAAAAGGAGGCATGGCCAATCTGCTTTTGAAAGTTGTTTCCCATGAAAACCCTATGATGAAACAATCTAAAATGAAAGAGACATAGTAGTAATGGGGGACTGCAACTACTCTGATATTTGTTGTAAAACAAACGTTGCCAAGAGTACAAAGTCCAACAAATTCCTCATTTGCCTTGCAGAAAATTTTATTGTCCAGAAGATATAAGAGAGAACAAGTGGATCAGCTATTCTGGATCTGATCCTAACCAACACTGAGGATCTGGTCAATGGAGTGGAAGTGGTGGAATCCTTAGGTGGGAGTGACCATGTGCTCCTAGAGTTTGTGATACAAAGGAAGGGTAAAATTAAGAGAAGTCAAACACACATTCTAGATTTTGGAGACCTGACTTCAGGAAATTTAAGGAATTGCTGAGTGTAAAAGTCCAATGTGCACAACACATGCTATAGGAACATGGAAGGCAAGAAGCATAAATCGGGGGAGCTAGATATATTAAAACATGAAACAGAATGTATGACCTTTGCAATACCTGGGGTGGATGAATTAAGTGGATATAAATTGAATTACAGTAGAGTCTCACTTATCCAACATAAATGGGCCGGCAGAACGTTGGATAAGAGAAAAGCCTATTAAACATCAAGTTATGTTATGATATTTCAAATTAAGCATCAAAACATCATGCTTTGCAATAAATCGACAGAGAAAGCAGTTCAATACACAATAACGTTATATAGTAATTAATTACTATATTTACGAATTTAGAACCAAACATCGCAATGTATTGAAAACACTGACTAAAAAAAAAGGCTACTAACAAATTGACTACCAATAAAGATAGAATTGCATAAAATGAACTTACAATAACAACATTGTCTGAAATTAAATCCATAAAAAGGTCAATTCTTTCTGCCTAGAGTTGTGGATCTGGGCAGGAGGCAAACTGTGTTGGATAATCCAGAACATTGGATAAGTGAATATTGGATAAGTGAGACTCTACTGTACATTCTTATCCACTTCAATTCATAACTACACAGTGTTTAACTGAGGAAATTAAAATCTGAGGGGGTGGCACGAATAGTGAGAAGAGATGTAACAAAAGCAGTCAAAAGATATATTGCAAAGGATATAATACAGTGTTCCCTCGCTACTTCGCAGTTCACTTTTCACTCCCTCGCTGTTTCTCAGGTTTTCAATAAATATTAATGTAACCATTTATCACAGTATTTTCACTGTTTCATGGGGTTTTGCATGTGCAAAGAGTTTTGGAAGGGGGGAAAAGGAGAAATAAAGGGAGAGGGGGGAGGGTAGGGAAGGGTTGGGAATAAAAAAGGATTATTAAGCTTCCATTCTTCTCTGCCAGTGTACTGTATATTGTAACTGCTAAAATAAAGTACAGACTGCATTGTAGTAAGTGGACTGTGGTTTGCTATCCTCCACACATAGAATAAATATAGTGTCCCTACTTTGTGGATTTTCACTTATTGCGGGTGGTCCTGGAATGTAACCCCCACAATAAGTGAGGGAACACTGTATAACCAAACTTTATGGAAAAAACCATTGATATGACCACATTTTCTGCTCTAGCTACAGAGGCACAGGAAGAAGAAAGTCTATGGTGGAGTCCAGAAAAAAACTGATTACATGACTTGTTATTAATCATAGGCAAGACTTGTTGTTAATCATAGGCAAATGTTTTAAACTTTTGTATCTTTTGTATAATTCCATACTTTTTTTAGTTGCCTTAGGTTCTGCTTCAGGAGAAAGGTGGTATATTAAATAATTAATCAAATATATTAGAATGCAAAATAGAAAACACCAAAATCACAGATTGTAGAGTTCCCAGCCTGTGGGCCATGGCTCACTGGTAGGCGGTGAGACTTTAAATAAGGTCCTTGGGAAATGCAGGGAAAATCAGCTCTAGATTATTAAATATGATTTTCTGTGGGCAAGCAGATGGGAACCGCTGCTGTAGGGAAACTGGATCTAGGATCACAAAATTCAGCTGGGGAAGTGGGTATATTTAGCTTGGAGAAAAGAGATGAGATATGCTTAAATATATGAAAGGATGCTATATTGAGGAGGGGGCAAGTTTGTTTCCCCCCCCCCTCTATAAATTACGGCATGGAACAATTATTTCAAAATACAGGAAAAGAGATTCCATCTAAACATTAAGAAAAAGTCAGATGATAAGAGATGTTTGATAGTGGAATATGGTGCCTCAGAGGACAGAGGCATCTCCTCCTCTGTGACTGTCACACTTTGGCCATATCATGAGAAGACATGATTCACTAGAAAAGACAGTGATTACTTGGTAAGGTAAAAGACAGTAGGGAAAGAGGAAGACCTCATTACAGATTGAAAGACTCAATCAAGCAATCCACAGCCCTGTATTTGCAAAACCTGAACAGGGTTGGTAGGGTGACTTGGACTTATAGGGTTGCCATAAGTCAAAGATGACTTGAGGGTACAAACAACAGAATTTAAACATTTTTTGCCCATAACTTTTGCAAAATGGTGCCATGACACATTGATAGACTGCAACAAATGCACATCTCATCACTGAAGTGAAATTATATGAGAGTTGCCAAAGGGCATGTTTCTCTGGTTACTTGTTAATTACTATAGTTACAATGCCCTTCTATCTAAAATATTGAACAATTTAGAGCAAGGAAAGCTTGTTGCAAAAAGGAATTGCATTGTGATGACAATGATTTTTTTAAATGTGAGGAATTTCTAGATAAGAGGAAGAAAAGCTCAGTTTTTACAATTTTCACTTCACTGATTAAATGCATGAAGCAATACATTTTCCTATTCCTTTACTTTTTCATGAGTCAGTTGGCGAATGTTTTGATCACTTCCATTTTATTTTGTTTTGCTGGTTGGGCATCCCATATCCAAAATGCTTCAGGCCAGAAGTGTTTTGGGTTTTGGATCTTTTCATGTTTTGGAATAACTATACAGTAGAGTCTCACTTATCCAACACTCGCTTATCCAACATTCTGGATTATCCAACACATTTTTGTTGTCAATGTTTTAAAATATCGTGATATTTTGGTGCTAAATTCATAAATATAGTAATTACTACATAGCATTACTATGTATTGAACGACTTTTTCTGCCAAATTTGTTGTCTAACATGATGTTTGGGTGCTTCATTTGTAAAATCATAACCTAATTTGATGTTTAATAGGCTTTTCCTTAATGACTCCTTATTATCCAACATATTCGCTTATCCAACATTCTGCCGGCCCGTTTATGTTGGATAAGTGAGGTAGTCCCCAAGTCATAACCACACATGCGGACAATTTTGGATTTTGGAATATTTCAGGTTTTTGGAATTCCAGATAGGGGATACTTGACCTATATTTTATTTAATTATCCAAATACTATCCTCCCTGTTAAAATTCAGGTAGTTTTATACTAGGGAATACCCATTAAGACATCATGAGAAAATATGATTACAGCTAAACTGGAAGGGACACCAGGAGATAGCACTGGGAATACATCTATACTCTAGAAGTAATACAGCTTTACACCACTTTTACTGACATTGCTTAATGCAATGGAGTCCTCGGAATTGTAATTTGGTGAGACACTAGCATTATTTGAAAGAGAAGCAAAAAACAAGCAGTGATCCATGGAAGTAAAAATTGTGTCAAACGTCATTAGGTCAACAGTGTAGACATTCTGACAGTTACATTCTACTATCACTTTTTATGGTTTGGAGGACTGAACCACTGCCTTCACTTTGGTGATATTTTTGTAATTGCCATATTCTACTTTCTTTCTCTCTTTCCATGCCATAGAAAGTACCTCTGTCCATATGGGTATCTAAGAAAATCTGCATGAGACAAAGCAAAAAAAAAAAAAAAAATGGTACAACAGACATACATACAGCTTTTCTCTGGAACTTGTGTGGGGTTTTTTGTCTCTGCATTTTGCTATCCATTTCAATTGATTTTTATTTTATTTTTTTATTTCAACTCTACTACATTATTAAAATCAGAGCAAACACAAACACAGGCTTGCTTTCTGCTTTTATTCAAGGGTGGGGGGGGGGGAGCAAATGAAAAGACTGCCTGCACTGAATGATAAAGGTCTGTTTTTAATGTCTATCCATGTGGTTTCTTCATAGAAAATTAATGAGTTAAAGATGAAATTCCTCTCTTAGTTTGCATCTATTTCTCTTTGCAGGACTCTACTCAGCAGAGACATAATTGAAAGCATTTTTGCAGCTTAATCTAAGACTTCATGTCCCTGGGATCATGAGCCTTAGCATGTTTTTCTCCCCTTATGCTCTACTCCCCCAAACATCCGTTTCATCTCTAATTCTGTTAAGCAGGAGACTATGGTTAGTGTTTCTGCAGCAGCCATCTACAAGTGTGATGGGACTTTTTCTCCTCCACCCTCTCCTGCCTGTTAAATAGCTCATAAAAACACCTTTGGAGTTCCATTCCTTGGAGTAAATTTTCAGGACACATGAAATGGAAGATGAACCACTCGTCTCCTAGTTCTGCTGACAAAAGCTGTTCCATCAGCAGATGACCCCATGGCATGATGCCACCTATTCAAATAAACATATTACAGAGGTAGGGTCACTAGTACTGTGCAAAAAGGTGAGTCTGCCTTATCTATCCAATCTGATTTTGGTCAATCTGACACATTTTTACCTGGGAAGCTGGATTGCTAAAGGCCTAGATGCCCTAAAGTCATCAGATCCTGTCTGATCTGAAAGCGAAACAGTACCAGCCCTAGCTAGTACATTACAACTCCCTTATTGACAAGATATATTTGTCTGGATTTCATATGGATATGTGAAACCACAGATAATAGTGAATCCTATTATTTTCAACAGGATGGATAACAGAGGGTATGACCTGTATAGGAGACCCTAAATGAATAAGTGAAACAATGGATACATCAAATCATGTATATTGGTTCTGTAGATACAGTAGAGTCTCGCTTATCCAACATAAATGGGCCGGCAGAACGTTGGATAAGCAAATATGTTGGATAATAAGGAGAGATTATGGAAAAACCTATTAAACATCAAATTAGGTTATGATTTTACAAATTGAGCACCAAAACATCATGTTATACAACAAATTTGACAGAAAAAGTAGTTTAATACACAGTAATGCTATGTAGTAATTACTGTATTTACGAATTTAGCACCAAAATATCATGATGTATTGAAAACATTGACTACAAAAATGCATTGGATAATCCAGAATGTTGGATAAGCGAGTGTTGGATAAGTGAGACTCTACTGTACAAAGATTCTACTATATTTAGACCACCAACAAATACTGGATGCTGTTGACCTATTTCATAAGAGTGCAATAAAAAACCTCTAAGTATCTCTTGCCTAAGAAAACCCCATGTAAAATTCATGGGGTTGCCATAACAGGCAACAAAAACACACACTTATGGTTGCTAGTTACAGTTGTACTTGTTCATTTGCTTCTGAGACAAGACTTACGACAGTGGTGCCACCTCTCCATTTACATCATGGGCTAGATATTATGAACAATACTCTGAGTAATTTGCACTGGAGTCAGGATGGGTAACAGATGTCAGGACTGCATGAAATGGGTATATTTGGTCCATTTATATCTTACCTTTAAGGAAGTTGGGCAGGCAAAGTACTCACAACTACCTGAAGTATACCCAGAGCTACATATGTTTATACCCCTATACCTTGAGTGTCAAATTCATTTTAATCTAAACATAAAACAGTGTGAGGGGCAGATTCAGCCCATGGGCCTTGAGTTTAACTCTCTCTCTCCATGGGGTCTTCAGCTTTCTCACTGTTATGTTTCTCCCGCACTTCAGGAGTCTTACAGCAGTAATTCAGAAAGTTGTTTTTTTTTTACTTTCCCACCTGATTTTAAGCTCAGAAATTTTTAGCAGCAATGCCTTAATCTTCTGTTTTTTGCATTTCCCCAACTCAAGAAAAATAAGAAGAGGTTCAGAGAGCCTTCAATTGTGTTTCCAGTTCTTAAGAATCCCAGTGCTTTATGGCAGACCCCTCTGTGGCTTTTGGGATGTGTTCTCCCTCACTCCCATTTCTGTGTTTGGAATATACTGACAAATTTTGAGTCATTTATCATAATTTCTCAATACTTTATGTCAGCCTTCTCCAGTTTTTTATTGTTTGTTTCTATGAAGCTTCTCATTTGCTTGGAAGTACACAGTACTGTTGGATGTCAGATTAAAAAAACCTTCTACCTTGTTCTGAGGGATCTAGCATCATGTCCTGATGTATTATGGCTCCCACAGAGTTGGAGACCTTCTCTTTTATTATTATAGATGGCCTTGTGAGGTAGATTAAAATAAAAAGAGTGACTTGCCCGAGGTCACTTTGTGTAATTCATAGCTGAGTGGGAGAGATGATTCTATATCTTCTCTAACAGTGTAACCCCATACAGCACACCGATTTTTCGTTTTGTTGCTTCCTGTGTTGGTTGCAGATTTACAGCATGCTGCCATGAAGGTTTATTGTGTTCCTTGGGTTTACTCTCCATTAAGTATGTGTGGGACTGCAGCCTAGAGGCTGGAGGAGAACGAGATGTTTGTATTGTATATGTCTACCTTCTCCCAAGACTTTTATTACAACCTACTTCCCTAGAGGAGCTGCAAGAAGCAATAACTCACAAAACAACTCAGGTGAGATTGTATCTATCTATCCATCTTTTTCTCCCTCCCTCCCTCCCTCCCTCCCTCCCTCCCTCCTCCTTTTTCCCCTTTTCTAGAATTTATATTCTTCCTTTCACCATGAATAGCCTCAAGGCAGCTTACAACAGTAAAATCAAATAAAATATTCTGAAACAACCACTTGCAAGATAAGAAAAAGCTGTAGAGCCAGGAGATAAAAGGGAAAGATGATTAAAAGCAGCAACGAAAAGAGCACTTAAAACACAAGAGAACAGGACAGGCTTCACAGGGTGTTGAAAAGATAACGAAGGGAACATGTCTATATATGCTCATAAATATCCCCTTTAAGATGATGGCTCGGTTTGGACAGTTACACAGCTGGCATCAATCTTCTCAGGATCGAAAAGTATTTGTTTGTTTGTGCTCTGTGCGTCACAGGGCAGCAACATGTGCATGATTTCAGAAGAGAGCATCCCCCGTTGAAAGCATCTTCCATTTTAAGGGCATTTTACTCCAATTCCAGTTTAACGATATGAGATGCAGTTTCAGCTGCCTTAACCTTTTCAACCTCTTTAAAATTTCATACGTTTTGTAGTCTATTGAAGCATTTTCATAATTCTGAATGTTTAAATCTGCTCATATTGATTTTATTTGTGTGCTGTCCCAAATTTCTATGATACCGGGGAGGATATAAATATTAAAATAAACAAACAAACAAACAAATAAATAAATAAGTAAATCAAAGGAGAGACAGAAATATTCCAGGAGCAGTTACTACTTAGGAAACAGCCCCAGAAGGCATGCAGTCCATCTGATCACACACTTCCTCACTACAATGAGATGTACAATATTATAATTTTGTCAAAAATGATGATGATGATGATCAACTACACCAACTACTTCAGTTTTTCATATTTTGTTCTCTTTTCTTGTGATGTTTAAATGTCCACCATATTGCAGTGGGACCTTACATTTCCACACTCAAGGTCACAAGTTTGATCCCCGGTACCCCAAAATGTAGCTGGACTTGAGTCCCATCTCAAATCCTGGATAGAAAAATGTCAGATGCCATGATCTTACATATGTCAGAGAATTCACAGATTCTGCGAATTTCCACAGAATTAGATTTGCAGTAGCATTTTGTGGCATTGTCTTGAAACGTATAAGTCTGCTGGTTACTATCAGTAAGCATATTAAAAGCAATTGTTGAATGGTGTGTCAACGTATAGGAAAACCCCATTGATTCAATGGCTCTGCTGTCATTGGGAATACCATTTTCCTTCAACTGTAAGACACTATCAATTATAAGATGCACCCTAATTTCAGTACCTTCACATCCAACAACACCCCCCCCCCCCATAAGATACACCTACAATTCTAAGATGCACCCCATTTTTAGAGATGTTTGTCTAGGAAAAAAGTGTGTCTTAGAACTTAAGAAATGCAGAAATAACAGAATTCAAGCCCATGTTCCCAAGTTTCAGAAATGCCTATGTATAATTTCTTTTAACAGGAAAAATTGATAGGTTAAAGGATTATCCCATTGCTTTTTTCATTGAAGTTTGTCAAGATCACTGAAGCAACACTTTTTAGGATGATTTATTTAAGTATTTTCATTCCAAATCCTACTTTCTCCAGAGAGCTAGTAAACATGTCCTCCCATTTTAATCCTCAGCACAACTCTTGTAAAAATTCATATAGTGACTAGCCTGAAGATGTCCATAGTATGTTTCTTGGCTAAGTAATGATTTTGAGTTTAATCTCACCAACTGAAAATCAGCTCTTCAAAGGTTCTCCTTTAGTATATACTGTTTTGTTGTTTATTTGCTCAATCACTTCCAACTCTTTGTGACCTCATGGACCAGCCCACGCCAGAGCTCCCTGACAGCCGTTTCCAGCCCCAGCTCCTTCAAGGTCAAGCCAGACACTTCAAAGATATCATCCATCCATCTTACCCTTGTTCAGCCCTTCTTCCCTTTTCCTTCCATTTTTCCTAGGATCATTCTCTTCTCCAGCCTTTCCTGTCTTCGCATTATGTAGTCAAAATACTTAAACTTTGCCTCTAATATCCTTCCCTCCAGTAAGCAGTCAAGCATTATTTCCTGGAGTATGGACTGGTTGGATCTTCTTGCAATTCAAGGCACTCTCAGAATTTTCCTCCAACACCAAAACTCAAAAGAGTCTTATCTTCCTTCGCTCAGACTGTCTTATATACTGTATTCATTTTATTTAAGATATTTCTATATCATTTGCCCTCCACAAGGGTTCCCAAAGCAATGGACAAATAAAAAATAGAATAGATGAAAGATAAAAAGATTAAAACTCTTGAAAGCCATCTAAAAACAGTCCAATTTTACAATTTAAAAAGAGTTAAAGCAAAGCCATTATAGCTTCTGTGCCTAGTATCTGTGGTTTCATTTATCCATATCTAACAAAAGATGTCATGCCTAGGCATTTTCTAGTTCCTTCAGTTTGACTCTATGGTATTCTTGGGCTAGAAGTCCTTCATTTCTATAGGGTTCATTATAATAATTTTGCATATCCACATAAGGTCTAGGAACATATCCCCCTTGGTTACAGAAATTGCATTCTAACTAAGTTTGAGTTACTAACAAGATATAGTTGTTTTGATGCTGTTTCTTGCCACCATTCTAACGACCATTTTAGGACATTTTTATACATTTGCAGAGAATCAGTTTGCTATAAAAACTTCAATTTTTCTAAATCCATATTAACAATCTTTCATAAGAAAAGATTATGCCATCTTGATCAACTGTAACACATTGACAACACCTAGATTCCAATTAGGCTGCTCCTTTCAGCTCTTGCTGACAGATTCTGTTCACATGTTGTCCTTCTATCTTAGTATCACTTGCAAATTCAACATTTGTTCTAAGGCTCTGATGGCAGTAGAGCTCAGTAGCTGGGGCAGGCTGGTGGAGTACGTCCTCAACATATGCATAAATGAGAGCGTGACGAACTCTGCTACTGAGTTAGTATGTAATTTGTGTCCCATTTACGCTGCCATATTAAACTTTTTTGCTTCATTGTGGAGGTCCTCACCACCTTCTTAGTTGTTCACCTCAATGTAATAGGAAATGACAGAGTTGTCTGTGAAACAGATAGTCTCATTTCTTGTCCCACCATCAAATCAAAAAGGGAAGTCTTCCCCGCATTTATTTTTCATCTAAAATGGATGCTAAAGAGTTTTCAAAACCCCCATCATATGTGCACCTGACACCTAGCTAGGAAAAGCAGCACCAAAAGGGAATGATCAAATGACTTTTGTATTCCCAAAGACCTGTTCTAAGATCCTACATCAGGCTTGTGTAACATAAATATCCGAATGTGGCGTTTCACACTAGTTGTGCTTCATATCCTTTATGCTACAGGGCCACATTATACAACAGCATCAATGTGCTGAATATGCAACTAAATACACAAGCAAATATGCATCTATCTCCCTCCATGTGCAATGCATACTCATGTCCAATGAAAACCTTTTCAGAAACAGGCTGTATAGTAAACTTGCAGAGGTATCCTTTCTCACTGCATCCAGCCCAAGCCAATCACTGCTTATTTATTTATCTTTCTCTGTCAACAAAGTGTGAAAGAACCATTGTCGGATTGTTTGTCACAGAATTTTCTTGAATGGGTTTAAATCCCTCTTGTTTCTTTCTTTGACAGGCTAATATTCAGGCATTCTTCCTTTCTAAAATAAAACACACAGTTATTCTGTCTGGAAAAATCAAGCCTGAGGGCCAATTTAGATGTGGTGTGAGGGTAGCCACTTCAACTGACTGGTGCTTCTACTAGAGATGAGTTAAGGAAGGAATTCCCCCAAGCAATGGTTGCTCTCAGGAGGGGGTGGGCTTTCTCTTTGACATTTTAAACCCTTTGAAGAAAGATTTCCTTTGAGCAATGCGAAGTCTTTGTGGTGATGGGAAACATACATTTATAATTAAGAGGAACACAGTGTACAGTAGAAGTGGTGTAATAGCATGCAACTTCACCAAGTGTGTTAAGAGAAAACATTGATCTGGAGGGCCTCCTTGACCTACTTTGTTTTTGGAGGCCCTTGGAACACAGCACCAACTCAGCCTACAGTTCCTAGTAGTACAAATACAACAGCCTTCTTCTGTTTAGAAATCCTCTACAATTCTGTGCTTCAGCACAATAATTATAGTGGCAATAGGTTCTGCTCAGTGCCTTTAAAAGTTACTTTTTTGGATGACAATTTGCAGAAACCCCAGCCCCTATGTACACTAGAGTTTTTCTATCATTTGAGGGTCCTGCTTTATTTTTTATTAAGGCATTTTCTGTTTGAAGAGATGTCCATTCCTTGACCAGTTTATCTATAAAGAACCTAAAAAGGGAGATGAGGATCCAGAAATAGCTGCAATCCTCTCTCTGAATTTTGACTGAAACTATTTACATTGAACATCTATATGATATAAAGTAGTCCCTCCACATTCACTGGGGTTAGGGGCACAGACCCCTGCAAAAATGAAAAACCCATTGATTTGTTTCATTTAAGGGTACACATCTCTTGAAATCTCTAGGTCCTCTAGTGCACACATGGGGAAACCCAGGCCCGTGGGCTGGATGTGGCCCTTTGGGCTCTTTGCTCCACCCCCTCTTTGCTCCGTATTGGCCTTCCTTTCAGTATGTGGACATAGCAGTCTACTGTGTCCTCAAACTGAGAGGGCGGCCAAGGCAGAGACACGCCACCGCCGAATGCTCTCTGGAGCGCGCTCAACAGCAGCATGTTTGTCTCCCTCCTTTGGGCCTGGGGGAGGTGGGCACAGAGGCAGTCCAACATTGAAGTGTATTAGGCGGTTGCCTGTGGCGCAGACCATGCGGGGGCGCTGTCGAGGCAGCGTCAGTGCCGCTGCTGCCACCGCAGCCGGTATTTATCAGCAATTTGTTTAGAGGAGGGCACCAAAATTCAGGAGGGATGCCAAAATTCTGGCCGCCTGCTCCTGAAAATTACCCCAGGACGGCTCTGGGTGGGCAGCTGCCTTCCTGGGGCTCCCTTCTCTGAACCCAGGGAGGGCGGACCACTACCTTTCCTGAGGAGGCTTGGCAGTGGTAGGTTTATCTCCCTTGTCTGGGCCCAGGGAAGGCAGGCCACTACCTCCCAGGGGCTCAGAGAAGAGCCAGAAAGAGAAACACATCACTGATGAACAAGTTTGGCAGCAGCATGTTTCTCTCCTTTTCTGGGCCCAGGAGAGGCAGGCCGCTGCCAGAGAGATTTCCGGCAATTGCCTGTCTCCTCCTGTCCTTTCAGCCTGGGAATGCAGCAGGCCGCTGCCTCCCCAGGCTTGAAGGACAGCGGGGGAAAGATAGGCTGTTGCCGAGAGAAGTCCTGTCCTGAGATTTCAGAGGCTAGCTTTGAGTCTCAGGGCCTGAACCATCTCCAATTGTTAGGGTGAAAAGAAGAAATCTCAGAGAAAGAACATTGCCTTGAAAGTATGTGTGTATTGAAAAGTATCTGAGCCCCCTTTGGGGAGATAAAGTGGGAATAATAATAATAATAATAATAATAATAATAATAATAATAATAATAATATATTCTTCATTTGTTAAATTTGGTCTTTTTCATTTGAATTATATGCTTTGTGAAACTGTGGTTGATTCTTATCGTTTCCTGGTCAGGGTTAGTGTCACAGCTACAACTTTCCCTTGCAGGGGTAGAAGACCTATTCAAATGGTCCGTCCTCAAAGGCTAATTGATCCTTCAGCTAAGGACAGCGTGTCTCATCTGAATGAATGCCTGGAGGAGGTAATGGGCTGGATGAGGGAAAACAAATTGAAACTGAATCCAGCCAATACAGATGTGCTTGCCATCAAGGGTCCTAATCTGCAGGTGGAGTCCTGGATGAGGCTACACTCCCGCTGAAAAACTGTGTTGGCAGCTTTGGAGAGCTCTTGGATCCATCTCTTCAAATGTCACCCCAGGTAGATGCAACAGTCAGGAGTGCTTACTATCAGCTTTGGCTGATCCACCAGCTGTGCCCCTTAATAGATTTGGAGGACCTGAAGATGGTAATGGTAACCTCAAGGTAGGACTTTTGCAACACACTCTACATTGGGCTACCCTTGTATCAAGTTCGGAAACTCCAGTTAGTTCAAAATACGGCAGCCATACTGGTTATGGGAACATCTAGGAGTGAGCATATTATACCTATCCTAAAGTCACTCCACTGGCTGCCAGTCAGTTTCTGGGCAAAGTACAAGGTGTTGGTTTTGACCTTTAAAGCCTTACATGATTTGGGTCCAGGTTACCTACAGGATTGCCTTTTCCCATAAAGCCACCCTGCACACCTTGGTCCTCTGGGGGGGCAGTTACTCCAACTAGTCAAAACCTGACTGGCAACCACAACTCAAAGGACTGTTTCATCGGCCACTCAATGACTGTGAAACGACCTGCCAGTAGAGCTCCAACAGCTTTATCAGCTGTCAGAATTTAAGATACAAATGAAGACTTATCTCTTCCAGCAGGCCTACCCAGACAGTTTTAATGGTGAATTTTTAACTCCACTGTATGTTTTTTTTGGTCTATTTTGATATGTATTTTATGGAGGTATGTTTTAACATGTGTATTTTATGGATTGTTTTGAAATGATTATGTGTTTGTTTATGTTTTAGTAATGCTGGAACCTGCCTTGAGCCGTGAGGGGAAGCGGGCAAGAAATAAAATGATGATGATGATTGTAACATGCTCAGCAACATCAGCTCAGGGCTATCAATTGTTGCATCATCCTTGAAAGATCAGCAGAACCTGACTCCTGTAACATAAGTTAGGATTCCACCTTTGGGCTCAAATATTGTTGCTGAAATCTCAGGGCCTGCAAGAGTCCTGGCTGCACAATCTTACCAAGTAGCATTAGATGGAATGTGCAGGGCTCACTCTAGATTATTATCAGAGGCACATTTTGTGGAAGCCTAGGTTGGAAGAAGTCAATTGATCCAAGATCATGAAGATTAGGGGTGATACTAGATAAACTTTTGTCTTCATGCTTTCCCTGGCTGGACTGCATCCTCTAGTTACCATATCATTGCTGTTTGACTGAGAACTGAAATAATTTTCCTGTTTGTTCTATTTATGTTTCAACTTTCTTCCAATGACTTCAAGGTGGCACATGTGGCTCTCCTCCTTTCCACTGAAGCCTCAAAATAGCCAGGCAGGCAGTAAGGGAGATTTACTCATAAGCTATACTGCAAACCAAAATGTGCCAAGGACTAAGGCCCTGATTATTCTTTTGTGACCTCTCTAGAGGCATCTGATTGACCTTTATAGGAAGTACTCACAAGATACCAGGATAGGTGAATGTTTAGTCCAGTTTCTATTATGAGACCATGGTCTGGCGAGGAACCAAAAGTTTCCTCCTTCTCCCAGTGCAACATAGCATATGCACCTTCAAGTCATGTATTAATTTATGGTGACCCTTTTGATTGCATAGGATTTTCTTAGGCAAGAACTGCTTATAAGTAATTTGACATCATCTTCATCTACAATATAGCCTTCAGCATCTGGTATTTCCCAGCAGTTTCTTTTTCAATTGCTTAGTTTCTGAGATCAGCCAAAATCTGGTATTTTCAGGTTCAGGGTGAGACTCTGAACTATGCAGCATAGAACTGATACAAATACTATCTTTTCTACTTGAGCCAATAGGTGAAGTTTTCCTTTTTAATGTAGTAGAGACAAAGGCCTTCTCAGGGCACTTCTCTGTTGCCACTATAATCCATCTTAACACCAACCTGAACCAAAAGGAACCAGCTTTGCCGAGGGTTGATCAGATTTTCATGCCTGGAACCAGTCTGAGGCCTAGAAACTCATTACTGTACATTTCCCATGGAACCTGGCCTCAAACTCTTTTGAGCACACACCCCTCCCCATTTCTGAAGAGAGACAGATTAGTGGACCAGAGGCACATGGGAAGGAAAAAAAGACAAAGTGCCAGTAAGCAGCAGAAGTAATCACTTACTCATTTCAGGGGATCAATTAGTCCTCTCCAGGCCAGCCATGCCCATGAAGTAGTTTTCAGCAGTTACTCTCCCCGCTCTTTTCAGATTCTTTAGTGCACTTCCACAGAAGCAAGTGTCTAGAACTGCTACATTGTGGAGCCAAGTTCAGCTCCACAATGGGATATACTGTCATTTGCTACAGCACTTTTTTTTTGGTTGAAGTTAGTATCACCTTTGATGTGAGTTGCCTCAAGCATTGGCAGGGTGCATTTTGTGGCCACTACAGCCTCAAGTTGGTGTTGAACTGCATTATATGCTCAGTGTAGACATATCCTGTCACTTTTTGACAGCATTCATTGATAGGGCTCAAGGAGTGCCATTTCTTTCATCTTGGACTCCCACTCTCTCCATTTGGATTTTCAATTAATTTAAAATGTCCCCAATTAATCAGAAACCAAACCTGGACCAAAAGACTCTTGGAGTTTAACCCTTTCATATCTGGAAGATTGCCCTTTTCTGACACCACATGAGGCAGTATCTAGTATCTCTATATACAATGGGACTTCTCCCTATACCTTAGCAGGGCCTTGGTTGATAGATGATGCCCTACCCCAGGGTTGCTCTCTCATCCAAAACAGCCACTGATTGGCCAAAGGGATGCATCTGAGAAGAGTTCTCCTCTCTCTCTAGTACTTGGACCACCAATGTAAGTATACTGACAACATTTTACACTCAGTCAGCTTGAAACAAGATCTTCACCCTGTTTTTTGATAAGCAGGAGAAAGAGGAGGGGGGAGCGGAGGAGGAACACAAAATTTCATAAACATTTGTTATGGCAAACAACATGAAGAGAAACATTATTTCCAAGCAGATGCCTCTCCAGAGATGACACATTATATTATTATCTAAAAGCAAATATTGTTTTGGCCATATGTATAATTGGCCTGGCTGTGGTGCACGCTGGTGAGCAGCCTGCTGCAATAAATCACTCTGACCATGAGGTCATGAGTTTGAGGCCAGCCCATGGCAGGGTGAGCACCTGTCAATTAAAAAATAAAAAATAGCCCCTGCTCGTTGCTGACCTAGCAACCCGAAAGATAGTTGCATCAATCAAGTAGGAAATAAGGTACCACTTATAAAGTGGGGAGGCAAATTTAACTAATTTACGACATTGGAATGAGGAAGTGCCATCACAGTGGATGATGAAGCAGCTGCTCCGCCCTGTGGCCAGAATCGAACATTCCCTCAGGAGAAGGTTAAATTGTCTCTGCGTCTGTCTCTGTCTCGGTTCTATGTGTATATGGGCATTGAATGTTTGCCCTATATGTATATAATGTGATCCGCCCTGAGTCCCCTTCGGGGTGAGAAGGGCGGAATATAAATAGTGTAAATAAATAAATAAATAAATAAATAAATAATTGCACATATTAATGTATTTGCATGAAATTGATATACTGATCAATGTAGCAGCCATTTAGTAATTAAGCACATTTAACAAAATAATATCTCTTGACCTGCCGACTGCAGCCCTGTGAGCAATGGAAGTCTGGTGTCCTGTTGGTCATGGGGCAGCAGACTGATGTTTTCACCTCCTTCCCCCTTTCCAGAGTTTTCCAGTGTGACAATCAAAAGCATTATCCTTTGACACACCAGAGATCACTGGCAAAAGAAGGGGTAGCAATGTCAATAACTCGAGGTTATAGATCCATAATTGTACTAGTGAATTTCAGTCTGTATGGTTAATTAAATATAGTGACTTCCATTGGTTTAAAGTCCTAAAAAGAAACATTATGAAATTATAAACATTAAAACTGAAAATGAACTTTATACCTATTTGCCAAAGAGAAAATTCAATGGCTAAGGGGGGGAAAAAAGAAATCAGTAAAAAAAACTTTGCAATTGTTACACAAGGACACCATAACAGGCCATTTTACATTTTTAAAGGCCAATAAGATATGAGATTTTTTTAAATGGAGAAGCACAAGACATAAAAGCAAAAAGATGCAGCAGCCATATAAACTGACAGTTACAATGCCTGGGGGAGTCATTGGTAATAGTAAGGCCAGCCGTGGTTATTATAGTAGAAGGAAAGCAAGCAGCTTTGAAAATGACAAAAAAGCAATAGAAGACTCTTGGTGACTTGTGAATTATTGAATTAGTGAATTAGGTTTGCTGGTTAGGGAGGGGCATTTTGGGATGGAAAGTGGAACAATAGTGTTATAATTATTTGGTGTGAATGGACTTCTGCCTCATCCCAATGATTTCAAGATAGAAGATCCCTTCTAACAAATGGCCATATGTCAGGGTGCTTTGAATGCCACCCTTCTTGGCAGGAGGTTGGACTGGATGGCCCATGAGGTCTCTTCCACCTTTATGATTCTATGAAATACAAACCTGAATCAGGTTGTTCTTGCTGCCTGCCTTCAAGTCATTTCCAACTGATGGTACTAACCAGCGTGTAAGTTGAATCAATATAAGAGTTTTCTTGGCAAAATTTGTTCAATGATGGTTTGGTATTGGCCCCTCTGAAGTTAAGAGAGTGTGACTTGCCTAATGTGAGTGGGGTTTTGAATCTCAGTCTCTCAGAGTCCAAGTCCAAATATTATACCACACTAGCTCAAGTTAGGTTTTAATTAGCCTTCCATGGTTCTTTTATTTATGAAATTCTGGCACTTACCACACAAGGAAAACAGTCAAAACGCATGCATACCCAAGTTGCTTGATACCAGTTTTCACCATTTAAATATTCACCATATGAAACTGATGTTTTAAAATGACCTCCTGAAGGTGACTTAACAGCATCAAAAGAAAATATGAAAAGTCAAGACTCTCAATTTCTTTCAGGTCAGCCACATCACATGAACTATCCTATAGATTTAAACAGTGTGGATCATACCTCACAACCTCTGAGGATGCCTTCTATAGATGTGGGCGAAACGTCAGGAGAGAATACTTCTAGAACATGGCCATACAGCCTGGAAAACATTCAACAACCTTGTTGATTTTAATTTTGCTTTTAATTCTCTGTCTGAATTGGTTCATCAGTTTCTACCTACCTTGGAGCAACACTGCCTACAAAGCTGTTACAAATTGTCTGTTTTCTTGTTAAATTGCATCCTTGCTTGAGAGACAGCTATCAAAGATGTAATGCAAGACATGACTGAATTGTGTGGGGGTGTCTAGGAGAAGTTGCTAGACCTTGGAGAAATGGGCATCTGTAGCTCTTTTTGAAAGACATGTGTCATTCCTTGTATATTTCTCGCATTTTATAGTTTTCATTTTCTCCTTGGACTCCAGGATCACAATGACAGCCAAGACTGCCTCCCTGCCTCATTACCTGTTGAATTTTCAAAGTGTTTTGGAGCAGCATTTCAGATTCCTGTAATTCTCTCCATGTATGGCTGTGTTTGAGATCTAAGTTAAAGTGAGGCTTTAGCACTATAAACTGAAAATACTTAATCCAGGTCTGTGTGACACCAATGAGTCTCCACAAGCCTCTAGTGGGGAGTCATGATGTCAGTTCTCAGCTACAAAGTTTAACAACTTGGCTGCATGTGACAAAGTTATTAAAGACATTTTCCCCACCCACCCCATGCTGTTGTTATATACTGCTATATATACTGTCATATGCTATTAACAGCATTTAAAGTTATACCTCATAAAGGTGCTACGAGATCTCATTGTTAGGAATCTTGTTAGTATGTCCATTACAAAAAATTGTTCAATGTTGTCTGATGCAAAAGACACACATTCACTTCAGGATCATGGAACTGGTGTTGCAAATGGGCCGTTATTGCCCACCTGGGGAGCTTTCCCCCATGCCTCTTAATAACAATGATGAAATTTTCAAATAAGGAATATCAGAAATTGGGATGTGGCCAGCCAATCTAGTCTTCATGAGTTTTTTACAGGCAGAGAAGGAGATCATGGGAACCTTTCTGTGGTCATTTTTAGCATTCTAAATCAGACAATAATAAAACTTTAGACCAAAGTTATTTCGGGGATGACAATTTCAGAATCACTATAGTGTTATAGTCAGAAAAAAGTAAGTGTGCCAAATTCTGGTTGTGACAACTTCACTACTGAATATTGTTCAAATATCTCAACATATTCTTACCATGCTAGCACAAGGGCCACTGCAATGTTGACATGCCAGTTGTTCAAGCTGTGGGAAACACCAGAGGCATAGCAAGTGTAGTAACTTGCTATGTAGACACCAAGATACTATAGGAAGAAAGATCTTGTATCAGTAGCTCGATACGCTGGCCCTCCAGTCCTAAAGGATTTGGGATTCCAGCCTTGGGACTTTATTTAGGTTCTAGTCCCATCTAGAAAAAAACCCCAAATTTAAGAGAACTCAAATATATATTGATTGAATTCAAAATTGTATTTACAAATCTATAACCTTAGAGTTACATATTTGTGACTGTTTCATATTTCACAATCCCCATGTATTTTCTATGTTAGGGAATAGATGGCCATAAAAGACACAAAATCCTTACTGGGCAGCAGCTAGTGTGACCAACAAGAGTCTTATCCTTCTGTTGATCAGGATTCAGCAGACAAATGTTACCAACATCAGCCTCCTACATGCAATATCTGGCATATGGAAGAATTATGACAAGGATTCTGCTTCTAAATGTCCCATCAGAGGTAACTTGTGGGAGAGAGGATAGAAACATTACTCTGCTGTGTTCAAGTCAACAAGAGAACAGACCTCTGCTGTTTGCAGTAGCTGATGCCTAGTGAAGTAGGACGGGACAGGGATTTGGCTGGTAGACACTGCTGTAAGCAAGCTAGTGATATAGCTAAGTAGCTGTTGTTGAATCATGACCATTGATTTATTACTCCAATATTGATTTGTTGAATCTATTATAGGTGGGACTAACCTATAGAAATTGGGCCATTGAAGGAAATCAGGAAGCCCTACAAATGTCACATGACTTCAAAGATATTACTTTGCCACATCTGAGTTATCTTTGGCTTGCACCACATAGCCCATATGCTGGATATATAGTAGTGTGATGTATGTGGATCACTGGTAAATATTCATATCTGACCACTTGTTATGTAACTGCAATCAGCAATATGATGCACATTGAATATGTGCTATACATTGGACCACTGTGTACTCCACAACGGAGCCTCAGGCCCCACTGCTCAGTGCACAATAACAGATACTTTGAATGTAGACCTTCAGCTGGATATGGCGACTGTGCTACAAAATCCAAGAAAAGCATGCCTCTTCTGTTATACCACTTATGCTGTATTTTGTCACTAACAAGATGCCAGTCTAGAACCCCCAGCAATAGTAGCAGTCACTACAGCCAATGCTAAAGAACACTTCAGTTGCAGTTAAACAAGTTACGGTCCAACAACACATGGAGAACCCTCACTTCCCATTCCTGATTTAGACATTACATTTCCTTTGTTTTTGAAGCAGGTTTGTTGGAATTGATTCTTCTGAAAATATTCTGTACCAACACAACATGTTTTGAAACTGATCTGTGGAACTATTAAGTTAATTGAATTGAAAATCGATAGTCAATTCAACCCCAGAGTAAACACAAAGGCATATTCAAATCAAACAGCAGGATGCAGCATTAAAAAAGAATTGTTCCTTTTCAAACATATTTGGGAACAAATTGATTTTGCAATACCTCCTATGTGCTGGCAAAGCGGAATGATATCTGTATTCTCTGGGGGCTCATTCAGCAAACATGGGGTGACGGGAGGCAAGGTTGGGGTGTGTGGGCATTTTGACCAATAATTTTCCTACAAGAAAGCATGCTGAGTAGAAATCAGTCCATAGCTGATGAGTCCACAGAGACTCATATATGAATGTAGCTTCAAGTATTTAAAATATAACTAATTTGGAAGGAAGTAGCAAGAAGAACACACTCAATGCAGTAACGTTTTTATTTATGCCTAAAGCAAGTCAACAATTAAATGGAAAGGACAATTCTTTCCTTCTCATCTTGCACCTTATCAAGGTGAAGATTTAGGGATCCACCTTGAATCAGAATAAAAATAACACAGTATCATAATAGGTTGTTTTCCAGTCAGCTTGAACTTGCCCTCCGGACTATATGATGTTAGCTGTGAAAGTGGTTGCATAACTTAGTATGTGCTCACATGCTCAAAGACAACTGGTTTGAGGCTACTGGTTATCATGCAACTTGCCCTCTAGTAACCTTAGCAAGGTGAAAACCAGAAGATCTAAGACATACTGTAAGTCAATAAATATCACATAACATGACCTTGGAGGTGTCTATGGACAACACCAGCTATTTGGCTTAGAAATGGAGATGAGCACCAACCCCCAGAGTCGGACATGACTAGACTTAATGTCATTTACCTTTACCTTTACTAGCTTGGGATGAAAAACACACTATCATATCCATTTCAATTATTTGATGTTTTTCCTCTTTGGGATAAATATAAAATTTTGGGAGTATGATTTTCACTGGAAAAAATGGTACGGGAGGACTGTGACTGCACACCAAACATTCCCAAACAAAGTTAGTGACAAGGATAGGAATTTTGTAGTTTTCCAGCTGTGGAGGGGCTATAACCTTCAACAACACTAGCTAATATAGCCAGTGGTAAGGAATGTTGGGAGTAACTATTTATCACATCTAGACAGTTCTCACTCCTATGATAAGGGAACAGCTTCTCTGATCAACAACCAGTTAAGGAATAGGAAGAAAAGTGAAGAACTAAAGAAATAGTTCTCACGATGGTAGGAAAACCAGCTCAGAACAACATGCATTGCAATGTTCATCCTGGTAGAAACAGCATATTTTAAAAAAACTGATCTGAAATTTCAGAATAAGCCTTAGAATTTGCTGAAGCTGATCAGTATATATCCCATGCAGAGCAGGATGTTGAGACCAAAATGTAGAGTGCTTGCGAGGAGAAGACTGAAGCACTCAGAGAAGAAGAAGAAAAAGGGGGGAAAAAGAAACACAGTTCACAGGAAACAAATACCTCCTTGCTGGAGAGATATCTGGAGCATTCCCATGGAGATGTATATTTTTCCCTTGTTGCTCTGTCCTGACTTTGTTCTTATCAGCACATCCTGTCAGCTGAGGTAGGGGAAAATATTCCTTGAATCAGATTGATCTGCAATCAACAGATCTATCCCTGACCTTCAAATTGGATTTTATTGCCTGTGGAGAGGCCCCCTAGAGAAGATAAAAAAAGATCTGTTTTCTCCTTCCAAACTATAATATGAAGATTTTTTATCTAACATCAGCCTAGTAAGCAATCAGCTATTTTACATGCAAAGGAAGTTAGATTGGCCAGAATCCTCTTGTGGCTTTATGCTGGCCCAAATGGCAGAATGCAAATGGCCCACGATCTCAGAGGATGGAGTCCATTTAGAATTCTGCAAATTTTGTGATGTTGATCTAAACTATTGCACAAAACTAGGGATGTTGCCTAGGAATCTCTATATGCATGGTACTTAGTAATGGTTGGGGAATTTGATAAACTGTTTCACAATAGGAGAAAATATGGACATGCCAGTCAGTGGCTGTGCAATGAAATACCTAATAGTACAGCACAACTATACTGGTGCAAATGTATGCTACATTTAATGGAATCTTGCCCAATACATCCATTTAAAGGCCACAGTAAAAATCCAGGTGAGAAATGGTCACCACAACACATACCTAAACCCAATTAAATAATGAAAGGCCATAATGCATAAATCATGTTGTCTCATGTGTTCTAAAAGCCAGAGCTTTTCTTATATACCTTGAGCATAGTGTGTTCATTCTTTTCCTCTCAAGCAAAGATTTCTGCATAACAAATTCTGTTTGGACGTCAAAGAGAGCTCATATCTTCCGACACATGTGTTCTATGAACTGCTCCTCCCTGCGTTGCTCAAATAGTTCACAGTGAATAATTTACCCATATAAATTTAGCCATTTCCCACCTGCTTATTAATTGGATTCACAAACAACTTATGCTTTCCTTCTGGAAGAAGAAGGGCTATGAATAATGCATAGTCTGTAAGACTTAGTGTTTTGCTGAAAATTTTGGAAATATGAACTGTTTTCCTCATACATCAAATGCTTAAGTTTGTTTTTATGCATGTGAGCCTCAGCATCAGAGATCCAGTACAGTCACTTGCTTCTTGTTTTGTTGTGCAATTTATTATTTGTTTATTTATGAAATTATTTTTAACACCATCTACTGTTTGGAATTTTGATTTGAATTTGAGATGTTTTCTGTTAATTTTTGAAAGTTGTTATTTCATGTTATTTGGTGCTGCTCATTGATTTTGGCAAAGTTTTGATGTACTATATGTGTTCTGTGTTGCACTTTTGTTGCCATTTAAGCTGCTCTGAGTCCCTCTAGGGAGATGGTGGTGGGATATAAATAAAGTTATTATTATTTTACCATGGGATCTCAGGGCGTCAAAGATGTAAAACAACGCAACACTTAAAATATATAGATAATTTAAGCAAGATAAAAACATGTTCAAAAATCCTAAGTCAAAGTTAACACAGCTTTAAAAGGCTAAAATAGTTTTTTAAAAACCTCATAGACATGCATTAAAAATAGGTCCTGGAACATTCCCAAAATATGTAACTTCTTGTAAAGAGAAAATGCAGACCCTACCAGGACACGATGTCCAGATCATTTACTATTTCGGTCAGTCTCCTCTGGACTGGTTCCAGCTTATATCCAAGCAAGTAGTAAAGGTGAGCTCTGACTACTAAAGCAATATAAAGTGGTAATATTACTTCCCTTGATGAAGGGGCCATCTGGCTAGGAGCAGAGACAGCAACACAGATAGTGAGGTGACAGTCCGGCGGGGTTGATATGGTCTTTGGCTAGATTGTGTAAACTTCAACCCATCAATTATGTGGATTCAAGAAGGTGTGTTTGGCTGGCCCTGGATTGTGAACACATCCCTAGATGCTATACTCCTATTGATGCAGCATAGAATTTCATTGGCTTTTAAGCTGCTGCATCACATTATTTATTTCACTAAGACTCAGAAATCCCTTTCACATGTACTGTATTCAAACTAGATGTCACCCATTTCATTTTTTCTGCCTTAAACATCCCTTCTGACATTAATTTTGTTAGTTTTGGCCCAGCTCTCTAATATGTATATATCATTTAGAATTCTGGGCCTGTTCTTTGGGGTATTAGCTGCTTCTTTTAATGTAGTGTCATTTGCAAATTTGATAAGCATTCCTTTTATGCCACCATCCAAGTGGGTTTGATTGGTCAAGCAATAATAAATCCATCTAACAGTAGCATTGTCCAGCCACATTTTTTGACCTTGTTTACAAGAATATCTTGAGAGATCTTGTCAAAGTTCTTACTGAAAGCAAGATGGGCTATATCCACAGCCTTCTGTTCAAGGTTATAATCCTGTCTAAAAAAGAGAGATAAGGTTATACTGGCATGACTTGGTTTTTGAGAAATCCATGTTGACTTTTTGTAATCACGGCATTTCTTTCTGTGCTCACAGACTTTCTGTTTAATGATCTGTTCTAGAATCTTTTCTGATATTTATGGCAAGCTGATTGGGTGATAATTCTTTTGAGTCTTCTCTCTCCCCCCCACCCCACCCCACTCTTTTTGAAGATGAAGATGGTGTTTGCCTTCTCCAATCTGCTGGGACTTCTCCTGTTCCCCGGGATTCTCAAAGATCACTGCCAGAGGTTCTGAAATTATTTTTGCCATTTTGTTTATAACTTTAGATGTAGTTCACCTTACTCTTGAGATCTGAGCTTAAAGTAGTCAGGTATTTCTCTGCTACTTCTAGTCTGTGCTGCATTCCCCTTCTATATCATCTCTTCCATTTTTCCCACGTTGAGCATTGCTTTCCTTTTGGCAAAGGACCAAGGAAAACAAGGTGTTGAGTAATTCTGCCTAGTCTCTTTCCACAGTAGTATTTCCCCATCTTCTCCATGCAATGGTGCTATCATTTCCTTGTTTTTATATATAAAGCTCATTTCATTGTTTTTAATATCTCTAGCAAGACAAAGTGCATTCTGCACTTTGGCTTGTCTGACTTTTTCCCTGCATGTTCTGGCTATTTGTTTGAATTCCTCCTTGAAGATTTCCCATTTTTTCATTTCTTTTAAACCTTAGCTCAGTTAAAAGTTCTTTCAGCATCCATCCTGATTTATTTAGAAAGCTTATATTGGAACTGTTTGAAATTGTACCTTTATTATTTCAGTTTTAAGAAATGCCAATCCCTCATGTGCTCCCTTCACTTTGATACCACTTTTCTTAAAGTCTAGAATGTATGTCTGACTAGACTTGTATTCCACTTTCCGCTAAATTAAAAACTGTAGGAGACAGTGGTCAGGTAGCATTTGCATGTCTCTTACCCAAAGTAGGTAAGAGGTCATTTCTAAACTGTTATCTAGCTTGAAAGCAGACTGAACTGAGTATAGACAACACATTTCTTCTGAGAAGATCTGAAAGTGTGCAGTCACTACATGTTCAAGCACCTTACTCCCAAGAGGATCTGTACAATTGACAGGGCAATAATTCTCTGGATGTAGAAAGGCCCTTTACACGAATTTCTTTCAAGGCAGCAGACTTACAGATTCTCTCATTCACTGACAGCATGAAAGGAAAACATTAACATTAGCATTTCTAACAAGAAGAGCAACAACAGAACTCTGCAAACACAGTTTTTGCCATGCAAAATTATTTTGGGGAGAAAGCAAAGCATTCAGTAGCCCCTCGACTGCATAGCAAGGCATTCACCAGCCCCTCAACTCACCCAATCCATTCAAATATGTTGGTTGTATCAGGCAAGATGGAGAAGGATCAAGCTCATATGATGTGCCAGGGCAAACTAATTCAAGCAATATGTCCACATCATCAATCAACAACAGGTGTTTTTTACCCCAGAATATCTGACTAGATTGAACGCTGGACACTTCATCATCCTCTTCAGTAACAAAGGCATGAACTCTAAGTGAATGTGTGCTACTTTCTCCTTGTTGCTTGGCAACCTTTTCACAACAAGCATCTTAGGACTCCATTGTTGATCTAAGACTAATTTCAACAGGTTTCTCACCACTTTGAATAATTGTGCTGGGCAGAATGTTGAGGATGCACTAATGGAGATATTGTATGACACTATAATGCAATCCCCATGGCTGCATAATAAATTTGACAAAGAGTTTTTACTGATCTTCAGCCATACTTGCTCTTTAACCTCCATCACCTGAACTCCAGTTATCATCCAGCCTTCTTCATTTCTCATAAATTCTTCACATATAGAAATGGTTATGGGCTCCAAAGCACTGGACTGGTTTTTTTGCAATGATTGTATCCATGGCCCTTTCCACCTCATTATCCTATATTTTTATCAAGGCCTTGACAAAATCCCCAGCATTTTCAGCTGAAAAATCCACCAATGAATTCTGAAATCCTTCTGGGGCTGAAACATCTTAATTGGTCTTCCAATCTCACAGGGACTCCCTGTTAACATCAAATCAAATTTCACAAGGAAGTGGATTGACCATAACATAGGCTCACTGAACCCCCCCCCCTCCAACCCCATATAATTCTCCATCCACTCTACAGCAAAGATCAAGAAAAGGTCCTGTCATGTGTTGGTCCAATGATGCACTGAGATAGCCCTACGGATGCCATAGCAACCATGATGTAGCTTCTCGGGAATATTTTACTTGTGTATTCCTATATGGCAGAGGGATGGAATAGGCAGTCCTTTCCATCATTTTGAACTCTATGATTCAATCATCCTGGTATTGTCAGGATAGCCTCAGTGTGCATGTCTTCCACAACTGCCAGCTCGGGGTTATCATGTGAGAGGGATGCTGTTGGGCAATGCGGTGAGAAGATCACCAGTAGCATCCCTGTTCTGTGTCTGGTCCAGAACAAGATACAAACTTTCAAAGCTGGCACAAGGGTTTCCTCATAAGGGAGATGGTAACCTTGTGGATAGTAACTCCTTCCTAACTCTCCTATCTGGGTTAATGTTGCACTGATTCCCCAGACAGACCAAGGTAGACTGAACAGGGATTGATCCCTCCACCCATTTCAAATATCCAGATAATGGAAACCAAGCTGGCCTCTCATCCACAATCAGGATATGAATAGTGATTGTTTTATTATGGATACAATTAATGGTGTATCAGTATTTACTTTATAGGCTTGATTTTTCTTGACCATCAGCTTCCTTTTTAAAGAGCCAAGCAACAAAGCAATACAGAGCTAGAAGTAACTCACAATTAAAGCACTTCACAGATGACTATAGAGGCAGAAACATAGTGAATGGGTTGCTAGACCACATAAGTTATAGGTCTGAGTCTTATTCATGGGCAAGAATCCTGTGATTAAGGAAAACAGTCACAAGAGACTTTGCTGCCTGAGGTGTAGCAGCAAATGGCTTCCTTCCTCCCCAAATCATAGTACGTAGCAAGCATGGCCAAGGAATTTATTTTTGTTTTATTTTTTGCTCCTTTGCTAAGCAGAACAAAACAACATCCAAGTGTTTGTCTTCATTTTTTGGCATTTTACTAAGCCTCTCTGGTGAGAAATAGTGTAGTATAGTGGTTTGAATGATGAACTGTGAGATCAGTAGACTAGGGTTTGAAACCCTGCTTGGCCATGGGAAAAAGCTACGGGTGATCTTTGGCAAATAACCCCCTCAGCCTCATTGGAAAACGATGACAAATTCCGTCTGATCAAACCTTGCCAAGAAAACCTTGTCATAAGATTACCTTAGGCTCTACATAAGACAGAAACAATGTGAAGCCTCCTTAAGTCACATGTCAAGATAATTGGCTAGGTATACATTTATTACATATTGAGTGTCTTTCCATGTTACTGCTTGGGGCACCTGCTTTGCTCTACTTCATGGAAGGTCAGCCTGGGTCTTGTGCCTGCACCGTACTATTACTCCTAGTGAAAGCCTGATCTAACTGAGGCTTTGCCAATGGGCAAGTATACTCTCCACGTGATGCAGCAAGTGACAAGATGCTATTGGTGATCTTTTCTTTTTGTATTTCTGATGGCTATCATTATTTCTTCTCCTGCACAGAGATTGAAGTTACACTGAAATAGCCTAATAGGGGAAAAAGCACTGGCCCATATTACTCATCATCAGGTACATTGAACTTCATCAAGTACCCTTGACCTTGAAACCAGCTTTCCCCCTGCAGTTGCGTTTTAAAGAAAAATAAAACTTTTTTTGAGGAAAGATAATCATAGTAATTTTCATTTTTCTTTTCCCCAAAGACCTATTTAAGATGCTTTTAGGGCAATTCAAAAGTGGTTACTTTCTTGCAGTTACAAGGAGCATAGTATATTGATTTGAACATTAGAAAATGTCTTTGGAGACCAGGATTTGTTTCCCCACTCAGCCATGGAAACCCATTGGATGACTTTGGGGAGCCACACACTCTCAGCCCCAGAAAAACTATGCTACGGTCATCTTAGAATCACCATAAATTTGGAAACAAGTTGAAGGCACCCAATAAGAATGTTTAATGTTTATTAATATTCACTAAAATGCATGCTTTTGTAGAGTGGGTAGATCATTCCTCCAGCATCTCCTTTTATTCAATAGGTGCAGAGCCAAATATTTTCAAGTCATGTTGGGCAACTGTGACCCTCTTGATGTTGGAACTCCCATAATCCTTCATCATAATGTGTGTTGGTTGGGGCTGCTGGGAAGTTCAGTATGTGCAGTTGCTGACATCTGCTTTAGAAGTATTTCACTAGGAAGGAAGGACATAGTTGTATATGACTGTCTTCAACCCAGAGGATGGTAAGTTACTACAACAGGATGAGTGGGAGGAGGGAATGGCATAGTTAGAAACAATTACTATATAGCTGTGAGGAAATATTGTTCAAATGCATATGTTTTTGTGTATATATATACACATGTATAATTTTTTATAATTATTATTTATGATAAATATGAAATTGTAAATAAAAATATTTAATTAAAACCCTGATTTATCTGTTGTTTTAACTGTCAACCTACCATGACTTCAATGGATCTTACTCCCTAGTCCATGTGCAAAGGGCTGAAGCCTGAAAGTCTATATATACTTAAAAATTGATGTAGCATGAAAAAAATCCAATACTACTACCTGGCACTATTAGACTTTTCAGATGCTTACAAGAGAGAGCTGTTGTAATTTTTTAAATTATTTTTCACTCACCACTATATGTGCCAGACTGTTTTGATGCATTTAGCTATTCTTAAGCAAAATGTAAATGGAAAATGCTCATAGGATGAAAAGTCTTGACCACAAATAATATCTCAGTTCCTGTTTGTCCCCCGTCCCCCCGTCCCTGTCTCCCCCCCCCCATTCTCTTTCAATCTTTCTTTGTTCCTTTAATATCAAACAGCAAGACAAAATTCAGGAGATTTCAAGAAGCGGGTAAAACAACCTGAATTGCTGAATGACTAAATTATTTGTTTATATTACACAGCTGATGAAGATAATTTTTTGTTTTATTTTAGTTAGTAATGGTGGAGTCTTTCTGTCTAATTACTGTAATTAGCTGAATTAATAAATCTTAGAGACATTCGACAGAGAAAAACCAAATGCAGATGGCACAGTTGTCGCAGATGGATTTGAGGAGTGTTCTCAGCAGGATAAATATAAATTTAGCATATGTGCGTATGCCATGTTTTCCATGAAAAAGTAATGTAATATGGTATAACAGTCCTCTTTACACACATGTGCATACTAAATATGCGGGTGTGTTTATATATATTTGAAGAGGTCTCATGGGTCTCGTGAGCAACAGTCTGGTGAACAGCCAATGCTAATAATGTAATTGTCACTGTCAATGTTTCAACATTTCTTTTCCTTCTAACCTCACTTGCCTGGGCTTTCACTTTCAATCAGGTGTATTGAATAACAACGGTGGCTGATGGCTTTCATGGCAATGGACTTGTGTGTGTGCTTTGAGTTTTATGCCATGTTTAAGGAGCTATCCAAAATGTTAACATTATGTCCCCCCAAAATGTCCAGCACCTTGGATAGCTCATTTATTTATTTATTTATTTACAGTATTTATATTCCGCCCTTCTCACCCCGAAGGGGACTCAGGGCGGATCACATTATAACACACATAGGGCAAACATTCAATGCCCATAAACACATCAAACAGAGACTGAGAGACACACGCAGAGGCAAGTTAACTTTCTTCTGAGGGGATGTTCGATTCTGGCCACAGGGGGGAGCAGCTGCTTCATCATCCACACTGACGGCACTTCCTCATACCAGGTCGTAAATTAGTTAATCTTGCCTCCCCACTTTTATTAGTGGTACCTTATCTCCTACTTGATAGATGCAACTATCTTTCGGGTTGCTAGGTCAGCAACGAGCAGGGGCTATTTTTTTTTATTTTTAATTGACGGGTGCTCACCCCGCCACGGGCTGGCCTCGAACTCATGACCTTATGGTCAGAGTGATTTAAGGCAGCTGCTCAACAGCTGCGCCACAGCCCATTTCCAACTCATACTAAATCTCAGAGTGGAATCTGTGCTGTACCGCTGCATTTATTTCTTAATTTCTGGATATGATGACCAAGGCATACTCTATTGCCTCAGCATAACATACATGTCTGCCAGTAGAATTATGCTACACTCTGTTGTTCATATGTGCCTTCAAATTGTTTTTGACCTGCATTGATTCAAATGCAAACCTATCACAGGGTTTTCTTGGCAACATTTGTTCAGAATCACAGAATCAGAGAATCATAGAGTTGGAAGAGACCTCGTGGGCCATCCAGTCCAACCTGCTGCCAAGAAGCAGGAAAATCACATTTAAAGATGGCCATCCAGCCTCTGGTTGAAAGCCTCCAAAGAAAGAGCCTCCACCACACTCCGGGGCAGAGAGTTCCACTGCCGAACAGTTCTCACAACTAGAAAGTTATTTCTAATGTTCAAGTGGAATCTCCTTTCCTGTAGTTTGAAGCCACCATTCCGCATTCTAGTCTCCAGGGCAGCAAAAAAACAAGTTTGCTCCCTCCTCCCTATGACTTCCCCTCACATCTGTCTAGTGAATGAGCCATTTGGTATGATTACCTGAAATAAATGATATGAATTCTTCATCTTTCATTCAGAAACCTGTGACACTCTCATGATCACTGATCAGTTCCAAAATAACCTATCTGTAATAAGTTCCCTTTTTTAAAGTATCATTTGTATAAATGTATACTTTACTTGACTGTTTCTCTGCATTGGTATCATTTGATTCTTGAATTGTGTGTAATTAAGGCATTGTTAACCCACAAAAATTACAAAGAAAAAGAACAGTGAAAGCAGGCATTGCAATCTTCAAATTTCAAATTTTTAATTTTAAAAACTGTAAGGAAAGAATCTCCATTGGCTACTCAGAGGCACAGATTAATCACTGTATTTTAAAATCTATGTTCTCAATTGGTAGGTAGAATTCACTTGATGGCATAGGCAGATGTAAATTCCTATGATGCCACCATATACTTGTTGCATAAAGAGGTATTCAGTTCTCCACGGTCAATTTACAACCATGGTTCTTCAGTTTCTTGCTGTAGATCCAGGAGGTTGCCAATGTCTCTCTGGTCCTCAGCTGTAGAAACAAAGCCAAATACTGCCACTTCCCTCTCCCCTGTCTACTTGGTTGTAGGGATGTGCAGCATCAAACTGGTTGGTTATGGGTATGGGTAGGAAGGGGTTGGAGGTATACATGATGGAATATTATGCTTGAACAAGTCCACATAGGATTACATCTGATAAGCTGTCAAACTTTAAAGTCAGTAACAAGTAAAGATTACACATGGAATTTGCTTACATCTCCCAGATCAAATGCAATGACCACAAAAATGTACAACATGCTTGCCATCCAAATCCATTTCTCCATATGTGCCCTTCATACACACGGAGCTCCTTAAGGTTGGGGGCCATGTGTGTGGTATTTATTAGAATTCCTAAGCATTCACAGCATTATGCCATGGAGGGAGAGTGATTTTGCTGTTGAATGTTATGCTTATCCAGAACAAGTGAAGGCCAATAACCTATCTATTAGTAATATTTATAAGGATACCTAAGTGAAATGTCTAGCTCCTACGAGAGAACACCCATTGAATCAATGTGAGTTACAGAAGTGTTAACATTTATTAATTGATTCAAGAGGTTATTTGACTTGGCACTCTGAATTTAATTTAAGTCTAAAGTTTATCAAACATTTTCTATCATTTTTATAATATATATGATTATTGAAAATCTAACAAAAATTGATCTGGGAAAATGTTTAATGTGAACTTGTACACTATAGTATCGTAGTACCAACATTTCATAGCTTTCTGCTATTGTGTATCTTCCCTACCCTCCATGTGTTTATCTAATTTCCTTTTAGAGATGTCAAAATTAATGGCTATCACCATATCTTGTGAGAGAATTCCATTTTTTCAATATGTACTGCTGTAGAAATGCTTTCCCCATCTGCCCTAAATCTCTCAGCATCCAGTTTCATTTGATAACGTAGTTATAGGGTTATAAGCTAAGGACGGTCACAACAAATTTTCTAGGCTGACAACTAAAGAAGATTGTATCAGTAAATGTGTTTATTTTAAATTAGGGTAGGAAACCATTTTAGTTCAGAGGATATGTTGCTCCTGGATATATTTAATCAGGGAGTACTGACACCATCAGACCCTAACACCCTCCAGTGCATCAACTGCATGGGGAAAGGGCAACCAAAACATGGGGGATTGACATTTCTGTTAGGGTGGGGCAAGGGGTCAGGCCAAGAGAGGTTAATTAGTTTGTTATTATTACCTAAGCAGGTGATACAGAATACTAGGTAATATTTCTAGGTATGGTTGTCTGTGATTAGAACACACTCCAACTATTTCTAAATATATGCAAATCTTTGTCTCAGTATGGTACTGAAAGCATACATATGGGACCAGCGTAGTGTAGTATTTGAATATTAGACTGGAGGACAGAATTAAAATCCCTGTTCAGCCATGGAAACTTACTAGGTGACCTTGGGCAAGCCATATCCTCATAACTTTCAGAGGTTTAACAAATTGTGCTAAGAAAGCCCTGTGATAAGTTCACCTTAGAGGCACCATAAGCCGGAAATTACTTGAATGTACACATGACATAGGCTTATTTGTAGCTCTTTTGAACATCCTGAAGTTGACACACCTTCATGGCAATGACTAATTGATGGGGAAAAGTTGAAATTAGGTTTCTATCACGGTGAGGAACCTGTTGAGACTATCCTTAGAATGTTTTATCAATCTTTGCCCTTAGCTCTGCAGGGTGGACCCAAGTTGACAATAATCTATGCAAATCACACCAAGAATCAGTCAAGACAGGAAGCAAAGAGTCACGTATTCACCCTAAACTGCCATGGGGGATGAAGAGAGGTGTATAATTATTATTATACACAATTATGTGGAGTTAGAATGTAATTATGCCAGCTGAATATTTGTCAGTGCAGTGTGATAGCCTCCCATGCTTTGCAAAATGCTTGGGGCACTTTTTTCAATTATAGTAAGGGGCCAGAGTTTCCAAGGGATGCCAGGGCCAAGATGTGACTTGATAATGGGACATGATAACCACTTAAAATATACACAACACACACACAAGCAATGATCATATTAGATAACTTATTATGCTTGCAGGACTTTGAAGATGCTGATTAAACTCTTCCCTCCCCCATGCTTTTATATATATATATATATATATATATATATATATATATATATATATATATATATATACACATACATACACACACACACACACACACACACACACACACACACCCCTATTAAAGATAGATAAAGTAGACTGTTATTAAAAATAAGATTATATGAATATATGCTTGGCATGGTTTAGGATGTAGGCATGGTATACATCTTTGGGAACAGATCATATAGATTGATCAGGTATCCTTGAACAGGTTGCTGTCTTTCAGCCAAAGCTGGAAAAGGAATTTGTGAGTTTGGAATTTCCTTCTGAATATACTCATTTAGCAGCTCCTGGGATCTCACTATGCCTCAAAGATCTGTACATTTCTGAGAATGAAGACAAAACCTGTAACAAAACCATGTATTGCAGTCATGGATCTACAACCTAGAGAAATGCCTATCAATTCATCCACCTGAACAGCCAGCATCCAAGAGGGTTGTTCAGCTGCTGATCATGTTACAAGGTGGGGAATGTTTCAAGTCCTTCTACCAAGACTGTGACCATCAGAAGCAGGACCCTGCTGTGATCCTTGGTCACAGTCTCACTTGCTGGTGGAAGGGGGCTGGAAAACCATCTTCCTTGTGCCAGATTTGACAACTGAAAATGTCTTTTTTTAACCAAAAGCAGTTGTTTCTAGCTATTAAAATAGCCTGGGAGGGGATGGGCCTAGAGATAATATGCAACCAAGTAACAAATGTAGACGGTAGGTGCATATGCAAATTCAAAAACAACGTGCTTAATCAAAAATGGTATATGTTTTTTTAAAAATTTGACTAAACATTCAAGAATCAGACATTCATAGCAGAATGTCTACTCAAAGCAGAATGTCTACATACTGTATATGTGTACAAGCAAGGCTGTAGCCAAGGGCGGGGGGTAGGGGTTCAACCCCCCCACCCCCGAAAATTTTCAGGTTTTTTAAAAAGCCTGGTTTACTCATGAAACAGGTTAACCAAATCCCCATGAGTGTCCACTGAAGTTTATCTGTCTTGAGTGTCCACTGAAGTGTATCAGAACCTGATTTCTAAATTATTTTGCGTTATGAAACTACTCTTCATGATTTGCTAAAAAAAACTTTCACCCCCCCCCCCCCAAAAAAAAAATTCTGGCTATGTCCTTGTGTACAAGCCTAGACATTTTTAATAAAAATTTAATTCCAAAAATCTAGGTCATTCACAGGTCATTTTATGTGAAATACTTCCTATCAAAAAAGAGCCGATCTCTTCTAGGAGTAGAGTGGTGAAAACAAGAGCTTTTTCTGTCTTGGGGGAACCTAAAGAAGCATTGATTCCCCTCTACTCTCTCCGCTATGATGCCATTGTTGGAATTCTTGAATACCTGGATGGGAAAATGGCAGTGGCAGGCAGGGCCAGCTGGCCCCTTGAAGTGATGCTAGTGCTTTCTCTTCAATGTGGAATGGCTCTTGATGAATCCATAGTTCATACCAAAATTCATAATTTTGGACCCAAAACCTGTACTAAACATGCACGAGATCAACTTTTACACAAGTGCATACAGTATTCTGGATCTCAGTACTATCTCCCCCACCCTAACCTACTTTACCAGAGTCCATTCTGCTGGTGATCGGGGTATGGGACGGTGGTGCTTCTGTTCCCTCTTGCTGCCCAAAAAGTCTATGATAATCAAAAGCAGGACCCCTTCTCACTTAGTTCTTTATCACAGCCAACTGTCTGACAGCAGAGGGGTAGAAAAATTAGACTCTCACACTATAACCTCCCATTTCTCCTTGCAGCTAATGTCCAGTTAATTTGATTTGGGAGGCGAAGAATGGGACACAATAATTAGTTTGTAATTAAGGTAGTTAACATAACTAAGTAGTGTATCCAGAAACCCAACCTTCACTTATAACTTTTATATAACTACGCACATTAGACACACAATCATTGTGTGTGTGTGTGTGTGTGTAATTTAATGGCTCTACACTAAGTGAGACTAAATCCAGATTCAAGTCATTGTATTGATTTTTTTCCAGACCCAATATTTCCAGGAAACATCTGGCTTACTCCTACAATTATCTTTATCTCCAAACAAAAAGTAAGCCTGCCTAAAACTGCAGTTATCTTGGTCCAACGTGTATATTCTATTTTTCTTCTACAGTAGAGTTTCACTTATCCAACATAAACGGGCCGGCAAAATGTTGGATAAGTGAATGTCAGCTCACCACAGCCGCTCCTGAATGAACACACGAGACTCTCTGTGTTATCACCAGAAACTTTTACTGTAGGAAACATGAACATCAAAAAAGCCAAGAATGGGAGGCTCCGGCCAACCATCCTTTATATACCCTCCCCCTCATTTGAAAAGTCTCTTCCCGCTCAGCAAAACCCCGCGCAAATTCCCCGCCAAGTCCAGCAGCCGTTTCTTCTCCGAGTCCTGAGCCGCAGGTGTCTTATCAATGTCAGTGACCCTGAAACTCAGAGCCACATCCAGGCTCTAGTAGCAGGGTTCTGACATGGCGTCCTCCTCCCCTTCGTCCTGGAAGGAAAAGATTAAACACAACTATTGTTCTCCGCTGTCCAGAGTTCCTTTATACTTTTTTAACAGGCTGCGATGGAATACCGGGTGTACCTTTCCTAGGTCCTTGGGTAGCCTCAGCTCATAGGTCACTTCGTTTATTCTTTTTGCTACCCTGAACGGCCCTATATAGCGTGGAGCCAATTTTTTAGATGGGAACCCCAATTTCAGGTTTTTTGTGCTCAGCCAAACCAGATCCCCTTCGCCCAATTTGTCCCCCTCTCGGCGCCTACGATCGGCAAAGAGCTTGTACTTCTTTTGTGTTTCCCGCAATGCCTCCACCACGGTCTGCCACCCTTGCTTAATTTTGGCCGGCCATTCCTTGTCGGTCTGGCCCTCTCCTTCCTTCCACTCGGGTAGCCTGGGGAAAGGTGCCACCTCCTGTCCGTATACTATTTCGAATGGGGCACGACCTGTGGCCGAATGTACGGCCCCGTTAAAAGCCATCTCAGCAAATGGTAGAAGGTCCGCCCAATCATCCTGTCTATAATTGGTGTACATCCTCAAGAATTGGCACAGTGTTTGTTGGGTGCGTTCGACTCCCCCGTTGGTTGCGGGATGAAAAGCCGAGCTCAGGTTCCTTTCTGCTCCTAACAGCTGTAAGAATTTTCCCCAAAATTTTGCAGTAAATTGGACTCCCCGGTCGCTAATTATTTTGTCGGGACACCCATGTAGTCGATATACATGCTTCACATACAAATCAGCAAGTTTTTCAGCTGAGGGGAGTTTCGGCAGGGCCACAAAGTGTGCCTGTTTTGAGAATAGGTCCAATATTGTCCAAATGTATCTGTGGCCTCTGCTGGGGGGTAGTTCGCCTACAAAATCCATGGCCACGCATTCCCATGGCCTCATGGGCTCCACCACCTTCTGCAATAGCCCCTGGGGCTTCCCCGGTGGTGTTTTTCCCTCTGCACATAATTCACACTGCGTGACGTACCCCCTGGCGTCTTTCCTCATTCCGGGCCACCAGCATTGTTTGGCCAACAGTTTAATAGTCCTGGTGGGGCCTAGATGACCCGCACCCTTGTTATCGTGGCACTTCCTTAACATTTCTCGTCTTAAACATTCAGGAATATACAATTTCTTATTTACAAACACCAAATCCCCACACAATTCTCCCTTTTCCTTGTTAGTTTGTAACCATTTGTCCATTCCATACGCTCGCTTCAACTCTTCCTCCCATATTTCTCCTCCCCCCGTGGAAATGGCAGTACGTTTGTTTTCTTTGGCCGCTTGTGCTCGAGTTAGTACTGCCAGGCCCCACTGCTTATCTAGGAACAGGCTCCCTTCAGATTCCTGAATTCCTCCCCCGTGCTGAGGCATCCGAGAGAGAGCGTCAGCGAGTATGTTATGTTTCCCCTGGAAGAATCTGAGTCTGAAATCAAAACGGCTGAAATATTGGGCCCATCTAATTTGCTTCGCTGATAGTTTACGAGGGGATCTTAGATACTGTAAATTTCTATGATCAGTCCACACCTCAAACGGTGTTCCACTTCCTTCCAGAAAGTGTCTCCAGCACTCTAGTGCTTTTAGAATTGCTAAGGCTTCTCTCTCCCAAATCGGCCAGTTTTTTTCTGTATCGCTAAACTTTTTTGACAGATAGCCACATGGCTTCAGGTTCCCCCCCTCGTCTTTCTGCAGCAGAACTGCCCCATATGCCCGGTCTGACGCATCGCAATGTAGTACAAAGGCCTTAGACATATCAGGGTGCTGTAGGACAGGTTCCTCAGTAAAACGCTTTTTAAGGGCTTCGAAAGCTTCCTGGCATTCTATTGTCCATGTCAGTTTGGCCCCTGGGGCCTTCACTTTGGCTGTTTCTCCCCTGCCTTTAGTTTTTAACAAATCCGTTAATGGCAAAGTGAGGCGCGCAAAGTCCTTGATAAATGTTCTATAGAAGTTTGCGAACCCTAGGAAGGATTGCAGCTGCTTCCGTGTTTTGGGGGCTTCCCACCCCCTCACGTCTTCCACCTTCGCAGGGTCCATTGCCACTCCCTGGGAGGAAATCCTATACCCCAGAAAGTCTATCTGGTCTTTATTGAACTCGCACTTGGCAAGCTTCGCATACAGTTTCGCTTCCCTCAACTTTTGTAGGACTTCCCTGACTAGTTCTACGTGTTGTTCCTTAGTTCGAGACATTATCAATATGTCATCTAAAAAAATAAAGACTCCCTTGTACAACAATGGATGCAATACTTCGTTGATTAATTGCATGAACGCGGCCCCTCCCCCGCACAAACCGAAGGGGAGCACACGATAATTGAATAATCCGAATGCGCAGGAGAAGGCCGTCTTCCACCTGTCCTCTGGTTTGATCTGCAATTTATGGTAGGCCTCAATTAAGTCCAATTTAGTGAATATCTGTCCTTCCGATAACTGGGCGATCAAGTCCTTCACTAAGGGTAGGGGGTATTTATTTACAGTACTGATTGCATTTAGGCCCCTGTAGTCAATGCAGAGCCTCAGCGTTTGGTCCTTTTTCCGCCTGAACAACACAGGCGCCCCTAGAGGGGAATTTGAAGGCTCTATGAAACCCCTCGCTAGGTTTTTATCAATGTATTTTCTCAGTTCCTCCTTTTCCCTAGCTGACATCGGGTATATTTTTGCCTTGGGAAGCTCTGCTCCTGGGACTAGCTCTATTTTCACTTCAACTCTCCGCTTCGGTGGGAAATTGTCTGCTTCCTTCTCATCAAACACGTCCACAAAATCCCGATACTCTGGGGGTAATTTATCTGCCAGTTCTGCTATTCTGATAGAGTCTTCCTCCCCCCTTTTCCCCGGCTCCCTCTCAACTTCCTGGCTCCCTTCTTCCAAATTCATCCTGAAGATCATGCTCTTATCCTCCCAGTTGATTTGCGGGTTGGCCTGCCCCAGCCACGGCATGCCTAGTATAACATTATAGCTGGCTATTTGTGATATCACAAATGACACCTTTCCTTCCCAACTCCCTATCTTACACTTTACATCTTCGGCACTGTACTTAGCTAACGATCCCGATGCTGTGGATCCGTCCAACTGCGAAAAAGCTATTGGGGATTCTAGGTTCGTTCTTTCGCATCCCAATCCCTCGGCTAATTCAGGGGAGATAATGTTCCTGGAACATCCACAATCCACAAATGCTTTGCAGGTTGCTTGTTTGCTGCCATTTTCAAGCTGAATGGGGACCACTATCATAGCTTTGTCCTGACTTACCAACCCCCCCGAGTGGTGCCTCATCGGTGGTTCTTCCTCGGCGCGTTTTCCTGCCACGGCTCTGGGTTTGGGCTGGCCTCCGCCTTCCCCTTTTCTCTGCCAGCACTCGGCAGCCCTGTGGCCCAACCGGCCGCACACGAAGCAGCCACTCCTGCTGGCGCTCACGTTCCCTGTCGGCTCCGTTCTCCTCCCGGCTGGGGTTGATCCCTCCTTCCGGCTCCCCTCTTTCATCTGCGGCCGCTGCTGTAGCCCTCCTCGGTGCCTCCTCGCCTGGGCCAGCGATGTCTCGACGCGCCCCGCCAGCTGAATCCATCCGCGCAGTGTGTCAGGCTCATCACGATGCACCGCCCAGGAGAGGATCTCCCGCCTGAGACCCTCTTTGAAGAGTTCTATCTTTGTTACTGCAGACCATTCCGGCACCTTTTCGGCGAGGCATTGGAACTCCTCCGCATACTCAGATACCGACCTCTGCCCCTGGGAGACGGTCTTCAACTTCTCCCTCGCCCGGATCTGCTCCAGTGGATCTCGGAAACGGGTCTCCAGGGCCCCCATAAAGCGTCGGAGTGACCCCAGACATGGGTCGCGCCGCGCGTGCAGCTGAACGTACCAGCTGGCCGCTCCCCTCTTCAACACTGCACCAATGGCCCGTATCCGGCTGGATTCCGTTCTAAAAGTGTGAGCATTGTCCTCCATATAGCCCCTCACCGTGGTCAGGAAAAAATCCAGTTCAGAGGACTCTCCCCCAAACTCGATCCTTAGTTCCTCTCGTCTCGGTAGGGGTCCCTGTGGTGGCAATCCCCAATTCTCCGCCCGTCGCAAGCCCCCTTGCGGACCAGTGGGCCCCGCTGCTGCTTCTCTTGGCCCTGTGCCACGCCCGGCATTCGCCAGGGGCACCAGGGTCTCAGCTGGGAGCGTAGCTGGGATTCTCGGAGGTTTTTCCCCTTCGTCGTCACTCTCCTCCACCCGCGTCAGGCTTGTTTGGGTCTTGGGCCGGGCGCCGGGCTCCTTTCGCATTTCCCTTCCCTTCGGTGCTGGGAGGTCTGCAAAGCCCTGGCTGCTTCCCACGCTCACGTCCCACATTGAGCCAGCCCAAAGTTCCCTTCCTCTCTCTGGCTCCGCCAAAAACGCCAGGCGCTCCATCGCCCTCGACATCACTGCCAGGGTGGTCTCCATCGCCGACATCCTCTCCTCCAGAAACACCATCCTTTGTGGGCCTGGGGAAGGTGAACCTTCCTCTCCTCTGGTGCTGTCTCCCCGCACCACTCCACGCCTCTGGGTTACCCCATTTGGCTGGGCATAAGCGGTGGATGACGCCAGGGCCGCCAGCTGGTGGAACTCAGCGTCCGGCTCGGGAGTGGCCCTTTCCGACCTTCCTCCTCCTGCGCCCAAGAGCTCTTCATCCTCCACTTGCATGTTACACCTCACCGCTACAGTGGGATGGTGTCCGTATTCTTGGCTTAGTGTCAGCTCACCACAGCCGCTCCTGAATGAACACACGAGACTCTCTGTGTTATCACCAGAAACTTTTACTGTAGGAAACATGAACATCAAAAAAGCCAAGAATGGGAGGCTCCGGCCAACCATCCTTTATATACCCTCCCCCTCATTTGAAAAGTCTCTTCCCGCTCAGCAAAACCCCGCGCAAATTCCCCGCCAAGTCCAGCAGCCGTTTCTTCTCCGAGTCCTGAGCCGCAGGTGTCTTATCAATGTCAGTGACCCTGAAACTCAGAGCCACATCCAGGCTCTAGTAGCAGGGTTCTGACAAGTGAATATGTTGGATAATAAGGAGGGATTAAGGAAAATCCTATTAAACATCAAATTAGGTTATGATTTTACAAATTAAGCACCAAAACATCATGTTATACAACAAATTTGACAGAAAAAGTAGTTCAGTATGCAGTAATGCTATGTAGTAATTACTGTATTTACGAATTTAGCACCAAAATATCATGATGTATTGAAAACATTGACTACAAAAATGCATTGGATTGCATATAGATTTGAATATTTTGAATAAGGATCTTCTCTTTTAGACTAATTTAAGGAGACTAAGTTAAGCACCTGAACAAAGATTTATACGAATTGGTAAATAAGACTGTGGGCAGATCCGGGTAAAGGAACTGATAAGCTCTGCTATCATATTAATTTTGTTCTAAATTCTAGCACAAAAAAAAAGGAAAGAAGGAGAAAAAAAAAGAAAAGAAAGAGAAAATGTCTTCACAAAAATTGAAGATGGAGGAAAAAAAAGTAACAGGGAGAAAAGGATCACTATCGGACGATATAAATCTAAGGGATGTGATGAGGGAACTTCAAAAAATCACAGATAACCAAAAACTACTCCAAGAACAAATGATAGACATGAGAAAAGAACTATCAGAAGAATTCACTGAAGTAAAGAGAGAAATAAAGGATCTACAAAAAGAGATGAAAGAAGTTAAGGAAGAAAAGCAAAGGATGGAGAAAAATCAAGAAAAGCTCCAAACAAGAATGGAAAAATTAGAAATCAAAAACACCAGACTCGAAGAAAGACAAGAAAAATTGGAGAGAAAAGAACTAGAATTTCAGATAAGAATAAGAAACATCACAGAAGAGCCCAAAGAAAATCTAAAACAAATCACAACCCAAATACTAGCAGACCTTTTACAGGTGCAAGACAAAGAGATGGAAGATTGGATTGAAAAAGCCTACAGAGTTACTACTAATTTCTCCAAGAAAAACAAAGTAGCGAGAGACGTGGTGGTACAGTTTGAAAAAAGGAAAACAAGAGAGGAAGTATTGAAAACGAGTAACAAAAACACCATTCGCTATAAGGGTCAGAAAGTGACAATACTAAAAGAACACCCGGCAAGCACTATGCAGAAACGCAAAAAATACCTGTTTCTTACAGAAGAATTAAAAAGACGACATGTGAGATTCCGTTGGGAAAGGAAGGAGGGAATCATGGCCACATATAACCAAGAGAAGGTATGGATAACATCGGAAGAGAAAGCAAAGGACTTTTACAGGAACTTAATGAAGAAGGAAAATGGACCAACCCCATTGGACTCAGCAATAGAAAGAGAGAGAAAAAGAGCCAGAACTATCTCCCCCGAAAAAGGCGACAAAGCGACTATCTCACAAACCCCAAATTTGATCAATCTAGAAGAAGAAGAAGAAGAAACCACTCAACACTAAAATATGCAAATAAAATGTCACTCTAATAATGTTAACGGTCTGAACGCACTTAATAAAAGGAAAAATTTATTCAAACAATTACAAAAGCAGAGATTTGATTTAATAGCACTCCAGGAAACCCATATATGCCATAGGCATATAGCACACTTAACCCAGGAAAAATTAGGGAAAGAATTTGTATCTTCTGCCCCGGAAAAAAAAGGGGGTAGTATTATATATAAATCCAAAACTCGAACCAGAATTAGCTTTCAAAGATGATGAGGGAAGAATGATAGGAGTAAAAATAAAGGTAGATAACCAGATAATATTAATTTGCAACATCTATGCGCCAAATGGGTCAAAAACTGCTTTTTTAGAAAAATTAAAAAGTAAAATAGAAGAACAAGAATTTGATGAATTGATGATATTGGGTGATTTTAACGGAGTTCTGGATCCGGAAAAAGATAAGACAAGAAACAGACCTGGAGAAAAAAAGACCCCAAACTCAGGTAAATTGGCAACAAATTTTATTAGAACCTTACAAGATTGGGAACTTAAAGATGCCTGGAGAACACTCCACAAGGATGAAAAAGATTATACTTTTTTTTCACATAGGCACAATTCTTGGTCAAGAATTGACATGATATGGATGACCCTCTCAATGATTCTCAAAGTGTCAAAAATAAATATTGTCCCTAGGTACATTTCAGATCATTGTCCGTTAGAATTTACGATCAATAAAACACAAAGGAAGCCAATTTGGAGGTTAAATGGGAATCTAATAAAATCGGAGGAGGATATCCAAAAAAATAAAAAAATTCTGAAGGAATACTTTGAAAGGAACGACATAGAGGAAATCCCAATCCAAATAATATGGGACGCAAGTAAGGCGGTCATGCGTGGCCACTTTATTCAGCAAAATGCCCAAAAAAATAAATTGAAAAATAGAACTATAAGTAAGATAATTGACGAAATTAAAATAAACGAAAAAAATTAAAATTAGACCCAAACAACAAAAACATTAAACAAAATTTGGAAAGTCTAAAAGAGCAAAAAACATGAGGAATTGGAAGAGACCGCGAAAAAACTAAAATTTATTAAGCAGCAACAATTCCAGAATGCTAACAAGCCAGGCAAATGGTTAGCCTGGAAAATAAGGAAGAAAAAACAAGCCCATATTATTACAGAAATCATTTCAGAAGGAACAAAATACACGACAGAACAAGGGATACTGACGCAATTTAAAAATTTCTACAGTAAATTATATTCTAAGGATCAGATTGGGAAAGACAAGGTATCTCAATTTATTAGTAAACAAAAACTGGCAAAAATATCAGAGAAACAAAGAGAGATACTAAATAAGGAAATAACAGATAAGGAGATTAAAGTAGCAATAAACAAGATGGACGGGAATAAAGCTCCGGGACCGGATGGATTTAGTGGGATATACTACAAGGTGTTTATGGAGGAAGTTACACCATGCCTCAAAAAAGTTATGAACAAAATCTTAGAAAATCAAAAAACTCCAGATTCTTGGTGTCAGGCAATAATAACAATGATTCCAAAAGAAGGACAAGACCCCAAAAACGTCAAAAATTATAGGCCAATTTCCCTGTTAAATTCAGACTATAAAATCTTTACAAATATTATAGCTGAAAGAATGAAAGAATTCCTGAAAGAATGGATAAGAGAGGAACAAACGGGTTTCCTACCAAAAAGGCAAATGAAAGACAACGTAAGAGAAATTATAAATATAATTGAGTATTATGAATTTTCAAAGAAAGATGAATTGGCTCTCCTCACTATTGATATGGAAAAAGCCTTCGACAATTTGAATTGGGATTTTTTTAAATTACTCATCAAAGAATTGGACATGGGTTACAAATTTACAAACGCAATTAACCAAATTTATGACAAACAAGAAGCAAAAATTAAAATAAATTCCGAGGAATCAAAATATTTCAAAATAAGCAAAGGAACTAGACAAGGATGCCCGTTGTCCCCGCTGTTGTTCATTTTCTCATTGGAAATTTTACTAAATAATATCAGAGATGACCCCAAACTGAAAGGTGTAAAAATAAGAAAGTATAATTATAAGTTAAGGGCTTTTGCAGACGATCTTATTTGTGTAATAGATGACCCTATAAATACAATTCAATATTGGCTCTCCAAAATAAGAGAATTTGGGGACAATTCGGGGTTAAGAATAAACATGGATAAGACCATGTTACTAACAAAAAAACATGACAGAAAAAAGACAAAAAGACTTAACAAAAATTTCTGGGATTCAGATTAGGAAGAAAATAAAATACCTAGGTATAACAATAACAGCAAGAAATTCACAATTATTAGAAAACAACTACGATCTCAAATGGAAAGAAATACAAAGGGACTTAGAAAGATGGAGGTATGCAAAATTATCATTATTAGGAAGAATATCGGTAATAAAAATGACAATCTTACCTAAGTTACTATTCTTATTTCAAAACATACCGATTATCAGAAATACCCAAAAATTCAAAAATTGGAACAAAGAAATAAGCAAGTTCATTTGGAGGGGGAAAAAAACGAGAATTAAACGAATCTACCTGATAGACGAGAAGAAAAGAGGAGGTCTGGGTCTCCCAGATCTCCAACTTTACCACGACGCGAGTGGCCTAAATTGGGTGAGAGACTGGTCCACACTGGGAAATGCAAAAATCATAGCTTTAGAAGGAATAGATTTAAGGGCGGGGTGGCATGCGTACTTGTGGTATAATAAAAAATCAACGGAAAAAAATTTTGGTAACCATTTTATTCGATCATCGCTGATAAAAATTTGGGAAAAATATAAAAAGAAATTATATTTGAAAACTCCAAAATGGATCTCCCCACTAGAAGCATGCCAAAGGAGAGAAACAGGAGGAGAAATTTGGCCGAGATATAAAGATATATTAACTAAAGAAAATGGGACATATACTATGAAAAGCCAAGAAGAGATTAACCATGAATTTAGTATTGTAGGATGGTTCCAATATAGACAATTAAAAGAATACTACAATAAAGATAAAAAAATGGGATTTGAAGAAACAGAAAGATTTTGGGACAAAGTGATGAAATTAGAAAGGAAACAAATATCCACAATATATGCAAAACTAATTGAATGGGAGACAGAAACGGTACCAGTAAAAGACAGTATGATCAAATGGGCAAAAAATCTGGGGAAAAAAATTTATTTAGAAGAATGGGAGAGGGCCTGGAACTCCAGATTAAAAATCACATATGCAACAGAACTGAAAGAGAATTGGATTAAAATGTTTTACCGCTGGTATTTGACCCCCCAAAAAGTATCAAAATATTACAAAAAAACCCTCAAACAAATGTTGGAAATGCGAAGACCAAGTAGGAACGTTCTTCCACTGTTGGTGGACTTGTAAAAAAGCGAAGAAATACTGGAAAGAAATCCATCAGGCAATACAAAAGATGTTGCAAATTAAACTAGACTTAGATCCTAAATACTTTCTCCTGGGGATGCTCAACATTGAAAATAACAAAAACAAAGAGATGCTTTTCAATTATCTTACTACGGCGGCTAGAATTACATATGCCAAATACTGGAAAAAGAAAGAAACTCCTGAATTAGGCTGTTGGTTAATTAAGGTAATGGAAATAATGAATATGGATAAACTGACGTACTTACTAAAAAACAATTATGGTATTCCAAAAAAGCAAACAAACTGGGATCCGATTAAAAAATATTTGGTAGAAATGCAAATGAGGGTGCTAATATAATTTGTAAAGAAGGTTGGTACATCAACCGAAAGCATTATGAAGACGCGGTCACCAAATAGAGAGAAGGAAAGTAAAAGAATAGAAAAGAAGTAAAAAACAAACTTCTTAAAGTAGCAGTGGAAAAGATGGAAGTCACTCTTTTGGATTTTATTATTATATCTGTTTTTGTTCTGTTTATGTATATATGTTATGTAACTTTCCGTGTCCTTTCCTTTTTTACTTTTATCATTACTTCCCCCTTCCAGCCAAGAATATGTTTGGTGTTTTTTCCCTTTTTTTGCTTTGGTCTGTGATTCTCTTTTCTCTCTCCCCCCCCCCCCCCCCCCCCGTCTCTCTCCTTTCACTCTATTTCTCCCACCTTTTTTTTCTGGAATGTATGGCTCACACATTCTCACTGTAAACTATAACTGCAAAATCAATAAAAACTATTTTAAAAAAATGCATTGGATAATCCAGAATATTGGATAAGTGAGTGTTGGATAAGTGAGACTCTACTGTATTTTGAAAATATAAGACTAAATTTCCAAGTGGGAAGCAATCGGGGCACTGGAGAGACTGAAATTAGTTACTATACCAGGTGTGTTTGGACCATGCCCTAAGACCAATTCATCACATGCCACTCTTGTTATATATATTTTCCCCGCCCCTCCCTACCTATTCTTCCCTCTCATTGTGTCCCTCTCCCCTTTTGCGATTTTATCAGGGTGAAGAGCTCACCTTCATCTTCCAATATTTCTCAGATAAAAAATGACACAAATATGGCCAAGCGACATCAAACTGTGTTTAATGTGGCAAATGATATTACTTAGGAAAAACTGTCAAGTGAGTCTGCAACTATTTGCTTGATCTACAGAAGTGGTTCCCAACCTTTGGACCTCCAGTTGTTTTGGACTTCAGCTCCCACAGTTCCTAACAGCTGGTAAGCTGGCTGGGATTTCTGGGATTTGAAGTCCAAAACATCTGGAGTCCCAATGTTTGGGAACCACTGGTCTACAAGAAAGGGTAAGATTCTGCCCATTCCACTTCTCTCTTCTATGCTGAGTTGAGAGCAAGCCAATTTTCCACCTTGAATTCAATTTGTAGCAACTAAGGTAAGCTGAGGACATAAAAGCAATGTTAAAAAAGAGTTTGAAATTGGGACACCTCAAAAGTGGGATACCAAAAGATCAATTGAGACTGTCCCTAATGAACTAGGACAGTCTGTTTGTTAACTGAAGGAGATGTTTGTTTATAATGCTTCACGTATAGGACTACCATTATATAAATAACAGTAATTTCCATGTCCTTCCAATATGGTAAAGAATGACGATTTTCATTATGAATGCTTTCTTAAATTGCATACATGTCTGAAATGTAAGGAGCAACAAATAAGTAATGTCATGTGACAGCATACTTCAGCTTCACCTTGGCAGGAAGGCAGTAAATAAGTAATAGCATAAGCTTTTTTTGGCCTTATCCCATAAGATGTTGCATCAGCATAGCAGTGCATGGAATCTAGCACAAGGAACCATTCCATTATCCAGCTATATAAAACTGGGGAATTTAGCTTCTGCTTTACTTCAAGGATATTTTAATGCAGTTTTAAGTACACTGATTCTTAAAAAAAACTAGAATATATTGCAGCACTAATTTTAGATATAAATTAATTCATTATAGTAACCATAGACATATCAAAGAAAACAACTTCCCACTGAGGTACCAATTACTGCTGGGGAGAACTTCATCTATTTGAGAGTATGCAAATGCACCCAAAGAAAGGAGCAACAAAGCACACTCACTCCAGTTCCATTTCAATAAAATATTTATGGGCATCAGTTTAGAAAACAAAGCAATGACCAAGCAAGTTCTCAGAACTCTTACAACCCCAGCCACTAGTCATCTTTGCCTAGTTTTTATACCATATTAATCAGCACAGTATCTGATGACCACACCTAGACCTTTTGTACAACTGCAATGCTTACATACGCACATTTGACTGATCTGATCCTCAAGGCGGAAGATGTATGCCAAGAATGGACAAGTGAGCGGGTGGTGTCAATTTTTACCACTCTGGCTCTTCTAAATATATTTCTAGAAATGACATCATGCCACTTCTGATTTAATTTTTATTGACTTCTTGGACAGTTTGGAAGAGAAAATGGCAAATAGCCATTTAGGAGTGGTTCATAGGCATTTTGGGGACTAGCCAGTGGTTGGGGAAAGTGAAATTGGGACTCTTTGGACCCTATCTCATAGGCCCATGGATTCGCCACGTACCATTCCAGGGTTCTGGTGGGGAGCATGGAGAACCCATCACTTCACCCCCACATTGTGCAACTTACCCTGATCTCCATCCCATGGGGGGAAGCATCATCAACCAGATCCCCCCCCCCCCCATTGTCCTGAAGGCAACACAGGAAGCCTCTTGTTTTGCCACAGCAGCGGCATACAGCGCTTGCTCTCCCCTTTCCCAACAGAGTATGGCCGGAAGTACACATATGTTGTGTAATGGGCTTCATCCTGAAAGGGAAGAGCAAGTGTCGTATAATGGGGAAGGTAGCCCATCTGATTAGGACTCTTTGTGATTTATGGATGGAACTTTTTCTTCCTCACCTGGAATACTCTGTCCAGTTCCAGGCACCCCAATTCAAGCAGGATATTGACAAGCTGAAATGTGTCTAGGGAAGGGTAACCAAAGTGATCAAAAACCTGGAAATGTCCTATGAGGAGCAGCTTAAGGAGCTGTGTATGTTTAGCCTGGAGAAGAGAAGAATAAGAGACAATAGAATACCCATGTTTAAATGTTTGAAAGGATGCCACATTGAAGATTGAGCAAGCTTGTTTTCTGCTGTTTCAGAGACTAGGACACGGAGCAGTGAATTCAAACTAGTAACGGAGATGCAACCTGAACATTAGAATTAACTTCCCAATAGTAAGAGCTTTTCAACAGTAGAGTCTCCTTCTCTGGAGGTTTCTTTAAAAGGCTGAATAATTGTCTGGGAGAAGTGCTGCAATGCAGTGAGTTTGACTGGGTAAGGTCTCTTCCAGCTTTATGATTTTATTTAAAAAAAACTTTCACAAAGAGACTAAAAGCTCTTTTAAACTTTTAAAATGCATGCTTAAATTTAACCTGATTCTTTCATATATTTTTACTTTGTGAGATAGCTCTGCAAAGTTTCCACTATTCAAAATCTTCCACAGATTCCAATGCTACTTCAAGGTATTGCAGAAAAATTAAAATGCCAGGCACCTTTGTCAACTGTTTGTTGAAGGGTTTGATGCTACAGTTCCTCAATGTTACCAGGAGACCCAAATGTGGCAGATGTGAGGTAGTATGTTGGGAATTTAAAGCAGAATAACATATTGCCAGGTCGGAAGCTGGAGGACAGCCAGTCCCCCACTTATCCCCCCACCAGGTCTGGCAGAGAAAAAGGGAATCATAGTCTTCATTGTAAGTCATATAAAGCACTTTTAATTGCAATTTATTTGTTCCTAATCAAATACATGGTGTAATACAGGGTTGAAACTTTTCTACTTGGGAACCATTTTGGCTCAGTACTTTTTTCTGCGATTCTGGGTATATAAAATAGACATAAAACATCAGTATTTGCAAGGCTTGCTAAAACAAACTGATTTTCCTTTTTATGAAGTACAGCTTCAATATGTACAGATTCCACTGTAAATATTGCACAACAGATTCATATAAAATGTCTATAACCATCACTAGGTTACATTCAGAAAAGTTTTTCAGGATACCAACATTGAGCAAAGGGGTTCCTTAGCTCAATGTTGGGATCCTGAAAAACTTTTCTGAATTTGGGGTCGGGACCCACAATTTAAAAAGCAGTGGTATAATGGACAACAATGAGGGAAGAAGAGTAAAAATGGTCACTGGTTGTAAAACAAAACAACCAGACAAGAAGCTGCCACAATGTAAACACAGCAGGCTGTCTTCTGTTGGAGGTCCCCTTGAATGGCTCTGGCCATTTTTCCAAACATTCCAGTTTTCTCCAATACCAATTATTATTTAACAGGTAACATACAGCTGGAGTTCTAGGGGCTGAACTTGAGACTTCCCCTATGAAGAACATTATTGTTGAATAATTCACTTTCAGGAAAATGGGGCTTCGATCTCTACGAATGGATGCCTTACAGCATGCAATCTGCAAGAAGCCACTCCAAACAACTCAACTTGAGCAGACCTGCTACTGGCTTCAGGATAATTAAGTGCTAATCGTAGGGGTGTGCTGTTTTGTACGGAAGTGAACTGGTTTCCTGAGTGGATAAATCTTGGGGTCAGAAGCCAAGGAATTTATTCTGTCAAGAGAATTGGATCACTTCAGAAAAAAGCAGCACACTGGCCCTGTTGTTGTGATTATGACACAGAGGGGAATAAAACCAAAACCAAAAATGGACACTTGACAAACCTGGAAACTATATTGACAAAACAGGCCATAGTAACCTCCTCCTTATAGAATCAACAATGAGACAATGCGATATAAAAACTAAAAGGAGTTATGCAGTTCCAGGACACCACTTGAAATGGTTATAAGTTGGAAGTTTGTAATCAATGTAATATGAACTTCCATTGTTATTGCTATGGTAAATAACAATCTAAACCTTGAAATACATGAGGTAGTATTTAAAATGTCTTGGTATCTTGCTTTGATTCATGTACTTAGTTCCACCTATCCTTCTTTCTGTCATGAACATAGAACAATAATCCACAGCTTCACATGGCAAATGTCTTTTCTTCACAGTAGGGGAATATTTATTGCTATTATCATTATTATGGAACACAGCTATAATGAAGACAGCTTTTCCATGTTTTCAGTAAAATTCAAACATTGTCTGATTTTTTCCCCCCTGTTCCATTTCTCCTTCTTGAGAACTTGAAACAACCAAAACTATCATTTTCTTATTTCCTATATCTCTGCCATTGCTTCTCTTACTGAGAGAATAGAGAATATGTATAACAATACTTTTCCCTTCTACATTCCCAGTGATACAATAGATTTTTGTGTAGATTTAATTTACTAACAAAACTCTGTAACCTATATATCATATTTTTCTTTATCTTCTTTTTTCTTTCTTTTTCTCCCTTTCTTTTATGTTATAAAACTGTGAAAATGAAATAAAATCTTGTAAAACCTGAAACAATTGAGATTTTCAAAATTTGAATATATGAGAGAGGAAACACCAACAGGATCTCTCCATCTACAGCCAGAGTTGTGGGTGTTTAAAGATAATAAAAATCTGTTTGTCAGTCCTTGTGCATTCAAAGACTGATAAGGACCTTTTGTGGGACTGATTTGAAATTGCAACCTGCTTTTTTCATATCTGACATATTTTACATCTGGAAGATTCATTGCAGTCCTGATTTGTATTTCTATGCTGCAGATAAGTATGAAATATATTTTGTGCCTTTTTTGAAAAAAAATAAGATTTTTTCCAAAAGGATGGAAAGGGTGTGTATGTGTATGTGTGTGTGTGTGTGGAGAGAGAGGGAGAGACAAGAGAGAAAAAGAATAACCATTCACCACCTCTGTTATGTTTATAGAAAGCATGTTCAAACGTGCTTTTCTTTCTTATTTTTATTTGTAATTGAAAGCATTTCTTTATTACCTCTCAGTCCTCCAGCGCTCCCAAGGGAAATACAAGACATACTAGACTTTATTTTAAAACATTTTTTTTAAAAAAATAAAGAAGACAATTTTTGCAGGACTAAGAAGCTCAATAGGGTCAAAACCAACTTGCCCTTAAGTGTGAGGGAGTTTCCCAATCATATAGCTGCTACAAAGAGGCCCCATATTCTTGTACATACCCACCTGGTGCCTCAAGTTGTGGGATGTGCCTTCATTAAAAATCTACATTCTGGGAAGATTCATACGGGAAGAGGCAGTAATTCAGATGTTCTAGCTCCAAGCCATTTTGTGCTTTGTACCCTAGACCAAACCAACACTTGAGATGAGTTCAGAAGCAAATTGTGGGCCAGTGACCAGTGACAGAAGATGTTCAATCACACACTGGACAACAGTGTGGGACACTACATTTTGCATTGACAGAAAGCCAATTGAGTAAACAGAATATTACACAAAAATATAGGTTAAGCCTACTTTAGGAGTTATGATTTGGTATTGGGTGAAATAATGATACAAATCTACCAAAATGCCTCCTCAGCCCATGGGTTGAAAAATCTCAGGGGTTTGCCAAGGGACATTTGTTCTTGTCCTGTGTACAATTCTGCTCTGATGTCACAAATGAAATTGTTAAGATGCCATTTCATCACTACTGTATTCTTCCATCCACCACATTACACAAAATCACATGTCCAATATGAACCAGACACCCTGTCTCTAGACCATATTCTTCATGTAGTCACAAGATCATTTGAGTTCACATTGCTCATCATAGAAAGAGAGCACTCAAGCTTCTCCTCAAATAGACCTTCTGCAATAGATGCTGGAGACCTAATTCAAAAGATGAGCTCAATTTGCAAAACAAAACAAAAACAAACAAACAACCTTGAAACAGATCAAAGGTCTTCTGGCAATGGCAGGCATAAAGTTACTATTATTAGGAGATTCCAAATTATCTGTCTAATCCAGCATAGGGCATGGTCTCCCTGTTTGTTTCCAAAATTCCACATTGGTTACGAAGTAATGTCTACTATGACTGTAATTTCTGCGCAATAAGGGATTTTGGATCCATCAACCAAGATGGGATGGGGGCAAATTCACTCCTATGCTGTTTTTCAACTGTGTTGTAAGGGAATGGAGACTGAGCATGAAATCTGGCTCATGTCAAGCTAGCGATGTAAATTTTTAATAATTTCTTAATCACATGTGAGGACCAATAATTACAATGGCATTCTTCCAACTGTGGGAAAAAATGAATATTCTTCTACAGTATTCCCACCCTATTTAAATGTCCCAAAGGGTTGCAGTGGAACTATTTAGTAGAGAAAAACATGCAGGTTTTCAGAAACAAATAATATTCTGTGAATTTTTGGACAGAAAACCTCTGTTCTGCTTTAAAATCTTCTTTCTTTATTTCTTCTTTTCTTTCTCTCCTTCTCTCCACAACACTTCAGGATGTTTAAAACTGAAAAAATCTGTTGTGATGATTTCTGGGACTTCCTCACTATCAAGAAAAATTATTTGTGTGGATAGGGAGGAAGCAGGTTGCCACAAAACCAGAGGACATTGGTTATTTTTAAAAGTCACATGACTGGTAGAAATAAAAACTGTCATGAAGGAAAGAAATCCCAAAACATCATCTTAATCTTGGAGAAAGGTGTGGAAACTTCACAAATAAAATCCACCATCTCCTGGCACATTTGGCCATTCTGGACTATCTCATATTATTAAAGAATGCCACAGGCTGAAAGAGGATGAATCAAAGGAAGTGCAAGAGTTTAAGAGGCCATGGCAGTTAAAGTGGTGTCAAACTGCATTAATTCCATAGTTTAGGTGTATCCAAAGACTTCTCTGTCCTATCTTCATGGATAAACAGTAGTAGAACTAGCTCCCAGGGCTTGATGGCCATGAGTGAAGGGGCTTTGGAAGAGGTCTAAATAGCTAAAAGATAACCCTTGCACCTCATTTACAAAAAGACATACAGTTGGGGGGGGACATGGAACTGCATAGGTGGAGTGTTATACTCTACCTGCTTAATGTAGAATCTAGGCCATAGTGGGTTACACATTTGAATTCTTAGTGAACAGTGGAAATGCAAATAGAGGTTGGGCATTCCTTATCTGGAATTCCAAAATTATTCAAATGAGTGGCTGAGATAGTGACACTTTTGCTTTCTGATGATTTGATGCATGAAAACTGTACTGATCATTTCCAGCTTCAGTGCTAACTCCAATGCTCAATAAGATGGAATTCTCTTTGGGATCAAAATGCAAGGTTTGGTGTTAATTTGATTTTAACATGGAATATGAAGGCTGGTTTCACCTAATTTTCATCCATATTTTGTCACAGAATATACCAAGAAGGATCAGTAAGGTGGGCAGATTGTATTTCATGGCTGCTGATGCTTCATAAATTTTGGTGGATGCCCACATCACCAAATGGAAGACTATTAAAAATGGAAAACTGGTCCAAATTAATCCTAGGTTTCCTTCTCTATCCAGCAATATTATAATACTTGGCATATTCAATCACTTGAAATCAGATTTTGTTTCTATGTGCTTTCTTCTTTTTTGCCCCTTTTATAAATCCCTTATTACATATATCCTTCCCTTTTGTTTATCTTATAAGAGATGTTATCTGAGGGTGATCAAATGGTAGAATCCAGGAGAATCTGGATAGGTTGGTCTCCTTTTCCCACATTAGTTCCCTATGAACCACTGAAATTAAATCTGAAGAACTGGGAAACCATTTGAAACCAGTTTTCATTTATTTGACGGAATATGATGGTGAGAGTTTGGAGTTAAAATTGCTAGAAGAAACATTAACAACCTTAGATATGCAGATGATACTACTTTGGTGGCTGAAAGCAAGGAGGAGCTGAGGAGCCTTATAACCAAGGTGAAAGAAGAAAGTGCCAAAGCTGGGTTGCAGTTAAACATCAAGAAAACAAAGATTAGGGCAACCAGACTGATTGATAACTGGCAAATAAAGGGAGAAAACGTGGAGACAGTGACAGACTTTGTATTTCTAGGTGCAAAAATTACTGCAGACGCAGACTGAAGCCAGGAAATTAGAAGATGTTTACTTCTTGGGAGGAGAGCAATGACCAACCTTGATAAAATAGTGAAAAGTAGAGACATCACACTGGCAACGAAGGTCCACATAGTTAAAGCAATGGTATTCCCCTTAGTAACCTATGGATGCGAGAGCTGGACCATAAGAAAGGCTGAGTAAAGGAAGATAGAGAAAAATTTTGAGATTGCCTTGGACCGCAAGAAGATCCAGCCAGTCCATCCTCCAGGAATTAAAACCCCTACTGCTCACTGGAGGGAAGGATATTAGAGGCAAAGATGAAGTACTTTGGCCACCTCATGAGAAGACAGGAAAGCTTGGAGAAGATAATGATGCTGGAGAAAATGGAAGGAAAAAGGAAGAGGATTCGACCAAGGGCAAGGTGGATGGATGGTATCCTTGAAGTAACTAGCTTGACTTTGGAGCTGAGGGTGACCACAGCCAACAAGGAGCTCTGGCGTGAGCTGGTCCATGAGATCACGAAGAGTTGGAAGCGACTGAACGAATAAACAACAACAAGTGGTGAGAGGTGGGGATTATTTTAAAGTCTCAATGTACCCTTTAGTGTAATATTGGACTAAGCCTCATAGCTGATGCATTCAGGACACCTGAGAGAAGATTTTGTTTGGCTATGACTAATTGTCTCTTCTCCCCCATTCCCCACCGTCTTTTGCTACCCGAAGGTCTACTCAGAGTGCATTTCCCTTCATTTATTCTACTTCCAGACCTTCCACAGGTATACTTAACATGCTTAAGCTTGGAAAACACAGTCGTAAAGAAGTCTGTCTCTGAGATAATCATAACGTCAAGCATATTTTTACATTTAATATAAGGAAATTATGTGTCAAAAGGTAAGACAGCTTGTAATTAATAACCGACTTGGTGAATGGCAATAATCAAAGACTTTTGCTGGCTATTGGTTATTGCTGCTCAAGCATTTGGTAAATGACCAGGTCTAAGAGTAAATTAGCTCTTTTTGACTAAGTTAGACTTTTCAGTTTCCAAGAAGATTCTACTATAAGATGCCAACTGAGACTGTCATTCATTGCTAAAATTGTAGACATCAAACTGTTTAACTGTATTGAGGATCTAGACGTCCCTTATGAATATTTTGCTCTTACCTGATGGAAGGGCAACTTATGCTTGACTTTTCAAAGAGATGAAAGATATTCACATTTTATAATGATCTAGGTCAAACACATACTGGAATAAGAGGAGCAAAAAAGTAGAACAGGAAATAAGATGGAACACAACAAATGCTATGCCGGTCATTTCAGAGTTATCAATTTCTGGTATTCATTCTGGCATATATGAATGAATAAACTAGGCTCAGAAAGAACTGCAAACTTGTAACTGCATGTCTTGAATCTGAAAATCTCTGGTTTAGATTTCGCCACTGCCACAGACTTCATACGTGTAGTCTGGAAAATTACTTAAAGCTCAGTAATGGGGATAATATAGCTGACCTTCTTTGCATGGTTAAGGTAAGAATAACTGAGATAGTGAATGGGGTGTTGAAACTGTACGATTTTGGGATAACAATTTCCATATTCCCCCTGCCAGGACTACCACTGGGATTTTAGGATTATAGTTAAAAAGTGACTTTTCTTATCCCCGATGGAAAACACATCAAAAACAAAGTTGCAAAGTATTACATGACCCATGCGGAAGTAGAAAAATATGAATTTTGGGGGGGGGGGGGAACTCTAGAAAACCATTTTAATCAAATCTGCAAATAATAAAATCTGCAAAAGGCAAATCCACAAATGTGGATGATCAACTGTATTTCAATGCGCTCTCACTTCATATAGTATTGATAGTTGTGCATGTTTCGTAGTACTGTACACTCTTTCAAATATGCCTTTTACACACATATGGCACACACATACACGACACTACATACACAAACATCAAACCTTCTAAACTGAAGTTTCCTGCATGCCCAACTTTTGGTTTTCAGTCCAGAAAACATTCATTTGTCAATACAACTCTAATTGCATTTCCCAAGGCTTAAAACATTTCAGCCAGGCATGGACTATTTTTGTTTCATGTTGTTTTTTGTCTACCTCCAAGTCTTTGCATCTATGCCACCCTTTGCACAGCTGATGAATCAGGCCCATTATACTGGAAAAAGAGCTCAATAAAGCAAATGAAAATTACATAGGAAGAAGCACAATGATCACACATAACAGAATTATACAGAAATAAAGGGGGAGGGGGAAAGAGAAATTGAGTTCTAAGCACCAGAAGTCTGAACAAGGCCTTGATTTTAAAAGGGTTTCAAAATAATAATAATAACAAAGGAAACATGGTGCTTATTTTACTCATAATAGCCCGCTACTCTGTCATTAGAACAACAGGGTATTCTGCCGTCCCTTGGCAAAAGCATTTAACGTAAGAGCCATCTATATATGCAGATAAATAATATGGTATAGATTTTCTGGGATATTTACCATTATACACTCAGGAAAAGGTAAAATAAGATCTGAGGGAGGGGTTAATCACACTTTCTGATGTGTTCTACCATTAAATCATCCTACTTAATCTGTTCATTTAAAGAGGTATTCCAATATTATTTTTCAAATAATACATATTTTAAAAATATAAGCCTAGCTTATATGAATGGTTTACTTTAGTCTATGTATGCCTGACCTTATATTCCTAATTCAAAGATGCATTTGCTTTATTTCTGGCCCAAGAATACCAAATAATCATGCTCAAGGACCTAGAGAATGCTAAAGAGGACAGATCCGAAAAAGATCTGTTATGTGGTGTCCCACAATGTGCTGTTCTATCCCCAATTCTCTTTAATATTTACATGAATCCGTTGAGAGAGATCATCCATAAGCATGGGGCAGGGTGTCATCAGTATGCTGATGACACACAAATTTATTTCTCCATGTCTTTTAAAACAGCTTCAGCTAAGGATAGTGGGTCTCTGCTAAATGAATGCCTGGAGGAGGTAATGGGCTGGATCAGGAAAAACAAACTGAACTGAATCCAGTCAAAACAGAGGTGCTTGCCATCTGGGGACAGAGGCAATTCTGGATGGGATTACACTCCCCTTGAAAAACTGTGCTCGCAGCTTGGGTGTACTCCTGGATTTGTCTCTCCAAATATCCCAGGCAGATGCGACGGTCAGGAGCACTTACTATCAGCTCTGCCTGATATGCCAGCTGTGCCCTTTCCCAGATTTGGAGGACCTGAAGATGGTATTGGTAATCTCAGGTTTGGGCTTTTGCATTTCACTCTACATTGGGTTACCCTTGTACCAAGTTTGGAAACTCCAGCTGATTCAAAATACAGCAGCCAGGTTGGTTACAGGAACGTCTAGAAGTGAGCATATCACACCAATCCTAAAGTCACTCCACTGGTTGCCAATTAGTTTCTGGGCAAAGTACAAGATATTGGTTTGGACCTTTAAAGCCCTACATAGTTTGGGTCCAGGTTACCTACAGGATTGCCTCCCATACAATCAGCCCCACACACTTCAGTCTTCTGGGGGACATCTGCTCCAATCAGCCAGAAACTGACTGGCAACCACCACTCAGAGGACCTTTTCACTGGCCGCCCCACAATTGTGGAATGATCTGCTGGAAGACCTCTGCAAGCTAAATGAACTGTTGAAATTTAAAAACCATGTAAAGACCTATCTCTTCCAGCAGGCCTACTCAGACAGTCTTTAAACATGAATTTTAAGTGTCCTTAGTTTGACCTCTGTTTTGTGTGTTTTAGTGTGTATTTGTAGAAATACATTTTGGTGTGTAACTTTTATGGAGGTACGTTTTAGTAATTGTTTTGTAACCAGCCTCGAGCCATGAGGAGAGGTGGGTAAGAAATAAAATTATTATTATTATTATTATTATTATTATTATTATTATTATTATTATTATTATTATTATTATTATTATGTTGAATGTAAATAAATGAATATTGGTTCCCATGGATATGGTAGTTGTACTGTATTGTAATATCTTTATTTTTTATCTAAAAAGAATTTGGTATTTGTAAGTATCTATGTTCAGACATCAAACTGACCCTGAAGTCAAGATGACTAAACTGAGGTTGCTGTAATCTGACCATATCAATGATGCAAGATAACTCATTGATAAAAACGGCAGGTGAAAAGAAGTATGAAAAGACGACAACCATACTACAGATTTGTGTTGTCGAAGGCTTTCATGGCCGGGATCACAGGGTTGTTGTATGTCTTTCGGGCTGTGTGGCCATGTTCCAGAAGTATTCTCTCCTGACGTTTCACCCACATCTATGGCAGGCATCCTCAGAGGTTGTGAGGTATTCCATACCTCACAACCTCTGAGGATGCCTGCCATAGATGTGGGCGAAACGTCAGGAGAGAATATTTCTGGAACATGGCCACATATCCCGAAAGACATACAACAACCCATACTACAGATTGATTTATTCAGTCAAGGAAGCAATGGCTCATAGTTTGGGAGACCTGAAAAGACTGGGGATCTTGGAGGTCTCTCATTCATAGGATCCCCTTAAGCTGAAGTTGATTTGATGGCAAATAACAGCAACAAATGTTCTTTGGTATTATATCCTTGTGACACAGAATGCAATCGATGGTCACTGCAAATGCATCATGGGTCTTCTTACTTTTGCTAAAAAGACAAGGTCCCAAGTTTTGAAAGATTAAAGATTCACCTTCTGTTGTTAAATAGACAGAAATTCTTACTGCTTTGGCATATGTAATACTTCTGGCCATTCTGTATCGAAGAAAAATATCCAAACATCCCCAAGCAGAACTAACATTTTTGTAATGTACAAATAGACTTCCAGGTCATTGATATCTTATATGTTGCCCCCATCTTTCTTCCTCTATTTTCTTTCAGTTACTGTACTTTAAAAAAATCCAAGAGAAATTAAAAATAAAAAAGGATTGGGCAGTTGTCTTTCCAGTTGATGCCACAGATCTGCTAATAGAGGAAACTGAGAGCAGAACTGCTCCGAACCATCATTTTATTTCAGTATCTGGGTTGCTGTGAGTTTTCCAGGCTGTATGGTCATGTTCCAGAAGCATTCTCTGTGTTCTCAAATAATATGCTGTGTCCAGGTTGGTTCATCAAGTGCTCTGCTATGGCTGATTTCTCTGGCTGGGTGAGTCTGCAGTGCCTTTCATGTTCTTTGACTTGTGTCTGGGCAAAGCTGCGTTTGGTGTTCCCTCTGTAGACTTGTCCACAACTGCATGGTATACAATAGTCTCCTGCAGAGGTGAGAGGATCCCTCTTGTCCTTTGCTGAACGTAGCATTTGTTGAATTTTCTTAGTGGGTCTACAGATAGTTTGTAGGTTGTATTTCTTCAACACACATTTCAGTATCATTTTAGTATCGCCCCTGACCAACATGCAACCAATCGATTGCCCATGTATAAAAGTAGACAGAGATTTACTTGAACACTCTTATTCAAGGGTCAACAAAAATTATGATTTTGGTTTTTTACTTAACTGTCTGAGTTTACAAAGGAAGCATGGAAACAGATGGAAGAAAGGGACATAAGTACAGTAGAATCTCACTTATCCAACATTGGCTTATCCAACGTTCTGGATTATCCAACGCATTTTTGTAGTCAATGTTTTCAATACATCGTGATATTTTGGTGCTAAATTCGTAAATACAGTAATTACTACATAGCATTACTGCGTATTGAAATACTTTTTCTGTCAAATTTGTTGTATAACAAGATGTTTTGGTGCTCAACTTGTAAAATCATAACCTAATTTGATGTTTAATAGACTTTTCCTTGATCCCTCCTTATTATCCAACATATTCGCTTATCCAATGTTCTGCCATCCCATTTATGTTGCATAAGTGAGACTCTACTGTACTTCTTTTTTTGTTGCTGTTAGAACAAGGGAGTCATAGGGGCAATATACCCAATCTTTTTTTTTAACAGTTAAAAGCAAATTTGGACTTGAAGTACAAATCATTCTTCCTGGAACACTGCAATACCTATAGGTGCTAATTTTGAGATATCCGTTCAAATCTTGCCGTGTTGATTTGTTAGTGCTGCAATGGAGTGGAACGGCAAGCACAGCAACAAAGTAGGATTCATCTTTCCAAAGACTAGTAAAAACTGAAGCACACAGAGAAAAGTATGTTCTGCTGTTATGCTTTGATAAACTTGGCAGCCCGCTGGGCTTTTTATGTCCCTGTTTTCCTCTCCTGCTGGGAGGAAGCCATTTTGTTCTTAGCAAAAGCACTAGTAACAAGTGAGAAATGTCTGCTTCACAGGTAATTACCTAGGAAAATGACTGGCATTTGTAAACTGTACAAAAGAGATGGAACAAACTTTAGCCATACTCACAGGTGATTTCTTGAAATCACTGGGATTTCAGCTAATTGTGATCAAGTTAAGTTTTCTTGATTTCAAGGGATCTTCTATAAGTATAAGTAAACCACCCAAACTCATAGGCTTCAGAATAGGAAAATGTTGTTGTATACCTACTGATGTGGGAAAAGCCATTATTGGATTCATTTCTCCAAATGCTCTAATGGCATCGAATTCTGCCAGACTTGTAAGACTTTTACAACCTCTCCATTTTAATCCATGTTTTCATTAGTTCTTGTCATTTGTTTTTATTGGCTAATGTTTACATTTTTATAATTGTGCATGTTTTTTGTCTATTGTTGTGTTTTATATTGCTATTGTTTTTATTCGGGCTTAGCCTCACGTAAGCCGCCCTGAGTCCCCTTTGGGGAGATAGAGGCGGGGTATAAAAATAAAGTTATTATTATTATTATTATTATTATTATTATTATTAAGCTGCCTTGAGTCCCCTCGGGTGAGAAAGGCGGGATAGAAATGATGGAAATAAATAAATAAATAAATAAATGCTTAAGAAAAGCCCTGCCCCTGCGTCTATCTTTTTTTGGGGGGTGGGGCGGTAAACAGTTTATTAATGATATGGTACATAATAAAACAGGTGCTCAAAGGGTTTTTCTTCATCCTGGAAAAAGTGACAAGTGGAGTGCTGCAGAGGTTGATGCTGGTCCCAGTACTATTCAACATATTTATTAGATGAAAGTTTAGAGGGTGTGCTTATCAAGTTTGCAGATGACACCAAATTAGGAGGGATAGCTAATGCTCCAGATGACAGGATCAGAATTAAAAATGACCTTAACAGATTTGAGAATTGGGCCAAAACTAACAAAATGAATTTTAACAAGGACAAATGTAAGATGCTACACAGAAAAAAATGAAATGCAAAAATACAGGATGGCTTGACAACAGTCCATGTGAAAAAGATCTTGGAGTCTTTCTGGACAAGTTGAACATGAGCCAACAGTGTGATGCAGCAGCAAAAAAACCAATAGGATTTTGGGCTGCATCAAAAGGAGTATAGTATCTAGATCAAGGAAATCATGGTGCCCTCTATTCTGCTTTGCTTAGACCTCACCTGCAATACTGTGTCCAATTCTGAGCACCACCGTTAAAAAGAGATATTGACATGCTAGAGGAGGGTGACTAAAATGATCAAAGGTCTGGAGACCATGCCCTATGAGGAGTGTCTTAAAGAACTGGGGGTGTTTAATCTGCAGAAGAGAAGGTTGAGAGGAGACATGATATCCATGTATAAATATGATAGCTATGTATAAAGGATGCCACAAGGAAGAGGGGCAGGCTTGTTTTATGCTTCCCTGGAAACTAGATTTGGAGCAATGGGTTCAAATGACAAGAAAGGAGATTCCACCTGAACATTAGGAAGACCTTCCTGACTTTAAGACCTGTTCAGCAATGGAATTCTCTGCCTCGGAGTGTGGTGAAAGCTCCTTTCCTGGATAGCCATCTGTTGGGGGTGCTTTGATTGTGCTTTTCCTGCATGGCAGAGGGTTGGCCAAGATGGCCCATTTGGTCTCTTCAACTCTGTTATTCTATGATTCTAGTTAATCATACCTGTATTTTTTGCATTTTTGTAATTGTAAAATTAGGATATGAATATAGTAGAAAATAGTAGATTTTTTTTTAAAATGGCTATAAGTAGAAAACCACATTAATGGCTTTCTCATTACATTTGAGGGGTTTTTTTAAAAAAAAAATAATAATAGTGGAGCATTTTCTTACATTCACTTTTCTCAAGTTTGTGTCCTTCAGATATGTAAGAGTATACTAAGATCATCCCCACTAAAATACTATCATCCTAAATGACATATTTCTTGGGATAGGCTAGGTTCATGTCTCAGAGCCAACAAAGTCATTTCACATCTACTCACCATAACATTCCTTCCACTCAATGCCTCATAGATCTCAGTGCTTCAAAGTGTGGGTCCCAGCTATTGCACCTACATTTTCTCCCTTGGTCAAATGTTGTTCTTTGAAATCCCCTCCCTAGAAAGGCCAGGAGGACCATCCCTGCTCACCTTTTGTCAGCTGGTGAAAACATTTGTCTCCCATCAGTCATTTACCACCAAACAGATGCCTTTATAAGCAACATGACTGGGATTTTAAGTTCTGTATAAGATTTTAATAAATTTTAATATTTTAATGTTTAATGATTTTAATAACATAAATTGTTAAATTGTTTTTATTTTTTAGTATTTATATTTTAATGTCTTTGGATTGTTTTTAATTAGCATTGTTTTATTTTTGTAGCCACTTTGAGTCTCTAAAGTGGGAGAAGGTGGAATTAAAATAAAGAAAAACCAAATGAACAAATAGTACAACAGCAATGTTTCCTGGCTTCAGTGCAAGCACACATTCAAGTTAGCGTTCATGAAGTTTACATAAAGAGTTCTGAGATATCTCTGAGACCTTCCTGTCCTTGCATTAATTTTGCCTGGATGCTTACTTTGAATTGGCCAGAAGGATAATTGAACAGGAGCATGAAGCCCAAGTCAAATGACATTATTTATGCCTGTGGTCATGTGTAAAGTTGTGGTTTATTCTCATGATGAACGTATCTCTGGAGGCATTCACAAATGGACTGTCTGGCTCCAACCCAGTGATTCTCTGTGTAAATTAGTCTCTGCAAAGTACAGTTCAACTTCGAGCAACCTGTGATGCATGTGAAACTCTTTTTTTTTCTTAATGGAGCAAGCCAGTTTTAGAATCACCACATTTAAATTCAGTCCTGTGTTTTCCAGCCTTTCAGAAGATCAACAGAGTTGCTAGTGCTGAAGATGAAAGCAAATGTGTTGAAGCTCCTGGAGCTCAGGGGGGAAATGCACAGTGGTATCAAGAGCACATCTGTAGCAGACATTTTCAGATATTTATTTACTTAATTTATATACTGCCTTTCCTCCAATTTGAGATCCAAAGGGACTCACAACTGGTGTTTTTAAAAAGGATATTACAATGTTTTAAAATAAACAATGAAACAAAGAATTATATCTGAAACAATTTAAAATGTTTTAAAAGGCAGTTTGATGATAATAATAATGATACAAATAGAAAAGCAATAAGTTTTAATTGGAAGATTTTTGCAACATAGAGTTAACATTAAAAAAAGGCCTGGGTAAAAGTGTTTGTTTGCAAGGGGAAAGAGAACAGAAAGGGCGTCAAGCTTGCATCTTGTGAGGGTAGAATTTTGCCCTTTCTTATGGACTCAAGCAAAAACAAATTGCTGCATCTTTCTTGCTGTTCTCCTTCATGTGTAACTTTTGCCATCTTGTCACCTTGTGTTCCAGTTTTCATCTGTGAAATATTAGAGGGTGTGGAAGTGATACCAGTTCAATATTTGGATGCTTAAGTTTCAATCTTTTCTCTACAGTGTGGTTACAACCACACTGTAGGTCAGCTGTGACCAGCAGTGCAGTGGAATTCAAAGAGGCACAAATGGAGGGCGAAAGGGAGAAACGTGCCAAGAGGAAGGCGCGTCAGGCCAACCCTGACTAGGACCACCTTCCACCTGGAAACCGATGCCCTCACTGTGGAAGAGCATGCAGATCAAGAATAGGACTCCACAGTCACCTCCGTACTCACTGCCAAGACACTACACTTAGAACATCATCATACTCGGAGAATGAGAGATTGCCTAAGTAAGTAAAGTAAGTAAGATTACAACCACTGGTTGGGTTTTGTCTTGGTCAGTGGTGACTAGTGACTTCATATCAGAAGAATTGTGAACCCATTTTGAGTTTAAATCTGAAGTTAAACAAAGCACTGGAATTTTGTGTCAAATAGTTTGTAAAGGGTTGTTTCATTTACATCATAAAAAAAAATCGCAAACACCATTGCATGTAAATGTCCTGGTTTAACATGGAAAGATCTTAGACCTTTAAAGAGGTATTATGAGGAGGAAATATATGAATTGTTCTTCCAGACAGATGTGCTTGGATGAAGATCTCTTCTTTCAGGTTCTCTTAATGTTCTTCCAGTCATTTTTCAGAGCAAAGCTTAATATTCAATTTGTTTACACCAGGGGTCCCCAAACTAAGGCCCGGGGGCCGGATGCGGCCCATCGAAGCCATTTATCCGGCCCCCATGACACAAGGGCAAAAAGGGGTTGGGCTAAATGACCCAAGGGGTCTCTTCTTCTCTTCCAACCCCCCCCTCCTCCTCCTCCTCCTCCTCCTCCTTCTTCTTAACATTGAGGCTGGGTGGCCATCTGTCAGGGGTGCTTTGCTTGTGCTTTTGGTGCACAAAGGCATAAGGGGATTGGACTAAATGTCCCAAGGGGTCTCTTCCAACCCTCTTTTATTATTATTACTATTATTATTATTATTATTATTATTATTATTATTATTATTATTATTATTTTATTATGTCACAGCAAACAAGATAGATATGCTGGATTTCGTATCACAAAATCACAAGTCGAACACTTCCCAAGTGTCTAGGACTGTGTGATGTATTTTCAGATGATGCGCGCAGATCCCAGTAGGGTGGCCTTTTGCAGTTGGCAGATCGTTATTTTATTATTATTATTATTATTATTATTATTATTATTATTATTAACATTGAGGCTGGGTGGCCATCTGTCAGGGGTGCTTTGCTTGTGCTTTCGGTGCACAAAGGCAGAAGGGGATTGGACTCAATAGCCCAAAGGGTCTCTTACAACCCTCTTTTGTTGTTGTTATTGCTCGGTGGCCAACTATAGTCCGGCCCTCCAACGGTCCGAAGGATCGTGAACTGGCCCCCTGTTTAAAAAGTTTGGGGACCCCTGGTTTACACCCTCTGAAGTTTTCAGTGTAGGTTTTTTTGTGTGTCAGGAGCAACTTGAGAACCTTCTGGCATGAGAAAATTGGCCATCTGCAAGGAGGTTGCTCAGGGGATACCTGGATGTTTTGATGTTTTTACCATCCTTATAGAGACTTCTCTCATGTCCCCACATGGAGCTGGAGCTGATAAAGGGAACTCATCCGCACTTTCCCTGGGTTGGATTCGAACCAGCAACCTTCAGGTCAGCAGTCCTGCCGGCACAAGGGTTTAACCCACTGTGCCACCTGGGGGTCCTGTTTCAGTATAGGTGAACAGATAGGACTACAGTCAACTCCATGCACTCAAATGGTACAATTGGTCACCATCGCAATCACCAACTTCAAAATGTTACAAAATGAAATGAAGAGGAAAAAGAAGGAAACAGAACTACAACTACTAATCTTGAGTCACCAGGTCAGCTAATGGAACATGAATCTTACATGAAAATAGATGCTCATTGAAGTAGAGTGAATTGGGAGGATATCTTTTGATTTTCAGAAACATCTGCTAGCTGGAACAAGCCTCCATTGCTTATGGCTCTTCAACACTTAAGGGATTTTAGTGGAAGAAAAGTATGGCTTTCTCTAGGATCCCAATATTGATCTTTTGTCCATGATACGCACACTTCTCTAACAGTGCCACATTTCAAATGAGTTGATTCTCTCCATGTCAGCTTTCTTCACTGTCCTGCTTCCTCAGCCTTACATAGAAACTAAAAATACTAGAGCAAGGATGATCCTGACGTTGCCATCAATGATATATATTTTCACTTGAGGTATTTAAAATTCTCAACCAGATGGCTCACTAAACTACAAATCCCAAACATGATTATGTAAATGCAATTCAAAATATCTCTTGACTGGCAGGGCACAAAAACACATTTTCAAAGTATTATAACAGAACAGTTTCCACCGCCTCCTTCTCTTTTAAAAAGTGTATGTCCATCCTTGTATGCACTTCTGTCCTAAGATCCAAATACAATTAGGCTAATGGACCAATTAATTAAAGTTTCTACAAGAGCCTTTTATTTACACTAATGCTCTTTGGTCTTCACTTGGAAAGCAGTAAATAAGCACATGTCCTTTAGCCAATCATTAACTTTGAATTTTTCAATACTGGTTTATGTGCATTAATATTATTAGTACAGGTTGAGTATCCCTCATCCAAAATGCTTGGAACCATAATGAGATGTCTTGGAGATAGAACCCAAGGCTGAACATGAAATTAATTTATGTTTTACATACACTTTATACACATAAAGGTAATTTTGTACATTTTAAATAATTTTGTACATGAAACCAAATTAATGTATGCAGGCCTGCAGCGAGGGGGTGGTTTTAGGGGTTCAACCCCCCCCCCCAAATTTTTTTTCAGGTTATAAAAAAAACCTGGTTTACTCATGAATTTTAACTGGTTAACCAAATCCCCATGCTAAGTCTATGAGACGCAAAACATTAAGAGTCCCTCCAGGCACTATTTCAAGCAGATATTGACAGGTTTGTAGCGGGGAAAGGTGTGTGCTAGGGGTTCAACCCCCCCTGAAATTTTCAAAACCCCTCCCGAAATTTTTTTCTGGCTACGGCCCTGAATGTATGCGGAACCATTAGAAAGTAAAAATATTAGTATCTTAGCCACCCATATGGACAATTTTGGAGAATTTCAGAATTTTGGATAAAAGATGCACAATTTGTATCAGAATAGGGCAGTACCCCAGCTCTCTGGTTCTTATTATCGAAACCAGTATCAGTAGCTGGCATCCTTGGGCATCTGCAAAACCGTAAGACCTTATAATGGCAGGTACACCCAACCAATAGTAGTGCATTGCCATGATATACTCTTCAGCATTTCATAGACGGAAACTGGGACGGTTGTAACTGAGCAACCTCAGAGTGTGTCAAAATAGCAAAAGATCTTAAAGAGGAAGAACACTTAAATAGCAGATGAGCAGGTCTGATTCTCCTGAATCAGGCAGATGGAGGATATGTCATTATAGCCTGCTGTAGCCAAGACCTCTTGCCATAGTTCATTGGCCAGAGAAAGAACACCAAAGTTCAAAGGAGCTACTTTTTGTTACAACTCAGAATAATTTTTAGAGTCTAGGAGTCTGAAACTTTCTGAAGCTGTAATCCAAAATGTAATTTTTACTCTTGAAGGATGGACATTCCAGATCACAATCCAAACAAGGATAAGTTGCTTATAACCACTGAAGAATTTTTAACAAATACTGCCATAGCTCAAAGCACAAATCATGGAATTTGAAGTTTTACAGTCTTTGCAAAAGTGTGCTGATGCCTCACCAAACTACAAATCCTAGGATTCCATAGCACTGAACCATGACAATTAAAGTGTTGTCAAACTGTAATAATCCTACAGTGAAGATGCAACTTCATCACACTTAACTTTTTTTATCATTTAGGATGCTAAAGGGACAGTCCAGTGATGGACAGGCACTCTGCCCATCATACAACATTGCTGGACTTCCTGTCGAAGTCCTGCCTCCAACCAGAGTGGAAGCATCATATAACATTTCCCTCTTAACACAGGAAGGCTCTTGTGTTGTGCTGGCTCCAATGGTGCCTTTCCCCCATGTGATGGGGAAAGTGTTGCTGCCCTGCCGTTTTGCCATTGAGACTGATGAAATGGCATGGGGGAGGGGGAATATGTAAGACAGTAGTGCATTTCACAAGTAGACTAATTAATATTTATAAGCAGATGATGAACAACTAGTCCCACTATCACCTCACCTCAAAGTGAGCCCTAATAGTGAAATAAAGCCATTTCAAATTTGTAAAATAATACAAAGTGGGTTTTCTTACAAACACTGACAGTTTCACTATATTTTTTGGTGAGATGCTCTGTAATGTGCTTGCCAAACATGATGGACAAACAATCTCATACTGTAGACCTATTAAAATAGAAAGAGAAAAAAGGTGGCTGAGACCCAAAAGGAAATTAGATTAATACATGTTGTGCCTAAACTCTTCGAGAGAGATGTAAACTAGCAGCTTCTGAGTATAAGCATGATAAGGTTGCTATCTTTAACAGATTTAGTATCAAATAGGGTGGGAGAGTCATTCATTCCTCCCTGCTAATTTGAACATGGCACTTTAAACTAAATTGGCAAGTGTTTAGACTATTACAGAGGAGAACGAGCCAAAAGTATTCCAATTAATTTTCTTTTTCTACAATGAGTAAATTGCTTTTAGCCTAGAAGAACACTAAAGATGACAGCAGATACAGCAACCCATTTACCCACAAGACAATATGACCATGATCATGTTACATCTTCCCCAGGGTCTTTTGCATAAGAGAAGAGGATTTAGTTTAAGCTGCCTCTGTTGCCTCCCAAAGCCTTTAATATGATGAGACCTGCTTGCATCTCTGGCGCTCTTGATTCAATGAATATTTCTTCAATGAGGTCACTTCTTCTATTGGTTGTTGGGTCTCTCTTGGCTTTCGGCCAAGAGAACCAGGCTTTAAAACAAACGGTAAACTCTATTATAAGTAAACTAGAGGATCCAAGGTCAAACCCAGCCATTTGAGAAGCACCAGAAGCATGTGGCTTGATTATCAACCTAATGATGCAAGTTGTGCAGACAAAGTGTAAATGTACAGAAGGGTTTGATTGTTGCTATGTTCTAAAATATGGGAGAAAGCTTCCCACCATTTGGCATCTCATCCTGTAGATTAAATCTGAAATATCACCACATCAGTATCCTATCCTTCTAGGTGGGACAGAGAAATAAAGATAGAACCTGAAATTATGCAAGAAGAAAAACAAATGAATTTTGACCATAGGAACTGCCAAGCACAGTACTGCTTTCAGGCCAACATACTAACATAACTGGCTGAGATAGTTAGAAATTATTTCAAGCACAAGCATTCTATAGGATTTCAGAGCTGTAAAGAAAGAGTGTACAGGCAGTCCCCAAGTTACAAACATGATAGGTTCTGTAGGTCTGTTCTTATGTTGAATTTGTGTTTAAGTTGGAACAAGTACATTTTTCAATATAACTCCAGCCATATATAGAGAAAGGGGAGAAGGGGTTGGATAGTATAGGGAAGGGTTAATATCTCTGTGATGTTTATTTTGCTGCCTGTGCCTCTATTCAGAAGATTTCACCTCACTTTCCATGCCTGTGATGATTGGATTTTGAAAAAATTTGGCTTGTTGTGGATTGGTGATGAAGCTTCTGTGGAGACACTTTTACCCCATGATAATTCTTCCAGGAATGGATTTTCCTTCCTAGGGGTAAACATTTCTCACTTCTTATTGTCTCTTAACTATGAGTCATTTGTAATTTGGGTGTTTGTAGCTTGGAGACTGCTTGTACATAAGCAATATTTAGTGCATGTGTGGTAAACCTTGTCTAAGGTCTATGTGGGTTGCACAGAATGGAGACACAGATTGTAAGTTGTTTTACAAGGATTTTCTCAGGGTCTGGCACTACAGTCATAATATCAGACTGTTAGCCACATTAGTACCCCTCTCATCCATTTGTATGTACCATGCAGCCTGCTCAGCACCCACAAATGCCATATGAAAGATTATGGCATCAACAGTGTTGGAAGAAAATGTAGCTACCTGTCTCATTGATTCCTCTGTATAGGCTATATGTACATGTGTGAGAGCCAGTGTGCTGTAGTGGGTGGAGTATGATTCTGAAGACCAGGATTTGAATCCCATTCGACCATGAAAACTCATGGGATAGCTCTGAGCAAGTCATGCACTCTCGGCTTCAGAAAACTCTGTGATAATGTTGCCATTGGTAAGCATATAACAACAATGTACTTAGGGTTGCCAATGGTAAGAAAAAACTCAAAGGCATGCAACAATAATGTACTTAGGGTTGCTACTGGTAAGAAAAGATCCAAAGGCATGCAACAACAATGTACTTAGGGTTGCTATTCGTGCAAGTAAGTACTGTGTAGGTTGGAGTTTGCCATATTATAGTTTCTTTCAGTTAGTAAAATATCTTGCAAAGCAAGCCATGGCTTTGAACATCTTCATCTGACAAACTGAAAAAGATTGAGATACAGATCAAATGGTATTTGAGTCCCACCAAACATATCCCTATCTGTGTGATTTTTTTATGTCTTTTGATTCACTCCATTTTGGAAGGTAATGGTATAGCCTTCATTCCTACACATAGACCTACTATTGACTAGAAATGTCAACAGTAATTTATGTAGGGTTATGATCCGATAAGTCTATTCAATAGGTCTACTCACATGCAGAAAGTGCAAACTGGAATCTGAGGCAGCATCCTTGTGCCAGCCAACAAGCAAATCTACTTATGGACAGGAGATATGCCAGCCTGCTCCAGCAAGTAAGTGGAGAATTTCTGGCAGCCAGAAGCTCCATCCTTCTGTATCATATAACAAGGTACAACTTTTCTTCAACAAGCTTGTGAGAAAGGAATCTGGCCTGTCCCATGCAATCCAATTTGCCTACATTAAGGGCCATTCAGCTCTTGCCAAATAAAACAAGTTAGAATATACTTTATACGATTCTCTTCTCATCATAGCATCCGAAGAAATGTCTACAGCAATTTCATGCTTCTAGGAAGAGGCATGCCAAATGGTAGGATGGAAGCTTTCTTTCTTGGTGAATTGTGGATCTTACAAGTAAGCACCCAAATATGGCATTTCTCATAACCATGTATTTCTCAGAGTTTAGAAAACTTGGCTTTGAGACTATAAACTCCAGAATCCCCCAGCCAGCATGGGAGTTGTCATCTCAAAGTCAACTTTGGTTTTTCTTTGTATCACATATGAGCCAAGGACAAGTACTTATCTAAACAAGGATGCACGGATCAAAAAGCCAAACATTTACTCACTCTGGTACAGACCCAAGTTGAACATCTCTTAAATTGGCATAGCACTCTTTGTTCTTTTGCTCAACAGACTATTACAGCTACTCTTTTGCTAAAATGAGATAATCAATAATTGTTCATTTGTTCAAATTTATGTGCTGGCAGCTCTTTTTTTTTTTGGCTTATTCAGCAAGCAAAAGTCAACTAGATAAGTCATAGATTATTACTTGAATGTTGTATTATTGGCCTTTGTATTGGCTGACCCCTGCACCCAAGGAAGTCTTGGTTGCAGAGAAGAACCTAAATATGGGAAGGAACAGCAAGAAGAAGTCCATAGAAAACCCAATTTGTATTGCATTTATTCAGCTCATTTATCTTTAAACAATAATGAGATGCCTACCATGTCGTGGATCTGTCTGTTACAATTCAGCAATAAATCTGTAAAACACATCAGAGATCTGAAAAACAAAATCCAGCCAGCATATTTGCTGGGCATGTTGAGTGGGAATACTGGGAGCTCTAGTACAAAAAAAGTAACTTCTTTAAGTTCTGGGAATAGCTATGAATTTAATTAATGCCACCTCTGCTTGCCTTATCTCTTTGCAATATTTTTCTTTCTTTCCCTTGTGGTAACAGCTTTCATAAAAGAAGCAGTACTATTCTTCAAACTGAAGTTCATACAACTTTCAATACAAAAAGTGATGTCTAATGAAAACAGAACAGTGGAATTGATTTGCCCTCTCTCATTTGACATGGGAGGTGCCTTGAATTCTTGGGGGAAAAGGGAGAAGAGAATGGTATAAATCCAATGAACAAATAAATAAACCGTGCTACGTATCAAGCAGGAGCTCAGCAACGATCCATTCTGTTCAAACATGTATTTAAATTCTCTTAACTAATTTGGTCTGTAAATGTTTCCTTCACCATTGGTTAAGATTTATTTTAGTTGAGAAGTACACCATTCAATTGTTCAACAATTTGTTGATTAATCTAGTTTGCCAGCTAATGCAGTAATTAAGTAAAAAGGTATGAAAAGAATAGGATCTGTGCATTTGTTGTGGTTTGGCTTCAAGTTGCTTCTCACTTACGGTGATCCTAAAATGAATCATAGGGGTTTTTTTTTGGCAAAATATGTTCGAAAGGAGGGTTGCTTTTGCCTTCCTCTGAGGCTGAGAGAGTATGACATGCCCAAGGTCACCTGGGCCTCATTCACACAGGCAACAAAATCTGTACCAGCTTCTGTTCTGTTATTTATTTATAGTGTCAGAAGCGAACTGAGGGTAGAAGTTGTAATGTATTTGCAAACACAAAGTTTAAAAAACTTGGCATTATACTCTTGATGTTTTATTATATTCTGGTGCTGCACAACCATTTTGCACAGTGAAAGAGCTTATTTTAGGCAAGATTTTTTTAAAAAAGACTCATTTTTTGGACTTCATCAGGTGGAGCAAGGGAAAGCAGGCAAAAGCAAAGGGAACTGTCTCGCCCTGTTCCCTCCCATTTTTCCCCATCTTCTAAGATGACTAGCCATCCCTCGTACTTACCGCACCTTTTTACGTCTTTCCCCCACTTTCTCCTGTATTTTGCTGCTGGGAGTCAGGAAACATCCAACTCCTGAAGATCGCTTCTAGGCTCTGTTTCCATGCACTGCAGCCACAGAGCCCCACGGTGCCCCAATGGAAGTACCCTTAGGACATGTGATGGTCTCCATGTGTGATGAACCATGGGCCTTGTAGTCCTGCTCAGGACATTGTAATCCCTGATGAAGATGAAAACTTGGGTTTTTTACCTTCCCAGTCTGAACTGGATTCCTCTCAGCCAGATCCTTCCCAGGCAGATCTGGAAACCTTGCACCTGCAAGAAAGTTGTGCCCCAGAAGTATGTCAAACAACCCCAGAGCCTACTTCTCCCGTGTTCTTGCGCCGGGAGTTTTGTAAACAACAGAGAAGTTTGGATTCAGCTTCGCGCAGGAGTGCGAGGATAGCAGCTAAGAATGTTGCCAATTAACATTGGTTCTCGTGAGAATCTTTAAGGAGTTTAACATCTGGTCTCAGAGTTTAGCTTTCGTTTCTGATTCCCAGAGAACCGCTTTGGTGAGAAAGTTGGACTCTATATAGGTGTTTTGCCCGCGTAGCAACTTCGCGGAGTCAATTCGTCAGCCTACGGAGCGAGTTGTGTCTGGACAGCGCGCTCCGATTCAAGCCTCGCTCTTGCTCAAGCCTTGCCTTGCTATCCAGCCTTCGCCTTGCTTCCCAGCCTTGTTTACCTGCGGACCTTGCCTTGTTTCCCAGGACTAATCCTTGCCTTGTTTCACGGATTTTACCAAGTTATTCCACGGACCTTGTTCTTGTTCTTAGTTACCTTGTTCCACGTTCAAGCCTTGTTTCAAGTATCAAGTTATTCCCTAGCCACGCTCAAGTTTTATGGACTAAGGACCTTGTCATCTCCCCTCACTTTGCTTGGCAAAGTGAGTGTTTCGGTTATTGGATTACAACTTTGGACCTTAATATTTCTTATTGGACATTGCTTTTTTGGACTAATTCTGACCTTTCCTGAAGGGTCTAATTCTGGACTATTTTCTATACTTGTTTTTATTAACTTTATATATTCCTTCAATAAAGATATTAGTTAGATTCTGGCCTCTGTGTATGGTTATTGGTGCCTCTGCCGCCTGGGTCGTGACAGTTTGACTCCGCCTCCCATAAGCACCAACTAACCGAGGCCAGGATGTCTACCGGAGCCGCGCCGGCTGGACAGCCGCTCAGCTACACCATCAGCAAGGACGAAGTGGACCGCATCCGTGACAGACTCAACGCGCAGGATGGAGAAATAAAAGGGTTGAGGGAGCGCGGAGTTCGCCTCCCGGCCATGGCGTTGCCTACCAAGTTTTCTGGAGAAGCTGCTAAGGTTCATGTTTTCCGCCGCCAATGTCAAGCTTATCTAGAGGCCCGTGATGCCGAGTTTCCCCAAGAAGACATCAAGGTGGCGTGGGTCTACAGTCTTCTAGACGGACCAGCGGCTAGCTGGGCGACGGCCCTGTTTGATCAAGCCTCCCCCCACCTAAGTTCAGCACAACGCTTCTTGGATCACCTTAAGGAGACCTGGGGAATCGAGGACAATTTGGAGGCAGCCGGTCACAAACTCCGGCGCCTCCTTCAAGGAGACAGACCCATGTCTCAGTACATAGCCGAGTTCCGCGTGCTGGCCCACAACACCGGCTGGAACGATGTAGCCCTCAGAGGACAATTTCGGGAGGGTCTCAACATTGAAATGCTGGAAGAAATCTCCAAGGTGGATCCTCCCCAGACCCTCGAGGCACTCATTGATCAATGTTTACGGGCTGAAGTCATGATTGCCAACAGGAAACAATGGGTTCGAGGCCAGGGCGGTAGAGCCGGGGCAAAACCCCCCGCTCCCGCCAGTGTTCAGCCACGTCCGGTGTGGAGACCCCCGCCGCCAACCCCATACCCCAGAGGAGGCGAGGAGGTGCCGATGCAGTTGGGCAATGTGCGTCCCAGACTAGATGCCGCCGAGAAGGCCCGTCGTCAACGCTTGAACCTCTGCTGGTACTGCGGGAACGGGGGCCACTTCGCCAGAGAGTGCCCAGCCAAAGGGAAGCCTGCCGCCCGTCTTGCGGCGGCGTCCTCCACGGAGTCGAAGGCGTCTGAGCCGACTGGCACACAGCCGGCGGGGGAAGCCAACGACCGGGTGTAGAGAGGCTCGCCAACCCGGTCAAAAAATCCATCCAAGAGCCGCCAACCGGGGTCCTGTTCCTTCTCGTGGTCACATTATGGTCAGCAAAAAGGGGACCCGTCATGATCCACGCCATGATAGACTCTGGAGCTACCAACAATTTCATCGATAGAGAGTATGCCGACTCTCTGGGATTACAATATCATGATTTCAAGAATGCCCGTGTGGTGCAAGCCATAGACGGCCGTCCCCTCAAGACGGGCCCCGTAAGCCAGTGGTCGGAACCCACCAGGATGTGGATAAGGGAACATATGGAAGAGATTTCCTTCTTTGTTACCGAGGTTCCCCATTTCCCTGTGATTTTGGGAATTCCATGGCTGACACTCCACGACCCTAACATCTCCTGGTCCAACAGAGAACTGCAGTTTGCTTCACCGTACTGCCAAAACCATTGCCTCGTAGCCAAGGTATGCCATGCCACAGACTCCGAGCCCATCATCACCTTGCCAAAGAAGTACTCCGAGTATTGGGATGTATTCAATGAGAAAGAAGCCGAAAAATTACCCCCACATAGACCTTATGACTGTGCCATTGACTTGGTGGAGGGGGCCCCGATCCCGCGAGGGCATCTCTACTCCCTGACTGAACCAGAGCAAGAAGCTCTCAGGGAATTCTTAGAGACAAACCTTCGCAAGGGGTTCATCAGACCCTCTCAATCCCCAGCCGCCTCCCCAGTGATGTTTGTGAAGAAGAAGTCAGGGGAATTACGCTTGGTGGTGGACTACAGAGCATTGAACAATATCACCAAGCGGAACAGCTATCCCCTGCCCTTAATCTCGGATCTACTGGACCGACTTCGAGGAGCCAAGGTCTACACCAAGCTGGATCTTCGGGGGGCTTATAATCTAGTTCGCATCAGAGAAGGGGACGAGTGGAAGACCGCCTTCCAGACTAAATTCGGATTATTCGAGTCCCGAGTTATGAATTTCGGTTTATGCGGAGCTCCCGCAACGTTCCAGCATTTTGTCAACGATATTTTTCAGGACTATCTAGACAGATTCTTGATAATCTACCTGGACGATTTTTTGGTGTTTTCCAGATCACAATCAGAACATGAGAACCACGTCAAAATGGTGTTGCAACGACTGCGGGATCATGGACTTTATGCCAAGCTAGAAAAATGCGCTTTTGATCTACAAGAGGTAGATTTTCTTGGCTACCGCATCTCGCCTCTAGGGCTTTCCATGGATCCAGCCAAAGTTTCAGCAGTATTGGAATGGCGGGCGCCAACTAACAAGAAAGAGGTGCAGCGTTTCTTGGGGTTCGCGAACTACTACCGCAAGTTCATTCCAGATTTTGCCCGCTGGTCCGACCCCATCACTAGCTGCATCCGTGGAAAGCAGCCTTTCCGCTGGACTGATCAAGCAGAGAAAGGGTTCCAGCAACTGAAGAAACTATTCACCTCCCAGCCAATTCTACAGCACCCAAATCCTGGAACCCCTTTTGTGGTGCAAGCGGACGCCTCTGATGTGGCAATTGGGGCTGTACTCTTACAACCGGTGGGAGATCACCTCCACCCCTGTGCCTTTTATTCTCGTCAACTAACCACACCAGAGAGGAATTACACCATTTGGGAAAAAGAACTACTGGCCATAAAGGCAGCCTTTGAAACTTGGAGACATTGGCTAGAAGGGGCCAAATTCCCCATTGAAGTCCACACTGATCATCGTAATCTAGAACATCTAAGAACTGCCCGCAAACTAAATCAGAGGCAGCAACGTTGGGCTTTATTCTTTGAACGTTTCAACTTCCAGATCCATTATGTGACCCCAGCTCAAACCAAGCAAGCAGACGCCCTGTCACGTAAACCGGAATACGCTGCAGGACGCAAGGAGGCCTTTGAATCCCAACTGCTACAACCTGAGAACTTTGCCACGCTCACAGTGGGGAACACCAAATCCAGTCCCATTGGTTCAACTTCCCCTACTCCAGGACCCATCTGTGCTCAAGAAATCAGGGCTAGTCAGCAAGCAGATGCCTGGGCGCAGGACCAACTTCGCCAAGGTCTGCATTTTCCCTTTTCGCTTAAAGATGGGCTGCTCTGCTATAGAAATCATGTTTATATCCCACCCGGACCGGGCAGGGAAAAAGCGCTTCGTCTGTGTCATGACTGCAAACCAGCAGGACACTTCGGACTATTTAAAACCATGCATTTGATCCTAAGAGATTTTTGGTGGCCCAAGATCCGCAAGGATGTGGAAAAATATGTCAACACCTGCCCAGTATGCCAGCGCTCCAAGATACGAAGGGAGAAGCCCTCAGGGCTTTTGCACCCCCTTCCTACCCCATCTCGCCCATGGGAAATAATTTCCGCGGATTTCATCACTGACCTACCACCTTCCTGTGGATTCACCACGATCTTAGTGGTGGTGGACCTATTCACCAAGTTAGCCCATTTCATTCCCTGCGAAGGCCTCCCCACGGCCAAAGAAACTGCGGATCTATTTCTTCAGCATGTTTTCAGACTACATGGATTGCCCAAGAGTTTAGTCACAGACCGTGGATCTCAATTCACCTCTCGTTTTTGGAAGGCACTACAAAAACTACTGGGCATAGACTCTCGCTTATCTTCAGCTCATCATCCCCAAACAGATGGGCAAACGGAGCGCACCAATGCCACTTTGGAGCAGTATCTTCGCTGTTATGTAAACTACCAACAGGACAATTGGGCTTCTCTGTTACCACTGTCTGAGTTTGCCTACAATAATGGAGTTCAAGCTTCTACAAAAGAAACGCCGTTCTTTGCAAACTACGGTTTCCATCCACGTTTCTTTCCCCCTGTCATTGAAACTTCAGAAGTTCCCGCAGCAGAGGATTGGCTGCAGGAACTCACAGCGGTGCAACAACTTTTGCTCCAGCAACTGGACCAAGCCAAGGAGGACTATAAACGCCACGCTGACAAACACCGCCAGCCGGGCCCCGAAATCAAGGTAGGAGATCGGGTTTTTCTGTCCACTCGCTTTCTGCCCTCCCACCGCCCATGCCGGAAGTTAGATGCCCGCTTCATTGGCCCCTATCCAGTGGTGGCGCAATTAAACCCCGTGACTTTCAAACTCCAACTTCCGCGTTCAATGCGCATTCACCCAGTGTTTCACCGTTCCCTGCTCCTTCCTGCGGATGGTGTGCGTCCTGATACAGACCAACCGGCCCCCCCTCCTGTTTTGATGAATGGGGAGGAGGAGTTCGAGGTTGAGGACATTTTGGATTCTCGCTTTCATCGCCGCCGCCTACAATATCTCATTGACTGGGTGGGTTTTGGGCCTGAGGAACGCTCTTGGGAAGACGCCTCCACAGTCCATGCTCCTGATCTAACCCGTCGCTTCCATCTGACCTATCCCACCAAACCGCGACCTCGCGCCTCGGGGAGAGGACCCCAGTTTGGGAGGGGCCCTGAGGAGGGGGATAGTGTGATGAACCATGGGCCTTGTAGTCCTGCTCAGGACATTGTAATCCCTGATGAAGATGAAAACTTGGGTTTTTTACCTTCCCAGTCTGAACTGGATTCCTCTCAGCCAGATCCTTCCCAGGCAGATCTGGAAACCTTGCACCTGCAAGAAAGTTGTGCCCCAGAAGTATGTCAAACAACCCCAGAGCCTACTTCTCCCGTGTTCTTGCGCCGGGAGTTTTGTAAACAACAGAGAAGTTTGGATTCAGCTTCGCGCAGGAGTGCGAGGATAGCAGCTAAGAATGTTGCCAATTAACATTGGTTCTCGTGAGAATCTTTAAGGAGTTTAACATCTGGTCTCAGAGTTTAGCTTTCGTTTCTGATTCCCAGAGAACCGCTTTGGTGAGAAAGTTGGACTCTATATAGGTGTTTTGCCCGCGTAGCAACTTCGCGGAGTCAATTCGTCAGCCTACGGAGCGAGTTGTGTCTGGACAGCGCGCTCCGATTCAAGCCTCGCTCTTGCTCAAGCCTTGCCTTGCTATCCAGCCTTCGCCTTGCTTCCCAGCCTTGTTTACCTGCGGACCTTGCCTTGTTTCCCAGGACTAATCCTTGCCTTGTTTCACGGATTTTACCAAGTTATTCCACGGACCTTGTTCTTGTTCTTAGTTACCTTGTTCCACGTTCAAGCCTTGTTTCAAGTATCAAGTTATTCCCTAGCCACGCTCAAGTTTTATGGACTAAGGACCTTGTCATCTCCCCTCACTTTGCTTGGCAAAGTGAGTGTTTCGGTTATTGGATTACAACTTTGGACCTTAATATTTCTTATTGGACATTGCTTTTTTGGACTAATTCTGACCTTTCCTGAAGGGTCTAATTCTGGACTATTTTCTATACTTGTTTTTATTAACTTTATATATTCCTTCAATAAAGATATTAGTTAGATTCTGGCCTCTGTGTATGGTTATTGGTGCCTCTGCCGCCTGGGTCGTGACACCATGGGACTCCCGTAGGACTCCATTTCCACAGCATATGAAAACGGAGCCTAGCAGCCATCTGATGAGATCCTTGATCTTGCACTTTCCAAGGGAAAAACCCATGTTCATAATGTTTCTTATGTAGATCAGGCTGACATGAGGTGGGCTGAAGGGGATAGGATAGATTGGTTGGCGACATGCTTCACATGACAAGCATCACATTTTTTTAAAAAGGGTCAGTGCTATTTGCTACACAGTGTGTTGATTTCATTTATTTATTTTATTGCCAAAGATGGCTGGTTGATCTGATGGCTGGCCTTGGCTGGGGAGGGGGAGCGATGTCTCCGAGGAGAAGAAAAAAGGAATGCCATTTGACTTTGGGCAGAGGAGATGTGTGGCTATCAATACAATTTCAGACTGACATAATACAAGTAAGTGTGGTGTTGACAGGGTAAATCCAGGACAGTTTCGATGCAGAATAATTTATTTTGCAGGTCTTTTTACACACAGAAGCATATAGTCTGCAAGGTAGATCATGTTAATTCTTTTTTTCATAGATGAAGATCTGGTTTAACTTTAAATAGTGGACTAGATCTTGCATTAGTGAATTTAATGACTGAATTTATTGCTTCTTTAGTTAGAGGAATTGATAAATTAACTGACCCAGTCATGTTCTGTTAAAAAATTGAACTCTGCATCTGCTGAGCAACACTTTCTTTGACAAAGAAGTGTGTGTAGCTTAAAAACCTACACATTTCCCCATAATAGACATTGTTCAAGACATATGCACATTTCACCTATTTGGCATTTCATATTATTGCTAAAAGTAGTATCATTAATAACACAATCTGTACATATTTACTGAGAAGTAAATCATGTTGGATACAAGGCGACTTACTCCCATCTGCACAGGGATTGCAGCCAAGCCCACTATAGTTCCTACTGTGATTGCTTCCTTGTGTTATGAGAACATGGGCTACATGCCCTCCAATATTTTACAGATGAAAACTCAGAAACATGTGGCTGGGTAACATGAGGGTGACTTTCATTTCCCCGTCTTCTGTACAAGTTTTTTGCTTAGTTTAAGAAGCAATTTGGTTACACACAGGATGTCTTATTCCAAAGATAGAAGAGTTGCAGCAATTTGCTTTTGCTTGATCTTGCTTGACATTGCCTCTCCTATCCTCTCTTCTGTGCGGAGTTAATTGAGTGCAAACTACTTGTGCACTTTGAACTAAGCAGCTATTGTAACAAACCTACGGAGAAAATAGTATGAGAAAAGAGAAACTGGGACATTTAATTTATGAGCCACTGAGAAATTGGGAATGCAGATGATTAAACAGAACTGTCCCTGCAAAACCAGAACATTTGGTGGGTATTTGCTTGGTTGCTTGATGAAGCATAAAATATCAGAGATGCAATGCAGTATGTTCCCATCTCAAACACCCCAGAAATTTCCACCTTGAAATTTCTGGTCTCCTAGCATTTATTTTTTGCCCCTTCTGTTTGCAGCACAGCTTTGTTTCTAAATAGGGATTTTAGAAGAGGGAACTTTCAATCATATATATTTTATAATGGCCCAGCTTACCTGTCTGAACGCATCTCCCTTCATGAACCAGTAAGAGCATTAAGATTGGCTGATGAGGTCCTGCTCTCGGTCCCACCACTTTCTCAGGAGCGATTGGTGAGGACGAGAGACAGGGCCTTCTCAGTGGTGGCCCCTTGGCTGTGCAACTCTCTCCCCAGTGAGATTAGATCGGCCCTGTCCCTCCTAATGTTTAGAAAACTGTTTAAAACCTGGCTGTGCAAGCAGGCATTCGAGGAATGATTGTAATATGTAAGCAGCCATAGGAAACCACAGGATCGATGCAATGTTTTAAATGCCTTAATGTTGAATGTTTTAATGTTTTATGGTATGTCTGATGATTTATATAGTGTTAATTGGCTCATTTATTGTTATGTGTATTGATTTTAGACTTTTAATGTTTTCCTTTATATGGTTGTGAGGCATTGAATCTGCCATTTACTATGTTGTTAAACTACTTTGAGTCGCCCTAGGGGTGAGAAAAGTGGTATATAAATGAAATAAATAAATGCATGCCTTAAGACTAATGGAAGCCTTCCTTGCATCCTGTTGGGGGGCACATGCAAATTTAAGGATGTTATCCCACACTGCCCCCCCTCCCATTTCTAAACACTTAGGACATTATCCCACCACCACCACCCCATCCCATTTCTAAACATTTAGAATCCATTGAGGGTACAGTTTATCATGGAGCCCTTCCCATGTTGCAGGGGAACTTCCTGTCAGAGTCCGTCATGCTTTGTTAGGGAAATGTCTGAAACAGTTCAAAAAATGGAGGGGGGGGGGAGAGAAGATGGTCAGAGGTTGTCTTCTGAACTCAGGAACTGGGATATAACTGGAAAAAACACCCAAAAACCATGTGGGATAGGCGCTATCAAATTTGTCCAGGTTGAATCGCTTTTGTGAAGGATTTCCTTTATAACGCTATGAGACATAACACCATGATAATATATCACTTCCTTCCCCCCATCTCCCCACTGTGTGATAGTCCTAAGTAAATATGGTCATTGTGGAAGTTGATATTCTCTTCCTCTCTAATGTTCAGAGCCCACTCCCTCCCCCGCCAACTTACCATTTAGTTGCTTCAGTCCCTAATGAACATTCAATGGCTGGTGGAGATCAGAAAAGATCAGAAAGGTATTTTTCCTCACAGCCAGTAGCAGCTGAAACCTCTAGAGGAATCTGGCAACAGATTATGTCATTTGTCTGTGTCCAGCTATGGGGAGATAGGCAGATGTATAGTTGATCCCCTGCACTCTCTACCAGATTTTTCATGGCCATAGAACAAGAAGGCTGCAATGGTCGAACAGTGAGTTTCATAGAAGCATAGAGCTGGAAGAGACCACATGGGCCATCTAATCCAACCCTCTGTTCTGCAGGAAAGACACAATCAAAGCACCCATGACAAATGTCCATCCAGCCTGTTTAAAATCTTCCAAGAAAAGAGCTTCCACCCCACTCTGAGGCAGAGAGTTCCACTGTTGATCAGCTCTCATGGTCAGGAAGTTCTTCCTAAAACATCAAGAAGAATGTCAGATCTGCAATGGAATGCTGGAGTCTAGACATTGGGACCTTCTTTTCTCAAGGGAAGAGAATCTCCTTTCTCTTCTCCTTTCTTGTAATTTGAATCTCCTTTCTTGTAATTTGAACCCATTGCTTTGAATCCAAATCTCCAGGGCATTAGAAAACGATCGTGCTCCCTCCTCCTTATGCAGCAGGTAGTGCTTTCTAGCACTACCGAGAGACCATGCAAGGCTGCTCTACCATTGAATAGCCAGCTTTCCCCAATAATTACGGAGGGCCCCTGACTTGAGGGAGACCTTACCCTCCAGCTTACTTGAAATAATGATTAATCCAGACCTAGTTCCACTGAAGTCTGCTGAACTACTATGGATACGCATTTTGATGGTAAGATAGCATTCTGCCAGTTTTTCAGTCTGATCACTGCAGGGTTTTTTTTAAAAAAGCTAGTGCTTTGGAACTGGCAGGTATTTTTGTAAGTCTCCCAGGAGGAGGTATTTCTTAGAAACTAAACCATTCATCAAATCTCTTCCAGAAAGTTGGGATAAAAAGAACTCTTTTCTACTAGTTGTTTTCTTTTTCTTTCTTTCTCTCTCGGTTAATACAGGAAAGTGGAGCATTTTTTCTTTGCTATACTGCTTGCCAGTTCTCTTCTAGCCTGCAGTTCTGCAGATCTTTCCAGAAGCCAGCAATTGCATAGAATATGCCACTAATCCCAAAAGCAATATGCTGCAGACATTAAAGCAGTTTTAAGGTGACTACTATCCTGTTGATAAGTACAAGGAGGGCACGAAATAAAATAAAATAAAATAAAATAAAACAATAAAGGAAAATGAAAACAGGAGGGCTAGTAGACAGGAAATATGTAGATGGAGATCTGTAAGGATATCAAACATGGGGACCATTTGGTGTCCTTCCCTCGTCATCTCTCCCCCACCCTCCCCATTACAAATGTAAAGTAAACATGACAGAGGTATTAGGTAATTTTACAGTCCACTATTCTTGGCAGCTGCTGAGGCTCTAGTGTTTGTGTCTATTTCAGGGCTCTGTTGGAGAGTCCCAAGCTACCATTTTCCCTTGCATTTCTGTCTCTTAAATATCCTACAGTATATTATCACTTCATTTTCATTTCACTGGTTTCCTCTGACAGCAGAGCAAGACAGGCATTGACTGCAAAATCACTTCCTTCCTTGAAAAAAAGGACTAGTGTCTGAATATTTGGAGTTAGTGGTAGTTGGGAGTTTTCAAAAACAGAATGAAAGACTTTTCAAATGTAGATTTTTCTCACTTATAATTTTTAAAAGGTTGTGCCTGAATATATTCATAAATTTATTCACTTACTGTACAATCCTTTATGTGTCTACTCAGAAGTAAATAAATGTCACTAAGGTTTATTGGGCTTACTCATTCATCAGGGCCAAAGCAGCCTGAGGGAGGCAATGAACATTGTCCACACCAAGAACGTTTCTATTTTCTGTGTTTGTAATCCCTTAATAATTCAGTTAGCTTTTTTCCTCTTTGAATGCCTAAACTGTATTTTTAAGCACTCTGTTGAACTTTTGGGTTTCTTATGATAGCTAGCTACATGCCTGTTGGGGGAGAGTAGCGAGGTCTATGGTTGAGTTTTCACACTCTCCAGATTAATGCTAAGTCACAGTGGCTATGATGTGAAATCCTTGGCCTTTCTCCTACCTTCCACCAGTATTTTATTTCTGAAATATTTCCTTTCTTTAAAACTAATTACCCCAAAGGCATTGTACTCCATTCAATCATGGAAGCTAATCAGGTTTGTGCCTGATTAATACTTTGAAGGACAACCATTTCGGCATACTAGGTGCTGAAGGCAACATTCAGAGTAAGGCAAAGGCAAACCAGAATGGTCCTCAAAAAATTATCACATTGCTAAAAGTTGGCAGGAGACTTGGAGGCACATACAGTATGACCCCAATATCCTCAGGATCCTTATCCATAGTTTCAATTAGCCATGTCGAAAAAAGTATTTTCTCTCTAGGCATTTGCTAGGTCCTGCACTGCAATTCTAGTGACTTCAACAGACGGAGCTGGGGAAAGTGGGAGAATAGTCTTCTTGTGTGTAGAATTGTCTTCTTTGCATGGGATTCTGATTTTAAAGAAGGCAGAGAATTTACTTACCCCCATCACACAGGATTGCCTCCTCCTGCCTCAAGCATCTGCTTAGAGGAGAGCCAAGGCATCATTCTTAAGAATGCCCATTCTTCCATGTCACTGAAATAATTCAACATCCCATCCCATGTGTTTTAAGTGCTTTGTTCTGTTTCCAGATGCATCAGGAGCTCAGATAATGACCCCCCCTTCCCGGCTTCAGTTCTCCCCCTTTCTCCACACTTCTGTCACAGTTCACTGATGAAACACCACGGATGACAACCAGAAATCTATTTGCATCATATGATGGGCTCCATGGTACTTCATATATGAATGTTTTAAAGAAGTGTGTGGAAAATGGGGTGGGGGATACTTGCATGTGATGAAGTCCTATGATATGCTTCACCAGATGCCATTCGTTTCAATAGAGCTCTCTCTTCTCCCCAGTTTCACTTTTCCATGATAAGTCCAGGAATTTTTCCTCATTAAGGGAGTTTTACTTCATTTCTGGAACAAATTGAAGTGAAGTGAAATTAGCTACCAGGCTGCTCTGGTAAAGAGCTCATATCTCAGGTCCTCTTGTAGAAGCGAGTAGAGTAGAGTCTCGCTTATCCAACATAAATGCACCAGCAGAACTTTGGGTAAGAAAAAATGTTGGATAATAAGGAGGGATTAAGGAAAAGCCTATCAAATGTCAAATTACATTATGATTTTACAAATTAAGCACCCAAACATCATGTTTAACAACAAATTGACAGAAAAAGCAGTTCAATACACAGTAACATTGTGTAGTAATTACTGTATTTACAAATTTAACACCAGACCACTGCAATGTATTGAAAACATTGTTAGAATGTTAGCTAAGCGAAGGTTGGTTATGTGAGACTCTACTGTATCCATGTCAGGATCCAAAGGCACTTGCAGTTATCTCCTGAGAACCTTTCACGATGCACTATATACTGGTATGATTCTACTTCGACGGCCACTGCAACCTCCTGTGTTATCTTGTGGTTTGTAGTTTGGCAAGGCACTAAAGCTTTCTGGCCTAGAATTCGTAAGCACCTTTGCCCAAACAGCAACCTTCCTGGGATTCCATGGCATAGAAAATAATAGTTTTCACTTTATTAATAATGTAATCATCTTCTATGTAACTTTATAGTTATAATCAGCTAATTTTTAACAGTTCACCTCTTCTGGCTTAAATGGTTCTCTAGCTGGTAACATTACCAATCACTTCTGAGTTGTCTCCATTTCCAGGGAAAATCATGGCAACCCAAGACTATATTATCTCACTGCAGAGTTACCAAGTACCCCTATTCTTGAAGGAGACAGTGAACTGTTCTACAGTTTGATACGATACATGTACTTCTGGTGGCTCCCATTTTGAAGAACATCTAGATGGATATTCACAGTATGTATTTAGTCTCTTCCTTGCAATATTACAGGTGTCTTCTCTCTCCCCACTCATTCCTCCTCCAGTTGATCATGCATGATGAAATGGGTGATATTTTCTTCCTCTTCATTTTATTTTAGGTTGAGAAATCAGTTTGTGATGAACTGCCAAAATTCAATTCAATTACAATTTGTAGCAGAAAAAAGTAAAACCAGATTCAAACAATATTTTTGGGAAAATCAAGATCCCCAAAGCAGTATTTTCAGTTACAGAATAATTCAGCCTTGCTACCTGTCTCTCTACTGCGTAGAATTTTTCAGCTTTGTATACCTCCCTTTAATAAAAAGGAAAAATAAATAGTGGATTGTCGTAAGTGAGGTCATAGTTTCTCCATGTCTAGACATCTCCGGTAATCACTGCCTTCATATTACCGTTTTGGTTTCCATGCACCCAGCTATGAACAATGCGCTTTTACATTGAGTTGCATCTAATATACTGAATTTCCAGACACGGTTTTGCTGTGGCATCACAGATCACTTACACTGTTGTGTTCTTGCAGCTATTTGAGAATTTGTTTTAATGAAATACTACATCAGTAAGAAAGAATTGCAGATTGGAAATCAGAATTATATATATTGCCTTTTTGTCATTCATACTTTTATTATGCAACATGGCTGTGTTTTGTAGAACTCTTAACCTAATTACATTCCTTTTCCCATTTTTAGTTGCAGCCTCCTCATCACCTTTTCCCTTTCTACTTGAATACAATTTATTTTGTTACATACAACAAAATGTGTCTGGTTCTGGGCATCACAATTCAAGAAGGATTATTGATAAGCTAAAAAATGTCTAGAGAAGGCAACCAAAATGTTAAAAGATCTGGAAAACAGGTCCTATAATGAATGATTTTGGGTGCTGGGCATGTTTAGCCTGGAGAAGAGAAGGTTAAGAAGACACAAGATAGCCATGTTTATTTGAAAGAATGTCATATTGAAGAGGCATCAAACTTTTTTCTCTTCCTCCAAAGATTAAAACATTGAACAATAGGAAAAGAAATGCAACTAAGCATTAGAAAAACCTGATTGCTGTTTGATAGTGGAATACACAGCCTTAGAGTGCTATGGAATCTCCTTCCATGGGGATTTTAAAAAAGAGGCTGGATAGCTATAACTCAAAAGTGCTTTGATTGTGTATTCCTGCATACTCTTCCAACTCTATGATTCTATGAATGGTGACATTTCCTGAGGAATCCATGAACGTATAAGTCAAGGATGGTTGATCTTTCTCAAGCACATCTTGTTCTTTTCCCATGAAGCATTTTCCCTACAGCTCTGCCATCCCCACAGTGATAGATTCTGGAGCCCACTGTACTTCTTTGCATTCAGGTTTGGCTGTCAACATGAAGAGATAACAAATGAATTATTTCTTTATTACAACTGAATTTCTGTGGCTCTTGGAAGTGGCCAAGTCATGGCAGGCACAACATGCCATATAGTACAGATGGCGAAGTTATACAAATTGCTAACAGTGAACTACACAAAAGTTGTGACTTTAAGAGTTGGCCTGGAACAGTTGTTGGAGCATTATAGAGCTTCAGCTAGGTCAAATGAGGATTGGTGCTATGTTCAAATGTCTGTGTCAGCAGATGTTGAACAGTTTGAACCATGCACTCATGAGATCATGAAACTAAGGGTAAATCTGTCACAATGATGCACCTGTCTTGACAAATTGCTCTAGAACATTATACTCTAATGAAGCACAAACTAGATTTCCTCTCAACTACAACAGTGGGAAAATATCTTATCGTGAAAAGTGAAGACGCTCTTGAAATTTGGAATAATAATGATCTTTTATTAAAAGGTGTAAATGAGTTTGGATGGGAGGCCACCAATGAATACTAGCTACAGCAGAGTACATTTCAGAGGAGGAACTAGCAAAACCATCATTGGGTATTCCTTGCCAAATAAAATCCTGTGACATTCACAGAATTCAAAAATGTCACTTCCAACTTTCACCTAAGAGAATTTAGGGAATTCCACAGAGTCACATAGCTCTTTCTGTTGTTTCATTGATCGGACATTGTGGGAAAGTACATCACTGGAAGTAAAATCCTTCCTGGTTTCCAAAATGCATGTGTTTCATGCAAGCTTATGCCAAATAAATCATGTTAGTTTTTCAGGTGCTATATGTTGTTGTTTACCTTCAGGTGTTTCCTCTGAGACTTGGCTTCCTCTGAGGCTGAAAGAGTGTAGCTTGCCTGAGATCAACCAGTGGGTTTCCATGACCAAGCAAGGATTAGAACCTTGGTTGCTGGCTCTCTATGAGGCTTTTCATTTTGCTTCAACAGACTGTCAAAGCTTATTGGAAAGTTTAGAATAAGATAGAACTCTTTAAAACATTCTAGTTTTCAGATACATTCAGTTTGATGTTATAGGTGTTGCCAAGCATTTTGCTTCGCTAAAAATTAATTCAGTATCTGACAACGTAGGGAGAGGTAAGACCTCATAGCAGTTCAGTGGCTTTTAAAAGAAAAGATAATGAAGTTATATAATGCCAACATAATAGAGCTCATTGATTCATCTGAATGGATTTTTCCTTTTGTCTTGTTACAAAAACAGAATGAATCCTTTTGCATTTGTATTGATTTGAGATCCAAATAGCAAGAAGCAGTTTAACTTTTCTTTAATTGCTTTGGTAACACCAATTACTTAGTGCATGCAATTATATATATTTAATTTTTGAGGTCATTTAAGCATGTGTGCATACTGAATTAGACGTCGATAGAGTTGCAAGAGTGTTTTATGGCTAAGTTCCTTTTATTATGCTTCTCATGCCAGCTTGCAGTGGAGAGAAGAAAGAATCTGGGAAAATATGTGTTTAGAGATGTTAACATTTATGCATCGTGTTGTTGTGTTGCATCCTTTGAGCAAACTCAAACTAATTACAAATTACAAAATGAGAATGCATGAGTTATTTATTTGTTTGTTTGTTTATCTGTATCCTGCCTTTCTTTCAAAATAGAATTTAAAGTGCCTTGCAATAATTTTAAAGGACCTATTTTTAAACCCTCTTATTTCCTGTGTAGGCCATCTACCAAGGCAACTAGCATTGTTTCGTGTACATAGCCAGTCATGAAGCAAGATTGAAATGGATCGAGATAATCTATTTCATCCTGGAATATCTGAAACAGGGATGCCTCCTCATATTCAATACCTTGCCCCAAAATGATATATTGGAGACTGGTTGGAAGTTCTCTAGTATTGGAAGATCCAGGGAGGATATTTTCAGTAATTATACCTCTTCGTAGGCTCTTATGGAAAATATTAAAACCTGCCTTCATCACTTAAATAGGCCCATATAACTAAATCATCATCAAAACTATGTTGACCTAAATGTAGTGAAATTGTCTATTTTACACATATGTGGTGGGATTGTGACAAGATACAAAAATGTTACAATAAAATAAAGAAAGTGATGAAAGAACTAATATTGCAACAAGCTGAGCTGAATAAAAGGGAATTTTTTATCCAGACAATTGAGGGCAAAGGCAGCACCAACAAATGGGCAGATATCATAAAACATATGATAGAAGCAGCTCAAGCAACAGCAGCCTTGGGGTGGAAAGATCAGGAAAAATGGGAATTAAAAAATGGCTTGAACATTTTGCAACTGTATGCTCCAGTATTATATTTTTGAAAGGAGAATGAAATACACAACAGATTGTTGTAAGAAGAATTGGGACTCAAAGTGGGGAGCTCTGATAGCTAGAATTAAAATATATATATAAAGAATTAAATCACACTCTCTTCATGATTGATCAAATCAAATAATACTCAAATTGAAGAACAACTGTTCTCAGTGTGTTGTGACTGCGCCTTCGGGGATTATGGTTGATGGGGATGGAATTCGAAGAGGAAGAAAAAACCCTCGTGATGAGGGTTCACTGGAGGAGTTGCGCAGGAAGCGACTTAGAGAGCTATATGGGGGATCTTCTGAGGAAGATTCAGATGGGGAGATGGATGCTGAGGAACAGGTGGTGGCTGGGGAAGCGGGCACTGAATGAGCACAGCCACCGGAGATGTCTGGGGATTTGGGGTCTATGGATACTTCTGAACCTGGGGTTTCTGCAGGAGCTGATCCCAATTGGGATGCTTGGAGAAGGGAGGATGGTTCTTTAAGTGTTCATGGGGCTAAGTGTGGGCAGGATGATTGGGACTCCGACGAATTGCTAGGTACTCCAGATCCACGAGCTCTAGCTGTGTGGAGCTCAGACTCTGAGTAGATTTGGGACACCTGGTGTTTGGGTGTGAGTGTTTGGTCACCCAGGAGGAAGGGGAATAAAATGGGAATGTTTGGCCACTGCACTTTGCGTGTGGCAAGGTGTTGCTGAGGCGCCATTGGGATCTCTGTGTTTCCATGAAGACTGGACTTGGACTATGATTTGAATCTGCTGTTATCACCTAGCTTGGCTCTCGCTGTGTCTTATCGTGGACCTGTTTTGGATGACTGCACCCTCTTCAGACCTTGGATCGGAATTTGACCTTGCTACTGCCTTCGCCCTGTGATTGATGACTACTATCGGCTTTTGACTCCTGGCTTGCTCTTTGGACACCGCTGTTATCTCCTGACCTGACCTTGGAATCCCGGACGACGTCTTTTCACCATCCTTTTGGAGCCTTCGGCTTTATCCACATTGTGGAAGCAGTCTACTGCATTCTTAGTTTGTTTGTTTGTTTCCTGACCAATTTGGTGTTTTCTTTTGGGAACTGTTCCTTTGAAAACTACAGAGCCAGCTGGCAGGGCTTGGACTCAGAAAGTGCAGTTTGCACTAAGTTTGTTTAGCTTTGTTTTTACCTGCTTGTGTTGCTGAATTATATTTTTGTTTGAACTGCTCTTGAAGCACTGATAGTGAAGTGTTTCAAGGTTTTTTCTGTGTTAACATTACTTTTTGGCTTATCTGCTGAATAAACTCTATTTTTGTTCGCTAATTGGCGTCTGACTCTTGACACAGTGGGTGGGGGTGAAGGGGAAGGGGGGAGGGAGGGGAAAAACTGCTGGACACAAGTGGTTGGTAAGTGTGGAAATGGGATTGGTAAGGTTAAGTAAATAAAATATTTTATATTGAGGGAAAGTGTAAGTGAAATTTCATTATTAAGATTTGTATTACTCTATGAATGGCGGGTGAAAAGGAGAAACGTGCCAAGAGGAAGATGAGTCAAGCCAACCCTGCCTGGGACCATCTTGCACATGGAAACTGATGCCATCACTGTGGAAGAAAATGTGGGTCAAGAATAGGGCTCCACAGTCACCTACGTATCCACCACCAATACACTACACATGGAAGACCATCATACTCGGACAATGAGGGATCACCTTAATACTCTATTTGTGTTTACAATTAATTTAAAAAATTAAGTTAAAAAAAAGAAAGAAAATCTTCCTTGTTATAGTGAAGCATTCCCTTTACCCAATTCACAGCCCTCCATGAACTGCTTTCAAGAACCAAGATGGGTCTGGTATACATGTGGTTATTCTTACTTCTCCAAGTGACCTGTCCACCTCCTCAGGTTTCACAAATTAAAACATCTAATAGCACTTAATAAGCAGGAGCCAAGGGTGCATCTACTAGACTTGTATCAACTGTAGCATCCAAGTCAGAGTAGATCCCATCTCTGCAAATTCTTCACAATAAGATGCCAAATGGTTTGTGTACTACTCTTGTGGGACAGATTGTAAAAGGCCCCTGACCACTCAAAATAACACCACTGAATGAAACTTTACAGATGTCATGGTTACAGTAAAGGATTTCTTTGCTGCTGGCATCACCATGGCATAGGCTTGTCAATGAGCTCTGCTCAGTTGGACTCACTTCAAGTCTTCTGCCATCATCACTCTTGTGCCTGTCCCACTCATTTCATCACTACCAACTCCATAATAAACCAGGGTAGTCACTTGACCCCATCCCATGAGAGAGGGCCCATAGGAACAACTGTCTCCACTGCTCTGTTCATTTCTCTGCTCCAGAGATCAGTCAAGTCTTCAATAGGAACACACACCAAAACAACACAAAATTCTGCAAGAGTCAGCAGGAATCCCTCCAGATCCATAAGCCTCCTGGAGCAAATTATCTCAATCACACCCAGCCCTGTAGAGGTTCTGAGCTCCACTGAGTCTGTAACCCACCTTGTAATGATCTGTTCATGGCAATGGAACTGTGCAAAGTTCCTCCCTACACCAGTGGTTATCAACCTATGGTCCTCAGATGTTTTTGGCCTACAACTCTCAGAAATCCCAGCCAGTTTACCAGCTGTTAGGATTTCTGGGAGTTGAAGGCCAAAACATCTGGGAACCCACAGGTTGAGAACCACTGCCCTATGTGATCACCTCACAGATAATTAGGTCCATAATATGGCTGGTAAAATGGATGGCAAGATACTACTTGGGGCAGAACATGATTGTCAAGGAGGACATAAAATCCCAAAGTGTTCCTGACAGAGAGGTCTCTGCATTGATGTTGAGGTTTGCCAGCACAACTAGCTAAAAGAACTCCAAACCCCCTTGAACAAATGTTGCCAAGGAAACTGTGATAGATTTGCTTTAGGGTTGCCATAAGGCAAAAATGTCTTGAAGGCACATGATAACAACTAATGACCTATGAAGTCTATACAGTTCAGATTCTTTTTAGGTACTGCACTCTCCTGAATGATACTGCCTGTATTTTAAGATCTTTCGGGGAAGCTCTTATTTCTGTCTTACAGGCCTCATAGACCTAGACTGGCACCCTTCTTGCCATCGTACTTCTGCAAGAAATTAAAAACCTTTATCACAGCATACCTTTGAGAATTGGTTTTTAACATTTGAACTATGTTTGTTTTAGTTGGTATAAGAAACCTTGAGTCCCAAATTGGGAAAAGGTGGGATGTAATATTCAACAATAGCCTAGCTGTGAGATGGAACTACTAACAACAGATAGGGAGCCATGAAGACAATGATAATATTTGCTGCTCTGCTAATGCATTGATCTTATAAGTTGTTTTTTTCCATGAGAGAGGTCACTAAACAAATCTGGTGGTAACAGAAAGTAGGATGGTGACGTGAATTTCCAATCAGGTTTGGGAATATTGTAGTGGGCTACTTTCAAAATCATAATTTTGATATGTGACTCTGTATTTGTGAGTGTATCTGTAAGAAAGAGAGAGAGATGGAAATCTTGATAGTGACACTTGAGTTTCAGCAACAACAGCACAAAGAAGAAAAAGGGTTTTGAAACTGAAATATCAAATTTCTATGTACTAGATACACCCCAGGAAGTATATTTGCATAAAGCGTCCTGATGAGGAACAGAGATATGTCAATTGCTTTCATTATGATTTATATAGATCCTTCAGTATTCTGTTCTGTATTCTAAATCAAATCTAAACACACTGGAACAATAAAGACGCCAAGTGTTTATTAATATTAATACCTGCCCCCTCCCAACATACATACACTGGCACACTACACTCTTTGTTCTCAAGCACAAGATGGTTAAAACTGTTGTGAAAAGTGCTCCCCCACCCTCATTCCTCCGAAGTGTGTTTAAGGTGTGGAATGACGCATTTAATCCTCATTAGCTATGGTTAGTATTAGGTATTTTGTAGTCTCCCTTCTGGCTGTAATCACTTTTCTGGGTGACAGAGCTGTGAGATATCTGAGCCTGGTGGAACCAGATGTTTCTCATAAAGAGGCACTGGAACAAAAAGAGAAGACCTCCTCTTAACTCGACCCAACCCAACCTAAATCCAGAATAATGAAAGACTGATGAAGCTGAACACCACCTTAGGCTTAGCTCCCATTGAGAAAATAAATCATTTTGTAACTAGTGCCTGCATTCACTTTTTGCCATCTTTCCCTCCATCTCAAATTATTTTTATGTTGTGTTATGAGTGGATCTACTCAACATATTTGTATCAGTTGATACCACATTAATTGTCATGCACTCATTCTAAGAAATCATGGAATTTGCAGTTAGTGAGAGATGTTGAATTCTGTGTTAGAAACCTCTAACACCTTCCCCAGGACTAATGCACTAGCATTCCCAAAAGAGAATTCAGACCTACTGCACCAAATTACAAAGCCCAGATTCCATAAGACTGAGCCATAACAGTTAAAATGGCATCAAATTAAAACTTAACTGTGTAATGTAGATACAGGTAGAGCATCACTTATCTGGATTTATAATATCTGAAAGACTCCAAAATCCAAAATTTTCTACGTGGATGGCAGAAACTGTGACATTTTTGCTGTATTCATTGTACACAAGTTATGTTTCATACAAAATGTCATTTAAAATTTTATAAAATTACTTTCAAGCTATGTGTTATATGAAGCAGAAATGTTTAGGCTAGGGTCCCATCTCCAAAATATCTAATTCTATATACATGCAAATACAGATACTTAACATTCCTATAAAATCTGAAATTCTAAACACTTCTGGTCTCAAGTGTTTCCAATAGGAGATATTTAACTTATACGCTATTAAATTCAAGAGCCTGTCTCAACTTCTATTGATCTGTAAGCCACTTGGAAGCTCTTTTTGGCTAAAATGTGGAACAAAAATGCTCCAGATTAATACAAAGAGCTATAGTATCACTTCAGACTGCAAATAGAGTCTGAAAATGGAAATATAAATTTTCAGAAATGTTTCTCATATTGTTCTGTAATTAAGCTTTTTTATATGGAGGATTATTAAGTTCCATGCACCTCTCCCTCTGGTATCTCATGGTAAAGCCCAAACACAAATTATCCATCGCAATGACAAAATAGCCAAATATAACAAAAAACAGCATTTTACAGATAAAGTCACTCAAATCTGTTCCAATTTGGATGCTGAGACAGCTTTGGTCACCTGGATGGATGACCTACGCAGAAAGCCAGACAGGAGGTGTGTGTCCCTGATGCTTCTCCTGGATGTCTCAGGGTTCCATTTCCCCCCACTTGCTTTTAAACATATACATGACCACTGGAAGAGGTCATCCAGAGTTTTGGAGTTTGGTGCCACTTATATGCAGATGACATCAAACTTTACTACTCCTTTCCACCTAAAGCCAAGGAAGCTGTTCTGACCCTAAACCCGTGTATATGTCATCAGTAATGGACTGCATGAAGGCAAAAAAAATTGAACAAGACAAGACAGAGGTACTCCTGATAAGTCTGGAATACTTTAATGCACTCTATGTGGGGCTGCCTCTGAAGAGTGCTTGGAACCTTTAGCTGGTCCAAAGATCTGAAGCCAGGTTGCTCACTAGGGCTGACTTCAGGAAGCGGACAACCCCGCTGTTGAAGCAGCTGCACTGGCTGCCAGTCTGTAACCAGACACAATTCAAAGTGCTGGTTGGTTATGACTTCTAAAGTCCTCAACAGTTCAGGTCCAGACTGTTTGGCCGACTGCATCCCCTTGTACAAATCTGCCCAGGCCGTGAGATATTCAGGAGAGGCCCTTATCTCAGTCCCACCTCTGTCTCAAGCTCGGTTGGTGGGAACAAGAAAGTGGGCCTTCCTTCTCGGTGGCTGCCCCTCGGCTCTGGAACTCCCTCCCTGCTGTCCTTCAGGCAGCAGGTTAAAACCTTTTTATTCAGGCAGGCTTTTAAAGAAGGAGGTTGTTAAGATCATCAGTGGCTGCTATGATTTTATTTGCTTTTAGCCATGCTTAATTCTGCACCCAAGGCATATGGACCCATAATCAGTTAAGGGAAATGTAACCTCCCTCCCCCGTTTTGATTTTAACTCTGGGTGTCTTCCTGATTTATTTTTCAGTGTGACTCTCAATAGACTGATAACAAGGATGTCCACACAGAAGTCAATTATTTCTGTGGTTTATTCTATCACCCACAGTGACTCCTTGAAGTGGTTTGCTTTGGTTAAATCGCCATGTACTTCACACTATGGAACAATATTTGGTTTTTTTCTGTTTCTGGTTTGAAAGTGTTATTTCCTGTTTAACTGTGTGATACGTACTTTGAAAGTAGTTGTTGTACTCCAGAAACTTTATTTTTGTTTTTTATCCTTCTATTACCCAAAACCCAAAAGTTTGTAATTTTCTTTAATGAAAATATGCAGAAAACAAAGTTGTTGCTGTTTAATAAACCTTTTCCATGTTTTTATGATAGCATCAATTAGGAAATGATATTTATAACCCAGGAACATAGTGTAATTAGGCTGCATGCTCTCTCTGACATATAGATTACCACTGTCTTCTGCACCATTATGTCCTTAGTTTTCTTTTGTATTCAGAGGTGAATCATATCCCATGGTTTCTTTTTTCCCTTTGCATGTCTAATATACCCCAATAGCAGCACAATATAATCACTTATAAGGGGTTTTTCCCTGTTGTTAACCGCCCTGAGTCCCCACTGGAAAATTGGGCAGAATACAAATAAAGTTTTGATTAATTGATTTTCACACTACACAGTAATAACATTATAATACCACTTCCCAAGTGTCAAGTTCATTATGATTCTAGCAGGATAATATTGCCCTCAGTTGGGATTTATCATATAATGTTATTCTCCCATGGGAGACTATTTGGAAAGCATTTCTTTTTATTAGTTCACTTCAAAAATCTATTAATGTCCTCCTTTCCTGCTTCTGTTGTGCTATGATTTCCAGTATGAAAATTCAATTGGACTTTATTACCTTATTTGGATGGTATCTTGATACAGAAACATCAGTTCACTTACAGTGATCAGGGAGAAGAAAATGCAGTAGACATTTCAAAATTTGATTGCCTTTCAACTGGCAAAGGACTTAACAACTTTTAAACTTTTTTCTCTTTAGAAAACAACAACAACAACAACAACAACAACAACAACAACAATAATTTTATTTCTTACCCACCTCATCCTATGGCTCGAGATGGGTCACAGTTAAGAAAACACAAATACTATAAAAATTCTACAAACACAGATAAAAATTCAGTTCCATAAAAGATATCGAATCTATTGGCAAATTATAAAAGAAGAAAGGCTTGATGGGTTTCATATACAAGAATTTAACTGGAAAACAATATAAATTGAAACAAACATCGGCCAAGATATGGAAAGAGGACTTGAATAGTAATGAGTCAGACATTGAACACTGAATCAATTCAATTTTTTAAAAATAAAGCACATAAAGACTACAGAAACACAAAGAAAATACTGACCAAATGGTATAGAACCACAATTAAATTAGCTCACATAACCAAATAAACCACAAAAATATGTTGTCATAGATGTAGAGAAATTGGCTCCTACATGCATATGTGGTGGGAATGTAACAGAGTATAAACATTCTATAAGGTAAAGAAGGAAATGGAAGAATTAATAGGGCATAAACTAGAGATGAATAAAAAAGAATTCTTCACCCGAAAAGTAGATAGGAATGAAAGCATTAAAGATTGGGCAGAAATCATAAAATATATAACAGTCGCCACACAAACAATGGTTGCCTTGGGCTGGAAAGAGCATAGAAAGTGTGAAGTTAAAAATGGTTTGAGTATTTAGCAGATTTCATGCTTCAAGATTACATTATTGAAAGGAGAACCAAATATACATCAGGATGAATCAAGAAGAACTGGGAAGACTGATAGATAGAGTAAAAGGAAAATACAAAGAACTGAACCATACTCTCGTCTCGATTGATTAACTAAAATAATATTTAACGAAGGAAAGTACTGTTCCCTGAAGGGAGGGGGAGAGGGGGAGGGAGGGAGAAATATTGATAGACACAGGTGGGAGATAAATGTGGAATCAGCAATGTTATGAAAATTAAGACAATAGCATTTTGTTTGTATTGTGAAGTGGTAACTGAATCTGATATTATTCTACGTGTGTTTACAATAATAAATAAAATAAAGGAGGTAAATAAATAAATAAATAAATCTATTGGCAAATGACAGTCCACTTTCCAACTGGAGCTTCTCAGATAATCCAAAACTCTGCTTATTGTTCCCAACATCACCTCTTTTTCCAGGCCCATTCAAAAGTCCTTTTCTCATTCAGTTATTCATGAGCGCACATATAAAAATATGTGTTGGAAAAGTTTTTAAAAGACTATATTTCATTAATTCTCGGGCTCGTTCTTACTTTTTTTCTAGATTTTTTCAGACCTAACTAATCACTCGAAAATGAAAGCCAGTGTAGGATACATCAAGCAGGTAGATTGATAGGTGCTGACTTTCATTGGACAATAATTAGTTAATTCTTGCTGAATGTTTGGTCTATTATTATTGTGACCCACCACCAGACTGTTTTCATTTATATTTGATGTGGGTGAGGGAGAGAGCTCTGTGTTTGTGCATTTATGACACACTAGGAGGAAAGTGGAGATAATTTATTGGAAGATGTACTGGCTTATTCTAGATGGTGAGCATGCGTGTCATAAGCTTTTAGTGTAAGGAAGGTTGCAATTGTGGAAATATTCCCAAGATGTAAAAGGAATGAAAACAATCCTGATCGAATAGTGTTTGTAGAAACAATTCTATTGCAACAGAAGAAGAACCTGGTGTGATAAAGACCTTGGAATAGTGATACCCTTACAAATCAGTTTGTCTTGAACCACCTGTTTCTTTGTTCTTTTGTTTGTTTCACCCTGAAGTTCAATGTCATTAGCTGAATTTCACTATCTGCCCTTTCCTCTTTCTCCCCCTCTTCCTTTTTCTCCCTCTTGTTGCTACTCTTCCTCCTTGAATCTTTACTCTGCCAAAAATTCAGCTCAAGGCAGCTAACAATAAGGTGCATAGAAATACAATTGGACAAAGCCAATTTATTATTATTATTATTATTATTATTATTATTATTATTATTATTATTTTAAAAATAATAATATCAATTAAACAAATGTGGGAAAGTGCATCACCCACATGGAAAAAGCTTCTTCCTCAGCAAAAGTCATTTGCCAAAAGCCAACTGGTGCCATTTTAAGTTCAAGCAAAGCCAATGAAGTTCTAATTTTTCTCCCAGTATTTAACATATCTAAACCATTCAACCTGGCACTTGTGTCTTGTCCATGTATTCAAGCACTCAGCTCTGCCTATCTTGCTCAGTTTGAAGATGGCATGCAAAACTGCACACACACACACCTTCTTTGAAGTGACAGTTCTTTGTATAGTGAGTCCTCCCAAAACCAATAAATGAATGTTTTCAACTTTTCTGAATGGCACTAAAGTCCCCTTTTTACAAGAGACACTTAAATTGAGACTAGTTAATGGCTTCTTTATAGTCAACCTCTGTCATTTGATGTGTTCTTCTTCCTCGCATTTGACCTATACTTGGTTCCTTTGACTTTGGTTCTTACGTTGGCCTTGAAGACCTTGCTTTTCAATGCTGCTTTCGACTGACTCCATATGTTCAAAGAACTGGTTTCAAGTAATTTCTGGATTCCTGTTCTGAAGTGATCACCTGCAGTTTTTACCTCCCCCACCCCCAAGTCTGCTGAATAGTACACTATGAAGGTATAGTCCTAAAAGACAGATTTTAAATGTTTTAAATAATCAGAACGGTTTATTTGTATTTCCCACCAGAGTGTGATGACATTTTATGGAAATAGTTTCAGAAATGCCAAACCCTACAATAATCAAGTTTTGAAGTGCTTTCACTTCAGAGAATAGCTTGCATGCTATTTTTCTGTGGGTCTTCTTTTTTGATCAGTTTATTGCTTAGGATACCTGCAAAATAATCTGAATTTGACAGAAACAGTCTTGATAAATCCTTTATAATCCCATTGTTTAACTAGGATTAAAGTGTCCCAGTTTCCTCTCCTCTCACCTCTCTCTTTATCCTCAGCTTACCGTAGTCTTCCTTCTGCGTGTCATCTCGCCCTCACTGTGGTCTTGCTTATCCACATTTGTTCCAGTTTTCATTTGTAAAGTGCTAAATTTATAGGTGTACAGCAAGTTAAACTGTGGGTTAAACTGGTGGCGCAGCAGGTTAAACCACTGAGCTGCCGAACTGTTGACCAAAAGGTTGGTGGTTCGAATCCGGGGAGCAGGGTGAGCTCCTTCTTTTAGCCCTAGCTTCTGCCAACCTAGCAGTTTGAAAACATGCAGGTGTGAGTTGGTCAATTGGTACCACTTCAGCAGGAAGGTAATGGTGCTCCATGCAATCATGCCAGCCACATGACCTTGGAGGTGTTTACGGACAACGCCAGGCTCTTCAGCTTAGAAATTGAGATGAGCACCAAGCCCCAGAGTCAGACACGACTATACTTAATGTCAGGAAAAACCTTTACCTTTACCCTAATCAAGCATTACCCCAATCATACAGGGCATTCTATGGTGATTCCTCTAATAAATGTAACATTATTTGTGACTGTCAGATGAGTCTTAAAGATATTTTGGTTTTCTTATAAATGGAGAAACATAAATTGCTTCAGTTTTGACTGATTCTCTACTCCCACCATTCTGGAGGAATAAAGAATACTTGCAAATGCATCCAGTGCACGAGGACAGCATTATTAATCAGAAAGACCACACAAAACCCACATAGTGCTTCTGCTTTTAAAAAATCCATGCCACAAGGCAGAAGCCATTGTAATCAACACACACACATGCATATCATTGTGTCAACAATTTGAGGGAGAAATGAATTATTCCTCGAAACGTATGCATAATTTAAAAATGTTTAAAAGTCTATGTACATCATATCCATTGTGATATTTTTCAGTTTCAGATTAGAACCAGATAAAGATCTACAGCCTTCTTGCATCTCCTTTCTCATTCATATTGTTCACTGGTTTCCTATTTAATTTTCTTCTAGTTTATAGGGGGGGATGCAATGAGTGGTCATTAAACTTATTTTCCCCTTGAATATCCACCTTCATTTATTATAGAATCCAAATCAAACATTAGATATGTAAATCTTAATAACTTTCATTTTCACTGGCAAAAATGTATAATGTTATTTTCTCCCTTGCTGCAGGAAAGTTTTCAGACTATTGGCAGTTTGGGGCAATAAATGTATATACGTGAAGGGAAGTCATAGGGAGGAGGGAGCAAGCTTGTTTTCTACTGCCCTGCAGACTAGGACACGGAACAATGGCTTCAAACTACAGGAAAGGAGATTCCACCTGATCATCAGGAAGAACTTCCTCACTGTGAGGGCTGTTTGACAGTGGAACTCTCTCCCCCGGGCTGTGGTGGAGGCTCCTTCCTTGGAGGTTTTTAAGCAGAGGCTGGATGGCCATCTGTCGGGGGTGCTTTGAATGCGATTTCCTGCTTCTTGGCAGGGGGTTGGACTGGATAGCCCATGAGGTCTCTTCCAACTCTACTATTCTATGATTCTATGATTCTATATTTTTCTGTGCAGAAATGATGTTTTCTGTACAGGAGACCACTTGTAATCTTTTACACAAAAACCACCTCTAACGGTAACATTCTCACCCAGCTAAGATAATTCACATTAAACTTCCCCAACATTCATGAAAACCTGTTTTTTCAACCACTTTTGAATATTTTCAAATAAGACTTAAGCATCACTTATGCAGAATTCTGAAATCTGAAATATTCCAAAATCCAAAATTGTTCATGTAGGTGTTTGAGACATTAACACTTGCTTTTAGATAGTTCAAAACTAGTCTACAGTGTATGAAATTGCTATTGTATAAGGTATATATGAAATATAAATTTATTTCTTGTTTAGACTTTAAACAAGGTCCTATTTTAAAAGTATCTCATTATGTGCATATATACAAATGCTGGTAGTCCAAATTCTTGGGATAAAACCCCAAAATCTAAGATATGCCTGATCTCAAGTATTTCAGGTAAGAGATATTCAATCTGTATGCTTTTCATCTTTATGAGAAAGTTTGTCTGTAAGTCTACATTACCATCGTTCATAGCAATTTAACTATCTTTCCTCTTAACGGGTGAGTGATAGAACAAAGAAAATATTAGCTAGGATGTATATTTGTGTGTATAAATTAAAAATTGGGATAGACATAGGTGGTAGTGGCTATTCATGCCTATCTAGTATGCCTTCTGTTTTTAGGAAATTTCTGGAACAAAACTCTTAAAATAAAACTTTTGTGAAGACATGACTCTGCAACAGCTTTGTAATAGCATTGTCTCACTGCAGTGGATTTTTTATTTGTTGTGAATTCATGAAGCATAGACATGAAGCACATTAGGACAAAGGGTGTGTGCTCCCTCACTTCAAAGCTGAAATTCATACATAAAAGTCCCATTGTTTTAAACTAACAATGCCTAGATGTGTGTAAAGAAAGAAACCTAATGTAGTTCCAGCATTCTAAGAGGAAGTGAGTGAGACAAACCAAGAGTTTCTTGAGGTCAAAAATGAACTAAGTTTCAGATAAGCTGTAGAATTCCTGAAGCTAAGACAGTCATAAATAGGAGACCTTTGGGAATGTCAGAAAACAAACCTCTAAACTTTGTAAGGAAAGAAAAATGGAAAAACTGCATGAAAGTGATAATTAATGCTAACATGATCTAGTGACTTGGGACTCTGGAGACCAGAGCAGAGATAAATACCCTTCATCCAGAGAGTTGATGCCCACCATATTGACCACAAAACAAGGTAATCAAATTTAATGTAAAGCTTTACACACGTCTCTACCCCTTTTTGCCCCAAAAAATGGCTGTAGTGAATGAAGCATAGGCTGTTAGATTTGTATACATTTCATACAAGTGCATGTTGTTTGAATGCATCTCCCATAATCCTTCACCAGCATCTAAAACCTGCTGGGAGTTGCAGCCCAGCAACATCTATATCTCTAGGCAATTCCACTTCTCGTTTTGGATGATCTTTTAATAGAAAGAAGACAGGGAGAGCAAAAGAAAGGGATTTGATAAATAAATGTGCATATTATTGGCATGATTGATTTCTTTGTGGTTTGATCTTATGTCCATGCCTTTTAATATATGTGTTTTAATAATTTTACATTTTTATCTGTGTATTTTAACTTGAGACTTGAGGAGAGGCAAATAAGAAATACAATTATTATTATTATTATTATTATTATTATTATTATTATTATTATTATTAATATGACTGAGTAGGATTTTGAACCTGGGTCTCCAAGATCATGATTCATCACTACACCACAATAAGTCTAATGAAGACTGTGTGTGAATTTCCAAAGGAATCTAAATGCATATTTATTGATTCAGTTCCAAAGTGCTTTTCATATCTTCTTATGAAGTCTAATCTGAATGAGACGTGGCCTGTGTTGGGAAGGAAGATGATCAGAAATTCCATTTAAATCACTCTCAGCTTTCATGGGGATAGCAAAAGATAAGTATAAACTTCCAAAATGGTCTTTCTGAATGGCATCAAAACTTGGAGGTTTAAGGAACACAAGTCTAATCGTCTTTTGGGGCAAATAATTATTTCCGTGCTTTTTCGGTCAAATCTCAGCAAATTGGCTAGTTAAAAAATGATGTAATTTAGAAGAATTAACCTCTTTCCTCCTGAAAGCAAATGCAATCTTCTGAAAGCATGTTTATGTATATTTTCTTAATAGCACATACCTGTAAAGCCAAAGCTCAGAAAGGCTATTTTTTTGGAATTCAACTTTTTTTGGACTTCCTATTCTGACTATATTTCTTTCCTTCAACACTGTCTGGAATCGGGTGATCCTAGGAGATGTAGTCTCTCCAAAGTTTCCAAGTTTTACTTCAAGCTCATATGAAGAAAACAGAACCATTTTTTAATTTTTCCTTAGCTAAAACATTCTATCATTTGCATTGGAGGTTGCCCAGTTCTATCTAGTGGAAGATATTTGAGTAATTAAAGCTTTTTCACAATTTCCTTTTTAAAAAGGTGACCATTGTTTTTAATATACACAGACTTGTATCCATTTTATGGTATGAGGGGAAATCATTTCCAATTTTTCAACTATTTTGCTGTCTGTGCTGTAGTTGTATAAGTGGAAGCCAGATACGTCAATGTTTTCCTCTATAGTGCTTTTCCAATCTAACATCAAAGGCTGAGCCATTATCTCAGCAATGATTTAAGCTATTTATCAAATGATAATCTGGGAAGAAGCCAGTGTGTTTTGTGATGCGACTTCTCATACATAGGTGTGGTAGGCATTTATTGAAATAGGCATTTCTGGTAGATGGCCTGCCAAAGTCTTAAGGCAAAAAAGTAATTATTCCAATGTATGTTCGTTGTCTGCCAGACAAAATGTCTTTCCCAAAAGATCTTGGCCTGTTAAACATCTACAGAATGGCAAACAGGAGCTATATGAAAGAACATAATGTTACAAGCTTCCCACTTCCATGCATGGTAATAAATCTATGGGCATTGCTGAATGCTTAGGATCTACCAAAATGGAAAGGATTGGAACTTGTACAATAGATATGATACCTGTTTTATTTATACATTCACACAGAAGAAGCAAGTCTTATGAAACCCTATTCATCTTAGGTCCAGACTACTGAAAACTGGATCTCCCGATATCAGCCTTTCGAATATCCTTGGGTGAGGGCTTTCTCTCACTTATACCACCCTCACTACTATGTTTGTTGAACACACTGGAGAGAACTTTCTCAGAGAGTACTCTTGGAGTAGGAAATTCCCTCCCATGGACCCTTCTCTGCTCTTGTTCTACTAGGAAGTGAAGACTTTTCCATTTACTTGGGCCCTTGGGAAATGATTATTTTATACAGTCTCCCTGTGTCTCAGTTCTGTAGTGTTTTAAATCTATGTTTTTAAATTTATGTTTTGTAGAGTTTTCATTCTATAGACAGAGAAATATTATTTTAATCTTAACTTCTTGTATGTTTTTATACATAATATTGTTTAATTTGTTTGTTTTAATTTTGTAAGCTGCTTTGAGTTCCAGTGTTGGGGAAAGGGTGGAATATAAGCAAAATTATTGATCAATCCCCTATATTTTTAGATAATATTAAATTATTCAAGGTAGCAAAAAACCAAAAATAGATTGTGACGATCTTCTGAATCACATCCGACTCTACATTTAAAAAAAGACTCTCTACTCCCCAGGAAAAAATATGTATGCACAGAGAAAGAATTCTTTCAGGGGAAAAAGATTTACAGGAAGCCAAAGTATTTATACATTTAAAAATGGTCTGTAGTTAATTTATGGTGCAAAATTTATGGTGACACTCAGCATCTTTGATGGTCCGTAGCCAGTGACTGCCAGTCACAATGGATATATTTTGCCTTCAGAACCAGAGAACACTTGCTGGGTATAACAGCAGGAGAGGATCATTTTCTAGCTATGGGTTTTCCATGATTGTACAGATGGATAGCTACATGAGCTATTATGCTGAAAATAGATAAGCATTTAGTTTTCACACATCAGCGTTCTTAATTTGATGTAAGCACTGATTTTTTATTTTTTTTAAAAAAACATGACATTTCTCCAAATAATGTCCAATCAACTTTGACAGGCCCAGGGAGGCTCTGGGCCTGTCAAAGTTGCTGTCCAAAAAAGTAACTTTTCCAATATCCATTAAGTGACACATTTATACAAATGTAAAATATAAATTTAGTTTTGCTGTTAATATCATGTTTTAAGATTACCTGATAATTCATCAAAATCCCAATTTGACAAAATTAATCAAGAGGAAGGTTTAAGGGAGGCACAGACCAATCTGAAATCCAAGGACTGAAAATGGAAATGTTATTCATAGCGCCCATTACTTTTCTCCACAGATTCTTGCTTTCAAGTTGTTTCCAAGTGTCAATCATAATCCAAAAATGAAAAAGTGAATTATTTGGCTGTCATCCTATTTTTCTGTGGGACTGTTCACAGTGAAGTCTGCTACATGATTATAGTTCTCATAGACCTGCTGGCAAGGAATTCTGAAGATGCCTTGAATAAAAACAGGCCCAGAATAAAGGGTCAAAGTAAAATGAGAAATAGATGGGCAGGTGAGTTGCTGAAATTAGGGATGAAATTTGATCCAGTCTCATTTTGTGCATTTTGCCCATCCTTCTTCCCCCTCCCATCACTCTTGGCTATATTCAGTAAAACAGAAGCCTACAGATAAAGGATTTGGATTGGAGGAAATGTACTCATCCACAGTTGGTCACAAAATTTGGCTACCCATGTCCCTGCCTCTACATGCCCACATGCATAGCATAAATATTGCCAACTATCATGTCACCATTTTGAGAGGACATTAACCAGCAATAAACTAAACAAAACAAATGACCAGCCAGCCATTCATTAAAATGTATTTTGTATAAATTTCCATTTTTTTAGTAATGTGTTCAAATGTATTTATGTATCCAATGAATATTCAGAGCTTTAATCTGATCCAGTTCCATATTCATTCAGCTGTAGACAATGATTGCAAAACTTCTGTCATTCTGAAGTCTAAGGTTATTCATAAGGATTCATGTGGAGAATAACTAGTTCATATTGTTGAGGTCCATTAGAATAGTTTATATCGCTTCAGTATAAGAGCCGGACACTGTGATTACAATTAAAACAGGTCACAACTTTATTTACATAAATCATTACATGGTGTAAAGATGAGAAGTGCTGGTCCAGCCAGATTTGCAGGTTTATTATCTATATTACATCAGGTTCTTCCAGATTCCAGTCTGAGACATCGACTGCCAGGTTAACAGAGAACAGAGGGGGCTAGCCCAAAAAATGTTGGCTGCCATTACCCAAATTTATAAACCAACCCCTACAAGACTTCCACTTTCTCTGTCTATGTCCATATTACCAATCATTTTAGTTATTAGGTTTCCTCTTGCTCACTTTTATCCCTGCCAGTTTTGATATTGCACAAACATGACAGAGTTACCCTGTAATACTTACAGTGCAACATTTAGGCAGATGTCATAAAATATTCTTTCATGACTGATGGAGGAACCAGCAAAAGTGGGATGGAATTTTTAGCTATTATTTTCTTAAAGGAGCAACTCATTTCAGAAATTTTCTTCCTACACAATCCCTATTCCCATGGATACCATACTCTGTGATACCATTTTGGATACTATGCAGTTTAAAGCTTATTCTATACAAAAAAAAAACTTTACATAGCTTTTCTGTATTTATTTGTTTACGTCATTTCATGTATAGAAAACCTACTAAATAGCAATCAGAATTTTTGTGAAAATTTATTTTCTGCATAGACAATTCTGTATGGAATATGCACATGATGTGTTCTGCACATGATGATTTTACAAACAGAATATTTTCTGTACATGAAATAGCTTTTTAACATTACATGGCATTGTTTTCATAGAACATATTTTATGCAGATATGCTATTTTCCACATATATTCTTGCATAGAATGTATGCATGTGCAAAAACAGTGAATTTTGCACAGATTAAGTACACCATAGTATGTGTACAAAACAGGATAAGATTTCTGTACAAAAATATTGTTTTCCATACAATTGTAAAAAAAATGGGCAGCTGCAACGATGATTAAAAATGGGGAAAATTCAGCTGGCGATAGGGTAATGAAATAAAAATTTATGTTAGTATAACCAATAGAAAGCCTTTAAGAACCTTTAATTTTTTTTAGGAATTGGGTAACTTGACTCTTTGTTGACAAAGGCCAACTGATATACATAGCACACAATGCAACTTGTATCATCAAGAAGATGCATTTGGATACTCAATGTTCTCTTTTTTATAACATGGAAACCCTCTCAGGGAGATTGTAAGGGAAAGTCACACAATTCATATAATACAACCATAGAGTGGTTTTCTGAAGTGCATTGGCCAAAACTGTCATTTTGCTTTTTAAAAATTTATTTGTCTGAAAAAATCTTTCCAGGAAAACCTCATGACAGGTTTGCCTTGGGGTCTACATAACAGGGTCACACAGCAGTAGCATCAAGCTGCACTAAACAGAAATGCTACCTATAAAATAGGGTATAAATATCATTAAAATAGATTTTAAAGAGAGAGAGAGAGATCTTCCTCAATTGCTACGGGCCTTTATTAGTTCCGAAACCTAAGAAATAACTTGTAAAACTATGTGAGACTGGAAGGAATGCCAAAGCCTGTGACATTTATAAGAAATTCACCAACACTTCCCCATCCTTGTTTTAAAGCAAGCCATTGTTCTACACATACACATGACTTTTAATGGCTCTTTTAAAACATGTTTTTCTTCCATAGCATTACCAAGAGCATATTAACATAACTTTTTCTTCCAAGGAATAAATCATTTTTATTTAGCACTATGGTGACTACTGTTTTCAGCATGTCAGGAAAAAATCACAAGCAGTCATAAACTACGAGAAGATTAGCTTTTTATTCTTTGATGAAAAAACAGTACCAGAACTTCAGAACTACTATTCATTCTACTGTGAATCCCTCTGTATAGTAATTTTGTTTGTCTCCATTTATTTCATTGGTTTTAAAGAAAATCTACAAAGTCTAATCTGAACTTCATGTTATCCTCATATCAGCACAAATCTTAGGTTGTGATAATGGAAGAATCCCCCTTTTTGCTTTGTCAACTTTGTGTAATTCATTCATAAGCGTGTTTATCCCATTTCCATATTAATGTCTGGGAGTTTTGCACTGCTTTCTAGATTTGGAGGACCTGAAGATGGTAGAGCACGCACTGGTAACCTCAAGGTTGAACTTCTGCAATGTGCTTTACATTGGGCTACCTTTGTTACAAGTTTGGAAACTACAGTTGGTTCAAAATACGGAAGCCAGATTGGTTACAGAGCATCCAGAGATGAGCCCGACAGGCAATCATCACCGAGAGGACCTTTTATTGTGGCCGCCCCAAGACGGTGGAATGACCTGCTGGAAGAGCTCTGACAGCTAGATCAGCTGAAGACCTATCTCTTTTGGCAGGCCTGTCCAGCCAGTTTTAATCATGAATTTTAAACTTATGTCTTATGTGTAATCTTTGTTCTGTGTATTTTAATATGTATTTTGTAGAAATACATTTTAATATGTGTATTTTTGTAGAATGCTTTTAGATGATCGTGTGTTTTTAGCAATGTTGCAACTTGCCTCAAGCCACGAGGAGAGATGTGTAAGAAATACTGTTGTTGTTGTTGTTGTTGTTGTTATGGCGCATGGGTTTTTTCCCATCAAAATGAAATCTTTATGAAATTTCTCATTTAAGTTTATTATTAAATTTTATTTTGGAATATATTATTCTGTGAAATGTGCATTTATGGCCATACGGCATCTGAATGTACCCATTTATAAGCACATTTTTAGTCCAATACTAACTGTTTCACAAAATCTGGAAAACAATAATATGAGAAAGAAAAAAGCCTGGAGAAAAAGGAAGGGGGAGTGCTGCTTTTTAACTAAGTTAGTTGTTCCTATTCAAATCAATAGGAATTAATGTAAACCATGGCTAATTTCTCCCAATTATTTTGAGGGAACCTATCTTTCTTTACACACATAACATATCTTCAAACTGGAAACAAATAGGGCTTTCACAAAATTACTGATGGCAATAATTGTTTTAATTATTTTGTAATTACCAAATTCAGAATATATCAGTTCAAGTGAAAGGACATCAAGTCCAAAATAGATGGGAAATAACATTCTTTTAAAAATAAAGCTGAAACAGGTGGAAATGTTTGGTATTAATCACACTTATTTAAGTTCCATATGCTATATATTTTGGCCTTTACTCATGATAAGCCCTCAATTTTGTATAGTTAACTTAATTTTTATAAAACATTGCCAGAACTGTTGCATTAGAAAGACAAATTATGAAGGGTCATATTAAGATGGCCTCCAGCTGAAAGACCATTTTAATAAAGGTCTTCATAGTTTGTCTCATCATTGGAGAAGTATACCTCTTTTCCTGTGATACTTCTACACCTTGAAAGGGTTACCTTTTTGGACTATAAACCCCAAAATCCCATAACTAGAATGGCAATTTCCATTTAAGAGTTCTTGTACATTCCAGTTTTGTCTGACTCTTTGAAAATAACATATATATATATTCCATTTCCCTCTCCATATGATACCCAAAGCTTACAATACAGGTTGAGTATCCCTTATCTTAAATGCTTGGAGCCAGAAGTGTTTTGTTTGGATATTTTCAGATCTTGGAATATCTGCATATACATGATGAGATATCTGAGATGGAACCCAAGTCTAAACACAAAATTAATTTATGTTTTATATACACTGGATACATCCTGAAGATAATTTTATACACATTATTTTAATATATTTGGACATGGTACATCAGAAAGCAAAGGTGTCATTTATGTCAGACACTCTGTGACAGAAAGCTCTACAGCTCTCTTCTGTTTCTTCACCAAACATGTTTATGTGAATGGTTGCATTAAAAAAAAAATCCCTGGACTTAAACTGTATAGAGATTCATAGGTCATAACAAGGAACTTGAAGTGTAGCCACTTGCCAGATGCAGATAAGCTGTGTCAAGAAAGGAATTATAAACACCCTGTAACCAATCTTCAAGTGACACTCTTATCCAAAATTACCTTGTAAAAATACTTGTTTAAAACTATAGTTTAAAGGGCCCCTGATACATTTTTAAAGTCAGATCTAACTATCCTCTCTACTACCCCTGACATATACCTAGAAACTAACCCCCCCCCTTGCAGATTGGCATTCTCACTCTCTACACTTTTGGTTCTCATAACAGTCAGCTAGATGGGCCTCATCTTTGCAACATTCCCCATTCTTTCCCATCCTCCCTCTTCTCTTCAGCATGACCTTCCCTTATGTCAGCATGACCTGGGCAGCCTCTTCACATGGCTTCATTGGTGTTCCTGATGCTCTTCCCTTTCCTCCATTGGGTTTCTGGCAATGGTGGAATGGGAGGCCCTTATCAGGTGGGAGAATGGATATATGACTAACTCCCACCATGAAAAATGGTGGTGTGGCAGTTCATCAATATCTAGAAGTCCAGATGATTCTCTTGCAAATAGGTGATAATTGGTTACAAAGACAATGGCCAACACATTTGAAAGATTTCTGATTTTTTTTCTATCTAACTTGGTATAATTTTTATTGTGATATATGAGAAAAACAACAGCAACAACATACAATGTTTAATATTCAACAATCAAAATACCAATATTATTTCCCCTGTTCTGCCAACCTCCCCATTCCCACCTGTGAACCACCACCCATCACTTCTAACACCACTCCAAATGGAATTAGTATCTAACAAAAATCTGTCCTTATCAGTACACTAATAAATCCCCCGTTCAGCTATTTCAAAATCTATTTTTTGTCTTTTTTTAAATATGCAAAGGCTTGAAAAACTCAGGAGCATATAATGACTGATTTTTTTATGAACCTAATAAAGGTATCATATATATGTTAATTTTGTTATTTGACACTTAATTTATTTTTACATAGAATTTTTAAATGACCTCAGATGTTATGAGAGGTTTTCCACCCTTTTGCTATTCTCTGTTGTTTTCACACTGTCAAGTGACTTAATTGAAGAGAGGACCCTGAACAATATTGTGGTAAAACAAATTCTACCTGAAAGTTCATAAGCCCATTAAATTCTTCTTTATCCTGTACAAATCATGCAAAGACAGGTGAACAAATACCACCTGCATTTTTTATTGTTTGGGAGAATGTTTGGATATTTAGCATTCAAATTTGAGTACTTAGCATTCAAGCTGATTTCCAGTTAAATGAAAAAAATATATTGGAAAAGAGAATATCTTAATTGGTCTCTCAGATTTGGTTTTACTCCCTTAATAAAACAAAAGACAAAATTGGGTGTTAGAGAGAGATCATGGAACTTTCCAATACCTTTGTGTCCTTCCTCACCTTATAATTCTTACTCCATAATTCAGTAAGGAATTTTCTATTTTTAAAAGATGATCTTGCATCTAATTTGCAAATATTAGACTACAATACAGTCTCGTATCTAAAGTACCTTATTAGGCAAACATCCCCAGGCACCCCATAGTTTGAAAAAGGATTATATAGAAATCCTTTTTCAAAGTAACCATTTAAAAAAGAGAAAGTGTCAGTCTCACCTGTAATGAGCAGTGAGCCAGGTACCTCAACTGGTAGTTCAAAAGGTAGATCTTGCCAGGTGTAAAGAAGCAGAATATGCAAATTGTGAATTATCAGTAGAACAAAGCTGGGACTCTGGGAGACAGAGAAAGGGCATCTGGGAGAACTGGCAAAGTTGTAACTGCTACAGATAAATAATGTGAAATAAAGTCATTACTTCTTTATGTGGGAAAGAAAACAAACTTCAGCTCACTGTGTATTCTGTGTATTGTGTTGATTACTGAGAAGGGAATTTTACAACTTTGAAACCTGATAAAGTACATCTATTCTAAGATAATGTTATGCAGAATCATAGAAAAAGTTAGAATGGACTTGGAGGGTCCTCTAGTCAACTCTCTGACAGTATAACTAAGGCATCCCTGACAGGCGGGAAACCAAATGGCTTAAAAATGAAAAATAAAGGAAGTTTGACCATCTGACCAGTGCTATTTCGGTGCCATAGACTCATACCTGTTCATGACTATGGCAGATTTATAGGAAAAGAAGAAACAATTGTAGCCTTTATATTTGAAAAACCAGGAAGACACTTATTGCTAAACCCAGAGGGGCAAAAAAAAAATGGCAAAATTGTCCTCATTTACCCCTAGAGGATGTTTGTGTGCATTTTCATGCAAAAAACTTGAAAATGTTATTTTTGTCTCAGTGAATTCTGCAGGTATTACAAAAATAGCTCAGGAAGAAGTATGTTTTGCCCATCCCTGCACTAGAAAGAAATTAGAACAAAGCACAGATAACCGAGCAGATTGAAAGCAATGAACACAAAAGACAGGAAAAATGAGTGATCAGTTTAGGCAAATGGTAGCAGTATAATTCCACATTTTAAAATGGTTTCTACTGCAGCCAATTATGTACTTGAGAATAGATACCAAGGAATGCACAGATGAAGACTATCAAACTGAAACAGCTAAGGTGACTTCTTTTTCCTATTTGGTGCAAGCTGCTAAAAATTGAAATGATTGACAGGTAAAATCTGAATGGAGAAAAAAAGCAAAAAATGATGGAAAGCTTTTAATCTATCTGCCAGTGTTAGCAGTCCATTGGTTGTTTTTAACACTTCCCTATTCTTGCTATAAAACAATCTCTGTGTAAGTTTAGTCTCTTTCCGCATTTTATTATCAATAGGAATGTGATAGAAAACAAAAAAAAATCCTCTTATCCAAAACACAGAATTTTTTTCTTAATGCAGTGATGTCAATGGGGCAATGGACTGAACCTTTCATCAAAGCATTGCTACCCATAGATACCCATAGGATTGTTTCCGTTTGAGGCTGCTAAATTGGGGTAAGCTGGAAAGATCAATACATTCTTTTGCACCTGTTTATCAGAACAAAACTGTTCTCCTCAAGCTATATTTTATCCCCTCCAGGAAAATGTACAGAATCCCCATTAGGACCACAACCAGTTTCAAACTGCATTATATGGCAGAGTAGATGTGGATATGGAGTTATCATGCTGTGATCCTCCTATTCCATTCTGGTCGAAATAAGGAGCTGGGGGAAAGGAAACAGTTACTCACCTGCTTCCTTTTTGCTTTTCCTTCTGCTCAGACATAATCTGCCTTTGACTGCTTTGGGCTAAAAATAAGAGATAGATTTGGCCTGAGGATATTTTAAAAGGCATCTTATTATTAGTTAAGACCGAATGTAGTCCCATGTTGAGAGGGCGAAAATCCTGATGCTAGAGGACAAATGTGTTCATATGTTTTCGATTGGCAGCGATGACTCACTAGCAGGGGTTAAAGGGACTGTATTCTCCCAACTTTGGATCCTGGATGGCCTCTTTCAGCAAAAATATTCCCACCCCCCCCCCACCCCCCGTGGCCCATAATGTGCCCTGAAGCTTGGGGTGGGACACTATTTCTGATTATGCAGCATTTTCTAGTGTTTTCCCCCTCTCTCTTTTGAATTGGACAGTAATGCAGAACAGCATTAAAATATTTCAGGATCAAAAATATTGCTCAAACCCCCTCAAATAATTGGTTAGTGTGCGGATAACTGGATGTCAAAAATGACCTTGGGGTTGTATTTCATACTCAGGCTTTGCCCTAATGTCTAGCTCTATTTTATAACTCTAGACTATATAGCCCTTTTGGTTGGAAGAGACTACAAGAGCCACCCAATCCAATCCCTGCCATTCAAAAACAAACAATTTAGTCCCACCCCTTTGACAGATAGTAATCCAGCCTGTGTTAAAAACCTCAAGAGAATGAGACATCACACTCCAAGGCAGCATATTCTACTGTCAACGAAGGTCTTACCATCAGGAGGTTCTTTCTAATGCTCAGGTGGAATCTCTTTTCCTGCAATTGGAATCCATTGTTCTGTATCCTAGTCTTTAGAGCAAGTATGGGCAAACTTTGGTCCTCCAGGTGTTTTGGACCACAACTCCCACAATTGTGGTAGTTGAGGTCCAAAACACCTGGAGGGCTGAAGTTTGCCCATGCCTGCTCTAGAGAAGTAGAAAACAAGCTTGCTTCCTTCTCAACACGACATGCGTTCAAATATTTACTAATAGATATCATATCACCTCTTAACATGGTTATCGCCTCTTCTCCAAGCAAAACATACCCAGCTTCCTAAGCAGTTCCTCACAGAATTTGGTTCCCAGAGATTTGATCATTTTGGTTGACCTGCTCTCGATATGGCAACTAGTTAGTGGTTAGCCACAGTGAGAAGAGAATGCTGGATCAGATAGGCCCCTGATATGAGCATACATGGCTTTTTAAAAAACATCCTGAAGTCGTTGATGTGTGTCTAATGAAGCAGAATTGATTTCACAACATAACATTGCCTTCGTTCACTGTGTCAATGGGAGCTTTGTCACTACTTCTTTTTTTAAGTGCCTTGACATATGATTCTTCCTTAATTCTCAGGCAAATGCATTTAGTGTTGAGCTGAATGGGATTGAGCCCATATAGGAAAACTGTGGAAAGGCAAGAAGAACTGCAACAGGAGGGGGATTTCCCATATCTTTGTCATGAAAAGATTAACATTATTCCTCAAGCGCAGACTACCTAAGATACCTTTGAGTTATTTATTCATATTTAAAGAGGTTTTTGGCAACAAGGAGGGAGCATAATTCTTGAAAAGAGCTGACAGAAGATACATTTGTTAACTAGAAATATGTGTCTAAACCTTGCCAAAAGAAACAGAGCACTGAAAAGGCACTTGCTAAGAGGAGTGGAGATCGTGCCTTTTTTCAGCTAAAAAGTTTATTTATTACAAGAAACGTTATGCTTACCATTGTGTGGTCAGTCTTTTGCTCCTGGTGAAGTCTCCATTCCCCATACAGAGGTTTTTCTTTTTTAAAAAAAAACAAAACAAAACAAAACAAAACAAAAAAAGACAAATATCTTTAAATTGTTTAAAATAAGTTTGTGTCAGCAAAAACAACACAAGGGTCTTGAAGCATTTAAAGACTTAATAGATTTATTATAGACCAACCTCTGGACCAGAATCCACTACATCAAATGCATTTTCTTCCCAGAAAATGTTGCTATCAAGCTACATTTCTAGTGCCTGGATATTGATTTCTTTTTTGTTTTTATCTTCAAAACAGATCTAATCTCCCTGGGTTGGGAAAGATGCTTTGTTAAATCAGCAGAGGCAGCCATTTCTTAATAATATGTATGTATGTATTTATTTATTTGTCACAATTATACCCCGCCTTTCTCACCTTGAAGGGGATTCAGGGCAGCTTTACAAAGGCAACAATTCGATGCCACATATACATATTGATAATAAACAAATGCATCAAAATCCAAACCAATTAAAAACATAAACATTAAAACATCATTTACAATCACACAATCCAGGTCATATTTCAGGGCCGAACCAAATTATTATGTTATTTATAGTCTCTTATTGCACTGCTTCCATTTACTGACAAAAAACTTGGTCCCAAAGCCATGTTTTTAGTTTTTTTCCCTGAAGGTCAGGATGGAGGGGGCTGATCTAATTTCACTGGGGAGAGAGTTCCATAGATGAGGGGCCACCACTGAGAAGGCCCTGTATTTCATCCCCACCAGTCAAGCTTGCGAGGGGGGTGGGACTGAGAGCAGGGCCTCCCCTGATGATCTTAACCTTCGAGGAGGATCATAGAGGGAGATACATTTGGACAGGTAAGCTGGGCCGGAGCCATTTAGGGCTTTATAGGCTAAAGCCAATACTTTGAATTGTGCTCGGTAGCAGTCTGGCAGCCAGTGTATGAATTGTGCTCGGTAGCAGTCTGGAATTGTGCTCAGTAGCCGTCTGGCAGCCAGGGGGGAGTTGTATGCTCCCTGTACACTGCTCTGGTGAGCAATCTGGCTGCTGCCCGTTAGGCCACTTGAAGCTTCCAAACACTCTTCAAAAGCAACCCCACATAGAGTACATTGCAGTAGTCTATTCAGGAAGTAACAAGAGAGTGGACCACAGTGGCCAAGTCTCACTTCCCAAGGTATGTGCACAAGTTTTAATTGTAGAAATGCTCCCCTGGCCACCGCCGAAACCTGGGGTTCCAGGCTCAGCAATGAGTCCAGGAGAACTCCCAAGCTGCAATAAAAGTCAGATTAAATGTATGCTTTTTATGCAAAGTTTGAGATCCCTGACTCTCTAAATCTTGGCATCTCAGACTTCACAAAGCACCCTTTCTGAAACCATGCACAGTTTTTTTCCCGTCCATGCAGATCCAGGGTGAATATGCTCTGGGTCCCAGAAGGACATACTACATTTTCGGTTACAGTATTGCTGCTGAAGTGTACGAAAAATATAGTACAAAATAATTGAAAAATTGTTGGAAAACATGTTTCTCAAAGGTCAAGAAACTATGGTGAGAATAACCTTGGATTGATTAAAATCTTTGCATAATACTATGCAAAATTCACGCCTGTTGTTTTGCATAGAAAACAGCATTTTTGTGCAGAAAATACTCTATTTGGGTTTTAAAAATATGATGTAGGCTTTTTGTGTATGCAGAAAAGGTATCAAACTATAAATAGTATTCCAAAATTGAAATTTTTGAAGTCTTTCACAGGAGGAAGAACATTACTAAAATTACTTGTGACTTACTTTGAATAGAAAATTTGAAAAAAATACATTCCTACAGGAGGGTCATAACCTATTGTGACACCTGCTTTAAAGGTACTTTGGGGGCTGATTCCTGTTTGAGGATTAACACTACATACATGCACGTACACCAGCAATTTCATAGCCATGTGAAGTATTTTTTAATATTGTTTATGTGTTTTTGGCTGGGTTTTTTCCCATACAGATGATAGCAAATGTCAGGGTTTTTTGGGAAGTCAGATCAAAGGGCTGCATTGGGTCCTCCAAAGGGGCACCGCCTGAAGGTCACATAGTTCTCCTCTCTTATTGATCTTGATTGACTAATGGTCTGACTCAGTACAAAATAGTTTGCTCTTCTAAGGTCCAAGGCTCATTCATTCCAGAATTCTCTTTCTAATTGTAGTGATGAGCATTGCTTTGTATTCCATCAATAATCTTGAATAGCAAATACATATGTTTTATACAATTTTAGCTCCCAATGGAATACAGTGAGGTGCTGCACACATGAAGAATACAAAGCAAAATAGTCTCAGGTAGCATATGGTAAATGTTCACATTGGGAAATAGACATTGGGTCTGCACACTTGCCAATGAAAAGATGACAATAGCTCAGTTTAATGTCAAATATGAAAATTTGGAAATCTGCATTATCCTTCCTCTCCTATTCATGGCAACTACTGGGAAGCATTTCATTAACTATGGTTTCCCAAACCAGGAGCATATGGTCTACATGCTTAAAAACAGTGTTTCTCAACCTGTGGGTCCCCAAAGATTCTGGGCTTCAACTTCCAGAAATCCTAACAGCTGGTAAACTGGCTGGGATTTCAGGGAGTTGTAGGCCAAAAAACCTGGGGAATCACAGGTTGAGAACCACTGCTTTAGAACAAGTCAGATTTTTAAACTGTCGTATTCCAAACTATTAATTCAATTTTTTGGAGGTGGGTTGATTACAGTTAATAAATATTGATGAGCTGGAGTGTATCTAGAAGTAGAAGTCTGAAATAGGAAAAGGTAGGTTCCATGATAGTATTTTTAGCCTGGAAAAGAGAAGGTTAAGAGGTGACATGGTAGCCATGGTTAAATATTTGTAAGGAGGTTATATTGAAGAGGGAGCAAGCTCTGTTTCAGAGACAAAGACACAAAATTACAGGAAAAGAGATTCCGCTTAAACATTAGGAAACACTTCCTGAAGGTAAGAGCTGTTTAACAGGAGAATATGTTGCCTCATAAGGTAGTAGAGTCTTTTTTGGAGCTTTTTAAACACAGACTGAATGCTTTGTTAGTGTATTCCTGCATGGCAAGGGTTGGATTGAATGCATTTGGGGTCTATTGCAACTGTAAGATTCCTGATTTTATGAAAATGTCTTGATTTGTTTACTTTCACCATGACAATTGGAGATAAGTAGCAGCATACAGGCTCAATACCTGTGTTCATATCTCAACTTTTGATGGCTGGGAGTGGTGAGAATTATAGTGTAACATATCTGAAGAGTAGCAGGCTTCAGTCTTAAGCTTCCATTTGCATATGAGATAAACAATCATTCTAATGCAGAAAATATGCATTATTATTTGTTTATGAGGATTATAAACAACCCCATATTTACCATTTCATAACAATGGATTAAACACAAACAGATACCAAAAGTATATTGTTTTATGGGTCACTATATGGTCTTTTTAAAAGGAAAATTTAGTACTTGCAATATATATATTTAAAAATCATTATGATTTTAAAAAAACTTTTAAAAGCTGCTGCCCAATTATTTATGAAACACCTTTTTATCTAATTTTAATCAGTTAATTTAGTAATTTAATGACCCAATGCTGCAAGTATAATTATGAATTGGTAAAAGAAGTCTTCCTTGCTCAAGCTGGTATGTGACTGGGTATGTTCATGCAAAACTTCCCTTCCTTTTAGTCATGGCCACAAAAGAGAAGCCATGATCACTTTACGCATTCGAGAGCTTGAAACTGCAAGATGTCATTTTTCCCTGTGTTCTATCCTTGGACTTTGATTGCAAAATAATAAACTGTTTTACCTGTACACAAAGCCTTGTAATTTCATAACTACAATTTTAAAAAAAATATCTGCTTTTGACTCTTATTTCAGATTCTAAACGAAACGGTCTCTCTAGCTTCTTATTCCCATTCCCTTTCCTTCTCTTTCAAGGTCTGGCACAGCATGGGCATCAATTGAGAGTGGGGGCGGGAGATATTGGAAGGAGATTTTGTGCCAAAGCAAATTTACAAACCCAGCTGAGTGCATAGATATGATAAATATGTTTTTCTGGGTTGCTGCCTCGATGGGGACAATCCAGAGAATGGCAATCAAATCCATTCACTTCCAAATCAATGGAAATTAAGAGTATAGCAAAGCCCTCGAATCGTAATGATTTTGGAGTGATATAAGCATTCCAGACAGTCTCTGAAATGCTCACTATCCCTACATGGTGAATGTTTTGTGAGTGTTTGCTGGTAAACATTTCAGCATAGTGAGAGTGTTTGTGTTTTCATTGGTTCTTGAAAAAGTTATTTTTTATTTAGTATTTCAAGCTCTTAAGAAACCTAGATCTGATTAAGCAATTTTGAAAAATTATGTTCAAACAATGGTGGGCAAAAAAAAACCCCAGATCATTTTCAGAGACACCTGTACCTCACAATTTACCGTAATCTGTTCCTCTTGTCCTGCATGCCTTCTTCCAATTTTTAAGGACAGTTGAAATACCAAACCAGTGTACAAATCATTGCACAAGTTATTGTACTTTTTCAGGAGGTATGTAAATATGATCCATCATGATCTAGATGGGAAGCTAATGGACCTTTGTACAATAGGCTGTGAAAGCCTTTATGTAGTTCATTGCACAACTGCTGGATGAGTTAAGAACATTATATGTTATAATAAAAGTGTATATGATTTTGTTCTTTTTAAAAAAATTAAAAATGCCCATGTTGCCCTTTATATGGCAGTCACCTTTGTGTTAATGCTTCTACATCTTAGATTCGATCTCCCCTTCCCACCCACTCCTTGGCACAGTGGGTTAAACCCTTGTGCAGGCAGGACTGATGACTTGAAGGTTGTGTTGCTGACCTGAAAGTTGCCAGTTCAAAGACAACCCTGGGAGAGTGGGATGAACTCCCTCTTATCAGCTCCATCTCCATCTGGGGCCATGGGAGAAGCTTCCCACAGATGATAAAAACATCAAAACATCCGGGCATCCCCTGGGCAACATCCTTGCAGATGGCTAATTCTCTCACACAAGAAGCGATTTGAAGTTTCTCAAGTTGCTCCTGACACAAAAAAACCTTGCCAAATCTGAAACTGTTGAAAATATCTGGGTATCATTAAAGGTCTACATGTTTTGGAAAAATATTTTGACTAGTCTAATTAATATGTCACCTGTAGGAAGTTGAGACTTCAATCTTTGTAATAGTTGTGTGGAAAAAAGAATTTCAATAGGGATCCAGGACATCTTTTTGGAATTTTGAATCTCTTATCATTTTATCCATCCCTCACTTTATGTCCTGCATTTTTTCATGCTGGGAGTCAAGACAGTTTACCAAAAAAAGTAGAAAATTACAATAAACACAGAAGTGGAAAAATACAATACTGAGATTAAAACAGTATTAAACACCAATAGAATCAAAAATACTAAGCTATTACTTTTTGCTACTCTAGTCAGCGAAGGTGATGGTTCCTTTTTTGACAAAATTAAAGTTACAGTATGTATATTGTCCTCTGGATAAGTTGGTCCAGGTTTTGGGGGTCAGTTTTGGACTAAAATTTCTAGATTTACACATTACTAGGTATAATAAATCCTACTTTAAAGAAGGATTTAAAATGGTGCTGTGCCAATAAAATTAATTCCTAAAGGCTTGCTGGGAAAGAATCTGCCACCAAAAACACAACAACGAGGGTGCTGTCCTACATTCCCTGGGGAGGGAGTTGCATAATATGGGATCAGTCACATAGAAGGCCTTTCCCTGCATTCCCACCATTTGTGTCTTTGAAATCATAGTGACAGAGAAAATGTTCCCCTGTGGTTCTTAAAGCTCAAGAAGATATGATCTTTTAATATGGCCATTTGATTTTATTGGATGATGCCAGGTTTCTATAGTGTGAGAAGTAGAAAGATAATTCTTTCCCCACTCCGTGTATATTTTTATGTATATCTACCATGTCTAGAATAACACATCTTTCTTCTCTCCAAAGTCTAGCTTCCTGATAATTCTGCTTGCATTATTTCCTATACAGATTCTGTTTCACATCAGTCCAGACAATTACCTCCCAGATACCAAAAGATGAGGTTAAAAAAGTTATCCATCTTTTGAAGAAAGAAAAAAGGGAGGTGAAAACAAAGGGAACAAAAAATAGGTGAAAGGGGAAAAATAGCAATTGCTATTAATGTTTAAAGCAGTGATTTCAGAGGAGTTGAATTTCTTATTATAGCATGGCATTGTGTGTCTCCTTTGTTTTTGTAAGGGCTTTGATAGTATTAACAATTCTTTTAAAAGGCAGGAGGCTGCAGTACAATGCAATTATTTTTATAGCTGATAAACTGAATGAATAAGTACCTTAGCACAACACAGATGGAGCAGGTCTGAACAGTTTTTGGTCTCTTTAGATTTACATGCCTACACAAAGACGTGAAGATTCTTAACAAAGCACTTGTGTCAAATCAACCACTTAGGTCAGAGCAAAAACGTCCTTTGAAAAAAAAATGGAATCGACCTAAACAGGCAAGTGTATTATCTCGTACACATTAGGAAAGTGCAGTACCTTTTTCATATAACATAATAACCCAAATACCCTTTTGAGACCACTTCTCTACCCTTAAAAGTGGTGAGTAATGCTGTGTTACATGTCTATTGTGGAGGTTGAAATGTTAACAATAAAGGGTGTGGGAAAAACTCCTCTGATGTCATTAAAACTAAAGAGAGCAGAGAGGTTTATAATTGTCACCTTAAGTGTTGAAGAGAAAAAGAAAAAGAAAACCCTATGTGATGCAAGGAAGTTTCTCCCACCAGGATCTATTACCAAAAAGGAGAAATCCTGATTGAAGGGAAAGGAAATGCAGTTTTTGTGCAACATCCTTTTATTATGTGCAGATGTTTACCAAAGGGTGGAGGGGGAGTTGTACTATACAGTGTGTTGTTCAAGAGAGAAATCAGCAAACTGTTTTTAATCCATTTGTCTGTTATCAATTAAGATCATCAAAACAAAATTATCATCCAAATTACATTGTATCATTTCACTTTTCAGAAGGGGCGGGGAGAGGGCAGCTCTGAAATCTGCAAACCATCAAACTAACAAAGGCATTTGCATCCAATGGCCAGGGCATTCGTTTCTGGTTTAAGAGAAAGGGGAGAGAATAGAAACCATGTCCACGTGGTTGGGATCACACTTGCGTCAAACCATCCTTTGAGCTTCACATCCAGAGAGACAGCTAATCTTTCTCTCTTCCTGTCCTCTTCTCTCTGAAAACGTAAAAACATTTCTGGGGGGAAAAAGATATCCTCTGGGAGAATAAGAAGGTGGCATTCATAGAGTTGAAGTCTGGGAATGTCTTCATGATGTGCTGACTTTTTTTTTTAAAGTGGAATATCAAATTATTCTCCTCTTGAACACTGTTGCAGCTGAGAACTGTCTTTAATTTGCCAGAGTAATTTAGACGGTGTTGTTTCATATCATTTGTTGGATATGAAGTTTTATAGTATGGTATATCTATATTTTAAAGTCATAGCCTACTCTACAAAAGAGATCAATCATGTTCTTAATCTTGTAAGGACATACAAGATACATCATATATAGAATAATGAAATATCATACAAATATCTTATTTTTTAGAAAATGATTGCAAGACATTTAAGAGATGGGGACATCTTTAGGAAAGTAAGAAAGTGGCTTTGAAGAAAACTAGATGGATACAATATTAGAATGTAAATCCATTCAGAGATACTTTATCATTGTGAGGGCTTCTGCTGTTTTTTTTTTTAAATGTATGACACTGTTTCATATTTAGCTGATTTGTCTTATCCCAACACATGTTGGAAAAGTTCCCTTTCTCTCTGTGGCATATGGTCTCTATTCTTTCACATTTTCTTTCAGTTGTTTTGATTCTCTCAAAGTGGGAATGGTTAGTGCCCTCAATAATCCTGTGTGATGACCCTGTGAATGTGCTATATCGACTTTGCCTATTTCTTTCCTCCAAATTATCATGCTGTTGTGTAGCCTTAATATGTAATCTTTTTGACATGGAGAAGATCTCCAGATTGTATGGCTTTACTAGTCTGATGTAATCTTTCTTAGATAGAAAAAGGCCTTCTTTGCATACCTCTTTGTGATTAGTATTTTGACCACATGGGCACACAAGATACACTTTGCCTCCGTGAGGTGGTGGGGAAGTGGGTTGTCTTCAGTTTTTTTCATAACTCAATTTCCCCCAGGAGAGAAGAAAGGAGAGGGCACGAAGTACACATGGGCAGAAGTTGAAATATCCTAGTTGATTATATTTCTTTTCCCCCTAGATTTTCCTCTAGGGTAGTGGTTCTCAACCTGGGATCCCCAGATGTTTTTGGCCTTCACCTCCCAGAAATCCTACCAGCTGGTAAACTGGCTGGGATTTCTGGGAATTGTAGGCCAAAACACCTGGGGACCCCAGGTTGAGAACTGCTGCTCCGGGGGGGGGGGGGGAAGGAAAGGCCTTTTTCCTCACAACCCCAACTCTACTATTGAGGAGCCCATTTCTTCCTCCTTTCCTGGAAAAGAGCAGCTGATATCTCCTTTCCTACTGCAATAAAGAAATGTGTGTAGGCATATCCACACACACAGTGGCTCAACTTATCTAACCAGCCCTTTAAAGGTCAACTGGAAACTTCAGTCAGCTGCCCAAAGTATTGGTTGGAAAATGGAGAAATGACATACATATAAAGATGCATCTCTTGGTGCATTGGCAAGAAGGTAATGCAAGGGGCAAGCTTGTAGCCAGGATTTTGTTTCAGGAGGGGCTGGGATTTTGTTTTGGGGGGGGGCTGAGTCTGAGCGGGAGAGGGTCTACCCTAGCAAACCTTTTGTATCATTATCCCAATACCCCCATGCATATGGGATATATTGAGCATGGTGATCAGATCATTATATGAATAAACATAACAGTTTAAATAATAAATGAAAGGCCTTCTCGCAACCACCATGAGAATTTGGGGGGGGGGGGGGCTGAAGCCCTCAAGCCCCCCCCCCCCCCCCAGCTACTACATGCCTGGCAAGGGGTTAAAGAGGGAAACTCAACCAGGACACACATAGAGTTGCTGCCCTTGCTCTTTACAAGTCCTCCAGTCTATACCCCCTCCCACTGGAAGACACAAGACAAAACAAATCTAAGATTATGAAGAACCTCAATCTCTTGAAAGTGCAACATTCTGCAAAGCTTTCTACCAGTAATCACACTTTTTTATTTACTATCCACCTTGATTTGCCAGCACAAATATTCATGAAAACCTTCTTATTTAGAAATACATCTCTCGCTTTCTTTAACAAACATCCTCACCTCTTTCTTGAGTCAGAAAATGACACCTGTGTGAAAGGGACCACACAAGCTTAGTCCACTTAGTTGATAGAAATGGATGCCATAAACACCTGTGATCTGGAGGGGTATCCTTTACAGCAGCACAGCTGTTTCTCACAGCCAACAACAGAATGCATGGGCCAGAATATATAGCTAGGGGAATGAGGGGAGGTAAGACCTTGCTAATGAAACCAGAACATCAGGGGATCAAAAGCAGCACATGTTTGCAGTATGGTCAAAAACACTCTATGTAAAAGTGATTGTAGTCAGAGAAAAATTACATTGCTTACTTGATTGTCCTAAATGCTGTAAATGGTTGCTGATGGCTTCAGATGTGTGTATACATCATGTGAAATTGTGAGATTGTTTGTATACTATCAGTAACAACTGCCACTACATTTACCTCACAGGAAACCTATTGGGCACATCATTTCTATTATCTTAATAGAGCCTACTGAAGGAAAAGAATGCTAAGAGTTTTGTTCACATTTTGAAACTGAAAACATTTTCAGCCCAAGGCAGGCTATTTCAATGATACTCTTTCTGTCACTCACACATGTACTTTAAATACATTTTACTTTGGTCAGGATTATTTCAAAATTCAGATTTTTTTCCAATTCAACATTTCTGCCATACATTTGTAGGATGGAGGAATGGCATAGCCATGTCGGTGTCAAGGTTATTTTAGAAAAGTCAACTGGGTAGGTCCATCTAATACAACATAATAATATGATGTTACAGATTTTGACTGCCTGTTGCTGATTATAAGCAGACTTTTTGCACCCTCAGGTGTCAAATACCAAGGGTTGACCCTTTCAGCATAGGATGTCTGGGTAGTAAAATGGACCTGTAGCGTGACCACCATATGACAACTTTGAGGAACATATATATTTCACAAAATTACCATAGATGTGGTATTGGAAAAGATACTTAACTTTGCTTATAGAAATGGCAGAAACAAAAGTCTGGATAGCCAGAGAGAAGTAATTCATGAATTGTGACTTAGATTTACAATTTTGCAATAGCATCAAGAAACATAATAGTAGGAAAGATAAAAAGGTGATAAGACAACTGGCAGTTTCACAATGTTTTGATTGTTGCACATTATGACTTGCCAGTAAGGTAAGTCCAGGAATATGTGTTCATCATGACTAAAATTATAAGAAAAGGCTTTCATATGTAAAACACATGCTAATATCATAATCCCAGAGACTTCCTGCATCTCCTATTTTTTTGTTATTTAAAGTAAATAACTAATAACCTCTGAGGCTTAACACCATGTGTCCTGTGAATTTTTGATCTTACATGCCCAATTTAGTGTCAAGCACCACCCAACCCAACATATGCAAAAACTAGCAGGCTCAATAGCATTGTTATTATAGGGACAGAACTTAAAATTGTCTTTCAATAGGAGCATCTTCATTAGAATTTCAAGGAATAGAAAGGTGTGTTCACCCTATCCAGTGAAGTTGATTTCGATGAGAGAAGACTTTAAAAAAGAACTGTTCCTGATATAGCATCCCTAAAGTAGGCAGTAGGTAAAGGTATAGGTTTTCCCCTGACATTAAGTCTAGTCATGTCCGACTCTGGGGATTGGTGCTCATCTCCATTTCTAAGCTGAAGAGCTGGCATTGTCCGTAGACATCTCCAAGGTCATGTGGCTGGCATGACTGCATGGAACACTGTTACCTTCCCGTTGGAGCGGTACCTATAGATCTAGTAACATTTGCATGTTTTCGAACTGCTAGGTTGGCGGAAGCTGGGACTAACAGTGGTAGCTCACCCCAGATTCGAACCACCAACCTTTCGGACAGGAAGTTCAGCAGCTCAGCAGTTTAACCCGCTGAACCACCAGAGGCTCCTAAAGTAGGCAGTACATTTCACAATAAGTTAAAAAAAACACCTAGAAAAATCAAAAGCTGGAGAACAGTAAGTGTTGGAAGCAAAGAGGCATCAACATTTATGTAAAGTGATTAGTGAGAAGGAATTCTAGAGAGTATGAGAGTATGAGAGTATGAAACATCAGGAGAGAATACTTCTGGAACATGGCCAAGCAGCCCGAAAGACATACAACAACCCTGTGACCCGGCCATGAAAGCCTTCGACAACACTATGAGCCCTTTTGTTTTAATTCTCTAGCCCCTTCTACACAGCTGTATAAAATACAGATTATCTGATTTGAACTGGATTATATGGCGAGGTAGACTCAGATAATCCACTTCAAATCAGATAATGTGAATTATCTACCTTGATATTCTGGATTATATGGCAGTATAGAAGGGCCCTCTGTTTTTCTCTTTAATCTATGTAGTCAAACCTTTTTGTTTCCTTTCCGCTTATTGCAAAAGTTATTTTTTCCTTTGTCTCCCTTTTTTTTGGGGGGGGGGGGGGGGTGAGGAAGCATCCATAGTGCTCTTGCCTCAGGACAGTCTACATTTACACATGAGAGGCAATCTCAGTGCTCTTCTTCATACATTTAAGTAATCTTCTTTTGTCTATAGTCTTTCTTATTACAAGATGGGTGGTCTGGAACAATAAACATACTGGTAGGTTATTCCTTTTGAAAATCTTAAAAGAGCATCTAAGTATTTCCTCCTGTTTCTTACCACAAACTGATACTGCACTGACTACACTGTATGTGATATAGATGGCAAATATTCCTACAAAAAGGTCTGTGCAAGGAGTTTAAATAACATAAAATGAAAAATACCAAGTCTACATCCTCCTACATCAGTCTGGTGCATGTGGAGATCTAGTCTGAGCTATGGCAACAAGAGTAAGAATGACTAATTAGGGTGCATCTACATTGTACAATTAATACAGTTTGACAACATTTTAACTGCCATGGCTCAATGCTAAGGAATCTTGGGATTTTTAGCTTAGTAAGCACCAGAACTCTTTGGCAGAGTAGGCTAAAGACCTTATAAAATCACAGCTCTTAACATTCCATACCATTGATCCATGGCAGTTAAAGTGGAGTCAAACTTCATGAATTCTACAGTGTAGATGCACCCTCAAAAACAGGCTGCTGGGTGTGTTTAAACATGAGAAGGAGGGGAAAAGGGAATATAAAAAGGAAGGGGACCCTGACAACCTGTTATACAACCAGAAAGAAACAATAACATGGACAAAGTTCTGAGAAACGCAATGAAAATGAAACCAACCAATTGTTTGCTTCCTTACAGATAAGAAAACTGATCCTGTGTGTTTATGCGTTGCCTAAGGACATCTAGCAAGTTCATGGCAAAGGTGAGATTCTAACTAGTGATTTTCTGATTTGTGGGTCAGTTGCTTAGCAATCGCATTGCACCAGCTGGCAAACATTCACATTACGGATGAAGAAAAGTCCTTTTCATGTGTCCAAAAGTGCTAAGCCGAAGAGTTTAAAGGCTGTTGGGTTTTCACATTCACAATCTGAAAAGCCCTTCTACCCCATTCTTACACATTCAGTTTAACACTATTGTAATGTCTTCACAGAATTCTGGAAATGTATAAATAAAATGTCAAATCATCAAGATAAAAAATATCCCTTTGTGTAATTCAACTAATAGCACAGGTCTGCAAAAGTGAGGGTCATAAAAACTTTTTTAAAAAAATGTTAGCTGAGTGTATAGGAATTTGGCACTCTACATCTAAAAAATGAAATTATGATTTGCTCTGTCATTTACAGCTTTTTCACACTTTGTCTTAACATTTTTATTTTGTAATATGTAGCAGAGCAAGATTTCTTTGGAGAGTAAAGAATAATCAGTAAGATATAGATTAAAATCTTCCAACAGGTTTCCAAAACACATATTTGTTGATATGACACATAATATCCATACAAAAGCACTAAAAGACATCACAGTGGAAAACCAGTCTTCACTTAATCAAAATCGAGTAACAAGTAAATTGATAACAAATAAGAAATTTGTGAAAGAATTGTTTTTATTGTGTTTTTTGAATTTGAGACCCAAAGATACATTATAAAAAACTACAATATTGAAAAATAATTATAGCAGGTCTATATAATAAATAATATAATATAATAAACTCTCACAAAGCTCTTACTACAGAATATCCAAACTGTAGTTCACGGACAACAGGCAAAAAGCAGTGTAGATCTCACATAATTTGAAAATAGCTACTTGTAGGGAGCGTTCTGTACATAATATTTGCAAACAAACTGCAGAAAGAGTGAAAATATCCCTTACTAACTTACAATCCAGGGATGCATTTCTGGAAAATGTTATGTTATCTCCCAACTGTAAAGGCATAATCATATTATGACTTTACCAATGAAAGATATGGTCACACTTTCTGTAGTTTGATTGCAATATGTAAGTTTGCTTTATAGTTTTGGTGCACTGGCATCACTAAACAGTATAGGAACATTATTACATTGTTCAAGTGCTACTACACTCTGCTAGGAAAGATGGCTTAAATATATAATTGTAACTACTTAAAACTAACTTTCCTTGCTATGATTATTACTTATCAAAAGAATCAAGGTAGAATCTGGGGACATTACGTCATAACTTTAGTTAATTATAAGTGTGTGTGTCAGATTTATGTAGAGGCAAGAAAGATAAGTCATGATCAATAACTAGTCTGTTAAAGTCTACACTACAATCTGTTGTTTAGTCACTGAGTGGACATCATAATCCTTCCTCACAGAGGGATACAATTGCAAAACATTGACATTTTGTTTTGACGTTGATGAAAAGGATATGTCAAATATGTCAAAACAACCTTTCAAATTTCAAGGACTTTCATTATGAGGTTAGTAGACACTGTGGAGCAGGGGGAGCTTTTTCCAAGCATGGTAGTGAAAACATGGAACAGTATTTTATACCTTTAGCAAAGCCTTTCTGGAACAAACCAAAAATGAATGGTTTCTTTGTACCAAGACATAATTCAGTTTTGATAATCTTACTTTGCAATTTTATGCAAATAGTCTACTTTTGTGCAAAGCATATTTCCCTATTGTTTATAAATGTAGACTGCATAGAAATCAGTGATGGGAAATTATGTGGGCAGTATGGCTCACCAAAGGTCTCAGCTATGGTTATTTCCTGTTTTCTAGGCCTGAAACAACTTCCCCTCCTCCACAAGGCTTGGCAGGGGATAGGGTAGCCCACAAAGGGTGATAATCTGAAAACCCAAACATTTGGTGAATGCTACCCATAGACATAGGTGAAAAGGTGGTATACAAATAATATAGCAATGTGAATTAATTAGTTTGTTTGTTTACTGCACTCACATATAATTTTAAGACAATTTACACATTATAAGAATGGTGTACAATCTGAGAGATATGATACCAAAGGGTGAGTACAAGATCAGGGAAAAAAGTAGAAGGTAAGACCAAGCATGATGATTTACAGGAAACAATTTTGAGAGAGATGGAATGAAATGCCTCATGGTACAAGATGAGCTGATATAACTAGCCAAGGAAACTATGGCTTGAATCCTATTGGTAGTTTCAATTAAGTTAAACCTATAGAATCAGTTTGATTGCATTACAGTTGACCAAATGGTCAGCTTTAGTTGTGTTGTGACTCAGCAGCAGCAGAGCCAGTCTGAAGATGAGGAAAGGGATTCTGGGTTTCAGATGCAGGAGCCAGATGATGGGATGCAGGATGAATTTCAGGATGATGGCATGGGGATGGGAATTATACAGGCTGGTTCAGAACAGCAAGGAACACAGCTTGTGGGTGAACTCTTGAACCAGCCTGTCATAGATAACAACCAGGGAGACATTCCCATGGGAACTAATGAGCTGGATTTGTCTCAGGCCCCTATTCAGGTGCAAGATAAGGATGTAGTTGGCCTTGAAGCGCCATTGCTATCTAGAGCAGATCATTTGCAATGGAAAGGAATGCCTCAGCCTCGCTGCAGCCTGAGATTAGCGGGAAAACGGGAGGCCTCTGTAGGAAAGAGAAGTGCATTTTTGGGTTGCTTTTAAAAGTGTGTGTTGAGAGACATATCGTTGTCAAAGCAAATTCTTGCTTCATCAGAGTGGATGTCTATGTTTTCCTGCCTTAGAGATTCTCCCATTCCTGGATCTTTGTAACCTATGGACCTTTGTTCTTTTGGATTTACTGACTCTTGTTTTGCCTATGGACTATTGGATTTACTGACTCTTTTTACAACTACTTTGGGAACTTAATTTCTGCCTGCTTTGATATATATTTGCTTTTGCTCAATAAAATTACAAAAGACTATCTTCTGTGTGTGATCTGGTGTCAACAGCAAGGTGAACTATTCTGAGGTGCAACAAGTTGAGACTGACCAAGAGGATTTGGTCCTATATATCACTCACAGATTTGGACCTATATCTCATGTGTTGTACTGGGGTGAGAAAGTACCAATAGAAAAAGTTCAAGGAATTGTGCAATCTGATGTGCCCACTCAGCTCCTCTAACCCCCTTCTTATATATCTGATAATGTTTGTAGTTGAACTGTTGTGTTTTCTTAAGTCTTTTCTTTTTGTGTCTCACTAAAATGGTCATTTAATTGAAATAGATTTGAAAAAAGAGGAATCAAATTGCCTGACTAAGAGGAAGAAGACTTCATTTGTCTCATCTTCTCTCTTTCTTTCTTGCATCCAAGTATAATGTCTAGGGAAGAATATTTGATAACTGTCTAGGAATAATGTGACAACTGAGAGAAAATGTTCGAAAATGTTGTGTTTGATATACCTGTTTTAACATTTTATCTTGTAAGATTGTCCTTTTCGATTGTTTTACCGATATTGTTGATTTATTGTTGTAAATTTGTGTTTTTGTTTTGATTTTATATTGTGATGTTGGGCAAGGCCCCATGTGAGCCGCCCCGAGTCCCTTCGGGGAGATGGGGCAGGGTACAAGAATAAATTATTATTATTATTATTATTTGAAGTGCAGCTGTCTCAAATTTTTGCTATATCTTTGGCTACCTATGCAGATTAATAAATTATAAAGATTTGGGCTGTAGTATCAAAGACTAAAGCAAAATAACTTTAGATTTTGGAAAGACCTTTGAATGTGCCCTGTTTCTTATAACATTGCACCGTTTTGCCCTAATTAGTGTTTGGTCTATAGTAGTTCTAAACATTTCCATTAAAGATGTTATTACTTTGATCTGAACATTGTAGGTATGTTTAGCTCTGCCTTGTACTGTATTTTTTATTTAAGAGTTAAAGACAGTTAAGTAGTATTGTAACGAATGCATCAGCGGTGAGAATTTAATCTCTGGTATAATTTTGCTTCAGTTTGAAACAACCCTGACAGCTAAGGATCTGTTGTGAAGGAAAGCATGTTTCTAAAATATGTAAATTGATTCATTTAAAATTATTTCAGTTACTTTCCAAGAATAGAATCTTTCAAAGCAATTGCTTTGAAAGAGGAGGAAGGGTGGGTTTGGAGGGAAAGATTTTATATCTTTTTGAGGTAGTTATTCTTGATTACTTAGTCAAAGGATACAGATAGGGAAATTTAGAAACATTTTCACTTGGGAAATCCATTTATTTGAAAGGGTCCATAAACAATAATTTCCAATAAGGAGGGAAAATCATGCCAATCTATAAGAGTGAATAATCTGGGAATGATCTTCGTTGCATAAACCATCGACATGCCTTTAACAAAGAACACTCCTTCAAAGAAAAGGCACGCTCCTATCTTTTCTACACTCCAAAGAACAGTTTCATACAGCCCCAATCATAAAGTGCCCTAGGGTTAAAAGATGAACCTGTCAGTCATTCAGCCCCATCCCATTCTTTCATTTTCCCCAATACCTCAACTTCACAGAAATAAAGCATAAAAACTGATATTGTTTTTTGTTGTGGCAGAGACTAGGACTTGAACCAAATGACAAGAGCTTCCACCTAAATATCAGGAAGCATTTGGTTTTTGCTACAAGAACTGTTAGATAGCAGAATAGTCTGCCTTGGAGTGTTTTGGAAGTCTTTAAAAATAGGTTGGATAGGTTCCTTTTAGCAGTGCTTTGATAGTGCAATCCTGTATGGCAGAGAGTTGGACTAGATGGTCCATACAGATCCTCCCAACACTGTGATTATATTACCATTTTATTTGCCCTTGCTTTCAGAATCCTAAGCCTAGCATAGAGTTATAGTCAAGTCCAGCTTTATTTCTGATAATTTCTGAAGGGTCTTGCCTCAGCACCATGCTCAGTTTGGAGCAGTCCAGCTTGAGATTTGGGTTCAGATCTCTATGTTATAATTTATACAGTTCAGACCATCTGTCAATTTCAAATCTGAGTGGTACATATTGAGTTGGTTTTGACACTGAAAATATCTCATACACTTGATAAATTCCATCCATTCCTTACTTTAGCAATGAGTGACCTTGCGTGAATGGGATTCTAGATCAAGTGTACATACAGCAACACTGCAAACTGCAGTTGTTAACAACATTGTCCCGGCATTTTCTTAACATTTATCTACTTCAAACTGCATGAAGTAGCTAATTCTGAAGAATAAATTTCTCTTCTTTCAGTCTTAAATCCTTACCTTTTATTAGGCATCTGATTATAATCAGACAACCACTGTTGAATGAGGATATGTAAAACATGACCTTGTAGTCCTGTAGACATTTCTGCTGCCCTCCATTCTGTTGTTTTGCCTTTGAAGCACTTATCTACAGAAGCGATCCAAGGTTTTTACAATGCAAACCTGGATAACTGAAAACTACATTTCGTATTAGTACTCATAGTAATGAGTTTACACATACAAATAACCGGATTCATAGACTTAAGACCCTACTTGACCTCAACCTAGAGTACAATACCAATATCCACTAAAGGATGCTGAAAGTGTTTTATAACTACCACCTTGAATGCAATTCAGTTTTATCTTTAGCAACTGAAAAAAACAAAAGCTGATTTTTATGTAAATATATTAGTTCTGTTTGTTAATTGCATAAAAATCTGATGTTACCACTGTCACACTTCTGCTTCTTTGTGCTTCGAGAAAAACAGCTATTTGTATTCTATAATACTAATTGGAAACTGAGAATAGCAGATAATTATAGTTTCAATATATAGAGAAATAAGTCAAGAAAAATAACACAAAAAGAGGGTGTGCATATTTCTCTTCATTTGTAATGTGTGTTTTCTTTAATGTTGAATATTTCTCTGGGAAACATCTTTTTAAAAATGAAAATACTCCTTGATACTTGAAAATTTCACAACTCTTGTTTGAAACAAACTGTTTTTCTCTTCATAGAATCATAGAATAGTAGAGTTGGAAGAGATCTTGTGGGCCATCCAGTCCAACCCCCTGCCAAGAAGCAGGAAAATTACATACAAAGCACCCCTGTCAGATGGCCATCCAGCCTCTTGGGGATATAGACCACAATAATTAACAAAATGGACAAAACTTTCCTTTAAACAATTATCTCCTTTAGGAAAGATTTCTCACTCCCAGAATATGTTAGAATTTCATAGAATCATAGAATAATAAAGTTGGAAGAGAACACATGGGCCATCTAGTTCAACCCCCTGCCATGCAGGAAAATCACAATCAAAGTACCCCTGACAGATGGCCATCCAGCCTCTGTTTAAAAGCATCCAAGGAAGGAGCTTCCAAGTCCAGGGCAGCAGAAAACAAGCTTACTCCCTCCTCCTTGTCACATCCTTTCACATATTTTTACATCACTATCATGTCTCCTCTCAACCTTCTCTTCTGCAGCCTAAACATATACAGCTCTTTGAGACGCTCCTAATAGGGCATGATCTTCAGACCTTTGATCATTTTAGTCACCCTCCTCTGGACATCTTCCAGCTTGTCAATATCTCTTCAAAATTGTGGTGCCCAGAATTGGGCACAGTATTCCAGGTGAGGTCTGACCAAAGCAGAATAGAGGGCACCATGACTTCCCTTGATCTAGACACTACTCCTTTTGATGCAGCCCAAAATCCCATTGGCTTTTTTAGCTGCTGCATCACACTGTTGGCTAATGTTCAACTTTTTGTCCATGAAGACTCCCAAGATCCTTTTCATATGGACTGTTGTCGAACCAGGCGTCACTCATTCTGTATCTTTGCATTTCATTTTTTCTGCCTAAAGTTTAGTATCTTACATTTGTCCTTATTGAAATTCATTTTGTTAGTTTTGGCCCAGTTCTCTAATCTTTTGAGGTCATTTTGAATTCCTATCCTCTGGAGTATTAGCTATAGCTGGTGTTAACAGCAAATTTGATAAGATGTTGAACAGTACTGGGCCCAGGACCGAACTCTACAGCACTCCACTAGCCACTTCTTTCCAGGATTAAGAGGAACCATTGGTGAGCACCCTTTAGGTTCAATCGCTTAATCAGTTACAGATACACCTAAAAGTAGCATTGCCTAGCCCACATTTAACTAGTTTGTTTGGAAGAAGATCATGGAGGACCTTGTCGAAGGCCTTACTGAAATCAAGATATGCTACATCCACAGCATTCCCTGCATCTACCAAGTTTGTAACTCTATCAAAAAAGAGATAAGATTCATCTGGCATGACTTGCTTTTGAGAAATCCATGTTGACTTTTAGTGATCATAGCATTCCTTTCCAAGTGATTGCATACTGTGTCCTTAATTATCTGCTCCAGAATAATTACTGGTATTGATGTCAGGCTGACTGGACAGTAATTGTTTGGGTCCTCTTTTTTCCCTTCTTGAAGATCGGGACAACATTAGTTTTCCTCCAGTCTGCTGGGACTTCTGTTCTCCAAGAATTCCCAAAGATTATTGCCAGAAGTTCTGAAATGACTTCTGCTAGTTCCTTCAATACTCTTGGATATAGTTCATCTGGCCCTGGAGACTTGAATTCATTTAGAGTAGTCAGGTATTCCTGGACTACTTCTTTACTTACTTTGAATTGCATTTCCCCTATTATTTCATCTGCTTCATACAAGCTATGCACCAATCTCCTTTTGGGAGAAAACTGAGGCAAGGAAGGTGTTGAGCAGCTATGTGTTTTCCCTATCCTTTGTTAGCATTTCACAAAATTCTCCATGCAAAGGCCCTACCATTTCCCTTTTCTTCCTCTTTCTACTGACATAATCAAAGAACCCCTCTTTTACACGGAACAATGGCTTCAAACTACAGGAAAGAAGATTCCACCTGAACATTAGGAAGAACTTCCTCACAGTGAGGGCTGTTCGGCAGTGGAACTCTCTTCCCCGGACTGTGGTGGAGGCTCCTTCTTTGGAGGCTTTTAAACAGAGGCTGGATGGCCATCTGTCGGGGGTGCTATGAATGCGATTTCCTGCTTCTTGGCAGGAGGTTGGACTGGATGGCCCATGAGGTCTCTTCCAACTCTACTATTCTATGATTCTATGATTCTATCTATTTTAATCTCTCTGGCAAGCCTGAGCTCATTTTGTGCTTTAGTCTTACAAACCTTTCCCTTACATATGTTGGTTATTCATTTGAATTCCTCTTTGAAGATTCCCCCCCCCCCTTTTCCCCCTTTTTTCATTTCTTGTGCATGTCTTTTTTTAATCTTAGCTCAGTTAAAAGTTATTTGGACATCCATTCTGGTTGATTTACACTTTGCATATTTTTTCTCCTTGGTGTCACTGTTTGCCATTATGCCTTCAGTATCTCACCTTTAGGAAATTCCCATCTATCTTCTCTTTTAGTATTCTAAAAGTAGTACTTATTGTAGTATTCCTATCAATATAACCACACTCAGTAGTTCCTTAAATTTTATGAAGTTAGGTCTCCTAAAGTCTAGAATGCATGTTTGACTTCTCTTAGTTTCACCCTTCATTTGTAACTGCAGGAACACATAGTCACTCCCACTTAAGGATCTCATCAATTCCACTCCATTGAACAGATCCTCAATGTTGGTTAGGATCAGGAATAACTGATTCCCTTCTTGCTTCTTCTACCTCCTGGACAATAAAACTGTCTGCAAGGCAAGTGAGGAATTTCTTGGACTTTGTACTCTTTGAAAACAAACTTTCCCCCACTACTACTATGTCCCATCTTTCTGTATGTTTTGCCATCTGCTCAAGGAAGGCTTCATCCAGTTCTGCAGTCTGACTTGGAGGTTTGTAGTAAACCCCCAGAACTACATCTTTTTCTGTCCATTTCTTAGGAAAAGAGAAAACAAGGTCTTAATTAAATAGTTTTCACTGGGAATCTTCTTGCTACTATCATGCCTGTGTTTCAGAATCAGAAAACTCACTGCCATGATCATCTTTCATATATAGCAGGAATTACCATTGCTGCAGTCTAAAAAGTGCAACAGCCAACAAAGCTTATGAAACTACTGCTTCATTTTAGGCAATTAGTCCAGTCCACTATAGTCTTTATCTCAATACAGGCTAGAACTACATAGCAAATAACTGTTTGCTACCACTCACTACAAATTAATTCAGCTCTATTCTAGCTTTTGATCCCTTTTGACACATCCCAAAGCATGAGGGCATAATTATCCTACTACAACTGGCATAGGTCTCCTGTCCAGATTTATATTTTCTCTTCCACAGTTCTAAGCCCTCCTCTCAGTCCTCTTTGGGATACTTAATATCTTGTTTAATCTCTGTCCTGTTTATTTCATAGCAGATAAACACAAGGCTCTCTCTGTGTGTATTGCATGAGCAATAAGCTGAGAATACATGAAATCTTCAGAATTCTGTCATTCAGTCAACCCAGTGGTTCTCAACCTGTGGGTCCCCAGATGTTTCGTCCTTCAACTCCCAGAAATCCTAACAGCTGGTAAACTGGATGAGATTTCTGGGAGTTGCTGGCAAAAACACCTTGGGATCCACAGGTTGAGAACCATTGAGTCAACCCATCAAAAGCTCCACCCTATATGCACCTGAACAAAGGAAATCTTTATAGACTCAGCTTCAAGGTTCTATCTTTTTTCTATTCCTCCTGCCTGGGATATCATACTCCATTCTATTGAGTGGTGTTTCTTGGAGGACATTGCTTATGAGGATCCTGTTGAGTTGTGAAAGTTCTCAGCATGAGCCCCAGATTCAATATCACAAATTCAGTCTAGTACCTTAGCTATTGTGACACCTAATCAACTCTTCCTCCTCTGAGTTGTAATGTAGAACCATGATAACTGATCACTGATTGTTTACTTCACCTCCACAAGCAAAAGGCAAGACAGTCAGAGCTACTTAGATAATTAATGGTAAACTGCTGTGAACTGCTAGGTTTATTTCGGTTGTTAATTTTGAAGAGTCATGCACCGTGTCTCATCTGATTTTTGCACAAATTCTGTGGTCCTGTTGAGTAAAATCATTATCATCATCATCATCAATATCACCATCATCATCATCATCATCATCATCATCATCATCATCACAATAATAATAATAATTTTATTTCTTACCCACCTCTCCTTGTGGTGCCAAGTGGGTTACAATATAGCTAAAAGACATAATCATTGTAAACAATCTATAAAATACACATATTAAAATGTATTTCTATAAAATACATGTTGAAATACACAGACAAAGATTAAAACACAAGTTTTAAATTTATGATTAAAACTGACTGGGTAGACCTGCCAGAAGTGATAAGTCTTCAGATGTTTTTTCAATTCCAACCACTCATTAAGCTAATATTCCACAGTTTTGGGGTGGCCGATAAAAAGGTCCTCTGGGTGATAGTTGCTAGTCGAGTTCTGGTAGACTGGACCTCAGTGTTCGGGGCAAATTGTACTGGAAAAGGTGAACCTGTAGGTAACCTGGACCAAAACCATGCAGGGGTTTTAAAGGTCAAAACCAACACTTTGTCCTTTGCTCAGAAACTAATTGGCATCCAGTGGAGTGACTTTAGTATGGGTCACTCCTTGATGCTCCTATAACCAGTCTGGCTGCCTTATTTTGAACCAATTGGAGTACAAAGATAGCCCAATGTAAAGCGCATAACAGAGGTCCAACCTTAAGGTTACCAGTGAGTGCACTACCATCTTTAGGTAATAAAAGCAGCATATCTATATGTTTCATTTGTGTTCAACTTGTTCAATAGTGCTTACTGTATATGGATAAATGGAAAAGACTCCAGTTGTTTTTTTGTTTTTTTTGCAGAAACAGAAATTTTATACAAATTAACTTTTAACCAGATTGTGAAACTTCTGAATAAATAACAAGAGAAGAAACACCCCTTAATAATCCACTTGGCCTCTAGGACCTGTGCCAGAGGTGAGATCACTCAAGGGGAAACACTAAATGATTGCAACCAATACTGCAATGATGTGATTTGCATAAAGTGTTTGTAGGACTGGGATTTTCGTTACAATACTAATTGAAAAGTTAGTATAGAAGTAGTGACACTTTTGCACTCTAAGAAAATGTACAGCTCTTAATCAAAGCAATCACCTTTAGACTTCCTGGTTCAAAGGCAAGTTTGCATCAGAACAAATAAATCCAGGTCTTAACCCAGACCTGTTGAGACACAGGCAGCCGGCTTTCCTAAAGCTCTTTATAATTATATAAGAATAGCCCCAGAAGTTGTTTCTAGCCTCTCCCAAACTTTCACCTGCACCCCACCCTCCAGTCCTCCAATAGTTGCATTTTAACATGGCTGCCTCACACAGGTAAGAAATGTAGGTAAAGTTCTAGTGTTATATGCTAGGGAATCCTAATTTACATATTTAAGTGTAACCTCGAACTTGCTCATGAAACTGAATTTCTACCAAATAAAAATGGATATTGGATCAAACTGCATTCTATCCAGGCCAACATTTTCTTTCAATAGATCTCAAACTTGAAAATGTATGTCTTAAAGGCAATTTGGTATTTAACATCTGCTACTGCATATCTTGCATCTGACACTTGGATTCCATTACTCTACTAGTATTGTTTTCTATGGCTCCTGAAGAATTTCATGTTTTGCATTGACAGACACTCTTGGTTGAAAATGGGTGTTACCATGAGGATGATGAGTTATTATCAAGGAGAAGAAAAAGGTAGAATCTTAAAGGACTTGTCATTCCAGTCGAGCAAGAGTAAATACACTGATTTATTTATGACTGAGCTCAACTTCCTTCTTTAAAAAAATAAGTTTATGTGTGGGTGGGGGGGTTGTTGTGTTAAGAGAAATGTTCCCAGAGGGTGTGTGTATTCTAATACTACTGCTTCAGTTAACATTAGAATATTGTCTTGTAAACAGCAATAATATATTATATTTATTGCCTTGCAATCTGAAATCACAGTGTTTTGGTTCCACATTTCGGTAGGTTGAGCAACCAAATATGTCCTTTGCTTTCCTTAATGGGAAGGAGTTGGTTAAGAAGGGACGTGAGCTGTTTGTTACGAGACCATTGTTACACTATAACAATGGAGCATGTCATTCACAAACTGGTTTAATTAAAACAAAACAACAGAGCAGCAAGGAAATGAGTGTGCTGGATATACACATTGATTTCTGAATGGGCTTTTCCTGCACAGTTGTTTCACATTTGCTCACTTTTTTAAAAAAAGTACACGATAGTAAATGTGATCTCTTCAGACAGATAAGTTACAGTATTTGGGTTTGTGAATCTATGGGATTAAATCCATATTTGATATCACAAAGAAGCTGGTTTCATATACTGTCCATTTATTAACAGTTCTGTTGCCAAGTTTCAAAATAACAGTAAGGGACAATTGAAATTCAGGACATGGAAAGCTGACAATCAGGAATGAGCTAAGTTTGTGTTCTAGCTATTAAAATTAGCATATTGTCCATGTTAATAAATTACATGATGCATACATTTCTCTCTTTACTAAGGGACCACATCCCCAAATATGAGATTTTTTAGCAATTTATTTAATCTATAGAAAAGGTAAAGCTTTCCAACCTTTGCATAGGGGATGTCTTTTTATACACTTCCCAAACCTATAAAGGAGTTCCTAGCCTTCAGATAGGGTACTCCATTATAATAAGGGACACCTGGCAATCCCAGTTAACAGAGTTAACCCAAATGTGTGGGGAAACACAACAGGCCTGCCCTCTTCTTTATCCTTTTCCTCCAGTCAAGCAGCCTCTTTATGAGATTGAGAACCCTCTGACACTACACAGTTATGATAATTCCAGATGCTTGAAGATCACCAGAGGCTTTCACACTATACAGTTATAATTCATTGTATGAAATTCTGGGCTTTTTTCATTTGATAAAGCACTAGAACTCTCTGGCTGAGAATTTTAAATGCCCTTTCTAACATTGCAGACCTTTGATAGCAAAAGTGGAATCAAAGTTATAGTATGAATGGCTTCATTTGGGGGAAGGCTACTATAGGAAAATGTTCCATAGACCAAGAGCTCTCTTTCAGACAAAGCTTTTTAACTAATAGTTGTGTGTCCAAATGGAGAGCCAGCGGAAACAAATGGATACATACAACTTAATCAATGAATTATATGGTTTTCATCTTTGTTTAAAGATCTTCAAGTTATAAAATAATCCCAAATATATGTTTCATCTTAATCTCAGATAAATTGTGGTTTTAATCTTAGGAATGTTGTGATTGGGACTGCTAGTGGAAAACAGGTGCAGAGTTTAGTAAGTCTTTTAATTTTGGTATTTTCAAGTGGAGGGTAAGATAATAAAAATAACTAGGATAATGTTGCTTATTAATGTATTGACTACTGTATATACTCGAGTATAAGCCTAGTTTTTCAACCCTTTTTTTAGGACTAAAAAAGCCCCCCTCGGCTTATACTTGGGTCAGGGTCCTGGTTGGCTTATATTTGGGTCAGCTTATACTCGAGAATATATGGTACATTTATTATTTTTCTCTATTATTATTAGTATTATTACATTTATTATTTTTCTCTATTATTATTGCTACTATTACATTTATTTTACTCTATTTTTATTATTACTATTAATACATTTATTATTTCACTCTGATCTTATTATTATTACATTTATTATTCTACTCTATTTATTATTACATGTATTATTTTCCTGTATTTATTATTATTATTACATGTATTATTTTACTCTATTATTATTAAAAGGATACATAAGCACATTTACATTGAAGAAGATGAGAATAATGATTTAATCAGAGTTGGACCGTCTTATCTTAAATTAGAGCTTGATGTAAATATTCAAAAACATTTAACCCACTGATGCCTCAGTTAATGTAATTTTTGGTATCTATTTTTATTTCTGAAATTTTCCACCCTCGGCTTATACTTGAGTCAATGATTTGCCAGTTTTTTTTTTGTAGTAAAATTAGATGCCTCGGCTTATATTCGGGTCAGCTTATATTCGAGTATATACGGTATATTGATTTCCTCCCCACTTTGTAAATAAATAATTTTCATCACAATCTGAATGTTAGCATTGTATCTTAGTGGTGAAATTCCCACTCATGAACCATTTGAATAAGAAAATGGATACCTAGGAACTTTAAAAAATGTACTGCCTTCAGAGCAGTGGAATTAGCAGAGACCCATAATCTTCATATGTGTTCTTTTAATAGTCATAATAGCTAAGCTTCGTGTTGTAATGCATCTATGTAAATAAAGTGGTCCTGACACTTCAACTCTAAGAACTTTATCACACCAGCCTGTTGTATTGTAGCAATCATACCATTAAAACGTTATTCCTCTCCCATTTAATACTATAAAAATGGGAAGTGGAAGCAAATGGAGAATACCGGTTTGACAATCGTCTCTGTCACACTTCTCAGTCCACTTTGTGCTGTTATGTTCCTTTGACAGTCCATGGTCTTACTTTCTCTTCTGTATCACCTGCTTACCCCATCTTCTTCCTTTCTATGCTCTATTGAGCAAGTGCATGCCTTTTAATTTTTAATGTTTATTTTTCCTGCAATTGCACAATTATAGTAAAACCCTCAAATAAAAATATTGCTCAAACAGATTGGGAAGGGCAAGTTTTTACTTTTGAGACGGTGGTTAATGCTTGTTTGGTTAAGGCAATTGCAAAGTAGGTAGGAGAGGCACTACTGATAGGATTTTATTTTTTCCTGAATGAAAACTGAGGCTTCTATGAGTGCAGAAATTATTGAACAGGGGAGGTATATTCATTTTCTTTCTATTTCAGGGAGTGTTTCTGTTAGGCAGAACCATGAGATGAAAATAGCAGTTGAGGGAAAGCAAAAGGGCACATGTAGACATGGCCAGAAAGGTGGTGGGAAGTTTTCCTTCAACTATCTAGTAGAGAAAAAAAACCAAAAACAAGTGCTTCAACACCATCACTGCTGAACGGAGAGAAACAGAAACCAATCAGAGGTGCTGGTTGTGGGAGACCCCATAATTGCCACAATTCTGTGGCAGAAAGCATTGAATATAGTGGACTAAACCAAAGTGATGTCCTCTCCCATCTTAGAGCGCCTACAGCCACCCTAGTCACATCTGACTAAATTCTGCCTCCTGCCACTTAGCAGCAATGGTGACAAAGCACTTGGTCCTTCTTCCCAGGCGATCTGCGCCTGCGTCCAGCAACTTCAGGCGAAATGGGTGATCTGAGCTGTGCACATGCGCACAGCTCAGATCGCCCAGTTCGCCCAAGGCTTCTGAAGCAGATCGCTGGCCCAGGATCTGATCCCAGGTTTTCTGCTTTAAACTGGATTATAGGAGTCCACACTGCCAGATAATCTGGGATAAACAGAAAACCTGGGATCAGATTCTGGGATATAGGGCCTGTCTGGAAGGGCCACGAGACAGTATCCAAGTGTTGAGCTGCCTTCTTTAGCTTTGCTGGGTTTGGGCATCTCTATATTACAGTTGATTGGTGTTCTGAGTGAAGGGCAAATGTGAAGTGTACATCCACAATTCCTGCACGTGCTATCCTTAAAGATAGTCTCAGATGCTGCTGGTTAATATAATATACAGCAGACAGGTTTCCTAACAGAAACCATTCACTAAGCAGTAAATAAAATGCATTTAAAATATTGCAAATAAAATTTCTCACTCAGTTGTTTAAAATTATATTTAGCTATTGTTTTAAACAAATTATTGAATTGTTTTATTGGTTTTTGGGTTTTTGTTCTATTGCTTTTTGACTTGCATTGTAAACTAATCAGGGACAAACATTTATGAACAGTAGTATACAAATGCCTCAAATAAATGAATAGATCTCCAGGTGGTTGGTCAGCATGTGCCGGTAGCATGTGATCTCACAGATTTCAGTATTAGTTTGGCCCTGTGAGCCACATGTAAACCTTTTATATAAATTCTAGGACTGTAATTTTAATACAACGCAAAACCTTTAATCCACACTATTTTGTTCAGCAGGTAACTTTGGTGCCAGCTAAGCAGTCTTTCTCTTCAAGCCCTGTCTGTTTCAATTCTCTGTTTGATAATGTGAGAGACAGATGGTCAGAGTAATCCAATTCTTCTGCTAGTGTGTGAAGGCCATTTTTCGGCTTGGTTAAATAATCCATTTAACATCTAAATATTTTAGGATATGATAGGTAACTACAGGTCAGACATTTCAGCTTAGTGAAAAGTGTGTACGTGTGAGTTCCAGTACTGGTGTTGAAAATGAATCCCTGGACTAAGTGTATATTTAAAGTTACCATTGTTTTATACCTGGCTTAGGGTGTTCCTCTATCCTCTTATAAAAAAACAAAGTAGATTATGAAAATCAAGCATTTGTCTCACTTTGGTCTATGGACAGAATCAGGAATATGGGTAAGAATAAGGGGTAAAAGGAACACTCAAAAATCTCAACCATCTTGCAAAAGGATTTAGGGTGAAGGATATGTAGCCATGTGGCATTTTAATCTTTTGCCATGAACACAATATTGCTTATGTTTACATGATCCATACTATCAGTGATATAAGGGGAAAAAACCCAGAAAATGGTTCCAAGGACTTGGAAAAAAATGAAATTATTTTGGTGAAATTATAAAAGATTTACTGGGAAAGTAGTTTGTTATTTCCAGGGGCCCTTCCAGACAGGCCCAAAATGTGGGACCTGTATTGCTTTTACCTGAGGCATCCAAATGACGCCTCAAGTAAAAGCAAATTAATCTGGAGAAAACTGGGATTTCCCACTTTATTCTGGATTAATAAAACACCTAGAAAGAGCTGGACCTTAAGCTAAGGTCAGGATCTTTCCAGGTGTAGGCCCTGCTTCTGCAGTCCCGGGAAGCAATCCTCACATCCATCCTGGTTCTTCGGGCTCCTGGAACCCAAATGAGTGGGAAGGTACCCACCCCCTTCCACATTCCCACCCCCAAATTACCTGCAGAGTACTTTTCAGAGGGGCCTGCACAGCAAGCAGGCCCTTCGGGTAAATTCTTTTAGGGGGGAATAGGGGCTGTATGCATCTAGCCATCCCCTGACGGAAAGCCCAGGGTTTGGGTTGGGGGTGGAGACAGAACCCAGGGAGGAAGTGGGTTAACATAACCCACTTCCCCTCAAGTTTCTGCTCTATCTGGAAGGGCCCCAGGATGGCAGCAGAGGTGTTGAGTAAACCCAATGCCACAGGAAGAGTGAATCTAATCTTAATTTTATTGATGCTCTTCCTGCTGCTATTCCATGTCGACCTGCAATCTGATGATGTTGACTCTCTGAAGAAGTAAGTCTCACCACTGGGACAGTTCCTCTTCAGTTTGGAAGAGCAGAGAGAGCAGCAGAGGTAAAAACAAGAATAGATTTAATGCCCACAGAGTGCTGGACCTACTGGTCACATATGCTCTACAAAAATGCAAATGTCCTCCTCATAAATGCAGACAATGAAGGGAATAGATGACCAGGCCATGGTTGTTTTTTTCATTGTACATTAGAGTCATTTAAGAGCTCCAATAAGAATCAAAATGGAACTTCTACAAGCTCCATTCAACAGGAGATATATCATGATTCTGAGGATCTAAAATAGGGCTCAACACTACATCTTGAAAATAATCCAACTCTTCCTTGGCCATGGTGTCTCAACCCTGGGTGGCATGTGATTCAGCAAAGCTTCCATGGGCTGAGTGTGTAGCTTCCAGGACATCTACCAATCCCTCACTGTAAAAACCCCTGCCTCCAAAATGGAGATTCCCCCTAAAAGTCCTCAGGATATGCTGCATGTGTGAAGAAGAGCAAGACTTTTTGTGAGGGACAGAAAATACATTTTACAAAACTGATCACTTCTGATTTTGAAGAAATGAAATGTGAAAATAAAACCCAAAGAAATCCAGGAAGCTTGAAATAGGCATTGCCAAGAAGTCCTTCATGGGTGCCCATGTCTGTTCTAGGATCTTAAAGCCATGCCTACAATTTTAGAAAAACTGTCAGCAAGATTATTTGGAAATGCAGTTGTATGATGCAAATTAATCTGTGGTTTTCAGCACAAGTATAATTTTGTGATCATGTATGAAAGCAGGGATTTTCCTTACTATTGAAAGTAATTCTTAATGGGCCCCAATTAGACAGATACATTTTCTTTATTATGTTGCTACTTTCATTATTCCCTGCTCTTAAAACTGGCATGAGTAGAACGATCATGGTGAATTTAACTAATGCAAAGAGTATATACTCACTTTTTAACGGTAGTGACTGTGTATTGTATGTCAGATAATGTATGTTGACAGAAGACATTACTGCTACAATGGAGGGTGTGCTTTTAAAGCAAGGTGAAACACATGTATTTGAAAGATGTTTCCTTTTTTCTGAACTTAAACTTAGACCTCACACCACAAGCTATGTAAATAAATCTTGGCTACAGTGAAAACAGACAGCTTGGAGGCTGCTGCTTTGCCTCTTTGCATTGCAGAATACCGGAAGAGCTAGCCACTGCAAGCGGCCTTTCTCAAAACATATTTACAAGAAATAAAATTAAGTGACAATCTGGCATGAATGCCCTTCCTCTCTTTCTTATGGTTATGCTGTATTTGGACAGCTGGACTCTTTGGAATAGCACACCTATGGTGCCATTCCAATATTGTCAGATGGTTGCTTTGCAGCCTTTGGCCAGTTTCTCCAGTAGATTATGGGTTAAGAGAAGCATAAAGGCAAGTGGATGGATTTTTGAAGGTTAACATATGTGAGTGTGAATTAGCCCAGGCTTTTGGTGTGAGGCTGGAGGTGTTGGAGGTAGCTCCAGGCAATGAAGGTGCAATTAGTACTGCAAATTTCTCATTCCAACATCAAATGAAGTGATTTATGGTTCTGGCAAATATAAAAGCTAGAGTGGTTCACTGATCATAGTGTTGAAAATAAGAGTGAACAGAACAACAACATACCTGCCACCCCAGTGAACTACACTTCCCTGATAGTGCTAGCAAACACTTAGGCCCCATCCACACAGTGCCTAAGAAACAGGAGTTCTAGTTTCAAAAATGGGGGAAGGGTGGGGATACGACGTCAGTGGAAAACACACGCTAATTCGCTATAAAGGAGGGAAGCTGTGGGATAAAAGATCCCCTTTTATCCCGTTTCTAGCAGAAAGATACTGCTTTGCATGTCTGTGTGACTTTGCATGCCAGAAAACATGTGTTTTCCTTCCCTCCCCCTGTGGAAACTGCTCTGGCTGATGTCCGTCCCTTTTAAAAAGCCTGAAATAGCTGAATAGCTGATTGGGCTGTCAAATGGACACACAGCTGATTGAAAGGAAGCACGAATGGAGTGCAATTAGAAACTCTTAATTACCACTGTAAACACTCTAACACAGTAAACAGAGTTTTAATAAATAATTAGGGGAAGAGAGAAATCAGGCAGAAGATTTTTTTTTAAAAAAAACCCCGCTGTTATACACTGATCTGTATATGCACACATGTGAATATGCTTGTATTCATTCGATTAGATATGTGCATATATGGATCAGCACATAATCATATACTTAAAAAAACTTCTGGCAAGAATCTCCCATCTGCCATCCATTTTATCCCAAGACACAGAAGGAAAACCATTGAAGATGGTGAGGGAAGAAAACCCAAGATTGGCAGGTCAGGTCCACTCTGAGGTCCCAGGTTGTTTTGACCCTCTTTTAAACCCTGCATTTTGGAGGTGTCTGGAAGTCCCCTTACTGTCAGTTATTTTGTGTTGCTATTTTGAGAAGGATTCTAATAAAATAGAGCTATTTGGGGATGGTGGAAGATTCTGAGGGCTTTCTCTGAGGACAGAGTTTCCGGCCTCAATTCAAAGTGCAGGTTATAATCTATAAAACCCTATATGCTTTGGGTCCAACCTATTTTCAAGACCATATCTCTTTCTATGAACCAGCATGGAATCTTAGAGCTATCGGAGAGGCCCTCCTCTCGGTCCCACCTCCGTCCCTAGTACAGTTAGTGGGGATGACAGCGAGGGCCTTCTCAGTGGTGTCCCCCCCCCCCCCCCCCCCGTCTGTGTAATGCCCTCCCAAGGGAGATCAGGATAGCCCCCACTCTGCAAGCCTTCTGCACACAACTGAAGGCATGGTTGTTTCAACAAACCTTCGACCATATTTAGATGCCTTTAATAAATATGTGAAGACCCATAGATGTCACCAAGCACTTTACATTATTAGATTGGCTATTGTTGTTTTATATCTGCAGCTATTGCTGTATTTTATTGATTTTCACCAAGGGGTTTTATGAAGTGAGATATTTATATTGGCTGTTATTATTTTCTGTCATTGTTTCTGCAATTTTTGTATTTTGTATGTGGTATTTTTGAGTGAGAGATGGGCTGGCAGAATTTTGAAGACTGACAAAAGTCTCAAGGGTCACAAAACTGGGCCACTTATAGCCCATGCATTGCACTTTGTCCACCCATTTTATAAGATCGCTCTGAAGATGAAATGGGTGAATCCTTGAAGAGTATGGAAGGAAGAAATTATTTACCCAGAAATCCAAATGGTGGCCATGCAAATAAAAAAAGAATTAGATTGGCCTGGTGTCATGATCCCCATCTCATGCCATCTCCGGACACAGAGTGCTGACACAGAACACATGGCCATGGGCCAAAAGGGAGGACAGGACATATGAACCAGCCATAAAACTCAATTGCCTTGAGATGAGGGGGAAAGGGACTCTGGAATGTGGGAATGGGCAACCTACAGGTGCCGGGACTCTAAGAATGATTTCTAAGCTAGGGCCTATATAAATGGGCAGTAGAGTAGACTCTTGTATTCCGAATAATAAAGCCGTATGGTATCTTCTCATTGTGTGTCTTGGTGTATTCTTCCGAAGAAGACTAACCCACAGCAACACAGCTGGAGCTGAGAAGCCTTACACCTGGCATGTTACACTAAGGGTCTTGTAAAAGCTGATTTAGAATAAAGGTTAAGTATAAAACAGAACATTCTGGTTTAAATATTGCCCTTGCTGATATATTATATATTTAATAAATAAATATCTGGAGCTAAGAAAAAAAAAGAACAAGAATTCACAAAATCCTCAGCCAATCATCCGCACATAGTTCTGGAAGCTGTTGTTCAAAAAGGTAACTTGGCCAAGCTCTGTGAATTTCCCACATCTTCAATTCCAAAAGTAGCAAGCAGTGCAAAATGGTAAAAATATTATATAAAGATGTAAGACATTTAGTAGGTAAACTAGACAGCGGCAGCTAAAGAGAAACGACTCAGTCTCAAATGCTGAAAAGTTTTTAACCCAAGATAATTAATCTAACAGCCCACTAAAATCCACCCCTGAAAATAGAGAAAATAAGGTTGCCTTATATGGAGAAGAGCAATTTGATGATACTGATACTGACCAAGGAAAATATAGAAGAAGAGAACCATGATTTAAGACTATGGAAAAGACCTGAGGTTTGAAAGACTGTAAGTCTTAGTGCAATTATTTCATGCTAAAAAAAACTTTATGTGAGATTGAACTAATTATAGCAGATGGAAGGACTAGATTCAATGTAATTTTAGAAAATTAAGCAGATTTTTTGTGATAGTTGAGATTTTTGAGAAATTTGAAGATGAGGATAATTGGTTTAAAAAACACCAACATTGTTCTGCAAGAAAACATAGTAATAAGGGGAGATGGAGGGTAAGGTTTAATATACTACACTGATTTGGAAAGATATTATAATACAGTGAACTCAGGGAATAATGCAGCATGTTTTATAAATAGAAATAAAATAGTTAATGAAATAATATGACCTTGTTGAGTGGTTTTGCAAAATTCTGAGGGATTATTGGGGGGATATTAAAATTAGGATTTGAAGGAATAGTAGGATCAAATATTATGTAGAAGTTCATGTAGCAGTAAATGGTAGAGCAAGTATGATATTTTAGTAGTTACAATGATTACTCAGAAAGTTGGAAGTCATTTGTCTTCCTTGGATTTTTTTTTTTTTGTATAATGTTTGTATGGCTTAGTTTAGTTTGTAGTTCATAGTTGTTTTCTGTAGTTTTACCTTGTATATTGTTTTGGATAGTAAAAACTGTACGTGTTAATTTTTAAAAAAATGTTTAAGGAAATCCACAATCCTCTAGTGCTGTCATGATGAACAAAAAGATAACGGAGGGCAAATACTTTACCAGCACTATGCAAACAATATTTTTGATTAGAGGTAGATAGAATATTCAAAAAAATTGAAATATATATTTTAATAGCATGTTTTTTAGTATCATGAAACCCTGAGAAGAAGAATTTTAAACTTTGCAGTTTAAGGTTTATTCTGTAAAAAAAAATGAAAATGGCTGTTTCCCACAGGAAAAAAAGATAATTTCTTTATAGGAAATTGTATATTTTGTTTAAAAAATGATATTTCTATGCACAAGTATTGTCTTCACAGAAAAAACTGTTTTCTACACAAAACATCTGTAGTTTGGTCACTCTTACAATGAAAATACATAATATTTATACGCAATATACATGTATACACAATATTTTTAGCAGTTTTGTGCACGAAACAAAGCTTGTATACCACCAGAAAGGAAACGTGTCACTATTTCAGCACTCTTATGAGCAATTTTGGTTTTTGGAGTATTTTGGTAAGGTATAGTCAACCTGGAGCCCCTGGTGGCGCAGCAGATTAAACTGCTGAACTGCTGAACTTGCAGAATGAAAGGTCGCCGGTTTGAATCCTGGGTGGGGGGTTAGCTTCGCTGTTAGCACTAGCTTCTGTAAATGTGAGTAGATCAATAGGTACCACTCCAGCAGGAAGGTAATGGTGCTCCATGCAGTCATGCCGGCCACATGACCTTGGAGGTGTCTATGGACAATGCCAGCGCTTTAGCTTAGAAATTGAGATGAGAACCAATCCCCAGAGTCGGACATGACTAGACTTAATGTCAGGGAAAAACCTTTACCTATGGTCAACCTATATCATTATAGTATTTGTATAGCTGGTTACATTAATCAATGAGGCTATGTCTTCTTTATAAAATAGGGGCTTTGATTTAATTGCTATTGAATCAAAAGGTCTCATCTAGTTGGAACAAGCAGTTGGATCCAGGCCAAAATATGATACTTTAACTAATGTGCTTCTGAACTCTTTACTGTGCTTCTGAACTCTTCTACCAAAGCTTATGACTCACAACCTATTTAGCCCTTGTACTTGTAATTAAGCTACTGGGTCAGAGCTATCTTAAGCTTGTATACTTCTATTAGCATAAATAGTCTGTGAATAGCAATGAGAGACCACAACTTTGAAATAATTTGTTCAAGAAGACTCCTGTTAAAGCATGCAATAGAGAGGACTCTCTCAGGTATAAAAGATGGGTCTTTTTCGGTCATCCTTTTGATGTTGGTTTATGGGAGAAGGGTAGATATTAATTTGTGCTAGTGACTAGAAATACAGAACTGAAGAGTACCAATCATTCCACATAAATGAATAGGAAGTGAAAAAGTGTTACACTGCATGTGTAGAAGTGTGTGGAGGACGAAATTAATCATGTTTTATAATGCATTGGATACATTTACTTCCAAACTAGGCTTGTCAACTCTTAAAAAAAAAAGAAAACAACCCAACAATCTCCACTCTGTTGTTCTTAGGATGAGCTTAACATTAAGAGGTTATGATGTTTTCAATATATATCCTTCTTTTTGTAACAACATGTAGTCTTTAACTCTAAATGAGAAAGATCCCACAGAGTTTGACATAGTGTCCAAATCAAAAGCCCATTGATGTTTTTCCTAGAACAAAAATAAAAAATAAAATGTACTTCTCTAATTAATTAAGGTTACAATCCTGTGTACATACACATTTGGATAAAAGTCTTACTGAGTTCAGAATGGATATGGACTTTATTGCACTGAATGTGAATTTTTTATACATACCTCATTCATTCAAGGATAGTATTTTGTGCACTACACCACCCTAGTATATATCAGGCTTCTGTGTATACAGTTAAAATGTATATTCAATACAAGACTTGCGTACTCATGAGATTTGACAGGATTTGTTTCATAATTGAGAATTGCCTTAAAAACAAGCTCTGCGAACACACACGCACACACACTAGTCTATCTATGGTATCTATGCAAATCTATGGTATCCTCAGTTCTAATTTTTTTCTGTACGTTCTCTCCCCCAAATGTTCAAGCTTCAGCTTTAGAATGCAAATTTACATAAAATATTCAGATAGACCATCAAGATAATGTAAGTAGAGTTGGAATGAATTGCCTGTTTATGGAATATCATTCCCTTGGGCCGATTTTTAAAAATGCAGGCATATGATTTAAATATTGTTTGATTATGGAATCCTTACTGTCTGACAGACGTATGTGTGAACCAACTTTACTGAAGAAATATCCTGTTCGTGGCTAGAATGAAAGTTGTGCCTGTTGTGTTATGTAGTGGTAGCCTGTTCATGTAAGCAAAACTTTGTGTTGCTGATACCAAACCATCAGGATATAAAAAGAACCTTACCAGACATCTCAAGGGTCCATTACGTTGTCCACACAAATAATGATAAATGTCTAGGAAGCCTACAAGCTTCCATCATGTTACTTCTGAAGACAGAACTTCTAATTAAGTATCATGTATAATAATTATTCTTCATGAATTCATTTATGAAAAGCTCTTGTTGAAGTCATTAATTCTACTCAATTCCGATAATGTCCCAGAAAGCATAGTCATACTCCCCTTTTGCCAAAGCAAAGGGAAGTGGCCAAAGGTGAGCACTTAGTCAGTCCTAGGTGACCCTAAAGAAAGCACTATACCCTGCTCTAGTTTCCTCATACCAGCACCATTTCAGGCCTTTATGAATGCCTAGGTGTCTAACCTTTGAGTTGACATTGGCTCATTATCCTCTCCAAGCAATGGCCCTTGATTTATCCATCGATCATTTCAAAATCCATAATTTTGGTTCCAATTGTTTTTTGTCTTATACATGAAGTGAACGTGAACTCATGTATACATGAGTATATGTGGTAATTTAAAAGTTATAATCCAATTTCAAAAGAATCTAATAACAAAAGATTTAGAAGATGTTCAGATGAATAATACAAAACAGAGCAATAATAATAATAATTACTGGGCAGAGGAAGCCTCTATAAACAAGTATGCTTTGAATTCATTAAAATAACTTAAAGCTTACCACAGTTGCTTTCAAGCTATCAAGGGGAAAGTGTTCCTGAATATGGGTGCCCTCACTGAAAAGGCCTGGCAATAAAGCCAAGAGTAAAAAATAATAATGGAAGGAGGTCTGCTAAGTAATCTTCTCCCAAAGTGTACATTAAGAGCAAGACCTGATTGTAATTCAGTAACTAATAGGCAGTTGTATACATGATGACTGTATGTTTTATTCAACTTTATGACCATGCATCAGGCTGACTGATGAAACAATTCTGAAACTCAGCAGCCTCCTTTAGAAGTCTTTATTAATAGTTCTGTTTTTATATATGATTCAAAACAAAGAGTATCATAAAGCTCCCCTTTCTGATAGAGAGGATTGGAAGCGACGAGGCCATTTGTTTAGAGGCGGAGAGAAAAGGACTGGAAAAGCATGATGAGTTTGGGACAATACCAATTTTAGAGAGCTTCTGAGATCCTATGCTCCTTTTCATAAGATCATTCCAGACCTTTACATGTTGTGTTCAGTGTTTTAAATTCATATGTCTTTTGAAGTATCCTTTGGCATCATTCCAACAAACTACTTAAGATAAAGCTGCAATGCAATAGGGACATATATAGTCAGATAAGGGCATGGATAAAATAATAGGACCCACCTCTAGAAAAGAATCATAGAATTATAGAATCACAGAGTTGGAGGAGACTGCAAGAACCATCTAGTCCAACCTCTTGCCATGGAGGAAAACACAATCAAAGCATTCCCAACAGATGGTCATCCAGCCTTTGCTTAAAAACCTCAAGAGAAGGAGACTCCACCATGCTCTTACAATGTGCTCATTTAAAGAAAAATTAGGCCATCTCATTAAGTATTGTTACAATTGTGATCAACAATACTGTGATTCAACCCTCTTAACTGGAATTTTACATATTAGCATGTGAAAATGGTAAGATGGCTATGATGTCTCCACACAAGATACATTTTCCAAAGAGGATCCAGTGCAAAGATTCTTTAATTGCATTATTAGAATGAAGAAAAGCTGGTCTGATGGCTTTCTCACATGAAGATAAACAAAGGCAACTTCCTTTAGTGCCAAAATGGTGTTAGATGTGTAAAATCCATTGATCATGGCCATGTAGTACAGTCAAGTAGCCCAACTGCACACTAACTTGTTAACAGTGTTGCATTCAAATTCCCGAGAAGGTTGCACATCCATGAAACCTCAGGAAAAGCTCCTCATAAATCTTTATTAAGGAAGACACAGTAAAAGAAAATGGCTTTTACAGAACTTTCACACAGATAAAACTGGGCCTGGATTGGTTCCAGGTTTTGTGTCTGCCACCCAACCATCAACTTGCTGTGTGGCTGTCATGTGGGCGATGCATACATGTGACCTTCAAATGGCCTGAAGGGTTATTGTACGTTTTGCAAAGGCACCCTGAGAACTCACCTCTTATTAACTTGAGGAATAATAATGCAAAAATCCTTTGTTGGTGCTGTGTCTGCAAATGCAGAGAACAGTTTTAATGGCGATGGATGTCAGTCTTAGGCTCTTATAGGGAGAATTGCAATTTATGACATGCTAGGATAAACAGTTGGATTATATTTCTGAGAAACATGTTCCATCAGGTAAAATCATTGTGATTATAGGCTCTAGTAGTTTAAGCAAAGAAGTTATGCACTAAAAGGTTGAGATTGTAAAACACGTATGCTTCTGCTTAACTGCTAATCCTTCTTTGTATCTATATTGAATAAACTACAAGGTGTATGAGAGAAAGAAAGAAAACCTCGTCTCTCTTAGCATTGAACACTAAAAGCATAAATTGCAAGCTGTTTCATCTTGATAAAGACGTACTAACTACTCTGCTGATCTTTGTATTTTGCTTTAGTTGAAAATATGACTGAAAATTGGTTTATTTCATTGATATCAATAAGAAAAAATAGGCTCAAGGTTAACTATCAGTGAAACCAATGGGACTGAAAATGCATACCTTTGATTGGACTGTACCTCTGTGTAAACTTTTTATGCTTTCTCCTCCACTGAATTCAAAACCTTATATCTTGGGTCGGATAAACTGCTTTATGTTTGTATTCCATGTCACTCACTCACTTTTCTGGCATTCCTGTGGCAGAGCCTGCCTCACTTTGTGGGTAACCAGGTTTTAAAGAAAACAAATATTTTGTTACCTTAGAATGAAATAAAATAAAAGTGCTTGACAGTATGCTTCAGTATTTTTCCCAGTGTAGTCTATCCCATGTAAATGTCAAGGATCTGAAAAGCAAATTGACAACTTTGGGAAGGAAAACAATATAACAGCTTTACTGTATATTAAAAGTTACTGTGAAGGAATTATTGCATGAGTTCATGGGTGAGCTGGAAATATTTATTTTAGGATGAAAACAGTACGAGGCCCTTCATGTCTCTACATATTGCGTAAATAAGAAGCATGTGCCAAAATATTGAGTATAAGATGAAAAATAATCTGTCCAAACTACAGTAGAGTCTCACTTATCCATGCCTCGCTTATCCAAGCTTCTGGATAATCCAAGCCATCAATGTTTTCAATATATCGTGATATTTTGGTGCTAAATCCGTAAATACAGTAATTACAACATAACATTACTGCGTACTGAACTACTTTTTCTGTCAAATTTGTTGCATAACATGATGTTTTGGTGCTTAATTTGTAAAATCATAATATAATTTGATGTTTAATAGGCTTTTCCTTAATCCCTCCTTATTATCCAAGATATTCGCTTATCCAAGCTTCTGCCGGCCCATTTAGCTTGGATAAATGAGACTCTACTGTATTTCACAAACAAATAACATCCCGTGTGGAAAACACTTTTTTTTTCATTGTTTGGTCTCCCCCCTCCTTTATTCGGTTATTTGAAGTTCTTTTATGCTTGCTATTAAGGTGACAATTATTATTTTAATCTATTTACTATTTGCATATTTGTGATTTATTTTGATTGAAAATATCAGACTATTTCAGGTTTAAAAACCTCCCAGTACAATGCAGTTTTTTCAAGATTTTAATGTTGGAAGTGAAGTGGCCTTCCCTTACTATTTATGAAGTGAACTGTAAAAAAAAAAAAAACAATTTCCTTTCACCATTTCCCCTTTTTACCTCAATGTGTAAATTCTTCTGACTTAAAAGGTAAATGGTGTATTGTTCTAGTAGCTTGTTTAGGGTTTGAAAAAGCTGTAAGTGTCATTTTAGAAAGTTTTCACTTACCATAGAATGTATTCATCCTTAGTCATCTTACTTTGCACGATAATTTTTAAAATGTAAAATAATTGGGGAATTGGGCAGAATTAAACGATAAAGCGGTATCATTAAAGTATTTTAGGTTTCTTTTTCAAAATCACCTTGAGAACTTATTGAATCCTGTACAAAAGAAAACTCAGTTTATCTTGTAAAGTTTGATCCATAGCATGAAAAGTTACTTTTACAAAAATTATTCATCACTAGTGATTAAAGGCAAAAAGGAACAGTTAGTTTCCATCACAAGTATGATTTTAAAAGAATGTATTTACTTTTTATTATGTTTAAAGTAACCACATCGTTATCTTTAAAAAATCTCAATTAGAATGCTACAAGTCATTCCTATGATTTACTTCTTTGCACCCTTGGCACTATAAATATGAATAAAATTACATCTACAGCACAAAAGAGTTGAATCTGTCCCTTATTATGTTATAAATGGAAGCTAGTTGTGCCAAAACTACTACAAAAGGAAATTATTACAAACGGGTTATTTGTAACGTGTAGTTCTGATTTGAGTCTACTAGTTCCAGAGGCAGGGAGGTGTAATTAACAAGTAATTAACTTCTTTGTTCTGAATTTGTAGATGCACTGCCAGGTGGCAAGCTTGTATTGGATTTGGCACATTCTCATTGCTACTTTAGAGCTGAAGCCATGGCCGTATTAAACCAATGGGGCTTCTATTTTCCTTGAGTTCTTACTGTGGAAATCAACCAGAAGTTATCCCATTAACTAAGCAGTATTTTAGGTTGTATGTTACATTGAGGTGAGACTTTATTAACTTAAAAGCTAAGTATTCTAGAGTGTTCTAAAGCCTTCTCAGTGGAAAAAATGAATGCCGGTTTTTGTTTGCATAAATTATTCCAGACGTTGTCTTTGTCTAGAATTTCTTCGGCCATGGAATTTACAGCTTAATAAAATAAAACGTCGAGATCTTGCTTCCCAAAAGGGTGCTTCTAGTACATATTAGGAACGTACTATAGTAAATTATTCTGCCATTAAAAATGCAAATGGATCTTAGTAACAGACTTTAAATTCAGCCAGTGATAGGAGTATTGCTTTTGCTTTGCTTTGCTTTCCCGAATGGCTTTCTGGTGAAAGAGGATATAATCAGTCCTTCGCATCATATGTTATTAATAGTCCTTGTCTCTGTGTTTAAAGCAGCACAATATATGTCTGATAAAGCAACCTTATTTTACTTACCTTACAAGTTAACCTTGTGCCTGTAACGTATTGCATTTGCACTCATGAATTACTTATCAGACCAACCCTACAAAAGAAATTAAGCACAAGCAGAGACCGAATGGCAATGGAATATGAATTAATGACTAACTTTAAACATCCTCCAGTTTATGATTCAAACTAATAATAATAATAATAATAATAATAATAATAATAATAATAATTTATTTATAACCCACCCCAAAGGGAGATATGTGAAGACTGTATACATCTAGCAAAACTGTACTGGTATATCACTTATTAATATTTGCTTTATTAACAGCGTTGTTGACATACCGTATTCTGGCTGTATAGTGCAGAAGTTTTCTTGTTCTGAAAAATTCCCCTCTGAGAGAAAATATTGTGAGTGAAGTAATAAGTATTTGGGGGGAAATAATCTTATGTATCACTGATAATTAGCTTTTCATGCTTTTTAGCTGGATTAGTCCTTACCAGGAGCAAGACGAAACTAGATAATGGGCACCTGACAATAGTTCGGAGTAGATTAGAAACAGGAAACATATCACATCACGTTATATAACTCTAGAAAAAGAAAAGATCTCAAAATATCATGTCGATTTACAGACATATATTAAACAATTACTGTATTTCCACACTGAAATGGCTTCCGCGGACAACTTTCCTTTGCCGTCTTTAAACAAATGGTTCACAGACTTTTTGTAATTTATGGTATGGCTTCGGTTTATTAGAAAGTTTCTGTGTAAAAATACTGAAGTCTGATGGAACTTTTAAGCAATGTTTTAGTAGGCAGTTCCCTGCTATCCTTTCTCTTACACTTGCCAGATAACATAGTGAACTGTTCATTATATATATATGTGTGTGTGTGTGTGTATAATGATAAACCCCGGGGGGCTTCCTGCTGGGCACTGCCTTTCATGGAACATTTTGCTTAATGTTGCATTTAAAGAAATTCACCTAATCTTTTAAAAAGCCAAAATGCCAAAAATAGGATCTTGCAATACTAAGCAGGTCTCAAGTTTTAGAAATGCCAGAAACCTTCTGCGTTCTTTCCCTCTTTTCCAATTTAATCTCCTCTCTTTTTCCTTCTCTATCTTTCTTCTACTACTTTTCAAACTGAGAATCAACTTCTCAGCAACTTAAAACATATGAGGATCCATGTAGTGCTGTCGCCAAAGTCACATAACTATGGAAGTTTTACTGGAAGAGGAGGTTCTTAGCAGGAAAAATATTTCTCCTACCCAGTGAACAATTGGGTAATCTGATACATAGTTCTCTGAGAGCTACAACCCACTGAACACAGGCACTACAGATAACCATGTTTAAGAAGTAAGTATGTACATCTCGTTCTGTTAGAAAACAGGCTTTGGACTAAGCATATCCTAGGTTCATTCCTGAACAGCTCTAGATAGAAAACTGGCTGAGTGGAAAGATTATCCCTTGGAACCTTGGAGAGATGCTGCCAGTCAGGGAAATAACACAAGCCTCCAATGGATCTTTGTAGTTGACCCATAATATGAAATGCTTCTGACATCTCAAGCCTTTCACACGTCTCTGTATGGATACATTTCAAAGTAATTCAGGTTCAGCATTCCTTATCTAAAATTCAAAATATGCTGAACTCCCAAATTTTCACATAGGTGGCTGAAATAGTGACACCTCTGCTTTCTGATAGTTCAACATTCACAAATATTAAATTATTGTATTAATTACCTTCAGGGTATGTCTATAAGGTGTATTCAAAACATAAATGAATTTTACTTCTAGTCTTGGGTCTCATTGTCCAAGATATCTCATGATGCATATTTAGGCAAATATGGTACAGACTGATGGCCCTTCCACACAGCTGTATAAAATCCAGATTATCTGCTTTGAAGTGGATTATAAGCCAGTGTAGACTCAGATAATCCAGTTCAAAGCAGATAATGTGGATTATCTGCTTTGATATTCTGGATAATATGGCAGTGTAGAAGGGCCCTTTGTATCCCTTTTCTGAAGTACTTGGGATCAGAAGTGTTTGAGATTTTGAATTATTTCAGCGTTTGAAGATGAGACACAAGTCAGTACAAAATTCACTTATCTTTCATATGCATCTTAGACACATAGCCTTAATTGTGTACAATATTTTTAATGATTTGTGCATGAAACAAAGTTTGTCCACACTGAACCACCAGAAAGCAAAGGTGTCACTGTCTCATCCATCTGTGTGGACAATTTCTGGATGATTTTGATTAAAGGATGTTCCTTCTGTATATCCATTTCACTGGCAGACCCTATATCTCTGAAGCAACATGTGTGCATCTCAGGAAAATCTCTATATTTTTGGCCTACTTACTGGATGTGAACAATTTTGGAATTCCAAATACGGCATGCTTCACTTATGCTTCTCTTTCAGTGACAGTCCTTGTTTCCAAATGCTTTTATCGATAAATTGGCATATAGAACTTTTAGGCAAACCTCTGTATCCTTTGCCCTCCTTATTGGGTGTGCACAATCAGGGCCAGATCAAGACATTTATAGGGATTAAGTATTTCAAAGATTTTTCTGCCTCCATATGCATCTGATTCAAAATATAAATAATAAAATAAATGCACAATAGAATTTGGAGTAAACCATGATTTTGGTCCATGTAAACAGTTGGGCTGGTTCCAAGACAAAACTTTTTACGTGGATATTTTGTTTGCAGACAAGGGATGGCAATTGCTATTGCCCTCCTATTCTTGCGACCATGGTGGCCAATGGGTGCAACATGGCTAATGTCTGTTGCTTGCGGCCTGGGATGATGTCAACTGGGACATCAGCGAAGCACCCTCTCCTTTCCCACATTCCTCTGATGCACCACCTGACGAGGGGTAGCCACTAGCCACGGTTCACCCCCTAGCCACCGCTACAACCAGAAAAGGATGGGTATAATGAGGACTTCTTTCTACTTCTGCAGTGATTGAAGGGTGGGGGTGAGGGAAAGCTGCCAGTCAAAACTATCCTGGAGCTGACCCAGGCCCCTTCTACACTCCCATTTATCTAAATTATTAAAGCAGATAATCCACATTATCTGTTTTGAACTGGGTTATATGAGTCTAGATAATCTGGATTTTGTATGGCAGTGTAGTAGGGGTTCCAGAGTTTTGTACTCAGGATTGGCACATGCTAAAGGCTCAGTGTAGAGCCATCCCAAGATGCCTTAAGCATGCGCTTTCCCGCCATTAATGGTTAATCCACTCCTGTGTGTGTGTGGGGGGGGGGGGAGTAGAACCCCATTCCACGGCAAGCCTGTAGCTCTCTCTTCTGCTCTGTGTGTTTAGGGGTTCTTTGCACAACTAAAAGGGGAGTTAGGTGTGTTTGCTCTTGAGTAGGGTTCCAAAGCACACAAAGGTGCTTTCTTTTCCTCTCTCTGTTTAAGGGTTCCTCTTTTTTCTGCAGCTGAAAAGTGTTACGTGTGTGTGTGTGTGAGAAATTTCCAGGGAAATTTTACTCAATTTCTCTCTGTTTAGGGGTTCCTCTCTTTCCTTGTACAATTTAAAGGAGGTTTGTGTATGTTCATCTGCCTGTGGCCAAAAAAAACCCCTTCCACTCCAGGAAAAGGCAATAGGCATTCCCTTTTGCTGTCTCTGTTTGGTAGTTTCTCTGCTTTTTTGCAAAAAAAAAAATTGTATATGTGCATATATATATATGCAGGGGCCGAAAGAACCCCACTCCAGGGCAAGGCTGTAGTTCCCTTTTTGTCCTGTGTTTGATTTCACCGCTTTGAATGTCTTTAAAAGAAAAAAAGCAGTATATAACAACAACAACAACAACAACAACAACAACAACAACAATCATATCCTCAGCTGCTGTAAGAAAATCGCACAGACAGACTACAAACAGAGGCACAACTATGTGGTCCAAATGATTCATTGGAACTTATGCCTCAAGTACCACCTCCCAGCAATAAAGAACTGGTGGGATCACAAACCTGCAAAAGTATTGGAAAATGAGCACGCAAAGATACTGTGGGACTTCCGAATCCAGACTGACAAAGTTCTGGAACACAACACACCAGATATCACAGTTGTGGAAAAGAAAAGGGTTTGGATCATTGATGTTGCCATCCCAGGTGACAGTCGCATTGACGAAAAACAACAGGAAAAACTCAGCCGCTATCAGGACCTCAAGATTGAACTTCAAACTCTGGCAGAAACCAGTACAGGTGGTCCCGGTGGTCATTGGCACATTGGGTGCCGTGCCAAAAGATCTCGGCTGGCATTTGGAAACAATAGACATTGACAAAATTATGATCTGCCAACTGCAAAAGGCCACCCTCCTGGGATCTGCACGCATCATCTGAAAATACATCACACAGTCCTAAACACTTAGGAAGTGTTCAACTTGTGATTTTGTGATACGAAATCCAGCATATCTATCTTGTTTGCTGTGTCATAATAAAATAATAATAATAATAATAACAATAATTCTCTTTCTTTGCCAGCTAAAGAGGGATCCTGTGCTTTATGGGTGGTGAGGTCAAAAGAATCCCACTCAGAGCAAGGCAATAGGATCTCTCTCTCTCTCTCTCTGGGCCCTGAGTACACATTGCCATATATTCCAGTTCAAAGCAGAAAACATGTGATTTTATTCAGCTGTTTGGAAGGGGCCTGAGTGTGAGAGAAAAATGGTAAATAATATTTTTCTATTTTTGCCCAACTGTAGGTTTTAAAAAACCCACTCCAGTGCAAGACTGGGCCCCCCTCTTTTGCTGTTCTACTGTTTTGAGGCTGGATCTACACTGCCATATAATCCAGAAGCCCCTTCTTCCCTGTCCCATAAAATCCAAATTATCTGATTTGAATTGGATTATATGGCAGTGTAGAGACTCATATAATCCAGTTCAAAGCAGATAATCTGGATTATATGGCAGTGCAGAAGGGGCCTGGGTCTACACTGCCATATAATCTAGTTCAAAGCAGAACATCTGGATTTATATGGCAGTGTAGACTCAGGGCCCTTCCACACAGCCATATAACCCAGAATATCTGCTTTGAACTGGGTTATCTGAGTCCACACTATCATATATTCCAGTTCAAAGCAGATAATGTGGGACTGTATTCATCTGTGTGAAAGGGGCCTCAGATAACCCAGTGCAAAGCAGGTATTGTGAATTATCTGCCTTGATATTCTGGATTATATGGCTGTGTGGAAGGGCCTTGAGTCTACACTGCCATATAACCCAGTTCAAAGCAGATAATCCAGATGTTATATGGCAATGTAGATGGGGAAAAAGTGGTACAATATTATTATTATTGACACAACAACATAGTATGACTTAGCAAACAAGATAGATATGCTGGATTTCGTATCACAAAATCACAAGTCGAACACTTCCCAAGTGTCTAGGACTGTGTGATGTATTTTCAGATGATGCGTGCAGATCCCAGTAAGGTGGCCTTTTGCAGTTGACAGATCGTAATTTTGTCTATGTTTATTGTTTCCAAATGCCAGTCACCACCGGGACCACCTGTACTGGTTTCTGCCAGTCTTTGCAGTTTGAGCTTGAGGTCCTGATAGCGGCTGAGTTTTTCCTGTTGTTTTTTATCAATGCGACTGTCACTTGGTATAGCAACATCAATAATCCAAACCTTTTTCTTTTCCACGACTGTGATGTCTGGTGTGGATTTGTCAGTCTGGATTCGGAAGTCCCACAGTATCTTTGCATGTTCATTTTACATTAACTTTGCAGGTTTGTGATCCCACCAGTTCTTTACTGCTGGGATTATTATTATAGTACCACTTTCCCCCCATCTACATTGCCATACAAATAAAATCCATATAATATATGGATTTTATATTATATATAATAATTGTATTATTATACAATTTCAGTGACAAAGCAGGAGAGAAACCACAAAACATAGAGAAATAACAATAGTAAGTCTTTCTCTGCCCAGCTGAAAGGGAGGTTCGGTGGTCCCACCGACAAGGCCCTATTAAATCCTAGCAAACATTGAACTGGATGATATGGCGGAGGAGAAGGGGCCTGAATGGAGGTTTACAAGAAACCCAGTCCAGAGGGAGAACGGCTGTGGACCACTTTCTGTGCTTTGGGGTCCCTCTCCTTTGGCAGACTCCTTCCCTCTTACTTCTTTTCCTTCCTTGTTCCCTTCTTTCCTACTTCCCTTCCTTCCTTCTTTCCTCCTTCTTCCTTCCCTTCCTACTTCCTTCCTTCCCTTCCTTCCTACTTCCCTTCCTTGTTCCCTTTCTTCCTTCCTACTTCCCTTCCTTCCTTTTCCCCTCCCTCCCTTCTTTTTTCTCCTTTCTTCTTCCTTTTCTTTCCTTCCTCCCTTCTTTTCCCTTTCTTTCCTTCTTCTTCCCTTACTTTTTTCCTTCCTTGATTCCTCCCTCCCTCCATTCCTTCCTCCCTTTCTTCTTCCCTTCCTTCCTACTTCTCTTCCGTCCTTTCCCCTTCCTTTCTACTTCCTTTCCTCTTCCTCCCTCCCTTCTTTTTTCTCCTTCCTACTTCCCTCCCTTTCTTCTTCCCTTCCTTCCTTTTCCCCTCCCTCCCTTCTTTTTTCTCCTTCCTTCCTTCTTCCTTTTCTTCCCTTCATCCTTCCTTGTTTCCTCCCTCCCTTCCTTCCTTCTTCCCTTCCTTTTTTCCTTCCTTCCTTTCTTCCCTTCCTTGTTTCCTCCCTCCCTCCCTTTTTACTTCCTTTCCTTCCTTCTTCTTCCATCCCTTCCTTCCTACTTCCCTCCCTCCCTCCTTACTTCTCTTCCATCCTTTTCCCTTCCTTTCTACTTCCCTTCCTCTCTTTCTACCTTCCTTCCTTTTTTCTTTCCTTCCTTCCTACTTCTCTTCCGTCCTTCTTCCTTCCTTTCTACTTCCCTTCCTCTCTTCCTTCCTACTTCTTTTCTGTCCTTCTTCCTT